>NC_133121.1:48190504-50590504 GCF_033568475.1 Henckelia pumila
CCCACCCAAAACCCGGGTTCTCGTAACCCCCCCTTTTTCCCGCACGCTGCTCTCGGTCGTAGAGCAGCAGGCCGAGCAGGCTCCGGGCACCCCTGCGCCGGGAGCGCCGCCGCCCAGACGTGGCCCACATCTGGGCGTGGTCTTAACCCAAGCAAGACCCAGCCGCATGCAGCCCTAAGCCCAAGCCGAACCAGGCCTCTTCTAACCCTCCAAAACCTGCGCACGCTGTCACCTCCAAGCGAGGGCGGTTTCAGATCGGCCAAGCCCTTTCTCCAGCCTGTATCCAAAAAACCCTTGGGCTCATGGGTCTCGACGACCCTAGGACCCTACACACAAACCTTTGACTCTTGAAAACCAGCAGCCAGATCCAATCCCATAAACAGAAAACGTGAGGATTTGCATAAAAAGAAAGCAAAAATCGTGGGTTAACCATGTTTTCTATAGCCAAGGACTTAAAAACAACCGTGAATTGGATCAACTAAACAATGAAAAATCTGACATCAAATGCTCTTTAAATAGCGTTATATGGTGTTAGAAGGAAAAAGAATTAAACATGCCTTTGATTTAAATCGAAGCTTTTTTTAAATCGCGTCTACGGCTCCGGGACGATTGGCTGAAATCTTAACGAAAACTCAAATAAAATTCTTTACAGAGTCGGCCTATGGAGGTGAGTATCTTACTGCTAACCGATATGAAGATGGTGAGAGTAGATGGGGGAGGTGGCTAGGATGGTAGTGGGGCGTGGGGTTGGGTAGGTTTAGGAATTATATTTTAATAAAATGGTGGTTATAAAAATAATTAGTAAATAAAATGTCTCATTTTATTAAAATACAACTTAAATCTATAATTTAAATATTAATCTGATGTTTTAAAAAAATAAAACCCGAAAATTAAAATTTAGGGGATTTTTAAAAGTCTTAAAAAGTTATAAAATGACTTATTTTGGCTAAAAAAAACGGGCTTTCTAAAAATACATAAATGAAATACCATAAATTTTGGAATTAAAAACCTAAAAATAATTAATTTATGGCTACTAAAATCTCCTAAATATAATTGGGATGAAAAATCAATATCTCGTCCGTCCACGGTCCCGTCTACGCGATCAAATTAAATAAATTTCTTAAAAATTTAGAATTTCCAAAATTATGGCTTAAATACTAAAATAACTTAAATCATGCACATAATACACATAAAAATTATTTAACCCATATTCCTAAAATTTAAAATAATTAAATTTCCCTAATTATGCATGCGAATTTACGTATTAAAATTTCCGGGTGTTACAATTCTCCCCCCTTAAATTGAATTCGTCCTCGAAATTAAAGTACTTACACGAACAACTGGGGCAATGAGTCCTAAGGTCTGCCTCGGTCTCCCAAGTAGAGTTCTCCTCCGAATGATTCAGCCACTGGACTTTGACTATTGGTATGACCCGCGTCCTCAGCCTCCGCTCCTCTCTATCCAAGATCCTAGACGGGCTCTCCTCACATGCCAACTCCGGTGCCAACTGTAGAGGCTCGTAATCCAACAAATGCGACGGATTCGAGATGTAATCTCCAAAGCATGGATACATGAAAGACGTTGTGCACGGCCGCAAGCCCTTGTGGCAAAGCCAAACGGTAGGCCAACGTGCCAACTCTCTCCAAGATCTCAAATGGCCCCAATATACCTCGGATTCATCTTGCCTCTGCGACCAAATCACATCACCCCATTTCATAGGTGACACCTTCAGAAACACATGATCACCAATAGCAAACTCAAGGTCTCGACGTCGAGTATCAGCATAACTCTTCTGACGACTCTGAACAGTCCTCATACGGTCCCGAATCTGAGTCACAATATCTGCAGTCTGCTGCACGATCTCAGGACCAAGTAGAACTCTCCGCCAACTTCATCCCAATGCACGGGAGATCTGCATCTTCTCCCATAGAGAGCTGCATAAGGAGCCATGCCTATAGATGACTGATAACTATTGTTATAGGTGAACTCCACTAACGAAATCTCGTCTCCCAAGAGCCTTGAAAATCAATGACACAAGCCCTCAATAGATCCTTGAGAACCTGGATTACTTTCTCAGACTGCCCGTCTGTCTGGGGGTGAAAAGCGGGTACTAAACAACAGTCTGGTCCCCAATGCTGTATGCAGACTCTTCCAGAACGTAGATGTGAACCTCGGATCTCTATAGGATACAATAGACAACGGTATACCTGAAAGAGTGGGTGCCTGGTGAGCCAACTTGTGCTACGGGCTTTGATGACTCTTTGTATAAACAATCTTTTGTTTAATATAATTTACACTTTTATTAATGGCAATGACTTTATCTTTCTTCATATTGTTATATTGTGATATACTATTGTTGTTTTAATAAAGACCTTGAATATACAATAGTGTATATAAAGATGTGGTAGAACATGGGGATGTATATCATGAAACACATCTTATAGTCACTGTATATTCTAAACAGTTCCTAGTCGATTGAGCCGTCCGATAATAAGGATAAGGATCGCTCGAGTTTGAGACTAGCATTTGCGATGCAGAGTACCACGTTTTATTGGTAAGGAACATAGAGATATTCGAAGCATGCAAATGGATATTCATACGATGAATGATCGAATTACCCTATCCGAAACTTTCCAAGTGGTTATCACTTATCGAGTGGATAAAGTCCGCGGTTTTGGTTGTACACCATTAGTCCTTACTACTTGAAACATCATGAGACTCTATATGCTAGTACTGTACTTTGACTCGTTTACCGACTCTATTGGGGTCATCAGGTGTTGGGATTGGGTTACAGTTACAACACATATAGGAGTCGATGCTTTGTTGTAAAGGATTCACCACATACTTGCGAGTGTGGATATCCTAGGCAATCTAAGGAGATATTAGTGTGACGAATCTCTGGCCAGAGTACATGATGTGTTTTAAGAAATGGTTTATTAGTAAACATGTGATGTCACTATTTGATCTTCAAGATGCATTGCATAGTTATCGAATCTAGAACGACTCTCGATTTACCAATGATTGTTGATTCGATCGGGATATATGGATGAAGGGACCGTACTGTACGCTAACCAAAATCTATTGGTTCTTGCAGGAACTATCAGTGTTACCTAGGGAATCATGGGGCGATGTTGCTAGGCGCTCTTACCATGATTCGATGGGCAAGTCGAAAATTGTTGTTCCGAGTCACAAGGAGTTGTGAGCCCACGGCTAGCCGTATCCCTGAACCATTGAGGGTCACACAGAAGTAATGGATTTTTAATCTCCGTTGAGATAGTTAAATTTAAAGAGTTAAATTTAATGAACAAAGAAAGTGGGACTTCTTATTTAAGAGTAGAGGAGTAAGATTTCCTAAAATGACATAGGGATGGGCATTTTTGGAAACCACTGAATTCGGATTCAGAAAAATTTATCTTGACTTTAAAAGGTGCAGAAATGGTTTCTGTGCACATTTGTGAAATTGGTTTATCAATCTGAGTCACGGTGAATTTTATATTAATTTCTGGACATGCGGGCTTTGCTTGTCAGGCTTGAACTTATGACTAATGGGCCCTAAGCTGTTAGCAGCCCACATTATAAATAAGTTATTGCAGTACATAAATTACATAAACAGATGTCACAATTTTCGAAAACCCTAGCTGATTTTCTCTCTAAGTGGCCGCCCCCTCCCTCTACTCGGAAAATCCAGCCTGTGAATTTTGAATTTGCAGTCTGGTTTAACGGATCAAATTCGTTAATTCTCTTAGTAGAAACTTCTGATAGATTTTCTAGTGCAATCTATCAGAGGGATTAAATCTCTGTTCGTGGACCTGATTGAAGAACAGTTCGTCCATCAGTTCCTGGGAGATACAACAAGAGCAGAGCAATCTGTTGGTGTCCATAATCTCGATTCGAGATTGGAGGTAAAAAATTTATAATTGTGATTTAATTTTTACACGCACAATTTAATCGTAAAGTTTTGAATACCCATTATGGAATCGTTTCATATAAAATTTTTAAACTTCCGCTGCATCGGGTATCAATTCTGATTGATCTGATCATCGTTCTCCAACAGTTGTATCAGAGCCAGGTTGCTCAGATCAAGCGATTAAATTAATCGATTGTTACAAAAATTTTTAAGCCTCGGTTTTTGAAACAAAATAAATTTTTTTTAAAAAATAAAAATTTTTTTTTTCGGGCAAAACACGGGCAGCGATTGGATCGCTGCCCGGGGGCAGCTAGGGTCGCTGCCCCGGGCAGTGCACGGCGATGCGCAGGGCGGCGCACGGCGCTTCCCAGGGCAGCGACGGGCTGCCCGGCCCGAGCCCCTTTGGGGCGCGGGCAGCCCAGGAGTGTCCCGGGCGGCCCGGGAAAAATTTAATTTTTAATTTTAAATTAAAATTTTAATATGTTAAAATTCTATTTTTGGTCCGATCGAAAATTGTTTTTGATTGGTCCACGAGGCGTCGGATCGAATTGTTCGAGTCCGAAAATTTTAAAATTGATTTTTGGATAAATTTGAATTTTTGGAAAATTTATAGATTTTATCCGTTAAATCAGATTTTATGAAATTAATTATTTTTGGTACAATTGATAATAAGATATGATCTTATGAAAATATTGAGTAAAATATGATTTTATGTATAAAATTGGATTTTATATGTAAAATATGATTTTATTTGATAAAAAGATAAAATATGATTTTGTATGTAAAATAAGATTTTATATATGGAATATGATTTTATCCTTTTTAATTTAATTGTCATTGCATGTTATCCAATAAATTAATTTTTAATTAAATATTATTGGATAAGTATGATCGATTGTCATGACCAATTTTGTAGGTGTATGTTAGGGAATTTACATTTGTTTTTATTGTTGTTGGATTTATTAATGGGCCTGGTTTATGGCCAAATATGAATTGTCATATGTAATAAAAGTGGGCCTGGTTTATGGCCCGTTCCCACCCCTTAAAATGTATCCCCTACTTGTCATTGTTATTTATTGTAAATACATTAGATTTAGTGGGAGATGAAGATTTGAAGACGGAGGTGGTCCCAGCAGACAATAAAGACAGAAGAAATGTAAATTGGAAGCACAATGTAATAGGATTGCATTGCATACCTGCATATTACCTAGGATTGGACTAAGACTCGTGATTGGCAAACACGGGTCGATTAGAAATGGAATCGATCATCCTATATAATATATGATATTATTGTTGTATGCATGTTTTAGACTAAATTGTGTGAATCCGGCAAGCATACAAATTTTAAAATGATGAGACAAATTTTCAAAATTAAAATCCCTCATTTTTAAATATGATTTAAAATTGATATCAAGATAAATAAAGGAAATTTAAAATTGTTTAAATGTTCCTACCTTCCATCAACGATCAATGTATGAGATGCTACCCGCGGATACGGTCCGGCTCATATTATTGGGGGGGCCCTTTTGTCGGAAAGTTGTACATTGGATCGACACATGTTGTAAGTTGGGTGGAACTCCCATGGGATCGGCTCATATTATTGGGGGATCCACATGGCGACCGTCCATCACAACTTAATATTGATGGGTCATCTTGACATGTCACAATAAACGGCGTCATATTATTGGGCCCTTATTGGACATGAGGTAAAAACGTAGAGGTTGCTTTGGAAGCAATTGGGCTCTACCTTTTGAAAATTATGGTTGGCTGATATTATTCGGGACCATAGTTTGTCAATTGGACTCCATGTTTCTCACTAAGGAAAACAGTTTCCCGTTTTCACTAGAGGGTAGTGAAATCGTTAAAATAGTGGGAGTGAGATTCATAAAATAAATTTCGCCTATTTTATGTCTTAGTAAATTAATTAAACAATCACTGATAATTGTCTGTTTCTTTTCAGTATTTCATTAAGATGAATTCGCGCAATCCACTATTCTCTATTCTCGAACAAAATAAACTGACTGGCGCAAACTATACGGAATGGTTCCGTAAGTTGAAGATTTTCTTGACCTCGGAGAAGATGCTCTACGTGTTAGAAAAAATCTCCTCCGAAGGAAGCACCAGCTGATGTAAGTCCGGAAGAGTTGGCCAAACTTGATACATGGTGGGACCATGATATCAAGGCCAAATGCTATATGCAAGCCTCGATGTCTGATGAACTCCAAAGGAGATTTGAGGATACCGTGAATGCTGCTGACATTCACGTACAACTCAAGGAACTTTTTGGGGCTCAATCGAGAGCTGAAAGGTTCGCTACTGTAAAAGAGCTAATGACGTGTCGCATGCGTGAAGGGACTTCGGTCCGTGATCATGGGGTACGAGTGATTTGGCTCATACAGAAGTTGGTAACGCTTGATTTGGTATGGAGCATGAACTCAACGTGGACTTATTACTTCTATCTCTTCCTTCTTCGTTTGACGGATTTGTGGTGAATTTCAATATGAACAAGATAGAGGCCTCCCTTGAAGAGATGGTCAATATGCTTGTAACATATGAATCCACTTTAAAGAAGGATAAACCGGCTTTCTTGGTGGGCTCCTCTTCTTCTGCTAAGAAGGGGCCAAGTATAAAGGGTAAGAAACGTTCTGCCCCACCCAAGAAAACCGAACCCGAGAAGAAGTACAAGACAAAGGCTTCAAACATGGAAAAGTCCAAGGATGTTTGCCATTACTGCAAGAAGCCCGGTCATTGGAAACGTAACTGCAAGGAATATCTAGAGCAGTTGCGAACTGCAAAGGGTATGTTCTATATTGAAATAAATGTTTCACTTAACACTACTTCTTGGGTATTGGATACCGGATGTGGATCTCACATTTGCAATGATTTGCAGGTGATGACAAGAAGTCGCAAGCTTAGAATGGGTGAGACCCAGATGAGGCTCGGAAATGGTTCCAGAGTTGAAGCTAAAGCTGTGGGAGATGTTTATTTAATTTTGCAGAACTATTTTAAGTTACTTTTGAGAGATGTTTTATTTGTTCCAGATTTGATTAAAAACATTATTTCTGTTTCTATGCTTGATAGAGATGGTTATTCTTGCAATTTTGTGAATGAGATTTGCAATATTTACAAGAATGAATGTTTGATTGGAAATGGACAACTTGAAAATGATCTATATAACTTAAAATTAAAATATGTTCCAATAAATTATGTTGATAAACCGGTAACAACAAACAAAAGGAAAATCGATAGTCAAAACCCGGCAAACCTTTGGCACGCTAGGCTAGGTCATATTTCCTCAAGGAGGATGAACAAGCTAGTGGGAGAGGGCATGTTTGATATTTCTGATATTAACTCTCTACCTACTTGTGAATCCTGCCTGAAAGGAAAAATGACTAAATCTCCTTTTAAGGGGAAACCTGAGCGTAGTCAAAATCTGTTGGATTTGATCCATACAGACGTTTGTGGTCCATTTAGAATTGGTACTCAATATGGCCACACCTACTTCATTACCTTTACTGATGATTATTCTAGGTATGAGTATTTATATTTAATGAAATATAAGTCTGAAGCATTTGAAAAGTTCAAAGAATTCAAGGCTGAAGTAGAAAACAAGCTAGGTAAAAGTATTAAAGCACTTCGATCGGATCGAGGTGGAGAATACTTAAGTACCGAGTTTTTGGACTATCTGAAAGAGAATGAGATTCTCTCTCAGTGGACTCCTCCTATGACACCTCAGCTGAATGGTGTATCGGAGCATCGTAATCGAACTTTGTTGGACATGGTTCGATCCATGATGAGCTTCACTGAGCTTCCACCTTCGTTTTGGGGCTACGCGCTTGAAACGGCGGTATTGTTGTTGAACAACGTCCACACCAAAGCAGTGGACAAAACACCATGCGAAGTTATGGAATGGCAAAGCTCCTAAGTATTCGTACTTGAGGATTTGGGGATGTCCTGCTTACGTGAAGCAGACAGTGGGAGATAAGTTGGATAGTCGATCCACCTTATGTTATTTTGTAGGGTATCCGAAGAATTCAATCGGATATTATTTCTATCATCCTGCTGAAACAAAGGTGTTTGTTTCAAGGAATGCCACCTTCTTGGAGAAGGAGTTCTTATTGGATAAGAAAGGCGAGATGATGGAACTCGAAGAAATTCGAGAAGAACCCAAAATACAAAATAATGATCCTACACCTCAGGATCCATTGATAGACACGCCTATACCTAGAAGATCCGAGAGGACTTCTAGACCTCCTATTCGATATGGTCTTCTTCTTGAAGGGGATCAAGATGAACCCGATGTTGGATGTGATCCAAGAAACTTCAAGGAAGCAATTTCTGATGCGGATTCAAATTTATGGCTTGAAGCTATGCCAGTCGGAAATAGATTCGATGCATACAAACCAAGTTTGGTCTTTAGTAGATCCTTCCGATGGAATTGTTCCAATAGGGTTGTAAATGGATCTACAAGAGAAAGCTTGGGCCTGATGGTAAGGTATTGACCTACAAGGCGCGATTGGTGGCGAAAGGTTATACTCAAAGACAAGGAGTTGACTATAATGAAACCTTTTCACCAGTTGCAATGTTCAAGTCCATAAGAATCCTTATTGTCATAGCTGCTTGGTATGACTATGAGATATGGCAAATGGATGTGAAGACTGCATTTCTTAATGGAAACATTAAGGAAGAGATCTATATGACGCAGCCTGAGGGATACACATCCATGGGAAGCGAGCATAAGGTATGCAAGCTTCAGAGATCAATCTATGGTCTCAAACAAGCATCAAGAAGTTGGAACCAGAAATTTGATGAAACAATAAAGGATTTTGGTTTCATCAAGAACCCGGAGGAACCATGCGTGTACAAGAAAGTAGTTAAGGATGCTGTGACATTCTTAGTACTTTATGTTGATGACATCCTACTCATTGGGAATGGTGTAGGGATGTTGCAGTCAACAAAGATATGGTTATCAGGTAGATTCTCGATGAAGGATTTAGGTGAGGCATCCTATATTCTAGGGATACAGATCTATAGAGATAGATCTAAGAGAATGATAGGACTCACTCAAGCAACCTACATCGACACCATATTGAAAAGGTTTTCAATGGATGGGTCCAAGAGAGGACATCTACCTATGTGTCATGGAGTTTCTCTATCCAAGTCTATGTGTCCCAAGACTGATGAAGAGATAGAGAAAATGACACATGTACCATATGCGTCAGCCATAGGTAGTATCATGTATGGGATGATATCTACCAGACCGGATGTAGCATTTGCTCTGACTGTCACGAGCAGATATCAAGCTAATCCCGGTCAAATGCATTGGAAAGCCGTGAAGGACATTCTTAAGTACTTACGAAGGAATAAGAATATGTTTATGGTATATGGAGGAAGAGAACTAAAATTGGAAGGCTATATACCGACTCTAGCTTCCAAAGTGACATGGATGACTCGAAGTCAACCTCTGGATTTGTGTTCATGCTCAATGGCGGTGCTGTCTCTTGGAAGAGTTCCAAGCAGGACACCACAGCGGATTCCACCACTGAGGCAGAATACATTGCAGCATCAGCTGCTGCTAAAGAGGCTGTTTGGATGAGGAATTTCGTCCAAGAGTTGGGCGTTATTCCGAAAGTTGTTGGTCCAGTCCCGGTGTACTGTGACAACACGGGTGCCGTTGCTCAGGCAAAGGAACCAAGGTCTCATCAAAGATCCAAACACGTACTGAGGAAATACCACATCATCCGGGAGATTGTAGAAAGAGGAGACATCACTGTCGAAAGAGTGGCCTCTGCAGACAATATCGCTGATCCACTTACTAAGCCCTTTTCAGGACCATTATTTGACAAAAATCGCGAAGCAATGGGTCTACGCAGTATGACTAGTTGACTTTAGGGCAAGTGGGAGATTGAAAGAGTGGGTGCCCGGTGAGCCAACTTGTGGCTACGGGCTTTGATGACTCTTTGTATAAACAATCTTTTGTTTAATATAATTTACACTTTTATTAATGGCAATGACTTTATCTTTCTTCATATTGTTATATTGTGATATACTATTGTTGTTTTGATAAAGACCTTGAATATACTATAGTGTATGTAAGATGTGGTAGAACATGGGGATGTCTATCATGAAACACATCTTATAGTCACTGTATATTCTAAACAGTTCCTAGTCGATTGAGCCGTCAGATAATAAGGATAAGGATCGCTCGAGTTTGAGACTAGCATTTGCGATGCAGAGTACCACGTTTCATTGGTAAGGAACATAGAGATTTTCGAAGCATGCAAATGGATATTCATACGATGAATGATCGAATTACCTTATCCGGACTTTCCAAGTGGTTATCACTTATCGAGTGGATAAAGTCCGCGGTTTTGGTTGTACACCATTAGTCCTTACTACTTGAAACATCATTGAGACTCTATATGCTAGTACTGTACTTTGACTCGTTTACCGACTCTATTGGGGTCATCAGGTGTCGGGATTGGGTACAGTTACAACACATATAGGAGTCGATGCTTTGTTGTCAAGGATTCACCACATACTTGCGAGTGTGGATATCCTATGCAATCTGAGGAGATATTAGTGTGACGAATCTCTGGCCAGAGTACATGATGTGTTTTAAAAAATGGTTTCTTAGTAACACATGCGATGTCACTATTTGATCTTCAAGATGCATTGCATAGTTATCGAATCTAGAACGACTCTCGATTTACCAATGGTTGTTGATTCGATCGGGATATATGGATGAAGGGACCGTACTGTACGCTAACCAAAATCTATTGGTTCTTGCAGACACTATCAGTGATACCTAGGGAATCATGGGGCGATGTTGCTAGGCGCTCTTACCATGATTCGATGGGCAAGTCGGAAATTGTTGTTCCGAGTCACAAGGAGTTGTGAGCCCACGGCTAGCCGTATCCCTGAACCATTGAGGGTCACACAGAGTAATGGATTTTTAATCCCCGTTGAGATAGTTAAATTTAAAGAGTTAAATTTAATGAACAAAGAATTGGGACTTCTTATTTAAGAGTAGAGGAGTAAGATTTCCTAAAATGACATAGGGATGGGCATTTTTGGAAACCACTGAATTCGGATTCAGAAAAATTTATCTTGACTTTAAAAGGTGCAAAAATGGTTTCTGTGCACATTGGTGAAATTGGTTTATCAATCTGAGTCACGATGAATTTTATATTAATTTCTGAACATGCGGGCTTTGCTTGTGAGACTTGAACTTATGACTAATGGGCCCTAAGCTGTTAGCAGCCCACATTATAAATAAGTTATTGCAGTACAGAAATTACATAACAGAGGTCACAATTTTCGAAAACCCTAGCTGATTTTCTCTCTAAGTGGCCGCCCCCCTCCCTCTCTACTCGGGAAAATCCAGCCTGTGAATTTTGAATTTGCAGTCTGGTTTAACGGATCAAATTCGTTAATTCTCTTCGTAGAAACTTCTGATAGATTTTCTAGTGCAATCTATCAGAGGGATTAAATCTCTGTTCGTGGACCTGATTGAAGAACAGTTCGTCCATCAGTTCCTGGGAGATACAACAAGAGCAGAGCAATCTGTTGGTGTCCATAATCTCGATTCGAGATTGGAGGTAAAAATTTATAATTGTGATTTAATTTTTACACGCAAAATTTAATCGTAAAGTTTTGATACCCATTATGGAATCGTTCCATATAAAATTTTAAACTTCCGTTGCACCGGGTATCAATTCTGATTGATCTGATCATCGTTCTCCAACAATACCATGCAGTCTAACAATCTCCTTGATATAAAGCTCTGCATACTGGCTCAAAGAAAAAGTAGTCCTCACCAGCAGAAAGTGAGATGACTTGGTGAGTCTATCCACGATCACCCAAATCTCTGTACAACCTCTGGCACTCCTCGGAAGACCAACTACGAAGTCCATGGTGATGTTCTCCCACTTCCACTCCGGAATAGGTAGAGGCTTAACCAACCCTGGACGCTGATGCTCTGCCTTGACCTGCTGACAAGTCAAGCACTCAGATACAAATCGTCCAATGTCTCTCTTCATACCAGGCCACAAATACAAAGACTGTAAATCTTGGTACATCTTCGTACTTCCAGGATGGATGGAGTACGGAGATGTGTGCGCCTATGACAAAATCTCGGCCCTCAACTGATCAACATTCTGTACCTACATCCGCCCGCGGTACTAAACAATGCCATCAACAACAGTATAAAAAAGACCACCACCCTTGGCCTCATCCTCTGTCTCAACCTCTGCAACTCCTCATCAGCAGGCTGTCCACCCCTGATACGATCTCGAATATTCGGCTGTACTACCAACACTGCAAAAATCGGTGCGTGACCGCCCGAGTAGAACTCCAACTCAAATATCTGAATCTCCTCCTGGAGTGGCAACTGTACTGTCAAACAGGATACCAACGAAGTCTTCCGACTCAATGCATCGGCCACCACATTAGCCTTACCCGGATGGTAACTAATGTCACAGTCGTAATCCTTCAACAACTCTAGCCATCTGCGCTGCCTCATGTTCAACTCCTCCTGGGTGAAGAAGTACTTGAGGCTCTTATGATCAGTGAGAATCTTGCAATTCTCACCATACAGATAGTGCCTCCAGAATTTTAAAGCAAAAACCACTACTGCGCTAACTCCAAATCATGCGTCGGATAGTTTTGCTCATGAATCTTCAACTGTCTCGACGCATAGGCAATGACTCTGTCACACTGCATCAGCACGGCGCCTAACCCTAGCTTAGATGCATCCGTGTAAACCACTAACTCCTAATGTGGAACAGGCATCGCCAACACTGGCGCATAAGTGAGTGTTTCCTTCAGATAATCAAAGCTCCTCTGACAGTCAGAACTCCATATGTACTTCGCATTTTTATTGGTCAAGGCTGTCAAGGGTACTGCAATAGAAGAAAACCCCTTGATAAACTTCCGATAATATCCTGCCAAGCCCAAGAAACTGCGAATCTCGGAAGCATTCTTCGGAATCCCCCAACTCTGCACTGCTTGAACCTTAGACTGATCCACTGCTATTCTATCTCTGGAAACTACATGGCCAAGAAACGCCACCTGCTCCAGCCAAAACTTGCACTTACTGAATTTCGCATACAGTCGATGCTCCCTCAAAGTCTGCAACGCTGTGTCACTGTCTGCAAGTACTGTCTATGCTCCTCAGTGCTCCTCGAGTAGATCAAGATATCATCAATGAAGACTATGATAAACTGATCTAAGTACGGCTGAAATACGCGGTTCATGAGATCCATGAAGACCGCTGGGGCATTGGTCAACCCAAATGGCATCACCAAGAACTCATAATGCCCATATCGTGTCCGGAAAGAAGTCTTGGACACATCTGAATCTCTAATCCGTAACTGATGATAGCCAGATCGCAGATCGATCTTGGAGAAAACCGAAGCTCCCTGCAACTGATAAAAAAAATCCTCAATCCTTGGCAGTGGATACTTGTTCTTCACTGTGACCCTGTTGAGCTATCGGTAATCGATGCAAAGCCTCATGCTACCATCATTCTTTTTCACAAACAACACTGGAGCTCCCCAAGGAGAAAAGCTAGGGCGGATGAAGCCCTTCTCCATCAATTCCTGAATCTGCTCCTTCAACTCTTTCATCTCAGTAGGAGCGAGTCGATACGGTGCCTTAGAGATAGGCACGGTGTCAGACATCAACTCAATACTGAACTCCACTTCCCTCGCTGGTGGAATTCCTGCGACGTCATTGGGGAAGACATCCTGAAAGTCATGAAAAACATCTATCTCTGATAAGGATCTGCTAGATGATTCTGATGTTGTTACTACACTGGTAAGAAACCCCTGAAAACCACGTCTCAATAACTTCCTCGCACGTACATATGAGATAACATGCGAGACACTGCTGCTCTGAGATGCATAGAAGATAAACGGATCGCCCTCAGCGGGTTTCACTGACACTGTCCTTCGACGAAATTCAATCAAAGCTCCATTGACTGCCAACCAATCCATTCCCAAAATCAGATCAAACCCAGTCAATGGCAAAACCACTAAATCTGCTCGGATGGAGTGTCCCTGCAGCTCTATCTCCAATCCTCTGATGATACTAGTGGTAGTAAGAATCTACCCAGACGGCATAGTGACATCGTAACCTGTAACAGCAACCTCAGGTGTAATGCCTATCCGCCTGATAAATTCCAGGGAGATAAACGAATGCGTGGCTCCCGAATCTATCAACGCAAACGTGGAGTTTTTTCCAACTAGAATTCTTCCTGCACGCAGAAAATCCCAACAATTGCATACCAACACTTAATTTCCCAAGAACCATATTACAAAAATCTCCTACTTTTATACACAAGTAAAAATACATCTTACTCTAATCATGTAAACAGATAACCCATAAAACATGTAATTAAAAATCATGAAATAAATTCCCAAAAATTTCTTAAAAGACTAAGTTAGGATATACCGATAATCAAGGAGGTATCTGGGTCTGCCTCCTCTGCCTTCATAAAAAAACACCCTCCTAGTGGTGTTCTTATTCCTTGGGTAGTTGTTATGCCACATGCCCTAGCTCCTTGCAGTGGTAGCAGACGTTGGAGCCAATCAAACACTGACCTGAGTGAGGCCTCTGACACTGTGGGCACAATGGAACTCCTCAAGTCTTAGAGGCCCCGCCCCTATGATGCTGTTGTGGCTGTCAACCCTGAGGCTTCTGCTGACTTGGGCCCTTAGATGACCCCGTGAACTGCTTCTTTGTAGGAGGCTACGAAGACGCCCGCTGAAATCCTGGCTGAAACTGTCTCTTGCTCTACTGTTCCCTCTGCATCTCTCTTTTCCCCTCCTCAGAACGCAATGACCTACTAACTGCAGCCTCATAAGTAGTGACATCCAACATGCGAACGTCATGCTTGATGTCAGCCCGCAATCCATCAATAAACTGTCTCAGTTTCTCCGGTGCACTGTCAGCAATAAGGGGTACGAAGCGACACCCCCTCTCAAACTGTGTGATGTACTCAACCACAGACTTGTCCCCCCTGATGGAGACTCATGAACTCTCGGATCATGCGGCTGCGCACATCCTTAGTGAAAATACTTTTCAAAGAATATACGTGTGAATTTTGTCCAAGTCAAAGTTGTAGTAGCCCGTACCCGAAATCAGTGATTAAGTGTTAATAAATTCATTAATCCTACTAGTTAAGAGTAAACGTGATTAAGGGAACTCTTAATGGGTTATCGGAGTCCGGAATTGGATTCAGAACACTTGAAAATGGTTTGAGGGTAATCGAGTTCGGGGGCTCCGAAATCTGTTGGAGAACGCGGCGATCAGATCAATCAGGATTGATACCCGGTGCAGCGGAAGTTTAAAAATTTTATATGTAACGATTCCATAATGGGTATCAAAACCTTACGATTAAATTGTGTGTGTAAAAATTAAATAACAATTATAAATTTTTACCTCCAATCTCGAAGCGAGATTATGGACACCAACAGATTGCTCTGCTCTTGTTGTATATCCCTGGAACTGATGGACGAACTGTTCTTCAATCAGGTCCACGAACGGATAATTAATCCCTCTGATAGATTGCACTAGAAAATCTATCAGAAGTTTCTACGAAGAGAATTAACGAATTTGATCCGTTAAACCAGACTGTAATTCAAAATTCACAGACTGGATTTTCCGAGCAGAAGGGAAGGGGGGCGGCCACTGTCAGAGAAAAATACTAGGTTTTTCAAAATTTGTGACCTGTTGTATGTAATTTCTGTACTGCAATAACTTATTTATAATGTAGGCCGCTAACAGCTTAGGGCCCATTAGTCATAAGTTCAAGCCCGACAAGCAAAGCCCGCATGTTCAGAAATTAATATAAAATTCATCATGACTCCGATTGATAAACCGATTTCACCAATGTGTACAGAAACCATTTTTGCACCTTTTAAAGTCAAGATAAATTTTTCTGAATCCGAATTTAGTGATTTCCAAAAATGCCCATCCCTATGTCATTTTAGGAAATCTTACTCCTCTACTCTTAAATAAGAAGTCCAACTTCTTTGTTCATTAAATTTAACTCTTTAAATATAACTATCTCAACGGGGATTAAAAATCCATTACTCTGTGTGACCCTCAATGGTTCAGGGATACAGCTAGCCGTGGGCTCACAACTCCTTGTGACTCAGAACAACAATTTCCGACTTGCCCATCGAATCATGGTAAGATCGCCTAGCAACATCGCCCCATGATTCCCTAGGTATCACTGATAGTGCCTGCAAGAACCAATAGATTTTGGTTAGCGTACAGTACGGTCCCTTCATCCATATATCCCGATCGAATCAACAACCATTGGTATATCGAGAGTCGTTCGAGATTCGATAACTATGCAATACATCTTGAAGATCAAATAGTGACATCGCATGTGTTACTAAGAAACCATTTCTTAAAACACATCATGTACTCTGGCCAGAGATTCGTCACACTAATATCTCCTCAGATCGCATAGGATATCCACACTCGCAAGTATGTGGTGAATCCTTGACAACAAAGCATCGACTCCTATATGTGTTGTAACTGTACCCAATCCCGACACCTGATGACCCCAATAGAGTCGGTAAACGAGTCAAAGCACAGTACTAGCATATAGAGTCTCAATGATGTTTCAAGTAGTAAGGACTAATGGTGTACAACCAAAACCGCGGACTTTATCCACTCGATAAGTGATAACCACTTGGAATGTCCGGATAGGGTAGTTCGATCATTCATCGTATGAATATCCATTTGCATGCTTCGAACATCTCTATGTTCCTTACCAATGAAACGTGGTACTCTGCATCGCAAATGCTAGTCTCAAACTCGAGCGATCCTTATCCTTATTATCGGACGGCTCAATCGACTAGGAACAGTTTAGAATACACAGTGACTATAAGATGTGTTTCATGATAGACATATCCATGTTCTACCACATCTTACATACACTATAGTATATTCAAGGTCTTTATCAAAACAACAATAGTATATCACAATATAACAATATGAAGAAAGATAAAGTCATTGCCATTAATAAAAGTGTAAATTATATTAAACAAAAGATTGTTTATACAAAGAGTCATCAAAGCCCTTAGCCACAAGTTGGCTCACCGGGCACCCACTCTTTCAATCTTCCACTTGCCCTAAAGCCAAATAGTCATACTACGTAGACCCATTGCTTCGCGATGTTTGTCAAATAATGGTCCTGGCAAGGGCTTAGTAAGTGGATCAGCGATATTGTCTGCAGAGGCCACACTTTCGACAGTGATGTCTCCTCTTTCCACAATCTCCCGGATGATGTGGTATTTCCTTAGTACGTGTTTGGATCTTTGATGAGACCTTGGTTCCTTTGCCTGAGCAACGGCACCCGTGTTGTCACAGTACAACCGGAACTGGACCAACAACTTCAAGAATGACGCCCAACTCTTGGACGAAATTCCTCATCCAAACGGCCTCTTTAGCAGCAGCTGATGCTGCAATGTATTCTGCCTCAGTGGTGAAATCCGCTGTGGTGTCCTGCTTGGAACTCTTCCAAGAGACAGCACCGCCATTGAGCATGAACACAAATCCAGAGGTTGACTTCGAGTCATCCACGTCACTTTGGAAGCTAGAGTCGGTATAGCCTTCCAATTTTAGTTCTCTTCCTCCATATACCATGAACATATTCTTAGTCCTTCGTAAGTACTTAAGAATGTCCTTCACGGCTTTCCAATGCATTTGACCGGGATTAGCTTGATATCTGCTCGTGACACTCAGAGCAAATGCTACATCCGGTCTGGTAGATATCATCCCATACATGATACTACCTATGGCTGACGCATATGGTACATGTGTCATTTTCTCTATCTCTTCATCCGTCTTGGGACACATAGACTTGGATAGAGAAACTCCATGACACATGGGTAGATGTCCTCTCTTGGACCCATCCATTGAAAACCGTTTCAATATGGTGTCGATGTAGGTTGATTGAGTGAGTCCTATCATTCTTTTAGATCTATCTCTATAGATCTGTATCCTTAGAATATAGGATGCCTCACCCAAATCCTTCATCGAGAATCTACCTGATAACCATATCTTTGTTGACTGCAACATCCCTACGTCATTCCCAATGAGTAGGATGTCATCAACATAAAGTACTAAGAATGTCACAGCATCCTTAACTACTTTCTTGTACACGCATGGTTCCTCCGGGTTCTTGATGAAACCAAAATCCTTTATTGTTTCATCAAATTTCTGGTTCCAACTTCTTGATGCTTGTTTTAGACCATAAATTGATCTCTGAAGAAAAGCAGTCTTCACATCCATTTGCCATATCTCATAGTCATACCAAGCAGCTATGGCAATAAGGATTCTTATGGACTTGAACATTGCAACTAGTGAAAAGGTTTTATCATAGTCAACTCCTTGTCTTTGAGTATAACCTTTTGCCACCAATCGCGCCTTGTAGGTCAATACCTTACCATCAGGCCCAAGCTTTCTTTTGTAGATCCATTTACACCCTATTGGAACAATTCCATCGGGAGGATCTACTAAAGACCAAACTTGGTTTGTATGCATCGAATCTATTTCCGACTGCATAGCTTCAAGCCATAAATTTGAATCCGCATCAGAAATTGCTTCCTTGAAGTTTCTTGGATCACATCCAACATCGGGTTCATCTTGATCCCCTTCAAGAAGAAGACCATATCGAATAGGAGGTCTAGAAGTCCTCTCGGATCTTCTAGGTACAGGCGTGTCTATCAATGGTTCCTGAGGTGTAGGATCGTTATTTTGTATTTCGGGTTCTTCTCGAATTTCTTCGAGTTTCATCATCTCTCCTTTCTTATCCAATAAGAACTCCTTCTCCAAGAAGGTGGCATTCCTTGAAACAAACACCTTTGTTTCAGCAGGATGATAGAAATAATATCCGATTGAATTCTTCGGATACCCTACAAAATAACATAAGGTGGATCGACTATCCAACTTATCTCCCACTGTCTGCTTCACGTAAGCAGGACATCCCCAAATCCTCAAGTACGAATACTTAGGAGCTTTGCCATTCCATAACTCGTATGGTGTTTTGTCCACTGCTTTAGTGTGGACGTTGTTCAACAACAATACCGCCGTTTCAAGCGCATAGCCCCAAAACGAAGGTGGAAGCTCAGTGAAGCTCATCATGGATCGAACCATGTCCAACAAAGTTCGATTACGACGCTCCGATACACCATTCAGCTGAGGTGTCATAGGAGGAGTCCACTGAGAGAGAATCCCATTCTCTTTCAGATAGTCCAAAAACTCGGTACTCAAGTATTCTCCACCTCGATCCGATCGAAGTGCTTTAATACTTTTACCTAGCTTGTTTTCTACTTCAGCCTTGAATTCTTTGAACTTTTCAAATGCTTCAGACTTATATTTCATTAAATATAAATACCCATACCTAGAATAATCATCAGTAAAGGTAATGAAGTAGGTGTGGCCATATTGAGTACCAACTCTAAATGGACCACAAACATCTGTATGGATCAAATCCAACAGATTTTGACTACGCTCAGGTTTCCCCTTAAAAGGAGATTTAGTCATTTTTCCTTTCAGGCAGGATTCACAAGTAGGTAGAGAGTTAATATCAGACATATCAAACATGCCCTCTCCCACTAGCTTGTTCATCCTCCTTGAGGAAATATGACCTAGCCTAGCATGCCAAAGGTTTGCCGGGTTTTGACTATCGATTTTCCTTTTGTTTGTTGTTGCCGGTTTATCAACATAATTTATTGGAACGTCTTTTAATTTTAAGTTATATAGATCGTTTTCAAGTTGTCCATTTCCAATCAAACATTCATTCTTGAAAATATTGCAAATCCCATTCACAAAATTGCAAGAATAACCATCTCTATCAAGCATAGAAATAGAAATAATGTTTTTAATTAAATCTGGAACAAATAAAACGTCTCTCAAAAGTAACTTAAAATCGTTCTGCAAAATTAAATAAACGTCTCCTACAGCTTTAGCTTCAACTCTAGAACCATTTCCGAGCCTCAGTTGGGTCTCACCCATCCTTAGCCTATTACTTCTTGTCATCATTTGCAACTCATTGCAAATATGAGATCCACATCCGGTATCCAATACCCAAGAAGTAGTGTTAAGTGAAACATTTATTTCAATATAGAACATACCCTTCGCAGTTCGCAACTGCTCGAGGTATTCCTTGCAGTTACGTTTCCAATGACCGGGTTTCTTGCAGTGATGGCAAACTTGTTTAGACTTGTCCAATTTTGCATGTAACATTTGGCCTTGAGATCATGGTCCAACCATTTCTCTAGTTCGGCCAACCTTTTGGCAGTTACATCAGCCAGTGCTGTTTTTGGAGAAGCCTTTTCTAACACTTAGAAAATCTTTTCCGAACTTAGGACAATCTTAACTTATGGAATCATTCTGTATTGTTTGCGCCAATAAGTTTGTTTTGTTGGAGAATAGAAACATGTGGATTACTGAGATGAACCAGACAATTATCGATGATTGTTTAATTAATTTACTAAGACATAAAATAGGCGAAATTTATTTTATGAATCTCACTCCCACTATTTTAACGATTTCACTACCCTCTAGTGAAAACGGGAAACTGTTTTCCTTAGTGAGAACATGGAGTCCAATTGACAAACTATGGTCCCGAATAATATCAGCCAACCATAATTTTCAAAAGGTAGAGCCCAATTGCTTCCAAAGCAACCTCCACGTTTTTACCTCATGTCCAATAAGGGCCCAATAATATGACGCCGTTTATTGTGACATGTCAAGATGACCCATCAATATTAAGTTGTGATGGACGGTCTCCATGTGGATCCCCCAATAATATGAGCCGATCCCATGGGAGTTTCACCCAACTTACAACATGTGTCGATCCAATGTACAGCTTTCCGACGAACGGGCCCCCCAATAATATGAGCCAGACCGTATCCGCGGGTAGCATCTCATACATTGATCGTTGATGGAAGGTAGGAACATTTAAACAAATTTAAATTTCCTTTATTTATCTTGATATCAATTTTAAATCATATTTAAAATGAGGGATTTTAATTTTGAAAATTTGTCTCATCATTTTTTAAAATTTTGTATGCTTGCCGGATTCACACAATTTTGTCTAAAACATGCATACAACAATAATATCACATATTATATAGGATGATCGATTCCATTTCTAATCGACCCGTGGTTGCCAATCACGAGTCTTAGTCCAATCCTAGGTAATATGCAGTATGCAATGCAATCCTATTACATTGAGCTTCCAATTTACATTTCTTCTGTCTTTATTGTCTACTGGGCCCACATCCGTCTTCAAATCTTTATATCCCACTAAATCTAATGTATTTACAATAAATAACAATGATAAGTAGGGGATACATTTTTTGAAAGAGTAGGTGCCTGGTGAGCCAACTTGTGGCTAAGGATCGCTCGAGTTTGAGACTAGCATTTGCGATGCAGAGTACCACGTTTCATTGGTAAGGAACATAGAGATGTTCGAAGCATGCAAATGTATATTCCTGGAACTGATGGACGAACTGTTCTTCAATCAGGTCCACAAACGGATAATTAATCCCTCTGATAGATTGCACTAGAAAATCTATCAGAAGTTTCTACGAAGAGAATTAACGAATTTGATCCGTTAAACCAGACTGTAATTCAAAATTCACAGACTGGATTTTCCGAGCAGAAGGGAAGGGGGGCGGCCACTGTCAGAGAAAAATACTAGGTTTTTCGAAAATTTGTGACCTGTTGTATGTAATTTCTGTACTGCAATAACTTATTTATAATGTAGGCCGCTAACAGCTTAGGGCCCATTAGTCATTAGTTCAAGCCCGACAAGCAAAGCCCGCATGTTCAGAAATTAATATAAAATTCATCATGACTCCGATTGATAAACTGATTTCACCAATGTGTACAGAAACCATTTCTGCACCTTTTAAAGTCAAGATAAATTTTTCTGAATCCGAATTCAGTGATTTCCAAAAATTCCCATCCCTATGTCATTTTAGGAAATCTTACTCCTCTACTCTTAAATAAGAAGTCCAACTTCTTTGTTCATTAAATTTAACTCTTTAAATTTAACTATCTCAACGGGGATTAAAAATCCATTACTCTGTGTGACCCTCAATGGTTCAGGGATACAGCTAGCCGTGGGCTCACAACTCCTTGTGACTCGGAACAACAATTTCCGACTTGCCCATCGAATCATGGTAAGAGCGTCTAGCAACATCGCCCCATGATTCCCTAGGTATCACTGATAGTGCCTGCAAGAACCAATAGATTTTGGTTAGCGTACAGTACGGTCCCTTCATCCATATATCCCGATCGAATCAACAACCATTGGTATATCGAGAGTCGTTCGAGATTCGATAATTATGCAATACATCTTGAAGATCAAATAGTGACATCACATGTGTTACTAAGAAACCATTTCTTAAAACACATCATGTACTCTGGCCAGAGATTCGTCACACTAATATCTCCTCAGATCGCATAGGATATCCACACTCGCAAGTATGTGGTGAATCCTTGACAACAAAGCATCGACTCCTATATGTGTTGTAACTGTACCCAATCCCGACACCTGATGACCCCAATAGAGTCGGTAAACGAGTCAAAGCACAGTACTAGCATATAGAGTCTCAATGATGTTTCAAGTAGTAAGGACTAATGGTGTACAACCAAAACTGCGGACTTTATCCACTCGATAAGTGATAACCACTTGGAAAGTCCGGATAGGGTAGTTCGATCATTCATCGTATGAATATCCATTTGCATGCTTCGAACATCTCTATGTTCCTTACCAATGAAACGTGGTACTCTGCATCGCAAATGCTAGTCTCAAACTCGAGCGATCCTTATCCTTATTATCGGATGGCTCAATCGACTAGGAACAGTTTAGAATACACAGTGACTATAAGATGTGTTTCATGATAGACATCTCCATGTTCTACCATATCTTACATACACTATAGTATATTCAAGGTCTTTATCAAAACAACAATAGTATATCACAATATAACAATATGAAGAAAGATAAAGTCATTGCCATTAATAAAAGTGTAAATTATATTAAACAAAAGATTGTTTATACAAAGAGTCATCAAAGCCCTTAGCCACAAGTTGGCTCACCGGGCACCCACTCTTTCAAAATCAAGGTTCGGACGGTCCAAAGTCAGGGTTCGGACGATACGAAGAGTGGTTCGGATGCTCCGAACGTGCTGCCGACAGTCATCATGGATGACGTCATCATGCTGACATAAGCAATGACGTAATATTGGGTTCGAACGATCCGAAGTCGAGATCGAACGGTCTGATCGTGTTCGGATGCTCCGAAGTCCAGTTCGGACGATCCGAACTCCGTCTATAAATAGGAGGGCCGAGATTCAGATTTAGACGCACCAATCACCTCTTCTCTCTCGATTCCTTAGCCTTCTAACTCAGATCTAGGGAATTATAGGTGTCCCATCAGGAATCCGGAAGTGGCATAGCGATCCAGGCGTCGTAGCGGAGCTGTAGCCTAGTTTTGAGGCACTCGACAGCAAAGGGCTAACGACGGACGAAGGTATAGCTTTTGCTTCCTAAAAATATTTAGGAGTATGCTTTAGCTTAGTTAAGGCTTTTAGAGCGCTATAATGATAGTAGTATCATTTGGCAGTGTAGCGCGAATTATAGGCGTGGACCTAGGGCTGATAGCACTTGCCTAGTATTTGAGGTACGAAAGTACTGTTCGATATATCCTGACTGAGTATGCATGTATTATGTGACTGCATGATTTATATGTCATTGATTTATGCTGCATTCATTTGCATACTGAGCTATCTCCTTCGAGATGTCTGTTAGTAGGGTTTTTTCCCTATCCTGTTAGTGGTTGAACTTCCATCGATTTGGGTCCGGCATATCCACTGGTATTATGGTATGGGAGCCACCTCCTGAAGCGATGGCACAGCGTGCTATATACCAGGGCCCGGTCTGTCTCTGTTATCTGATCCTTGACCTCGAGTTATAGGGAGTTCACTTTTCATGCATGTATACTCATACTCTCATACTGAGCGTTTTATGCTCACATCTCATACTCTGTGTTTCTGGACACCCTATTCCATGGGGCAGGTTTGCGTTTGGATGAGGCGGGTGGATCCAAGAGGGGCTAGGCAGTGGTTGGTCAGCTGGAGCTTCGCCTAGGTTTTATTTCTGTTGTCATTGGATTAATACAGCTGTTCGATATGGTTGTATAATATTTGGGTATTTACAGATTCCTTACCTTGTGATTGTAATTTTAGTAATGTTTCCGCAGTTTATTCTAATATCTGTTTATTAAGTTAATTGCATGCCTAAGTTCTGTTTAGTAGGTGATCCGGGTAAGGGTCACTACATTTATAGTATCAGAGCATGCAAAGTATTTTATAAAGATAACTGTTAGGTTAATTTTGTAGATGGCAGATCGTGACGACCAGATTTCTCATGGCAGTATTGGTGGGCATTGGGGTGATGCCGACCAGGATCCTTGTCGGGAATGCCGCCATCGTCATCGAGATGAGGACCGTTTCAGTGTTCGTCGATTCTTGTAGATGGCACCTAAGCCCTTGGTTGGAGGTGAGTCTCCGGAGGATGCGGAGAACTGGTTAGACCGCATGGAGATGACTTTTCAGACTTTCCAATGCACCGAGGAGCAGAAGATGGAGACCCTTGGTTATCTTCTGGATGGACGTGCGCGCAGGTGGTGGAGGTTTACTTCTGCACCTTTTGTTGCGGCGAGAGGAGTGGCCACCTGGGCCGAGTTCCGCACAGCTTTTCAGAAGCTGTATTTTCCTCCTGCACTCCGTCAGTCGAAGGCGGGCGAGCTACTGAGTCTACGACAAGGAGCCATGTCTATTGATGAGTATCAGCAGAAGTTCTTTGATCTGCTATCCTACTGCCCCGAGATTGCCGATAGCTCCGAGATGAAGTATAATATGTTCTTCACGGCCTTAACCCTGAGATCCATGACCGTGTGGCGGTTGGAGACGACATGTCCTACGAGGGTTTGGTGAGCCGTTGTCACCAGGCGGAGGACAACATTCGGCGAAACAGGTCTTTCTCTCAGTCGAGACCTGCTAGTTCTTTGGGTCCCCGTGCCCAATCTTTCAAAAAGTCTGGATCTACTTCTTCTTCCTCTGGCTCTGCTGGTGTTGTCCGTTTCGGTAAGAAGGACAAGTGTGATCACTGTGGGAAGAACCATCCATCCGACAAGTGCCGTAGAGCCTTTGGAGCTTGTTTCCGTTGTGGAGAGACTGGTCATATCCAGAGGGATTGACCACTATCTGGGGGAGGCGGTTCTGGTTCTGGTTCAGGATCTGGTTCTCAGGCCACCATTCAGCAGAGGTCGCAGGGACAGCCTGATGGGAGTTCTTATTTGAGGCCACAAGCTTCTGGCCAGGTGTTTGCCTTGAGGCATGATCAGGCAGTGGAGGAGAATGAGAAAGTCATCGCAGGTACATTTCTTCTTTATGGTATACCTGCTCTTGTACTTATTGACACTGGTGCATCTCATTCCTTCATTTTTGCACGTTTTGTTAAGAGGCATAAGTTACCATGCATTGCACTAGATGTAGTGATGTCTGTTTCTACTCCGACGGGCCAATCTGCTTTGGCTAAGCGTCTAGTGATGGGTTGCCCTTTAGAGTTCGAGGGAAACATTCTGTTAGCGAATCTCATGGTTCTTGTGATGGACGACTTTGATTGCATTCTGGGAATAGATATGTTGACTACCTATCGAGCTTCAGTGGACTGCTACCAGAGATTAGTACGCTTTCATCCGGAGGGGAGTGATAGCTGGTTTTTCTATGGAGAGGGAGCGCAACCCCCGATGCCTTTGGTATCATCTTTGAGAGCCTGTCGAGCTCTAGAGTCTGGCGGGGAAGGCTACCTTATCTATGCAGTTGATTTGTCCGCTGAGAGTTTTGGGATAGAGAGTATTCCTGTTGTGGATGAATTTCCAGATGTATTTCCCGATGAGATTCCTGGTTTTCCTCCTGTTAGGGAAGTCGAGTTTGGCATAGAGTTGATGCCGGGTACTTCGCCTATTTCTCAAGTACCGTATCGTCTGGCTCCATCAGAGATGCGTGAGTTGAAGAATCAGCTACAGGATCTTTTGGACAAGGGGTACATTCGTCCTAGTGTATCTCCTTGGGGAGCTCTTGTTCTTTTTGTAAAGAAGAAGGATGGGTCTATGCGGTTGTGCATTGACTATCGGCAGCTGAATCGAGTCATTGTGAAGAACAAGTATCCTTTGCCTCGTATTGATGACTTGTTTGATCAGCTGCAGGGCACTTCAGTTTACTCCAAGATTGACTTAAGATCTGGGTATCATCAGTTGAGAGTTCGTGATCAGGACGTAGCCAAGACTGCATTCTGTACTCGCTATGGGAATTACGAGTTTCTAGTGATGCCATTTGGTTTGACTAATGCGCCGCTATATTCAGGGATCTGTATTTGGACAAGTTTGTCATGGTCTTTATTGACGACATCTTGGTGTATTTGCGTAATAAGGAAGAGCATGTTTCTCACTTGCGGTTGGTACTGCAGACTCTTCGAGATGAGCAGTTGTACGCCAAGCTGAGCAAGTGTGAGTTCTGGATGGATCGAGTGGTCTTTCTTGGCCATATCATATCCAGGGAGGGGATTTCTGTTGATCCAAGCAAGATTGATGCGGTGCTTAATTGGTCGCGTCCAACGACGATTGCTGAGATCCGTAGCTTTCTGGGTCTAGCAGGATATTATCGTCGCTTCATTCTGAACTTCTCTCAGTTAGCTCGACCTTTGACTCAGCTTACCCGAAAGGGTGTGGATTTCGAGTGGTCCTTCGAGTGTGAAGAGAACTTCTGTGAGCTTCGACGGCGGTTGACTTCTGCGCCGGTGTTGGCATTACCGTCAGGATCTGGAGGGTATGTGGTGTACACTGATGCTTCTCTGCAGGGGTTAGGTTGTGTCCTGACTCAGAATGGGCATGTGATCGCATATGCTTCTAGACAGCTGAAGCTTCACGAGGACAACTACCCAGTCCATGATTTGGAATTGGCAGCCATTGTGTTCGCTTTGAAGATCTGGCGTCATTATCTGTATGGCGAGAAATTTGAGATCTTCACTGACCATAAGAGTCTCAAGTATTTTTTCACTCAGTGGACTCCTCCTATGACACCACAGCTTAATGGTGTATCGGAGCGTCGTAATCGAACTTTGTTGGACATGGTTCGATCTATGATGAGCTTCACTGAGCTTCCACCTTCGTTTTGGGGCTATGCGCTTGAAACGGCGGTATTGTTGTTGAACAACGTCCACACTAAAGCAGTGGACAAAACACCATACGAGTTATGGAATGGCAAAGCTCCTAAGTATTCGTACTTGAGGATTTGGGGATGTCCTGCTTACGTGAAGCGGACAGTGGGAGATAAGTTGGATAGTCGATCCAGCTTATGTTATTTTGTAGGGTATCCGAAGAATTCAATCGGATATTATTTCTATTATCCTGCTGAAACAAAGGTGTTTGTTTCTAGGAATGCCACCTTCTTAGAGAAGGAGTTCTTATTGGATAAGAAAGGCGAGATGATGGAACTCGAAGAAGTTCGAGAAGAACCCAAAATACAAAATAACGATCCTACACCTCAGGAACCATTGCTGGACACGCCTGCACCTAGAAGATCCGAAAGGACTTCTAGACCTCCAGTTCGATATGGTCTTCTTCTTGAAGGGGATCAAGATGAACCCGACATTGGATGTGATCCAAGAAACTTCAAGGAAGCAATTTCTGATGCGGATTCGAATTTATGGCTTGAAGCTATGCAGTCAGAATTGGATTCGATGCATACAAACCAAGTTTGGTCTTTAGTAGATCCTCCCGATGGAATTGTTCCGATAGGGTGTAAATGGATCTACAAAAGAAAGCTTGGGCCTGATGGTAAGGTATTGACCTACAAGGCGCGATTGGTGGCTAAAGGTTATACTCAAAGGCAAGGAGTTGACTATGACGAAACCTTTTCACCAGTTGCAATGTTCAAGTCCATAAGAATCCTAATTGCCATAGCTGCATGGTATGACTATGAGATATGGCAGATGGATGTGAAGACTGCTTTTCTTAATGGAGACATTAAGGAAGAAATCTATATGAGGCAGCCTGAGGGGTTCACATCCATGGGAAGCGAGCATAAGGTATGCAAGCTTCAGAGATCAATTTATGGTCTAAAACAAGCATCAAGAAGTTGGAACCAGAAATTTGATGAAACAATAAAAGATTTTGGTTTCATCAAGAACCCGGAGGAACCTTGCGTGTACAAGAAAGTAGTTAAGGATGCGGTGACATTCTTAGTACTTTATGTTGATGACATCCTACTCATTGGGAATGATGTAGGGATGTTGCAGTCAACAAAGATATGGTTATCAGGTAGATTTTCGATGAAGGATTTGGGAGAGGCATCCTACATTCTTGGGATACAGATCTATAGAGATAGGTCTAAGAGAATGATAGGACTCACTCAATCAACCTACATCGATACCATATTGAAACGGTTTTCAATGGATGGGTCCAAAAGAGGACATCTACCCATGTGTCATGGAGTTTCTCTATCCAAGTCTATGTGTCCCAAGACTGATGAAGAGATAGAGAATATGACACATGTACCATATGCGTCAGCTATAGGTAGTATCATGTATGGGATGATATCTACCAGACCGGATGTAGCATTTGCTCTGAGTGTCACGAGCAGATATCAGTCTAATCCTGGTCAAATGCATTGGAAAGCCGTGAAGGACATTCTTAAGTACTTGCGAAGGACTAAGAATATGTTCATGGTTTATGGAGGACGAGAACTCAAATTGGAAGGCTATACCGACTCTAGCTTCCAAAGTGATGTGGATGACTCGAAGTCAACCTCTGGATTTGTGTTCATGCTCAAGGGCGGTGCTGTCTCTTGGAAGAGTTCCAAGCAGGACACCACAGCGGATTCCACCACTGAGGCTGAATACATTGCAGCATCAGCTGCTGCTAAAGAGGCCGTTTGGATGAGGAAGTTCGTCTAAGAGTTGGGCGTCATTCCTGAATATGTTGGTCCAGTCCCGGTGTACTGTGACAACACGGGTGCCGTTGCTCAAGCAAAGGAACCAAGGTCTCATCAAAGATCCAAACACGTACTGAGGAAATACCACATAATCCGGGAGATTGTGGAAAGAGGAGACATCATTGTCGAACGAGTGGCCTCTGCAGACAATATCGCTGATCCGCTTACTAAGCCCTTGCCAGGACCATTGTTTGACAAACATCGCGAAGCAATGAGTCTACGTAGTATGACTAGTTGGCTATAGGGCAAGTGGGAGATTGTAAGAGTGGGTGCCCAGTGAGCCAACTGTGTGGCTATGGGCTTTGATGACTCTTTGTATGAACAATCTTTTGTTTAATATTATTTACACTTTTATGGCAATGACTTTATATTACTTCATATTGTTATATTGTGATATACTATTGTTGTTTTGATAAAGACCTTGAATATACTATAGTGTATGTAAGATGTGGTAGAACATGGAGATGTCTATCATGAAATACATCTTATAGTCACTGTATGTTCTAAAACCGTTCCTAGTCGATTGAGCCGTCCGATAATAAGGATAAGGATCGCTCGAGTTTGAGACTAGCATTTGCGATGCGGAGTACCACGTTTCATTGGTAGGGAACATGGAGATGTTCGAAGCATGCAAATGGATATTCATAGGATGAATAATCGAACTACCCTATCCGGACTTTCCAAGTGGTTATCACTTATCGAGTGGATTAAGTCCGCGGTTTTGGTTGTACACCATTAGTCCTTACGACTTGAAACATCATGGAGACTCTATATGCTAGTGCTGTGCTTTGACTCGTTTACCGACTCTATGGGGGTCATCAGGTGTCGAGATTGGGTACAGTTACGACACATATAGGAGTCAATGCATTGTTGTCAAGGATTCACCACATACTTGCGAGTGTGGATATCCTATGCGATCTGAGGAGATATTAGTGTGATAAATCTCTGGCCAGAGTAATTGATGTGATTTAAGAAATGGTTTCTTAGTAGCACATGCGATGTCACTAATTTGATCTTCAAGATGTATTGCATAGTTATCGAATCTTGAGCGACTCTCGATATACCAATGGTTGTTGATTCGATCGGGATATGGATGAAGGGACCGTACTGTACGCTAACCAAAATCTACTGGTTCTTGTAGGCACTATCAGTGATACCTAGGGAATCATGGGGCGATGTTGCTAGGCGCTTTACCATGATTCGTTGGGCAAGTCGGAAAGTGTTGTTCCTAGTCACAAGGAGTTGTGAGCCCACGGCTAGCTGTATCCCTGAACCATTGAGGGTCACACAGTGTAATGGAGTTTTAATCCCCGTTGAGATAGTTAAATTTAAAGAGTTAAATTTAATGAACTAAGGAGTTGGACTTCTTAAATAAGAGTAAGGGAGTAGGATTTCCTAAAATGACATAGGGATGGACATTTTTGGAAACCACTGAATTCGGATTCAGGAAAATTTATTTTGACTTTAAAATGTGCAGAAATGGTTTCTGTGCACATTGGTGAAATCAGTTCATCAATCGGAGTCACGATGAATTTTATATTAATTTCTGAACGAGCGGGCTTTGCTTGTCGGGCCCCAGCTTATGACTAATGGGCCCTAAGGTGTTAGTGGCCTGCATTATAAATAAGTTATTTCAGTACAGAAATTACACACAACAGGTCATTATTTTGAGACAGAAATTTCGAACCCTCCTCTCTCTCAAAAGCAATCGGCCGAACCCTCCCCATACTCTGCCCGAGATTTTCCGGTCTGTGATTTTGAATCGCAGTAAGGAATAACGAATCAGATTCGTTTATTCTCTTCGCAGAAAACTTCTGATAGATTTTCTAGTGCAATCTATCAGAGGAATTAAACCTCTGTTCGTGGACCTGATTGAAGGAGTTCATCGGTTCCAGGGAGAGACAACAAGAGCAGATAAAATCTGTTGGTGTCCATTAATCTCGTTGCGAGATTAGAGGTAAAATTTAATAACTGTTATTTAAATTTTACACACACAATAATTTAATCGTTGCACGGTTGATACCCACACTATGGAATTGTTCCATAACAAAATTTTTAAAACTTCCGCTGCACCGGGTATCAATCGTGATTGATCTGAGAGCCGCGTTTTACAACAGTGGTATCAGAGCCAGGTTGCTCAGATCAAACGATTAAATTAATCAATTGTACAAAATTTTTGAGTCTCGGTTTTTGAAACAAAATAAATATTTTTAAATAAAAATTTTTTTTTTTTTTTCGGGGCAAAACCCGGGCAGCGATTGGATCGCTGCCCGGTGGGGCAGCAATTGTTGCTGCCCCGGGCGGCGCACGGCGCCGCCCAAAGGGGGCGCACGGCGCCGCCCAGGGCAGCGCTGTGCGCTGCCTAGCGCAGCGCTGGGCGCTGCCCAGGGGCGGCGCTGGGCGCCGCCCAGGGCAGCGCACGGCGCCGCCCAGGGGCGGCGCCAGGCGCTGCCCTAAGGGGGCAGCCGGGCTGCCCCCGGCCCGCGCCCCGGGTGCGGGCCGGCCCGGGAGTGTCCCGGGCGGCCCGCGGGAAAAATTATATTTTTATTTAAAAATTAATTTTAATATTAAAATTTTTATTTTTGGTCCGGTCAAAAATTGTTTTTGATTGGTTCACGAGATTTCGGATCGAATTGTTCGAGTCCGTAAATTTTAAAATTGATTTTGGATAAATTTGAATTTTTGGAAAATTTTAATATTTTATCCGTAAATTGAATTTTGAAATCAATTATTTTGGTACAATTGATGATAAGATATGATCTTATGATATATTAAGTAAAATATGATTTTATTTGTAAAATTGGATTTTATAGATAAAATATGATTTTATTTGATATAGAGATAAAATATGATTTTATATGTGAAATGAGATTTTATATATAAAATATGATTTTATCTTGTTTAAATTTGAATTGCCACAGCATGTTATCCAATAAATTAATTTTGAATTAAATGTTATTGGATAAGGATGATCGATTGCCATGACCAATTTTGTAGGTGTATGTTAGGAATTTACATTTTGTCTTTATTATTGTTGGTTTTATTAATGGGCCTGGTTTATGGCCCGATATGAATGTCATATGTAATAAAAGTGGGCTTGGTTTATAGCCCGTTCCCACCCCCTAAAAATGTATCCCCTACTTGTCATTGTTATTTATTGTAAATACATTAGATTTAGTGGGAGATCAAGATTTGAAGATGGTGGGCCCAGCAGACAATGAAGACTGAAGAAATGTAAATTGGAAGCATATGTAATAGGATTGCATTTGCATACTGCATATTACCTAGGATTGGACTAAGACCCGTGATTGGCAACCACGGGTCAATTAGAAATGGAATCGATCATCCTATATAATATGTGATATTATGATTGTATGCATGTTTAGACATAAATTGCGTGAATCCGGCAATGCATGCAATAAATTAAATATGATGAGACAAATAATTTTATAAATAAAATCCCTCATTTTAAATATGATTTAAAATTTATATCAAGATAAATAAAGGAAATTTAAATATTGTTTAAATGTTCCTACCTTCCATCAACGGTCAATGTATGTGATGCTACCCGCGGATACGGTCCGGCTCATATTATTGGGGGGGCCCGTCCGTCGGAAAGCTGTACATTGGATCGACAAATGTTGTAAGTTGGGTGGAACTCCCATGGGATCGGCTCATATTATTGGGGGATCCACATGGCGACCGTCCATCACAACTTAATATTGATGGGTCATCTTGACATGTCACTTTAAACGGCGTCATATTATTGGGCCCTTATTGGACATGAGGTAAATACATGGGGGTTGCTTTGGAAGCAATTGGGCTCTACCTTTTGAGAATTATGGTTGGCTGATATTATTCGGGACCATAAGTTTGTCAATTGGACTCCATGTTCTCACTAAGGAAAAAGTTTCCCGTTTTCACTAGAGGGTGGTGAAATCGTTAAAATAGTGGGAGTGAGATTCATAAAATTAAATTCGCCTATTTTATGTCTTAGTAAATTGTTAAACAATCATTGATATATGTCTGTTTTCCTTTTCAGTATTTCATACAATGAATTCGCGAAATCCTTTATTCTCGATCCTCGAACAAAACAAGCTGACTGGCGCCAACTATACGGAATGGTTCCGGAAGTTGAAGATTGTCTTAACTTCGGAGAAAATGCTCTACGTGTTAGAGAAAGCACCTCCGAAGGAAGCACCAGCTGACATAAGTCCGGAGGAATTGGCCAAACTTGATGCATGGTGTGACCATGACATCAAGACCAAATGCTATATGCAAGCCTCGATGTCTGATGAACTCCAGAGGCGATTTGAGGACACGGTGAATGCTGCTGACATTCACGCGCAACTCAAGGAACTTTTTGGGGCTCAGTCGAGGGCTAAAAGGTTCTCTACTGTTAAGGAGTTGATGACGTGCCGCATGCGTGAAGGGACTTCGGTCCGTGATCATGGGGTACGAGTGATTTGGCTCATACAGAAGTTAGCGACCCTTGATTTGGTGTTGGAGCATGAACTCAATGTGGACTTGCTGCTTCTATCTCTTCCTTCTTCATTTGATGGATTCGTGATAAATTTTAATATGAACAAGATAGAGGCCACCCTTGAAGAGATGGTCAATATGCTCGTTACATATGAATCCACACTTAAGAAGGATAAGCCAGCTTTCTTGGTGGGCTCCTCATCTTCTGCTAAGAAGGGGCCAAGTATGAAGGGCAAGAAACGTTCTGCCCCACCCAAGAAAGTGGAATCCGAGAAGAAGCAAAAGACAAAGGCTTCAAACAATGGAAAATCCAAGGATGTTTGCCATTACTGCAAGAAGCCGGGTCATTGGAAGCGCAACTGCAAGGAGTATCTTGAGCAGTTAGGAACTGCAAAGGGTATGTTCTATATTGAAATAAACATGTCACTTAATACAACTTCTTGGGTATTGGATACCGGATGTGGATGTCACATTTGCAATGATTTGCAGGTGATGACAAGAAGTCGCAGGCTTAGAATGGGTGAGACCCAGCTGAGGCTCGGGAATGGTTCCAGAGTTGAAGCTACGGCCATTGGAGATGTTTGTTTGATTTTGCAGAATGGTTTTAAATTATTGTTGAGAGATGTTTTATTTGTGCCAGATTTAATTAAAAACATTATTTCTATTTCTATGCTTGATAGAGATGGTTATTCTTGTAATTTTGTGAATGGGATTTGCAATATTTACAAGAATGAATGTTTAATTGGAAATGGACAACTTGAAAACGATCTATACAATTTAAAACTAAAAGACGTTCCAGTGAATTGTATTGACAAACCGGCGACAACAAACAAAAGGAAAATCGATAGTCAAAACCCGGCAAACCTTTGGCACGCTAGACTAGGTCATATTTCCTCAAGAAGGATGAACAAGCTAGTGGGAGAGGGCATGTTTGATATGTCTGATATTAACTCTCTACCTACTTGTGAATCCTGCCTAAAAGGAAAAATGACTAAATCTCCTTTTAAGGGGAAACCTGAGCGTAGTCAGAATCTGTTGGATTTGATCCATACAGATGTTTGTGGTCCATTTAGAGTAGGGACTCAACATGGCCACACCTACTTCATTACCTTTACTGATGATTATTCAAGGTATGGGTATTTATATTTAATGAAATATAAGTCTGAAGCATTTGAAAAGTTCAAAGAATTCAAGGCTGAAGTAGAAAACAAGCTAGGTAAAAGTATTAAAGCACTTCGATCGGATCGAGGTGGAGAATACTTGAGTACCGAGTTTTTGGACTATCTGAAAGAGAATGGGATTCTCTCTCAGTGGACTCCTCCTATGACACCACAGCTTAATGGTGTATCGGAGCGTCGTAATCGAACTTTGTTGGACATGGTTCGATCTATGATGAGCTTCACTGAGCTTCCACCTTCGTTTTGGGGCTATGCGCTTGAAACGGCGGTATTGTTGTTGAACAACGTCCACACTAAAGCAGTGGACAAAACACCATACGAGTTATGGAATGGCAAAGCTCCTAAGTATTCGTACTTGAGGATTTGGGGATGTCCTGCTTACGTGAAGCGGACAGTGGGAGATAAGTTGGATAGTCGATCCAGCTTATGTTATTTTGTAGGGTATCCGAAGAATTCAATCGGATATTATTTCTATTATCCTGCTGAAACAAAGGTGTTTGTTTCTAGGAATGCCACCTTCTTAGAGAAGGAGTTCTTATTGGATAAGAAAGGCGAGATGATGGAACTCGAAGAAGTTCGAGAAGAACCCAAAATACAAAATAACGATCCTACACCTCAGGAACCATTGCTGGACACGCCTGCACCTAGAAGATCCGAAAGGACTTCTAGACCTCCAGTTCGATATGGTCTTCTTCTTGAAGGGGATCAAGATGAACCCGACATTGGATGTGATCCAAGAAACTTCAAGGAAGCAATTTCTGATGCGGATTCGAATTTATGGCTTGAAGCTATGCAGTCAGAATTGGATTCGATGCATACAAACCAAGTTTGGTCTTTAGTAGATCCTCCCGATGGAATTGTTCCGATAGGGTGTAAATGGATCTACAAAAGAAAGCTTGGGCCTGATGGTAAGGTATTGACCTACAAGGCGCGATTGGTGGCTAAAGGTTATACTCAAAGGCAAGGAGTTGACTATGACGAAACCTTTTCACCAGTTGCAATGTTCAAGTCCATAAGAATCCTAATTGCCATAGCTGCATGGTATGACTATGAGATATGGCAGATGGATGTGAAGACTGCTTTTCTTAATGGAGACATTAAGGAAGAAATCTATATGAGGCAGCCTGAGGGGTTCACATCCATGGGAAGCGAGCATAAGGTATGCAAGCTTCAGAGATCAATTTATGGTCTAAAACAAGCATCAAGAAGTTGGAACCAGAAATTTGATGAAACAATAAAAGATTTTGGTTTCATCAAGAACCCGGAGGAACCTTGCGTGTACAAGAAAGTAGTTAAGGATGCGGTGACATTCTTAGTACTTTATGTTGATGACATCCTACTCATTGGGAATGATGTAGGGATGTTGCAGTCAACAAAGATATGGTTATCAGGTAGATTTTCGATGAAGGATTTGGGAGAGGCATCCTACATTCTTGGGATACAGATCTATAGAGATAGGTCTAAGAGAATGATAGGACTCACTCAATCAACCTACATCGATACCATATTGAAACGGTTTTCAATGGATGGGTCCAAAAGAGGACATCTACCCATGTGTCATGGAGTTTCTCTATCCAAGTCTATGTGTCCCAAGACTGATGAAGAGATAGAGAATATGACACATGTACCATATGCGTCAGCTATAGGTAGTATCATGTATGGGATGATATCTACCAGACCGGATGTAGCATTTGCTCTGAGTGTCACGAGCAGATATCAGTCTAATCCTGGTCAAATGCATTGGAAAGCCGTGAAGGACATTCTTAAGTACTTGCGAAGGACTAAGAATATGTTCATGGTTTATGGAGGACGAGAACTCAAATTGGAAGGCTATACCGACTCTAGCTTCCAAAGTGATGTGGATGACTCGAAGTCAACCTCTGGATTTGTGTTCATGCTCAAGGGCGGTGCTGTCTCTTGGAAGAGTTCCAAGCAGGACACCACAGCGGATTCCACCACTGAGGCTGAATACATTGCAGCATCAGCTGCTGCTAAAGAGGCCGTTTGGATGAGGAAGTTCGTCCAAGAGTTGGGCGTCATTCCTGAATATGTTGGTCCAGTCCCGGTGTACTGTGACAACACGGGTGCCGTTGCTCAAGCAAAGGAACCAAGGTCTCATCAAAGATCCAAACACGTACTGAGGAAATACCACATAATCCGGGAGATTATGGAAAGAGGAGACATCATTGTCGAACGAGTGGCCTCTGCAGACAATATCGCTGATCCGCTTACTAAGCCCTTGCCAGGACCATTGTTTGACAAACATCGCGAAGCAATGAGTCTACGTAGTATGACTAGTTGGCTATAGGGCAAGTGGGAGATTGTAAGAGTGGGTGCCCAGTGAGCCAACTATGTGGCTATGGGCTTTGATGACTCTTTGTATGAACAATCTTTTGTTTAATATTATTTACACTTTTATGGCAATGACTTTATATTACTTCATATTGTTATATTGTGATATACTATTGTTGTTTTGATAAAGACCTTGAATATACTATAGTGTATGTAAGATGTGGTAGAACATGGAGATGTCTATCATGAAATACATCTTATAGTCACTGTATGTTCTAAAACCGTTCCTAGTCGATTGAGCCGTCCGATAATAAGGATAAGGATCGCTCAAGTTTGAGACTAGCATTTGCGATGCGGAGTACCACGTTTCATTGGTAGGGAACATGGAGATGTTCGAAGCATGCAAATGGATATTCATAGGATGAATAATCGAACTACCCTATCCGGACTTTCCAAGTGGTTATCACTTATCGAGTGGATTAAGTCCGCGGTTTTGGTTGTACACCATTAGTCCTTACGACTTGAAACATCATGGAGACTCTATATGCTAGTGCTGTGCTTTGACTCGTTTACCGACTCTATGGGGGTCATCAGGTGTCGAGATTGGGTACAGTTACGACACATATAGGAGTCAATGCATTGTTGTCAAGGATTCACCACATACTTGCGAGTGTGGATATCCTATGCGATCTGAGGAGATATTAGTGTGATAAATCTCTGGCCAGAGTAATTGATGTGATTTAAGAAATGGTTTCTTAGTAGCACATGCGATGTCACTAATTTGATCTTCAAGATGTATTGCATAGTTATCGAATCTTGAGCGACTCTCGATATACCAATGGTTGTTGATTCGATCGGGATATATGGATGAAGGGACCGTACTGTACGCTAACCAAAATCTACTGGTTCTTGTAGGCACTATCAGTGATACCTAGGGAATCATGGGGCGATGTTGCTAGGCGCTTTACCATGATTCGTTGGGCAAGTCGGAAAGTGTTGTTCCGAGTCACAAGGAGTTGTGAGCCCACGGCTAGCTGTATCCCTGAACCATTGAGGGTCACACAGTGTAATGGAGTTTTAATCCCCGTTGAGATAGTTAAATTTAAAGAGTTAAATTTAATGAACTAAGGAGTTGGACTTCTTAAATAAGAGTAAGGGAGTAGGATTTCCTAAAATGACATAGGGATGGACATTTTTGGAAACCACTGAATTCGGATTCAGGAAAATTTATTTTGACTTTAAAATGTGCAGAAATGGTTTCTGTGCACATTGGTGAAATCAGTTCATCAATCGGAGTCACGATGAATTTTATATTAATTTCTGAACGAGCGGGCTTTGCTTGTCGGGCCCCAGCTTATGACTAATGGGCCCTAAGGTGTTAGTGGCCTGCATTATAAATAAGTTATTTCAGTACAGAAATTACACACAACAGGTCATTATTTTGAGACAGAAATTTCGAACCCTCCTCTCTCTCAAAAGCAATCGGCCGAACCCTCCCCATACTCTGCCCGAGATTTTCCGGTCTGTGATTTTGAATCGCAGTAAGGAATAACGAATCAGATTCATTTATTCTCTTCGCAGAAAACTTCTGATAGATTTTCTAGTGCAATCTATCAGAGGAATTAAACCTCTGTTCGTGGACCTGATTGAAGGAGTTCATCGGTTCCAGGGAGAGACAACAAGAGCAGATAAAATCTGTTGGTGTCCATTAATCTCGTTGCGAGATTGGAGGTAAAATTTAATAACTGTTATTTAAATTTTACACACACAATAATTTAATCGTTGCACGGTTGATACCCACACTATGGAATTGTTCCATAACAAAATTTTTAAAACTTCCGCTGCACCGGGTATCAATCGTGATTGATCTGAGAGCCGCGTTTTACAACAGTTTCACGTATCTCTGTTGCGGCGGTATATGGCAGATGAGTCTCATATTCTGCAGCTATCTGAGGTTCAGGTGAGCAAGGATTTGACCTATGTTGAGAAACCTATTCGTATCCTGGATTATAAGGATAAGGTTTTGCGGAACAAAGTCATTCCTTTGGTTTTAGTTCAGTGGCAGCGCCGAGGCATTGAGGAAGCTACTTGGGAGCTTGAAGACAGGATGCGTGAAGACCATCCTGAGTTGTTTTGATTTCATTCTTTAAGTTGTATTCAGTTGCAAACTCTGTAAATGTTTTATTTGAATAAAGAATGTTTCTGATTTCTGTTTTACATTCAGTACTTAAGATCTGTTTTCGAGGACGAAACATCTTAAGTGGGGGAGAATGTAGTAGCCCGTACCCGAAATCAGTGATTAAGTGTTAATCAATTCATTAATCCTACTAGTTAAGAGTAAAAGTGATTAAGGGAACTCTTAATGGGTTAACGGAGTCCGGAATTGGATTCAGAACACTTGAAAATGGTTTGAGGGTCATCGAGTTCGGAGGCTCCGAAATCAAGGTTCGGACGGTCCGAAGTCAGGGTTCGGACGATCCGAAGAGTGGTTCGGACGTTCCGAACGTGCTGCCGACAGTCGTCATGGATGACATCATCATGCTGACATAAGCAATGATGTAATATTGGGTTCGGACGACCCGAAGTTGAGATCGGACGGTCCGATCGTGTTCGGACGCTCTGAAGTCCAGTTCGGACGATCCGAACTCCGTCTATAAATAGGAGGGCCGAGATTCAGATCCAGACGCACCAATCACCTCTTCTCTCTCGATTTCTTAGCCTTCTAACTAAAATATAGGGAATTATAGACGAAGGTATAACTTTTGCTTCCTAAAAATATTTAGGAGTATGCTTGTGAGACCTCGATTCTAAACCACTAATCTCGGATTAAACAACAATTAAGCGAACAAGAATCCAAGAGTAAAACAAGTCAAATTTTTTTTTTTTTTTTTTTTTTTAAACGCCGCGCGCCCGCGCGAGGAACCAAGCTCGCGTGCGCGCGGGCAAACAATTCCGAGGCCCAACGGAGGCCTCGCACGCGCGCGAGGAACGCCTCGCCCGCGCGCGGAAGGCCTGGGCAAAAAATGCTCAGGCTGCAGAAAAAAAAAAGAAAGGATTCCGCGCTTGGTCCGACATGCCTTCAAATACAAATGCAATAACAGGGTGTAGGGAAACATGCCATAACAAGTCATGCTTTCAGAAGGCCTAAAAACAACCAGAAGTCTAAATCGATACAACAACAACATACTTCGATTTTATATTACAATCCGAATACAAACTAATTCGAATAACAAAACATATCAAGTTCGAGTTCTAACATGCTTCAATCTTAAACTAGATAAACATGCCAATTCGACTTCTAAACCGAGTCTCACTTCTACTACTTGCCCTCGAAGCTAACCATGCCTCTTCTGACTTGTTCCTGCCCCACCTGTTGCCAAGTACACATACAAAACAAAGCAACAGCCGGATAACCTGAGAATGATAATCCCAGTAAAAGCAACATATCAAGTAATGAATATACAACATGCTATCAAACCACATATTCAAGTCGAAGTTAATGATATGCATGTCTTTAAAACCAGGAAATCGATTCTGATAAACACGGGAGTATTGCTCTGCTTTTGGGATCCCGAGGATGAGATCACGTAACGACTCACCGACTCTCCCAATCGAGGTGGTGCCACATATCCCACTCCTCTAGACTTTGAGCAACCATAATGAGTATGCTAGCACTAGGCGAAATACTACAACCTAGGCCACTCAATCATAGTTCCCAAACGTCTAACAAAAAGGGCGGTTCTGCCCGCTGAAATCAAAGTAGGCTCAAGATGAATGCATAACAGAAACATAAACATAAGCCACATAACAAAAACTCAATCAATCAACAATTACAAGTTCCACGTGCTAGAACAAGTATCAATGCAATATGTGATTTAAAAAGGGAAACTCGAGAACCAACAGTCCCGAGTATGCTATCCCGCTACGATGACTGCTTTTACCTTTCAATGCAGTAGCTCCAACTCTGGATAAGCTACAAAAGATATTGTATAAACAACTACAAAGTCTAACAACAACAAGGCAACGGTTCAAGGAAAACTCTTTATACCGTTCTTCGTCCAATTCTCTGAAACGATCAAACAGCTGCTAACTCTGGGCTTGACAACTCCAAACGAATCTGTTCAGATACAAGAGATGATTGATCAATAACCACGATCAACTTACAAGCCAAGTTCAAACTCAAAAACGGTTCAAAATCTCCAAAAACTCAAACCGACGGCATAACGGCTATAACTGAACAACCGGCAACGCAGACAGCAGTTCAATACTGATAACAACTCAATTCAATGCCCAAAACAACAATAACAAAGCAAACCCATAAATCTCAAAATCCACATTTTCGAAAATGGCTTCCAAAAAATCATAACAAATCCGGACGTCGCTCTAATTCAAAACCGACAGATAATAAACGATCAGAACTCTGTCTAGAACAACATACTAGAATCTAAATCGATTCTAACAACCTCCGAAAAACAAAACATATCCGATCGGAGAAATACTTACAATATAACAGAGCTCTCACTGCAGTGATCGATAATCTGCCTTCAGAATTAATTTCTAACGGACGGATCGAGCTCGGACTGGATTTTGAAAGCTTGAAGAAGCGTTTCCCCAAGCTCCAATGGAAGAACACGATGGAAGGGAAGAAGGAGAAGCAATAGAGACTAAGTCAAACCTCTTCCAAGTGTAGATAATATATTAAACTCAATATTTGCGTTTTAGACCCTGAAAAACCCAAAATTTGCAAAAAGGACCCTGATCAAAATCAAACCGGCTCGAGAACTCTGAATCTCTGATTAACTCAAATAAACTCATTTAAGATAAAAACAGGGCGTTACAATTCTCCCCCACTAAGAAGAGATTTCGTCCTCGAAATCAACGAGAAACACAACTCATAAGATAGAATAAAGAACTAAGGACAGTAAGAAGAACTCACGTCATCCGAATAACTCCGGAAATCGCTGTCTCATGTCAGATTCTGTCTCCCAAGTCGCTTCCTCGACGCCGTGACGACTCCACTGCACTTTCACCAACGGAATCAACTTGGTTCTGAGTTGTTTCTCCTTCCGATCAAGGATCTGAATTGGTCGCTCAAAATAGCTCAGGGTCTCGTCTAACTCGGCTTCGTCAGGCTGAAGGATATGAGAAATATCTGGTTGATACTTTCGCAGCATAGAGACGTGAAAAACGTCGTGAATACCAGATAAAGACGGAGGAAGTGCAAGTCTGTAGGCAAGATCGCCTATTTTCTCGAGAATTTCGTACGGACCGATGAATCTCGGAGATAACTTTCCTCTCTTACCGAATCTGACGGTGCCTCTGAATGGAGAAATCTTAAGGAATACACGGTCTCCCTGCTCAAAACTCAGAGGTCGACGTCTGACATTCGCATACTTCGCCTGTCTATCTTGAGCTGACTTCATTCTGGTCTGAATGATCTTAACCTGCTCTGCCATATCTCTAAGCATCTCCGGTCCCAAATCTGGTGACTCGGACAATTCATCCCAAAACAACGGAGATCGGCACTTTCTACCATACAAAGCCTCAAAAGGCGCCATACCGATACTCGCTTGGAAGCTGTTGTTGTAAGAAAACTCGACAAGAGGCAAAGAATCCTGCCAACTAGCGCCAAAGTCTAGCACTACCGCTCGCAGCATATCCTCCAACGTCTGGATAGTCCGCTCTGACTGTCCATCTGTCTGAGGATGATAAGCTGTACTCAGATGCAATCGAGTACCAAGTGCCCCCTGAAGACTGTGCCAGAAGTGAGAAGTGAATCTAGGATCTCTGTCTGAAACGATCGACTTCGGCACACCATGCAATCTCACAACATTGCTAACATACAACTCAGCCATCTGATCATGACGATACGTCATCCTGTACGGAATAAAACACGCAGACTTCGTCAATCGGTCGATCACTACCCAAATAGCATCGCATCCTCGAACGGATCGTGGTAGTTTCGTGACAAAATCCATAGAAATGTGATCCCATTTCCATTCAGGAACAGATAGGCTGTGCAAAAGACCACCTGGTCGCTTCTGCTCTGCTTTCACTTGCTGACAATTCAAACACCGAGATACAAATCTCGCAACATCGTCCTTCATTCTCTTCCACCAGAACTGACTCTTCAGATCGTTGTACATCTTACGACCTCCAGGATGAACGCTAAACCTACTGCAATGAGCCTCTCGGAGATTACGCTGTCTCAACTTCGAAATATCAGGCACAACAATACGGTTATTCACAAACAAAACGTCATCTCTAACCTGGAATTCTGACTGATGCCCAGTTCTGACTTTCTCTACCGAAACCTGAATGCTCGGCTCAGACTTCTGTGCTTCTCTGATTGCAACAAACAACTCCGGCTCGGCTTGAATAGCAAACACTCTGATAGTCTCCCTATCTGTTTCAAACTCTAAACCAGAAGTGCAACAATCATCGACCAACTGAGAAACACCGATAGTTGAAAGAGATAGAGAACAAAGCTTTCGGCTCAAGGCATCTGCAACTGCATTCGACTTCCCTGGATAATACTTGATCTCACAGTAGAAATCCTTCAACAGATCTAACCATCTTCTCTGTCTCATATTCAGCTCTGCCTGTGAAAACAAGTACTTAAGACTCTTATGATCAGAAAAGATCTCGAAAGACTCACCATAAAGATAGCGACGCCAGATCTTCAAAGCAAATACAATTGCTGCAAGTTCAAGATCATGAACAGGATAACGAGTCTCGTGCGGTTTCAGCTGCCTCGATGCATACGCTATCACATGCTTATGCTGCATAAGAACACAACCCAAACCTCGGTTAGAAGCATCACAATACACTGTGAAACCTCCAGTACCCTTCGGAATAGAAAGAATTGGAGCACTGGTCAGTCTCCTCTTCAGATCAACAAAGCTAGCCTCACAATCTGTAGTCCAGACAAAAGGCGCATTCTTCTGAGTCAGCTGGGTAATAGGCTTGGCAATAGACGAGAAACCCTCGATGAAACGACGGTAATAACCCGCTAAACCCATGAAGCTTCGGATCTCAGGTACTGATGTCGGTCTAGGCCAATTCATAACCGCTTCGATTTTGCTGGGATCGACAGAAATCCCATCTTCAGAAATAATATGACCGAGAAAGACAACTCGATCTAACCAGAATTCGCATTTCGATAGCTTGGCAAACAACTGCTCAACTCGCAAAATCTGCAAGACGATTCTCAAGTGCTCTGCATGGTCAGTACGGTTCTTCGAGTAGATAAGAATATCATCGATGAAAATAATGACGAACTCATCTAAATAATGCTGAAAGATACGGTTCATCAAACCCATAAAAATAGCTGGAGCGTTAGTCAAACCGAACGGCATGACTATAAACTCAAAGTGACCATACCTCGTTCTGAATGCGGTCTTAGGAACATCTTCCTCTCGCACTCTCAGCTGATGGTAGCCTGACCTCAGATCAATCTTAGAGTAGACAGAAGAACCCTGCAGTTGATCAAACAAGTCATCTATTCGGGGTAAAGGATATCTGTTCTTAACTGTAGCCTGATTCAATTGGCAGTAGTCGATACAGAGCCGCATAGAACCATCCTTCTTCCGAACGAATAGAACAGGAGCACCCCAAGGCGATACACTAGGTCTGATGTATCCCTTGGCAATCAAATCCTCAAGCTGCTCCTTCAACTCTCTCAATTCAACAAGTGCCATACGATAAGGGGCTTTTGAAATAGGTTGAGTACCTGGCACTAAGTCAATGCTGAATTCAACCTCTCGAATGGGTGGCAATCCAGGAACATCTTCCGGAAACACATCAGCAAAATCTCTAACCACTGGTAAGTCAACCAAAGCTGGGCTAGATTTTAGTACATCAACCGCATAAACCAAAAATCCTTCTGCACCTCTCTGTAACTAACGAGTCATATATAACACTGAAATCAAAGGAATTTTAGATCGAGAGCCCTTACCAAAGAATTTCCACTCGTCTGCCATTTCAGGTCTGAACCTGACAACTTTCAGAAAACAATCAACTGTTGCCCTGTACTTGGTCAAAGCATCTATACCGACAATACAATCAAAATCTGACAACCCAAGCACAATACAGTCGAATTCTAACAAATTCCCCTCGAAACAAAATTCACAGTTCCTGACTAGTCGGACAGAAACAATTCCTCCACCCAAAGGTGAAGTAACAGCTACTACTGTAGGCAACAATTCAGTTGGCAAAGCATGCAATAACACATATTTCTCAGAGATAAAGGAATGGGAAGCACCTGTATCTATCAAGACATGAGCAGAATGACCGAAAATCGAATAGTTACCTGCTATGACATCGTCAGGTGCTGCCTGAGCCTGATCCTCTGTCAATGCAAAGACTCGTGCTTGCTGTCTCGGAGGCTGATTTGCACTAGAGCTACCTCCCTGTCTGTTCTGCTATTGCTGGGGTTGGAACGAGTGCACTGCAGACGACTGCCTCTCCGGCTGAGCTGCAGGTCTAGACAAACTCCCACTCTGAGCTCTATCTCTATTACGTTGAGGGCACACTTTAGAGAAGTGTCCCGGTTGCTGACATGTGTTACAATTGCCGAAGACTCCCACACACTGATCCGGTGAGTGTCTTCCTCCACACTTGCTGCAGTACAAGGATGATGACCCAGAACTCGGTCCTGAACCGAATTGCTTCGAACCACTGGAACTGGACGAACTGTTCCCCTGTCTCTTGAACTGTTTACCTCTTGCCTTGTACTGATCCTTTCTGTTTCCCCCACTGTTTCCACCTTCATACCTCTGCTGCTGGTTCTGATGTTGAGGTGGCTGATTCTGGTACTGAGATGGTTGGTTCTGATACTGCCTCTACTGCTGAGGTGCCCCCTGATTACCTCTTTGCCTCCACAAGCCTGCTTCTGCTCCCTTTGCGTAATTCATGGCATCCGCAAAGTTGCTAGGCCTGTTGGTGTTAACCAACGTGAAGACATCGGGGTTCAACCCGTTGATGAACTGATCTGCCTTAGCTTCTTCATCTCCGGCAATTAGCGGTTCAAAACGCAACAGACTATCGAACTTAGCCACGTACTCTTCAATGTTCAGATTCCCTTGCCTCAGATTTGCAAACTCTGCTCCCTTATCCTTACGATACGAGATATGGAAAAACCGCTTATAAAACTCAGATTTAAAAAGAGTCCAAGTAACCTCTGTACCTCTACTCTCAAATGCTTTCTTTGTCATGATCCACCAGCTCTTAGCACCACCACACAACTGATGAATTACTAACCTGATTCGACGGTCATCTGTGTAGTCAATGGAATCAAACAACTGATCCATATCATCCAACCAACTCTCACAGTCAACTGGATTTTCTGAACCCATCAACAATGGCGGATTGAACGACTGAAACCTCTTCAGCAAGGTTTCCATAGGAGTTGCTGAAGCATCCAACTGATCAACCTCAGTGCTAGCTTGCTCAGTCGCAGGGATAACTGGTGGTGTGTTTCTGTTTATCACTCGACGAGGACCCATCTGATAATCAAAGTTTAGCACACGAGATATCTCAATCGCTACCATCAGTGCCCTTACAACCGCTTGGAATACCGAATACCAGTCGAGAACAGAAACAGTTATATCTCAAGTAGATCATGCTTTATTAATTTAAATCACACAACCATGTAATTCAAATAATGCTCAAACAATAAAGCATGCTCGCATGAAATTAAGTACACAATTAAATAATTCAAACACATGCGAGGAGTCATTACACACAGACTCGATCTACCCCGCTCACTCTAATTCGACCAAGAATCTTAACGCTCTGATACCACTTAATGTGAGACCTCGATTCTAAACCACTAATCTCGGATTAAACAACAATTAAGCGAACAAGAATCCAAGAGTAAAACAAGTCAAAATTTTTTTTTTTTTTTTTTAAACGCCGCGCGCCCGCGCGAGGAACCAAGCTCGCGCGCGCGCGGGCAAACAATTCCGAGGCCCAACAGAGGCCTCGCGCGTGCGCGAGGAACGCCTCGCCCGCGCGCGGAAGGCCTGGGCAGAAAATGCTCAGGCTGCAGAAAAAAAAGAAAGGATTCCGCGCTTGGTCCGACATGCCTTCAAATACAAATGCAATAACAGGGTGTAGGGAAACATGCCATAACAAGTCATGCTTTCAGAAGGCCTAAAAACAACCAGAAGTCTAAATCGATACAACAACAACATACTTCGATTTTAGATTACAATCCGAATACAAACTAATTCGAATAACAAAACATATCAAGTTCGAGTTCTAACATGCTTCAATATTAAACTAGATAAACATGCCAATTCGACTTCTAAACCGAGTCTCACTTCTACTACTTGCCCTCGAAGCTAACCATGCCTCTTCTGACTTGTTCCTGCCCCACCTGTTGCCAAGTACACATACAAAACAAAGCAACAGCCGGATAACCGGTGAGAATGATAATCCCAGTAAAAGCAACATATCAAGTAATGAATATACAACATGCTATCAAACCACATATTCAAGTCGAAGTTAATGATATGCATGTCTTTAAAACCAGGATATCGATTCTGATAAACACGGGAGTATTGCTCTGCTTTTGGGATCCCGAGGATGAGATCACGTAACGACTCACCGACTCTCCCAATCGAGGTGGTGCCACGTATCCCACTCCTCTAGACTTTGAGCAACCATAATGAGTATGCTAGCACTAGGCGAAATACTACAACCTAGGCCACTCAATCATAGTTCCCAAACGTCTAACAAAAAGGGCGGTTCTGCCCGCTGAAATCAAAGTAGGCTCAAGATGAATGCATAACAGAAACATAAACATAAGCCACATAACAAAAACTTAATCAATCAACAATTACAAGTTCCACGTGCTAGAACAAGTATCAATGCAATATGTGATTTAAAAAGGGAAACTCGAGAACCAATAGTCCCGAGTATGCTATCCCGCTACGATGACTGCTTTTACCTTTCAATGCAGTAGCTCCAACTCTGGATAAGCTACAAAAGAGATTGTATAAACAACTACACAATCTAACAACAACAAGGCAACGGTTCAAGGAAAACTCTTTATACCGTTCTTCGTCCAATTCTCTGAAACGATCAAACAACTGCTAACTCTGGGCTTGACAACTCCAAACGAATCTGTTCAGATACAAGAGATGATTGATCAATAACCACGATCAACTTACAAGCCAAGTTCAAACTCAAAAACGGTTCAAAATCTCCAAAAACTCAAACCGACGGCATAACGGCTATAACTAAACAACCGGCAACGCAGACAGCAGTTCAATACTGATAACAACTCAATTCAATGCCCAAAACAACAATAACAAAGCAAACCCATAAATCTCAAAATCCACATTTTCGAAAATGGCTTCCAAAAAATCATAACAAATCTGGACGTCGCTCTAATTCAAAACCGACAGATAATAAACGATCAGAACTCTGTCTAGAACAACATACTAGAATCTAAATCGATTCTAACAACCTCCGAAAAACAAAACATATCCGATCGGAGAAATACTTACAATATAACAGAGCTCTCACTGCAGTGATCGATAATCTGCCTTCAGAATTAATTTCTAACGGACGGATCGAGCTCGGACTGGATTTTGAAAGCTTGAAGAAGCGTTTCCCCAAGCTCCAATGGAAGAACACGATGGAAGGGAAGAAGGAGAAGCAATAGAGACTAAGTCAAACCTCTTCCAAGTGTAGATAATATATTAAACTCAATATTTGCGTTTTAGACCCTGAAAAACCCAAAATTTGCAAAAAGGACCCTGATCAAAATTAAACCGGCTCGAGAACTCTGAATCTATGATTAACTCAAATAAACTTATTTAAGATAAAAACAGGGCGTTACAATGCTTTTGCTTAGTTAAGGCTTTTAGAGCGCTATAATGATAGTAGTATCATTTGGCAGTGTAGCGCGAATTATAGGCGTGGACCTAGGGCTGATAGCACTTGCCTAGTATTTGAGGTACGAAAGTACTGTTCGAGATATCCTGACTGAGTATGCATGTATTATGTGACTGCATGATTTATATGTCATTGATTTATGCTGAATTCATTTGCATACTGAGCTATCTCCTTCGAGATGTCTGTTAGTAGGGTTTTTTCCTTATCCTATTAGTGGTTGGACTTTCATCGATTTGGGTCCGGCATATCAACTGGTATTATGGTATGGGAGCCACATCCTGAAGCGACGGCACAGCGTGCTACATACCAGGGCCCGGTCTGTCTCTGTTATTTGATCCTTGACCTCGAGTTATAGGGAGTTCACTTTGCATGCATTTATACTCATACTCTCGTACTGAGCGTTTTATGCTCACGTCTCATATTCTGTATTTCTGGACACCCTATTCCATAGGGCAGGTTTGGGTTTGGATGAGGCGGGTGGATCCAAGAGGGGCTAGGCAGTGGTTGGTCAGCTGGAGCTTCGCCTAGGTTTTATTTCTGTTGTCATTAGATTAATACAGCTGTTCAATATGGTTGTATAATATTTGGGTATTTACAGATTCCTTGCCTTGGGATTGTAATTTTAGTAATGTTTCCGCAGTTTATTCTGATATCTGTTTATTAAGTTAATTGCATGCTTAAGTTCTGTTTAGTAGGTGATCCGGGTAAGGGTCACTACAAAAGTAGGTAGGTGTACGCCCCTAACAGCGCCCTCCCACCACAAGGCTGCATCCCCTCTCATCATATAAACCGCACACTTGACCTTGTCCGCATCTATAATCCCCATGTAGTAAAAGATAGACTCCAATGATCGGATACATCCCTCTGCAATGAACGGATCAGTGGTGCCTGTAAACTCCTTCGGTCCCTTCTTCTGGAACCATTCAGCCACGTCCTCATCATGTGTAAGTCTAGGTCGTGCACCTTGCTGCTCCAACAGAGCAGTGATCCCCACCATCATATTTGCATTGGCCTTCTCCAATGCTGTAAGCGGGTTCTGAGGAGGTGGAGGTGGAGGTGGAGGATTACCACGCCTGTTCATCTGTCTCGGAGGCATTCTGCACCACCATATATTTCATTACGTAAATTGCAATGCATAACTAAGTATTTTTTTAAACCTTGCTAACATAAAGTCTTAAATCGTATCATATGCTCCTGATAAATCATAATAAAACATTTAAAACTTACAGACCGATAGTGGGATTTCTGAGCTTCACGTGGCAGATAGACACCCTCCAAGAACCGCGCTTTGATACCAAATGAAACGCCTACTACTACTAAAATGCGAAAAACTTTTTTTTTAAATAATAACTATATATATACGCCCATACATATATGTAAAAACATGAAAAATAATACTACAAATAAATTCTTTTAACAAAAACTTAAGTAAATAAAAATAAACATTAATTGATAAAAATCTCGAGACATGCAATAATAATTGTAATAAGTAACTCCAAAATCCATAACTCATGTATGCGGAATTAATCATAAATAATGATTTGAAACCTGTTTTAAAAACCCTGATAAAAAAATCACAAAACAATAACACATCTCTCTAATGCGACGGTCACGGGGTCCACTGGCAGCTCACTCATACGTCATCACCACCGGTAGGAGCTACATGTAAATCATCATGCTCACCTGTACCATATAAGCATAGTGAGCCTAGAGGCTCAACATGTCTAATCTTTTATAATAAGGGTTAAAATAATTCATCACAATAATAATACTAATAAATATACGTGTATATGCATGCATGAATAAAAATATTGCATAATCAGGACATAAACATCACTGATCCTGATTCTTAAACATATAAGCATAACTTGACATCATAAGCATACTTAATATAGTTGAGCATGATATTTTGAAACAGTCTATGGTCCTATTAGTAAGTGTGACTAAATCTGTGCCGACTGATTAGTCTCCTGAACCAACGTACATGGCGGTGATAAATCACCTCTTGCTGGTAGTAAACTACATCTTAACTTAAATAGTGGATAACCACCTCTATGCTGTCACACTACTTCAATTTCCTTCATAAAAATATTTTAGAGCTCAACAATTATCATAATCATAACATGTAACATTTCATGAATGCATGCACTGAAAATATGTCCGTAATATATATTTAATTGATTTTCATATTAAATAGACTTATACTTAAAAATATAACTTTCATGCATAAAATGAATTAAATATATATTCCGGACTTAGTAAATTTTCATGGGTTGGTTCAGACTGCTGATCACTCAATCTAAGCCCATTAAATCTTAAGATGACCCATTAACTAAATAAAAGCCCAAATATTATATTTTAGCCCAAATAAATTTCTTAAACTTAACTGGGCCTAAATAAAAATATTTAAGCCCATTAACTTAATTAAGTACAATAAATTCCTAAACTGACCCAAAAATCCACTGACTGGCCCAAAAATTCCCATGGGCTCCCAAGCCCATAAAAATCATTGTCTAACTTAAATAAATAATTTAAGGCCCAAATAATTTTCTAAACATAAAAATTGGCCCATAAATCACTTAAACTCCTAATTACTTAAAATTAAAATACCCGAGCCCGACCCACCTAACCCGGACCCAGGCACTACTGACCCGAACCACGACACCCCAGACCCGACAAAGACCCCAACCCGACCCGAAACCCACCCAAAACCCTGAACCCATAACCCCCCTTTTTCCTAGCTGCTCTAGGCCGAAAGCAGCAGGCCTGCCTGCTGCTGGCCGGCCCCGGCCGCCCCTGGCCGGAGCGCCGCCGCCCAGATGTGGTTCACGTCTGGGCGGTTTTAACCCAAGCAAAGACCCAGCCTCATGCAGCCTAAGCCCAAGACGAACCAGCCTCTTCTAACCAGCCCTAACCTGCACACCTGTCACCCCAAGCGAGGGGTTTCAGATCAACCAAGCCCTTTCCAGCCTGAAACCTGGTCATGGATCGACACCTAGGACCCTACCACAACCTTTGAATCTTGAACTAGCAACCAGATCCGATCCCATAACAGAAAACGTGAGGATTTGAATGAAAAAAAGCAAAAATCGTGGGTTAACCATGTTCTAGCCAAGGACTTAACAACAACCGTGAATTGTATCAACTAAACAATGAAAAATCTTTAATCAATGCATTAAATAGCTTATATGGTGTTAGAGAAAAATAATTAAGCATGCCTTTGATTTAAATCGAAGCTTTTATCGCGTCTACGGCTCCGGGAAGACGAATCTACGAAAACTCAATAAAATTCTTCAAAGATCGGCTATGGAGGTGAGTTTCTGCTGCTAAACGATGAAGATGTTGAGAATAGATGGGGGAGGCGGCTAGGATGGTAGTGGGGTGTGAGGTAGGGTAGGTTTAGGAATTATATTTTAATAAAATGATGGTTATAAAAATAATTAGTAAATAAAATGTCTCATTTTATTAAAATACAACATAAACCCATAATTTAAATATTAATTTGATGTTTTAAAAAAATAAAACCTGAAATTAAAATTTAGGGGATTTTTAAAAGTCATTAAAATGACTTATTTTGGCTAAAACGAGCTTTCTAAAATACATAAATAAAATACCATAAATTTTGGGAATTAAAAACGTTAAAAATAATAATTTATGGCTACTAAAATCTCTTAAAAATAATTGGGATGAAAAATCAATATCACGTCCGTTCACAGTCCCGTCTACGCGATCAAAATAATAAATTTCTTAAAAATCTAGAATTTCCAAAATTATGGGTTAAATGCTAAAATAACTTAAATCATGAACATAATACACATAAAAATTATTTAACCCATATTCATAAAATTTAAAATAATTAAATTTCCCTAATTATGTATGCGAATTTACGTATTAAAATTTCCGGGTGTTACAGTTAGCGACAGATATCCGAGGTTCACCTATAGGTTTTGGGGTAGTTTCCAGCGTGCTCTTGGTACTTCTCTGAGCTTGAGTACAGCTTATCATCAGGAGACCGATGGACAGACAGAGAGGACGATTCGTACTCTTGAGGATATTCTTAGAGCTACAGTGATGGATTTTTGTCCAGCTTGGCATGACCATCTGGCGTTGGTTGAGTTTGCGTATAATAACAGCTACCATCGCAGTATCGGCATGACACCGATCGAGGCTCTGTATGGTTGCCGCTATCGTACATCTTTGTTTTGGGACGAGGTTGGAGAGCATCAAGTTGAAGATCCGGAGTTAGTACAGCAGATGACTGACGTAGTAGAGTTGATAAGGTGGAGGATCAAGGCTGTCCAAGATCGACAGGCTAGCTATGCAAACATGCATCATAGACCGTTGCAGTTCTAGCCAGGAGAGCATGTTTTTCTGAGAGTTTCACCTTTTCGGAGAGTGATGAGGTTTGGGCTTAAGGGCCAGTTATCGCCGAGATTCATAGGAACATTCAAGATTCTTGAGAAATTTGGAGATGTGGTGTGGGGACCTCGGGTTGCTAATCTCATCTTAGGGCAATAAACGATTAATTAATAATTAATCATATAATAAAAGAATATTCAAACCAAGAGCTAAAATTTTTTTTTTTTTAAAAGTCTCAGCACCTCGCTCGATCGGGTAAACTCACCCGATCGAGCGAGTTAGAAAATCCAGCTCTCGGGTCTGAATCCCTTTTGGCCTCGCTCGATCGGTGGAACTCACCCGATCGAGCGAGCCCAAAAAATCATGTCTCTGTTTTGGAAATTCACAGGCCGCGCTCGATCGGTGGAGTTCACCCGATCGAGCGGGCACTCTGTCCAGAACATAAAAATGAATCTTTGCTGTACAATTTGATTCCAAATCAAATACAAACGTCATATAAACTTCTCAACATGATTCTAGATAATTTTATATGCATTCAAATTATTATCAAGTGATCTAGAATACATGAACTCTCAAGTATAAATCAATACTTGACAAAAACAACATATACAAATGTTCTTGATTTCTAACATGTTTACCAAGTCATAAATACATATCATTTGCTTAAAACCCGAGTCACCACATGCTACGACTCTTCTCGAACTATCCAAGCCAACTCTAGCTTGATCATGCCCCAACCTGATGCAATGCACACATACAAACAAAGCAACAACCGAATAACTCCGGTGAGAATAAATCTCAGTATGAACAACATGCATATACATCATTTAAGCATGTAACTTATTCAATCATGAATGTCATATAATAACATAACATGCTAGCATTTATAAACGCATATTCTAAACCATAGAAATCTCTAGGTCAATGCATAAATGCAATGCATGTGCCAAGGAATAGGCTATCAAATCTGATATCAATAAATTGTAGTTCTAGGATCCTGGGAAAATAAAATATTTAACCGACCACCGACTCTCCCAATCGAGGTGGTGTAAAATATCTTAATTCCCCTGACTTTGGTGCAACTATAGTGAGTCATCTAGCTCTGAAAAATAAATCTATATTCCGTGCCATGAGTCATCTGACTCTGAAAGTAAATCTACATTCCATGCCACTCACTACAGTTCTCCAAACGTCATCTGCACTCTAGGCCATTCTGCCCTCTGTGCTTTTCATGCTAGAGTTCAAGATGAATGCAACATGTTCTGTATGCATTAAATGCTATAAAACACCTTGAACACATCAATCATATAATCATATGAGCATATAATCACTCAACGATACCGACAAATCTGTAAATATCACATGTAATACATAAAACATGTTCAATACAGAAAATACTATAAATCAAAGAAGACAAGTAAACATTTACATAAATATTCTGGAAATTCAAGAAGATATTTATCTTGAATAATCTATCCCATTTATGTAAACATAAACAATAACATATATGAAAACATGCATGTATGTGATTTTAGGCAACTCGATAATCAGAAACAATCTCGAGTTATTCTGCCCATTTTATTAATGTCTATTCATATCTTTCCTTCTGAATCTGAGAAGCTCCAATTCTGGACAATAACATCAAAGAACTCTTATCAAAATCTGCTCATATCATTGCAATCATTCAAGGCGAACTAGCTTCAAACCTTCTTCCCTCTTTCTTGGTTCAAAGGCTAACTTCTCGAACTCGTCAACTCGAACTCGATCTCTTGCAATTCAAATCTGAAATACATTGATATATCATTCAAGAAGAGCTTTCTATATCATTTCATTCTTATTTAGGATCAAACAATCTAACAACTTGATCCCGTGACCGGAATTCAAACCGACGGCGTAACGGATCAAAATCGGAAATTCCAAAAGCATAAACATCATCTTGTTAATCATTTAAGCTCAATATCATCACCAATTCATCCACTTATACACGTGACCAGCAGCTCTTAAAAATTCAGATTGTACAAAATTCTTCAATAATTCAAAAACATGTCCAAACGACGATCTTTTCTCGATCCGTCTTAGATATGCTATCGTCGGATATACTAGAACACGTTTATACAATAAAATCATAATTCTAACAACTTAAAATTCAAACATGGTAGAACTTCATAAAACTTACGTCAAAACGTAACACTCGGAGCTGTGATCGCAAATATATGTTCAATCGGAAATTCTACCGGGCGGATCGAAAGATATTGGAGCTTAAAGGGACAAAAATGGACTTGGAACCCGTGTTTCTCCATTCCCACGTTTGCTTCTGGAATTTGGTCTGAAAACTGATCAGATTACATGTTTAAAAATACAAGTTGCAAAGAAAATTGCACTTTGGTCCCTGAACTTTGACCTAATTGCAAATCAGTCCCTGGACAAGCGATTTAATTCAATTTCAATTCTAAATAATTTAAGAATAATATAATTTCATTCTAAGCTCTAAATATTCTCAAATTAAATATTCTTGGATTAAAATTAAATCATTTCGAACCTTATCGCATTTTAGTCCTTGACCTACTCAATATTTGCAAATGGGTCCTTGCTCGGATTTCATCCTCAAATTCAATCCTTGATATTTATAATCTTGGAATTCACATCTTAAATTCCATAAATATTAATTCAAATATTTTTAATCTTTTTAATTTAATAATTTCGGATATTAAAATCTTAAAATCCGAAAAATCCTCAAATTAAATATTTTTGACCCGAAATTGAAATATCTAATTTCCATACATTCTTAAATTCATATTTTCTCTCTTATTTGGAATTTAAATCTTAAATCCTGTAATTAAGAACTTAATTTTTTCGGGCCTTACATTTCATCCCCTCTAAGGAATGATTTCGTCCTAGAAATCGCATTCGATCTGACTGCGGATTCTCGTAAGCTGTATAGCTGACTGAAGTAATACCGACTTCAATTCTCCGAGCTTTCGATATCTACTCTGATATCTTCTCTTCTATTGTATCTTAATCATCTTTCTGATTGCTTCTGCAATACATATAATCACTGAGTCAACTTATATCTAAGTTGCTCTTTCTCGTGATCTAACTCTGCATTAGTTAGTCTGTCTTTCTTACAATCTTATCGACTTATGTTGTATCTGAATTGAATGCACATACATATTCTAGCTGATATTCTTCAGCCAATGCATATGGATAACAATTCATCTATCTGACAATTCACGATTGAGTATTAATCAATTAGCTAGATCAAATACTCATAGCTTCTAAAATCTCTTTCTGAACCTAATGATGCTTGAGAAAGAATTTCTTTTCTGATCATTCTATTCAGGCTTCAAATATCTATCTGTTACTCATCTACTAGCTCTGTTAATGTTGCTCTATTCTTATTCTGTTCGAAGTAATCTTCACATTCTCTATCGTTTCTTGACTCATATCTGGTCTGATAGCTGATATTTCTGTAAGATTGTTTCAATATAAAGACAATTCTGTGTTTCTGATCAATCAATCATCAAAATATTGTCTTATATCTATCAAATAGCTGTCACAGGAATCATAGTAATCACGTGGCAAATAATCAATCAACTAGTACCGAATCTAGTACTATAGTTCTGATCATATCCTCGGAAATCTGGATAATCACATCTGATAGTCCACTATACAACCAAACACTCAGAACATCTTACAATCAATGCCACAATCTAGAAAACAAATATAAAGTCTCTATCTTTCCAATAGATTTCCATAATTCCTGTAATCTGATCATCTTGCTAAATGCATGACAAGTATCTTTTATGTTTGTATCATATCTAATACAACATATTCATAAATCTGTCGAAATCTACTACACTCTAAACCGCAAAATCATGACAATTTGAGTAGATTCAAACTAAAGTCGTTCACAAAGTTGATCTGTTTTCAACTCTTATGTAACTAATCTGTTACATAAACCACTTGCGTTCTTCTTTTCTGCTTCTTTTACTGAAATTTTAGTATTGGTTCTGTCAATTCTATCGTATCTGTTTTCAGTTCTTCTTCCAATACTAATTTCCAAGTACTGACTACGTGTAAGTCATACATGTTTAGACAACTGAATGGATATTAAATCTGTTGTCATATGCCTCTTTCAGAATCTGATATTCCATATCTAGAATATCTGGAATAATCAAATGATTATTCGCTGCAAAAATTCATCTGTTCTGCTCTGCTGTCTTATCTCTTATCTTAATCTAGCGTTCTCAAGAAATATGTTGCTTTTATCTTTCCAAACCAATTCGAGTTTAGCTTGGATCGTAACAATTCTGATCGTTTGATTATCTGTCAAGCATAAACATTCAACAAGTATATATCTGTACTCAATAAATCCATCAATTAGCTAAAACCCATAAATCTTACTGATGATCTGAATATGAATTTCTATCAGTTACGAGCCAAATACATCAAGATATACTGAATAAACACATCAAATAATCAATAATTCTTAAATTTCAAATCAAAGGAACTCGCTCAATTCAAAGTCATCCAAAATCAGCTATTCTGAATGACAAAATCTGCTAAGTGAAAACAACTCACTTGCATTTCAAAACTCAACGCAAATGAATCATAACAGACTCTAGAAAAGGAATAAGAGTCAATCAAAATCGATCGAGGTCAAATACAAAAACCTCAAAATCGATACCAAGAAATTCAAGAATCATGATTTCTATGATGGAATAGCTTCAGCAAAATTGAAGAAAAAGCTCAACTGTAACTGATTTTTCTTATTCTCTATTGATATGAGTTCATTTATTAATTCTTAATTCTCAGCTGACAATAGTCGAATATACTCTTTTCGACTTAACTTATTGTCATAGAATTAATCATCATTTCGGTACTACATAACTCTTTTCTACGCAATCTGCTAGCTGTTTCTGAAGTTCTTCAGTTTAAGTAATGCTCTTCTATACAAGTTGTCATAATACCATTGTACTAGTCACCACTCTATATAGAAATGCATTCATGTCGTAGAAAGGTCGAAATATGTCATTGAACTATGTCTGTACATTCTAACCACTGACATAGCTGTCAATTCTAGGTTAATTCTGCACTAGTTCAATATATCGACTAGACTTCTACTGACATTCTTCCACGGTCAAACGTGATATAACCAGTACCGAAATAACAAAATCTACTTTCTGAAACTCATATCATAAATTGCTAGTCATGTCTATTTCTTTATCAGTGCACGGATTCAATCAACTGGTAACTGGTACTCAGTTATTGCATTAATATCTATAATGCATTCTAGCTTAATATCTCACGCCTGATATCAGCACATTCAATCATATTTCCTCAATTCTGTATTTCATCTTCTATGACTAATCTTACAAATGTATTCCATCTACTCAAAGGCAAAATTTCAGCAAATACGATGAATACAGGCTCATCAGATATAGATTATAGCATAACAAATCACTGATCTATGAATGTATGCTATGCAATCAATATATAAACGGTTAACTAGAATTAACTCACTTACCTATAATATTCTTATCTGATACAACTTGAGCCTTTCAGCTAGGGGAGCTATGCTTATATATCTTCATCTGCTGGCATTTAGACTGACTCGATCTTTGCTGTTATTGTCACTATCGCTTGCTTCATAGCTATACTGCTATGAAAGTTTAGTGAAGGTGATGATTATAGTGTTTCCACAATTACAGAGGCGTGAATAAAAAAAATTCAACTCTGCCTCATACTACCAGTTCATGATTTCGTTCTTCTATTACTGGCTTGAAATCAACTTATGCTTCTAGTCTGCAAAGTCTATTTTTCTATCTTCTTTAGCATATACGGAAAGAAACAATTCTGTTTACTTACCTGCCAAACAATTTCAGTACTTCTTCTGGCAACTTCACCAACTTCTTGCTAAGTCCTGAAGTTGATATAAAATCAAGCTGATTCTATGTTCATCTGAATATTCTTCTCTTGAACAACTGATCCAGCTCTTCAAAGCAACTTCTTTCTAGACATAGCATATTCTGTATCTTCCTGAGTTGATGATTCATAGCTTTGGAGTTGTTCAACTCACATACTCCTCAGTGCATCGGCTCAAAAACTTACCTCAACACTCTCCTGTTCTATCTGCGGTTCTGTTCTGTCTGAGGTTCTCATGCTATCTGCATAGTCTGTCTTATTCGATAACAGAAGCAATATATATGGCAGAGATTATAAATAACATACATTTACTCTCATGCTTCCAAATAGAACACATGCTTGCAAATTCTCATGCTTTTTCACATATTACATGCTTGCAACAAATTCATGCATTCAAATGAATTCAAGAAATCATCCATACATATCAGCATATAAGCATGTAATTCTTATCTCAATAAAGCAAGTAGTGTTCAATAAAGCAATCATAGTCGCAAATAATTCTGAAAAACAAGTAAAGCATACTCATGCAATACTATCAATGCATGCGACTCAATCTACCCCGCTCAACTTCTATCTTAGTCCAAGACTTTATGCTCTGATACCACCTGCTGTGGGGACCTCGGGTTGCTAATCTCATCTTAGGGCAATAAACGATTAATTAAAAATTAATCATATAATAAAAGAATATTCAAACCAGGAGCTAAAATTTATTTTTTTTAAAGTCTCAGCACATCGCTCGATCGGGTAAACTCACCCGATCGAGCGAGCTAGAAAATCCAGCTCTCGGGTATGAATCCCTTTTGGCCTCGCTCGATCGATGGAACTCACCCGATCGAGCGAGCCCAAAAACTCATGTCTCTGTTTTGGAAATTCATAGGCCGCGCTCGATCGGTGGAGTTCACCCGATCGAGTGGGCACTCTGTCCAGAACATAAAAATGAATCTTTGCTGTACAATTTGATTCCAAATCAAATACAAACGTCATATAAACTGCTCAACATGATTCTAGATAATTTTACATGCATTCAAACTAATATCAAGTGATCTAGAATACATGAACTCTCAAGTATAAATCAATACTTGACAAAAACAACATATACAAATGTTCTTGCTTTCTAACAAGTTTACCAAGTCATAAATACATGTCATTTGCTTAAAACCCGAGTCACCACATGCTATGACTCTTCTCGAACTATCCAAGCCAACTCTAGCTTGATCATGCCCCAACCTGATGCAATGCACACATACAAACAAAGCAACAACCGGATAACACATGTGACAATAAATCTCAGTATGAACAACATGCATATACATCATTTAAGCATGTAACTTATTCAATCATGAATGTCATATAATAACATAACATGCTAGCATTTATAAACGCATATTCTAAACCATAGAAATCTCTAGGTTAATGCATAAATGCAATGCATGTGCCAAGGAATAGGCTATCAAATCTGATATCAATAAATCGTAGTTTTGGGATCCCGAGGAAATAAAATCTTTAACCGACCACCGACTCTCCCAATCGAGGTGGTGTTAAATATCTCAATTCCCCTGACTTTGGTGCAACTATAGTGAGCATCTAGCTCTGGAAAATAAATCTATATTCCGTGCCATGAGTCATCTGACTCTGGAAGTAAATCTACATTCCATGCCACTCACTACAGTTCTCCAAACGTCATCTGCACTCTAGGCCATTCTGCCCTCTATGCTTTTCAGGCTAGAGTTCAAGATGAATGCAACATGTTTTGTATGCATTAAATGTTATAAAACACCTTAAACACATCAATCATATAATCATATGAGCATATAATCACTCAACGATACCGAAAAATCTGTAAGTAACACATGTAATACATAAAACATGTTCAATACAGAAAATACTATAAATCAAAGAAGACAAGTAAACATTTACATAAATATTCTGGAAATTCAAGAAGATATCTATCTTGAATAATCTATCCCATTTATGTAAACATAAACAATAACATATATGAAAACTTGCATGTATGTGATTTTAGGCAACTCGATAATCAGAAACAATCTCGAGTTATTCTGTCCATCTTATTAATGTCTATTCATACCTTTTCTTCTGAATCTGAGAAGCTCCAATTCTGGACAATAACATCAAAGAACTCTTATCAAAATCTGCTCATATCATTGCAATCATTCAAGGCGAACTAGCTTCAAACCTTCTTCCCTCTTTCTTGGTTCAAAGGCTAACTTTTCGAACTCGTCAACTCGAACTCGATCTCTAGCAATTCAAATCTGAAATGCATTGATATATCATTCAAGAAGAGCTTTCTATATCATTTCATTCTTATTTAGGATCAAACAATCTAACAACTTGATCCCGTGACCGGAATTCAAACCGACGGCGTAACGGATCAAAATCGGAAATTCCAAAAGCATAAACATCATCTTGTTAATCATTTAAGCTCAATATCATCACCAATTCATCCACTTATACACGTGACCAGCAGCTATTAAAAATTCAGATTGTACAAAATTCTTCAATAATTCAAAAACATGTCCAAACGACGATCTTTTCTCGATCCGTCTTAGATATGCTATCGTCGGATATACTAGAACACGTTTATATAATAAAATCATAATTCTAACAACTTAAAATTCAAACATGGTATAACTTCATAAACCTTACGTCAAAACGTAGCACTCGGTGCTGTGATCGCAAATATATATTCAATCGGAAATTCTATCGGGCGGATCGAAAGATATCGGAGCTTAAAGGGACAAAAATGGACTTGGAACCCTTGTTTCTCCATTCCCACGTTTGCTTCTGGAATTTGAGCTGAAAACTGATCAGATTACACGTTTAAAAATACAAGTTGCAAAGAAAATTGCACTTTGGTCCCTGAACTTTGACCTAATTGCAAATCAGTCCCTGGACAAGCGATTTAATTCAATTTCAATCCTAAATAATTTAAGAATAATAGAATTTCATTATAAACTCTAAATATTCTCAAATTAAATATTCTCGGATTAAAATTAAATCATTTCGGACCTTATCGCATTTTAGTCCTTGAACTACTCAATATTTGCAAATGGGTCCTTGCTCAGATTTCATCCTCAAATTCAATCCTTGATATTTATAATCTTGGAATTCACATCTTAAATTCCATAAATATTAATTCAAATATTTTTAATCTTTTTAATTTAAGAATTTCGGATATTAAAATCTTAAATTCGAAAAATCCTCAAATTAAATATTTCTGACCCAAAATTGAAATCTCTAATTTCCATACATTTTTAAATTCATATTTTCTCTCTTATTCGGAATTTAAATCTTAAATCCCATAATTAAGAACTTAATATTTTTGGGCATTACATGTGGCCTATCGTTTAGCCTTTCCACCTTATCTTTCTTGCATTCACGATGTGTTCCACGTGTCCTTGCTGAGTCAGTATGTTGCGGATGAGTCGCATGTGTTGCATCCGACATAGGTTCGGCTAGAGCAGGATCTGTCATACGTGGAGATACCTCTAAGGATCCTTGAATGGAAGGAGAAGGTACTTCGTAATAAGCGCATATCGTTAGTTATGGTTTAGTGGCAGCGTAGAGGTACCGAGAAAGCGACTTGGAAGCTAGAGAGCCGTATGCGTGTAGAGCATACATAGTTTTTTTGAGTCTTGTATTTTCTTTTGGATTAGTGTTGTAATCTTTGTGGATCGGATGTAATAAAGAACTCTTTTATGATTGGTCTACTTTATTCCTCAATCTCGAATTTTGAAGACGAAATTTCTTAAGTGGTAGAGAATATACTGACCCGTACCCAAAATGAGTAATTAACTTGATAATCATGATTAAATTTGGGTAAATCTTGATTAAGAAATGGATCCAAAAAACTATACAATGGTCCGGAGGGTCCCAAGATAAGGGATAGATCGAAAGCTATGTTGCGTTCGGAAGCAGCTGAGATCGAAAGCTCCGATCATAGTTCGGAAGCTTCGATTTTGCCCAGCCAGATGTCCAAGAGTGATGTCAGCATTATGATGTCATTGGTGGAGATAGGAAGCTCCGAAGAGGGGATCGGAATCTCTGATCGACAGCCAAATTCGAGAAGATGGACACGTGGTTGGCGGAGGGAGATCAGAAGCAGGGGATCGGACGTTCCGATCACTTTCTATATATAGGGGTGTCGAGACTCACTTTCCATTCTCCCATTCACTGTTATCTCTCTATTCTTGTCCCTTCTAGTTGGTTTTAGGGCTTCCTGGCGTCCTATTGGAATTCTGGGAGTGGCGGAGCACTACGTGGTTAGTAGCATGAGTTGTGCCTAAGTTTTGAGGCAGTCGCCATCAGCGGGCTGACGACAGATGCAGATATAACTTTGGGTCCCTAATAGCTTTAGGGAGTATCTAATAGCATAGTTAAGACTTTTAAAGTATTATAAGTGATATAATGAATATATGATTATAGGATTGCACTAGAGAGCAGGACTTGCTAGGTTGCTCTTATTGCTGAGATTGAGGTACGTAAGTACTGACCGAGATAGTCGGCATGATATATACACTTTTATGTTGTATTGTATGTGCCACGATTTACTGTTTTACTGTTTTAGCACATGCATGATTTCTCTAGAATGCATATCGTTAGAGGTGGGTCATGTGAGGGGAGGCCCAACCCCGTATTGTTTTGTTTATCACCGGAAGACACTGCGACAATGGAGACTGACGCTATAGTGATAGGGTGAGTATGTGAATGTACCCCGCGGAGTCGCCCTCCAACCGGTACTACATATTCGATTGGCACCCCTGAGCAGACTGAGTTTTACTGGGTTTTAAGTCATTCTTGCATCATAATTGTTTATATATCATTGCTTTCGTATTGAGCGTAATCGCTCACGTCCAGTGTTTATGTATTTTCTGGACACCCGATTCGTCAAGGCAGGTCTCAGATTGGGCGACGATGGAGGATCGCGACAGGGCGGAGACCAGGATTCAGGGTTCTAGTGAGTTTCCTTTAGTTGTTAGGATTTGATACACTGTTCGATTTGGTTGTATTATACAGTGTTTAATTATGGGGTTTTCTATCGGTTGTATTATGTCGACTGTATTTGAAATTAGATTCTTTACCTTTCCATTGTTAAATTCTGATTATATTTTGCTTAAGTTAAATGCATGCTTAATTAGCTTTTGATTAGTAGCGGATACAGGTTGGGTCGCTACACCATCTCCGATATTTACCTACTCACAAGCAAATTGCGGATATTCTCATTAAAGCGCTTCCACGAGATGCATATGAAGATTTTCGGTACAAGCTCAGTGTTCACTCACTTTCACTGCCGACATTGAAGGGGTTTGATAAGAATCAGGATGATCCCATAAAATTAGCCACAGGATATGGAAAGATTTCAAATTAACAAGCTTGTCTATATTACACACCTTAACATTAAGAATTGAAGAAATCACTCTTAATAGTCTAAATTTAGTTTTATGTACATTAGTTTATTCATTATATAAGAAAAGAAAAGCAAGAAAGTAAAAAGAATCTGCATTCATTGTCTCTCCTCTTAAATTCAATAGTATCATATTTATACTATATTATAATACTTGATTGGTATATAATAATTGTATTTGGTATGACAAGAAGACACCATGTTTATTTTCCCATTTTACCCTCACTTTAATTATTTTCTCACGTTTTACCTACATCTCTCTATTTCATTCTCTCTCCCACCTTCTCATGTCTCCATAACAGCTTTTTTTCACTAAGTAGAAAATAAGTCAATTGTCCAATTCGAAGAGCCAAAATATCAAGCAAAAATAGGAAGTTTCTTCTCCAATGCAAGGGTGTGTTGCTACTGTTTTTCTTTTTTCTCTTTCATATCTCAGTCAAATTTTTATGCTTCATTATAGTGAATTTCTTTGATTTCTTATCATCTATCTAATTTTTTTTCTACAATTGATACTATCACATTTTATTAGTTACACACTCATAGCGTGTGCCAGTGTAGCTAGTTTTAATAATGTATATTGATGGGCTAATATGGTAGCCCATCATTTAGCTTGTTTTGCTTCTTTCTCTCTATCACCTTTTATTTGGATAAACGGTGAATTTTCTTCTTACTTTGTTAATTAGACTTCTAATATATTATTTCAATTCAAAATCTATAAAATTACAAGCTTTAATATTGTTTTTTTCAATTTTGGAAATGATTTAAAATAAACCGTCGAAAAATCATGCGATGATCAATATAAAAACAGGCATTTTTCTTATAATATAGTGATTTAAATACTTTTTTTTATCAGAAAAGAAAATTCCATTTATTTCATAATATATGAACACACACAAAAAAAAGTGATAGACACGCATCAGATGGATGTACACACGCTTGGATTAAAATACAGGACTACCTAAAAATTCTCCATGCGTACATATTAACATTGATTGGATCACACACACAGGCAGAGAAATTAATGATGGAGAAGGAAGAAAGAAGGAGAAAGATAGCGTCGAGAGGGTCGGATCGGATGGCTCTGATTACGGGTCGCCTCCAATGCCTCGATATGGATCATATTCCCGCACGTCAATTTGACTCCCAACCGGCTACAACAGATCATGATCATGGTGCGTATATATATGATTTCTTCTAAAAAGATTATATATATAGTTTATGATATATTGGGATTCGATGTTGATTAGAGTTTGCAGGCCATGTTTTTCAGATAATATATTGTTATGTAATTGTTCAACGGCTTGAAATGAAACACGGATTCCAAATATAAACTAGATAATATAATATATAATTATTAAAAAGTTAAGGGAGATAAAATAAATCTTCTTAATATTTTGTAATATAATTAAAGTTAATTAGTTTGATTGTTTCACGAGTTGTTTGATGATTGTTTGTATCATAAAATGTGAAGGATTCAAAACTTTATTCTAACCAAAGTTATATCTAAAGGTTTGGTTTTCAATCCATCTTTTTCTTTACCACTATATTTCGGTGCATATGAGGTAAAATCCAGACTAGTCTTTTAGCCTTCAAAATTGGTTAACCAGGTAAACAACATTAGGTAATTCATGTGATATAGTTTTTTCTGAGAAAGTATTGACAGAAGAATCGAACTCATGACCAGTGGTCACAGGTCAATCTCTAACCTACTCCACTTACTAAAAGATCCTTCCAAGAGATTTCAATTGCATTTTCCATTTATAATTGAGATAATCGATTTTAAGTTCAATGCCTAATTCCTCCTCTCTGTGAAAGAAAATTTTGAGTATCTAGATATTCAAACGAAATATTAATTTGTATATTAATTATTAAATAAAGCTTGATATAACAGGAAAATGTTAAGCAAATCATGAGTTTTAGCGACACATTCAATTGAGATTTTTTTCTATATTAGTTAATGAATTTTGAGATAACTATCATATTCCAAAATGGTGGTACGATTTCAAATTTATGATTAGGTTCTCTTATGTTTGAGTGTAATAATTGTCTGTTTTGGTTAGAACAATCGAAACGTATCTTTTGAATTGTTATGTTTAAAATATTCGAATTATACTGTTATCACTAGCACTTGGTATTACAAATTGTATAATTAACATGTCTCCTAATCAGACCAGTACATGCAACCCTGAGGGTAGCTGTTCCAACATGATCTGGACGGACCTGATCAACCCAACCCTCCTAATCATTGCTTCTCTAATTATTCAACCGTTTCTTTGAAGGTTATAAAAATGATGCTCCTACAATGCCCATAAAACAACAAAGTGAAGAAGAAGAACAATCATCAATCATATGTACTCCAAGAGTCTCGAAGGCAAAAACCAATGGCCCAAATATATCCAAGAAACCACTCATTCAACTTCTTGATTCATTAACTCCCAAAGACATAAACTCCAGCATTATGTCGACCGAGAGCACAAGAGTTATGTGTTCAACTATAATCGCAGTTCTCGTAGTTCGATCTCATGTGAATCTCCCCCACAATGTGGTGAAATCAAAGAGCCTTATCGCTTATAGGCCACTATATGTGGTACTGATGACTGATCTGTTGATCGTGGCTGCACGATTAGTCCTTTATACACAAACGAGAGAGGAAGATGATAAAAAAGAACGGAGTTTTGATGGGGTGAACTGGGGAGGAGCCATCAAGGTGCTGGAATTAGGATTGGTTTTACATCAGGCGATTCGAGCTATTTTCATCGATTGTAGTTTTTACTTGGTGATTCTTGTGTGTGGCCTTTCTCTCGTGTAATGGGATAAATGTTTCTGTTGAAGATTTGGACTTCTAAGTTACAAAATATTTGAGATTTATTAACTGTACATAAAAAATGTAATTAATTTATTTAGTCAATATTGTAAAACAAGGAAAATGTTATTTTTAAGACTATAAAATACATTTTACTTCAGCCCAAAGTAGATTGAGTTCTTTGGGCCCAGTTTCCGAAGCCAAGAAACCCAACAACGGCAGCCCATCAGAAATAAGAAAAATGAGGGTCCGATGAAAATGGGAGGCAAATTGAGAAATGGAAATTTGATTTAAAAATCAAAAGACCGAGTCAAAATGGATTAGTGGGAAATTAAGGAGAAAAACGTGGCCCATTTTTATAGGAAGTTGAAAATTATTCAATCAGGAACAAAAGGGAATCGACAACCACAATTGGCTATCTTGCAAATTCATCAATCAAACACAGCTCCAAAAGCTTTGTTTCCTCGGCAATATTTCTGCACTTTTTGATCTTCATCTTTTTAGCATTTTTCCAGAATTTTCAGTGTATTATTTAGATCTTTGTTTCGTTAGTTCCTCGAGCTATCCAACAACTTATCTTTTATTTTGTATGGCAATTAATTGTCATTTTTGAATTTTCAGTAGCAAGAATGAAATGTTTGATTGCTATTAATAATTCTCCTTGAATAGTGTTTGTGTTCTTTGGTATATAACCGATGGAATTGAGACCGATGACGAAACCAGAGCTCATTTTCGCTTGATTTTAGAAGTTAGATTTTTATTTTTATTTTTATTTAATTTTGGAAGGTGAGTGCCTGGCACGTCCGCAACACACCATTTGAGCCATTTTTGTGTGCAAACATAATTTTGGCACGCCCAGTGGGACCTCATGCCGCCGAGGAACCGAAGAGATCAGGAGAAAGGAGACGACAAGTCATCGCAGGATGGCATCACAGGAGACTCTGTTCCTCATGTTGATGCTGCCGAAATCATTTTTCAACCGGAGGTTGAGCATGTTGAAAAACATTCCACAAACTGGTGAAGGAGGATATGGAGGAATTCCAGAAATATTGGTGGTTCTTTCTGAACACTTTGATTTCATGGCCTCGAAGAAGTTTGAGGAAATGGATCTGATGGTCGCTGGTACCATGGAACGCATGGAGTAAGCACACAGGTTGATGATCTTGGCCATGAGCTATATGCGAGGTGAAATGAGAAAACTCAAAACCAGTGGAGGATCTGCACCGAATATCACTGAAATATTTCAGGAGCAGACAGTTAACCCAAAGAAAACTGCTGGTGAGATTCACAAATCCAACAAAGGTGCTAGATCAAGCAGAGGTTCCCCATCAGGAGATACTCGTCGCCTTGGAAATTCTGGCTTTGGTCATCAAAATGAAAGGTACACTCCTCCTCACAAGAGAGAAGATGAAAAATGGATGAGGGTTCCTCCATGTCAGAAGGCAGTGGTAAGGCACCCACGATTCAGAGTTTTGCAGTCACCAATCTTGTAGCACAACCGAGCTTCTATGATGAACCACATGCTCGCCCATATCCCATGTTGAACACTCGGGGGGCAACCACTTATCATCATCCATTAATGGGACCACCAGAATTGGATCAGGAAACCATAAGAGAAATGGTGCAAGACCTATATGGACCAGGGATTAGACCAATGACTATGCCTGAGTTCCACAAGACCTATCTAGAGATCATCGACATCAACAATCCTTATCCCTTATCCTAAAGGTTTCAAGGTACCCGATTTTACACTGTTTTTAGGAGATGATGGCCAATCATCCACCGAGCATGTAGCGAGGTTCACCATCCGATGTGGAATATTGGCCAAATATGAGAATTTTTCATTCTTCAAGATGAGGTTGTTCCCAAACACTCTGAGTGGAACATCATTCACATGGTACAATCAACTGCCAAGGAACTCTATTTTCACTTGGCATGAAATGAAGAAATTGTTCCACACTCAGTTCTATAGAACTGAGCCAGAAACTAGCATCGCTGATTTATCCAGGTTAACTCAGAAGTCCAGGGAAACAACATGGTTATTCATTGAACATTTCAAGAATTTGAAGAGCCGGTGTAAGGTGTTCTTGCCAGAACCCAATTTTTTCAAGTTGGAACAAAGAGGATTGGAATTTGAGTTGAGGAAGAAGTTCCAGGGAACCGAATTCTGTGATTTTTATGAAATGGCCGCGAAAGTGGCCGAGTATGAAGAACTCTTACAGGAGGAATCACGTAGAAAGAAAATCACTGTTGGTTCCTACAATCAGGGTGTGGAAGATGTGGCATTGGTGGATGATAACTGCATTTTGTGTGCATTATTTTATGTTATTTTTATGTTTATTTTGCATGTATTCATATTTTCTCATTGTGTTTTTATGTGTTTTATTTATGATTTATTTCTTGCGTGTGCATTTCACTCTCCAGGTCATTTTTGTAGGAAAATAGACTATTCAAAGGAAAATCTGGCAAAATAACTCGCGCTGGAACGGGAATTTCTCCCGCTCGAGCGCGAGCTAAAGAGAAAGAAGATGGTATAAAATGGCGTGCTCGAGCGAAGTTTTCTCTCGCTCGAGCACGACCTGAATTCCAGTAGAGTGCATAAGATGGCGAGCTCGAGCGGGACATTCTACCTGAAACGACCAAAACTCTACTTTAAATTTTAAAATACGGATATTTTTAAAAATTTTCGGCATGAATTATCTATTCATATAACAAACCACATGTCACAGACAACAAATTTAAAATACAAACAACAACACTAAATAAACTAGACCGAGAAAGGAACGATAACCTGAGAAAAGATTCGACATTTCAAACATAAAAAGATTAAGCAATTACATATTTACATGCCCACAAAAAATTCTATAAATCCTTACAATTACATTTATCCAATCAACAAAATAAAAGACTTTAAAGTGTTCAAATAAAACTTATGCGGAAGACTAGCATAGGTCAAAGGGATGTGCCGTACCCGCATCGCAGTCCACTCGATAGTCTTGTCCCTCGATCTCAATGAAATACTTCTCACCTGAAAACAATAAGTGTAGTGAGTCTAAAAGATTCAGCATCAATATGGGGGGGGGGGGGGGGAATAACGAGTACTACATAAATACAAGCAGAGGCAGATAAAAAATATATTGTAGTAAATTACTTTGTGCTCTTAATTTAAACAAATGATTTCTAAAAGAATGAAGTGAACATGAATGAAACATATGCATAGATAAGTCGCACATAAATAACTGAATAAATTGTACTGAAACATAGTCATAAATATTGAACTTAGATCCTTGTATTGTGACTTTGTGATTTCGATTGCGATCATGGCTGCAGTTCACTATGCCGCAAGGAAGTCAGGATATCTCCCAACCCGTCTTGCCCATACTTGGTAAGGGAAGCCAAGATTTCTCCGAGGTCCTCCAAACCCATAGTTGGTAAGGGAAGCCAAGATTTCTCCCAACCCGTCCAAACCCATAAATTTGGTAAGGGAAGACAGAACTTCTCCCAGCCCGTACAAACCCATACTTTACTATAGTCACAATCATCTCACTTCGTTATAAAATATATATTTTCTTTCATTCTTGATTCAGGGACTTAGCATTCATATGTAGGTATAACGTACATGTAAATATTTACTCAATAATTATGCAATTGTCTCACACATGGATGATCGGAATGGTGATTTAGGAGACAAACCAAAGTATGGGAAACTAAACCATAATTTAGCGCTTAAGACAATTCGAGCGGTTCGTTCGTAAAATTTGTAACTTGCTCGATTCTTATTCAAAAAGAATTTCTCTTGAAACCACGACTCCATGACACTTATAAATAAGTAGGGAAATCATCCTTGGAGTTTTATTCCTAAGCAATCATTTTATAAAAATTTGATTCCGGGCAGCAAGCTTAAAAGCCTAGAATTCTGCACCTTTACATTAAAAAATCTAGAACTCGACCAAGACTTAACCGAATTGATTTCCGCTTGAACCAAAATAATCCCGACATCTAAAAAAAGTTCCAGACCCGAGCCCATAACAACATTCCACTTTAACCCTGCCTTAGTTACACATTTCTAGACAGCCCCAACACTAAGAAAAATCTGCACAAGACCCCTTCTTGTATTAACCAAAACCTTAGCTATGAAAACTCCCATGTTCCAAGCTACTAGACTAGGACCAAGACCAATGCATTACACTCATTTTCAACACTAAACCAGCCCCTAAAACCTACCTAAACCAGCTCGAAGGCAGCCCTTATACACAACCAAAACCAAGCCCACCATCCTCAAATACTAAATGCGTCAACTCCAATCCACAAACTAATTATAAGCCATCCTAAGCACTAACATGTGACTACATTTCACCCATGGTAGCTCCTAAATTCACCATCCAATCAACATAATACAACACAAATATTCGAACCATGCCATGAAGGAAAAAAATCTGGAATTATAATCAAACACATGCTAAGGAAAAATCTGGAAAGTGTTTGAACCAACAAGCTATGAAAACTCTGAAATTTCAACCACACAAGCCAAGGTAATAATCTGAAATTTTCGAACAAGCAAGGCATGGAAAAGATTTCTGGAATTCGAACACCACAAGCTAAGAAGATAATATGAAATTTTCGAACCACAATGCTAAGGAAAAATTCTGATATTTTTGAACCACAAAGCATGAAGAAAATCTGGACAGAATGCTCAACCATATGCTATGAAGATTTCTGGAATTTCGAACACAACATGGAAATAATCTGAACATGCTCGAACTCATTCTTATGTACAACCACCTATCAAATGCAAATAAAAAATCTAAAGATCATAGGAGCAAACCGAGCTAAGTAAAATGCAAGAGTTTTCTGGAAAATAAAATCGAAGAGCAGGGCAACTAAATTCTCGAACAGGGCAGGAATATACTAAAAATTTCGAATGCTTCAAGAAATGAAACACACAAAATATAATAATCTACAAGGTGAAGCAAAGAAGCCATTATCATTGCCTAAGCTAGAAAAATTCGAAGAACACAAAAGCTCAATGAGCTATGGCCAAAATCGAATGGAAAGAAATGGAGTTGCTTCGAGCTGGAAATGAGCTAAAATCGAGATCAAAGGTAATGGAAATCTCGACCAGCTTTCTTTGGAGTGATTTGCCGGAGAAGAAATGAAGATGGAGGCGGCGTGAGCTTAAGAAGCCGATGGTTTCTTCTATGGAGAAACAGGGCAATACCGTGAGTTGTGTGTGTGTGTGGGTGTGCGTGAGTTTGAGTGTGTGTTGAGAGTCTAAAGTGTTGGAGGCTATGGTTTAATTATGTCCAAGTGTTGTAAGTATAAGTGTAACTATAGGAAATGTGAGTGTATGCATTTTAGGAAAAAGTGCTACACACTTTTAAGAAGTGCTAGACCTAAATTAGAAACTTAGGAATTAAAAATCAACACTTTAAATATTTCGATCTCACGACAACGACTAAAATATTAAAATATCAAGCAGAGCGATTTAAAATAACTAACCGCTAAATTAAGGATATTTAAATTAAATAAGTTGTACACTCAAAAATATTTAAACAAATAAGCTAAACAGTTAAAATTATTTAAAAGAATAAATTAAACAATTAATTAAAATCATTTAAATATGCAAGCTTAAACCTTTAAAATATTAAAACAATTAAATTGCATAATAAAATCATTTTGACAATTAAACTTAAACAATTAAAAACATTAATTAAATAGTAAGTACAATAAAATCATTGAACAAATAATAAAATATTTTATTAGCACATAATTCAAATAAAAAATTTATATCAAATAAACTTAAAAATAATAATCCTAATATTTATTAAATTTAATAAATGCGATTTAGTAGATTGGGTTTTAGGTACTACAATTCCTTCCCCCCTTAAATGGAATTTCGTAATGAAATTCAAGACTTACTAACTAGGTTCGAATACCTTAGACCAGATCAATACTAAATTTTCTAACTTTGCACCCACAAGAGTTGGCCCAAATCAGCTTGCGCTGCGCACTCTGATGCTTACTGATATCTATATCATCAAGGATCTGATACCAAAAATGTAGTGAACCTGCATGAAATCATCTACTAACTGGAAACTAATAGCATGCATTAAACTGAATACAACAAAATGCTTAATAGAGTAAAACGTGCGGAAACATAATCTATAATTTACATATCAGCATAGTAAAACATGTCCAAACTTAATACTGTAGTGATACAACCATATCGAAAAGCTTAAAAATAAACATTATACAGCTATATCAAATCATGTTGTATAAAATATCCCCTGTAGGCTCCTGCTCCCTAGTCCTGCCTCGAACTACCAGCTCCGTCCATCCTGCAACCTGCCCCGTGGAATGGGGTGTCCAAGATAATAACTAGGACGTAAGCGCTAACGCCCAGTACATAAACATGAGTAAACATATGTATATAATGCATGAAACATGATGACTGGTAAAGGGTCATATGAAAAGTCATGCTCAGTACCAACGCCACATGAGTGCTGCCACCGCACGGATCAACCTCTTGGTGCAACCACACTCGTCTAATATACCAGAGTAGTCAGACATACATGTCCCCGCCGTCGCGGTACTCTCAGTGACAGACTATCGAGTATAGATCTAAGCGGCTCTATAATCAGTTATAACAAGGTATAGGCTCAATGTGTATATGCACATGACATATGTGTTGGAAAACGGTGTTCAGATCAATTAGAATTGATACCCGGTGCAGCGGAAGTTTAAAAATTTTATTTTATTAATATGGAACGATTCCATATCTGGGTATCAAAACTTTTACGATTAAATTTGTGTAAGTAAAATAAAAAATCACAATTAAACATTTTACCTTAAAATCTCGAAGCGAGATTATGGACACCAACAGAATTTAATCTGCTCTTGTTGTATATCCCCGGAACTGATGAACGAATGTTTCTTCAATCAGGTCCACGAATAGAAAACAAAACCCTCTGATTGACTGCACTAGAAATCAATCAGAAGTTTGCGTAGAGAATAAACAGATATGATCTGTTAATTCAGATTGTAATTTTTCACAAAAACACAACCCGAATTTTCTCCAAAAGGGACAGAGGATTTCGAAAATCCCCTTGAATAATATAGACTGAAATTTCGAATATTTCTAGACTGAAAAAGCACCCAATTTTCGAACACTGCAGTCTTATTTATAGATAATTTTTAGACTAGATTAAGTTATAATTGTATTAGGACTCTAACTCCTTAAAGCCCACAATCCATAACTTAAGCCCAACAAGCCAAGCCCGTTGTTCTAAAAATTAATATAAAATTCATCGTGACTCTGATTGATAAACTAATTTCACCAATGTGCACAGAAACCATTTCTGCATCTTTTAGAGTCAAGATAATTTTTCTGAATCCGAATTCAGTGATTTCCAAAAATGCCCATCCCTATGTCATTTTAGGAAATCCCACTCCCTTTAGTTAAGAAGTCCAACTTCTCTTTCATTAAATTTAACTCTTTAAATTTAACTATCTCTACGGGGTTTTAGTAATCCATTACTTGTGTAACCCTCAATGGTTCAGGAATACAGCTAGCCGTGGGCTCACAACTCCTTGTGACTCGGAACAACAATTTCCGACTTACCCATCGAATCATGGTAAGAGCGCCTAGCAACATCGCCCCATGATTCCCTAGGTATTACTGATAGTGCATGCAAGAACCAGTAGATTTTGGTTAGCGTATAGTACGGTCCCTTCAACCAAATATCCCGATCGAATCAACAACCATTTGTGCATCGAGAGTCGTTCGAGATTCGATAACTATGCATAACATCTTGGAGATCTATTAGTGACATCACATGTGTTACTAGGAAAACCAAGTAACCTAAAACACATCATGTACTCTGGCCAGAGATTCGTCACACTAATATCTCCTCAGATCGCATAGGATATCCACACTCGCAAGTATGTGGTGAATCCTTGACAACAAAGCATCGACTCCTATATGTGTCGTAACTGTACCCAATCTCGACACCTGATGACCCCAATAGAGTCGGTAAATGAGTCAAAGCACAGTACTAGCATATAGAGTCTCAATGATGTTTCAAGTAATAAGGACTAATGGTGTACAACCAAAACCGCGGACTTTATCCACTCGATAAGTGATAACCACTTGGAAAGTCCGAATAGGCTAGTTCGATCATTCATCATATGAATATCCATTTGCATGCTTTGAACATCTCTATGTTCCATACCAATGAAACGTGGTACTCGGCATCGCAAATGCTAGTCTCAATCTCGAGCGATCCTTATCCTTATTTGCGGACGGCTCAATTGACTAGGAACTGTTTAGAATATACAGTGACTATAAGATGTGTTTCATGATAGCCATCCCCATGTGCTACCACATCTTACATACACTATAGTATATTCAAGGTCTTTATCAAAACAACAATAGTATATCATAATATAACAATATGAAGAAAGATAGTCAATGCCATTATAAAAATGTAAATTATATTAAACAAAAGATTGTTTTACATAGAGTCATAAAATCCCTTAGCCACAAGTTGGCTAACCGGGCACCCACTCTTTCAATCTCCCACTTGCCCTAAAGCCAAATAGTCATACTATGTAATCCCATTGCTTCGCGATGTTTGTCAAACAATGGTCCTGGCAAGGGCTTAGTAAGCGGATCAGCGATATTGTCTGTAGAGGCCACTCTCTCGACACTGATGTCTCCTCTTTCCACAATCTCCCGAATGATTTGGTATTTCCTCAGTACGTGTTTGGACTTCTGATGAGACCTTGGCTCCTTTGCCTGAGCAACGGCACCCGTGTTGTCACAGTACACCGGGACTGGACCAACAGCTTCAGGAATTACACCCAACTCTTGGATGAACTTCCTTATCCAAACCACCTCTTTAGCAGCAGCTGATGCTGCAATGTATTCTGCCTCAGTGGTGTAATCCGCTGTGGTGTCCTGCTTGGAACTCTTTCAAGAGACAGCACCGCCATTGAGCATGAATACAAATCCAGAGGTTGATTTCGAGTCATCCATGTCACATTGGAAGCTAGAGTCGGTATAGCCTTCCAACTTCAATTCTCTCCCTCCATAAACCATGAATAAATTCTTAGTCCTTCGCAAGTACTTAAGAATATCCTTCACGGCTTTCCAATGCATTTGACCGGGATTGGCTTGGTATCTGCTCGTGACGCTCAGAGCATAGGCCACATCCGGTCTGGTAGATATCATCCCATACATGATACTACCTATGGCTGACGCATATGGCACGTGTGTCATCTTCTCTATCTCTTCGTCAGTCTTGGGACGCATAGACTTGGATAGAGAAACTCCATGACACATAGGTAGATGTCCTCTCTTGGACTCATCCATAGAAAATCTTTTCAATATGGTGTCGATGTAGGTTGATTGAGTGAGTCCTATCATTCTTTTAGATCTATCTCTATAGATCTGAATTCCTAGAATATAGGATGCCTCACCTAAATCCTTCATCGAGAATCTACCTGATAATCATATCTTTGTTGACTGCAACATCCCTACATCATTCCCCATGATTAGGATGTCATCAACATAAAGTACTAAGAATGTTACCGCATTCTTAACTACTTTCTTGTACACGCATGGTTCCTCCGGGTTCTTGATGAAACCAAAATCCTTTATTGTTTCATCAAATTTCTGGTTCCAACTTCTTGATGCTTGTTTGAGACCATAGATTGATCTCTGAAGCTTGCATACCTTATGCTCGCTTCCCATGGATGTGTATCCCTCAGGCTGCATCATATAGATCTCTTCCTTAATGTTTCCATTAAGAAATGCAGTCTTTACATCCATTTGCCATATCTCATAGTCATACCATGCTGCTATGGCAATAAGGATTCTTATGGACTTGAACATTGCGACTGGTGAAAAGGTTTCATCATAGTCAACTCCTTGTCTTTGAGTATAACCTTTTGCCACCAATCGTGCCTTGTAGGTCAATACCTTTCCATCAGGCCCAAGCATTCTCTTGTAGATCCATTTGCACCCAAATGGAACAATTCCATTGGGAGGATCTACTAAAGACCAAACTTGATTAGAATGCATCGAGTCTATTTCCGATTGCATAGCTTCAAGCCATAAATTCGAATCCGCATCAGAAATTGCTTCCTTGAAGTTTTTTGGATCACATCCAATGTCGGGTTCACTTTGATCCCCTTCAAGAAGAAGACCATATCTAATAGGAGGCCTAGAAGTCCTCTTGGATCTCCTAGTAATAGGCGTGTCTTGTGATGATTCTTGAGGTGTAGGATCACTATTTTGTATCTCGGGTTCTTCTCGAATCTCTTCGAGTTCCATCATCTTGCCTTTCTTATCCAATAAGAACTCCTTCTCTAAGAAGGTGGCATTCCTTGAAACAAACACTTTTGTTTCATTAGGATGATAGAAATAATATCCGATTGAATTCTTCGGATACCCTACAAAATAACATAAGGTGGATTGACTATCCAACTTATCTCCCACTGTCTGCTTCACGTAAGCAGGACATCCCCAAATCCTCAAGTACGAATACTTAGGAGCTTTGCCATTCCATAACTCGTATGGTGTTTTATTTACTGCTTTAGTGTGGACGTTGTTTAACAACAATACCGCCGTTTCAAGCGCGTAGCCCCAAAACGAAGGTGGGAGCTCAGTGAAGCTCATCATGGATCGAACCATGTCCAACAAAGTTCGATTGCGATGCTCCGAAACACCATTAAGCTGAGGTGTCATAGGAGGAGTCCACTGAGAGAGAATCCCATTCTCTTTTAGATAGTCCAAAAACTTGGTACTTAAGTATTCTCCACCTCGATCCGATCGAAGTGCCTTAATACTATTACCTAGTTCGTTTTCTACTTCAGCCTTGAATTCTTTGAACTTTTCAAATGCTTCAGACTTATATTTCATTAAATATAAATACCCATACCTAGAATGATCATCAGTAAAGGTAATGAAGTAGGTGTTGCCACATTTAGTACCAATCCTAAATGGACCGCAAACATGGATCAAATCCAACAGATTTTGACTACGCTCAGGTTTCCCTTTGAAAGGAGATTTAGTCATTTTTCCCTTTAGGCAGGACTCACAAGTAGGTAGAGAGTTAATATCAGACAAATCAAACATGCCCTCTCCCACTAGCTTGTTCATCCTCCTAGAGGAAATATGACCTAGCCTAGCATGCCAAAAGTTTTGCTGGGTTTTGACTATCGTCCTTCCTTTTAATTGTTGTTACCGGTTTATCAACATAATTGATTGGAACGTCTTTGAATTTTAAGCTATATAGATCGTTTTCAAGTTGTCCATTTTCAATCAAACATTCATTCTTGTAAATATTGCAAATCCCATTCACAAAATTGCAAGAAAAACCATCTCTATCAAGCATAGAAATAGATATAATGTCTTTGACCAAATCCGGAACATATAAACATCTCTCAAAAATAACTTAAAATTGTTCTGCAAAACTAAATAAATGTCTCTTATAGCTTTGGCTTCGACTCTAGAACCATTCCCGAGCCTTAGCTGGGTCTCACCCATCCTTAGCTTACGACTTCTTGTCATCACCTACAAATCATTGCAAATGTGAGATCCACATCCGGTATCCAATACCCAAGAAGAAGTATTAAGCGAAACATTTATTTCAATGTAAAACATACCCTTTGTAGTTCGCAACTGTTCGAGGTATTCCTTGCAGTTACGTTTCCAATGACCGGGTTTCTTGCAGTAAATGCAAACGTTTTCATCTTTTATCCCAATTGAAGCTTTGGCCTTTCCCTTCTTATTTGGTACAATCTTCTTGGGCGGGGCAGAACGTTTCTTACCCTTTCCACTTGGTCCTTTCTTAGAGTTAGAAGTGGAGCCAACCAAGAGTACCGGTTTATCCTTCTTTAGTGTGGCTTCATATGTGACAAGCATATTGACCATCTCTTCAAGGGTGGCCTCTATCTTGTTCATATTGAAGTTCATCACAAAACCGTCAAACGATGAAGGAAGTGATAGAAGCAACAAGTCCGCGCTAAGTTCATGCTCCAAAGTCAAGTTGAGTATTACCAACTTTTCAATGAGCCCAATCATGCGCACCCCATGCTCACGGACTGAAGTCCCATCTCGCATGCGGCTCGTCATGAGCTCTCTGACGGTGGCATACCTCTCCGACCTTGACTGAGCTCCAAAGAGTTCTTTGAGGTTCTTGTGAATGTCAGCAGCATTCACGGTATCCTCGAATCTCCTTTGAAGCTCATCAGACATCGAAGCCTTCATGTAGCATTTGGCCTTGATATCATGGTCCCACCATAAATCAAGTTTGGCCAACTCTTCCGGACTTGTATTAGCCGGGGCTTCCTTCGGAGGCGGCTTCTCTAACACGTAGAAAGCTTTTTCCGAAGTAAGAATAATTTTCAACTTACGGAACCATTCCGTATAGTTTGCGCCAGTCAATTTGTTTTGTTCGAGAATTGAAAACAGTGGATTGCGAGAAGTCATTGTAATAGTATACTGAAAAGGAAACAGACAATAATCAATGATTGTTTAATTAATTTACTAAGACATAAAATATGGCAAATTTTATTTTATAAATTACACTCCCACTATTTTAACGATTTCACTACCCTCTAGTGAAAACGGGAAACTATTTTCCTTATTGAGAACATGGAGTCCAATTGACAAATCATGATATCGAATAATATCAGCCAACCATAATTTTCAAAAGGTAGAGCCCAATTACTTCCAAAGTAACCCCCATGTTTTTACCTCATGTCCAATAAGGGCCCAATAATATGACGCCGTTTATTGTGACATGTCAAGATAACCCATCAATATTAAGTTGTGATGGACGGTCGCCATGTGGATCCCCCAATAATATGAGCCAATCCCATGGGAGTTCCACCCAACTTACAACATGTGTCGATCCAATGTACAGCTTTCCGATGAACGGGCCCCCCCAATAATATGAGCCGGACCATATCCGCGGGTAGCATCTCATACATTGATCGTTGATGGAAGGTAGGAATATTTAAACAATATTTAAATTCCCTTTTTATTAATCTTGATATCAATTTTAAATCATATTTAAAATGAGGAATTTTTAATTTTGAAAATTTGTCTCATCATGCATCTTATGTATGCTTGCGGGATTCATACAATTTAGTCTAAACATGCATACATCAATAATATCATATATTATTTAAGAATGATCGATCCCATTAACTAATCGACCCGTGGTTGCCAATCATGAGTCTAAGTCCAATCCTAGGTGATATGCAAGTATGCAATGCAATCCTATTACATTGTGCTTCCAATTTACATTTCTTCGGTCTTCATTGTCTGCTGGGCCCACCATTTCTTCAAATCTTTGTCTCCCACTAAGTCTAATAAATTTACAATAAATTTCGATGACAAATATGGGATACATTTTTAGGGGTGGGAACGGGCCATAAACCAGGCCCACTTTTATTACATATGACAATCATATTGGGCTATAAACCAAGCCCATTAATAAACACCAACAACAATAAGACAAATGTAAATCACCTAACATACACCTAAAACATTGGTCATGGCAATCGATCATCCTTTATCCATTAATTAATTCAATAATTAAATAATTGGATAAACATGCAAAGACATCATAATTAAAAGATAAAATCATATTTTATCTTATCCATCCATAAGATCATATCTTATCATCAATTGTACCAAAATAATTAATTTTATAAAATCTAATTTAACGGATAAAATTTATAAATTTTCCAAAAATTCAAATTTATCCAAAAATCAATTTTAAAAATTTCGGACTCGAACAATTCGATCCGATGCCTCGTGATCTAATCAAAAACAATTTTCGATCGGATCAAACACTAGAATTTCAAAAATTCAAAATTTTTTTTAAAAAATAAAATTTTAATTTTCCGGGCTGCCCGGGACAATCCCGGGCAGCCCGTGCCCCTACCGGGGCTCGGGCTGGGCAGCGATCACATCGCTGCCCGTGTTTTGCCCGTCAAAATTTTGATTTTAAAAAATTTGTTTTATTTCAAAAACCGAGGCTTAAAAATTTTGTACAATCGATTAATTTAATCGTTTGATCTGAGCAAACTGGCTCTGATACCACTGTTGGAAAACGGTGTTCAGATTAATTAGAATTGATACCCGGTGCAGCGGAAGTTTAAAAATTTTATTTTATTAATATGGAACGATTCCATATCTGGGTATCAAAACTTTTACAGTTGAATTTGTGTAAGTAAAATAAATAATCACAATTAAACATTTTACCTTAAAATCTCGAAGCGAGATTATGGACACCAACAGAATTTAATCTGCTCTTGTTGTATATCCCCGGAACTGATGAACGAACGTTTCTTCAATCAGGTCCACGAATAGAAAACAAAACCCTCTGATTGACTGCAATAGAAATCAATCAGAAGTTTGCGTAGAGAATAAACAGATATGATCTGTTAATTCAGATTGTAATTTTTCACAAAAACACAACCCGAATTTTCTCCAAAAGGGACAGAGGATTTCGAAAATCCCCTTGAATAATATAGACTGAAATTTCGAAAATTGCTAGACTGAAAAAGCACCCAATTTTCGAACACTGCAGTCTTATTTATAGATAATTTCTAGACTAGATTAAGTTATAATTGTATTAGGACTCTAACTCCTTAAAGCCCACAATCCATAACTTAAGTCCAACAAGCCAAGCCCGTTGTTCTAAAAATTAATATAAAATTCATCGTGACTCTGATTGATAAACTAATTTCACCAATGTGCACAGAAACCATTTCTGCATCTTTTAGAGTCAAGATAATTTTTCTGAATCCGAATTCAGTGATTTCCAAAAATGCCCATCCCTATGTCATTTTAGGAAATCCCACTCCCTTTAGTTAAGAAGTCCAACTTCTCTTTCATTAAATTTAACTCTTTAAATTTAACTATCTCTACGGGGTTTTAGTAATACATTACTTGTGTAACCCTCAATGGTTCAGGAATACAGCTAGCCGTGGGCTCACAACTCCTTGTGACTCGGAACAACAATTTCCGACTTACCCATCGAATCATGGTAAGAGAGCCTAGCAACATCGCCCCATGATTCCCTACGTATTACTGATAGTGCCTGCAAGAACCAGTAGATTTTGGTTAGCGTACAGTACGGTCCCTTCAACCAAATATCCCGATCGAATCAACAACCACTGGTGCATCGAGAGTCGTTCGAGATTCGATAACTATGCATAACATCTTGGAGATCTATTAGTGACATCGCATGTGTTACTAGGAACACCAAGTAACCTAAAACACATCATGTACTCTGGCCAGAGATTTGTCACACTAATATCTCCTCAGATCGCATAGGATATCCACACTCGCAAGTATGTGGTGAATCCTTGACAACAAAGCATCGACTCCTATATGTGTCGTAACTGTACCCAATCCCGACACCTGATGACCCCAATAGAGACAGTAAACGAGTCAAAGCACAGTACTAGCATATAGAGTCTCAATGATGTTTCAAGTAATAAGGACTAATGGTGTACAACCAAAACCGCGGACTTTATCCACTCGATAAGTGATAACCACTTAGAAAGTCCGAATAGGGTAGTTCGATCATTCATCATATGAATATCCATTTGCATGCTTTGAACATCTCTATGTTCCATACCAATGAAACGTGGTACTCGGCATCGCAAATGATAGTCTCAATCTCGAGCGATCCTTATCCTTATTTGCGGATGGCTCAATTGACTAGGAACTGTTTAGAATATACAGTGACTATAAGATGTGTTTCATGATAGCCATCCCCATGTGCTACCACATCTTACATACACTATAGTATATTCAAGGTCTTTATCAAAACAACAATAGTATATCATAATATAACAATATGAAGAAAGATAAAGTCAATGCCATTATAAAAGTGTAAATTATATTAAACAAAAGATTATTTTACATAGAGTCATAAAAGCCCTTAGCCACAAGTTGGCTAACCGGGCACCCACTCTTTCAATATGAATATGGAAAACGGTAAATCATATATCATGCCATATAATAATGCCTAATAAATGCAACATATAAACATGTATACTTGCTGGCAATCTCAGTCAATGTGTACGTACCTCTAGGCTAGTTCAAGTAAAGTAGGATCCTAGGTTCCAAGCCTATATTCAAAAGTTCAACGTATCACTATACAAGTTCTATAAGCCTTATTTAAGCTAATAAATACTCCCAAAACTTAAATAGATTCTCGGACCATACCTTCGTCCATAGTAAGCCCTTTGATGTCGCTGACTCTGGATGATTATAACAACTTCTTTGTTATTCCAGAATCTCACTATTACCGATAGGGCCCTCTGTATAACGCTTACTATAAACTGAACACTCAGAATACTTGATTTATATCTAATTTCTCGTCCGAATGGCCCTATTTATAGGCAAAATCTGCCGGAGTTTGGAGCCTCTGAACTAGGGTTCGGATCCTCCGAACCTGCGTGCCCGACACTTGTAAAAAATTGCGGATTAGTCATGTAGCATTGCTGACTGGGGGAGTTCGAAGCCTCCGAACTGGGTTTGGAGCCTCCAAACTGGCTGGGTTCGGAGCCTCCTAAGAACTGGGTTCGGATCCTCCGAACTTGGTATCTGAGTTCGGATGCTCCGAACTCATTTCGGTGCCTCCGAACTGTCTAAGACCCCTGGGACCCTTCCTACCATTTTCAGACGTTCCGGAGCTGATTTTCCACTTATTTTTACCAAATAAAGACTCCTTAATCATGTTTTACCATTTTTAAAATTATATGCCATATCATAGCATGTAAAGTGGAACTTGGATACTACCTTTATATGTAGTGATCCATCTGGTAATTCTGAAGTCCGATTAAGTCCTGGAATCGGTTAATTACTAACCCTTAATCATGTTTAACATATTTTTATCTTAAAATGGGTTCTGGGTTACTAAACTAACTCTTATTGCAATATAAAATTTACAATTCTTACATCTTCCCAAGTGGTCTTATCCTCAATTTTATCACTCCTCAATTTACCTTCAATCTAAATTTATTAACTTAAAAACGTCCTCTTACCACAACTGATAAGTTCTACAACCTACAAATTCTTAGGTCTTTAAGTTATTGCACAACTTACATTTTGCTAACCTTATTCCCTACGTCGAAATTCCAAGCAATCGAGTCCCTATATCCCCTAAATTAATTTATGTCAACCGCAACGATAACTTAAAAACTTCATAACAACGAAACTATGCTTATCTTCTATTTACCAATTAAACTTAACTCATATAATATACAACTCGAGCTCTTAAGAAATTCACAAGTCCTCAAATTAATTAGCAAATAAACTCTAAATTCTTTTAAATAGGACAACTAAGGGATATACAATTCTACCTCGTTAGGCCTCAAAATATGATATGAATCTAACCCATTTCTATAAATAAATCTAATCTAATCCTTGATAAGAAAATGTACCCATAACATGTTGTTTGGTTCCAAGATATTATCCGATAACATATAGAATCCAAATAGGTGACTAGACAGATCCCAAATATCCATTCACCAATTTATGAGTTCATCTCTAGTGTTTTTGATTCTACTGCAATTTCAACTCTTAATTAAAAATTCTCAATAAATTTATCCACCTCTTCTATTCTAGACGCAATGACTAAGAAATCCATAAGTACGCTTCAAGTCAAAATATAATACGAGCTATTCTCCGCTTATTGGATTAGATGGTCTCTAAGTACCAAAAAATTCCTACACATCGCCTGAAGATATATCTCGAATCCCTAGTTCATCTTGACAGCAAGTCTGAAAATCCAAAAAAAATTCCCAAATTATTATATGTACAACCTGAATTCATATTTCAAGAACTTAGTATACAATTTGACACCTCGAAGAGTTTGTAACCCGATCGTAATCGCTTTCTAACTGTTTCTCCAGTACCTTAGCATTTCACCGGTAAATAAATCTATAGCTTATCCAGAAAACTTCCTAAATATTCTATTCATCATTCTGTACCCATAATTGGTGCATTAGTCTAACCGGTTTACATTCACAAAATCTTAGAATACAAATGTAAAGTACCCAAAAGTCTCTAGGGGCAACTCTAATTCCCTATCTCGCGACTGATCACCTATTAAACTTGCCAAAGTCGTCTATTTACTCTTAACGATCCTATTTAAAATTGAAACAACCCATTCAATTTGAAACGACCCTAACTTCTAACTTTTAAATAAATAAAGAAAATACGGAAAATTTTAAAAATTTTGGCATGACCTATTTGTTTGAATAATAACCCACCTATCTCAAACAACAGTTTAAAATAAACCTCAACCCGAGTTAAACATCCCACAAGGCATACATGAACAGTAACTGGTTTGACGCCAGACGAAAGGAAAAAAATATAAAGTGTCTACATGCCAACATAATTGCAGGGAATAACACATCCTGCTACTGAAAAGTAAACGACATACGACAGTGTATATTTATTACAATGACATAATGCGAAAAGAAAAAAGCGGCAACGGTCAGGGCGTGCCACCGAACACCTACGAACCATGGAAATGCTGCCCCGCAACTTCGTCTGCATACTCACCTGCACCAAGCATAGTAGTGAGCCTAAAAGCCCAGCAAGATTTAAATAATACAACAAGGGTTCAAAATAATGCATAATACTAAAAATAGTACTCCGTACACTTATGAACCTCACACGAAAGGAGAAAAGTAAAAACATGCTCGAAATAAGAACAATAGCAATATGCGATGAAAAACACATCCATGAATCAATTATCCTTTACTTTTAATTTTGAATTTGGATCCTCGATTGTGACTATGGTTTTGATCGATCAATGGCTATAGTATACAATGCCGGCAAGGAAACCGAGTTCTTCTCGGCCCCACATTGCCCCTCTGATTGGTAGGGAAGTCGAGATTTCTCCCAACCCCGATCTACAAGTCTAATTTGGTAGGGAAGTCGAGATGTCTCCCGACCCCGATCTACACGTCTCAATTTGGCAAGTAACCCAGGGCATCCCATGACCCATTATTTCACGTCTAAGTCACAAGAAACTCACATCATTCTTTAACTTTTCATTTCATTCAACATTTTCTCTTTTTAACTTTTACCTTCATAAGCTTTCTTTTGATATAAGCCTTCGGGACTAGATCTTTAATTAACCTTAAAATCACACACACGAATAAATGGTGTTGAATAATTATGACATGAAACTCAAAAGATAGTGTGAGAATAAAATATATGGATGATTGGTGTTTAGGTGAGAACCCACGGCTTAAGGGCTTTCTACTTACACTTAAGTTTATGCCCAAAAGGGTCTATCTCGAGCGGTTAAACCGTAAGATCCATAACTTATTCTATTTTAACTCAAAAGGCTTTCCGTTCAAACCGGCACCTCAAAAACACCTTAAAGTATTCCTAGGACCAGCAGCAAACCTTAAACGGCAACCCAAAGCACCCGTATGATTTAAATTTCCGGACAGCCCCTAAGTAATAGAAAAATCTGCTCATGACACCCCAACTTAAAACGCACCTAATTTATTCGATTATAATCCTAAATAGGCATAATTCGCACCAACACGACCCTAACATCACCTACAATCAGGAAATTAAGGGTATACCCTGTACCAACCTCAATAACAACCCAATCAGACCTGATTCCTAGAGGCCTAACGCGAAGACAATAAAATTCTGTTTTGACACCTTTGAAGCTAAGGTCACACAAACTTACTCCTCATGCTCTAACCCCTCAAAAACCCATCCAAGCAACTCATTAGCATCCCTAAATGTCAATCTAGGGTCCTTGAACTAGTCTCTTGTCCGATGCTAACTCATTACAAATGTTTCACCCAATACGATTTCCCGACGCCTCCAAACTCCACTTATCTTCATGCCAACAATTTTACCCCTTAACCAGCCCATAAAGCCCATATAAAACACATTCAAAAACACATGTTTAACCCCATGAACACCCCATGGGCAGCCCCTCCACTCCTTTCATCCATTTATTCCAAAACCTCAATTCAAACGCCACAAACTCATTACATTCGCAACATTTCAAAACATAAACGCAATGGGACTTGCATAACACCAAAAGAGGTTTAAACCACTTCAAACACATATAAAAATGGGCTACATTAAACATGTACATTCTGATTTCTCCATTCCATTCATGTAAATTCCATCCAAAGGTTGAAAATTCACTTCCACGAGTTCAAAACACAAGCTAGAAATTTAAAGGCACAAAATCAAACCCGAGCCCTCATGAACCAGCTGAAGGCCGAACATACCCACACATCATACATGAAATAATCTGCCAAAAACATCACAATTTCAAGAAAATTCAAGAAAACTATAACCTATGCTTGGGTTTTAAAGGTAGAAAAGAGTTCTTGCCTAAGCTTACAAAACCGAGGGAGAAGGGATCGGCCAAGGGGTTAGGACTCTTGAAAAGCAGCTATACACGTCCCCTATGGTGTCCTCCAAGGCAGCACGGCGGAGGCAGGTGGCTGGAATGAGGCGGACGACAGGAAGAATGAAGGAGAAATGGTGAATCCGATGTTTTCTTGAGAAGAGAAGGGTGATGGCATGAAGGGGGGAAAAGAAAAGAGGGGGAGGCGGCTAAGGAGCAAAAAATGTTAGGGTTTAATGTGTTGTGTGGTATTATAAGTGTATTGTATTTATAGGTATGAGTGTGTGAGAGTAGGACAAGTCAAAAAGTATTTTTTGACCAAATAAAAGTGCTAGTTTTGTTTTTTAAAATTTTAGCTTGTAGGATTGCCTCTAATTTAAATTTTTAAGTCTAGAACCTTAAATTTTAAATGCCAAGAATAAAATTTCACTTGTCTGGGTTCAAAAAGACTAATTTGGGAAATTTAAAGAATTACGCACGAAAATGCGCTTACGCTATTTTTCTTGAATGAAAAATCAAAAATAAAGATCTTATTTTATTTTCCTTACCTCTCAAGAAATTTAGGTCACCTAAATTTAAAATGAAGGATTTTTCCGCCGTGTTCGCCTTTGTCGCGCGCCGAAGCCGGAAGTCACCAATACAAGAAATTTAAGCAATTAAAATTTTAATATCATAAAAATAAATTTTAAGGAGATTTAAATCATTTAAATTACCATGAATTTTAGAAGTTTAAACATTAAGACTAATTTACGCATGGAATTTAATTTATAGAATTTAGGCGTCACAAAAACAAATAAACTTTTGAGGAAATTTAAACACTAACTTTGAAATTAAAATTAATACTTTAGTTGTTTTGATGTCACAATGTTAAATAAAATAATTAAATAATAAGCTGAGCGATTAAAATAATTTAAATAAACTAAATGATTGTTTAAAAGTCATTTAAATAAAATACACAAGCGGAATAAAAATCTTTAAAACGACTTGGACAATTGAAAGCATTTAAATAAATAAGCTAGACATTTAAAATGATTTAAAATAACTAACCGCTAAACTTGAGTTATTTAAAACAAATAAGTTGCACAATAAAAATTATTTTGGCAATTAAACTTAAGAAATTAAAAGTATTAATTAAATAGTTAGTACAATAAAAAAATTTAAATAAATAATTAATATTTCATTAACAAATAATTAAGATAAAAAATTTTAAATCGATTAAACTTAAAAATAATAATTTTAATATTTATTTAATTTAATGCATGTGATTTAATAGATTGGATTTTAGGTGCTACAATTTCTTCCCTCCTTAAATGGAATTTCGTCCTCGAAATTCAAAACTTACTAACTAGGTTCGAATATCTTAGACCATAATAACACTAAATCTTCTTACCTCGCACCCACAAGAGTTGACGCTTATTAGCTTTCGCTGCGCACTCTGGTACTTATTAATATCTATATATCACCAAGGGTTTTGCTAACTCTCACTGTCCTATAAATTCCTAGTTCTTATTTGCTATCGAGTGATTTTATTCAAGCTTAAATTTTATCACTGCACAAAATTACTTTGATCTAAATTGCAACTTACGAACGTCATCCTATTGCAACTCATAAGTTCCACAACCTACAAATTCTTAGATCTTTAAGTTATTGCACAACTTACATTTCTCTAATCATATATCCTTCGTTATTGATCAATTATGCTCCACATAACCAATAAATAATTTATGTCGACCTCGACCATAACTTAAAAACTTTCTAACAACAAAGCTAGGCTTAATGTATATTTACCAATTAAACTTAACTCATATAATATACAACTTGAGCTCTTAAGAAATTCACAAGTTCACAAAATACTTAGCAACTAACACTAAACTTTTCTAAATAGGATAACTAATAGTATATTCAATTCTAACTCGTTAGAGCTCAAGATATGAGGTAGATCTGACCCATTTCTATATATATATATATATATATAAATCTAACACAATTCTTGATAAGAAAATATAACCATAAAAATGCACTGTTGTTCAGTTCCAAGTTAATAACCGATAACATATAGAATCCAAATAGGTGACTAAATAGATCTTAATTATCCACTCACCAATTTATACGTTCATCTCTAGCAGCTTTGATTTTACTGAAAGTTCAACTCTTGATTAAAATTTTCCAACAGGTTTATCCACCTTTTCTATCCCAGACACAACGACTAAGAAATCCATAATTACACTTCATGTCAAAGTATACTATGAGCTATATATTAATCACTTATGGAACTAGATCGTCTCTAAGTACCAAATAATTCTCACGTATCGCCAGAAGACATATCTCAAATCCCTAGTTCAACTTGACAACAAGTCTGAAAATCCAAAAATTTCCAAATTATTATATGTACAACCTGAATTCATAATTCAAGAAATTAGTATACAATTGGACATCTTGAAGAGTTTGTAACCTGATCGAAAAGGCTTTATAATTGATCCTCCAGTACCTTAGTATTTTCCCAATAATAAAACTACAAATTATCCAGAAAAACTACCTGAATGTCCTATTCAGCATTCTATTCCCATAGTTGGTGCATTAGTCTTATCGATCGACAATCACAAAATCTTAGAATGCAAATGTAAAGTACTCAAAAGTATTCTAGGGAAAGGTCTATTTCCTATCACGCAATTGTTCACTCATTCAGCTCACCAAAATCATCTATTTACTCCTAACGATCCTGTTTAAAGTTTGAAACAACCCATTTAATTAATTTACTACCTAACAGTCTACTCGCTAGAACTCGATATAATTGATAGTCGCCACTCCTAGGATCACAACAATAACTTAGGATTTTATCTAGTATAAATGCTAAATTCCAACAGTCTAAACGCTTACTAAGCGGCTACGAGCCAATTCTCTACACAAGAATTTGAAATAATAATTGAAATTATGATCCACCAAAATCCTCATCATGATGGATCATTAAGGAAACAGACATACAAGTAATGTTGCTTAATGTGAAATGAAATAATGTAAGCATTACAAAAAAACGAGCTGAAAATAAAAATCTAGATAAGTGAAAACAACTCACTCATAATTCAATTCTAGGGGTAAATGAATAATAATGGAGGCTCCATGAATAGTGAACATGGGCCAAAAAGATTCCAGATCTCGTAATCATTCATCCGTGGGTAATGAAATGATGCTCAAACAAACAAAGAACAATTAAGAGCAATCGGTGTGAGTTCAGTCAAAAGAAGTCCACAAAAGTTAATAATCAGGGAAAAACAACGGTCTCAAATTAAAATCAGATATCAGTCACACAACATGAGTAGATTACCAAAAAGAAAGGCATTGAATCTTACTCACATCAACATGTGGCTCTAGTACCAAATAAAATTTCAAAAAGTGTGAAACATTAACAAGATTTTACTAAGAAGTTCAACAAATGCCAAAGTGGCAGAATTCAACGCTGATTAATGTTATAAGAATCCATAAATGAACAAAGGATAAGCAAATAAATTTCGAATACTCAAAAGTATATGTTGCAATAGATACAAGCACGATTGAAGAATAAGAAAATAATGATAGGAATAATAGTTCACAAAATTGAAAGGCTCATAGCAACCGACTCACTAATCCTCGAAATCATATTTGCCCAAATAACAAAAGGAAAACTCAAACTATCCATAATAATATAAAACAAAGTATGCATCCCAAGTCTTCACACGAGTTCGATTCATAAACTTAATACGTCTATCAATTTCTAATCAAACTATTCACTTAGTTTAAACCGAATATATCTCATCCCTAAGAGAATAAATTATGACAAGGACATATCAAATAATACCTCCTAATACGCAAGTTTAATATTTCTGACAAATTCCTACAATCTCACCAAATATTGTTAACACAACCTAATAACTCAAACAACATCCACGTAATGTCCAAAACTGGAAGGAATATTAGTACACCAACTCCGTTTAACTTGAAACCGCATGCTATAAAAATAAACATTTGAATGGTACATTTTGAACTACTAAAACAAATTTTTAAACGAAAAAAAAAACACTAAACTATGCACTTAAACAAAATAAACTTTTAGTTTTGAAAATATTTTAAAAAAAGATGACATCAAAACATTTAAAGTATCAATTCAGGTATGACTAACATATAAAATTCTTTAAAACTTACAGACTTTGAGGCAAGATCTCCCGAGTCCCAGCGTTCGGAGGTAGGCACATCCCAAGCCCAATGACCGTGCTTTGATACCAACTGAAACGACCCTAACTTCTAACTTTTAAATAAATAAAGAAAATACGGAAAATTTAAAAAATTTTGGCATGATCTATTTGTTTGAATAATAACCCACCTGTCTCAAACAGTAGTTTAAAATAAACCTCAACCCGAGGTAAACATCCCACAAGGCATACATGAACAGTAACTGGTTTGACGCCAGACGAAAGGAAAAAAATATAAAGTGTCTACATGCCAACATAATTGCAGTGAATAACACATCCTGCTACTGAAAAGAAAACGACATACGACAGTGTATATTTATTACAATGACATAATGCGGAAAGAAAAGAGTGGCAACGGTCAGGGCGTGCCATCGAACACCTACGGACCCTGGAAATCCTGCCCCGCAACCTCGTCTGCACACTCACCTGCACCAACCATAGTAGTGAGCCTAAAAGCCCAGCAAGATTTAAATAATACAGCAAGGGTTCAAAATAATGCATAATACTAAAAATAGTACTCCGTACACTTATGAACCTCACACGAAAGGGAAAAAGTCAAAACATGCCCGAAGTAAGAACAATAGCAATATGCGATGAAAAACACATCCATGAATCAATTATGCTTTACTTTTACTTTTGAATTTGGATCCTCGATTGTGAATATGGTTTTGATCGATCAATGGCTATAGTATACAATGCCGGCAAGGAAACCGAGTTCTTCTCAGCCCCACATTGCCCCTCTGATTGGTAGGGAAGTCGAGATTTCTTCCAACCCCGATCTACACGTCTAATTTGGTAGGGAAGTCGAGATGTCTCCCGACCCCGATCTACACGTCTTAATTTGGCAAGTGACCCAGGACATCCCTTGACCCATCATTGCACGTCTAAGTCACAATCAACTCACTTCATTCTTTAACTTTTCCTTTCATTCAACATTTTCTCTTTTCAACTTTTACCTTCATAAGCTTTCTTTTGATATAAGCCTTCGGGACTAGATCTTTATTTAACCTTAAAATAAAATACACGAATAAATGGCGTTGAATAATTTTGATGACATGAAACTCAAAAGATAGTGTGAGAATAAAGTTTAGGTGAGCACCCACGGCTTAAGGGCTTTCTACTTACACTTAAGTTTATGCCCAAAAGGGGTCTATCTCGAGCGGTTAAACTGTAAGATTCATAACTTATCCTATTTTAACACAAAAGGCTTTTCGTTCAAACCAGCACCTCAAACACACCTTCAAGTATGCCTAGGACCAGTAGCAAACCTTAAACGGCAACCCAAAGCACCCATATGATTTAAATTTCCGGACAGCCCCTAAGTAATAGAAAAATCTGCTCACGACACCCCAACTTAAAGCACACCTAATTTATTTGATTCTTATCCGAAATAGGCCTAATTTTCACCGACACGACCCTAACATTACCTACAATCAGGAAATTAAGGGTATACCCTGTCCCAACCTCAATAACAACCCAATCAGACCTGATTTCTAGAGGCCTAACGCAAAGACAATAAAATTCTGTTTTGACACCTTTGAAGCTAAGGTCACTCAAAATTACTCCTCATGATCTAACCCCTCAAAAACCCATTCAAGCAACTCATTAGAATCCCTAAATGTCAATCTAGGGCCCTTGAACTAGTCTCTTGTCCGATGCTAACTCATTACAAATGTTTCACCCAATACGATTTCCCCACGCCTCCAAACTCCACTTATCTTCATGCCAACCAATTTACTCCTTAAACAGCCCATAAAGCCCATCTAAAACACATTCAAAAACCCATGTTTAACCCCATGAACACCCCATGGGCAGCCCCTCCACTCCTTTCATCCATTTATTCCAAAACCTCAATTCAAACGCCACAAACTCAATACATTCGCAACATTTCAAAACATAAACGCAATGGGACTTGCATAACACCAAAAGAGGTTTAAAACACTTCAAACACATATAAAATTGGGCTACATTCAACATGTACATTCTGATTTATCCATTCCATTCATGTAAATTCCATCCAAATGTTGAAAATTCACTTCCACGAGTTCAAAACACAAGCTAGAAATTTAAAGGCACAAAATCAAACCCGAGCCCACATGAACCAGCTGAAGGCCGAACATACACACACACCATACACAAAATAATCTGCCAAAAACATCACAATTTCAAGAAAATTCAAGAAAACTATAACCTATGCTTGGGTTTTAAAGGTAGAAAGGAGTTCTTTCCTAAGCTTACAAAATCGAGGGAGAAGGGATTGGCCAAGGGGTTAGGACTCTCGACCAGCAGCTTTACACGTCCCCTATGGTGTCCTCTAAGGCGGCACGGCGGCGGCAGGTGGCTGGAATGAGGCGGCCGATGGGAAAAAGGAAGGAGAAATAGTGAAGCCGATGTTTTCTTGAGAAGAGAAGGGTGATGTCGTAAAGGGGGGGGGGGGGAAGAATTGAGGGGGAGGCGGCTAAGGGGCCAAAAATTTTAGGGTTTAATGTATTGTGTGGTATTTTAAGTGCATTGTATGTATAGGTGTGAGTGTGTGAGAGTAGGACAAGTCAAAAAGTGTTTTTTGACCAAATAAAAGTGCTAGTTTTGATTTTTAAAATTTTAGCTTGTAGAATTGCCTCTAATTTAAATTTCTAAGTCTAGAACCTTAAATTTTAAATGTCAAGAATGAAATTATACTTGTCCGGGTTCAAAAATGCTAATTTGGAAAATTTAAAGAATTACGCGCGAAAATGCGATTACGCGATTTTTCTTGAATGAAAAATCTAAAATGAAGATCTTATTTTATTTTACTCACCTCTCAAGAAATTCAGGTTACCTAAATTTAAAATGAAGGATTTTTCCGCCGTGTTTGCCTTTGCCGCGCGCCGAAGCCGAAAGTCACCAATACAAGAAATTTAAGTAATTAAATTTTTAATATCATACAGATAAATTCTAAGGAGATTTAAATCATTTAAATTACCATGAATTTTAGAAGTTTAAACATTAAGGCTAATTTACGCATGGAATTTAATTTATAGAATTTAGGCGTCACAAAAACAAATAAACGTTTGAGGAAATTTAAACACTAACTTTGAAATTAAAATCAATACTTTAGTTGTTTTGATGTCACAATGTTAAATAAAATATTTAAATAATAAACTGAGCGATTAAAATAATTTAAATAAACTAAATAATTGTTTAAAAGTCATTTAAATAAAATACACAAGCGGAATAAAAATCTTTAAAACGACTTGGACAATTGAAAGTATTTAAATAAATAAGCTAGACATTTAAAATAATTTAAAATAACTAACCGCTAAACTTAAGTTATTTAAAACAAATAAGTTGCACAATAAAAATCATTTTGGCAATTAAACTTAAGAAATTAAAAGTATTAATTAAATAGTTAATTCAATAAAATTTTTTAAATAAATAATTAATATTTCATTAAAAAATAATTAAGATAAATAATTTTAAATCGATTAAACTTAAAAATAATAATCTTAATATTTATTTAATTTAATGCATGTGATTTAATAGATTGGATTTTAGGTGCTACACAATTAATTTACTACCTAGCAGTATACTCGCTAGAACTAGATATGATTGATAGCTGTCATTTCTCAGAACACCATGATAACTTAGGATTTTATCTAGTATTGGTACTAAATCCCAACGGTATAAACTATTACTATGAGGTTACGAGCCAAATCTCTATACAAAAAATCGAAATGATAATTGGAATTATGATCCACCCAAATTCTCATCATGATGGATCATGAAAGGAAACAAACATACAATTAATTCTTGCTTAATATGAAATGAAATAACGCAAACATTACAAACAAACAGGCTGAAACTAAAAATCTAGATAAGTGAAAACAACTCACTCATAATTCAATTTTAGGGGTGAATGAATAATAATAGAGGCTCCATGAATAATGAATATGAGCCAACAAGATACAAATCTCGTGATCTTTCACCCATGGGTAATGAAATCATGCTCAACAATCAAAGCACAATTAAGACAGTCAATGTGACTTCAGTCGAGAGAGGTTCACACAAGTTAATAATCAGGGAAAACAATGGTCCTAAGACATATCTGGATGTCAACCACAACATAAGTAGATCACACAAAAAAAGTCGAGGTGAATCTTACTCACATCAACATGTGGCTCTAGAACCAAAGAAAAATTTCAAGAAGTGTAAAACATGAACAAGATTTTATTAAGATGTTCAACCAATGCCAAAGTAGCTGAATACAATGTTGAGTGATGTCATACGAATGCATAAATGAGAAAAGGATGTGCAAAGAAATTTCAGATACTCAAAAGTATATGTTGCAATAGATACAAGCACAATTGAAGAATAAAGAAATAATGATCGGAATAATATTTCACAAAATTGAAAGGCTCATAGTAACCGACTCACTATTCCCAAAAATCATACTTGCCTAAATAAACAAAGAAAAACTCAAACTATCCATAATAATAACAAACCAAGTTCGTAACCCAAGTCTTCACACGAGTACGATTCATAAACTTAACTGACTAAACACACGCCTAGAAAATTACAAACAAAATATACACTTAGTTGTATCTGATTAGAATCCTGTATAAGAAAACTTGCAATAATAACACACAATTAATATTTTCTAATACGCAAGTTTAATATTTTCCAGCAAACTCCTACAAACTCATCAAAATTATTAGTACTACCTAATAACTCAAACAACAACCACATACTGCTTAAAACTGGAAGGAATGTTGGTACCCCAACTCCGTTTAACTTGAATCCGCATGCTATAAAATAAACAGTCAAATAGTACACTTTAAACTATTGAAAGAAATTTTAAACAATAAAAACATTGAGCAACACAATTAAATAAATTAAACATCTAGTTTGAAAATATTCTCAAAAGGATGACATCAAAACATTTAGAGTATTAATTCAAGCATAACTAACTTATAAAATTCCTTAAAAACTTACAGACTTTGAGGCAAGACTTCTCGAGTTTCTTGCAACCAGCAGTAGGAACAACCCAAACCAGAACCATGCTCTGATACCAACTGAAACGACCCTAACGCTACTTTAAATTAAACTAAATAAAGTATGGATTTTATTAAAATTTTTGGCATGACCTATCTATTCATATAACAAACCACCTATCACAGACAGCAAATTTAAAATGCAAACAACAACATTAAATAAACTAGACCGAGAAAGGAACGAGAACCGGAGAAAAGATTCGACATTTCGAACATCAAAAGATTAAGCAATTACATATTTACATGCCCACAAATAATTCTATAAATCCTTACAATAACATTTATCCAATCAACAAAATAAAAGACTTTAAAAAGTGTTAAAATAAAACTTCTGCAGAAGACTAGCATAGGTCAGAGGGATGTGCCGTGCCCGCATCGCAGTCCACTCGATAGTCTTGACCCTCGATCTCAATGAAATACTCCTCACCTGAAAACAATAAGTATAGTGAGTCTAAAAGACTCAGCAAGAATATGAGGGGAATAACGTGTACTACATAAATACAAGCACAGACAGATTAAAAATATCTTGTAGTAAAATACTTTGTGCCCTTAATTTAAACAAATGATTTCTAAAAGAATAAAATGTCCTTAAATTTTTTTTAAAAACAGCCCCAAAAGAAAAAAAAATTATTTTCTCATGCGGTTAGAAATTGACCTCAATATAATATTCAACAAATGTGACACAAAAGAGTAACCTAGGCTTTGATACCACTGTTGGTGATCGGTTAACTAATGCCCGGAAATGCAGCGGAATTTAAAAATTTTATAGTATGCACCGAGCACTTATGTAGCATTCAAAATCATCAAACATCCATAGGGTGTTTAGAAGTTTTACCTATCAATCTTAAAGATTGATTTATGGCTCCAACCAAGTTGTGAATAACTTAGCTCTTGAAATGATAGACACAATCTACAAGCTTCCAAAAGCACACCTTGCTCAATATTGGATTCAAGCCTTCAAGAGTATACCTTCTTCGAAATAGCTCCTCCTTCGAATTAGGTCCACGACTAGACAATCTAGATCCACTATAAATATGCACTAAAATATTTAGAGTATTTTCATTGAGATGTTTCTTGCCTTTTCTCCCAAAATTGAAAGACAAAACTTTGAGAATAAAACTAAGAGAAAGCCACGGCCATGTATATTCAAATGGAGAAGAAATGTGTATATTATATTATGGTCAAAGGCACACAAGAGGTCATGCATGAAAAATTGAAAGCATGCATGGGAATTGTGCCAATCCTACATATTCCTTCACATTTCCTTTTAAATATAATATGTATAATCATATATATGTATATATATATATATATATATATACACATGGCATTTGAACTTAATTTCAATTAATTATTAAACTTAAATCCATTTAAGTTTAATCAATTAATTAAATTCAACTTGAACTCACTCAAGCCCACTAGTAAAATAATTATACAACACTATTTTATTTTGAGCTCTACTAGACTCAATAGTTTTTAATCAATCCAACACTTGAATTAATTTAATTATTTAAACTTCACAAAGTCTACTAGTGTAAAATTAATTCAACACTTTAATTAATTAATTAAGTTCAAAATAATAGTTTTGAAAATCACCATTTTAAAAACTAATTATTTATTCAAGTCAACTTTTAATATTGGAACAAATTCACAAATTAAAAGTAATTTTCTCATTTATTCTCCATTAGAAGTCAAAATTCTAATTTATTTTACTTATAAACTCCTTTATAAGTTGTTCAACACATTTAACTAATTTTAATCTCAACTGGATCTAGAAAGCTAGTACTTGTGTGACCCTCAATGGTTCATTGATACAACTAGCAGTGGGTTCACATCTCCATGTGATTCGGGATCAACAAGTCCCTTATATGAGCATACCCTATATAGCTCCATTCTTATTAATCAACTCCTTGATAATAAGAACGTCAGAAAACTCAAGTCTGATAGTACCCAACCAGTCATGTTAAACCTCTAGCAGCATCGCTTACATGACTCCCTAGGTAACAAATGATAGTGCCTGCAAGAACCAATCAATTATGGTTAACGTACAGTACGATCCCTCCAACTCATATATCCCGACCGATTCGACAACCATTGGTTTATCGAGATTTGTCATTGAATCGATAACTATGTGTCATGCCGTAGTTGCATCGAAGGTGTAATTCAAGAAACTCTTTCTTAATTACCACCTACTCTGATTAGAGATTTCAAGCTACATATGCATGAGAATACATAGGATATCCATACCCGTAGGTAAGCGGTGAATCCCCGACTACAATGCATCGACTCCTATATGTTTCGTCACAACACCTAACATTGCCACCTGATGACCCCAGATGAGTCGGTAAACGAGTCAAAGTGAAGCACTAGCATATAGAGTCTCCATGTTGTCCCGGGTCATAAGGACTAATGATGTACAACCATAAACTAGGACTTCTCAACTAGATAAGTGAGAACCACTTGGAAAGTCTTTTAGGGAGGGTTGTTCAGTGCACTCTACAAGAGCACCTATTTGCATGCTTGGACATCACCATGTCCCTTACCAATGAAACGTGATACTCACATCGCAAATACTAGTCTCAAGCTCGAGCGGCCTTTATCCTTATTTATGGCGGCTGAATCGACTAGGAACAATTTTTAATAAACAGTATTCCAAATATGAGTTTCATGATAGTCATCACATGACAATCTCATATTCTTTCTACTATTTGTATATTCAAGGGCTTTATCTATGCAGCTAGCATGGGTATACAGATAAATGTGTGCCAAATTAAATAATGTCAAATATTATAAAATAAATATTGTCATACAAGAGTTCTCTCAAGGACCATCGGCCAACAATTGGCTCGACGGGCATCTACTCTAACAATAAATAGAATATTTTAACATATTTTGAGGGTTCCGAGTTCCAGTTCCTGGCAAACAGAGACGGATACATCTGAAGATTGGAGTGAAGAATTCTATTTTCTTCTCTTTAGTTTTTAATTTTATGGTTGAAAACTTTGTTTGAGAATTATGTTTATTTGTGAGTTGTCATTTTTATTCGATTGAGGCCGCGAGATTGAGCCGAATAGATTATTGTTAAACAGTGGATGTTTGTTTGGGATTTTCAGATATTTATTAAAATTTTCGATTGTTGGATTTATATTTTGTTCTTGTGAATAATCTGGCCAATTATTTGCTTGCATGTTAATTGATTCTAAGTCGAAAGATTTGGAATTAATTTTGATCACTCCAACGATTGACACAAGGTTAAATCGACTAGAAATAGTATTCGATTTCATTGGGTGGCTTTAGGTGAAAACCGAATTCTCATAATTCCTAATGCATTTGAATTTGATTAGAATTAATTAGAGATAATTAATCCATAAATATTTGAATATTTTTAACATGTTCTAGAAATAAACTGTTAAACAAATTAGGATAATTCGCCGTGATTTAAGATTAAATCTGGATCTTAAATTTACCCCATGTTTGCATGATTTGTTCGGTATCTGCGTGTTTCTTGATCGAGTTTTTCTTAATTGAATTTATTACCAAAAGTCTTTCTGTGTTCTTATTTTGATTTAATTTATTTTACCAGCAATTTATTTGTTAAATTATTTTTAATAAAATTAATCAAATCATCTTATTTTGTTTAGTCTAGATTAAGGACAAATAATCATATTTTGGTAATCACAAACATCAGTCCATGTGGGTTCGACACTTGGACTCGTCGTTCACTTACTATTACTTGACCTAGTATGCTTGCTAGAATTTATTTAATACCAAATCGGTCGGTCAAGTTTCTGGCGCCGTTGCCGGGGACTGATATTGATATCAAAATTTTTATTTTACTTGAGACTAGACATTTTTTTTACGCTTTTAGTTATTGGATTATGGTTCTTTCTCTTGTTTCTGATTTTCAGGTACTTTCTGCTTGTGTATGCACAACACTCGACCTACCAAAGATATTATGCCACTTGACTTGGATATCAAGCGCACACTCAGTAGAATTCAGAGAGTTAAGAGAAATATCAATCTAGAGCTTGAATCAGAGGAAAAGATGGCTGATAATCGCACAATTCTGGACCTCATTTGCCAACCTGTTGAAGGTTATGGATCTAGCATCGTTCGTTTTTTTGTGGAGGCGAACAATTTTGAACTGAAGCCCACTTTTAATCAGATGATCCAAATTCAAGCACGGTTTTGAGGAACTGCTGTGGAGGATCCTTACGCTCATCTGGAGAGATTCCTGTCGATCTGCGACACGTTCAAATTCAATGAGGTAACACCTGATGCAGTGAGACTGCGCTTATTCCCATTTTCTCTACAAGAAGATGCAACTGAGTGGTTGGATGATCTACCTGCCGGTTCTATCACTACCTGGACTGAGCTTGTTCAAACTTTTTTGAACAAGTACATCCCACCTACAAAGATGGTGAAATTATTTTCTGACATTATCTCTTTCAAACAAAAGGATGGGGATTCTTTGAATGCATCCTGGATCAGATTTAATAAAATGTTGAGGATGTGTCCTAAACATAATCTCACACAAAGCCAGCAGACTCAGACATTTTACAATAGAACCGATCCATTAGTACGTTCTATGTTGGATGCTGCAGCTAATGAAAGTCTATTCAGGAAGATGCCAACAGACGCATGGGAGATAATTGGAAATATGGAAAAGAGTAATGTGGGATGGCCGGTTTTGAAGAAGAAGAAGAAAGCGGGAGTTCTTAAGGTCGACGCATTGACATCTTTGAATGCGAATATAGATGATCTTACACATCAGAGGTCACTCATGCAGTCAGCACCAGTGAATCTATTACAAGACAACATGCCAGAGGAGCAGAAGTCGTTTGAAGTTGATGCAGCAAATTTTGCTGGAAATCAAGGGAGGCATCCGTACAACCCCTACAACAATACATACAATCTGGGCTGGAGAAATCATCCCAATTTTTCTTGGAAGCCTGCAGAGAATTTTGCTAAAACTTCCAAACCAGAGGTGAAAAAGACGTGTTTTGAAGAAATCATGATGAAGTATGTTGTTGGAACTGAAACTCGTCTACAGAATCAAGAAGCTATGTTGCAGAAATTAGAAACTCGGATGGCCCGGATAGAAACCCAACTATCAACTAGGCCTACTGGAGCTTTGCCGAGAAACACTGAAACAAATCCCAGAGACGTGAATGCCATCATGGTTGTGACAAGATCACAATCTGAGGTACCGAAAAAGAGGATCGAAGGAGAAGAGATGCAAAATAAAAACGTGGATGAGAAAAAGAGGACAAGCGCAACCCTGAATAGTCATTACCTTTAATGATAATGCTAATGTTGATATTTCTACTTTACCTTTTCCTAAAATAGCTAAGCAATTTCAGTTTGATTTTCAATTTAAAAATTTTCTTGAAAGTTTCAAGAAATTGCAGATTAGCATTCATTTTGCAGATGCTTTAGCCCAGATGCCTATTTATGCTATATTTTTTAAGAGTATTTTGACAAATAAAAAAAAGTTGAATGATCTGGCTCAAGTTACAATGAATGAGGAATACTCGGATGTTCTGCAAAATAAGCTCCCACCAAAATTTCAGGATCCAGGGAGTTTCTCTATACCTTGTCAAATAGGGAATTTTTCATTTGAGCATGTGTTGTGTGACCTAGGATCGAGTATGAAATGACCCGCACCAAGATCACCTACGAATCAGAAGCTTAAGCATGCATTTAACTTAATAAATCAAATAATCAGAAATAACATTGGAAACCATAAATAAAATCCTTAAGAAAACATAATTATTATACAACCATATTGAATCAAATGTATTATCCCAAATACATTAAAATAGTAAACTTAGACATCACCGTTGTCCCTCCAAAGCCTAAGTCCTCCTAGAACCACCCGCCTCATCCAAACGCAAAACTGCCCCATTGAATAGGGTGTCCAGAAACAAAGTACGGGACGCGAGCATAAAATGCTCAGTACGAGAGTATGAGTATGCGGTAATATTATACATGCATGTATGCAATGAACTGGGTAACAAGACACTTAGGTCAAGAAATAAACTCATAGACCTAGCCCAGGGTATATAGCACGTTGCGCCTTCACGTCAGGAGGTGGCTCCTATACCCAGTGGATAATGGTGACCCGATACTAGTACAAGTGTCTGCTACAACTTAAATTGTAATTCACCCAAGTGTAGGTTGTCTGCAAGTAATATACTCGTGAGTACGAGATCGATCCACGGAGACGATTCTATAAGTTTAATTTCAGCAATGATATATTATAGATGGAAATATTATTATAAAACTTCAAATACACAAATTATAAAATTGTCAAGGCTTCAAAGGTTCATTGTTGGTTTATTTAAGATTGCTTAACAAAAATAAATAAAAGAAACTAAAATAAGAATAAACATAAAAGAACAATGAAATATTTAAACAAATATATCATATAATATAGTTCCCACTATATTAATATCGGATTAACAGATATTTAATACATGGTACCCATATTATATATATAGATGCATAAATATAAAAATAAAAGAACAATTAAATATTTAAACAAATATATCATATATATAGTTCCCACTATATTAATATCAGATTAACCGATATTTAATACATGGTACCCATAATATATATATAAATGCATAAATATAAATTGACATAAAAGTAATTGTTAGATTAAATCACATATTTCATTTAGAACAACTGGCAGAGCCACGCTATTGTCTAAATAAAATATATGACTTTTTAATGTTAGATGCGAGTAAGTAAATGTTAGTTGCAGAAAAGTAAATGTTAGATGCGAGAAAAGTAAATGTTAGTTGCGGAAAGTAAATGTTAGTTGCAAAAAAGTAAATGTTAGTTCAATTCACAACATATTATTTAGAACAATCGTCAGAGCCACGCTATTGTCTTAATAGTATATATGACTTTATTATAAATTGATACATATATTTATAATATATAATTATTGTAGTATTTATTGTATCATATTAACAACAAATCAAGGTAACCACATTCAAGGTACCAAGTATTTGATTTAATAGATAACAATAAATCATCCAAATTATACCTACAAATAAAGATCAATTAGTAAAAATAAAAATAAAAATAGAAAAGGAAATAATATAAAAAATATAAACAATCTTACTTGACCAACAATGAAACCTTTTCACCTTGAGATAAAAGGATTTAGCTTGCCATGAACATAAGACTCAAGAGTAAGGATAAAGGAAATTTCATACTTAAACTTGGAGAAATATGCACACTCAAACTCTTATTCTTACACAGACAATATTTATTTTACAAGTGAGAAATTTCTCTACACTTTTGCATACTACAAAGCTTATACAACACATCTATTTATAGCCCAAATGAGAGCAAGAGTCTAAGAATCATTAAATGTGGACGGATTTTTACCAACGATGATTAGGGGTTGTCATCAGAGTTGTGGTTAGAGTTTCCCTGTGATAGGAATTATCCAAGAACTTGGATGGGATGTTGTTTTAAGACTTCAACTCGAATACGAGTACCATGATGATTGGCTTCATCTGTGATGGATTATATCAGATGTTGAGGATTGTACAGGACTATTTAAGATGAGAGGAAAGCGTGGCCTATGATCGTGAAGCCTTGGTGGTTCTCCAGGTGGGTTATCATGGTAAGCTACCTTAGTCTTGAATTGTTGCACAATCTTAACGAGAGATGTAATCAAGAGTGTGTCCGGAGATTGTAAGAATCTTTGAGATTCGTTAGTTATGATTCTGAATTTGACAAATCGTGATATTCATCCTTGATGAACGAAGCAAGGATAGTTAGTGCAGTGTTTGCGCTATGTACTGTCTGATATTTTCAGAGATTGAGCGTAGGATTTTCCATGGGATGGAAATGGGCTTATTTTATCTTGTTGTTTGCCTTGGATGAACAAGACAACGATTGGTAGCGCTAAGGGGGCATGGGATTTGTGCTAATGAATACTAGTGGTTATTGGCTAACTCTGTCGGAATTAGGTTGATTAAGTTCAGTGTACAAGGCAGCTGTCAGTAGTAAGGCACGAGATTGTGTCGATAGGCTACTAATAGCTATTTTCTAGTTATCAAGTATGGGTGTGTTGGAACTAGAGCAATTTGGGTATTCCAAGTGTTTGGACATAGTTCTTCGTGGCAGCTGAGTCATGGTTATTGATTGAGCCACGTAGGTTTAGATGATCAGTGGTTGTCTGATCGGATGAGTGTGAGCCGAAGTAGTTCGACGAGATTGATAGGGTAAATCCAATCAGTGATGATTTGGATAGAGCAATCGAGAAATACTTGGGATAGTATTTTGTCGCTTAGTGCTTAGGAGATGAGTACTGGGTACAGTCTCAGAGCATTCGGCAATTTGGATGATTTAGAGTCTCCAAGTTTGCCAGAGACGAATATACCGGAAGATTTGAATTGACTTGTATGGTCAAGTTAGGTGTTAACTTGACAAGAGAAACAAGCAAGTAAATTGGTAGTTCCCAGGACAGTGTTCTTGCGATGATGTCTTAGTATACCATTGTGTTTGAGATCCAACGAGAATTGTGTACTCGTATGAACATCAGTGAATGATCGTGAGATGTGACATTAGCTGGGATCTAGTTCTCGAGATCCAGCAGGTGGTGTCACTAATCTTTCAGCGAGTGATGTGCGATATCTCTGAAGTGACTGAGATAGTCAAGGATTGACTTAGTAGCCAACGAGGTTTGCCTTTGGGATCTAAGATTTCGCAAGATCGTGACGGATCGAATTTGTTCTTTCGAGGCAGTGAGTCACATCCATGCAGACTGTTTGTCAAACATTTTGCATTTTAGCAATGAACGAAAATCAGAGACATTTTGTTTGACAAGTTACTTCGAGCATAAGTGTTTTCCCGGAGTGACTAGGGAATAGATGAATTAGTCTTTTCAGCGCTAAGGATGATGCTTTCAGCAAAAAGGAATGATTTGACTCTGGAGGATCCGTTGGGATTTAGTTTCCAGGATCTTTATGTTCAACCTTGGGAAGTTGGGATGAGCGATGATGGTATCACTAGAGACTTCGAGTTGAGTTATATCAGGCGCATGCAATTGTCGAGTTTCAAGACGAAACAGGAAGCGTTTCCATATGTCTGTGTACTGTGGAATGTCCTAGTCGAGCAGATTGGTAGGAGCTTTCCTTAGTATTGATGTGTGCACAGTGATTGCAAGTATGTATAACAATCAGGAGGATGTATATCGATTGAATTTGTGGGTGAATAACCTATGGTCGAGAAGATGTAGATCATCAGAGTTGTGATAACTTCTATTGCAATGTATGCGTGACTTCGCAGGCCGATGGTTAGAAGATGACTTAGTGTCATTATCGGTGAACGATGATAGTTTTCATCAGGGCACAGTGTTGAGTTATACTAAGAAACATGAACTGTTATTGGTACTAGACTGGATGCTCTGAGTTCCCAGTAATTGCTTTGGAAGCTCGTTCGTTCCGGTGGAGCATGGGATGGATGACCAGTTTGGAATCATGTTAAGCAGTTATGCTGGAGTATAGCTTTGGGTCAACAAGATTCTCTTGAGAGGGAATTCGGGTTTTGTTGTGTCAACATTTGTTGTGTCAACACAGTGTTAGGATTAGTGTTTCCTGACTAGAGGTGTTGAGCACTGAAACGTTATGGAACCATTAGATGGTTAGATCGAGTTTTGGATAGTGGTTCGACGAATGTCTTAAGCCGGTCAGGTTATGACTTAGTCTTCGTTAGTTTAAGATTTTACTCGGGATGATGATCTCGATCAAGTGGGTGTTTGTATCCTTCGTGGGCAGTGAGATCATAATCAGAATGGAAGATGTATCAGTGTTGTGACACGCTAGCGCTAGAGGAGTTTGACTATCGACCAGTAGCACAGTAATCTTCAGTTGGAAGAATATTAATGCGGTGCAACATTAATGGATGCTTACAGGGAATTTGACAAGAGTCTAAGTTTGTCGGAAGCTATATTGACCAGACACTCAGGCAAGTGTTTTTAGTACGTTCTCGAGGTTTTACTCTAGATTTCGAGGACAAAATCTTTTAAGGGGGGGGGGAGGGGGGAGAATGTAGTGACCCATATCCAGAATTAATGATTAATGCGTAATTAATCATGTAATCATATTTAGGTTAAGTAAAACATGATTAAGGAAATTTCAAATGGGTTAACGGAGTTCAGAAATAGATTCAAGACACTCAAAAATGGTGGGTAAGGTTCGGAAGGTTCGGACGATCCGAACATGGACAGAGCCAGGCTTCGGAGGCTCTGAAGACTTCGGACGATCCGAACTATAGCCCAGCCAGCTGTCCCAAATTAATATGTCATTGGTGACGTCATCCGAACAGGGTTCAGACGACCCTAAGGGCGAGATCGGACCATCCAAACAGTGTTCGGGACAGGAGCATGGTTGCATGCGATTGGATTGACACGTGGCAGAGATCGGACAATCTGATGAGACGATCGGATGGCCCAAAGCAGTTCGGACGCTCCGAAGGCTAGATTGGACGGCCCGAACGTGTTCTATAAATATAGGGTCGCGGAGAATCATTTGGTGCGAATTCCGAAATCCTCTCCTTCGCCCACGTGGATCTATTTTAGGGCTTTGGGTACTCTTATTTTAGAGTTGGAGTAAGGAATATATTATAGTATAGTTAGACAGTGTCTGACATAGTAGCGGAGCAGTGCTCGTGTAGTGGAGCCATGCTCGAGGCTGTGGAGCTGCAGCAGGGATATGCCCCTAGTTGCAGGATAGTCTCCATCAGAGGGCTGACGACGGACGCAGGTATAACTATGGTCTCCTTAAATTATTTAGGAGTATGCAATAGCTTAGTTAAGACTTTTAGAGCTTAATTAATGACGCATGGGTAATTGCATTGTAGAGTTGATGATAGGCTTGGAACCTAGAGTGGGACTGCTAGGACTGCCTGTAATAAGGTACGTAAGTACTGACTGAGATGGCCAGCATGATATATATTTAATGTGTTGCATGAGTATGTGCTACTTGTTTTACCATGTTTTACGGCTTTAGCACATGAATGTTTTTGCGGTTGACTGCATCTGGTATGATGTGAGTCATTGACAGTTTCTGTCAGTGAGACGTTACTTCCTGCGGATTTGTGTCTGGGGACACTTAGCCCCTGGTTTTGCTATCACTAGGAGCGACCACGACGGTGGATTAGACGCTATAGTTGATAGGTGAATATAGGAGCGGCACCATGGACTTGCTACCCGATATTGCCCTGTATATTCATGGCGCCTCTGAGTACTATTTTACTCTCGTTTTAAATACACTTATGTGTTGCATATATTTTATATATCATTGCTTTTGTATTGAGCTTAGAGCTCATGTCCAGTATTTTCTGTGTAACTGAACACCCCATTCGAGGGGTAGGTGTAGGTGCAGGATTGAGTACCAGGAGCTTGGAGTAGTCAGTGGCCAGTGAAGACAGCAGGATTAGCTGTAGGTTTTGCCCTTTAGGCTTATTCATTCGATTGAGTTGTATAATTGAATTTTATTCACCGGTTGTATTCTGCCGGTCTGCTTTTAATTAAGTCTTCCGCAGTGATTTATTTTAATTCATGATTAATTATGCTCTTAACTCTGATTAAGTAGTGGATCCGAGTTGGGTCGCTACAGTGCATTACACCTATATTCAGAAAACACCAAACCCAAAAATGTGCTGACACATCCTATCATGAATCTCTGTTCAAGATAATCCAGTTGACACAAAGATATAATCCAACGTATCTGCTTAACACGATTTCCACACTGGTTATCCTTCCCATGCTCCCCTGAAGCAAACAAGCTTCCCAAACAATACTGGAAATTCAGCCCACCAGGTCTAGTGTGAATCACAGTTCATGTTTCTTAGTATATCTCCACCTTGTACTTTGTTGAGAACTATCATCACTTGGTAATCATGACGCTAAGTCATCTTTTATCCATTGGCCTGCGAATCCACACACATATGCCGCAATGTTAATCATCGCATCCCTAACGAAATTCATCGCCTCGATTACCGGCTACTACACAAGAGTCTCAATCACTGTATTGTCAAATATTTCTACAGGATTCCATTATCGTTGGACGTCCCCCTGATATTTATACATACTAGCAATACCTGTACACACATCAAGACTAAGGCAAGCTCCCACCAAAATGCTCTATTTGGATATTGCACAGTACACAGACATATGAAAACGCTTCCTATCCTGTCTCGAAACTCGATAGTCATTGCATCTAATCATCGTGAATTCTATCCTTTACGAGATCTAACCAATTAATTCCAACAGATTCAACATTTCCACTAACTCATGTTCCTGCTGAAACGTATCATCCCTCACATGAATTGGAAAAAGATTACGATCTCCGATGAACACGTCATCCTTTGAAATTGTCACAAGATATTGGTCACCAAGTTACACTTGACCCATACCTTACTCAACCGGAGTACACAATAGTTTAACACAAAGCAATTTCTTAGATCAATTACGGCTTCTCCTTAACAATAAAACACTATCCTTGGAAACTACCCATTTCCCTTGCTTGTTCATCCTGTCAAGTTATCACTTAACTTGACTTACAATTCAGATTGCAACCGTCTTCGATTAGCAAAAATCCCAAAAATCCATCTCGGCAACCAAGATTCTCAATTACCCAAATAGTCGAGTGCTCTGAGACTGCACCAAGTACTCGTCTCTAAGGCACCAAGCGAAAAAATACTACTCCATGTACTTCTCGATTTGCTATGTACTAATCATCACTGATTGGACTCAACCTATCGACCTCGTTGGTCTACTACGGCTCACACTTAGTTGGGTAGTGAAATCAAATCAGACTACCTACGTGGCTTGTTCAATAGTCTTGACTCGGTTGCCACAAGTCTACTGTTCCCAACATTTGGAATACCCAAATCGTTTCGGTTCCAACACACCTATACTCAATAGCCAGAAAATAGGTATTAGCAGTCTATTGGCACCATCTCGCACCTTACTATAACAGTTGTCTTTTACACTGGAATCGAATATTAAGGGGAACTAAACCCAAGAAATGCTTGTGATCTATCAACCTAGATCATTTCTATTCCGCGGAAAAATCATACGCTTCAACTCTGAAATAGTCAGACGATACTTATATCTTTCCTTGGACTCGATATCCCATTCCTCGTTCATTCAAAATGAACACCAAGGCTTGTCAGATTCAAAAGTTAAATCTAATCCCAAAGATTCCGACTATCTCTGGACACTTTCCTGATTATAATCCTTTGCTAAGGCTGCGTAACAATTAAATACTGAGGTAGCCCACCTCGATAACCCACCTGGACGACCATCAAGGATTCACGGTTATAGGTCACGCTTCCCTCTTGCCTCAAATAGTCATGTACAACTCTTAGCATCTGATATAATTTATTATTGATGAAGTCAATCATCATGGATAAATTCTCCTACTTGAGTCAAAGTCTCGAAAAAGCATCCCATTCAGTATCTTGGATAACTCCTATCACAAGGAAACCCTAATCTTAACTCTGGTGACAATCCCTAGTCATCGTTGGTAGAAATCTGTCTACCTACTAGTTTGATCTATCTAGAAGTATCGCATAGGTCAAAACCCACCTTCTCAGAACATTCACTAGTCAAGGAAATCCCTCCAAGACTGGTCCTCTCAGCAGAATACTCAAACTAATATCTCTGACAAAATCCAGATGATATCTAAATCATTATACCAAACTAGGCATCTAATCCAAGGTCATACCTCGTCGTGACTGTTACCAAAACTCTATACTGAGTATCCTTCCCACCGCCACCTCCAGAAGCGCAAAGTCTCCCAGGTACATCGGCATAGGGTCGTGCCTCCTCACGTCTAATCATGGTCATAGTCCACACCCTCGGCATATACTCGACCTGGCATCCAGATGAAAATCCATCATCACGAAGTCTCAACATACGAAGGTCATCAGACTACTGTTCTAAGGAAACAACCTAGAACAAACTCATGCCTCTGACAAATCAACTCGTCGTTGGCACTAACTTAGACCACTGGCTAACTAGGTCAATCCTAGGAAAAACACCTAGACTAACCACATATCAAGTAGATACACTCTGCCTACTCAAAACACATGAGTAATAATAGTTGAACACTAATCAACTAACACCAAGCCAAACTTAGCAAAATCACTTGCAGTTATCCACGAAGCGCTTGGACAAATCTCAAATAATGCATGTATAATTGCTTCAAGTTTATGTACAATTTCTTTATTACAATCCCATGTAATACAAATCCAGTATTCCAAAAACATAATGATAATGTACAACAAATAACTTGAATGATACAACAAGAATCTGATGATTCATTACAACTAAATATTGTTTACAATTGCAAACTATCGTAATTAAAATCATCGTACTCATCTTCGTTTTTTGAGCATGAAGCTTCTTATCGACACACACATCAATGCCAGCGTACTCTTTGACCAAATCTAGGAATGACAATGGGTCGGGCATGGGTAGGATATCACGTATCCATCCCCATACCCATTTATTAAATCCATCCCCATACCCATACCCATAACCGACAGGTATTCAATTTCATCCTCTTCCCCATACCCGTCGGAGTATCGAATATCCATACCCTACCCATCCCCCATTTATCTATCTACCTCATACAAATACATTTGTTCAATTTGAATTATTTTGATAAAAATATGCTTATTTATCAGATTTTATATCAAATTTATAAGAGAAAAAAATAAAAGATAAAAGAAATCAATAACCTAATAACCTAAGAATTATAAGAAATAACAAAATATTGTAAATAATTTATCTCAACATTATTATTCTACAAAAAAGCGTTAGATTTATATTAATAAATTTCATTGTTAAATCCAACTAACATAATTCAACAAAAAAAAATTAAATCAAAATTTCTTTAATATAAATTAATATGTAAATAAATATAAATTTATATTTATATTATATTTAATCGGATATCGGGTCGGGTATGGGTAGGATATCACTACATCCGCCTCCATACCCATATACGAGATCTCCATACCCATTTACCCATTTATTTAATCGGGTCCAAAAAACACCTCCATACCCTCCTCCATTCGGGTCGGGTATCGGATTCTCCATCGGGTTCGGAGAAAATTGCCATCCCTAACCAAATCTCTCTATCCTTCCTCCTGCAAAGACATTCAGAGAAGTGGTACGCGTTTACTAACCAGCTATTCTCTTCATTAGTGCATGTCAGCCGACCTCTTCTGCTCACGATCTACCGTCGGCATTTTTCTTGTATTTATTACATTCTTTTGAACATGAAGTTTCCCGTTTTGCCTACCAAACGCATCGATACAAGCATACAGGCAAGGTAATTTTATGCATGAATTTAATGAACTTACGCTCAAAACCAGTCATGCCTTACCCACTTGAGGCATTCCCTGGTGAAGCTTTGTCTTTATGACAATCTCTCCAACTACGAGTGGAGAATCTTTAGAGTAGTGCCATCATGGTACGGACGATACAGATGAAAACATAAAGTATGTCCCAACTAATCATATGCCACTGCCTCTGGCATCCGGTACTCGATCCAAAGCTATGATCCATATGAGTAGAAGTCTCGAAAGCTTGGACATGATCCATCGCTCCTGTTCACACTTTTTAGAATCCCATAATCCAAATCTTTAGAAATCCTGTCGATGATGATATTCTTCGGGCAACCTAAACGACTCATCATCGTTTCTTTAAAAGTCTCATCAATCCTACAAGGATAACCCAAAAAGTCTCATTACTATCTCCCAAGTCTCTTTGCATGCTGCTCTGATACCAATAAATGTAGCGGCCCAGCCCGGATCCACTACCTAATTAGAGTTTAGAGTATAATTAAGCATGCATTAAATAAATTGCTGCGGAAGACTTGAATAAAAGCAGACAGACAGAATACAAACAGTTAAACAAATTCGATTATACAACCCAATCGAATAAGCTTAAATAGAACCTATAGCTAATCCTGATGTCTTCAAAGGTCAATGGCCTCTCCAAGCTCCTGGTGCTCAATCCAGCACCTACACGTGCCCCGTCAAATAGGGTGTCTAGATACACAAAAAATACTGGACGTGAGAGACTATGATCAATATGGAAATACGGGTAAACATTCAAACATGATTCATGCAAATGAATATGACAGGGTATCCATATCTGGGATAACTGTATACAAACTGCTCAGAATGGCGCCTATGACATGAGTGGTACAACCCGGGAATCAAACCCTACGTACACTTCTCATTCCTACAGCGCGTGGACAGTATACCTCAGATGCCAGCGCCAGCTAACCCATCGTTCACGGGGCGCTCGACATCAACCGTCCGAACAGGGCTGAGCGGCCCTACATGGATCATCTCAAAAGATGTACAGATACAATATGATATGCACATGCCGCATAATAATCCATGCAAAATATGAAACATAAGCATGCATACCCGCTGGTCATCTCAGTCAGTACTTGCGTACCTTACTACAGGCAGTCCTAACAGTCCCATTCTAGGTTCCAAGTCTATCATCAACTCTACAATGCAAATACCCATGCATCATTCATTAAGCTCTAAAAGCCTTAACTAAGTTATTTCATACTACTAAATAATTTAAGGAGACCATAGTTATACCTGCGTCCGTCGTCAGCCCGCTGATGGCGACTACTCAACCTGTAAGGCCCGAGATTATTTGATTTAATCCAAATTTATTTAATTTTAATCCGAGTATATTTAATTTGGGAGTTATTAGAGTTTTGATTTAAATTCTAATATTCTTAAATTATTTAGGATTGAAATTGAATTAAATTAAGGGCCGATGACTGAATTGCAATTTATGAAGTTTCAGGTGCTAAATTGAAATATTACCTGAATTTATCCGATTTTAATTAGATTTGTCAGCATGTATGCGTGTATTCCATGTATGCAATTCAGAAAATTGAACAGAGAAGCCGAGATCTTCGTTTTTTCTTTTGATTTCCGATTTTTAAAACCCCGTAACTTTTGATCCGCTCGTTCGATTTCATTTCTGAAAATAGTCTACAAGTATTTTGGCATGTTTTGAAGATTGAAATATTGCAGAGATCAGATTTTATGCTCTATGCATGTTCTTGAGCTTTTGTATATTGTATATTCGAAACCGAATTGACGAACGGCTATTGTTTGGATTTCTTACGACTTACCAACATGGGTTCGAATAGTTATGCTTTGAGTATGCTGATACTTGATGATGTTTTGCTGTGGTATGTTGGTTCAAAGTATATTTGAAGTTAGAATGGTTTCGATATTATGTCGGTTACCGATTTTCAATCGCTACGCCGTCGATTCATGTTGTAATAGCCTATGATTGAGCTGAGATGTTCATTGAGATGTTGTGATGTTGTAGCATCTGTATTCTTTAATTTTAGATTAATTTTGAAGGCTAACAACTCGAGAACATTATATTCGCACCAAAGAAGAAACGATCAAGGTTTGAAGTCATTTGGTTGAAGATTTAATGATGATGTTGAACAGATTTTTGAATGTTCAAGTTAAAAGAAGTTTGATATGAATGTTTTGATTTTACGTTTCAGATTAGAAGTGTTCAAAACCGAGAAAACAAGAAGGTATAAGACAACATCATGTCAGGAATTAAAAACTCGAGAATGACGCTTCTTGAGTTATTCCGCCAAATCACATACTTGTTTATCGTTTTATTATTGATGACGTCAATCTATCACAAGTAGTGGATCTTTATTTGATATGAAATGTTCTGTTATATGAATTGATTCTTGCCAAGGTTTGATGAACCTTATTTTTCGAGTCAGACGACTACGATAGATAGATATCCATGTCAAGATCGGATGTGAATCTTGATGGCAATGACGTTATATGAATCAATTCTGTATATATGTATGTGTTTTATTACTCTATTATTGAGATGAAATGTTTAGGGTCGATATGATTTACATTAACGCATATATATGTTGATTATACTGAGATTGTATTCTCACCTGACGTTTTCGGTTGTTGTCTTGTTTTGTATGTGTGCATGACAACAGATGGGACAGGAGCTAGTCAGAGACGACATTGATAGCTCAGGAGAGAGTTTAGCACGTGAGGAATCGGGTTTTAGTTGAAGTTGTGTTTTCTTGAAACATCAAACATGTTAGAACTATGTTGGTTTGAAGTACACTTATGAAACTTGATATAGTTGTGTATTTTATCGCCTTTTGAATGATCTGTTTGATGTAATAAATGCATGGATTTATGCTTGAAACTTCATGTATGTATATATGCATGTTCCAAATTTTTTAAACCATGATTTGAGTTAGTTTTGAATGATTTGGTATTGGATTCCCAAACTTTGACAGCAAAATGATATCTGCAGATTTTTTGGGCAGGGTGCTCGCTCGATCAGTTGAATTGCACCGATCGAGCGAGACCACTTTTTATTCAATCCCGAGAGCTTCAATTTTCTGCTCACTTGATCGGTAGAATTTGACCGATCAAGCGAGGCCAAATATGTTTCAGACCCGAGAGCTGATAATTTAAGCTCGCTCGATCGGGTGAGTTTACCCGATCGAGCGAGGTGCTGAAATTTAAAAAAAAAATTTTAAGCTCTTGGTGTAAACATTCTTTTATTGTTTGATTATTGTTAATTAATCATTAAATTTCCTTAAGATGAGATTAGCAACCCGAGGTCCCCACAACAGGACACTTGGGCATCTAATGTTGCACCTCCGCAGCTACGTGCACAGCTCCGCCACACGAACACCGCTCCGCTACTATGTCAGACATTGTCTCACTATGCTAAAATATATATTACCTAATCCAACTCTAAAATAAGAGTACCCAAAGCCATAAAATAGAGCCACTCGGGCGAAGGAGAGGAATTGGTGCGATTATAAAATGAGCTCCTCGTCTTTCTTTTATACACGATGGTTCAGACCGTCCGAACCCGCCTTCGGACCGTCCGATCTCTGCATGTGTGACAAGTGTCACCTGATAGCACTTCGGGGCGTCTGATCAGGACATTGGATCGTCCGAACTCAAATATTACGTCACTCATGATGTCACTCCTTTGGACACCAGGCCGGACCACTGTTCGGACCGTCCGATCCCGGACTTCGGATCGTTCGAACTCTAGTCTTGGCCAATCAAATAATTTCATTATCTTATCTTATCTGAGGGAGATCGGACCGTCCGATCCCTCTTTGGATCGTCTTAACTTCACCCTCCCAAACATCTTCAGGCCCTCCGAATTTGGACACTTCGGACCATTCGATCCCAGGTTCAGAGCCTTCGATCCTGCCTAAGACTCGGATCATTCACGACCATTTTAAAGTGTTCTGAATCTATTTCAGGACTTCGTTATTGAAAGAGTGGGTGCCCGGTTAGCCAACTTGTGGCTAAGGGCTTTTATGACTCTATGTAAAACAATTTTTGATTAATATAATTTACACTTTTATAATGGTATTGACTTTATCTTTCTTCATATAGTTATATTATGATATACTATTGTTGTTTTGATAAAGACCTCGAATATACTATAGTGTATGTAAGATGTGGTAGCACATGAGGATGGCTATCATGAAACACATCTTATAGTCACTGTATATTCTAAACAGTTCCTAGTCAATTGAGCCGTCCACAAATAAGGATAAGGATCGCTCGAGATTGAGACTAGCATTTGCGATGTCGAGTACCATGTTTAATTGGTATGGAACATAGATATGTTCAATGCATGCAAATGGATATTCATATGATTAATGATCGAACTACCCTATTCGGACTTTCCAAGTGGTTATCACTTATCAAATGGATAAAGTCCGCGGTTTTGGTTGTACACCATTAGTCCTTATTACTTGAAACATCATTGAGACTCTATATGCTAGTACTATACTTTGACTTGTTTACCGACTCTATTGGGGTCATCAGGTGTCGGGATTTGGTACAGTTACGACACATATAGGAGTCAATGATTTGTTGTCAAGGATTCACCACATACTTGCGAGTGTGGATATCCTATGCGATCTGAGAAGATATTAGTGTGACGAATCTCTGGCAAGGGTACATGATGTGTTTTAGGTTACTTGGTGTTCCTAGTAACACATGCGATGTCACTAATAGATCTTCAAGATGTTATGCATAGTTATCGAATCTCGAACGACTCTCGATGCACCAATGGTAGTTGATTTGATCGGGATATTTGGTTGAAGGGACCGTACTGTACGCTAACTAAAATCTACTGGTTCTTGCAGGCACTATCAGTAATACCTAGGGAATCATGGGGCGATGTTGCTAGGCGCTCTTACCATGATTCGATGGGTAAGTCGGAAATTGTTGTTCCGAGTCACAAGGAGTTGTGAGCCCACGGCTAGCTGTATTCCTGAACCATTGAGGGTTACACAAGTAATGGATTACTAAAACCCCGTAGAGATAGTTAAATTTAAAGAGTTAAATTTAATGAAAGAGAAGTTGGACTTCTTAACTAAAGGGAGTGGGATTTCCTAAAATGACATAGGGATGGGCATTTTTGGAAATCACTGAATTCGGATTCAGAAAAATTATCTTGACTTTAAAAGATGCAGAAATGGTTTCTGTGCACATTGGTAAAATCAGTTTATCAATCGGAGTCACGGTGAATTTTATATTAATTTCTAGAACAACGGGCTTGGCTTGTTGGGCTTAAGTTATGGATTGTGGGCTCTAAGCAGTTAGAGTCCTAATGCAATTATAACTTAATCTAGTCTGGAAATTATCTATAAATATATGTACTGTGTTCGAAAATTACACAAGATTTCAGTCTAGAAATTTTCGAAAATCAGTCTATATTATTCAAGAGGTTTTTCGAAAATTCCTCTGTCCCTTTTGGAGAAAATTCGACTTGTGATTTTTGTGAAAAATTACAAATTGAATTAACAGATCATATCTGTTTATTCTCTACGTAAAACTTCTGATTGATTTCTAGTGCACTCAATCAGAGGGTTTCTGTTTTTCATTCGTGGACCTAATTCCGGAGTTAGATCGTGACTGTCATCGGTTCCCGGGATTTACAAGAAGAGCAGATTAAATTCTGTTGGAGTCCACGATCAAGCCTTTGCTTGACGAGGTAAAAATTTAACTGTGTTTTATTTTTACTTGAACAAATTTAATCGTAAAAGTTTTGATATCCATATATGGAATCGTTCCATATAATAAAATAAAAATTTTAAACTTCCGCTGCACCGGGTATCAATTCTTAATTGATCTGAACACGTTTTCCAACAGTGGTATCAGAGCCAGGTTGCTCAGATCAAACGGTTAAATTAATCGATTGTACAAAATTTTTAAGCCTCTGTTTTTGAAACAAAACGAAAATTTAAAATTGAATTTTAATGGGAAAATCGGGCAGCGATCGTCGCTGCTCGGGGCAGCGAGCGTCGCTGCCCAAGGGAAGCGATCGTCGCTCCCCAAGGGGCAGCGACGGGCTGCCCAACCCGGGCGCCTTTTTGGGGCGCGGGCTGCCCAGGATTGTCCCGGGCAGCCCGAAAAAATTATTTTTAATTTTTAATTAAAATTTTAATTTTTTTGAAATTCTTGTTTTTGATCCGATCGAAAATTATTTTTGATTGGTTCACGAGGCATCGGATGGAATTGTTCGAGTCCAAAAATTTTAAAATTGATTTTTGGATAAATTTGAATTTTTGGAAAATTTATAAATTTTATCCGTTAAATTAAATTTTATAAAATTAATTATTTTGGTACAATTGATGATAAGATATGATCTTATGGATGGATAAGATAAAATATGATTTTATCTTTTAAATTATGATGCCTTTGCATGTTTATCCAATTATATAATTATTGAATTAATTAATGGATAAAGGATGATCGATTGTCATGACCAATGTTTTAGGTGTGTGTTAGGTGATTTACATTTATCTTATTGTTGTTGGTGTTTATTAATGGGCTTGGTTTATAGCCCAATATGATTGTCATATGTAATAAAAGTGAGCCTGGTTTATGGCCCGTTCCCACCCCTAAAAATGTATCCCATATTTGTCATCGAAATTTATTGTAAATTTATTAGACTTAGTGGGAGACAAAGATTTGAAGAAATGATGGGCCCAGCAGACAATGAAGACCGAAGAAATGTAAATTGGTAGCACAATGTAATAGGATTGCATTGCATACTTGCATATCACCTAGGATTGGATTTAGACTCGTGATTGGCCACCACGGGTCGATTAGTTAATGGGATCGATCATCCTTAAATAATATATGATATTATTGATGTATGCATGTTTAGACTAAATTGTATGAATCCCGCAAGCATACATAAGTTGCATGATGAGACAAATTTTCAAAATTAAAAATCCCTCATTTTAAATATGATTTAAAATTTATATCAAGATTAATAAAAGGGGAATTTAAATATTGTTTAAATATTCCTACCTTCCATCAACGATCAATGTATGAGATGCTACCCGCGGATACGGTCCGGCTCATATTATTGGGGGGGCCCGTTCGTTGGAAAGCTGTACATTGGATCGACACATGTTGTAAGTTGGGTGGAACTCCCATGGGATTGGCTCATATTATTGGGGATCCACATGGCGACCGTCCATCACAACTTAATATTGATGGGTTATCTTGACATGTCACAATAAACGGCGTCATATTATTGGGCCCTTATTGGACATGAGGTAAAAAACATGGGGGTTACTTTGGAAGTAATTGGGCTCTACCTTTTGAAAATTCTGGTTGGTTGATATTATTCGGGATCATGATTTGTCAATTGGACTCCATGTTCTCACTAAGGAAAACAGTTTCCCGTTTTCACTAGAGGGTAGTGAAATCGTTAAAATAGTGGGAGTGTAATTCATAAAATTAAAATTCGCCATATTTTATGTCTTAATAAATTAATTAAACAATCATTGATTATTGTCTGTTTCCTTTTCAGTATACTATTACAATGACTTCTCGCAATCCACTGTTTTCAATTCTCGAACAAAACAAATTGACTGGCGCAAACTATACGGAATGGTTCCGTAAGTTGAAAATTATTCTTACTTCGGAAAAAGCTTTCTACGTGTTAGAGAAGCCGCCTCCGAAGGAAGCCCCGGCAAATACAAGTCCGAAAGAGTTGGCCAAACTTGATTTATTGTGGGACCATGATATCAAGGCCAAATGCTACATGCAGGCTTCAATGTCTGATGAGCTTCAAAGGAGATTCGAGGATGTCGTGAATGCTGCTGACATTCACAAGAACCTCAAGGAACTCTTTGGAGCTCAGTCAAGGTCGGAGAGGTATGCCACCGTCAGAGAGCTCATGATGAGCCGCATGCGAGATAGGACTTCAGTCCGTGAGCATGGGGTGCGCATGATTGGGCTCATTGAAAAGTTGGTAACACTCGACTTGACTTTGGAGCATGAACTTAGCGCGGACTTGTTGCTTCTATCACTTCCTTCATCGTTTGACGGTTTTGTGATGAACTTCAATATGAACAAGATAGAGGCCACCCTTGAAGAGATGGTCAATATGCTTGTCACATATGAAGCCACACTAAAGAAGGATAAACCGGTACTCTTGGTTGGCTCCTCTTCTAACTCTAAGAAAGAACCAAGTGGAAAGGGTAAGAAACGTTCTGCCCCACCCAAGAAAATTGTACCAAATAAGAAGGGAAAGGCCAAGGCTTCAATTGGGATAAAAAATGAAAACGTTTGCCATTACTGCAAGAAACCCGGTCATTGGAAACGTAACTGCAAGGAATACCTCGAACAGTTGCGAACTGCAAAGGGTATGTTTTACATTGAAATAAATGTTTCGCTTAATACTTCTTCTTGGGTATTGGATACCGGATGTGGATCTCACATTTGCAATGATTTGCAGGTGATGACAAGAAGTCGTAAGCTAAGGATGGGTGAGACCCAGCTAAGGCTCGGGAATGGTTCTAGAGTCGAAGCCAAAACTATAGGAGACATTTATTTAGTTTTGCAGAACAATTTTAAGTTATTTTTGAGAGATGTTTTATATGTTTCGGATTTGGTCAAAAACATTATATCTATTTCTATGCTTGATAGAGATGGTTTTTCTTGCAATTTTGTGAATGGGATTTGAAATATTTACAAGAATGAATGTTTGATTGGAAATGGACAACTTGAAACGATCTATATAGCTTAAAATTAAAAGACGTTCCAATTAATTATGTTGATAAACCGATAACAACAATTGAAAGGAAGGAAGATAGTCAAAACCCGGCAAACCTTTGGCATGCTAGGCTAGGTCATATTTCCTCAAGGAGGATGAACAAGCTAGTGGGAGAGGGCATGTTTGATATGTCTGATATTAACTCTCTACCTACTTGTGAGTCCTGCCTAAAGGGAAAAATGACTAAATCTCCTTTCAAAGGAAAACCTGAGCGTATTCAAAATCTGTTGGATTTGATCCATACAGATGTTTGCGGTCCATTTAGGATTGGTACTAAATGTGGCAACACCTACTTCATTACCTTTACCGATGATCATTCTAGGTATGGGTATTTATATTTAATGAAATATATGACTGAAGCATTTGAAAGGTTCAAAGAATTCAAGGCTGAAGTAGAAAACAAACTAGGTAAAAGTATTAAGGCACTTCGATCGGATCGAGGTGGAGAATACTTAAGTACCGAGTTTTTGGACTATCTAAAAGAGAATGGGATTCTCTCTCAGTGGACTCCTCCGATGACACCTCAGCTGAATGGTGTTTTGAAGCGTCGCAATCGAACTTTGTTGGACATGGTTCGATCTATGATGAGCTTCACTGAGCTCCCACCTTCGTATTGGGGCTATGCGCTTGAAACGGCGGTATTGTTGTTAAACAACATCCACACTAAAGCAGTAGATAAAACATCATACGAGTTATGGAATGGCAAAGCTCCTAAGTATTCATACTTGAGGATTTGGGGATGTCCTGCTTACGTGAAGCAGACAGTGGAAGATAAGTTGGATAGTCGATCCACCTTATGTTATTTTGTAGGGTATCCAAAGAATTCAATCGGATATTATTTCTATCATCCTTCTGAAACAAAAGTGTTTGTTTCAAGGAATGCCACCTTCTTGGAGAAGGAGTTCTTATTGGATAAGAAAGGCAAGATGATGGAACTCGAAGAAATTCGGGAAGAACCCGAGATACAAAATAGCGATCATGTACCTCAAGAATCATCACAAGACATGCCTATTACTAGGAGATCCGAGAGGTTTTCTAGGCCTCCTATTAGAAATGGTCTTCTTCTTGAAGGGGATCAAAGTGAACCCGACATTGGATGTGATCCAAGAAACTTCAAGGAAGCAATTTCTGATGCGGATTCGAATTTATGGCTTGAAGCTATGCAATCGGAAATAGACTCGATGCATTCTAACCAAGTTTGGACTTTAGTAGATCCTCCCGATGGAATTGTTCCAATTGGGTGCAAATGGATCTACAAGAGAAAGCTTGGTCCTGATGGAAAGGTATTGACCTACAAGGCACGATTGGTGGCTAAAGGTTATACTCAAAGACAAGGAGTTGACTATGATGAAACCTTTTCACCAGTCGCAATGTTCAAATCCATAAGAATCCTTATTGCCATAGCAGCATGGTATGACTATGAGATATGGCAAATGGATGTAAAGACTGCATTACTTAATGGAAACATTAAGGAAGAGATCTATATGATGCAGCCTGAGGGATACACATCCATGAGAAGCGAGCATAAGGTATGCAAGCTTCAGAGATCAATCTATGGTCTCAAACAAGCATCAAGAAGTTGGAACCAGAAATTTGATGAAACGATAAAGGATTTTGGTTTTATCAAGAACCCGAAGGAACCATGCGTGTACAAGAAAGTAGTTAAGAATGAGGTAACATTCTTAGTACTTTATGTTGATGACATCCTACTCATGGGGAATGATGTAGGGATGTTGCAGTCAACAAAGATATGGTTATCAGGTAGATTCTTGATGAAGGATTTAGGTGAGGCATCCTATATTCTAGGAATTCAGATCTATAGAGATAGATCTAAAAGAATGATAGGACTCACTCAATCAACCTACATCGACACCATATTGAAAAGATTTTCTATGGATGAGTCCAAGAGAGGACATCTACCTATGTGTCATGGAGTTTCTCTATCCAAGTCTATGTGTCCCAAGACTGACGAAGAGATAGAGAAGATGACACACGTGCCATATGCGTCAGCCATAGGTAGTATCATGTATGGGATGATATCTACCAGAACGGATGTGGCCTATGCTCTGAGCGTCACGAGCAGATACCAAGCCAATCCCGGTCAAATGAATTGGAAATCCGTGAAGGATATTCTTAAGTACTTGCAAAGGACTAAGAATTTATTCATGGTTTATGGAGGGAGAGAATTGAAGTTGGAAGGCTATACCGACTCTAGCTTCCAATGTGACGTGGATGACTCGAAATCAACCTTTGGATTTGTATTCGTGCTCAATGGCGGTGCTGTCTCTTGGAAGAGTTCCAAGCAGGACACCACAGCGGATTCCACCACTGAGGCAGTATACATTGCAGCATCAGCTGCTGCTAAAGAGGCGGTTTGGATAAGGAAATTCATCCAAGAGTTGGGTGTAATTCCTAAAGCTGTTGGTCAAATCCCGGTGTACTGTGACAACACGGGTGCCGTTGCTCAGGCAAAGGAACCAAGGTCTCATCAGAAGTCCAAACACGTACTGAGGAAATACCACATCATCCGGGAGATCGTGGAAAGAGGAGACATCAGTGTCGAGAGAGTGGCCTCTACAGACAATATCGCTGATCCGCTTACTAAGCCCTTGCCAGGACCATTGTTTGACAAACATCGCGAAGCAATGGGATTACGTAGTATGACTAGTTGGCTTTAGGGAAAGTGGGAGATTGAAAGACTGGGTGCCCGGTTAGCCAACTTGTGGCTAAGGGCTTTTATGACTCTATGTAAAATAATCTTTTGTTTAATATAATTTACACTTTTATAATGGTATTGACTTTATCTTTCTTCATATTGTTATATTATGATATACTATTGTTGTTTTGATAAAGACCTTGATTATACTATAGTGTATGTAAGGTGTGGTAGCACATGGGGATGGCTATCATGAAACACATCTTATAGTCACTGTATATTCTAAATAGTTCCTAATCAATTGAGCCGTCCGCAAATAAGGATAAGGATCGCTCGAGATTGAGACTAGCATTTGCGATGCCGAGTACCACGTTTCATTGGTATGGAACATAGATATGTTCAAAGCATGCAAATGGATATTCATATGATGAATGATCGAACTACCATATTCGGACTTTCCAAGTGGTTATCACTTATCAAGTGGATAAAGTCCGCGGTTTTGGTTGTACACCATTAGTCCTTATTACTTGAAACATCATTGAGACTCTATATACTAGTACTATACTTTGACTAGTTTACCGAATCTATTGGGGTCATCAGGTGTCGAGATTGGGTACAGTTACGACACATATAGGAGTCGATGCTTTGTTGTCAAGGATTCACCACATACTTGCGAGTGTGGATATCCTATGCGATCTGAGGAGATATTAGTGTGACGAATCTCTGGCCAGGGTACATGATGTGTTTTAGGTTACTTGGTGTTTCTAGTAACACATGCGATGTCACTAATTGATCTCCAAGATGTTATGCATAGTTATCGAATCTCGAACGACTCTCGATGTACCAATGGTTGTTGATTCGATCGGGATATTTGGTTGAAGGGGCCGTACTGTACGCTAACTAAAATCTACTGGTTCTTGAAGGCACTATCAGTAATACCTAGGGAATCATGGGGCGATGTTGCTAGGCGCTCTTACCATGATTCGATGGGTAAGTCGGAAATTGTTGTTCCGAGTCACAAGGAGTTGTGAGCCCACGGCTAGCTGTATTCCTGAACCATTGAGGGTTACACAAGTAATGGATTACTAAAACCTCGTAGAGATATTTAAATTTAAAGAGTTAAATTTAATGAAAGAGAAGTTGGACTTCTTAACTAAAGGGAATGGGATTTCCTAAAATGACATAGGGATGGGCATTTTTGGAAATCACTGAATTCGGATTCAGAAAAATTATCTTGACTTTAAAAGATGCAGAAATGGTTTCTGTGCACATTGGTAAAATCAGTTTATCAATCGGAGTCACGATGAATTTTATATTAATTTCTAGAAAAACGGGCTTGGCTTGTTGGGCTTAAGTTATGGATTGTGGGCCCTAAGCAGTTAGAGTCCTAATGCAATTATAACTTAATCTAGTATGGAAATTATCTATAAATATATGTACTATGTTCGAAAATTACACAAGATTTCAGTCTAGCAATTTTCAAAAATCAGTCTATATTATTCAAGAGGTTTTTCGAAAATTCCTCTGTCCCTTTTGGAGAAAATTCGACTTGTGATTTTTGTGAAAAATTACAAATTGAATTAACAGATCATATCTGTTTATTCTCTACCTAAAACTTCTGATTGATTTCTAGTGCACTCAATCAGAGGGTTTCTGTTTTTCATTCGTGGACCTAATTCCGGAGTTAGATCGTGACTGTCATCGGTTCCCGGGATTTACAAGAAGAGCAGATTAAATTCTGTTGGAGTCCACGATCAAGCCTTTGCTTGACGAGGTAAAAATTTAACTGTGTTTTATTTTTACTTGAACAAATTTAATCGTAAAAGTTTTGATACCCATATATGGAATCGTTCCATATAATAAAATAAAAATTTTAAACTTCCGCTGCACCGGGTATCAATTCTTAATTGATCTGAACACGTTTTCCAACAGTTATATCATCTGGATTTTCTTAGTCATGTTTTAATTAATCTAAACATGATCACACGATTAATATACTCATTAATCGTTCATTATGTAAATGGGTCACTACACTGAACGTATTCCAAACGTCTAGAACAAGATCATGGCAACTTTCTTAACCCGAGTATCCATGTGAGACCCCGTTTCCTAATCTTCTAATCTTGAATAATAATCTAAAATCGAACATAAAGAGCTGAGGAAAGGAATCAAATTTTTTTTTAAAGGAAAACACTGCGCGCCCGCGCCAGCATCAGGCGCGCCCGCGCCTCCGCCTCGAGTTTCTGCTCTCAAACACGACGCGCCCGCGCCGTGCTCTAGGGCAGAGGCATTACTGCCTCACAGAGCTACGCACCCGCGTCGCTCTCTCGGCTTTTAAACTACAGGGCACAAAATTAATATCTTTTAAACTCAATTCAATAATCCAAGCAACCAAGGTTCAGTCCAATGTTCATACATGAAATAAGGGGTTCGAAATACCATCAAAAACGATTTAACAATACAAAATTGATGATATAATCATTCGACAAATCAAATAAATTCGAGTTTCCTAAACATGAACCAAGACATGAAATTTCATCAACCCTATAACGCAAGATTGCTAAAAGAACAAACTTCTAGATGGTGTCTCACTCTATGACTTCCAACTCGATCTAGTCATGCAGCTTCTGACTCGATCCTGCCCCACCTGCCGTCAAGTACACATACAAACAAAACGACAGCCGGATAATCCGGTGAGAATAAAATTCCCAGTAAAAGAGACAAATCAAGTAATTTAAATAATATATCAATTCATGTTATATAAAACAACGAGTCAATCGATTCAAAGAGGCATATCAGCACTCCACTCGAAATACATTAAAATGCAATGCATGACATGACTTCCAAACTCGGGATTATCTAATCGGATAATCGAATATCAATCGGTACTCGGTTGGGATCCCCGGGTCAAGTTTTCACGAAAAACTCACCGACACAGCCATTCGGGGTGGATGTCGCTCAACTCAAACCCCTAGACTTCAGAGCAACTATAAGAAGTATTCTAACAATTGGAAAAACTCGAAATCCAAAGCCACTTCAATATAGGTCCCTAAATTGTCTAAATTCAAAACGAATTGAATCTTTGGCTCAAGATGTATGCAAGTGAAATTAAACTCATTCAAGTTAAAATCAAATAATTCAAATAGCATACAAGCATGTGATTTCTTTTGGGAACTCGAATTAATTTAAATATTAATTCGAGTTAATCGTCCCATTCATTCAATTGTCGTCTTCTTACCTTTTCAAGTTCGTCGGGAATTAAAATCTTAAAAAGACAACGAACTCAATCAATATCGAGTCAAAACAAGTCGAGTCATCTCAAGAAGTTCAAAACTATACTGTTCTTCGACTACAATCGGTTTGAGCTCCCAAGTTCGTTCCAAACCCGAATTCTTTCAACCAACTCTGAAATATGAAATACAGATTCGATATAAATCTTCTAACTCAAACAAACCCGGAAATCAAACCGAATAATAAAACCGATAATCTGAAACTCGATTTTGACGGCATAACGGCTATAAATGGTCAATCCAAAAATCAACAAACAACTCAAACCATCTAATATTATCCTCCAATCCTTCAAAACACAACAAATCTCAACAATATCCAAGACCCCAATTTCGAATTTATACTCCAAAAATCATATAAAATCCAAACTTCGTTCTTTTTCCAAACCGACTTTGAATACACGGTCTATGCTAGTTCAAGAACGACATACTCGAAAATTATCAAATTCTGACAACCCGACAAAAATCAAAGTTCATGGATCGTAGCAAAACTTACGTCAAAAATGACGCCCTCATTGCGGTGATCGTGAATCTCAACTCGAATCTTAAATCTGACGGTCGGATCGGGTGAATCAAACAAAAAAAAAGCTTGAAAATCAAGCCATGGCTTTCTCGGTTTAGGCGTGAGGGAGAGGGGAAGGAGAAGGAGAGAGGAGTGATGGTGATGGAGTAGGATAGATATTATATAAATCAAATAATATATTAATCCCCATTGACTAGTCAACCGGCTATTAGCAATTCGGTCCCTGAAACTCCAAATTCAATCAATTCAATCCCATCTCAAATAATCTCCTTTAATTTAAATAAATAATAATCAACTTTGATAATCCAAAATAATTAATTTTAGGGCCTTAAAATTCTCCCCCTCTAAGAATCGATTTTTTCCTCGAAATCAAAGCAGTTCAATCTCATAAAAACAAGATAAAGTTCGAAGACTGCTATGATAATTCTTCTCTCAAAATAACTCTGAAATCGCGGTTCTAATCAATTCCGCTTCTTGCACCATTTCTTCAAATCCGTATCGGATCAACTGCATAAACTCATCTGATTCGGTTTTGCTAAGGAGCCGTTACTATGTTCGGTCTACTTTGAATCGGTCGTCTCGACCAAACTGGCGACTCATCAATTTCCGTCTCAACATCAAAGAAAATCTGTGAATTGGCAACAAAAGACGTGGAGCACGTCGAGAATACCCAAAGAATACGGAAGAACAAAGTAGTGGAAAACGAGGAGAACTGAAAGAGTAAAGTCGGTAGGCGAGATCTCCCATCTCCTCTAGAATCTTAAAGGAACCCATAAGTTTATCGAGACAGTTCTCTCTCTCTTATCAAAACTGCCACAGCCTCTAAAAGGAGGAATCTTCGGAATTACTCGGCCTCCCTGAACATAAGTACAGAGATCTGCATCGGAATCCAAATACTTTGTTCGTCCTTCTTCTCAAGTCATCTTCATCACAGACAGGAAATCTCCATCCGTCTATCGAACCTCGAATCGAATCTGATCCCAAGTCAGGGAACTCAGAAAATCATCCCGATTCAATTGGGATTCTCATTTATTATCGTACAATTCATTTACAAGGATTGATATTAAGATACTCGTCTGATAGCTGTTGTACACAAACTTCGCAAAATATAAGAAATCCATCCAGCTAGTGCCAAAATCAAGCACTACAGCTCAGCATATCCTCTTAAAGTTTATATTGCTTATTCTTGGTTGTCCGTCGTTCTGAGGATAATAAACTGAACTCAATTATAATCCAATAATAAAAGTCTCTTAAAGACTGAGTTCAAGGTGAGAGTTAACTCAAAATCTCATTGTGAAAGGACATACTTTGACAAGTCAACTATCTGAAAGTCCTCCTGACAACAATCCTAATCATATTGTCGTGTCTGAATCCATTCTGTATGGAAACAGAAGCAGACTTCTGCAATCGGTCTAATACAGCTCAGATGGCTTCAACATTCCAGACTGATCGATAGCTTCAGAAAGGTATTCGTCGAAAATTAACCTTCTTTTCATTCTGATAATTAACTGTACCACAGACAGTCGGTTACTTATCTCTATCAGCTATCAAAAGTGGACAGGCTAGCAATTACGAAATCATACTTCGAACCTCATTCTTCATCTATTCCTATAAAGGTCGATTCCTCAATCCTATGAATATCTTTCGGTCGTCTGAAAGAATAATGAATAACTGCAAAGTGCCAATCTCAAGATGCTCTGTCTCAATCAAAATATCTGGCACAACAAAACAATCACTCACAACTGAGGTATCGTCACTGTCCTGAGACTCAGACTGTGCCCAGTTCTGACTCTTCTTCATTAAATTCTCCAATTTGAATCTGCTTCCTGCGCTATATCCATCTTCTAAATCAATTCTGGCTCAGTTCGGATAAAAGAATTCTGATAGACTTCCTATCTGTTCCAGACTCTAAATCAGAAGAGCAACACTCATCGGTCGGCGAAGTCAAGGATAGTAGATAAAATAAGAACAGATTCATCGGCTCAAATAGAATAACGGTAGTAGATAAAATAATAATAGATCATTCTGTTCAAACCTCAGTTGTTGCATTGTATTAATTCGGATCATACTGGAATTCACCATCAGATTATTCATCATATCCAATCTTTTCCTCAGTCTCAAAATCAGTTCGGTTGCAAAACTCATACTTTGACTTCTCGGTTCAGGAAAGACTTCGAAAATTTCACTGGAGATAGTGATGCCCGATCTTACAAGCAATAAGATCACTGCTAATTCAATATTATGAATCGGATGTTGAGTCTCGCACTGCTTCAGCTGCTACTATGACTGAGATATCACAGACTTCCTCTGAATAAGAATGCCTCCAGAATCTGGATAAGAAGATGCAATGCACTGAAGATTCAGTACAGAGGAATAAGAAATACTGGAGTTCGGGTCGATCTCTTCTACATGTCAGACAGGCTGATCTCATAAGATTTGATTCAGGTACCAGTGCATTCTCTGGAGTTAGATGAGAAATCAGCTCCACGACGATAAGAATCTCTCAAAAATCTGCTATAGAACTCAAAATCTTCAATTCTCAGATACAGATGTCGGTTTGGCTTCAATCAAAATAACTTCGGTCTTGCAATGATCGCAGAAATTCCATCTCTAGAATTAATATGATCGAGGAAAGCACATCTCGATACAATCAAAATTCAGACTTCAATAGCATAGCATGCAACGTCTCGGCATGCAATTCTGTAAGACCATTCTCCAATACTCTGTATGATCAGTACTATTCTTCAAACAAAACCGAAAAGATAGATAAAAATTTCTAATTTCATCTAAATACTTCTGCTAGATTCAGTTCAAAAGATCTACAATACTGTAGACGAGATTCACTACCAACGGTACTACTATACTCCAAAGCAGTTATACCTCGATCCAAGTCCAGTCTTCAATACTTCTTTCTATCAAACTCTCAGCTGATGATGTCTGATCTCAAGTCATGGCTGAATCTAACCCCATGACTTAGAGAAAATCCAGAAATCTCATCTGGATGATAACAACAACTCTCTAACCACTGGTTTATCAACCAATTCAGGCTAGTTTCTAGGACATCAGCTGTGAACAAGAGGATTCCTCCGCCAAATTCTGAAATCAAAAGGTCATTCAGCAGATCAACTAACAAAGAATCCTGGAATCGAGAATCCTTACCGGAGGATTTTCGTTTGTCTATTGACTCGGATCTGAACTTGTCAGTTTCCTGAAACAATCCACAGTAGTCGTGTACTGGAATAACGCAGCTAACAAACAATCAAATCAAAATCTTATAACTGAAGTACAATACTGCTCAGTTCCAATCAAATCAAAATCTCAATCAATTCAGAATCTGGAGTACAATACTGTTCGGTTCTAACTTATCTCATCAATTCAAAGAATTGCGACTACTGATAATCAAAATTCAACAAACCGAGATGCATCAATAACTATCAATAAGAAGAAAGATAAGGTGCGTAACCGATCATATCAGAATAAGAATAGAAACCATACTCTACTGTTTCCTGTGATCATCATCGGTGAAATCTAAATTTGATCCTCGATAAGAGTACAACTAAAATTTGTTGCCTCGAAGATTGATTCGTCATATGATTAAGTTCTCACAGATCCTGTTATTGTGGCCGAAAGGAGCAACTGAAACAGCTAGTATCCTTGTCGGAGTTAAAGACACAAGGAAATTCACTTCGGAGATCTTTCGATAATATCATGATGACGAACTCTGGCATAATGTCTGGGCTGATGATAGGCCTGACAGCGTCTTTTGATCTCAAAGCACTGCTCGCTGATTTCTTAAACTGCTTTCTCTTCGATTAAAGATGATCTCTAAGTCCCTCTAACTTTGATCAAACGGTGAAAAGGAATCTGTCGAAGAAATTCGGATGGAAGCGGATTTCAAAAAGTGATCGAACCTTGATTCCCTAATGCTCTTTTCTTCAAATTCTACCAACTTTCATCAATCCTCTACGTTGATACCACATTAACCTAATTCTCCGGTCATCTGTGTAGTTCAGAGAATCACCCAACTGATCGATCTCTTATATTCAACTGCTGCGTCCAACATCATTCTCGGTACTCTTAAAAATTGGTAATCTAAATGACTAAAACCTCCTTGGTAGTACTCCCATCGGTGTCAGAGTGACATCTATCAGTGCAGTAGTGGTGTGATCTAGATTAGTCAAAGGAGTTACTGCTGGTTGTCGTCTGCTAAAATTCTTCAGGAGACAATTCTGATAATCAGTATAAAAAGGATACTAAATCTCCATCTCAAAATTTGGTGTTCCACATCTCTGTTCGATAATTTCGTTCGACTACCATTAACTGAATTTCGGATCTCAATCGGATTCTAGTTCATATCGCAAACAATCTCTGATCTGCTAGCTCAAGCAGATAGTGGAACTCGGACCCGAAATTAAAATACAGTTCATATTTCAAGTAATTCATGCTTTAAAATTTAAATCACATAGCCATGTAATTCAAATAATTCTCAATCAATAAAGCATGCTCGCATGTATCTTAAATAAATCATTTACATAAATCAATCACATACGAGAATTCATGCGGACTCGATCTACCCCGCTCACTGTAATTCAATTCCAAGAATCTTATCGCTTTGATACCACTAATGTGAGACCCCGTTTCCTAATATTTTAATCTCGAATAATAATCTAAAATCGAACACAAAGAGCCGAGGAAAGGAATCAAAAAAAAAAATTTTAAAAGAAAACACCGCATGCTGCGCCAGCATCAGGCGCGCCCGCGCCTCCGCCTCGGGTTTCTTCTCTCAAACACGGCGCGCCCGCGTGAGAATCTGCTCACCCACGCCGTGCTCTTGGGCAGAGGCATTACTGCCTCACAGAGCTGCGCGCCTGCGCCGCCCTCTCGGCTTCTGAACTACAGGGAACAAAATTAATATCTTTCAAACTCAATTCAATAATCCAAGCAACCAAGGTTCAGTCCAATGTTCATACATGTAATAAGGGGTTCGAAATACCATCAAAAACGATTTAACAATACAAATTTGACGATATAATCATTCAAAAAATTAAATAAATTCGAGTTTCCTAAACATGAACCAAGACATGAAATTTCATCAGCCCTATAATGAAAGATTGCTAAAAGAACAAACTTCTAGACGGTGTCTCACTCTATCACTTCCAACTCGATCTAGTCATGCAGCTTCTGACTCGATCCTGCCCCACCTGTCATCAAGTACACATACAAACAAAACGACAGCCGGATAATCCGGTGAAAATATAATTCTCAATAAAAGAGATAAATCAAGCAATTTAAATAATATATCAATTCATGTTATATAAAACAACGAGTCAATCGATTCAAAGAGGCATATCAGCACTCCAAACGAAATACATTAAAATGCAATGCATGACTTCAAAACTCGGGATTATCTAATCGGATAATCGAATATCAATCGATATTCGGTTGGGATCCCCGGGTCAAGTTTTCACAAAAAACTCACCGATACACCCATTCGGGGTGGATGTCGCTCAACTCAAACCCCAAGACTTCTGAGAAACTATAAGAAGTATTCTAGCAATTGGAAAAACTCGAAATCCAAAGCCACTTCAATATAGCTCCCTAAATCGTCTAAATTCAAAACGAATCAATTCTTTGGCTCAAGATGTATGCAAGTGAAATTAAACTCATTCAAGTTAAAATCAAATAATTCAAATAGCATACAAGCATGTGATTTCTTTTGGGCACTCGAATTAATTCAAATTCGAGTTAATCATCCCATTCATTCAATTGTCATCTTTTTACCTTTTCAAGTTCGTCGGGAATTAAAATCTGAAAAAATACAACGAACTCAATCAATATCGAATCAAAACAAGTCGAGCCATCTCAAGAAGTTCAAAACTATACCGTTCTTAGACTACAATCGGTTCGAGCTCCCAAGTTCGTTCCAAACCCAAATTCTTTCAACCAACTCTGAAAATATGAAATACATATTGGATATAAATCTTCTAACTCAAACAAACCCGGAAATCAAACCGAATAATAAAACCGATAATCCAAAACTCGATTTCAACGGCATAACAGCTATAAATAGTCAATCCAAAAATCAACAAACATCATCAAACAACTCAAACCATCTCATATTATCCTCCAATCCTTCAAAACACAACAAATCTCAACAATATCCAAGACCCCAATTTCGAATTTATACTCCAAAAATCATATAAAATCCAAACTTCGTTCTTTTTCCAAACCGACTTCGAATACACGGTCTATGCTAGTTCAAGAACGACATACTCAAAAATTATCAAATTCTGACAACCCGACAAAAATCAAAGTTCATGGATCGTAGAAAAACTTACGTAAAAAATGACGCCCTCGTTGCGGTGATCGTGAATCTCAACTCGAATCTGAAATCTGACGGTCGGATCGGGCGAATCAAACGAAAGAAAAGCTTGAAAACCAAGCCATGGCTTTCTCGGTTTAGGTGTGAGGGAGAGGGGAAGGAGAAGGAGAGAGGAGTGATGGTGATGGAGTAGGATAGATATTATATAAATCAAATAATATATTAATCCCCATTGACTAGTCAACCGGCTATTAGTAATTCGGTCCCTGAAACTCCAAATTCAATCAATTCAATTCCGGCTCAAATAATCTCCTTTAATTTAAATAAATAATAATCAACTCTGATAATCCGAAATAATTAATTTCAGGGCCTTACAATCCACCTCTAAATCTCAATCTCGTGCTATCCAAGTCCTCTCTGACCCTCTCATGTCTCACCTATTACCATGCACACATACAAACAGAGCAACAACCGAATAACTTTGGTGAGAATAAAATTCCCAGTATGAACGACAATAAGCATACAAATCATGTATACATTAAATTCATGATTCTATTACCATAAAATATCTTGTATGCCAAATGAAAATATGCAAGGCATGTTCAATAAAAAGTGCTTTCAAATCATAGATTCAATCTGAATCTTTGTTCTTGGGATCCTGGGGAAATAAACGCACAACAATCTCCCACCTACTCTCCCAATCGAGGTGGCGTTGAGCTTCTTGTTCCCAAACTTTGGTCATATATATCGAGTATTCAGGCTATAGGAGCTAATCTGCAACCTATGCCTCTCCAATATAATTCCAAACATCCATAGTAATCTAAGCGGATCTGCCTTCAAAACTCAAATAAGTTTGGCTCAAGATGTGTAGGACCTCGGGTTGCTAATCTCATTTCTAAGGCAATTAATGAATAAGAATCATTAACTAAACAAGTAAGGAAGAAAATCAAACAAATATTTTTTTTTAATTAGGGGTGCGCTCGAGCGGCACTATTCCGCCGCTCGAGCGCCCCACTTTTCTCAACCTTCGGGTTGAGTTTTTGGGGCTGCGCTCGGGCTGCCAAAAAGTGCAGCTCGGGCTCAGCTCTGGGCAGAAAAATCCCTTGTTTTTGCAGCTCATTCTTGGCCTGTTCCATCTCTTCCAAAACTTGCTCTTTTCGTTCTGAAACATGTTAATATAAATCCAAAACATGCAATAACATACAACACAAGTTTCCAAGCATCTTTACAAGCTTTAGCTACATCAAACTAATAGCTAGAATCCATCAATACCAACTATACATAAGTTTAACATGTGTTCTTCAAACCAAAACAATTAACATGGCTTTTTAACATACTTAATAATGTCTATCCCGAGTCACCACATGCTAAGTCTCTCACTCGAGCTACCCTCGTCGTCACTGGCTAGCTCCTGTCCCATCTGTTGTCATGCACATATACAAAACAAGAAAATAGTCGGAAACATCCAGTGAGAATATAACTCTTAGTATAATCAACATATACATGTGTTAAAATAAAACCATATCGACTCTAAACATCTCGACTAAAAAATAGAGTAAGATAACGCATAATTAAGAATTGATTCCTATCACACTCTTTGCCATCAAGATTCGTATACGATCTTGACATAGATATCCATCTATCGTTGTCTCATCAGACTCGAAAATAAGGTCGTATCAGACCTTGGCATAAGAATCAATTCATATCTCATATCATATCATCTCAAATAGAGATCCACTACCTGAAATGGATCAACAACATCAATCATAAACAATAAAACAAGTATGTGATTTATCGGGATAACTCAAGAAGCTTCATTCTCGAGTTTCAAATCCCTGACTCTCAATGTTGTCTTATACCTTCTTATATCTGGGTTCTTGAGTGCTTCAAATCTGAAAATATATCCCCAAGAACACATATAAAAAAAATCTGCTCAACCATACATCAATCTTCAAGGCCAAACTAGTTGCAAACCTTGCTCCTTCTTTCTTGGTTCGAACTGGAGGCTCTCGTTGGATCTCCCTTGATTTCAAGTCTTAAAAAACAGAAAAATAATCTCATAACATCAACAAGAACTCACTTTGAACTCAACTCAATCACAAGATGTAAAAACGGATTCAAATCGCAAACCGGTAGGCGTAACGACTAAACAAAACGATAACCGAAATGATATCGTATTCCATCCACAATTATATCAACTCATAACCAGCATATATCATCATAAATCAGCATATCAAAGGTACAAAGGTTCGAACCAGGCTGTACATATCATAACAAAGGCAACCGATACCCGTTCTTCAAGCAACACGTATATTCTCAAAAACAACTAATCAAGCTCAAGTATGATTTTTCCCAATATTCAACTTTCAAAACATGCTGGAACAAAAAAAACTTACCCCAAATCTAAGCTCTTGAAGAGAGGATCACAACGCTATTTTTGAAATTATATTCGGTTGAACGGATCAAAAGATATCACAATTTGAAACTCAGATTCCACTTGAAGAAGATGATGCTCGGTTGGCTTATAAAATTCTGAAGAAAAAGGTGAGTAATCCTCCTATACATGTTGAAAGATACAAATAAAACAAGTGTCCACCACTACAATGGCATATTTGCACTTTGGCCCTTATTTTCTTTATTATTTGCAATTCAATCCTCGACAAATATTTTAAATTTAATTTCAATCCTAAATAATTTAAGAATATTATAATTTAAATCAAAACTCCATATATTCTCAAATTAAATAATCTCGGATCAAAATTAAATAATTTCGGGGCTTTACAAGATGAATGCAAGGAGGCATATCAAATATATAAAAATATCTAAAATCTTAAATGCCATCAATTTTTAACCAGAATAAAAACAAGAAGAAATTTATTCAAACTCGGTGTGTGGGGAGGTGGAATCCGTAATAAAATCGGTCAAAATCCACAACATAAAGATGGTGGATGAAGAATTCGCCTTGGATACCTGCAAACTGGAGTGAATTGGAGATGAAAGAAATTAGGGGAGGGACGAATTGAGGGAATTGGGGATTTAGGGATTTAGTAATGAGTATGAAAGAAGAAGAAGAAGAAGAAGAAGAAGAAGAAGAAGAAGAAGAAGAAGAAGAAGAAAAGCCTGCATATACGTGACAGAAGAGTTTGCGCTCGAGCGGGAGAAAGTCCCGCTCGAGCGAGAAAGTTTTCAAAATAAAACCTTTGGGACAGAGGGTTTGGCGCTCGAGCGCGCATATTTAAGTTGTATACTTGCCAGAAACATTCGCACTTGAGCGGGATAAAGCTCCGCTCGAGCGCGAAAAAAAAATTTTATTTTTCGAAAATGCCTAAAATAAAAGTAAAAAAATAAAAGACTAAAAAAATAAAATAAAGATTAAGGGAAATAATACTGGGTTGCCTCCCAGTCAGCACTAAATTTATAGTACATAGCCCGACTGTACTTCCATCTCAATTTGTGAATCACGGTGGCTCATCCACTGTCCTGGAAGAATTCTTGACAATTCTGCAACTTCCTCTTGTTTTAATGTTCTCTAGAATTTTAATGGGCTCGATTCTTTCAGACAACATAACCTGCAGACATTTACCACCACTATCATAAATCACATCAATAAAATTCACGATAGAGCAAGATTTTGAAATTGGGCTATCGCTAGCCGATTGAGGCATCTGAAAAACAACTCGCTCTTCATTCATTCTTAAAACTAATTCCCCCTTTTCGACATCGATTAATGTCCTACTCGTAGCTAGAAACAAACGCCCTAAAATCAGAGGAACCTCACAATCTTCATCCATGTCAAGAATAAAAAAATCAACGGGAAAAATAAGCTTATCTATCTTGACTAAGACATTTTCCACGATCCCTCTTGGATATTTGATCGATCAATCTGCAAATTTAAGAGAGATAGAGGCTGGTTCAATATCTCTTATACCTAATTTTTGAGCCAATGAATAAGGCATCAAATTTGTACTATGTAGTAGCTAGGCTCCATTTTACAAGATTAATTGAGTAAAAATGATTAAGCAAGGATTAGAGTCTTAATTTGGAATTAATTGGACAATTTTTGGAATTTTGTCCAAGGGCAGTTCGGAGCGTCCGAACTCAGGATCGGAGGGTCCGAACCCTTCGGAGGCATGAATCAGAGGATCAGAGGATACGGATAGATTGGAGCGTCTGAACCCCAAGATGGGAGCATCCGATCTCAGTTAGGCCATGCAAGTGTTGAGGTGTCAAGGTTGAATGGACACACAGCAGTTCGGAGCGTCCGAAGTGGTATTGGCGCTTCCGAATTGTGCATGCAGTGATGTGTTTCTCATGCAAGGATCGGAGCATCCCATCTCTGCCTAAAAAAGGTCATCCGAGGATCACATTTTGCACATCAAGTACTCGGCTCCTGGAAAGAGTGGGTGCCCGATGAGCCAACTTGTGGCTAAGGGCTTTGATGACTCTTTGTATAAACAATCTTTTGTTTAATATAATTTACACTTTTATTAATGGCAATGACTTTATCTTTCTTCATATTGTTATATTGTGATATACTATTGTTGTTTTGATAAAGACCTTGAATATACTATAGTGTATGTAAGATGTGGTAGAACATGGGGATGTCTATCATGAAACACATCTTATAGTCACTGTATATTCTAAACTGTTCCTAGTCGATTGAGCCGTCCGATAATAAGGATAAGGATCGCTCGAGTTTGAGACTAGCATTTGCGATGCAGAGTACCACGTTTCATTGGTAAGGAACATAGAGATGTTCGAAGCATGCAAATGGATATTCATACGATGAATGATCGAACTACCCTATCCGGACGTTCCAAGTGGTTATCACTTATCGAGTGGATAAAGTCCGCGATTTTGGTTGTACACCATTAGTCCTTACTACTTGAAACATCATTGAGACTCTATATGCTAGTACTTTGCTTTGACTCGTTTACCGACTCTATTGGGGTCATCAGGTGTCGGGATTGGGTACAGTTACAACACATATAGGATTCGATGCTTTGTTGTCAAGGATTCACCACATACTTGCGAGTGTGGATATCCTATGCGATCTGAGGAGATATTAGTGTGACGAATCTCTGGCCAGAGTACATGATGTGTTTTAAGAAATGGTTTCTTAGTAGCACATGCGATGTCACTATTTGATCTTCAAGATGTATTGCATAGTTATCGAATCTCGAACGACTCTCGATTTACCAATGGTTGTTGATTCGATCGGGATATATGGATGAAGGGACCGTACTGTACGCTAACCAAAATCTATTGGTTCTTGCAGGCACTATCAGTGATACCTAGGGAATCATGGGGCGATGTTGCTAGGCGCTCTTACCATGATTCGATGGGCAAGTCGGAAATTGTTGTTCCGAGTCACAAGGAGTTGTGAGCCCACGGCTAGCTGTATCCCTGAACCATTGAGGGTCACACAGAGTAATGGATTTTTAATCCCCGTTGAGATAGTTAAATTTAAAGAGTTAAATTTAATGAACAAAGAAGTTGGACTTCTTAATTATGAGTAGAGGAGTGAGATTTCCTAAAATGACATAGGGATGGGCATTTTTGGAAACCACTGAATTCGGATTCAGAAAAATTTATCTTGACTTTAAAAGGTGCAGAAATGGTTTCTGTGCACATTGGTGAAATCGGTTTATCAATCGAAGTCATGATGAATTTTATATTAATTTCTGAACATGCGGGCTTTGCTTGTCGGGCTTGAACTTATGACTAATGGGCCCTAAGCTGTTAGCGGCCTACATTATAAATAAGTTATTGCAGTACAGAAATTACACACAACAGGTCACAAATTTTCGAAAACCTAGTTATTTTCTCTCAGTAGTGGCCGCCCCCTTTCCCCCTCTGCTCGGTAAAATCCAGTCTGTGAATTTTGAATTATAGTCTGGTTTAACGGATCAAATTCGTTAATTCTCTTCGTAGAAACTTCTGATAGATTTTCTAGTGCAATCTATCAGAGGGATTAATTATCCGTTCGTGGACCTGATTGAAGAACAGTTCGTCCAACAGTTCCAGGGATATACAACAAGAGCAGAGCAATCTGTTGGTGTCCATAATCTCGCTTCGAGATTGGAGGTAAAAATTTATAATTGTTATTTATTTTTTACACACACAATTTAATCGTAAAGTTTTGATACCCATTATGGAATCGTTCCATATAAAATTTTTTAAACTTCCGCTGCACAGGGTATCAATTCTGATTGATCTGATCGCCGCGTTCTCCAACAGTGGTATCAAAGCCAGGTTGCTCAGATCAATCGATTAAATTAATCGATTGTACAAAAATTTTTAAGCCTCGGTTTTTCAAACAAAATAAATATTTTTAAAATTAAAATTTTTTATTTTTTTCGGGCAAAACCCGGGCAGCGATTGGATCGCTGCCCGGGGGAGGGGGCATCGATGGTCGCTGCCCCGGGCAGCGCACGGCGCTGCCCAGCACAGCGCTAGGCACTGCGCAGGGCGGCGCACAGCGCTGCCCAGGGCAGCGATCGTCGCTGCCCTAGGGGCAGCCGGGATGCCCGGCCCGAGCCCTTTGGGGCGCGGGAAGCCCGGGAGTGTCCCGGGCGGCCCGCGGAAAAATTAATTTTTTAATTTTAAAATTAAATTTTAATATGTTAAAATTCTATTTTTGGTCCGATCGAAAATTGTTTTTGATTGGTCCACGAGGCGTCGGATCGAATTGTTCGAGTCCGAAAATTTTAAAATTGATTTTTGGATAAATTTGAATTTTTGGAAAATTTAAATATTTTATCCGTTAAATTGAATTTTGAAATTAATTATTTTTGGTACAATTGATGATAAGATATGATCTTATGGATATATTGAGTAAAATATGATTTTATGTATAAAATTGGATTTTATAGATAAAATATGATTTTATTTGATAAAAAAATAAAATATGATTTTGTATGTAAAATAAGATTTTATATATGAAATATGATTTTATCCTTTTAAATTTAAATTGCCATTGCATGTTATCCAATAAATTAATTTTGAATTAAATGTTATTGGATAAGGATGATCGATTGCCATGACCAATTTTGTAGGTGTATGTTAGGAATTTACATTTGTTTTTATTGTTGTTGGATTTATTAATGGGCCTGGTTTATGGCCCAATATGAATTGTCATTGTTATTTATTGTAAATACATTAGATTTAGTGGGAGATGAAGATTTGAAAATGGAGGTGGGCCCAGCAGACAATAAAGACAGAAGAAATGTAAATTGGAAGCAAAATGTAATAGGATTGCATTGCATACTGCATATTACCTAGGATTGGACTAAGACTCGTGATTGGCAACCACGGTTCGATTAGAAATGGAATCGATCATCCTATATAATATGTGATATTATTGTTGTATGCATGTTTTAGACAAAATTGTGTGAATCCGGCAAGCATACAAAATTTTAAAAATGATGAGACAAATTTTCAAAATTAAAATCCCTCATTTTAAATATGATTTAAAATTGATATCAAGATAAATAAAGGAAATTTAAATTTGTTTAAATGTTCCTACCTTCCATCAACGATCAATGTATGAGATGCTACCCGCGGATACGGTCTGGCTCATATTATTGGGGGGGCCCGTTCGTCGGAAAGCTGTACATTGGATCGACACATGTTGTAAGTTGGGTGAAACTCCCATGGAATCGGCTCATATTATTGGGGGATCCACATGGCGACCGTCCATCACAACTTAATATTGATGGGTCATCTTGACATGTCACAATAAACGGCGTCATATTATTGAGCCCTTATTGGACATGATGTAAAAACGTGGAGGTTGCTTTGGAAGCAATTGGGCTCTACCTTTTGAAAATTATGGTTGGCTGATATTATTCGGGACCATAGTTTGTCAATTGGACTCCATGTTCTTACTAAGGAAAACAGTTTCCCGTTTTCACTAGAGGGTAGTGAAATCGTTAAAATAGTGGGAGTGAGATTCATAAAATAAATTTCGCCTATTTTATGTCTTAGTAAATTGCTTAAACAATCACTGATATTTGTCTGTTTCTTTTCAGTATTTCATAAAGATGAATTCGCGTAATCCACTTTTCTCGATCCTCGAACAAAATAAATTGACTGGCGCAAACTATACGGAATGGTTCCGTAAGTTGAAGATTGTCTTGACTTCGGAGAAGATGCTCTACGTGTTAGAAAAATCTCCTCCGAAGGAAGCACCAGCTGACATAAGTCCGGAAGAGTTAGCCAAACTTGATACATGGTGGGACCATGATATCAAGGCCAAATGCTATATGCAAGCCTCGATGTCTGATGAACTCCAGAGGCGATTTGAGGACACCGTGAATGCTGCTGACATTCACGTACAACTCAAGAAACTTTTTGGGGCTCAATCGAGGTCTGAAAGGTTCGCTACTGTAAAGGAGCTAATGACGTGTCGCATGCGTGAAGGGACTTCGGTCCGTGATCATGGGGTACGAGTGATTTGGCTCATACAGAAGTTGGTAACCCTTGATTTGGTGTTGGAGCATGAACTCAACGTGGACTTACTACTTCTATCTCTTCCTTCTTCGTTTGACGGATTTGTGGTGAATTTCAATATGAACAAGATAGAGGCCTCCCTTGAAGAGATGGTCAATATGCTTGTGACATATGAATCCACATTAAAGAAGGATAAACCGGCTTTCTTGGTGGGCTCCTCTTCTTCTGCTAAGAAGGGGCCAAGTACAAAGGGTAAGAAACGTTCTGCCCCACCCAAGAAAATCGAACCCGAGAAGAAGTACAAGACAAAGGCTTCAAACATGAAAAAATCCAAGGATGTTTGCCATTACTGCAAGAAGCCCGGTCATTGGAAGCGTAACTGCAAGGAATATCTAGAGCAGTTGCGAACTGCGAAGGGTATGTTCTATATTGAAATAAATGTTTCACTTAATACTACTTCTTGGGTATTGGATACCGGATGTGGATCTCACATTTGCAATGATTTGCAGGTGATGACAAGAAGTCGCAGGCTTAGAATGGGTGAGACCCAGCTGAGGCTCGGAAATGGTTCCAGAGTTGAAGCTAAAGCTGTGGGAGATATTTATTTAATTTTGCAGAACGATTTTAAGTTACTTTTGAGAGATGTTTTATTTGTTTCGGATTTGATTAAAAACATTGTTTCTGTTTCTATGCTTTATAGAGATGGTTATTCTTGCAATTTTGTGAATGGGATTTGCAATATTTACAAGAATGAATGTTTGATTGGAAATGGACAACTTGAAAATGATCTATATAACTTAAAACTAAAAGACGTTCCAATAAATTATGTTGATAAACCGGCAACAACAAACAAAAGGAAAATCAATAGCCAAAACCCGGCAAACCTTTGGCATGCTAGGCTAGGTCATATTTCCTCAAGGAGGATGAACAAGCTAGTGGGAGAGGGCATGTTTGATATGTCTGATATTAACTCTCTACCTTCTTGTGAATCCTGCCTGAAAGGAAAAATGACTAAATCTCCTTTTAAGGGAAAACCTGAGCGTAGTCAAAATCTGTTGGATTTGATCCATACAGATGTTTGTGGTCCATTTAGAGTTGGTACTCAATATGACCACACGTACTTCATTACCTTTACTGATGATTATTCTAGGTATGGGTATTTATATTTAATGAAATATAAGTCTGAAGCATGGAAAAGTTCAAAGAATTCAAGGCTGAAGTAGAAAACAAGCTAGGTAAAAGTATTAAAGCACTTCGATCGGATCGAGGTGGAGAATACTTAAGTACCGAGTTTTTGGACTATCTAAAAGAGAATGGGATTCTCTCACAGTGGACTCCTCCTATGACACCACAGCTGAATGGTGTATCGGAGCGTCGTAATCGAACTTTGTTGGACATGGTTCGATCCATGATGAGCTTCACTGAGCTTCCACCTTCGTTTTGGGGCTATGCGCTTGAAACGGCGGTATTGTTGTTGAACAACGTCCACACTAAAGCAGTGGACAAAACACCATACGAGTTATGGAATGGCAAACCTCCTAAGTATTCGTACTTGAGGATTTGGGGATGTCCTGCTTACGTGAAGCAGACAGTGTGAGATAAGTTGGATAGTCGATCCACCTTATGTTATTTTGTAGGGTATCCGAAGAATTCAATCGGATATTATTTCTATTATCCTGCTGAAACAAAGGTGTTTGTTTCAAGGAATGCCACCTTCTTGGAGAAGGAGTTCTTATTGGATAAGAAAGGCAAGATGATGGAACTCGAAGAAATTCGAGAAGAACCCGAAATACAAAATAACGATCCTACACCTCAGGAACCATTGATAGACACGCCTGTACCTAGAAGATCCGAGAGGACTTCTAGACCTCCTATTCGATATGGTCTTCTTCTTGAAGGGGATCAAGATGAACCCGATGTTGGATGTGATCCAAGAAACTTCAAGGAAGCAATTTCTGATGCGGATTCAAATTTATGGCATGAAGCTATGCAGTCGGAAATAGATTCAATGCATACAAACCAAGTTTGGTCTTTAGTAGATCCTCCCGATGGAATTGTTCCAATAGGGTGTAAATGGATCTACAAGAGAAAGCTTGGGCCTGATGGTAAGGTATTGACCTACAAGGCGCGATTGGTGGCGAAAGGTTATACTCAAAGACAAGGAGTTGACTATGATGAAACCTTTTCACCAGTTGCAATATTCAAGTCCATAAGAATCCTTATTTCCATAGCTGCTTGGTATGACTATGAGATATGGCAAATGGATGTGAAGACTGCTTTTCTTAATGGAGACATTAAGGAAGAAATCTATATGAAGCAGCCTGAGGGGTACACATCCATGGGAAGCGAGCATAAGGTATGCAAGCTTCAGAGATCAATTTATGGTCTAAAACAAGCATCAAGAAGTTGGAACCAGAAATTTGATGAAACAATAAAGGATTTTGGTTTCATCAAGAACCCGGAGGAACCATGCGTGTACAAGAAAGTAGTTAAGGATGCTGTGACATTCTTAGTACTTTATGTTGATGACATCCTACTCATTGGGAATGACGTAGGGATGTTGCAGTCAACAAAGATATGGTTATCAGGTAGATTCTCGATGAAGGATTTGGGTGAGGCATCCTATATTCTAGGGATACAGATCTATAGAGATACATCTAAGAGAATGATAGGACTCACTCAATCAACCTACATCGACACCATATTGAAACGGTTTTCAATGGATGGGTCCAAGAGAGGACATCTACCCATGTGTCATGGAGTTTCTCTATCCAAGTCTATGTGTCCCAAGACGGATGAAGAGATAGAGAAAATGACACATGTACCATATGCGTCAGCCATAGGTAGTATCATGTATGGGATGATATCTACCAGATCGGATGTAGCATTTTCTCTGAGTGTCACGAGCAGATATCAAGCTAATCCCGGTCAAATGCATTGAAAAGCCGTGAAGGACATTCTTAAGTACTTACGAAGGACTAAGAATATGTTCATGGTATATGGAGGAAGAGAACTAAAATTGGAAGGCTATACCGATTCTAGCTTCCAGAGTGACGTGGATGACTCGAAGTCAACCTCTGGATTTGTGTTCATGCTCAATGGTGGTGCTGTCTCTTGGAAGAGTTCCAAGCAGGACAACACAGCGGATTCCACCACTGAGGCAGAATACATTGCAGCATCAGCTGCTGCTAAAGAGGCCGTTTGGATGAGGAATTTCGTCCAAGAGTTGGGCGTCATTCCTGAAGTTGTTGGTCCAGTCCCGGTGTACTGTGACAACACGGGTGCCGTTGCTCAGGCAAAGGAACCAAGGTCTCATCAAAGATCCAAACACGTACTGAGGAAATACCACATCATCCGGGAGATTGTGGAAAGAGGAGACATCACTGTCGAAAGAGTGGCCTCTGCAGACAATATCACTGATCCACTTACTAAGCCCTTGCTAGGACCATTATTTGACAAACATCGCAAAGCAATGGGTCTACGTAGTATGACTAGTTGGCTATAGGGCAAGTGGGAGATTGAAAGAGTGGGTGCCCGGTGAGCCAACTTGTGGCTAAGGGCTTTGATGACTCTTTGTATAAACAATCTTTTGTTTAATATAATTTACACTTTTATTAATGGCAATGACTTTATCTTTCTTCATATTGTTATATTGTGATATACTATTGTTGTTTTGATAAAGACCTTGAATATACTATAGTGTATGTAAGATGTGGTAGAACATGGGGATGTCTATCATGAAACACATCTTATAGTCACTGTATATTCTAAACTGTTCCTAGTCGATTGAGCCGTCTGATAATAAGGATAAGGATCGCTCGAGTTTGAGACTAGCATTTGCGATGCAGAGTACCACGTTTCATTGGTATGGAACATAGAGATGTTCGAAGCATGCAAATGGATATTCATACGATGAATGATCGAACTACCCTATCCGGACTTTCCAAGTGGTTATCACTTATCGAGTGGATAAAGTCCGCGGTTTTGGTTGTACACCATTAGTCCTTACTACTTGAAACATCATTGAGACTCTATATGCTAGTACTGTGCTTTGACTCGTTTACCGACTCTATTGGGGTCATCAGGTGTCGGGATTGGGTACAGTTACAACACATATAGGAGTCGATGCTTTGTTGTCAAGGATTCACCACATACTTGCGAGTGTGGATATCCTATGCGATCTGAGGAGATATTAGTGTGAAGAATCTCTGGCCAGAGTACATGATGTGTTTTAATAAATGGTTTCTTAGTAGCACATGCGATGTCACTATTTGATCTTCAAGATGTATTGCATAGTTATCGAATCTCGAACGACTCTCAATTTACCAATGGTTGTTGATTCGATCGGGATATATGGATGAAGGGACCGTACTGTACGCTAACCAAAATCTATTGGTTCTTGCAGGCACTATCAGTGATACCTAGGGAATCATGGGGCGATGTTGCTAGGCGCTCTTACCATGATTCGATGGGCAAGTCGGAAATTGTTGTTCCGAGTCACAAGGAGTTGTGAGCCCACGACTAGCTGTATCCCTGAACCATTGAGGGTCACACAGAGTAATGGATTTTTAATCCCCGTTGAGATAGTTAAATTTAAAGAGTTAAATTTAATGAACAAAGAAGTTGGACTTCTTAATTATGAGTAGAGGAGTGAGATTTCCTAAAATGACATAGGGATGGGCATTTTTGGAAACCACTGAATTCGGATTCAGAAAAATTTATCTTGACTTTAAAAGGTGCAGAAATGGTTTCTGTGCACATTGGTGAAATCGGTTTATCAATCGGAGTCATGATGAATTTTATATTAATTTCTGAACATGCGGGCTTTGCTTGTCGGGCTTGAACTTATGACTAATGGGTCCTAAGCTGTTAGCGGCCTACATTATAAATAAGTTATTGCAGTACAGAAATTACACACAACAGGTCACAAATTTTCGAAAACCTAGTTATTTTCTCTCAGTAGTGGCCGCCCCCTTTCCCCCTCTGCTCGGTAAAATCCAGTCTGTGAATTTTGAATTACAGTCTGGTTTAACGGATCAAATTCGTTAATTCTCTTCGTAGAAACTTCTGATAGATTTTCTAGTGCAATCTATCAGAGGGATTAATTATCCGTTCGTGGACCTGATTGAAGAACAGTTCGTCCATCAGTTCCAGGGATATACAACAAGAGCAGAGCAATCTGTTAGTGTCCATAATCTCGCTTCGAGATTGGAGGTAAAAATTTATAATTGTTATTTAATTTTTACACACACAATTTAATCGTAAAGTTTTGATACCCATTATGGAATCGTTCCATATAAAATTTTTTAAACTTCCGCTGCACCGGGTATCAATTCTGATTGATCTGATCGCCACGTTCTCCAACACTCCTTTCTCGATTCTTAGGGATGGCAATGGGGCGGGTCGGGGATGGGGATGTCTTCCCCATCCCCGTCCCCGAATTCAAATCCGATCCCCATACCCGCCCCAATCCCCATAAATTTTTATCGGGAATTCCCCATACCCATCCCCGCGGGGATCAAGTCCCCATCCCCATACCCATTCCCGAAAATATATATATATATATATGAATTAGTAAATTTTATTATATAAGAATATAAAAATTATTATTCAATTTTATAATAAAATACCTAAAATATTTTGGGTCAATTTTTATTATAATATTAACTTTTAAAATTAAAAAAAATATTTTAAATACAAAATATTTCTATAAATCAAAATTAATCTATAAAAAAAATACTATGTATCAAAAATTTATTAAGATTATATATTGTTTCTAAATTTATCAAAATAAATAATATATATATATATAGACTAATATAAATATAAATATTTTATACATGTACGTAACATGAATGAGATTCAAATAATATTTTTATGTTATAAAAAACTACGCTATCATAAACGAATGTATTATATATAATGTATAAAAATATATATAAACAAAATAATAATAATACTTTTAATTTTAATTTTTTAATAATATTTTAGATTTAAAAAATTTTTATAATTAAAATATTATTATTATTATTATTATTATTATTATTTATTATTATTATTATTATTATTATTATTATTATTATTATTATTATTATTATTATTATCGGGGCGGGTTCGGGGATGGGGATAGCATCCCCATACCCGCCCTAATATGTTTCGGTGATTTTTAAAAATCCCCGAACCCAAAACCATATCCGAAAGTACTCCCTCTAACCCGCCCCGTTTCGGGTTTTCCCAACGGGTACCCGAACCCGCGGGGAAAATTGCCATCCCTATCGATTCTTATGCATTTTAAATGATTTGTAGCCTTCCTAGGCTTGGTCCGGGAGTTAGCAAGGTGCTCCGGGGTTGCAGCAAAGAGGTGCACAAGTTCTAGGGTAGTCGTCATTAGCGGGATGACGATGGACGTAGGTATAGCTCTAGCTCCTTATACTAAATTGGGAGTATGCTATAGATTAGTTAAGACTTTTAGATAAGATTATAATGCATGAGTACTTTTCATTGTAATGCGGACTGTAGGATTAGACTTAGAGCTGGTCTAGCTTGCCTTAGTATATGAGGTACGGAAGTATTATTCGAGATATCCAGATTTAATATGCATGTATTATGTGGTTGCATTTATTATGTGATTGCGTGATTTATATGATACAACATGTCATGACTGTATGTTGCCTACATTGGCATATTGATCTCATATCTTTGAGATATCCTGTAGTAGGGCGCTCACCCTACAAGTTATGGATGGTTGGATACGTAAGTCATGACATTATCCACTGGGTATAGGAGCCACTTCCTGATGCGACGGCGCAGCGTGCTATATACCCTGATCACCCCGGTCTATGAGCTTGTTTCTTGACCTGAGTGTCTTAGTACTCAGTTCATTGCATACATGCAAGTATAATACCGTATACTCATACTCTCGTACTGAGAGTTTTATGCTCATGTCCCGTACTTTGTTTCTGGACACCCTATTCCATGGGGCAATTTTGCGTTTGGATGAGGCGGATGGCTCCAGGAGGACTTAGGCTCTGGAGGGCCAGCGGTGATGTCTATGTTTACTTTTTTAATGTATTTGGGATAATACATTCCGGTGATCCACGACCAAGTTGTTGTGGGAGTGACATGACTTACAAGGGATTAGTGAGTCGATGTCACCAGGCAGAGGACATAATCCACCGTAACAGATCTTTCTTCTCGTCTAGACTCGCAAATTCCTTGGGTCCCCGTGCTCAGTCTTTCAGGAAGTCTAGTTCTGCTTCTTCTTCCTCAGCATTCGTGGAAATGATGCGCTTAGTAAAGAAGAATCAAGGCCCTTGCAGACATTGTGGTGGGAGTCATCCTACTAACAGGTGCCGGAAAGTTTCAGGGGCATGTTTCCATTGTGGGGAGATTGGTCACTTGAAGAAATATTGTCCACAGGCCGGGGGAGCTTGTTTTGGTTCTGGTTCTCAAGCTTCAGTGCAGCAGAGGCCACAGGGACAGTCCACAGGAGGTTCTAATATGAAACCTCATACCTCCAGTCAGGTGTTTGCCTTGAGTCATGATCAGGCGGTGGATGATAATTAGAGGGTCATAGCGGTATGTTTCTGCTATTTAATATAACTGATTTTGTAATCATTGACACTGGTGCATCTCATTCTTTCATTTCTGCACGTTTTGTTAAGAGACAATAGTTACCATACATATCTCTGGACACAGTGGTTGTTGTCTCTACTCTGATAGGACAGTCCGCGTCGGCTAAGCGTTTAGTGTTTGGTTGCCCTTTACAGTTCGAAGGGAATTTTTTTATGGTAAATCTCATGATATTAGCAATGGAAGATTTTGATTGCATTCTGGGAATTTATATGATGACAACATACCGAGCTTCAGTCCATTGTTATCAGAGACTAGTGCGTTTTCATCCAGTTGGTGATGATAGTTGGTTCTTCTATGGTGAGAGAGCGCGACCTCAGATGCCTTTTGTATCCGTTATGAAAGCTTGTCGAGTTCTGGAGACTGGTGGGGAAGGCTACGTCATCTATGTAGTTGATACATCCGCTGGAAGTATTAGTATAGAGGATTTTCCAGTTGTGAATGAATTTCCAGATGAGATTCTAGGTTTTCCTCCAGTGCACGAAGTTTAGTTTGGTATAGAGTTGATGCCAGGGACTTCGCCTATTTCTCGAGCACCATATCATTTGGCTCCGCCAGAGATGCGTGAATTGAAGCAGCAACTTCAGGATCTATTGGACAAGGGTTACATTCGTCCTAGTGTTTCTCCTTGGGGAGCACCTGTTCTATTCATTGATGATATATTATTATATTCACGTGACGTGAATGAGCATGCATATCATCCGAGGCTTGTGTTGCAGACTCTAAGGGATAGACAGTTATACGCTAAATTAATTAAGTGTGAATTTTGGCTGGATCGAGTGGTATGGCCACGTTATATCCAGGGATGGAATTTCTGTAGATCCGAGCAAGGTTGAGGTTGTATGAAATTGGTCGCGTCCAACAACGGTAGCTGAGATCTGTAATTTTCTAGGTCTAGTAAGATATTATCGTCGCTTTATCGTGAATTTCTCGCAGCTAGCTCGACCTCTGACACAACTTACTAGGAAGGGCGTGAATTTTTAGTGGTCTTCAGAATATGCAAAAAATTTATGTGAGCTTCGTAGACGGTTGACTTTTGCTCCTGTGTTGGCTTCACCGTCTTGATCTGGAGGGTATGTGGTGTACACTGATACTTCTATTCAGGGACTGGGATGTGCCCTGACTTAGAACGGGCATGTGATTTCATAAGCCTCTAGAAAATTAAAATTTCACGAGAACAATTATCCAGTGCATGATCTTGAGTTTCCAGCTATTGTATTTGCATTGAAGATCTGGCGTCATTATCTGTATGGCGAGAGATTTGAGATCTTCACAGATCACAAGAGTCTCAAGTATTTTTTCACTCAGGCAGAGTTGAAAATGAGACACAGAATTTGGATGGATTTGCTAAAATATTATGACTGTGAAATTAAATACCATCCAAGAACTGCTAATCTCACTGCTAATGCCTTTAGTCGCAAGGTGCAAGTGTCAGCACTCCGGACTGGTTCTGTAACCAGTATAATTGAAGATTGTTGTTCATTAGAGTATACCTTCAAGCATAAGAAAGGTATGCAGAGTATCCATATGTTTGCAATTTTGTCTGAGCCAGCTTTGTATTCTCGGATTTGAGATGCTCAGATGTTTGACCCGAAGATCCAGTGTTTGGCTCGTTTAGCCATAGTTGATAGTACGTCTTTATTTCACTATCAGTCAGATGGTTTTCTTTTTTTGTCTGGACGTATTGTTGTTCCGAAGGATGATACTCTGAGGGAGGAGATTTTATCCTAGGCTCATCGTTCTAAGTTGAGTATTCATCCAGGAAGCAACAAGATGTACAAAGATTTGCATACTAGGTTCTGTTGGAAGGGAATGAAGAGAAGTGTGTATCAGTATGTTTCGAGATGTTTGGTGTGTCGGCAGGTCAAGGCAGAGCACCAACAAACTGGAGGGTTGCTTCACAGTTTACCTATTCCTGAGTGGAAATGGTAGTTGATCACGATGGACTTCGTGACCCATTTACCGGTGTCCTCGAGGAATTGTGATGCTATCTGGGTTGTGGTGGACCGACTCACCAAGTCAGCACATTTCATTCCTTATAACCGGGACGACAGTTTTGACAGGATGGCTCGTTTTTACATCCAGGAGATTGTTTGATTGCACGGAGTGCCTGTGAGCATAGTCAGCGATCGAGATCCCAGGTTTACTTCCAGATTTTGGGGGAGTCTTAAGAGCGCTATGGGAACTACTCTCAGTTTGAGTACTGCATATCACCCGGAGACTGACGGACGTCAGAGCGCACGATTCGTACTCTTGAGGATATGCTATGTGTCTGTTCTTTGGATTTTGGTCCAGCTTGTTAAGATCAGTTGCCATTGATTGAATTTGTGTACAACAACAGTTACCATCGCAGTATTGGGATGGCTCCGTTTGAGGCATTGTACAGGCGATGATGTCGTACTCCACTGTTCTGGGAAGAAGTTGTGGAGCGACAGGTAGAAGGACCAGAGGTAGTCCAGCACGCTATTGATATTGTTGGACGGATCAAGAAAAGAATTAAGACTGCGTAGGATCGGCATGCTAGCTATGAGAATGTTAACCTTTACAGTTTGAGGTGGGCGAGAAGGTGTTCTTGAAAGTTTCACCATTTCGCAGGATTTTGAGATTTGGGCTCAAGGGTAAGCTATCTCCTAGGTTCATTGCTCCATTTGAGATTTTGGAAAGTAATGTAGATTTGGCTTATAGATTGACGTTACCTCCATATTTGTCTAGTATCCATGATGTATTCAATGTATCGCTGTTAGGATGATATGTGACAGATGAGTCTCATATCTTACAGCCATCTAAAGTACAGTTGGAGACAAATTTAACGTATGTGGAGAGACCTTTGCGTATCATAGGTCATAGGATAAGGTCTTACGTAACAAGATCACTCCTCTTCTTCTAGTTCAGTGGCAACGCCGAGGCACTGAAGAAGCCACTTGGGAACTTGAGAGCCGTATGCGTACAGACTATCCATAATTTTTCTGATTTCTGTTGTATTTTGACAGTATCTTGTAAAATGTTTTGTTTGAATAAAAGATGTTTATTCATTAATGATTGCATTCAGTACTTAAGATTTATTCGAGGACAAAATATCTTAAGTAATGGGAGAATGTAGTAGCCCGGCTCCATTTTACAAGATTAATTGAGTAAAAATGATTAAGCGAGGATTAGAGGCTTAATTTGGAATTAATTGGACAATTTTCAAAATTTTGGCCAAGGGTAGTTCGGAGCGTCCGAGCTCAGGATCGGAGGGTCCGAACCCTTCGGAGGCATGAATCAGAGGATCGGAAGCTACGGACAGATCGGAGCATCCGAACCCAAGATCGGAGCATCCGATCTCAGTTAGGCCATGCAAGTGTTGAGTGTCAAGGTTGAACAAACATGTAGCAGTTTGGAGCCTCCGAAGTGGGATCGGATCGTCCGAACTGGGCATGCAGTGAAGTGTTGCGTATGCAAGGATCGGAGCATCCGATCTCTGCCTATAAATAAGCGATCCGAGGATCACATTTTGCACACCAATTACTCAGCTCCTCTCTCGATTCTTAAGCATTTTAGGTGATTTCTAGCCTTCCTAGGCTGGGTCCAGGAGTTAAAAAGGTGCTCCGGGGTTGCAACGGAGAGGTGCCCAAGTTCTGGGGCAGTTGTCATCAGCGGGCTGACGACGGATGCAGGTATAGCTCTAGATTCTTATAATAAATAGGGATTATGATATAGATTAGTTAAGTCTTTTAGAATAAGATTATAATGTATGAGTACTTTTCATTGTAGTTCGGACTGTAGGCTTGGACTTATAGCTGGTCTAGCTTGCCTTAGTTTATGAGGTACGGAAGTATTATTCAAGATATCCAGATTGAGTATGCATGTATTATGTGATTGCATGATTTATATGATACAGCATGTCATGATTGTATGTTGCATACATGAGAATATTGATCCCATATCTTTGAGATATCCTGTAGTAGGGCGCTCACCCTACTAGTTGTGAATGGTTGGATACGTAAGTCTTGTGTCAGGTCACCGTTATGGTTGGACACTGATGACACTTAAAATTTGTAATTATTTATATGTTAAAAAGTGTGTTTTAAAATTAAAGTTTCATTAAAATTATGAAGTTGTATTATTTTAGTGTTATGTGTTTATATTTAAATATTTTACTAAAAATGTTGTATTTTATGTTTTGCGCAGGTTTGGTAAAAATAAAATTACTCAAGCTACAAAGGTCATATTGGAGTAATCTTAAATCCTGTAAAATTAAAAAAGAGGCATCTTCAACTTTGTAAAAGACAAGAAATTCCAAAAACTTCATTAAGATGATCAAAATAATCAAATATCAAAATGGAGACAGATTTAGTTTTACTATGACCAGCTTGGAGTAAAAATATCATAAGTATTTCAACTTTTATCCACAAGGGGTGAATTATATGTCAAAACACATCTACAAACAAAGGGCTACGTGTTATATGTTTTGTGCAAAAGCCAAATCGGAAGTCTAAGGCATCAAACATGCCAATTAATGTTGGGTCATGGTATTAACATTCAAGGAGACAAGCATCCACCAACTTTACTATTCGACATTTAATGAGTCTTGGACTCTTGCTCTCATTTGGCCTATAAATAGATGTGTTGTATAAGCTTTGTAGTGTGCAAAAGTGTAGAGAAATTCCTCACTTATAAAATAAATATTGTTTGTGTAAGAATAAGAGTTTGAGTGTGCATATTTCTCCAAGTTTAAGTATGAAATTTCTTTTATCCTTACTCTTGAGTCTTATGTTCATGGCAAGCTAAATCCTTTTATGTCAAGGTGAAAAGGTTTCATTGTTGGTCAAGTAAGATTGTTTATATTTTTTACATTCTTTCCTTTTATATTTTTATTTTTATTTTTACAAATTGATCTTTATTTGTAGGTATAATTTGGATGATTTATTGTTATCTATTTACATCAAATACTTGGTACCTTGAATGTGGTTACCTTGATTTGTTGTCTAATATGATACAATAAATACTACAATAATTATATACTATAAATTTATGTATCAATTTATAATAAAGTCATATATACTATTTAGACAATAGCGTGGCTCTGCCGATTGTTCTAAATAATATGTTGTGATTTGAACTAACATTAATATTTCGCAACTAACATTTACTTTTCGCAACTAACATTTATTTTTCTCGCATCTAACATTTACTTTTCTCGCATCTAACATTTATTTTTCTGCAACTAACATTTACTTTCTCGCATCTAACATAAAAAAGTCATATATTTTATTTAGACAATAGCGTGGCTCTGCCGGTTGTTCTAAATGAAATATTGTGATTTAATCTAACATTTACTTTTATGTCAATTTATATTTATGCATTTATATATATATTATGGGTACCATGTATTAAATATCGGTTAATCTGATATTAATATAGTGGGAACTATATTATATGATATATTTGTTTAAATAATTAATTGTTCTTTTATGTTTATATTTATGTCTCTATATATATATATATTATGTGTACCATGTATTAAATATCGGTTAATCCGATATTAATATAGTGAGAACTATATTATATGATATATTTGTTTAAATATTTCATTGTTCTTTTATGTTTATTCTTATTTTAGTTTCTTTTATTTATTTTTGTTAAGAAATCTTAAATAAACCAACAATTAACCTTTGAAGCCTTGACAATTTTATAATTTGTGTATTTGAAATTTTATAATAATATTTCCATCTATAATATATCATTGCTAAAACTAAACTTACAGCATCCTCTCCGTGGATCGATCTCGTACTCACGAGTATATTACTTGCAGACAACCTACACTTGGGTAAATTACAATTTAAGTTATAGCAAGTTTTTGGCGCTGTTGCCGGGGAGATATAAATTAAGTTTAATTTTTGTTATTTATGTTACTTATGTAAATAGTATGTTGTTTTTAATTGTATGATTGTTTGGAGTCGTAAACAAAGTGGTAGACTTGTTCAAGATTTTGAAAATATTTTAAACATGGAAGATAATTCTAATAATAATAATAATAATAATAATAATAATAATAATAATAATAATAATAATAATAATAATAATAATAATAATAATAATAATAATAATAATAATAATAATAATAATCAAGAACATGAACAACCAAGAACACTTAGGCACCATATGAATCCAATAAGAACTAGTACATCATCTTGTTTAGTTTTTTCTCCTGATGCGTCTAATTTAAATTTTAAGCCACAAATCATTCAACTTTTACCAAATTTTCATGGCCTAGATTCTGAAAATCCATATTTGCATTTAAGAGAATTTGAGGAGGTTTGCAACACTTATAATGATAAAAATTGTAGCATGGATATTGTTCGATTAAAGCTTTTCCCTTTTTTTTAAAAGATAAAGCTAAAACATGGTTACAAAATTTGAGATCAAGTTCAATAACATCATGGGAAGAAATGCAACAATAATTTCTAAAAACGTTTTTTTCTTTCCATAGAACAAACTCTTTTAAAAGACAAATTACAACTTTTTTCTCAAAAACAAGGGGAAACATTTTATCAATGTTGTGATAGATATAAAGAGTTACTTAATACATTCCCACATCATGGTTTTGAAATATGGAGGATAGTTTCTCACTTTTATGAAGGTTTAATACCTAAAGATAGGCAAATGATAGAATTCATGTGTAATGGAACTTTTGAAGATAAAAACCCAAATGAGGCTATGGAATATTTGGAGTCATTAGTAGAAAATGCTCAAAATTGAGATAATATAGGCTCAATTGAACCACGAAGTAAAACCAATAATTCAACAAATGGGGTTGGTATTTATCATCTTAAAGATGATGTAGATATTCAAGCTAAACTTGCATCTTTAGCAAGAAAAATTGAGTCATTAGAAATGAAAAAGAGTGATCAATTTAAAAGTGTTCAAGAAATTCTTTGTCATATATGTGACACACATGATCATCTTACAAAAAATTGTCGTACTTTGCCTTCATTTAAAGAATGTCTCCATGAACAAGCCAATTATGTTAACAATTTGAAAAAATCAACATTAGATCCTTTTTCACAAACATATAATCCTGGTTGAAGAAATCATCCTAATTTTAGTTGCAGGAACGATAATAATGCACAACCTTCACAACAACCTTTTCAAAATAACCAAAATCATCATGATTATGCTCCTTATATCCCACCTCCAAGAAAACATTTTGAAGATGAAAATCATGCATACATTCAAAAGCAAGAGTCTATCAATATTCAAAACATTCAATCTATGAATGATTTGAAAGAAACTCTTGCAAAATTTGCATCTGCACTTAATATTCGAGAAAAAAGAAAATTTCCATCTCAACCACAACCTAATCCTAAAAATCAAAATCAAGATAAATTTGATCAAGTAAAATCTGTTATTACTTTTAGAAGTGGTAAAATAGTTAATGATCCATATAGTGATGAAAACAAAGATCAATTAAACTCAAAGAGTAAGGATTCAAATCCTGATACTTTTGAGAAAGATGATGCTTTGGGTCCTAATAATAAGAAAGTTGATGATAAATTATCTGAAGTAATATGCGAGTCAAATAAACATGTTCCTTTTCCTCATGCATTAGTTAATAATAAAAAACAAAAAAATGATTCTGATATTTATGAAGTTTTTAAACAAGTAAAAATAAATATTCCATTATTAGATGTTATTATACAAGTGTCTTCTTATGAAAAATTTTTAAAAGATTTATGTACTGTGAAAAGACAACTGCATGTAAAGAAGAAAGCATTCTTAACTAAACAAGTAAGTTCTATTATTCAAAATAATTCTACTTTGAAATATAAAGATCCTGGTTGTCCAAAAATTTCATGTATTATTGGAAAAAAATAAAATTAAAAAAGCTTTGTTAGATTTGGGAGCGAGTGTGAATTTAATTCCTTATTCAGTTTATGAAAAACTTAACTTGGGAGATTTAAAACCTGCATCTGTTACTTTTTTACTAGCCGATAGGTCAATCAAAATACCTAGAGGTATCGTAGAAGATGTATTAGTTCAATTCGATAAATTCATATATCCTGTGGATTTTATTGTCTTGGATACACAACCAATAGAAGTTCATAATGAAATTCCAATAATATTGGGACGTCCATTTCTAGCAACTTCAAATGCTTTAATTAATTGTCGAAATGAAATAATGAAATTGTCTTTTGGAAATATGACTTTAGAACTTAATGTGTTCAATTTAAGTAAACAACCAAGTATCAATGAAGATGAAAATGATAATGCAATAAAAAATATCATGGAAGAATGTATACAAGAAGAAAACTTAAATCAAAATTAATTGAAGAAAACAGTCAACTTGAAGAAGAAACAAAAAATGTAGTAGCTGATCATTTATCAAGAATAATTTCTGAATCATCTCGTAATGAAATAACAATAAATGAAAATTTTTCGTATGATCAACCATTTTATGCTACTACTATGCATTGGTTTGCTAATATTGTAAATTTTCTTGTGACAAATAAAATGTCTTCTCATTGTAGTTCACAAGATAAAAATTAATTCTTGAAAGAGGTAAAAAAATTTTATTGGGATGATCCTTATTTGTTTAAGTATTATATATCCTGATCAAATTTTTCAACGATGCATACCCGACAATGAGGTAAGTAGTGTCATTAAATTTTGTCATTCTGAGGTATGTGGAGATCAATTGTTGTCAAAGAAAACAGCTAAAAATGCAAAGATTTATAAAGATAAAACAAAAGTTTTTCATGGTAAAAATATTATGAGAAAATCTTTTGAAATCGGACAAAAAGTTTTACTCTATAATTCTCACTTGCATTTGTCTTCAGAAAAACTTAGATCACGATGGTCTGGACCATTTATTGTTAAATTTTTCTATCCTCGTGGCGTTGTTGATGTTGAAAATCCAAAAAATAATAATGTGTTTAAAGTTAATGGACAAAGGCTTAAACTATTTTTAAAAAATGAAATTCTTGATGAAGAGTTTATGCATCTATATGATCCAACTTAATTGTTATTAATATTTTTATTTTATTTTTGCAGAATTGAGTTCACTTCCAGGTTAAGTGGCGGATAACGGTACTCCATGACTCTTATAGTCGGTTAAATTGGTTTCCCATAATAACTGATCCAAAAATAAAAAAAAATATTTTGCTTTATTTTCAAAATGGAAGAAGCTATCAAAAAACATGGAAAAGTTTTCACTTCTTATCTTCCTAAAAAGGTTCGAAGAATGATTTATGAATGCAGGCGTGAAAGATTGAGAATTCTTATGCAAAAAAAATATTCCTGATGATATTCGCTTTATTATTGAAGCAAAGGTTCGACTTGATGGAGAAGCAAGTAAGATCATTATCAAACAAATGTCTGGATTTGAAAAAAGTACTTATTCTAAAAACCGTAGAGCTAAAAATATAGGTGGATGTTACAAATGTGCTAGGTGGACTTGTCACGGACATTGTAGGAATGTTGGAATGACATCCGCAAACAGAGAAGATAAAATATTATTCATTAGGAATGGGCTGAGTAAAGAACCATTGGATCCACTTCGAATGTCTCTTGAGACGCATTCCAGTGGATACGTGCAAAATGAACTTCTTAAACTGTGGACAAAATTTCTTTATGAGAGGGATCATTATATAGATTGTCTTGCATTTAATGTGGATCCCGTGTGTCGTCTATCAGAAAAATTGGGTATTTCAACTCCAACGAGAAGAGATAGATGGTACTACCCCCGATGGTAACGCATATATTTCACTTTTTATGTGTGTATGTGTTCTACTATTCATATTTTGACTTTTCGTACAATTGTTTTTCTATAAATGCATGCTTGAATTTTCTTTACATATTGAAAAAATAAAGAGTGAGAAAAAAAAAACATTGTAGGATCTTCTTCACAAAAATTGAAAAATATTTGTGTCTTTTGTGGTTCTAATACTGGAAAGAACGAAATATTTGTTGATGCAGCAATTAATCAAGGAAAAAAGTTAGTAGAGAGAAAAATTCACTTGGTATACAGAGGAGACAATATTGGGTTAATGAGATCTATTTCAACATCAGCTCATCTTGGAGGTAGTCAGGTTTTGGGTATTATTCCTACAGCTTTAGTTGAAGGAAATATTACAGGTGTTACGGTTGAGGAAGAATTGAAAGTTTCATCAATGTACGAGAGAATAACTAAAATGATAGAAAATTATGATGCTTTTATTGCCTTACCTGGTGGCTTTGGTACTTTAGAAGTAATTTTTCATGTTGTTTCTTGGGCACAACTTAATATCCATGATAAACATGTTGGCTTGTTGAATATCAATAACTATTATGATGATTTGTTGACTTTTCTTCATGTAGCTGTGGAACAAAATTTCATTTCAAAAAATTCACGAAGGATGCTCATCTCTGCTTCGAATGACGACCAATTAATTGATGATCTCCAAGATTTTGTTCATCAACCTGATTCGGCTATAACAAATATCAATTGGTCTCAACCAACCAGTAAGAAAAGGAAACTGCATCATTGATTCAACATGTCATGAAATGGTTTGTGTTTGTTCCTCATCTTCAATAAATTCCAGGTGATCTCTCTTTCATCATGTACTCTTTATTTTTCTTTAAAAAAAACTAAAAACAATGTCATATTCAGGTTTGGGGGAGGGTTTATCTCTAAAAAAAAATTATTAAAATTTAAAAAATAAAAAAAATATTGGTATAATAATATTTATTTTTCTTTTTCAATGGCAGAGTAAGGAGCGAAAAACTCCTGACAAGCATTAGTTTTTATTTATCATATTATCACAATAGATTAGATTTTAATATTCCGTATATATTCTTGCAAACAACTAAGAAATGAAGTCTTTTTGTATATATATGTTTATTTACACTTCTTTTTATCAATTTAATAGAAAATATATAATTAATGGGATATAAGTTATAAATAATATATAATTGTGTGTTTTCAAATAACATATTTTGTGAAACTTTTATGATTATATAGTTAAAGTGATATTGATTGAATGAATAATAACATGTATAATTGAAGGAATTAAATTGTAAAAAGTGCAATATATACTCACATAAATTTTGTGAGTGAGAGGTGAGAATTGAGAAAATAACTTATAAGCTTTTATTAATTATTAAAAAATGGTTGATTACTAGATTAAACCCATTTTGAAAAAAACAAAAACAAAAGAAAAAAAAATTGTGCATATAAAAATTGGCTGCAAAGTTGTTTGAAGTTTGATTGTAATGATGTAGAGTATTAATATCACTACTATAATTCTCATGGTAAATTTTTTCATAGATTTACCTCATAAATAAATAAATAAATAAACTTTGAAAATATAAAAAAGAAAATGTTACATATTCAAAGTTTATTGTGGGTATTTGGTTTTGTAAAAACAACTTTGCAGCCAAGTGCAAAAAGAAAAAAAAAGAGAGAAAAAAAAATTGAAAAAAAAAAACAAAATGGGTTTATTCTTTGTAAATTATCCTATCTTATTTTCAATATTAGGTAATTTGATTGTCTGCTTTACTAGCCATTTTCTGTGATGACCCGAGTTCTAATCTCTCATTAATCTCATTAATCATTATTAAACCATGTTAGACAATAATCAAAGTCTAAACAAAAGAATAAAATAATAAAAAAAAAATTTTAAAAATAAATTGCACTGCGCACGCGCGGGCATCACCCCTCGCGCGCGCGCCGGCCAATGGGACCTAGGTCCCCTGGCTTGGCTCGCGCGCGCGCGAGCAAGAGCTCGCCCGTGCGCCAGCCAAACCAACAGAAAAAAAATAATGGCTCAGCTGCTGTCAAAAACGAGATCATGCCTATGATTGATTCAAGATCATGTCCTACCAAAGTCTAGACATGATGAAATCAAGCATAACAACTACCATGCATTCTAACATGCTTTTAATGCTAGGAATAAACCATTCCAAGGCTTTACAACATAATCATAATTCTCATAACATGCAATAACATTGTCATATATCAAGTTCAAGACACCTTATGTTGATTCAAGGATTTACAACATATTTCCAATCCTATAAACATCAACAAAACCACAACTCAATCATCTACAAGTCTTGGTACAAGTATCTTCTAACATGATCATGTTTAAGACTCAATAAACTTCATGACAGCACACATAACTCCTAACTCGGATCCTCACGCTATATCGATTTCATCCCTTGTTTTTTAAGTCCGCCTTTGCCCGGTTCCACTTCCTCCTATTGCAATGACACATACAACAAAACAATAGCCGGATAACTCCGGTGAGAAATAGATTTCCCAGTAAAAGCAACTAAACATGCATAATCAATATCACAATCATGATATAGAAGTAAATACAATGCATGCTTTCAAAACAAGGTTCATTTCGTCATTCATCGACTGGGATCCCGAGAAGAAGATATCATAGCTAATCCACCGACACACCCTATCGAGGTGGGGCTACTATCTTGCTCCTCTAGACTTTGAAGCCATTATATATGTAGCTCAGACGCTAGGCTCAAACAACCACCCAGGCCATACATATACAATCCCTCAAATCGTCTATTCGAACGTGTCCGTTCATTTCAAACTCCAAGGAATAAGTCATCAAGATGAATGCAACATGTAACATAATCAGGGCATTCATTATATCAAGAACTTATTCAAGTAATCAAAAGAAAGCACATAAGAGCACTTAAACAAACAAGTATGTGAATTGAGGGAACTCGATACAAACCATCTCGAGTTATAATCCCAATCAAATTGTAGTCCACTTTTACCTTTCAAATGTGATGTCTAGGAGGTCTTCAAACTTGTCAAAAGCTGTGCTATCGTCTATCGGTTTCGAAGTCGAGATTTATCAATTGAAATGTCCTGTTCAAGCACTGAAACAACAACATAACAAGCAAAGAATCATCAGCTAAGAGCTCATCCACTTCTAAGCTGAAGAATGATAGCAAATCACTCCAATTCAAAAGTTCGACGGCATTTCGGTATAACTCGGCGATTCCCGCAAATCTCTATATCATTTCTAACATTCATATCAATTGTTCAACCTCTAATCCAACATATCAGCAGGTGTATAGAATGAATCACAGCTAAGAAATCATAAGAACAAGATATACAATTCAATCTTCAATCAAATCTCAAGATTAACAAAGATAGAAGATCCATAACAACAATTCAATACCAACTGCTGATATCTGTCATTTTCGAACCATCAAACCTTGAGTAACAAAGAAGAAACTTACATCAAATCGAAGGTCTTGTCAAGAGGATTCCAAAACATCTTTCAGAATCGAATTCGGATAACCGTAGCTCAAGATATAAGGATTTGAAGATGAAGATGAAGCTTGAAGATCTCTTGAAAGTTGCTCTCGGTTCTTTTCTTTCCTTGGGCTGAAGAATCTGATGAAACTTGATGTTTCACACGTGAGCAAGCCTAGTACCAACAAGTGTCCCACTCAAATCCCAAAATTTCACTTTGGCCCCTCAACTCTTCCAAAATAGCAATTCAGTCCTCAATTACTCAATTCATTCAATTTCAATCCTAATCAATTTAAGAATATTAGAATTTAAATCAAAACTCCAAATATTCCCAAATTAATTATTCTCGGATTAAAATTAAATAATTCCGGGCGTTACAATTCTCCCCCACTAAGACTCGATTTCGTCCTCGAAATCTTAGTAATAACAATCAATCAAATCAAATATCAGATACAGAAAACTAAAGGAGACTCACATCAATGAAATAACTCTGGAAATCGTTGTCTCATATCTGATTCTGTCTCCCACGTCGCTTCTTCAATACCATGACGACTCCACTGAACTTTCACAAGTGGAATAGTCTTCGTTCGTAGTTGCTTCTCTTTTCGATCAAGGATCTGAATTGGCTTTTCAAAATAACTCAAGGTCTCGTCGAGTTCAGCTTCATCAGATTGAAGTACATGAGATTCATCAGAAAGATACTTTCGAAGCATTGATACATGAAAGACATCATGTATTCCAGATAACGCCGGAGGAAGAGCTAATCGATAGGCAAGATTGCCTATTTTCTCCAGAATCTCATAAGGACCAATATATCGTGGAGACAACTTCCCTCGCTTGCCAAATCTGACAGTGCCTCTGAACGGAGAAATCTTCAAAAATACTCGATCCCCCTGTTCAAAAGACAAAGGTCGACGTCGAATGTTGGCATATTTCGTCTGTCTATCTTGAGCTGTCTTCATTCGTTTCTGAATAAGCTTCACCTGGTCATTCATATCACGGATCATATCAGGACCAATATCAGGTACTTCAGAAATATCATCCCAGTACAAAGGAGATCGACATTTTCTTCCGTATAAAGCTTCAAAAGGAGCCATTCCAATACTCGATTGATAGCTGTTGTTGTACGAGAATTCACAAAGAGGTAATGAATCTTGCCAACTCGTGCCAAAATCAAGCACTACAGCTCTCAACATGTCCTCCAATGTCTGAATGGTACGCTCAGACTGCCCGTCTGTTTGTGGATGATAAGCTGTGCTCAAACGAAGCTGAGTACCTAAAGCACTCTGTAAGCTATGCCAGAAGTGAGATGTAAATCGAGGATCACGATCTTATACAATAGACTTCGGCACACCATGTAATCTGACAACTTTACGGACATAAATTTCCGCCATCTGATCATGTCTGTACGTCATACGATAAGGTATAAAACACGCAGACTTCGTGTAACGCCCCGTTTTTATCTTAAATGAGTTTATTTGAGTTAATAGAGATTACAGAGTTCTCGAGCCGGTTTGATTTTGATCAGGGTCTTTTTTGCAAATTTTGGAAATTTCAGGGACTAAAATGCAAATATGGAATTTTATATATTATCTACACTTATTTTGACTCTCAAAAGGAGCTCCTCCTCTTCCTCTCAACCGTGAACTCCATTGAAGCTTGGGGAAAACGTTTCCAAGCTCTTCCAATCTCGGTTTCCGGTCGATCCGTCCGTTAGAAATTAATTCTGAAGGCAGATTATCGATCACTGCAGTGAGAGCTCTGTTATATTGTAAGTTCTTCTACGATCGGATACATTCTAGTTTTTGGATGTTGTTAGAATCATTCTAGATTCGAGTATGTTGTTCTCTACAGAGTTCTGATCGTTTATTATCTGTCGGTTTTGAATTAGAGCGACGTTCGAAATTGTTATGATTTTTGGAAGTATTATTAGAAAATGTGGGTTTTGAGATTTGTTGGGTTTGTCTTGTTGTTGTGGTTTTAGCATTGAATTGAGTTGATATCAGTATTGAACTGCTGTCTGCGTTGCCGGTTTGTTCAGTTTATAGCCGTTATGCCGTCGGTTTGAGTTTTGAGGGTTTCGAACCGTTTTTGAGTTGTTGAACTTGGCTTGTAAGTTGGTCTTTGTTGTTGATCAATCTCTTGTATCTGAACAGATTCGTTTGGAGTTGTCAAGCCCTGAGTTAGCAGCTGATTGATCGTTTCAGAGTTGGACGAAGATCGGTAATGAGATTTACCTTGATCCGTAGTTGTTGTTTAGATTGTATAGTTGTTGATACAATCTTTTGTTGTAGCTTTCCTGGAGTTGGAACTACTGCATTGAAAGGTAAAAGCAGTCATCGTAGCGGGATAGCATACTCGGGACTGTTGGTTCTCGAGTTTCCCTTTTTAAATCACATATTGCATTGATACTGGTTCTAGCACGTGGAACTTGTAATTGTTGATTGATTGAGTTTTTGTTATGTGGCTTATGTTTATGTTTCTGTTATGCATTCATCTTGAGCCTACTTGATTTCAGCGGGCATAACCGCCCTTTTTGTTAGACGTTTGGGAACTATGATTGAGTGGCCTAGGTTGTAGTATTTCGCCTAGTGCTAGCATACTCATTATGGTTGCTCAAAGTCTAGAGGAGTGGGATACGTGGCACCACCTCGATTGGGAGAGTCGGTGAGTCGTTACGTGATCTCATCCTCGGGATCCCAAAAGCAGAGCAATACTCCCGTGTTTATCAGAATCGATATCCTGGTTTTAAAGACATGCATATCATTAACTTCGACTTGAATATGTGGTTTGATAGCATGTTGTGTATTCATTACTTGATATGTTGCTTTTTCTGGGATTATCATTCTCACCGGTTATCCGGCTGTTGCTTTGTTTTGTATGTGTACTTGGCAACAGGTGGGGCAGGAACAAGTCAGAAGAGGCATGGTTAGCTTCGAGGGCAAGTAGTAGAAGTGAGACTCGGTTTAGAAGTCGAATTAGCATGTTTATCTAGTTTAAGATTGAAGCATGTTAGAACTCGAACTTGATATGTTTTGTTATTCGGATTGTAATCTGAAATCGAAGTATGTTGTTGCTTTATCGATTTAGACTTCTGGTTGTTTAGGCCTTCTGAAAGCATGACTTGTTATGGCATGTTTCCCTACACCCTGTTATTGCATTTGTATTTGAAGGCATGTCGGACCAAGCGCGGAATCTTTTTTTTTTTTCTTCCCGCAGCCTGAGCAATTTTCTGCCCAGGCCTTCCGCGCGCGGGCGAGGCATTCCCCGCGCGCGCGCGAGGCCTTCGTTGGGCCTCGGGATCGTTTGCCCGCGCGCGCGCGAGCTTGGTTCCTCGCGCGGGAGCGGGCCTTTTAAAAAAAAAAAAAAAAAAACTTTTGAATTGTTTTACTCTTGGATTCTTGTTCGCTTACTTGTTGTTTAATCCGAGATTAGTGGTTTAGAATCGAGGTCTCACATTAAGTGGTATCAGAGCCTTAAGATTCTTGGTCGAACTAGAGTGAGCGGGTAAGATCGAGTCTGTGTGTAATGACTCATCGCATGTGTTTGAATTATTTAATTGTGTACTTAATTCCATGCGAGCATGCTTTATTGTTTGAGCATTATTTGAATTACATGGTTGTGTGATTTAAATTAATAAAGCATGATCTACTTGAGATATAACTGTTTCTGTTCTCGACTGGTATTCGGTATTCCAAGCGGTTGTAAGGGCACTGATGGTAGCGATTGAGATATCTCGTGTGCTAACCTTTGATTATCAGATGGGTCCTCGTCGAGTGATAAACAGAAACACACCACCAGTTATCCCTGCGACTGAGCAAGCTAGCACTGAGGTTGATCAGTTGGATGCTTCAGCAACTCCTATGGAAACCTTGCTGAAGAGGTTTCAGTCGTTCAATCCGCCATTGTTGATGGGTTCAGAAAATCCAGTTGACTGTGAGAGTTGGTTGGATGATATGGATCAGTTGTTTGATTCCATTGACTACACAGATGACCGCCGAATCAGGTTAGTAATTCATCAGCTGCGTGGTGGTGCTAAGAGCTGGTGGATCATGACAAAGAAAGCATTTGAGAGTAGAGGTACAGAGGTTACTTGGACTCTTTTTAAATCTGAGTTTTATAAGCGGTTTTTCCCTATCTCGTATCGTAAGGATAAGGGAGCAGAGTTTGCAAATCTGAGGCAAGGGAATCTGAACATTAAAGAGTACGTGGCTAAGTTCGATAGTCTGTTACGTTTTGCACCGCTAATTGCCGGAGATGAAGAAGCTAAGGCAGATCAGTTCATCAACGGGTTGAACCCCGATGTCTTCACGTTGGTTAACACCAACAGGCCTAGCAACTTTGCGGATGCCATGAATTACGCAAAGGGAGCAGAAGCAGGCTTGTGGAGGCAAAGAGGTAATCAGGGGGCACCTCAGCAGCAGAGGCAGTATCAGAACCAACCATCTCAGTACCAGAATCAGCCACCTCAACATCAGAACCAGCAGCAGAGGTATGAAGGTGGAAACAGTGGGGGAAACAGAAAGGATCAGTACAAGGCAAGAGGTAAACAGTTCAAGAGACAGGGGAACAGTTCGTCCAGTTCCAGTGGTTCGAAGCAATTCGGTTCAGGACCGAGTTCTGGGTCATCATCCTTGTACTGCAGCAAGTGTGGAGGAAGACACTCACCGGATCAGTGTGTGGGAGTCTTCGGCAATTGTAACACATGTCAGCAACCGGGACACTTCTCTAAAGTGTGCCCTCAACGTAATAGAGATAGAGCTCAGAGTGGGAGTTCGTCTAGACCTGCAACTCAGCCGGAGAGGCAGTCGTCTGCAGTGCACTCTTTCCAACCCCAGCAACAGCTAAATAGACAGGGAGGTAGCTCTAGTGCAAATCAGCCTCCGAGACAGCAAGCACGAGTCTTTGCATTGACAGAGGATCAGGCTCAGGCAGCACCTGACGATGTCATAGCAGGTAACTGTTCGATTTTCGGTCATTCTGCTCATGTCTTGATAGATACAGGTGCTTCCCATTCCTTTATATCTGAGAAATATGTGTTATTGCATGCTTTGCCAACTGAATTGTTGCCTACAGTAGTAGTTGTTACTTCACCTTTGGGTGGAGGAATTGTTTCTGTCCGACTAGTCAGGAACTGTGAATTTTGTTTCGAGGGGAATTTGTTAGAATTCGACTGTATTGTGCTTGGGTTGTCAGATTTTGATTGTATTGTCGGGATAGATGCTTTGACCAAGTACAGTGCAACAGTTGATTGTTTTCTGAAAGTTGTCAGGTTCAGACCTGAAATGGCAGACGAGTGGAAATTCTTTGGTAAGGGTTCTCGATCTAGAATTCCTTTGATTTCAGTGTTATCTATGACTCGTTTGTTACAGAGAGGTGCAGAAGGATTTTTGGTTTATGCGGTTGATGTACTGAAATCTAGCCCAGCTTTGGTTGACTTACCAGTGGTTAGAGATTTTGATGATGTGTTTCCGGAAGATGTTCCTGGATTGCCACCCATTCGAGAGGTTGAATTCAGCATTGACTTAGTGCCAGGTACTCAACCTATTTCAAAAGCTCCTTATCGTATGGCACTTGTTGAATTGAGAGAGTTGAAGGAGCAGCTTGAGGATTTGATTGCCAAGGGATATATCAGACCTAGTGTATCGCCTTGGGGTGCTTCTGTTCTTTTTGTTCGGAAGAAGGATGGTTCTATGCGGCTCTGTATCGACTACCGTCAATTGAATCAGGCTACAGTTAAGAACAGGTATCTTTTACCCCGAATAGATGACTTGTTCGATCAACTGCAGGGTTCTACTATCTACTCTAAGATTGATCTGAGGTCAGGCTACCATCAGCTGAGAGTGCGAGAGGAAGATGTTCCTAAGACCGCATTCAGAACGAGGTATGGTCACTTTGAGTTTATAGTCATGCCATTCGGTTTGACTAACGCTCCAGCTGTTTTTATGGGTTTGATGAACCGTATCTTTCAGCGTTATTTAGATGAGTTCGTCATTATTTTCATCGATGATATTCTTATCTACTCGAAGAACCGTACTGACCATGCAGAGCACTTGAGAATCGTCTTGCAGATTTTACGAGTTGAGCAGTTGTTTGCCAAGCTATCGAAATGCGAATTCTGGTTAGATCGAGTTGTCTTTCTCGGTCATATTATTTCTGAAGATGGGATTTCTGTCGATCCCAGCAAAATCGAAGCGGTTATGAATTGGCCTAGACCGACATCAGTACCTGAGATCCGAAGCTTCATGGGTTTAGCTGGTTATTACCGTCGTTTCATCGAGGGTTTCTCGTCTATTGCCAAGCCTATTACCCAGCTGACTCAGAAGAATGCGCCTTTTGTCTGGACTACAGATTGTGAGGCTAGCTTTGTTGATCTGAAGAGGATACTGACCAGTGCTCCAATTCTTTCTATTCCGAAGGGTACTGGAGGTTTCACAGTGTATTGTGATGCTTCTAACCGAGGTTTGGGTTGTGTTCTTATGCAGCATAAGCATGTGATAGCGTATGCATCGAGGCAGCTGAAACCGCACGAGACTCGTTATCCGGTTCATGATCTTGAACTTGCAGCAATTGTATTTGCTTTGAAGATCTGGCGTCACTATCTTTATGGTGAGTCTTTCGAGATCTTTTCTGATCATAAGAGTCTTAAGTACTTGTTTTCACAGGCAGAGCTGAATATGAGACAGAGAAGATGGTTAGATCTGTTGAAGGATTTCGACTGTGAGATCAAGTATTATCCAGGGAAGTCGAATGCAGTTGCAGATGCCTTGAGCCGAAAGCTTTGTTCTTTATCTCTTTCAACTATCGGTGTTTCTCAGTTGGTCGATGATTGTTGCACTTCTGGTTTAGAGTTTGAAATAGATAGGGAGACTATCAGAGTGTTTGCTATTCAAGCCGAGCCGGAGTTGTTTGTTGCAATCAGAGAAGCACAGAAGTCTGAGCCGAGCATTCAGGTTTCGGTAGAGAAAGTCAGAACTGGGCATCAGTCAGAATTCCAGGTTAGAGATGACGTTTTGTTTGTGAATAACCGTATTGTTGTGCCTGATATTTCGGAGTTGAGGCAGCGTATTCTCCGAGAGGCTCATTGCAGTCGATTTAGCGTTCATCCTGGAGGTCGTAAGATGTACAACGATCTGAAGAGTCAGTTCTGGTGGAAGAGAATGAAGGACGATGTTGCGAGATTTTTATCTCGGTGTTTGAATTGTCAGCAAGTGAAAGCAGAGCGGAAGCGACCAGGTGGTATTTTGCACAGCCTATCTGTTCCTGAATGGAAATGGGATCACATTTCTATGGATTTTGTCACGAAGCTACCGCGATCCGTTCGAGGATGCGATGCTATTTGGGTAGTGATCGACCGATTGACGAAGTCTGCGTGTTTTATTCCGTACAGGATGACGTATCGTCATGATCAGATGGCTGAGTTGTATGTTAGCAATGTTGTGAGATTGCATGGTGTGCCGAAGTCGATCGTTTCAGACAGAGATCCTAGATTCACTTCTCACTTCTGGCATAGTCTTCAGGGGGCACTTGGTACTCGATTGCATCTGAGTACAGCTTATCATCCTCAGACAGATGGACAGTCAGAGCGGACTATCCAGACGTTGGAGGATATGCTGCGAGCGGTAGTGCTAGACTTTGGCACTAGTTGGCAGGATTCTTTGCCTCTTGTCGAGTTTTCTTACAACAACAGCTTCCAAGCGAGTATCGGTATGGCGCCTTTTGAGGCTTTGTATGGTAGAAAGTGCCGATCTCCGTTGTTTTGGGATGAATTGTCCGAGTCACCAGATTTGGGACCGGAGATGCTTAGAGATATGGCAGAGCAGGTTAAGATCATTCAGACCAGAATGAAGTCAGCTCAAGATAGACAGGCGAAGTATGCGAATGTCAGACGTCGACCTCTGAATTTTGAGCAGGGAGACCGTGTATTCCTTAAGATTTCTCCGTTCAGAGGCACCGTCAGATTCGGTAAGAGAGGAAAGTTATCTCCGAGATTCATCGGTCCGTACGAGATTCTCGAGAAGATAGGCGATCTTGCCTACAGACTTGCACTTCCTCCGTCTTTATCTGGTATTCACGACGTTTTTCACGTCTCTATGCTGCGAAAGTACCAACCAGATATTTCTCATATCCTTCAGCCTGACGAAGCCGAGTTAGACGAGACCCTGAGCTATTTTGAGCGACCGATTCAGATCCTTGATCGGAAAGAAAAGCAACTCAGGACCAAGTTGATTCCGTTGGTGAAAGTGCAGTGGAGCCGTCACGGAGTCGAGGAAGCGACTTGGGAGATAGAATCTGACATGAGACAATGTTTTCCAGAGTTGTTCGGATGACGTGAGTTCTTCTTACTGTCTTTAGTTCTTTATTCTATCTTATGAGTTGTGGTTCTCGTTGATTTCGAGGACGAAATCTCTTCTTAGTGGGGGAGAATTGTAACGCCCCGTTTTTATCTTAAATGAGTTTATTTGAGTTAATCAGAGATTACAGAGTTCTCGAGCCGGTTTGATTTTGATCAGGGTCCTTTTTGCAAATTTTGGAAATTTCAGGGACTAAAATGCAAATATGGAATTTTATATATTATCTACACTTATTTTGACTCTCAAAAGGAGCTCCTCCTCTTCCTCTCAACCGTGAACTCCATTGAAGCTTGGGGAAAACGTTTCCAAGCTCTTCCAATCTCGGTTTCCGGTCGATCCGTCCGTTAGAAATTAATTCTGAAGGCAGATTATCGATCACTGCAGTGAGAGCTCTGTTATATTGTAAGTTCTTCTACGATCGGATACATTCTAGTTTTTGGATGTTGTTAGAATCGTTCTAGATTCGAGTATGTTGTTCTCTACAGAGTTCTGATCGTTTATTATCTGTCGGTTTTGAATTAGAGCGACGTTCGAAATTGTTATGATTTTTGGAAGTATTATTAGAAAATGTGGGTTTTGAGATTTGTTGGGTTTGTCTTGTTGTTGTGGTTTTAGCATTGAATTGAGTTGATATCAGTATTGAACTGCTGTCTGCGTTGCCGGTTTGTTCAGTTTATAGCCGTTATGCCGTCGGTTTGAGTTTTGAGGGTTTCGAACCGTTTTTGAGTTGTTGAACTTGGCTTGTAAGTTGGTCTTTGTTGTTGATCAATCTCTTGTATCTGAACAGATTCGTTTGGAGTTGTCAAGCCCTGAGTTAGCAGCTGATTGATCGTTTCAGAGTTGGACGAAGATCGGTAATGAGATTTACCTTGATCCGTAGTTGTTGTTTAGATTGTATAGTTGTTGATACAATCTTTTGTTGTAGCTTTCCTGGAGTTGGAACTACTGCATTGAAAGGTAAAATCAGTCATCGTAGCGGGATAGCATACTCGGGACTGTTGGTTCTCGAGTTTCCCTTTTTAAATCACATATTGCATTGATACTGGTTCTAGCACGTGGAACTTGTAATTGTTGATTGATTGAGTTTTTGTTATGTGGCTTATGTTTATGTTTCTGTTATGCATTCATCTTGAGCCTACTTGATTTCAGCGGGCATAACCGCCCTTTTTGTTAGACGTTTGGGAACTATGATTGAGTGGCCTAGGTTGTAGTATTTCGCCTAGTGCTAGCATACTCATTATGGTTGCTCAAAGTCTAGAGGAGTGGGATACGTGGCACCACCTCGATTGGGAGAGTCGGTGAGTCGTTACGTGATCTCATCCTCGGGATCCCAAAAGCAGAGCAATACTCCCGTGTTTATCAGAATCGATATCCTGGTTTTAAAGACATGCATATCATTAACTTCGACTTGAATATGTGGTTTGATAGCATGTTGTGTATTCATTACTTGATATGTTGCTTTTTCTGGGATTATCATTCTCACCGGTTATCCGGCTGTTGCTTTGTTTTGTATGTGTACTTGGCAACAGGTGGGGCAGGAACAAGTCAGAAGAGGCATGGTTAGCTTCGAGGGCAAGTAGTAGAAGTGAGACTCGGTTTAGAAGTCGAATTAGCATGTTTATCTAGTTTAAGATTGAAGCATGTTAGAACTCGAACTTGATATGTTTTGTTATTCGGATTGTAATCTGAAATCGAAGTATGTTGTTGCTTTATCGATTTAGACTTCTGGTTGTTTAGGCCTTCTGAAAGCATGACTTGTTATGGCATGTTTCCCTACACCCTGTTATTGCATTTGTATTTGAAGGCATGTCGGACCAAGCGCGGAATCTTTTTTTTTTCTTCCCGCAGCCTGAGCAATTTTCTGCCCAGGCCTTCCGCGTGCGGGCGAGGCGTTCCTCGCGCGCGCGCGAGGCCTTCGTTGGGCCTCGGGATCGTTTGCCCGCGCGCGCGCGAGCTTGGTTCCTCGCGCGGGCGCGGGCCTTTTAAAAAAAAAAAAAAAAAAACTTTTGAATTGTTTTACTCTTGGATTCTTGTTCGCTTACTTGTTGTTTAATCCGAGATTAGTGGTTTAGAATCGAGGTCTCACATTAAGTGGTATCAGAGCCTTAAGATTCTGGGTCGAACTAGAGTGAGCGGGTATCAAGATTCTTGGATTCTTGGTTCAGCTTGCATTTGATAGAGTCGAAGAGGTTGATAATTCGTATCAAATACTAACCCAGACAGACAACAGTCTTCAATCAAATTCGATACACCAATCGTCGATAAGGACAAAGAACATACCTTTCGACTGAGTGCATCTGCTGCCGCATTCGATTTCCCTGGATAGTACTTAATCTCACAATCAAAGTCTTTAAGCAAATCAAGCCACCTCCGCTGTCTCATATTCAATTCTGACTGTGAAAATAGATACTTCAGACTTTTGTGATCAGAATAAATCTCAAACTGTTCCCCGTACAGATAATGTCACCAAATCTTCAAAGCAAATACAATGGCGGCCAATTCAAGATCATGAATCGGATATCTGGTTTCATGAGGCTTCAACTGTCTTGAGGCATAAGCAATCACATGTCCTCGCTGCATCAAAACACACCCTAATCCTCGATGAGATGCATCACAGTAAACAGTGAAACCACCAGTACCTGAAGGAATCGTCAAGACTGGTGCACTGGTCAGTCGTGTCTTCAACTCAAGAAAACTAGATTCACAAGCTTCAGACCAGATAAAAGGAGCATTTTTCTGAGTTAACTGGGTAATTGGCTTCGCAATACTGGAAAAATATTTGATGAATCGACGATAATACCCAGCCAATCCCATAAAACTACGAATCTCAGGAACAGATGTCGGTCTAGCCCAATTGATCACTGCTTCAACTTTACTTGGATCCACAGAAATACCATTTCCAGATATAATATGTCCAAGAAAGACAACCTGTTTCAGCCAAAACTCACATTTCGAAAGTTTAGCATACAATTTCTCGGCTCGTAAGGTTTTCAAAACTGTTCTCAGATGTTCAGCATGATCAATCAGATTCTTGGAATAGATCAGAATATCATCAATAAAGATAATCACAAAATCATCGAGATACTTCTGAAATACACGGTTCATTAAAGCCATGAATACAGCTGGAGCATTCGTCAAACCAAACGGCATAACTATAAACTCATAATGGCCATACCTGGTTCTGAACGCAGTCTTAGGAATATCAGAATCCCTAACTCTCAGCTGATGGTATCCAGATCTCAGATCGATCTTGGAATACACCGAAGAACCCTGCAACTGATCAAACAAATCATCAATACGAGGCAAAGGGTATTTGTTCTTTACCATAGCCTTGTTCAGTTGCCGGTAATCAATACACAATCTCATTGAACCGTCTTTCTTTCTGACAAACAGAACTGGAGCTCCCCAAGGAGAAACACTGGGTCGAATGTATCCCTTGGCCAGTAAATCTTCTAACTGTTCCTTCAACTCTTTTAATTCCACTGGTGCCATTCGATATGGTGCCTTCGAAATCGGTGCAGTTCCAGGCATCAGTTCAATGTTGAAGTCAATCTCACGATACGGAGGTAATCCTGGAATCTCATCCGGAAAGACGTCCGCAAATTCACTAACCACTGGCAAATCAGCCAGGTTCGGGCTAGTTTTCAACGTATCCACCGCATAAACAAGAAATCCCTCTGCTCCTTTCTGCAAAAGTCGGGTCATAGATAATTCAGAAATAAGAGGAATCTTAGCACGTGAACCCTTACCATAGAATTTCCATTCTCCAGCCATCTCAGGTCTGAATCTCACTATCTTCTGAAAGCAATCGACGGTAGCTCTGTACTTATTCAGCATATCAATCCCAATAATACAATCAAAATCAGACATACCAAGTACAAAACAATCAATCTCAATCTCATTACCCTCATACTGTAGTACACAATTCTTTACTATCTGAATCGAGATAAGACCCCTCCCCAAAGGAGAAGAAATAGATACTACAACTGGTAATGACTCCACAGGCAAAGAATGCAATGCAACAAATTTGGCAGATAGAAACGTATGGGATGCACCGGTATCAAACAACACATAAGCAGAATAACCAGAAATAGAACAGTTACCTGCAATCACCTCATCAGGTGCTCCCTGTGCCTGCTCCTCAGTCAAAGCAAAGACATGAGCCTGCTGTCTCTGAGGCTGATTGCCTGCCTGACTTCCACCTGGTCGAGTCTGCTGCTGTGGATGTGCTGGCTGAAAAGAATGAACAAAAGAGGCCTGTCTTCCAGGTTGAGCCACTGATCGTGATGACTCTGCACCTCTTGCCTGTCCAGTATTTCTTTGAGGACACACCCTTGCAAAATGACCCGTCTGTTGGCATATATGACACCTCCCAGATACACCTCGGCACTGATCGGTTGGATGATTTCCACCACAACTGTTGCAGAACACTCCTGACTTCTGCTTCTTACTACTGGAACTCGAAGAACTGCTCCCAGACTTCTTAAACTGTTTTCCTCTTGCTTGCAAAAACCTTTTCTTTCCACTGCTACTACCATCTTCAAATCGAAAAGACTGTTGCGGAGTTGGAGCTGCAGGTTGTGACTGTCTCAGAGGTTGTGCGGTATACGAAGCTCCTCGCTGCTGTATCAAACCAGCTTCCGCTCCCTTGGCACTGTTCAAGGCATCAGCAAAGGTATTCGGTCGCCTTGTATTCACCAGTGTAAAAACATCCGGACTCAGGCCATTGATAAACTGATCAGCCATAGCCTCGTCACTGTCAGCAACATGTGGAGCAAAACGTAGCAATGTAGAGAATTTTGCAACATAGTCTTCGATATTCAAATTCCCCTGTTTCAGATTTGCAAACTCAGCCCCTTTATCCTTGCGGTAAGACACAGGAAAGAAGCGTTGGTAGAACTCAGTTTTGAAGACATTCCAAGTCAATACAGTTCCTCTACGCTCCAAAGCTCTTTTTGTAGTGAACCACCAGCTCTTCGCAACTTCATGCAACTGGTGCCCAATCAATCTAACTCTCCGTTCATCCCCGTAGTCAAGTGAATCAAATAGCATCTCCATATCATCAAGCCATCCCTCGCATTCAACAGCATTTTCTGTACCTTTCAAAGTAGGCGGCTTGTAGGATTGGAAACGTTTCAGAAGCGTTTCCATAGGAGTTGCGGTCATATCAATCATATCTCTTGACGTACTTCCCTGTTCATTACTCGGCACTGCAGTAGCTCGAGGCACTATCGGTGTGACAACTGTCGGTGGAGTATGAACTGTCTGTTCTGGTAGAGAAATAGGAACCTGGGGTCTCAGAGGAGGTCGGCCTGGTCTTCGAGACATATCTGATTATCAAAATGGTTAGGATACCAAATCATCAAATTATCTCAGTCCTCCTCTGATCATCTTACCTCTGATCAAGACTCGGTTCTGATTCAATCTTAAATAAATAATCATAATCATCAAATAAAACATGCTTCCAATCAATTCAGATAATCAGGTAGCATGTCATAATTCATCAGGATACATGCCTCTATCAGTTCAGATATTCCAATAAGCATGCATCTCTAATCATCGTAATCATACTTTCAAATAAAATAAATACAACATCTTGTAATAAAATACTTGAAAGTAAATCATGCTATCATTTAAAACATGTAATTCAATCACGTAATGAACTCATAGCATAAATCATAAATAAGTAAAGCAGATGACTCGATCTACCCCACTCATTGTCTATCTAAGTCCAGAATTTTCTTGCTTTGATACCACCTGTTGTGATGACCCGAGTTCTAATCTCTCATTAATCTCATTAATCATTATTAAACCATGTTAGACAATAATCAAAGTCTAAACAAAAGAATAAAATAAAAAAAAATATTTTTAAAATAAATTACACTGCGCACGCGCGGGCATCACCCCTCGCGCGCGCGCCGGCCAATGGGACCGAGGTCCCCTGGCTTGGCTCGCGCGCGCGCGAGCAGGAGCTCGCCCGTGCGCCAGCCAAACCAACAGAAAAAAAATAATGGCTCAGCTGCTGTCAAAAACGAGATCATGCCTATGATTGATTCAAGATCATGTCCTACCAAAGTCTAGACATGATGAAATCAAGCATAACAACTACCATGCATTCTAACATGCTTTTAATGCTAGGAATAAACCATTCCAAGGCTTTACAACATAATCATAATTCTCATAACATTCAATAACATTGTCATATATCAAGTTCAAGACACCTTATGTTGATTCAAGGATTTACAACATATTTCCAATCCTATAAACATCAACAAAACCACAACTCAATCATCTACAAGTCTTGGTACAAGTATCTTCTAACATGATCATGTTTAAGACTCAATAAACTTCATGACAGCACACATAACTCCTAACTCGGATCCTCACGCTATATCGATTTCATCCCTTGTTCTTTAAGTCCGCCTTTGCCCGGTTCCACTTCCTCCTATTGCAATGACACATACAACAAAACAATAGCCGGATAACTCCGGTGAGAAATAGATTTCCTAGTAAAAGCAACTAAACATGCATAATCAATATCACAATCATGATATAGAAGTAAATACAATGCATGCTTTCAAAACAAGGTTCATTTCGTCATTCATCGACTGGGATCCCGAGAAGAAGATATCATAGCTAATCCACCGACACACCCTATCGAGGTGGGGCTACTATCTTGCTCCTCTAGACTTTGAAGCCATTATATATGTAGCTCAGACGCTAGGCTCAAACAACCACCCAGGCCATACATATACAATCCCTCAAATCGTCTATTCGAACGTGTCCGTTCATTTCAAACTCCAAGGAATAAGTCATCAAGATGAATGCAACATGTAACATAATCAGGGCATTCATTATATCAAGAACTTATTCAAGTAATCAAAAGAAAGCACATAAGAGCACTTAAACAAACAAGTATGTGAATTGAGGGAACTCGATACAAACCATCTCGAGTTATAATCCCAATCAAATTGTAGTCCACTTTTACCTTTCAAATGTGATGTCTAGGAGGTCTTCAAACTTGTCAAAAGCTGTGCTATCGTCTATCGGTTTCGAAGTCGAGATTAATCAATTGAAATGTCCTGTTCAAGCACTGAAACAACAACATAACAAGCAAAGAATCATCAGCTAAGAGCTCATCCACTTCTAAGCTGAAGAATGATAGCAAATCACTCCAATTCAAAAGTTCGACGGCATTTCGGTATAACTCGGCGATTCCCGCAAATCTCTATATCATTTCTAACATTCATATCAATTGTTCAACCTCTAATCCAACATATCAGCAGTTGTATAGAATGAATCACAGCTAAGAAATCATAAGAACAAGATATACAATTCAATCTTCAATCAAATCTCAAGATTATCAAAGATAGAAGATCCATAACAACAATTCAATACCAGCTGCTGATATCTGTCATTTTCGAACCATCAAACCTTGAGTAACAAAGAAGAAACTTACATCAAATCGAAGGTCTTGTCGAGAGGATTCCAAAACATCTTTCGGAATCGAATTCGGATAACCGTAGCTCAAGATATAAGGATTTGAAGATGAAGATGAAGCTTGAAGATCTCTTGAAAGTTGCTCTCGGTTCTTTTCTTTCCTTGGGCTGAAGAATCTGATGAAACTTGATGTTTCACACGTGAGCAAGCCTAGTACCAACAAGTGTCCCACTCAAATCCCAAAATTGCACTTTGGCCCCTCAACTCTTCCAAAATAGCAATTCAGTCCTCAATTACTCAATTCATTCAATTTCAATCCTAATAAATTTAAGAATATTAGAATTTAAATCAAAACTCCAAATATTCCCAAATTAATTATTCTCGGATTAAAATTAAATAATTCCGGGCGTTACATTTTCAATGAGTGTATAACTTTCTTCCAACTCCATGAGTAAAAAACAGCTATATATGAAATATCATAACCCGAGAGAATGTGGAGTTGAGACTTTTACATTAATATTCCTGATATTATACATGTTATGAAAATGATTTCTATTATCATTATGATTATATTATTCTCAAAGTTTTTAGAAAATATTTATATAAAAAATTATATATATTTAATATTTTGATATTATGTGAAATATATATGTATAACTCATCCAATTATATATTAATATATTAGTTGATAACAAGATTTATAAATAAACATATGATCTCCTTACAAGTGTGTTTTAAAATGTTAAAGTTTGCAAATTTGAATATATATATTAAGGAATAAAAATCTAACTTGTGACTTTATGATATTTTATTACTAAGGGACTAGTAATTAGCCAGTTTGGGGTGTGATGAAACTTAAAATTTGTAATTCTTTATATGTTAAAAAGTATGTTTTAAAATTAAAATTTCATTAAAATTATGAAGTTGTATTATTTTAGTGTTATGTGTTTATATTTAAATATTTTACTAAAAATGTTGTATTTTATGTTTTGCGCAGGTTTGGTAAAAATAAAATAACTCAAGCTACAAAGGTCATATTGGAGTAATCTCAAATCCTACAGAATCACAAAAGAGGCATCTTCAACTTTGTAGCAGACAAAAAATTCCAAAAACCTCATTAAGATGATCAAAATAATCAAACATCAAAATGGAGACAGATTTACTTTTACTATATATGACCAGCTTGGAGTAAAAATATCATAAGTATTTCATCTTTTATCCAAAATGGGTGAATTATATGTCAAAACACATCTACAGACAAAGGGCTCGTGTTATATGTTTTGTGCAAAAGACAAATCGGAAGTCTAAGACATCAAACATGTCAATTAAAGTTGGGTCATTATATTAACATTCAAGGAGACAAGCACCCACCAACTTTACTATTATCTAACCTGTTCATGTTGAAATTCACCACAAAAGGATCAAATGAGCTAGGCAGTGACAAGAGCAACACGTCTGTGGTCAACTCAGTTGGTAGCACAAGATCCATGCTAACGAGTTTCTCCACAAGCCCAATCAACTTCAGACCATGCTCATGGAACGAAGCCCCATCTCGCATGCGCAAAGTGATTAGCTCCTTGACAATCGCATGTCGAAGTGGGCGTGTTTGTTCACCAAAGAGTTCTTTGATATGCAAATGAATGTCAGCAGCATGCTTTGCATTCTCAAAACGTCGCTGAAGCTCATCATTCATAGAAGCCTGCATATAACACTTGGCTTTCAAGTCATGGTCACACCAATCCTTGTAAGTCTGTAGCTCCTCAGGGCTACAATCAGTCGGAGCCGTATCAGGGGGCGACTCATCAAGTGTGTATGCAATCCTCTCCGAGTTCAAGACGATTTTCAGATTTCTTAGCCAATCGAGGTAATTTGGACCGGTCAGTAAATGTTTGTCGAGTATAGTAGATAGCGGATTGCGAATTGATGACATTGTCAAAACTTGTACTGAAAAATAATAACAGATAAATGTCAATGACTATTTTAAAATATTTAATAAGATATAAAGTGTGGACTTTAACTTTATAAATATTTACTCCCGCTATGTTTGACATTTTTACTACCCTCTAGTAAAAACAGGAAACTCCTTTCCTCAATAGGTACATAAGGTCCAATTAGCCAATTACGATCCCGAATAATATCAGTCAATCATAATTTCTAAAAGGTAGTTTCCAATTGCATCTCCATGCAACCCTTACGTAAACTTTTGTCTCACGCTTGATTAGGACCCAATAAAATGACGTCGTTCATCTTTACGTGTCAAGCCTTACCCATCGATATCGAACCTTAATGGATGGTTGCCATGAGTTCCCCCAATAATATGAGCCGAAGTCATGGGAGTTCCACGTAGTTCACATCACCATGTCAATGGATGTCACAGCTTTCCGGCATCCAAACCCCCCAATAATATGAGCCGAGTATTGAATACGGGTAGCGTTCGTCATGCATCCATTGTCGATGGAAGACATGAAAATTATAAACACATTTATAATTCCACTTTTTGGGCTTGATATAAATTTTGAATCTAATTCAAAATGAGGGTTTTTAATTTTGAAAAGGTCTCATCATTAATTTTAAAGATCGCCATGTTTGATCGTATGTTTGCCGGATTCATGCAACTTTGTTATTATAAAATAATAACGCACATACTAATTAACAAGGATGATCAATCGCCCCAAAAACCATTTGGCCTGTGTGAGCCAAACACGGGCCTAGGTCCAATTCCTAGGGAATGCATGGGATGCAAATGCAACAATTACATAAGCTTCCAATATTTACATGTCTTGGATCTTCATAATTCATCATGGCCCACCATCTTCCAATCTTGAACTTCCGCTATCAAATATTTTACATGAAAATATCCATGGCAAATAGGGATACATCTCATGGGGTGGGAACGGGCCATAAACCAAGCCCACTTTATAATTTGATAATTATTACAACCATTCAACACAAAATATCCTAGTATACACCTAGCAAATTGGTCTTGGGCTTTTAATCATCCTTCATGCACAATATCACATATCATACACCATCAATTAATTATCTCAATAATCAATTGATCAAATATTATATATCTTGGTCCAATCACTAACCACCACAATTATAAAATAAATTAACAAAATAAACAAACACCTTTGTTTACTTTCAAATTAATTTATTTATAATTGAATTTCTTGTAAATCATAATTTACTATAAATAATCAAAGTCACACTTTAACTATTTATTTTATGAGAAAAATCACATATTATAAAGTTTAATTTTTCATAAAAATCAACTATAATATATTTAACAATTTAGGGCCTATGACACATGATATTCCAAAACACTTTTGAAAAACTCAAGTCGTCATAGTCGTCACCGAAACTCCGTCGCCGGATTCCGGCCAATTTTTTTTTTTTATTATTAAAAATATGGGGCAGCCCACGGCTGCCCCTAGGACACCTTCGGGCAGCCTATTGGCTGCCCGAAACCATAAAAAAAAATATTTATAAAAACAGCCCAAAATTGATAAATCTTGATTTTCTCATGCGGTTAGAAATTGACCTCAACATAATATCCAACAAATACTACACAAATGATTAACCTAGGCTCTGATACCACTGAAGGGGATCGGTTAACTCGTGCCCGGAAACACAGCGGAAAGGATGGAAACTATCCAGTTCTGCAAGAGACAGAGCCTGCCCTCCAACAAGCTCAGCCAACTCTCTAGCTTGATCTTGCAAAATTTAAACGGGTAGAACACTTTTATAAAAATTAAAAATAAACACATGTTCAAACTTCACATCCCAGTAATAGTCAACCTACTCAAACCCTCTGAGAATGAGTGGTTTTCACTGGTGCTAAACCCATTGAAACATACGAAGTCCATTAATTAAAGTAGACTCAGAAGGAACTAAAAGGTTCTTTGTCAATCCATGTTACACAACTATAGTGTGTATTACTAAACTTAAACTAGAAAGCCTGCATGTAAAAGGGCATTTAACCATAGGTGTGATTAGAAATAACGACCCTTGCTCCCTTCTATTTTGCACCATAAGCAAGCGCCTTGCCCGCACCACCAGAACCAATGACAATAAAAAGTTTTCCTGCCAAGGGCGACTCATTGGAAATATTATGCGAACCTAAGAAATATAATAAAAATGTATCAAACTGATCACGTCATGTCATGTTAAAACATTTTAGCCAGCAAATTAATAAGGAAAGAACCTTAAAGTACATTCTAAATAGCATTAATTGCACCGATATAGTCGGTATTACAACCAAACATCTTTCCATTGGGTCGCCTGACGATGTAATTAACTGCACCTATCGACTAGAAAAATATTAACGTGAAAATTTAGATGCAAAAAAAATGCAATAGATTCAATGACATGAATCCTCGTGATTAAGTAGGTCGGTATAGATTTCATTAGCTACCTTTGCAACATGATCAACTTCATCGCAACAGGCAAGTGCCACTTCCTTATGAGGAATAGTACAGCTCTGATATTCCAATTTCATTAAACTTAGATATTTAGACAACAAATCAACTTTAGGGGCAGATGCAAAGAACTGACCGTAACCTTTGTATCAGGACCAATTGATCTAATGTTGTATAAACTAACCAAATCCTCTATTGTTGGCTGCCCAAGAGGATACCTTTCCCGGTTCCAGAGTACCAAACGTGAGATATCCACCAAATTTGGGGCAAAGTATCCTTGAAATCAATCCCCTTTCTCCCATAACCAGCCCAATGATGGGCACCTGAAGATCACGAAACTTTAGCACATGTTTTTGGCACATTTTCAAAGCAATAAATCGAACGGATCATTGAGAAATATTTATAAAAAATACATTTTCTCATTTAATTTTTGTACCAGCAAGCTCCAAAATTACAATAAATCGATATACCTAATTTTTAAATTCGAAATTAATCTTAGAAATTTCCAAAAAAAAATAATCAACTCATCAAATTGGCTAAATTACAATCTAGCTAGACTGATATAAAAAAATCCAAAATAAAGGCATCCAAATTATCCACAAAATTACAAACATATCCAATCGGGTAAAATATTCTACGTACAACCAATTACAATAACATATAAAATTCAAAATTTTCGAATTGAACAAAAAAACCAATTTATAAACCCTCAAATTCGAAATATACCTTATAGTGTAGGAAAAAAACTCCCACTTGGCGGTCGGAGGCAGTTGCGGTAGAGGTCGGCGGCGGCAGCTGCAAATCTCTCTATCCGTCCTCCTGCAAAGACGTCCAGAGAAGTGGTACGTGCTTACTAACCAGCTATGCTCTGCATCAGTGCATGTCAGCCGACCTCTTCAGCTCACGATCTACCGTCAGCATTCTTCTTGTATTTATTACATGCTTTTGAACATGAATTTTCTCGTTTTTCCTACCAAACGCATCGATACAAGCATACAGGCAGGGTCATGTTTTGCATGAATTTAATGACCTTACGCTCAAAACCAGTCATGCCTTAGCCACTTGAGTCATTCCCTGGTGAAGATCTTTATGACAATATCTCCAACTACGAGTGGAAAATCTTTAGAGTAGTGTCATCATGGTACAGATGATACAGATGCAAACATCAAGTATGTCCCAACCAATCCTCTGCCACTTTCTCTGGCATCCGGTACTCGATCCAAAGCTAGGATCCATATGAGTAGAAGTCTCGAAAGCTTGGACACAATCCAACGCTCCTGTCCGCACTTGTTAGAATCCCATAAGCCAAATCTTTAGAAATCCTACCGATGATGATAGTCTTCGGGCAACCTAAACGCCTCATCATCGTTTCTTTAAAAGTCTCATTAATCCTACAAGGATAACCCAAAAAGTCTCATTACTATCTCCCAAGTCTCTTTGCATGCTGCTCTGATACAATTAAATGTAGCGACCCAACCCGAATCCACTATCTTATCAGAGTTTAGAGCATAATTAATCATTCTTTAAATAAATTGTGAGGAAGACTTAAATAAAAGCAGACCGGAAGAATACAACCGGTTAAACAAATTCGATTATACAACCCAATCGAATAAGCTTAAATAAAACCTACAGCTAATCCTGCTGTTTTCAAAGGTCAATGGCCTTTCCAAGCTCTTGGTGCTCAATCCTGCACCTATACATGCCCCGTCTAATGGGGTGTCCAGATACACAAAAAAGACTGGACGTGAGAGACTACACTCAATACGGAAATACGGCTAAACATACAAACATGATGCATGAAAATGAGTATGACAAGGTATCCATATCTGGGATAACTGTATACAAATTGCTCAGAATGGCGCTTATCACATGAGTGGTACAACCTGGGAATCAAATCCAGCATACACTGCTCATTCCTACCGAACGTGGACCGTATCCCTCAGATGCCAGCGCTGGCTAACCCGTCGGTCACGCGGCGCTCGACATCAACCGTCCGAACAGGGCTGAACGGCCCTACATGGTTCATCTCAAAAGATGTACATGCACAATATGATATGCACATGTCGCATAATAATCCATGCAAAATATGACACATAAATGCAACACATAAGCATGCATACCCGCTGACCATCTTAGTCAGTACTTACGTACCTTACTACAGGCAGTCCTAGCAGTCCCAGCAGTCCTACTCTAGGTTCCAATTCTATCATCAGCTCTACAATGCAAATACCCATACATCATTCATTAAGCTCTAAAAGCCTTAACTAAGTTATTGCATACTCTTAAATAATTTAAGGAGACCATAGCTATACCTGCATCCATCGTCAGCCTGATGATGGAGACTACTCAACCACTTGGGCATCTAATGCTGCACCTCCGCAGTTACGAGCACAGCTCCGCCACTTGAACATCGCTCCACTACTATGTCAGACACTGTCTGACTATGCTAAAATATATATTCCCTACTCCAACTCTAAAATAATAGTACCCAAAGCCCTAAAATAGAGCCACTCAGGAAAGGATAGGAATTGGTGCGATTCTGAAATGAGCTCCTCGGCCTTCTTTTATAGACAAGGGTTCAGACCGTCCGAACCCGCCTTTGGACCGTATGATCTCTGCATGCATGACAAGTGTCACCTGATAGCACTTTGAAGCGTCCGATCAGGACTACAGATCGTCCAAACTCAAATATTACGTCACTCATGACATCACTCCTTCGGACACCTGGTCGGACCACTGTTCGGACCGTCAGATCCGGGACTTCGGATCGTCCGAACTCTAGTCTTGTCCAATCAAATAATTTCCTTATCTTATCTTATCTGAGGGAGATCGGACTATCCGATCCCTCTTCGGATCGTCCGAACATCACCCTCCCGAACATCTTCAGGCACTCCGAACTTGGACACTTTGGACCATCCGATCCCAGGTTCGAAGCCTCCGATCCTGCCTAAGACTTGGAACATTCCCGGCCATTTTAAAGTGTTTTGAATCCATTTCATGACTTCGTTATATCATCTGAAATTTTCTTAATCATATTTTAATTAATCTAAACATGATCACACGATTAATATATTCATTAATCGTTAATTCTGGATACGGGTCACTAGACAAAAAGTATTTTAGCCAAAGTATGATCCTTTGCTATACTGAATATCGAGAAATTTAAGGTCATGACAGCTATTGCTAAGGGAATCAAAATCAACTGGGGAAATGTTTTATTTAAAATCTTTTCTCAAATGATGATTGCATCAAAGCAATCACCTGGTGTGAGGCCCTCGATTATAATCATCTAATCTCGAAATAATAAAAATCAATTGTCGACAAATCAAGGAACCTGAACCAATTTTTTTTAAAAAAAGAGGAGACCCCGCGCAACCGCGCCCATGGGGTGGCGCGGGCGCCCCTGCCCATCACTCGGGAGCAGCGCGGCCGCGCCCTTTAGGCCACGCGGCCGTGCTGCTCCGACTGCTCTGGCTGTTCCGACTTCAAAAAAATCAACTCAAAAGATATCCAACACCCGGAAAAGTTCTGAAATGAAACGAACTAACAATCTTACAAAAACAAGAATTCTGCATACATTCAAAAGAGTCAAAATACATCAAGTTCGCTTGACATCGAAGTTCGACATTCACAAAGCAAGTTCAAATACGAAGTCGACTTCTAAAACCAAGTCCCCACTTCTATCAATCACAACCCAATCTAGCCATGCTGCCTCTGAATCGATCCTGCCCCACCTAATTCCAAGGACACATACAAAAACAAGACAACAGCCGGATAAATCCGGTGAGAATAATATTCCTAGTAAAAGAAGCATAACATGCAATATCAAGTAATATATCCAAATCATGATATAAACTTTAACATATTCCAAATATGAAATATAATGAGATTCATGTCTTTAAAAATTTGGATTATCTAATCAGATAATCGAAGGTAAACTCGGTTCTTTGGTTGGGATCCCGAGGATAAGATATCACAACAACTCATCGACTCTTCTGATCGAGGTGAATGATGCATATCCCAATCACCTAGACTTTGGAGCAACTATAAAGAGTATTCGGGCTATTGGAAGAACTCGACAACCAACACCACTCAAATATAGTCCCCAAAAAATCTAATTCAAAATGAAATCAAATCATTAGGATCAATATGAAATGCAAGTGCAATCGTAATAAATTCAAACATATAATTAAAGTAATTCAAATAAACATGCAAGTATGTGATTTCAGGGAACTCAAAAATCATCTCATATTCGAGTATTCGTCCCTATTCGATTAATTGCCGACTTATACCTTTCTCGATTTGAAGCTCCAACTCAGGATAAGGTACAAATACAAGAGTTTCCAATCAAAAGCCATCTTAACTCAAATAAAAAATAACAAGGTAGACTTGTTACCAATTCACGATCAATTCGTCGGTTCAAATCCTACCAACTCCGAGTTCACAGCCTTCCAACAAATATTTACGGAGATGCATAAGAATTAAATATCATTCATTCAATTCAAATCAATTCTAAAAACTCAAACAAACTCCCAAATTCCGAAAATATCAAACCGGCGGCATAACGACTAATAAACAGACAACCGAAAAACCACAAACTCAGCATAACTAACAGTACAACTCATATCAACTTCAATCTCTTCAAAATCAACTCAAAATCAACACTATTCCAAACCCCTCATTTTCGAATTATGCTTCAAAATTCACAATAAATCCGAACGTTGTTCTTTTTCCGATCTTACTTCAAATAAATGATCTATGCTAGCTCAAGCATGTTATATCCAAAAATAATTCGATTCCAACAACATCCAAAAGTTGGATTGTACAGATCAAATAAAAACTTACGATAGAACAAAGCCTTCGAAACCATGATCGCGCATATACCTTCAGATCGAAATTCTACCGGACGGATCGTGCAAAATCAGGGAACCCAAAAGCTTGAAATCACGTTTGGGGAACTCTAATGGAGGAGAAGGCGTGTTGGAGGTGATAAAAGAAGGGAGAAGCCTACTCATCCATATAAATATCTGAAGACCAAGTCAAACTTGGGAATATTTTACTTTAGCCCTCAGAATTCTTCAGAAATTGCAATTCAGTCCCTGATCAAATTTCAATTCAATCCTCAAATTCGTAATCTCGGAATATCAATATTGTAAGGCCCGGGATTAATTAGAAATTAATCCGAATTTATTTAATTTTAATCCGAGTATATTTAATTTGGGAATATTTAGAGTTTTGATTTAAATTCTAATATTCTTAAATTATTTAGGATTAAAATTGAATTAAAATAAGGGCCGAGGACCAAATTGCAATTATTGAAGAATCTAGGGACTAAATTGCAATTTTTATTGAAAGTTATCAGATTTGTTTTGTTGATTCAGCATGTACACGTGCATGATATTGAGAATTTAGAAGTTTTTGAAGCAGAGCCCGTCTTTCTTCCTCTTTTCCTTAGAAAGTTTGATTTTCGAATTGCCATAACTTTTGTTCCGGTTGTCCGATTTCGATTCCGTAAAGTGTTCTGGAATCCTTACGATGAGAGCTTCAATCTCGTGTAAGTTTTATGCTGTGTTTTATGGATTTCGAAATCATTATGGAGCAGATATCAGATTTTTAGTTGTTGATTGTGTTCTTGCTATTGTATCGCTTCTATTTTCGAGACTGGATCAAAGTTGGATGATTGAAGGGATTCATTATGATTTGTAGCTTGTATATTGATGACTCTAGCTGCTGATAAGATGTTTTATGACTGAGTTTTATATGATACATGCTGATATATGAATTGGAGTTACAAGTTTCAAAGTCGGGATTACGTCGGTTACCGATTTTGAATCGCTACGTCGTTTAATCGAGTTTTGGAACTATTTTGATAGCCGATTTCTGAGTTGAAGTTGTTGTTGAGATGTTATGAATGTTATAGTATTTTTCTTATTCAGTTTCAGTTTAGTTTGAAGGCTTAACGACACAAGACGCCGACTTGAATGAACAAAGAAAGTGAAACGACCCTAACTACTCTATACTAGACTATAATTAAAATAAAGGAAAATTACGGATTTTTAAAAATTTTGCCATGACCTATTTGTAAAACAAATAAGCCATCAAGACTCAAACAGCAATTTAAATAAGGAAAGAAAATTGACTTCAAAACTTAAGTGCGTTAAACATAAACATGCAATCCTAGTAACCACCTCCCGGTTACAGCATAAAGTAAACTAAAGCATTTAAAATTAATTCCAACGATAATCATAAACTTGCAAAAGCGAAAAACGTACTTCAAAACATAAGCTGTAGCACAGGGAATGCACATCCTGGCTATAAATACTACAAGATCTCAAATAATACTTCATTATTACAAATTCGATAACTGTGCGGAAAAAACATAAACTAAAAGGAAGCAACGGTCACTGGGCCTTGCACTACCGATGGCCTCATCCCAGTAGATCACTCCCCTCCGTCTCCTCCACAAAATCCTCACCTGCAAACATTCAAGCATAGTGAGTCTAAAGACTCAACAAGCATAACTAGGATAATAACAAGGGTTTAAAATACGTGATGCAAAAACTCAACTTAAACTGTAATATGCATGAAACTAGAAAGATATAGAAATCATGCATTAATGAACTCACACTATGATAAACTTTAACTTTCATAACATTCAACTTAGACTCATGCATAACTGAAAGACTGACATCTATGCAAAACGAGTCAACTAAAATTGTGAAACTTTAACTTTTAAACTTTTCTTTACTTTTTCCTCTTAGAAATCCGATCCCTGATTTGTGACCCTCTGTTTCGATCATGATCATGGCTGCAGTGCACTATGCCGGCAAGACGACGAGATTTCTCCCGACGAACTTAACCCCTCTATGGCAAGGAGACCGAGATGCCTCCCGATCCCACATTGCCCCTCTGTGGCAAGGGTAAACAAGATGTCTCTTGCTCCTTGCCTAACCTCTATAACCTCTTGGTGAGTAGACCGAGGCATCCCCCGGCCTAGCAACACCCCTCTTGTCACAAACAGATCACTTCATTCAAAAATATTTTCTTTCTTTTCCCTTTTCATTTATAAAGTCTCAACTCATACATTAAATGACATGCAACCAAGTAAACTTCCTTTTTCTTTATTAAACTCAAGGACACGTCAAATGCACACGAATAAGCAATCTTTAAGACATGAGACTCGACTCGAAAATGTGAGTTTAAGGTGGATGAGTGGCTGCCCCTAAGTCCAAAGAAGACAACTTACCCAACAAAATCCTCAAACTTGACTTAACTCGAGCAAGTAAACCGAAAAGCCCTTAACTTTGTCATGCCTTATCCAAAACCCGTACCGCTTGAACCGACACTCAACAAACACTCCAAATCATCCCAAGGAATAGGTGGTATCATCAAAAGATCAAAAGAGCAAATTTACAAAACACAAAAATCGGACAGCCCCTATTCAAAGGAAAAATCTGCACTTGCACCCAATTTTGAAAAATCCATAACTCACTCAATTCTTATCCGAATCGAGCCCATTTTATATCGACGCGACCACAACGTCATGAACTTTACCATGGAATAGCCTAACCCTGCCCAGACCTCAGCCACGACCCTGCCCTGCCCCGTGAACAGTGCTGCCCTGCACACTCACACACCTCCAATTCCAACAATTCAAACACTTAGCCCACTTTCCTCAACTTATCTCCACACCAAACACCCAAACACCTCAAATAACCTCTCTTAGGACTTTTCCCAAACACTTGGGCTACACTCAATCCACACTTTCACAACACATATCAAGAACATCAAGAATTAACCATCAAAACTCCAAAATATTGAACAATCAATCAAGACCAATGCAAGACCATTAAATACTTCAACATCAATTAAATTTCAGCCCCTACACATGCAACATTTCGAAAATTAGGTCCATATACAATCTGAAATTTCGAATTTTGGCAAGGACACTCAATTAATTCCATGTCAATGCACATATACTCAACATTAATCCACATAAACTCAACTCCCTAACATATTTAGAAAAAATCAGCCCCTAAACATGAAAAATTCAAAACCCTAACCTTCTAACAACATGCATTCTCGAAAATATTGCAAGAAATCATAAGGGTGGGGGTAGATATTGCTTGAATGTGAGCCCAAAGGAGTAGCTACACTTGCCTTTACCAAAAATACCTAGAACTCGAAATCAAGGAGAGGAGAAGAAGGTGGGATTTCAACCAACACACCAAGCTAAGCACCTAGGGTCTTCTCCGGCGGCTGGGAACGGCGGCAGGCGGCGGCGGACGGGTGGCTGGCGGCGGCGGGCGGTCTTCTTCAAGGGAGAGGGGAGGAGGCGGCTAGGGCTAGGGTTTGGGAGTTAGGGTTTGGTTGAGTCTTGATTTTCTTTTTATTGTAATGTTTTAAAAATGATAGTGTAAGTTAAAAGTTTAGTGTATTGTGTGTATTGTGTGTAGTGTTTTAAAATTCCACTTGTACTAGCAAAAGTACTACTTGTACTATTAAAACTTTTTACCTCAAACTTTTTGCTATTTTCAAACTTCTAAATTTAAAATTTCAACTCACAACATTTGATTGAAATTCCACTAACCCGGATTTAATAAAATCCTATTTTATGAAAAATTTAGGAAATAACCCAAGAAAATGATAAAATTGCTTTTTGACCCCTAAAAATTCAAAATTTGCATTTTTGGCCAAAACCCCCCTTTTACCTCTAACTTAAAATCTTAAAATTAAAAATCTTGAAAATAAACCACCGAAGCCCACCGTCGTCGCCTGACTGGATAAAAATTACTAACTAAACAGTTCAAGGCATTTAATTCAAATAAGTCAAGCAAGGCTAACTTTAACTGAAACTTAAACAATTAACTTCAAGAAATTTAAAATATAAATACTGAAAATAATTTTAGGCATGATTTTCAAATTTTAGAAGTTCTTGGTGCTACAATTCCTCCCTCCCTAATAAGAAATTTCGTCCTCGAAATTAAAACTTACCAAAAAGCTTCGGATATCGAACTCTGATATCTGCTTCTGCTTCCCAAGTGGCCTCTTCATCCGAATGGTTCTGCCATCTCACCTTGATCATTGGAATCGACTTGTTACGGAGTCTTCTCTCCTGTCTATCCAAAATCCGGATGGGCTTCTCCTCATAGGTCAAATGAGGAGATAGCTGAAGCGGTTCCGAACTAAGCACATGGGATGGGTTCGAGATGTACTTCCTCAACATCGACACATGGAAGACATTATGGATCTTATCAAGGTTAGGCGGCAAGGCCACTCTATAAGCCAGTACCCCTACCCTATCCAAAATCTCGAACGGCCCTATGAACCTCGGTGCCAACTTCCCTTTCTTTCCAAACCTCATCACACCCTTCATGGGTGCAATACGGATAAAAACATGATCACCCACCGAGAACTCCAAGTCTCTCCTCCGGTGATCAGCATAGCTCTTCTGCCTACTCTGGGCAGTCCTCATCCTATCACGGATCTTAGCCACTACCTCGGTGGTCAACTGAACAATCTCCGGACCAAAGTCTGATCTCTCACCTATCTCATCCCACAACACTGGAGATCTACACTTCCTCCCATATAGTGCCTCGTAGGGAGCCATGCCAATAGTGGACTGAAAACTGTTATTATACGCGAATTCCACTAGTGGTAGTCTCGACTCCCAACTACCTTGAAAATCAATAGCACAAGCCCTCAAAAGATCCTCCAAAATCTGAATCACCCTCTCTGACTGGCCATCAGTCTGCGGGTGAAAGGCGGTGCTAAAAAGTAGCTTCGTACCCATAGCAGAATGAAGACTCTTCCAAAAAGACGAAGTAAACCGTGGATCTCTATCAGACACTATGGAGACTGGAATACCATGTAGTCTGACTATCTCCCGGATATACAACTCCGCGAACTGAGTCATCGTGAAATTCATCTTCACCGGTAAAAAGTGAGCCGACTTAGTGAGACGGTCTACAATCACCCAAATGGCATTCGAACCTCTCAATGTCTTCGGCAATCCCACGACAAAATCCATGGAGATATTCTCCCACTTCCACTCCGGAATAGGGAGAGGCTTAAGCAAACCGGCGGGTCTCTGATGCTCCGCCTTAACCTGCTGGCATGTCAGGCATTCTGACACGAATCGGGCAATGTCACTTTTCATGCCTGGCCACCAATAAAGCTGCTGAAGATCCCGATACATCTTCGTACTACCAGGGTGGATTGAGTACGGCGATGTATGTGCCTCTGCCATGATAGTAACTCGCAGAGAATCACCTGCGGGAACCCAAAATCTACCTCTGTACCTCACAATCCCATCTACCACAGCATACAAACCGCTGCCTTTCTCCTCATCTCTCTGTCTCCACTTCCTGATCTGCTCATCAACTGACTGCGCTGCACGGATACGATCAAAAAGTGTAGTCTGCACACTAAGGGAAGACAAACGGGGAGCTCTACCACTCGCATAAAACTCAAGACCATACCTCTGAATCTCAACCTGCAACGGTCTAGACACTGACAAGGAGGTAATCACTGCAGTCTTCCTGCTCAAAGCATCTGCAACCACATTAGCTTTACCAGGGTGGTAGCTAATATTGCAGTCATAGTCCTTCACCAACTCTAACCACCTACGCTGCCTCATATTCAACTCCTTCTGGGTGAAGAAGTACTTGAGGCTTTTGTGGTCTATGAAGATCTGACTCTTCTCTCCGTAAAGATAGTGTCTCCAAATCTTAAGAGCAAACACTACCGCTGCCAACTCTAAGTCATGAGTAGGGTAGTTCTTCTCGTGCTCCTTCAATTGCCTAGAAGCATAGGCAATAACTCTGTCTCGCTGCATCAGAACTGCTCCCAATCCCAACTTGGAAGCATCAGTATATACCACAAAATCACCTTGCCCGGATGGCATGGTCAACACTGGCGCTGTCGTAAGAGCTTCCTTCAAAGTATCAAAGCTCCTTTGATACTCGGCACTCCAAACAAACTTGGCGTTCTTCTTAGTCAACGCTGTCATAGGCACAGCAATGGAGGAAAAACCCTTGATAAATTTTCGGTAATAACCGGCTAATCCAAGAAAACTGCGAATCTCAGACGCGCTCCTCGGTATAGACCACTCCTTCACTGCTTGAACCTTTGAAGGGTCTACTTCCACACCGCTCTTAGAAATAATATGACCCAAGAAAGCAACTTTCTCCAACCAGAATTCACACTTATCAAACTTGGCCAACAACTTGTGCTCTCGAAGAACCTCAAGAACGGTCCTCAAATGCTGTTCATGCTCCACTCTATCCTTCGAATAAATGAGGATGTCATCGATGAAAACAATGACAAAGCGGTCCAAGTAAGACTGAAACACGCGGTTCATAAGATCCATGAAAACCGCGGGCGCATTCGTCATCCCAAACGGCATCACAAGGAACTCGTAATGACCGTAACGAGTCCTAAAAGGTGTCTTCGCCACATCTGACTTCTTCACCTTCAACTGGTGATAACCTGAACGAAGATCAATATTCAAAAAGACGGATGCACCTTGCAATTGATCGAAGAGGTCCTCGATCCTAGGTAATGGGTACTTGTTCTTCACCGTCACTCCGTTCAAACCTCGGTAGTCTATGCACAATCTTAGACTACCATCCTTCTTCTTAACGAAGAGAACTGGTGCGCCCCATGGGGAGAAACTAGGGCGTATGAATCCCTTGTCAAGCAACTCTTGAATCTGCTCTTTTAACTCCTTCATTTCGGTAGGAGCCAATCTGTACGGTGCCTTGGAGATAGGCACAGTACCGGGAATCAAATCTATAGAGAACTCCACTTCTCTATCGGGCGGAATTCCCACAACATCGCTAGGAAACACATCCTCAAACTCCCTGACGATAGCCACATCAGAAATAACTGGTCGCTCTGGCAGCTCTGTCAAAGATAAACTGGCTAGAAATGACTCGCACCCACTAAGTACAAGCCTCTGAGCTTGCAAAGTAGAAATGACTCGAGTCTTCCTCAAGCTCTTAGCAGCCTCAAACCAAAACGGTTCCTCGCCCTCAGGCCTGACTAGTACTGACCTCTGCTGAAAATCTATCATCACCGCATTCTTCGTCATCCAATCCATCCCAAGAATCAGGTCAAACTCTGGCAAAGGTAGCACTATGAGGTCTGCTACCACTGACTGACCCTGCAAAAGCAATACAAGGTTTCTCACCAAGCTCCTGGTGGATAGCTCTTCCCCTGAGGGGATAGTAACTGAGAATCCAACCTCCAATTCCTCGCTCTGAATTCCCCTCTCGAGGGCAAAAGACTCCGATATAAAGGAATGGGTAGCCCCTGAGTCTAATAAGGCCCTCGTGGCTACGCCTGCCACAACAATCCTACCTGCATAGCAGTAGTTACAACGACGAAAGGTTGAAGTTAAAACCACGAGTTCTACTTAGGCTCATTCTAATTCAACAATTCCCAAACAAGATACTATTCATGCTAAACAGTCAAAGGTCCTAAGGCATGCAACAAGTTACTAGAGTAAAACCTCAAACAAGCAAAGATTTAGAGTCGCATGCATCAACAAATCTTTAACTGCTCTAACCCAAAAGTTAAGATATTACCTGTGAGAAGAGTAGTGTCTGGGTCGGCCTGCTCGGCCTCCATCACGAACGATTATCTTTGAAACTCAAGAACGATTATCTTTGAGTTGGCCCGCAAAAATCACATACTTGTTTATGTTTTGATTTGATTGTGGTGTTGTCGATCCATCTCAGGTAGTGGATCTTTAAATTTGAGTTGATATGATGTTATATCGAATTGATTCTAAGCCAAGGTTGCGGTTAACCTTATTTGCGAGTCGTTTACGAATTCGTTAGATGGATATCCATGTCAAGATCATTTATGAATCTTGATGGCTTCGAAGTTATATGAATCAATTCGTATTTAAAGCGTTTGAGTACTCTATTTGTTGAGTTGAGTTTTAAATAGATTTAATATGATTTATTTAACGCTTTTGATATGTTGGTTATACTGAGATTTGTATCTCACCGGAGTTTATCCGGCTGTTGTCTTGTTTTGTATGTGTGCATGACAACAGAGAGGGCAGGAGCTGATCATCGACGTCATTGACAGCTGGGAGAGAGTCTAGCACGTGAGGACTCGGGTTGTAGATGATGTTTTGAATGTTAGAAGCAAGGAACTTTAGAACTTGTTGGTTTTGGAATACATGTATAAAACTTGAGATAGTTTGTGTCGTTATCGTTATCGTTTCTTTAGCGACTTGGTTGATGTAATAAAATGCATGTATACTTGCTTGAGACTTTGTTAGATGTATAAGTTTGTGTTTACATTAAAGGAAACAAGTTTTGGAGCTGTCAATTGCCAAGTTTTGGAGCTGTCAAGTGTGGGCAAGAATCTGCCCAGGGCCGTGCTCGAGCTGCAGAAAACAGCAGCCCGAGCGCAGCCCGGGGCAGAAAGTTCTGCTTCGAAATGGGCAGGGCGCGCCCGAGCGGCGCTTTTCAGCCGCTCGAGCGCAGCCTATTTTAAAAATAAAAAAAAAATTTGTTTGTTACAGCTTTGGATGCTTGGTGATTGCTTATTCATTAATTGCCCTTAAGATTTGAGATTAGCAACCCGAGGCCCCACAATAGGTGGTATCAGAGCGTTAAGTTTCTCGGACTAAGAATAGATGAGTGGGGTAGATCAAGTCTTTTACTCTGATTTAAGTATTCTTGAAGCATGTTTATTATCTGACTTGATTTACAGCTTTAAGAATTGCATGCTATCCGTTATCTGATATTATTGGAAGCATGTAATTATACGACTGACTCAGATTTGATCTTTTGAGAAGGCATTGAGGAACTGAAACAGAAATGTGTTATGATATGATGAATTGTATACTAATGTGTTTGATTATCAGATATGCCTCCCCGACCAGCACCGAGAGTTAGGCAGACATTGGCTACGAATCAGCCTGAACAGACAAATGCTGCACAGGTCCCAGTGACAGTGTCTGAACATGGACAGGGTAGTACGTCTACTGATGAGTTCAGTGATGCTAATCCAATGGAGAAACTTTTGAAACGATTCCAGTCATTCAAACCACCGAAGTTGCAAGGAACAGAGAATTCTATAGAGTGTGAGAACTGGCTGGAAGATATTGAGCAGTTATTTGAGTCCATTGATTATACAGATGATCGTCGTGTGAGATTGATAATTCATCAACTGCATGGCCTTGCCAAGAGTTGGTGGATGGCGACGAAGAGAGCACTGGAAAACCAAGGTACTGTTATTACCTGGTCTGTATTTCGAACTGCTTTATATCAGCGTTTCTTTCCTGTGTCTTATCGCAAAGACAAGGGAGCAGAGTTTGCAAGTTTGCAACAGGGACAATTGAATATTGAAGAATATGTTGCCAAATTCACTAGCCTGTTGAAGTTTGCACCACATATCGATGTTAGTGACGAAGCTCAAGCCGATCAATTCATCAATGGCTTGAATCCTAAGGTGTTTACACTGGTGAATTCGGGAAGACCGAATACCTTTGCTGATGCTCTGAATCGAGCAAAGGGTGCTGAAGCAGGGATACTAAAACAACGAGGAGCACAGTTTGTGCCACAGCCAGTGAGACAACCACAAGAACAGCCACAGATTCCACAGCCACCTCGATTTGAAGCTGGAGGTAGCAGCAGTGGAAAGAAAAATTTCTTCAAGGGTAAGAGCAAACAGTTCAAGAGATCAGGTGGTGGTAGCTCTTCTAGTTCTAGTGGATCCCGACAGTCTAGAGCTGGACAGAAGTCTGATGTATATTGCACCAAATGTGGAGGTCGCCATACTGATGAACAATGCCGAGGTGTATTTGGTAGCTGCCACATTTGCAATAAGATGGGACACTTTGCAAGAGTGTGTCCACAACGAGGATCTGAAGGTGCACAGGGTGCAGGAGCATCGAGACCGGTGGGTCAATCTACATCTTCAGTTCACTCTTTTCAACCACAGCTTGCCACACCGAGTAGATGAGGAGGTCAGACGGTGAATCAACCTCCAAGGCAACAAGCAAGGGTGTTTGCATTGACTGAGGAGCAAGCACAATCGGCACCAGATGATGTGATTGCAGGTAACTGTTCTTTTTATGGTTATCCTGCTTATGTCTTATTTGATACTGGTATGTCGCATACTTTTATATCTGAGCAGTTTGTTGCATTGCATTCATTACCTGTTGAGCCCTTAGCTACTGTTGTATCTATTTCATCACCTTTGGGTCGAGGTATTGTATCAGTGAAGTCTGTACGAAATTGTATATTACAGTGTGAGGGGCATGAGATTGAGCTTGATTGTATTGTACTCGGTTTGTCTGATTTTGATTGCATAATCGGTATTGATATGCTAACCAAGTACAGAGCTACAGTAGACTGTTTTCAGAAGATTGTGAAGTTTAGACCTGATATGGCTGATAAATGGAAATTTTATGGTAAGGGATCAAGATCTAAAATTCCATTGATATCTGTTCTTGCTATGACTGAGTTGTTACAGAAAGGAGCAGAGGGATTTCTGATCTATGCTGTTGATGTATTGAAGACTAGTCCGACACTGACTGATATACCGGTGGTGAGTGAGTTTGCAGATGTATTCCCTGAAGAGATTCCAGGACTGCCACCATACAGAGAGGTAGATTTCGGTATTGAATTGATGCCAGGTACACAGCCGATATCAAAAGCACCTTACCGTATGACACCGATTGAATTGAAAGAACTGAAAGGCCAACTCGAAGATTTGTTGGCCAAGGGTTATATCAGACCGAGCGTCTCTCCTTGGGGTGCTCCGGTATTGTTTGCTAGAAAGAAGGACGGATCGATGAGACTATGTATTGACTACCGGCAATTGAACAAAGCAACGGTAAAGAATCGCTATCCTTTACCTCGTATCGATGATTTATTTGATCAATTGCAGGGATCGTCAGTATATTCGAAGATTGATTTGCGATCCGGATATCATCAACTGAGGGTTAGAGACGAAGATATTCCTAAGACTGCATTTAGAACCAGGTATGGCCATTATGAATTCATAGTCATGCCTTTTGGTCTAACGAATGCACCAGCAGTTTTTATGGGATTAATGAATAGGGTATTTCAAAGATATCTAGATGATTTCGTGATCATATTTATCGATGATATCTTGATTTATTCTAAGAATATGTGTGAACATGCTGATCATCTCCGAATTGTATTGAGAACGTTACAGGAAGAAAAATTATATGCCAAGTTATCCAAATGTGAGTTTTGGTTGCAGCGAGTCGTGTTTCTTGGCCATATAATTTCAGGAGATGGTATATCAGTGGATCCAAGCAAAGTAGAAGCTGTGATCAGTTGGCAAAGACCGACGTCTGTGCCAGAAATTCGAAGTTTTATGGGCTTAGCTGGTTATTATCGTCGATTCATTCGAGATTTTTCATCTATAGCGAAGCCTATTATACAGCTTACATAGAAGAATGCACCATTTGTTTGGTCTGAGGCATGTGAAAGGAGTTTTGTTGAACTGAAGAAGAGATTGACTACTGCACCAGTGTTGACAATCCCTAAAGGTACTGGTGATTTTGTTGTTTATTGTGATGCTTTTCACCAGGGTTTGGGATGTATTTTAATGCAGAAAGGACATGTTGTTGCTTATGCTTCTCGACAACTGAAACCACATGAGATTAGGTATCCGATTCATGATCTTGAATTGGCTGCTATCGTTTTTGCATTGAAGATTTGGAGACATTATTTATACGGCGAGAAGTTTGAAATCTTTTCTGATCATAAAAGTCTGAAGTATCTATTCTCACAATCTGAATTGAACATGAGACAACGACGATGGCTTGATTTATTGAAGGATTTTGATTGTGAAATCAAATACTATCCGGGAAAATCTAACGCAGCAGCAGATGCCTTGAGTAGAAAATTATGTGCTCTATCTTTATCTACTATAGGTGTATCTAGTTTGATTGAGAATTGTTGTGTTTCTGGGTATGTATTTGAGACAGATAGAAGGCCGATGAGAGTGTATGCAATCAGTGCTGAGCCAGAGTTGTTGATTCATATCAAAAAAGCACAGAAAGCTGATCAGAATGTACAGAAATCGATTGAAATGATCAAATCAGGACATCGGTCTGAGTACAAGGTTAGTGATGACGATATCTTGTATGTGAATAACCGAATAGTTGTTCCCAATATTGCAGACTTGAGACAGAATATTCTGAAAGAAGCCCATTGTAGTCGCTTTAGTGTTCACCCTGGAGACAGAAAGATGTACAACGACTTGAAGAGTCAGTATGGTGGAAGCAAATGAAGTCTGATGTGACTGAATTTGTATCTAAATGTTTTAATTGCCAACAGGTGAAAGCTGAAAGAAATAAATCGGGTGGCTTATTACAGAGTTTATCAATTCCTGAATGGAAATTGGATCACATTTCCATGGACTTTGTAACGAAGTTACCGCGATCATCTCGAGGATGCGATGCTGTTTGGGTGATCATCGACAGGTTGATGAAATCTGCGTGCTTTATTCCTTATTGAATGACTTATCGTCATGATCAAATGGCGGATCTTTATATTCGAGAAGTGGTAAGACTTCATGGTGTGCCAAAGTCGATTGTATCTGACCGAGATCCGAGGTTTACTTCGCACTTTTGGCATAGCCTACAGGAAGCTCTAGGTACGCGTTTACATTTAAGTACTGCTTACCATCCTCAAATCGACGGTCAATCTGAACGAACAATTCAGACGCTTGAGGATATGCTTAGAGCTGTAGTACTTGATTTTGGTGTTACATGGCAAAATTCTATACCACTCGTGGAATTTTCTTATAACAACAGTTATCAGACGAGTATAGAGATGGCACCATTCGAAGCATTATATGGGAAGAAGTGTCGATCGCTGCTGTATTGGGATGATATTTCTGAGGTACCTGAGTTAGGACCTGATATGATCAGATAGATGACTGAGAAGGTGAAACTGATACAGTAGAGAATGAGAACAGCACAGCACAGACAGACCAGATATGCAAATGTACGACGACGGCCGTTATCTCTTGATCAGGGAGATAGAGTGTTTCTGAAGATTTCACCGTTCAGAGGCACCGTTCGATTTGGTAAATAAGGGAAATTATCTCCGAGGTATATTGGGCCGTATGATATTCTCGAGAAGATAGGCAATCTAGCTTATCGACTCGCTCTTCCTATGTCTTTATCTGGAATACATGATGTCTTTCATGTATCGATGTTGAGGAAGTACATATCTGATGCATCTCATGTGATTCACTCCGATGAAGCTGAATTGGATGAAACTCTTAGTTATTTCGAGCAACCTATTCAGATTCTTGATAGAAAGACGAAGCAACTCCGAACGAAGACCATTCCATTGGTAGATTCAATGGAGTCGACACGGAGTTGAAGAAGCGACTTGGGAAGTCGAAGAAGATATGAAGCAAAAATTTCCTTACTTATTTCATTGATGTGAGTTCTTATTCAGTTTTCAGTTATTTTTTTATTCTTATGAGCATGCGGACTGCATATCTATACTGTTTATGAATTCGAGGACGAACTCATATCTTAGTGGGGGAGAAATGTAAGGCCCGGGATTAATTAGAAATTAATCCGAATTTATTTAATTTTAATCCGAGTATATTTAATTTGGGAATATTTAGAGTTTTGATTTAAATTCTAATATTCTTAAATTATTTAGGATTGAAATTGAATTAAAATAAGGGCCGAGGACCAAATTGCAATTATTGAAGAATCTAGGGACTAAATTGAAATTTCTATTGAAAGTTATCAGATTTGTTTTGTTGATTCAGCATGTACACGTGCATGATATTGAGAATTCAGAAGTTTTTGAAGCAGAGCCCGTCTTTCTTCCTCTTTTCCTTAGAAAGTTTGATTTTCGAATTGCCATAACTTTTGTTCCGGTTGTCCGATTTCGATTCCGTAAAGTGTTCTGAAATCCTTACGACGAGAGCTTCAATCTCGTGTAAGTTTTATGCTGTGTTTTATGGATTTAAAAATCATTATGGAGCAGATATCAGATTTTTAGTTGTTGATTGTGTTCTTGCTATTGTATCGCTTCTATTTTCGAGACTGGATCAAAGTTGGATGATTGAAGGGATTGATTATGATTTGTAGCTTGTATATTGATGACTCTAGCTGCTGATAAGATGTTTTATGACTGAGTTTTATATGATACATGCTGATATATGAATTGGAGTTACAAGTTTCGAAGTCGGGATTACGTAGGTTACCGATTTTGAATCGCTACGTCGTTTAATCGAGTTTTGGAACTATTTTGATAGCCGATTTCTGAGTTGAAGTTGTTGTTGAGATGTTATGAATGTTATAGTATTTTTCTTATTCAGTTTCAGTTGAGTTTTAAGGCTTAACGACACAAGACGCCGACTTGAATGAACGAAGAAAGAGTTGAGGTTTGAAATGCGATTGATTGATGAATTCTTGATGGTTTTGACTCGTTTCTGAAATGATAGATTGGTATGAAGTTTGATATATGTATTTTGATTATATCTCGCAGATTTGAAGAGTTCAGAACCTCGATAAACGAAGGTATAATGACGACATCGCAAAGTAGGGACTTTGAAACTCAAGAACGATTATCTTTGAGTTGGCTCGCAAAAATCACATACTTGTTTATGTTTTTATTTGATTGTGGTGTTGTCGATCCATATCAGGTAGTGGATCTTTAAATTTGAGTTGATATGATGTTATATCGAATTAATTCTAAGCCAAGGTTGCGGTTAACCTTATTTGCGAGTCGTTTACGAATTCGTTAGATGGATATCCATGTCAAGATCATTTATGAATCTTGATGGCTTCGAAGTTATATGAATCAATTTGTATTTAAAGCATTTGAGTACTCTATTTGTTGAGTTGAGTTTTAAATAGAGTTAATATGATTTATTTAACTCTTTCGATATGTTGGTTATACTGAGATTTGTATCTCACCGGAGTTTATCCGGCTGTTGTCTTGTTTTTTATGTGTGCATGACAACAGAGAGGGCAGGAGCTGATCATCGACGTCATTGACAGCTGGGAGAGAGTCTAGCACGTGAGGACTCGGGTTGTAGATGATGTTTTGAATGTTAGAAGCAAGGAACTTTAGAACTTGTTGGTTTTGGAATACATGTATAAAACTTGAGATAGTTTGTGTCGTTATCGTTATCGTTTCTTTAGCGACTTGGTTGATGTAATAAAATGCATGTATACTTGCTTGAGACTTTGTTAGATGTATAAGTTTGTGTTTACATTAAAGGAAACAAGTTTTGGAGCTGTCAATTGCCAAGTTTTGGAGCTGTCAAGTGTGGGCAAGAATCTGCCCAGGGCCGTGCTCGAGCTGCAGAAAACAGCAGCCCGAGCGCAGCCCGGGGCAGAAAGTTCTGCTTCGAAATGGGCAGGGCGCGCCCGAGCGGCGCTTTTCAGCCGCTCGAGCGCAGCCTATTTTAAAAAAAAAAAAAAATTTTGTTTGTTACAGCTTCGGATGCTTAGTGATTGCTTATTCATTAATTGCCCTTAAGATTTGAGATTAGCAACCCAAGGCCCCACAAATATAAAACTCCCATAATCTCTAATCTCAAATTAAGATAATTTTGGGGCGTTATACCTGGGTATGTATCCCGAATCAGCAGACTGCTTGAAAGTCTTGGAGTTACACTTTAAGAAACTTCGTCCCTTCACAAGTTTAGAGTAATGAATACTGATTACCTAAACAGTTTTCACTCCAAGGAATCAACTGTTCCTACTATTTCTAATAAGTCCAAGACTGGAACCAAGAAAAACACCAAGAAGAGGAGGAAATTCCTCATCCATGATAGCGAGGAAACTGACAGTGAAGAAAATCTTCAAACCCCTACCTAAAAAGACAAGGATTCTACAAACCAAACCGATCAACTCTCCCACCAAATTGATCATATCGTTGGCTCCTAAATCAGCAATCATTTCAGCTTCAGTAGCTCCTAGTTCCTCAGATGAAGCTCTCATGGAAAAACACACTAAAGCAAAATCTGATCCCAAAGGGAAACAACCAGTGATAGTGGAACCCATTCAAAGTGTTAAGCCACCTCAGGAATCCCAAACCGATGAAGATTTTGAGAACGTAGTCAAAGCAATTCAAGTTGTTTCTGCTCCAACAATTTTGCCTCCAGCAAGCCATCAGAAGGATTGTCATCTGCACGGATCGTTGAGTATACTCATTCTGGACTTGACCTTCAAACAAGAAAATCTCAATTCTCAACTGCTTCTTCATTAGATGCAGACATGCCTTCCAATGCAGTTCAAGTCCAAATTGACTTAATTATGGATGAAGTCCTTGAGTATGCCGAACAAAGCACTGACACACTCTATGATGAATGGTATAAGTATAGGACTTCCACTTTGGGTCGACACCTCAAGAAGAAAGAAGAATTAAATAGATTCGATATGAGGAGATTGTGCTAAGAGTAGTCAAAACTGTTGATATTCAAGAAGCCATGAACAGAAGGTAATATTTCTTTGATCTTATGAGAATCAAGAAATTGACTCAAATTATTGCAGAGCTCCAAAAAATTATGATCCTACTGCTAGAACTACATATGAGGATAGACCAGTCTTCACTCAACTAGACACTGATCTAATTACTCTACATATGCGAATTAAATTTTGGGAAACTGATAAGGAACTAATTATCCCAGAGCCTTTCATTGAAAAGAAACACAAGTCTCATTCTAAGTTCCGATCCAAACACAAAAAGACCAAAAAGAATCGACCCTCAACTGAATCCTCTACGCATACAGTTGATCAAGTCTTTGAGGAACTTCAGAAGGAAGGTTCTGCAGCTCTAGAAGTAAAGGATCCATCGTCAATTGAGTAGCAGATGCATATTTCAGGAACGGAGTTAGCTTTACTTGGACTTAAGCTGATGAATGTGGATGAAGTTGTATATCAAGTGACCTCTCATATTGAGTTTGAAGAACAGCAAAAAAAAACACTCATGGAGGAAATACCTCATCAAACTTATGCTCTTCTAGACATTGTTGAACCAGTAATTGACACACTTATCTTAGAAGCTGGGTCACTTGAAGCTGACTTCACTGTGGGACAATCTTTGGCCATCATTTCCTATCCTCATCAGTTTCCTAAGTCAAAAAGAGTGAACATTCCGAAATACTTCTTTCATGAACCTCTTCTACAGCTTGAGTACTGTCTACCACCTAGTCCAACTACAAGCTCTTTAGAGAAGTCCCGTAGCAGCAGTGTTAGCTACCAAGTTGATGAAATTATTGAAGTTGAATCATGTCCTCAGCCAATTTCCATTGTTATTCACTCTGCAGCATCATCTTCTTCACATCAAAACAAAGGAAATAGAAGGTTTATGTAGTGACCAATGTTTTTGAGTCTCTCTTTAAAGCTCAAAGAACGGACTTTTTGACCATTTTGCGTCAATAGAGTGCTACAAATAACAGAGAGAAACTATCGCCAAAATCTGATATGGATGATTATTTGTATCACACATTAGCAGAAATGGAATCATCCTTGATATCCTTCTCAAAAGATCTTCATGCCCTAAAAGACAATCAGCAACAAACGAGAAACAACGTCATTTTCCTTCGAAATTCTCTGAATTGGTCAAGTTGCAAGAAAAGTTTGTACTTCTGGACAAGTTGCTACTCAACTCCAGTCAACTAAATACATCATTGTATCAACTGAAACAATCTCATAATTCTCTGGAGACCGAAGTTGACACTCTGGATGCACATGTTCAGTCTCTCCATACCTATGTGAACACTAATTTTCAAGGAATTGTTAGACAAATTGAATCCTTGACAAATATTTCCAGGAAAATTCTACATTCTCAAAATCCTGCCAATAAATCGGCAACAGGCCACAAGGGACAATCATCTCACCAAACTCTCTCCATTCTAAGTTGTTACCATCAAAGTCCTCCGCTTGATCGAACATAGTTTGTGTTTCTTCATTATTTTATCTACTCTTGTATTTGGATTCTGAAATTAAGCAACTCGCACTTCTCTCTATATCTTATCTTGTTTGTTTATCAAAAAAAGGAAAAATCAGTTCAGTTAAATTCATTCAGTTCAGATAAATTCAGTACGATGATAGTATTCGATGATATTATGAAAGACAGTTTACCTCAGCATAATCTAAGTTTTGAGAAACAACAAAAAAAGAGAAATTGTTGAGATTTAAGTTATGGTGTTTATAAGAGATAAACTGATGGTGTGTTTTTCTGCTAAACTGATCGAATTAAATTTTGTAGTGCGACGTCAAACTGGTACGAGCTAAACTGAAGATAAATTATAGGGCTAAACTGTCTCAAAAAGAGAAGGGCGATTTTATGAGTAAAATCGCCTAACCAAGTCTTCAGGAAAAGAGCGATTTTATGAAGAAAATCGCTAAACTGAAAAGAACGATTTTAAGTAGCTAAGCCGATCCCTTCAAAGATCAACTAGACTGAAGACACTAAACTGAGTCATCACTACAAGAAAAATGCTGATCAACAACACTCAATCGACAACGGTTTTATGCCAAAACCGTTGTCTTTCACCCAATAACAACGGTTTTAATTAAAACCGTTGTCTTTGGGCGTTTTCTCAATAAAAAAGACAACAGTTTTTAAAAAACCGTTGTCTTTTCGGAGTATAAGACAACAGTTTTAAAAAACTGTTGTCTATGAGAGTGTATTTTGGACCTACGACAACAGTTTTGTAGACTGTTGTCTATGTGCGTTTTTTTATATTAAAACCAACTGTTGTCTTGTAGAGAATTAAGCCCAAGCCCTAGTCTTTCTCCTCTCTTCCTTCTCCATATACCGTCTCCTCCCAAATTTCTACTGCCAGCATCGAGCCAAAAACTAACCTGATTTTTTTTAAGATCTATCGATGGAGAAACCCCAAATCACATCCCGTCCAAAAACTAGCCCCAACCCGTTTCCTCCAGATTTTTTGATGTCAGCATCGCATCCATCGTACTTCGCCGGAGAAGGGCCGACAACCACCTTGGCTTGTAGTACAGCCATAGAAGATTTCAAATATGGCCTGAATCGGAACTGCGTAAATTATGCCTCTGAATCTGCAAGGAACTCCCTTTTCTCGAGTCAAGCAAGATCCAAAGAGGTACGTTCCTCTTTTTCTTTAATTACACTGGATTTTGTGTTTATGTTGTGGGTTTCTCGTCGATTCTCGGTTTCGGATCTAAACTTTCTCTCCATTTTCTGTTTTCTGCTGATGCTTTTGCCGTATTCATATTAATGTTATTATTATTGGTTTAGAGGAATTTGGCGGTGATTTGGATTTGTTGTCATTTTGTTGGTGATGCAAATCCGAATGGTCGGTATCCTTTGGTTCACGATGCACTGCAATCTATATATATTTAAATTAATTAATCCTTTGGTTGCTGTCCACCGGTAACATGTTATATTTAAATTACAGATCTATATTTGATTGTTCACAACAAATATGGCTTGTAGTACAGCCATAGAAGATTTCAAATATGGCCGGGAAGAACAGATAATCCTTTGGTTCACGATGCCATATATATATTTGTTGGTGTTCGTGTGTTGTTTGTAAAGATCTATGCTTTTTAACTCTGATTTTGGAGTATCTTCAGATCTTTCTTGATTCCTTAGGAGATCTTGCGGCTTCGACAAATACATTTTGTGCCATTTTTTGAGGGGTTCAGATGTGATTTTCTCCGTTAACGCAACCCTATTTGATAGAACTTAGAATCCATGGAAAGTATGTTTTGCTTTCGATTTAATTGAAGCAATGGTCAGGGTTACTTGGTATAAACTGGTTTGATTTTAGTTGGTCTACGTAGGAAAATTTGTAACTGATATCTCAACTCTCAACTCTCAACACCAATTCATGTTTTCTATTGAGGTTGTAAGATGACAGCAACATGGTCACAATCTAAGGCTTCTAGCATTAATACCAAGTTGAAAATCTATTTATTGGCATCTTAGTGGTCTCAAGACAACAAGATGCACCACCAAAAAACAGACAACAAATAGCGCACACGAAAAAAACAAGGAGTAGCACACATCAAGCTGAGGTAGCCAACTATCCACATACTATCAAGCATATCTCCAACACACCATAAGTAATTTTTAGAGTCAACACAGACCGTAAGTTATTTTCAGATTCTCATCCAAGTTCTGTTGGATCTACCACAACTTATTTTACAGGCTGTGAAACTTTTCTCCTTGCATTTGAACTTGATCTTGAACTTGAGGTTGCCCATGAACTTACTTGATAAGAACTCTCTGCCCCCTCTCTACTTTTGAAAGACTGGCGGACAGCACCCTTATGTCCGGTAACATGTTATATTTGATTGTTCACAAAGCCTGCCATAAAATGATTCAGGAACCGCAGACACAAAGCATGGACTGACTCGGCCGCGACTCGTTTCGTCTCGTAACTCCAGTTGAAACATAGGCAAATGGTCCTGGAAAATGGAGTTGAAGTCATTCCCATTCAGATCATTCAAATGTATCTGAATCTCAGGAGGCTGCTGGCTTAGTCTCCGGCATAATCCGCGAACGATTTTGACAAGCTCCATCGCCACAACCATCGTATTAGGTCCACTGGAACAACCATTTCAGGCAAGTAATTTTTAAAAATGAATGGAATGTGGCCTAATGCTTGGAAGGAAATAGATGCACTTGGAGGCATTGGACAGGCCCTTTGTGCAAAACACACAGCTTACTGGGTGATTATACTACCGGAGTGTTAATTTTCCAAACTCATTTGCATTTTTACCTTGTAGGTTTCTGAAGGATCGTGTGTTTCCCTTTTGTGCAGCATGGTGACTACTTCTGTAGTTTCTGGTGAGTTCACATTCGATAGGCCTATTAAACCTACAGACTTGGAGTAAGTACTTTGGTTTGTACAATCAATTCAGCCCAGACAGATTTCCATTTGGTTTCAGAACAGGAGAGCTCGATGGAAGACTAAGCAATTGGAGAAAGATTACGAAATTCTCAAGAGACAATTTGAAGCTCTCAAGAAAGAGAATGATTCCCTTCAATCACATAATCAAAAACTTCATTCTCAGGTAATTTATAATATTTCAACTTCATTTTTAATTTGCATATTTGCATATTCATTTTCAGTTATTAGACTATACTGAAAATTTCTTGAACTCTTGAAGCATACACTAGTTAAACTTGAGCATTGCGCAATTAACATAAAATAACAGTTGTTTTAATGACATAAAATGTATATTTTGGTTAGAATATATATCACATTTTGAACAGATTTGAGAATAATTTTCAGATATTGGAGCTGAAGAATTGATCTGTTTGCTCTCATGCTTTGACAGTAGGTTTAGCGCGCGTGTAGCTTAGAACTTGAGTTGAATGAACTTGAATAGTACATATTCTGAATCTGCATTATGAAGAAAACTTGTAGTGCTCTGTGTTTTCTTTGATTTGAAACTCGAAACAGGTCATTTAAATTAAAATTTAAAGAGATATGCCCATTTTTCTGAAACTGCACTGTATGAAGAATAATTTCTTGCACCTACTGTCATTTCGAAATCTGGTATTGATCAGAGCGTATTTTGAGGTTGAAATTCACAGGGAACTTGTAGATAATTGTGTTTTCTTTGATTTTCCACCAGTTATAACTCATTCGGATGTAAAATGAATTTTATATGAATTTTCTACTGAACTTTCTCCAATCTGCGGAAAACAGAATATCCGAGTTTCAGGTGTGTTCTTGCATATAGATTTAGACCTATTAGATGATTTTATTTGGAAAAGCTTTAAGAAGATGAAATGTAGAAAAATGAGTTAGCTTTCATTTCCAATTTGTAGAACTAGTTTTGAATGAGAAATGAGTTAAATATGATTTTTACACTATCTTCTTACAAATCTAGAATTCGGTTTCGACCTTCTTTGGTTGGATCATTTTTTTCTCTTGCCTGATTCACTGGCCATAGCTTGACCCAAACAGAGATCTAATATTTTAATTTTTCCACTGCTAGACTCGTTAATCAAGTATACATATTTGTATGGATCATTTACTTTCATATGTTTAATTTGACATCCAAGTAATTTTTTGTTATTTGTTTGCTTTAGAAATTACTTCAAAAGGATGTCAACACCTGCTTTAGTTCTTGTTTGTTAGTACATGTGGAAGCTTGCTTTGAAAATCCCATGAATGAGCTAAAAATAAACCTGTAGATGAGTATTTTTCTTGCTAATTAACTTTTAAACTTTGGTTGAATAGCATAGCTTAGTGAGTGCAGTAACTCTTACATCGACGGGCAACATTAGAACCTTAACCATAGAAGTGTAAAAAGTTAGAGAAGTGGAAAGAGAGATGATGAAAACTCCAAATGCCAACATTTAATTGACTATGAATTTGTTTAACTTGTATGAGTCTAAGAAATTATTTAAGTTTAATTAATACTTTTTTGTCCAGCCTGTGTTATCTTTTATTTGAGGTGATTTTAGCTCGTTCCAACCTTGTTTTTAATCAACTCATAGGATTTATGGGTTTTTAGTTGAAATTTAAATGAACTCTTTATTTGATCTTTGAGACCTATTTTAATATACTGATTATTTATGTAGTGAAAAGTTGACATCCATTATTAACATTTACTTAAAAAGATTTTATATACATAATACAATACTATTTGTTGATAATTAGTGTTTTATTTGATTTATTAAATGAATTATGTTTATGGGTTTTTTTGGTTGAATAATTAATTTACAGTTTGGATATACATATTAAAGAAAAAGAGATTGTTGTGGCGTCTACAAAAATATCAGGCCAAGAATGTGTAGTTGTGAAATCAGTACTAGCTAGCTCAAGATGGATGCTAATCTATGCTGAAATGAGGGTTCCAAGTTTATCAAGATTAGTTCATAGTTCTATTTTCTAGTGTGTATTGAATTACGATTCGAATTCGAGTGATTTGTAATACTGAAAAATTGTATATTAAATTTTATTTTCGAAATTTTAAATTTGGATTGATTTATAATATTGAATATTGTATATTAAATTTTAATTTTTTTTTGTTTTTTATTTGAAAAAAGACAACGGTTTTTAACCGTTGTCGTATGTAATTTAAAACTGTTGTTGAATGTCCTATTATTAAAAAGACACGCTAAAAAACAACAGTTAAAAACCGTTGTCTTTGAAGGAAAAGACAACGGTTTTTCACTGTTGTAAAACCGTTGTCTTTGCTTCAAAGACAACAGTTTTTAACCGTTGTCTTTGAGCACCCCCTTTAACAACACAGCCTTTAACAACAGTTTTAAACTATCTACGACAACGGTTTTTCACCGTTGTTGTTGAGCTTTTTTCTTGTAGTGATTTGTATCTCATTCCGTAAACATTTAAAATTTGTGTTTTTCTTTTATCTACAAGTCTCCTGTAATTTGCTGATCTTTGATTGGTTACACATCAATTACAATAATTGGCTTCAACTTTCTCAAACCAGTACTTTTCCATTCTTGTTTTGATTGGATTCAACTTCAAGCCCGTGCTTTCTGGTGAGGAGTGTTTAGGGGCAATGCACGTCGAACTCAAAGGCTTCATGGACTCACATTGAATTGAAATGGTCTGTAGAAGCCCAAAGTATTTGTTTAAAAGTATTTTTTTTTGTCAAACTCGTGCTTTTCTATTTTTTTTAAAAGTATTTGTTTTTTTTTCAAAAGTATTACTTTATGTTAATTTGACAAAAAAAATATTGAATCAAAAGTATTTATTTTTCTCTTAAAAATATCATTATTTTGGTCAAATGTATTAATTAATTTTTATTCTAAAAGTATTAGTATTTTAATAAGAAAATAATCCAAGATTATAGTGAGAGCAAAACAAGAAAATAATCCAAGATATAAGTAGGAAAATCATAACATTAGGAAACAAAGATTTCGGTCCAATACCAATCCAAAACACAACTTAACTCTACTTTGTCAATGAACTAATGAGTAAAGAAGTTCGTAAATATTATACTGAACGCAACCATTTGTACTCAAAACCATATTTTGCAAACAAACCACCATGCCACTCAATTTGTGTTATATTTATATATATACCATAAAAATCCAAAAATATTTAATGGAAATATAAGTTTCCAAAATGATTTCATTTAATTAGTAAGCACTCTCACTGAAGATCAAATCGAGGAACCATACGTCTAACGAAGTATAAAAAAAAATAATGAATGCTCACTTAAGAATTGTGACATGCTCTTATTCTGCTAAATATTAGTGCAAACCAAGTTGCTATTTTGACATCACTACAAGATGGAGTGATGTAGACATGTAGAGTTCAAGTTGACTCGGGTGCAACTGGAATCCCTGCACTTGGTCAATTTTTCTTGGTGATGAGAGCTGGATGGATAGCCATTTGTATCGAGCCCATAAATGTGGCCCATTTTGTCCCGTTTTGTCCCCATGTATCGCTTGTTCTCCTTGGTGATGGTGGTATCGAGCGAAACCCTGCCTGAAACTGCTAAACCGTAGCCTTTGAGCCCAGAGTACTTTTTAGGATTGTTTGTCATCAAGTTCATTGTTCTAACACCAAGATCCCTAAGTATCTGCATAAGATTACACAACAGGATTTTCTTGTGATTAATGGAACCATTTTGCATGACAAATATAATTACATGTCTGAAAGAACCAAGCAAATGGGTTAGGCTCCTAGGACTAGGTTTTGGGTTTGAATCAGGCAGGCGTCGCAAACATAATCTTAATCGACACAAGACTGTGAATTCCAACTAGACAGACAATGTGAAAACCAGACAACAGTAGGGAGAAAAACACTTAAACCAGTAAGCCAGTTTCAACCACTCAACATATGAAAGGTAAACAATGAAGATACAAGAGTCGTGGATTGGTCCGCTCATTTCCACTAATTCGACTTTCAACAATTTGTTGGTCACTAAATTTCTTCGCCCAAGAACTAAGCATGTGCGAGGCGAATAATATTGTACAGAGATTAGAAACGTTCAAAAAAAAATTAATGTTGTGCATGAAGTTAGATAACGTAATACCTGTGCACCAATCCCATACTCTCTTGAATCGACAGGCAAGCCCAACTCTTCATTAGCTTCAACAGTGTCACTTCCCGCATCTTGAAAGTTGTAAGCACAAAGTTTGTGGCCAAGACAAATTCCCCTCCCCTCATGAGCACGGAGGTAAACCAAGACGCCCCTGCCAGCAGCTTCAATCTGTTGCATTGCAAGCCCCAGCTGGTTTCCTTTCGCAGTCACATCTGGATGATCCAAATATGCCCCCAGTCAAACATTACGAGTGCACTCTCACAAGAATATCTTGTCCATCGCCAATATCACCCTGTTGCACCAGAAATGCAAATTGAGGTTCTTAAATGAATAAAGCTGGAACCCAAAGCCGTATGCTGACATTTTGTTTGCTGCATGACAGTGATTTTCGAAACAAAAATAAATAACAATTGGGGGAAAACCCAGTTGAAGAATAGGATTATTTTTAAGCCACCTTCGATGAACTCAATATTTTGAAAAAGTGGTTTGTCTTAGTGTCAGATCCATCATCATCATATCACAATCACAAATCCAAAACCCATGTTTGCAATCCCTTCAGTCTCAATTTAATTAGATCTTGGGTCGTTATTTTGGGATTTTAGTGCTCAATGCCCAATTAACATGTGAATTTCATTATACATTTTGGCTCACAGCATACACAAAGGCCGTGTTAAATTATAATACCACATTGTGAAAAGCTAAAAGTTGAAGAATCGCCACCTATTCTATTTATCGATCTTTCTGCAATTTCATGAGCAAAATATCGCAAAATCTTTTACACACAATCGACATCGTACAATGTTTCATTCAAGTACGAGTAGCTAGGAATGAGCAAGTCATCCATCCAATTATGATCCGATTTTCACGAATTTCAAGCCGATGAGTAGGGAATTCGAAAACGATCACAATCGAACGAAAAATCTCGAAAAATATATACAGATTCGTTGAAAGGAAGAAGGAATCACACCTAGGTGTACGTACTCGTTCTTCAAGCAGCCATCTTCTCAATGGGTGAGAGCGATCCGATAAGAAGAAGCGGGGAAAAAAGAGAGATGAAAGTAGAAAATTTAGGTCACGAATTGGGAGAAACCAAATTAGAACGATGGGCCTAAAAAATGGGGTTAGATCCGACCCGGTTGGAGTCCGTCTTACGAAATATGATCCGTAAAACAGTCTCACACACGTATTTGCCATATATAATAATAAGTAATACTTTTGGCATAAAATATAATATTTTTTAATGGATAACTCATATAAAAAACTCGTCTTAAAAAAAATGACCATTGAGATCGTCTCATATGAATTTTTATCATAAAAAAAATACTTTGGGAATAAAAATTAATTATATTTCATGAGTGACCCAAATAAAAATTGTCTCATAAAATTAACTTGTGAGATCATCTCACAATAATTTTTGTATTAATTTCATTTCGAATTCTAGTTACTCCAACATAGATTTTCCACATGAAACACACGTACATAATATCTAGTATAACAAAATATATTATATTAAAATAGATTTTCCGAAGTATTTTGACAGTAAAAAAATAGTTTATATTGTAATCAGGTCATTTCCGTGTAACATGTTTTTGACATCAACAAAGGAGATATCCAGCAAGAAGATATAATCACTTCAGATATTGAGAGTACTTGAAAACACAAAGGATAACATTTGATTCCGTCCTTTGAAGATCGATTAATAGTCGTTCCGCCATTCTCGACAAACCCTCTCAAAAATCAGAAATATGGCCACGACACAGAATATGATTTCGACCTGGAGGAATATACTTAAAAAACATAATTTGAATGTTCTGAACATCGAAGATATTCATGGCTGTCATGGCCAATCGGGAGTTCAAATCAAGTTTTCTAGCCGTACAAGTGGACCCACACGTATAAGATATTTGTGTACCGATATAGGCACTAAGCTGGTGCAGTCTCGGATTTGTCTGTTTCCATAGGATGCGCATCGGCTGATGGCAATTCTTTTCCAGATTCTGCAGTGTCACATGTGTTCCTATTATCTGGCCCTTGAGATGGTGACTCGCCTCCTTGGGATGATGCTGGGGAAGGTGCATCAGGAGTGGCTGGTTTTGCGGGCTTTGGCTTTGTCATGATAGGCCTGCAAAACCTGTAAAGGTGTTTGTAAACTTGGATAGAATTAATAGAAACTAAAAACGCATACTTTAGATAGTTCGAATATTTCTACAAGGAACATTCATTGCTAAGAAGTGAGAGAAGAAATGCTCGTATGAAAGAAGTGAATAACATAAATTGGCAAGGAAAAGTCAATCATTGATTTCATGATTCAAGGATTGGCGAGGCTTTAATTTCATTACCCTAGATATCCATACAAAGAGAACACAACTATCAGCTATCCATGTAGCCAAGGGTAAAATAGTTGGAACTAACGTGTCTCTGGCAATAATTTATGTACTTCAATAGAGTTGACACATGCTTTCTCAAAGCTTCGACTTGTGGATCTCAAATAATAGCAAGGGCATCAAGTTACAAAACAAAATGGATGATATGTATTTATAAAACAACTGGGAAAAAAGAAACCCAATTCATAATGATGGACCAATTCCGCAATACCTGTCAAGAGCTTCAGCTTTCTTCCTAACATCAGCAGACAAGAGAACTGGATTTGCGTGCTTTGGAAGTGAATCCTGCTGCTGTAGTTTTTCTCTTAACCAAGCTTCAGCTTCCATGGTTTCATTAATAACCTGAGCAATTAGAACAATAAAAGTTGCTCAATCACCAAGGAGCATATACCAACCGAGCATACGAGTGCATATGGTCACATAGGACAAGACTGTACCTTTTGTTTCTCAGCCAAATCAATGTGATCATGCTTGGGATTGTCAACCACTGCTGCTTCCCTGTAACTATTGATGCAATAAGTAAGTAGATCGACCACAGTTCCCCTCTCTGCATGCTCCTTGTAACGCAGCTCTACAGGGTCACCTTGCTATAAACCCCAAAAAATTCATCATAAACTTTGAAACCGAGAAACATAAACTGAACTTCAAGGAACATACCTTCCTGAGCTCCTCCAGTTTAGCAATATAAACACCTTTGGTTTCATCTTCCCCATCCTCGTACAACCAATCTTCTACCTTCTGTAGTCCGGAAATAAATTGATCTCTCTCTGGATCGGATATGAACTCATGATATTTGTCATGAAGCTGCGAGAACAAAAGGACGTTGGCACCTGAATGTCTTAAGCCAGGAACTAGCAATACCGACATACTGTAGCATACCTTATTTCGCATTTCATAAACATAAGCCTCAACAGCATTTTTTTTGTCTTTGGTTTCTTCCATTACACGATCCTGCAATGCCATCTCAAATTCCTTCTCTACTGCTTTCTGCAATTCCAAGCCGGAGAGTCCTCCATATACAACTTCTGACACAGTTATGTTAGTTTTCTTTATCTTCTTCTTCGGAACTTCCACCTGATGAACATAAAATACATACTTCGCAGCTTAGAGAACACAACTCTACTATGATTAGCTAGACAATCACACAAGCAATGACAAAGACAGAGAATTAGACTACAAAATTAACTCCAAAAGGAGATATCCAGCAAAACAAGGCTAGCAGTAGCACAATTTTGTATTTGATATTCGAAACAGAATGCAGAAAAGTGGAGACAATTTTTCGACGGCTAGCCTCCCAGAAACAGGAAAGCAACCAGAACAGAAAACTTATCCATTGTAAGCTAACCTTCTTATCTGTTTCCGTCTGAGCAGGCTTGTCCCCAGTCTCTGGCACACCATTTTCAGCTTTGGGAGCATCAGTTTTAGCATCTTGCATATTTACATCAGTGTCAGGGGTGCTAGATGTAGCACGATCAGTATGAACATCTTCAGTATCCATCTTTGTTGGGTCCTCTGCGTACTCTTTCACAACTGGAACTTCAATTTCCTCTTCTTCCAAGAGCTAACATTACAGAAAGTCATGAAAATCAATGAATTAAACAGCAGCGCTTTTAAAAGTACAGAAGGAGAAACTAATAACCGCTATGAGCAACAAAATTTCATGCAATCAATAATGTTGTGTGTACCAGTATAACCGTTATGGTTGACATATTTTTGCAGATCACTCATGTTGTATGTGCCATATAACCACAAGTATGTTGTAATACCAAAACAATAATAATCGTAAACCGTTTTATGGCGCCCCATTCCTTAAAATATGGTGATGATATTTAAGTAGCTGGTTTGCTTCAACAGATCCTATTTTTTATGAATGCTGGCCATTTAAGTTATCATCTGATTATATTTCTGAAGTAGCATGCCAGAAAAGCACAGAGAATCACGTGAAATTGGCTTTGGTACATGGTCTAAAATAAATGAGAAAATTCTATTACAGGGTAAGGGTAACGGTAGACTGTATGCAGGAAGACAAATGAGGCATTTTGTTTGAAATCTCCATTCTACTCTTGATTTACCTCTATTCTGCTATCCAGGAGCATTAATAGTAAAACAACCATCAAAATAACACTAAATTAAAGAGCCTTATATTGTGAACCTACCGTTGCTCCCTCGACCGATACAATACCATGAAGATTCAGACGGACTTTAACCTTCAATTTAGCCCGCTCATCATTTGTGCATTGGAAAGGTCCAATCTGAAAGTAAGCATAGTCACAGTTAAGTAAAAGAACAGAAATGATAACACACTAGTTGCACCACAAATAAATTTAGTTAGTAATCAACAATGTTGGGAAAAAACTACCGTATATGTACTAATCTTTGTAGGTGCCTGCAATTCATTGACATCAGCGTATTGCACATCTACTGTAAAGGTGGCAGATCGGTAGAAAGTCAAAGCCTTCACACTTGGTATAGGATTACCCTTGGGAAATACGATTGTGCTTTGCTGGTTATCCACTGCTCCATTTTGCATATCTGAAGCAGTACTTTTCCATGCTAGTGAAATGGGGAAAGGGAAACTATCATTCACCTGTAGAATAGGAACCAACCAGATCATAATCCGAGAATCATTTGATGCAATTGGAAACTACAACTCACAGGAAGATTGTTCCTAAATTTTTAAAAAACCTAGCACATAATTGCAGAACAGAAATGTTAGTGTTTGACAGCACCACAAATATTATACCCATAGGAGATGCCAACCCAATTATACAATATATAATCAAGATCCCAATGAAACATCATAGACCTCTCAACCATCAAGTTATTTAATGCACTTTGAAACTGAAAATTTAACAGAAAACACAGTGCATGCGGAGAGAAGTTGAAAGTCCAATTATGCCTTGATCGCCTATGTAACCCATGAACAATGTTCATGGTTCTCTCAAGTGATTATTAAACATATGGCATGCCATATGTGAGTCTCGTTATGAAGATAACACAGAAACACAGCTAAAAATAATAGGAATCAATACCTGAAATTCCCGCACTTTAAATGTAGGACTAAGTATAGCACATTGCAAAGCACAACCTTTGGCAACACATTCACTGGCATTCATTGTTCGCCTGGGCTCCTTACCATAGAACTCCGACAAGATTTTGATAATAGCTGGAACCCGAGAGCCTGAACCAACAACCTCAACCGAATGGATATGTTCAACAGTGAGTCCAGCTTCTGCCAGAGACTTCTCCAATGGTTTTTTCACACGTTCCAAAATTGGAATGCTAATTTGCTCAAACTCCTCTCTCTTAATGAAACCCCTAACATCCTTCTCATCCATCAGACACTCGATGTTAAGGACAGCCTCAGGGTTGGCGCTAAGAACCTTCTTTAACTTCTCACATCCAGCACGAAGCCTTAGGCAAGCTCTAGCATTCTGATAGACATCAATCTTGTACTCGTCTTTGAACTTTGAGGCGAAGTGCTGAAAAAGAACTTCATCAAATTCCCTTCCACCTAGAGACCGATCAAAGGAATGGGCCAATATCTTCAGCTGACCTTTATTGAAGGAAGCAATACAAACTTGCATACTTGCATGCCCAACATCCACAAAAGCAACATTTAGTGGTTCACTTTCAGGTAAGTCAGTTTTATAAATTCCATAAGCTAAAGCAGTAGCAGTAGTCTCATGAATAAGCCGAAGTGGGTGCAAGCGAGCAATTGTCGCAGCATCTATGACAGCTCTTCTCTGTAGGTCAGTGAAGTAAACAGGTATACCGATGCAGCAATCTACAACTGCAGCATTCAAATTATTTTCTGCGATAGTCTTCAAATTGGAAAACAACATTCCCAAAACCTGAGTGGGTGTAAACGTCCTCATCTCACCCATATACTGTGCATGGATCAAAGGATAACCATCAGGTCCTTCAGTGACTGAAAAAGGTAATGACTTGAGATCATGCTGCAGCTCAGGATCTGAAAACTGGCATCCAATCAACCTCTTAATTTGAGATATTGTATTTTTTGGATTCATCATACTTGATGCAGCGCCTGCTGTCCCAAGGAACCGCTGCTTGTCACCAAAGCAAACGATTGCAGGAGTTTCCCGCTTGGATTCATCATTGAGAACAACATCAATGCCTCTTTGTCTTGCAACAGCAACGACGCCACTCTCATTACCAAAGTCAAAACCCACCACACTCATATTTGCTAGTCGTTAAAAGTTGCAGCACGCAGCACCACAAGTCTACTGCAAAAAGGGATGTTGTGACCTGCAGCATGAACATTTAAAGTCACGGAGTAGTAAAAGACGGCCAGCCACTCATAATTACTACACCTATTTTCAGATTAGGTCATGTGAACGATAGGAAATCAAATAAACTTGAGTTATTTCCCTATGTACCAATCCAGATTAAGAGAAAACATTGCTTCATACGATCTGATCTCAAAATGGATCCCAAAAGTACAGCAAATTAAGGTGGGAAGGAAGACGGAAAGAAAAAGCCGATGGAATTAGAAATCAAATTACGCATAACCCACAAGATTGTCATCAAAATTTCCGAAGATCCATCATTTTGTATTTGACATCAAATCTAACAAAAACAAATAAATAACCTCCAAACCTAATTAAGCAAGGAAGAAAAAACAGCATTTATGATAATCAGCTTCAAACTTAAATCCCATTAAGAGAGCAGAAAAAAGGAAAACCAACAATAGATTTGATCTAAAAAGAATGAGTACATCTTATCAGAGTCTGCGATTTGATTTAAAAAAGAATATTGAGTACCTGGGAATAGATCGAATGCGCCGCGGTAAGAACAATGAATTTTCAGAAGCTTTTGCTTCAAAAAGTGCGAGAGATTAATAAAAAAAAGTAATAATAATAATAATTAGCGGCGGAGGAATTGTCTAGAAATTTCCCAATTTAATCTTGCAAAAAATAAAGAAAGAAATGAAAACGAAGAAGAAAAAGAAGAATAAAATGTCCTTTGGGCTCTAGAAAGATCTAAATCACTGGGTTTTAGGGCTTCTGAGGTTTTTCCGACCTTTCTTAGACATTATAATTTATAACCACATTTACTAAAAATTGTCTCCATTCAGTTATGGTTGACCAAGTTGATTATCAAACCTATTGATAGAAATGGCAATGGGTCGGGTTCCGCATTGAATCCGGTCCGACGGGGCGGGTTTAGATCGACCAAGCGGGTCCAAATGCGGTTTGTGTTACACCTATTCTTTTTTTTTTTTTTAATTTTAATTACCCATCATGGGTATTTTTTTAAAACCCAACCAATGCAATTTTCCTCCCATCAATACACAATTCATGTCGCTCGTTCGAAGCTCTTTAAGTAAAAAGACGTAGAAATGACATACACAATGGCGATCACTTCAAGCGAAAAAGGTGGGCTCATAGACGGTTCTAGGGGAGACACCCTAATCAGTTGTGGGTTTTGTTCCTCGAGATTCTGGAATTTTTGAAATATTCTTATTCAGTTCTTGGACTAATTTTTACTAAATCCTATCCTAATTATTCATAACATGTAATGATCTGAGTACCCGACCCAGGTCACATACTAATCAGAAACTTAGGCATGTAAACTTAAAAAAGGTAAATATAATCAGAAACAACTATGGAAATTTAAACAATAAACTAGTTCGGTAGAATACAACCGAAAATACTTGAAAACCCAAAGCAATAATTATACAACTCAATCAATTGGAATACAATACATGATTAAGAACTTAAACTAAACCACTAGCAACCCATTCTCCCAAGCCCTGGTCACAAACTACGCACAGGTCTAACTCCTGAGTAACCTGCAACTGCCCCGTCGAATGGGGTGTCCAAAAATACAACCGAGAACGTGAGCAATAACAACGTTCAATACAAAAGTAAAACTATACACATGCTATGAGTGCATGAATGCAAATGTACATGGTACCGGAAAAATATCAAGGTCAGACACTACTCAGTGAGGAAGGCGCACTCTGGACCGCCGCATCAAGAGGTGGATCCCATACCAACAATATAGGTTATCTGATCTCATACTAAAGGGTCCAACAATCCAATAAAGGGAAAAGGGGATGAACGTCCCCACTAAAGGCTACGTCAAGGGAACATGCACAAACTGAAAATTCATGCAGTATAATAATCATGACATAAGAAATGCCAATAAAATATATCAGATAAACATGAAACACATAGACCATGCATATTCAACCAATATATCTCGGATAGTATTTTCGTACCTCAACAACTAGCCTATTTGTACAAGCGTCTACATTCCATAACTACACACCAAGACAATACCATATTGTTGGACCCTTAGTTTTGATGATTACAAATTGAAATGTCAAGTTTTGTAAAACAGGTAAAAGATCTTGAACTACTTGAACTGCTCAACAGAATCTTCGAACTGCTTGAACTGCTCAATAGAATCTTGAACTGCCTGAACTGCTCAAATGACTGCTCAAAGCTTAAAGGCTTTTTGTCTGCTCAAGAAGACTCTTCGATATATTTGAAGATTTCTAAGAGATAATTTATTTTCCATATTAAATAGCCGCAAGAATTAGTTCTCATCTTGCTTGGATCTCGTCTCACATTTATGAAAATATTTATAAAGTCTCTCGAAACTATAACAAGACAGTTCAAAGAAAGAATTTAATTCATCAAGAAGAACGTTGCAAAAGATGACTATATATTTAGAGAGAAAGCTTCAGAAAAGATATAATGAAGAAATACAAAAAAAAAACATAAGAAAGCTATCTCTCCGAGAACTTTGAATTTACATATCTCATTTGCTCACCAAGCCCACATATACAAGCTATTCATCAAATCATATAAAAAGTTCATCAAGGGCATCAAGACAACTCTCAACTTCTCATTCAAGAAGTATTGAAGAAGAGTTGCTCAACAGATTAAATCAATGGATTCATTCAAAACTCAATTTGTTTCATTCGTTGCTATTAAGACTTTGTGTCTTATTTTGTGCGGTGTACTAGGAGTTTCGATCTAGAAAAAGGATAAGTCTTACGATTGAAGTGAGTTGTATACAAAGGAGTGTATAAACCAAAATCTTCTAGTGAATTTCTTCCTAAGAGGAAGAAACGGATACGTAGAAGCAGTTTTCTTCGAACTTCCATAATATCTTGTCTCATTTATTTTATCTGCACAAGTTATGTTCACTCTTATTTATATTGTAGTAACCCGCATTTCTAATTAAGTGATTAATGAGTAGTTAATCACATGATCATGTCTAGATTAAGTAAAACATGATTAAGTAAGTTTCTGTTGGGACAACGGACTTCAGAAATGGATTCAGAGCACTCGAATTAGTTGAATTGGTTCAGCAGGATCGGACGGTCCGAAGAGGAGTTCGGACGATCCGAAGTGGATCAGAAGCTCCGTGCCAGGATCGGAGGCTCCGATCGAGATCGGATGCTCCGTCGGCAAGATCGGAAGCTTCGATCTGGACCAGGGCACACGTCATTGCTTACGTCAGCAAGGTGACATCATGGCTGACGTAATATTGAGCGATCGGATGCTCCGAAGGTACGATCGGAGGTTCGGACGGTCCGAATCGGGTTCGAAGGCTCCGAACGTTGCCTATAAATAGAGGGTCCGAGAATTCATTTCTCACACCAATTCCCTCTCTTCTCTCTCGACTCCTAAGCCTTCTAACTCAGATCTAGGGAGATCTAGGCATCCTACGGGGAATCCGAAAATGGCTTAGTGATCTAGACGTCGTCGCGGAGCTACGACCTAATTTTGAGGCTATCTTCAGCAAAGGACTAACGACGGACGCAGGTATAGCTTTGGCATCCTAAAAATATTTAGGAGTATGCAATAGCTTAGTTAAGGCTTTTAGAGCTTGATTGTTGATGCATGGATATTTGCATTGTAGTAGCTAGTAGACTGGACTAGTAAGCTTGGAGTCTAGACCAGCAGAGCTAGGTTTGACCAGCAGTGTTAGAGGTACGTAAGTACTGACCGAGATAGCCGACATGATATATTTTCTTATATGTTTCATGAGTATGTGCTATATGTTTTATCATGTTTTAGCATGTTTTACCGTCTTAGCACATACATGATTTTACGTGTGACTGCATCCGGAGAGATGTGAGTCATTGAAAGTCTCCATAGGGAACGATGATATCATTTTGGACTCGAGTCAGGTATGACAGTTTCCATATGGGACTTGTATCCTGTTTTGGATTCGGGTCAGGATGGGGTTGGCTCAGCCCTGATATGGAATATACGAGTACCCCACGGAGTAGCTCTCTAGCCGGTGCTGTATATTCTCGACGCCATGAGCAAGTGTTTTCAATTGAGTTTTAAATCATTTGTGTGCGCATATTTGTATTTATATAATTGCTTCGTATTGAGCATTCTAGCTCACGCCCCTGTGTTGGGTATTGTGTACCTTGTGGCGGGGCAGGTTTGAGGCTGGACGGTCCAGGCGGCTCTCAGCAGGATTGAGCTTAGGGAGTGCGAGGTTGTAGAGGGTAGGGATTTATTTACCCTGAACCTTCGATTTGGTTGTATAACAGTATTTATACACTTGTGATAGCGTCGGTTGTATTCTGCCGATTGGATTTATTGTATTTTAATTATCCGCTCTTTACGCTTTAAGCTTTTATTGCGTGCGCTTTTACTATAACTCTGATTAGGTAGTGGATCCGGGTTGGGTCGCTACATTTTTGGTATCAGAGCGACGCATTGCACTGGGAATATCGTAAAGCGGATTAAGTAATTATCTGTTCTTATGTAACAGATGGCAGATTACGACGAGAGTCACGGTAGCATAGATGGCGGTCGTTGGGGCGATCCAGATGATCGTAGACGTCGGGGACAGCCCGAGGAGCGCAGGCGAGTGAGCATGCGTAGATTTAAGGAAGTTAGCCCGAAGCCTTTGATGGGTGGTGAGACAGCAGAAGAGGCGGAGGATTGGATGGAGAGGATGGAGCAGTGCTTCCAGGAGTTTCGTTTCACGGCTGAGGATAGGATGGAGATCCTTGCCTTTATGCTTGAGGGCAGGGCGAGGAAGTGGTGGAGATCTACTTCCGCACCGTTCATAGCAGCTAGAGGTGCAGCTACTTGGATTGAGTTCCGTACTGCCTATCAGAGATTTTATTTTCCTCCAGCTCTTCGTCAGGCGAAAGCCAGCAAATTGTTGAGTTTGCGACAGGGGACGATGACGATCGAGGAGTACGAGCAGAAGTTCTTTGATCTGCTACCCTTTTGTCCTCATATTGGTGATAGTTCTATGGCAAAGTTTGATCATTTCCTTCAGGGTTTGAATCCTGACATTCATCGTATGGTTGCTGTGGGCGGCGATGGGACTTACGAGGATTTGGTGGACCGTTGTCGCCAGGCCGAGGATAGTATTCGGAGGAACAGGGGACTTTACTCTTCTTCTTCTAGGCCAGCGAGCTCTAGTCCTTTGGGTCCGAGAGGACAGTTCTTCTAGAGGCCAGGAGGTACTTCTTCTTCCTCTGGATCTGGTGGGGTGCATCGTTTTGGTGGACAGAGACCGAACCGGTATCCTCAGTGCCGACGCAGACATCCGTCAGGGCAGTGTGGACGATCGGCCACTGCATGTTTCCAGTGTGGCCAGGAAGGTCACATAAAGAGAGATTGTACTATGCTGATTGGGGCAGCGAGTGGTTTCGGAGGTTCTCAGGCATCTGTTCAGCCACCTCAGTACTAGCAGCCACCTTTCTAGCAGCAGTATTCGCAGCAGCGCTAGCATCCGCAGCAGTCTCAGAGACAGCCTACTCAGACTCCTTCTCGGGGTCATTCTTCGTTGAGGCCACGTACCCAGGGTCAGGTCTTTGCGCTTAACCAGGAGCAGGCAGAGGCTGACAGCGATCGGATGATTGCATGTATCTGTAGTTTATGTGGTTTTCCTGCATATGTTTTAATTGATACCGGTGCATCGCATTCTTTTGTCTCAGCACGTTTCGCTAAGAAGTATAGATTGCCATTTATTCCTTTAGACGTGTTGCTAGTGGTTTCTACTCCTATGGGGAGCGAGGTTTTAGCCAAGCGTCTAGTTGGGGGTTGTGTTTTGGATTTTGAGGGACATCAGCTTAGTGCTAACCTAATGATTCTAGCGATGGAGGATTTCGATTGCATCATTGGGATAGATCTATTGACTACCTACCGAGCGATAGTGGATTGCTATCAGAGGTTTGTCCAATTTCGTCCAGAGGATGACGAGTCATGGTATTTCTATGGTGAGGGAGCGCGACCCTCGATGCCAATGGTTTCAGCTCTGAAGGCCCGACGTGCTTTAGAGTCTGGCGGGGAAGGCTACCTTATCTATGTCATTGACGCATCCTTAGGAGAGCCAGATATCCAAGAGATACCAGTGGTTCGTGACTTTCCAGATGTGTTTATGGAGGAGATTCCAGGTTTGCCACCAGTAAGGGAGATTAAGTTTGGCATTGAGTTAGTGCCAGGGACTACACCGATTTCAAGAACTCCTTACCGATTGGAACCATCAGAAATGAAAGAGTTGCAGAAGAAATTGCAAGATCTTCTTGATAAGGGTTATATTAGACCTAGTGTTTCGCCATGGGGAGCCCTAGTACTGTTTGTCAAGAAGAAGAATGGTTCAATGCGGTTGTGTATCGATTACTGCCAATTGAATTAAGCGACAGTGAAGAATAAGTATCCTCTTCCGCGGATAGATGATCTTTTTGATCAGTTGCAGGGTACTTCTGTTTATTCGAAGATTGATCTTCGGTCTGGGTATCATCAGTTGCGAGTTCGACAGGAGGATGTTCCTAAGACAGCATTTCGTACACGGTATGGACACTATGAGTTTCTAGTGATGCCGTTTGGTTTGATGAATGCTCCAACTGTTTTTATGGATCTAATGAACAGAGTTTTCCGCGACTTTCTGGATAAGTTCGTGGTGGTGTTCATCGATGACATTTTGGTGTATTCTCGCAGCATGGATGTGCATGCCTACCATCTCTATACTGTACTGCAGATCTTGAGGGAGAGACAGCTGTACGCGAAGCTGAGTAAGTGTGACTTCTGGATTGACCGAGTTGTGTTCCTTGGTCATGTCATTTCTCATGATGGCGTATCTGTTGATCCTAGCAAGACAGAGGCTATTCTGAATTGGTCACGTCCGACTACAGCTTCTGAGATTCGTAGTTTCCTTGGTTTAGCAGGATACTATCGTCGTTTTGTGGAAAATTTCTCTCAGATAGCTAAGCCTTTGACTCAGTTGACGAAGAAAGAAGTTTCTTTCGTTTGGTCTGATGCTTGTGAAGACAATTTTCGTGAGTTGAGATGTCGTCTGACGACAGCTCCAATTCTTGCTTTACCGTCTGGATCATGTGGTTTTGTAGTCTTCACTGATGCTTCTCTCCAGGGTTTGGGGTGTGTGTTGACTCAGAATGGCCACGTGATCGCTTATGCTTCCAAACAGTTGAAGACTCACGAGGAGAACTATCCCGTACATGATTTAGAGCTTGCAGCCATTGTCTTTGCTCTTAAGATATGGCGTCACTATTTGTACGGAGAACGATTCGAGATCTTCACCGATCATAAGAGTTTGAAGTATCTGTTCACTCAGGCTGAGTTGAACATGCGGAAGCGTCGTTGGATGGATCTGTTGAAGGATTACGATTGTGAGATCAAGTACCATCCAGGTTCTTCAAATCCCGTTGCTGATGCGCTTAGTCGCAAGGTTTATGTGAGTTCCCTTCGTACCAGTTCGGTTTCGAAGGCAGTGGAGGAGTGTTGTTCTTTGGGATTTACGTTCCGTCATAAGAAAGAACAACAAGGGATTCGTGTCTCTTCTGTGCTTGCAGAGCCAGCACTATACAGACGAATCTGGGAAGCCTAGAATTCTGATCCGAGGACTCAGAAGTTGGCCCGACTGGCTGAGGGTGATAACACTTCTGGTTTCCATTTGCAGGGAGACGGTCTGTTGTGTCTTTCTGGTCGAGTTGTGGTACCCGAGGATTCTACTTTGAGGGATGAGATCTTATCGCAAGCTCACCGTAGTCGATTCTCTGTACATCCAGGCAGCATGAAGATGTACAAGGATCTTCGCACTCGATTTTGGTGGAAAGGGATGAAGCGCAGCGTTTATCAGTTCGTATCCCGATGCCTTGTGTGTCAGCAGGTCAAGGCAGAGTTTAGATGACCCGGAGGGTTACTTCACAGCTTAGAGATTCCTGAATGGAAGTGGGAGCATGTGAAGATAGACTTTGTCACCCACTTGCTTATGTCTTCCAGGAATTGTGATGCTATTTGGGTAGTCGTGGATCGGTTGTCAAAGTCAGCGCATTTTCTTCCCTATAACCGCGATTACACCTTCGATAGGATGGTGCAATTGTATGTGCAGGAGATTGTTCGATTGCATGGGATTCCGTTGAGCATTGTCAGCGATAGAGATCCGAGATTCACCTCGAGATTTTGGGGTAGTTTCCAGCGAGCCCTTGGTACTACTTTGAGCTTGAGTACGGCTTATCATCCAGAGACGGACAGACAGTCGGAGCGTACTATTCGCACTCTAGAAGATATGCTTCGCGCGACGGTGATGGATTTTGGTCCAGCGTGGCATGATCATTTACCCTTGGTGGAGTTTGCCTACAACAATAGTTTCCATCGCAGTATTGGCATGGAACCATTTGAGGCTCTTTATGGACGCCGTTGTCGTACACCTTTGTTTTGGGACGAGGTTGGCGAGCATCAGGTTGAGGGTCCTCAGATGATTCAGCAGATGATTGATGTAGTAGAGTTGATCCGACGCAGGGTTAAGGCAGCCCAGGATCGACAGGCTAGCTACGCGAACACTCACCGCAGGCCACTTCATTTTGAGGTAGGGGAATATGTTTTCTTGCGTGTGTCACCTTTCCAGAAGGTGATGAGGTTTGGTCGCAAGGGTAAGCTGACACCTAGATTCATTGGTCTTTTCGAGATTCTCGAGAAGGTTGGGGATGTTGCTTATCGTCTGGCCTTGCCACCCGATCTTTCGGAGATCCACGATGTGTTCCACGTGTCCTTGTTGAGGCAGTATGTGGCGGACGAGTCACACATTTTGCATCCGACCGAGGTAAAGGTGGACCGGGATCTATCATATGTGGAGAAACCCCTACGGATTCTTGACAGGAAGGACAAGGTACTACGTAACAAGCGCATACCATTGGTTATGGTACAGTGGCAACGCAGAGGGACAGAGGAAGCTACTTGGGAGTTGGAGAGTCGGATGTTAGCCAAGAACCCCGAGTTATTTTGAGATTTTGTACTTCTTTGTATCGAGTTTGTACTTTTTCAGTTGTAATAAAGAACATTTGGTTGGCTATTTATGTTTTCCTCCAAGACTTAAATTTCGAGGACGAAATTTCTTAAGTGGGGGAGAATGTAGTAACCCTCATTTCTAATTAAGTGATTAATGAGTAGTTAATCACATGATCATGTCTAGATTAATTAAAACATGATTAAGTAAGTTCCTGTTGGGACAACGGACTTCAGAAATGGATTCAGAGCACTCGAATTAGTTGAATTAGTTCAGCAGGATCGGACGGTCCGAAGTGGATCGGAAGCTCCGTGCCAGGATCGGAGGCTCCAATCGAGATCGGACGCTCCGTCGGCAAGATCGGAAGCTCCGATCTGGACCAGGGCACACGTTATTTCTTACGTCAGCAAGGTGACATCATGGCTGATGTAATATTGAGCGATCGGACGCTCCGAAGGTACGATCGGAGGTTCCGATTGAGTTTGGACGGTCCAAACCGGGTTCGGAGGCTCCGAACGTTGCCTATAAATAGAGGGTCCGAGAATTCATTTCTCACACCAATTCCCTCTCTTCTCTCTCGACTCCTAAGCCTTCTAACTCAGATATAGGGAGATCTAGGCATCCTACGGGGAATTCGGAAGTGGCTTAGTGATCTAGACATCGTCGCGGAGCTACGGCCTAATTTTGAGGCTATCTTCAGCAAAGGACTAACGACGGACGCAGGTATAGCTTTGGCATCCTAAAAATATTTAGGAGTATGCAATAGCTTAGTTAAGACTTTTAGAGCTTGATTGTTGATGCATGGATATTTGCATTGTAGTAGCTAGTAGACTGGACTAGTAGGCTTGGAGTCTAGACCAGCAGAGCTAGGTTTGACCAGCAGTGTTAGAGGTACGCAAGTACTGACCGAGATAGCCGATATGATATATTTTCTTATATGTTTCATGAGTATGTGCTATATGTTTTATCATGTTTTAGCATGTTTTACCGTCTTAGCACATACATGATTTTACGTGTGACTGCATCCAAAGAGATGTGAGTCATTGACAGTCTCCATAGGGAACGATGATCTCATTTTGGACTCGAGACAGGTATGACAGTTTCCATATGGGACTTGTATCCTGTTTTGGATTCGGGTCAGGATGGGGTTGGCTCAGCCCTGATATGGAATATACGAGTACCCCGCGGAGTAGCTCTCTAGCCGGTGCTGTATATTCCCGGCGCCATGAGCAAGTGTTTTCACTTGAGTTTTAAATCATTTGTGTGCGCATATTTGTATTTATATCATTGCTTCGTATTGAGCGTTCTATCTCACGCCCCTGTGTTAGGTATTGTGTACCTTGTGGCGGGGCAGGTTTGAGGCTGGACGGTACAGGAGGCTTTCAGCAGGATTGAGCTTGGGGAGTGCGAGGTTGTAGAGGGTAGGGATTTATTTACCCTGAACCTTCGATTTGGTTGTATAACAGTATTTATACACTTGTGATAGCGTCGGTTGTATTCTGCCGATTGGATTTGTTGTATTTTAATTATCCGCTCTTTACGCTTTAAGCTTTTATTGCGTGCGCTTTTACTATAACTCTGATTAGGTAGTGGATCCGGGTTGGGTCGCTACATATATATATATATATTGATATCACAAAGGCACTTGGACTATTTATCCACACTATTCTAGTAGTCCAAACTGCTTTTGAGAATAACAGAAATAGTCATAATAATTAACGTTATTAACACTGCTCGCGAAAAGTTTTGGAAAATATTTTGAAACATTTTAAGTGTGTATTCACCCTCCCTCTACACACATATTCGATCATAACAAGTGGTATCCGAGCGGGTTTTCCTTATTCGGTGATATTATTAAATTCATTATGGCATCATCATTTAACAAGATTCCTATGTTTTCTAAGGAAGATTATGATGATAGAAAAATTCGCATGCAGACTCATTTATCAGCACAAGATGATGATATGTCGTATGTTATCAGAGATGGTACTATGAAAATTACTAAAATCAATACTGTTGCAACCATGACAAGCGGGGAATCTCAAACTGTTGAAAATCATAGATCTAAATGGACCACAGAAGATAAAAAGAAAACAAATCTTGATAAAGTTTCCAAGGATATCCTCTACAAAACGCTAGACAATAACATGTTTAAAAAGATCAAGACTTGTACTACTGCAAAGGAGATCTAGGAGAAACTTACCGAGTTGTGTGAAGAAAACGACCAAACAAAAGAAAATAAGCTCACTGTTATCATTCAGAAGTTTGACAACGTCAAGATGGAGCTAAGTGTAGTGACCCAATCCGAAATCACTAACTAATTAGAGATTAAGCATGCAATTAAGTCTTAAATTGAAATTAACAAATCTAGTGGAAACTTAAATCATAAATACAACATACACCGGCAGAACAACCGGACTAAAATAAAATATTATACAACCCCATCGAACGGAAGGTACTAAAATTCAATCTAACAACCTGAACAGAAATAGGATCACCACGCAACCACTGCAGCTCAACGACCGCTGCTGTAATATCTGAAAAATCCATAAATCTATTCATGATTTATTACAATAATTTTAAATGATTTTAAGTTATTTCATTTGATTATTTATGATTTAAACGTTATTCTTAATTAAATGATTTTATGTGTTCTGTAAATGATTTAAAGTGAATAATTCATGTTTTAAAAATATACTTTTATTTATTGTGTTAAATGATTTTAATAGTTTGTGCACTTTAATTATGAAGTGTAAAGTTATGATTTAAATTAATTGATATTAGGTATATGCCTAATATATATTTATTTCTTACAAGATATCTAAATGTTTTCACGATTTAGTTAATCTTGGACTGATAAAATGAGACTAGCTTATGAACAATATCGTAGAAAATAATTTCACGAGTATTTTGAGTATAATATTGCTATAGCTTTATTCTAATCATCGAGATGATAGAAAATCTTATTAGTCGAGTTTGAGGTGTGTTGAACAAACTACGTTTGATGTAGTATTTCCAACCACCGCCCCTTATTATTTCCTCCCTCTACCCCATCTCAATTAAAGGTTTTGTCTTCTCCTACCCCATACCAATCAATCATTTTGTCATTTGTCACCCCAATCACACGGTCCATTCCCCATTCTTTTTCCTCCATCTTCTTCCTCCTTCTTTCTGATTCTCCATCCTTCACCTCGCCTCCCTATGTGCAGCTGTCATAGACGACTCATATTTTCTTCATCCGGTGTCCAAAATTCATTCCGTTTGAAGGGTCATCTTCCTTACATTCGTACCTTCGATTTGAGCTATGAATATTTATTTTTGGTGGATGTTTCAGCCTAGATCGAAGCCATCTTGTAAGACATTTTTGCACAGATTTTCTATTCCCTTTCTTCTTATATTTTTCTTTGATTCTTGGTGTATTCTCACCATATAAAAGTGATATTTTTATCTTAGGAACAACTTAACAACCTCTTGGATTTCATCTTCCTTCGGTTACCTCTTCAGCATGTCTCGATTCCATTTGAGTATGGTTAGATCTCTACCAAGGTCCAAGTTAATCTTGTTCTTCAAAGATCAAAGGCAAGTTTTTCAACAAGTATTTTAAGGTTTTGAAACTCATTCAAGATTATAATTATTTTAATATGAAAATGTATGTTGATGTGCATGTTTTAATGGTTTATGATTTTTAAGAAGCATGAAATTACGAGTATCAAGTTATGGATTGATGGAATCATGAAGTGTACGTCGTTCTTGTCAAGTTCTTGAATTTGATTCAAGAGATACATGTTTCTTTTAAGTTTTGATGTGTTCTTGATGTTTGAAGGGATGTTTTATGTAAATTATATAGCTAGAGTAGTAGAAAATATCATATTTTGAAGTATTGAGTTAGTTTGAGTTAAAGTTTTGAAATGTTGCATGTGCTGGATTGTCCCGGATTAGCGACATTCATTACTATTTTGAAGATAAAAATTAGTGTACTGATTCAAATGATATGAGGCCAATTGTATTGGAAATATATCTTATTTATCTACAACTTTCATAAGGTCCAGGTTAATCTTATTCTTGAAAGATCAAAGGCAAGTTTTTCAACAAGTATTTTAAGGTTTTGAAACTCATTCAAGATTATAATTATTTTAATATGAAAATGTATGTTGATGTTCATGTTTTAATGGTTTATGATTTTTAAGAAGCATGAAATTACGAGTATCAAGTTATGGATTGATGGAATCGTGAAGTGTACGTCGTTCTTGTCAAGTTCTTGAATTTGATTCAAGAGATACATGTTTCTTTTAAGTTTTGATGTGTTCTTGATGTTTGAAAGGATGTTTTATGTAAATTATATAGCTAGAGTAGTAGAAAATATCATATTTTGAAGTATTGAGTTAGTTTGAGTTAAAGCTTTGAAATGTTGCATGTGCTGGATTGTCCTGGATTAGCAACATTCATTACTCTTTTGAAGATAAAAATTAGTGTACTAATTCAAATGATATGAGGCCAATTGTATTGGAAATATAGCTTATTTATCTACAACTTTCATGTTTTGAGTTTTGTCAAAATCATTTTGGAAGATTGGCCAAAATTGCCCCGAAGTGTGTCAATTTGTTTGAATTTCTGGAAGTGACACATTTCGGGAGAATGTGCATAACTTTTAACTGAAAAATCCAATGGAGGTGAGGTTTTCGGCATTGCAAATAAAAGCTCAAGATATAAAACCTTTATGTTTACCACGTTTCCAAATTCGTGGTGCAAGAACTTGACATATCAGTGTGAATGCATAGAAACTGCAGTGCAGCAGAGCTATCAATGCGCAAGTATAGAGCCCCAGCGCTTCTCTTTCAGCGCTGGAGCGCTGTAGCTTCGAATTAATTTTCTTAAGTTTTGATTTTTGGGTCCTAATTTCATGGTTATGATCTTTTAATGCTTCTAAAATATATTTAAGAGTTTCTATGCAAAAAGTTTCGAGTTTTAAGTCAAGAATGAAAAGAACGACTTATGTGGATCGATTACGTTATTTGATGCATGTTAATGTCTAAGTTTCATTCATAAAACATATGTTCAATATGAAAGTATGATTTTTATCATCTATGACATGCATAAAGTTATTGAGTAAAGTTATGACAAAAGTTACGATGAAACAATGATGCTTCTTAATGAATGAAATGATATGATAAATGATGAATGTTATGATGAAATGATAAAATGATGAGACATGAATGAATGATGTTAAGATGAAGCATGATATGACATGTTAATGTATGAAAACGCTTTTGATGTCTTATATGTCTTTGTGGTGGCAAACACGGGATTGGTGCTCCGGTTTGGGCTCCAGAGAGGGCCTTTCCAAACATGGCTCATGAGACAGATAAGTACATGGGACTGGTGCTCCGGGATGAGCTCCGGAGAGGGCCTTTCCAAAGAACGAATGTTATGAGACTTAGAGACATATGCTTGTTGATCAACAGGAACTACGAATGCGCCCATTATGACGGTTGCCACAATTTCACATAATTCATCACCCCAAAATGATAAGTTTATATGTTATGTTCATGGTTTATGTTCATGGATAATTGGATGTCCAAGTTGCATGATTTTATTTATTAGATGTTAAGTGAAAAAGTTTAGTTAAGAATGAAATGTTAATTTTTTGAGAATATGCATGAAGTCTATTTTCAAGATTTAAAGTTAAGTAAGTTGATGTCCATGTTTAAGTTTCTTGCATCTTTTAAGAGTTTTGAAGTTCATGTTCAAGATTTTAAGTTTAAAGTTCCATGATGTTTACGTTAAAGTTCTTCAAGTTCAAGGTATCATGATATATATGTTCAAGTCATTTTAAGTTTAAATTATTTTGAAGCTATAATGATGTAACGCCCTGTTTTTATCTTAAATGAGTTTATTTAAGTTAATCAGAGATTCAGAGTTCTCGAGCCGGTTTGATTTTGATCAGGGTCCTTTTTGCAAATTTTGGGTTTTTCAGGGTCTAAAACGCAAATATTGAGTTTAATATATTATCTACACTTGGAAGAGGTTTGACTTAGTCTCTATTGCTTCTCCTTCTTCCCTTCCATCGTGTTCTTCCATTGGAGCTTGGGGAAACGCTTCTTCAAGCTTTCAAAATCCAGTCCGAGCTCGATCCGTCCGTTAGAAATTAATTCTGAAGGCAGATTATCGATCACTGCAGTGAGAGCTCTGTTATATTGTAAGTATTTCTCCGATCGGATATGTTTTGTTTTTCGGAGGTTGTTAGAATCGATTTAGATTCTAGTATGTTGTTCTAGACAGAGTTCTGATCGTTTATTATCTGTCGGTTTTGAATTAGAGCGACGTCCGGATTTGTTATGATTTTTTGGAAGCCATTTTCGAAAATGTGGATTTTGAGATTTATGGGTTTGCTTTGTTATTGTTGTTTTGGGCATTGAATTGAGTTGTTATCAGTATTGAACTGCTGTCTGCGTTGCCGGTTGTTCAGTTATAGCCGTTATGCCGTCGGTTTGAGTTTTTGGAGATTTTGAACCATTTTTGAGTTTGAACTTGGCTTGTAAGTTGATCGTGGTTATTGATCAATCATCTCTTGTATCTGAACAGATTCGTTTGGAGTTGTCAAGCCCAGAGTTAGCAGCTGTTTGATCGTTTCATAGAATTGGACGAAGAACGGTATAAAGAGTTTTCCTTGAACCGTTGCCTTGTTGTTGTTAGATTGTGTAGTTGTTTATACAATCTCTATTGTAGCTTATCCAGAGTTGGAGCTACTGCATTGAAAGGTAAAAGCAGTCATCGTAGCGGGATAGCATACTCGGGACTGTTGGTTCTCGAGTTTCCCTTTTTAAATCACATATTGCATTGATACTTGTTCTAGCACGTGGAACTTGTAATTGTTGATTGATTGAGTTTTTGTTATGTGGCTTATGTTTATGTTTCTGTTATGCATTCATCTTGAGCCTACTTTGATTTCAGCGGGCAGAACCGCCCTTTTTGTTAGACGTTTGGGAACTATGATTGAGTGGCCTAGGTTGTAGTATTTCGCCTAGTGCTAGCATACTCATTATGGTTGCTCAAAGTCTAGAGGAGTGGGATACGTGGCACCACCTCGATTGGGAGAGTCGGTGAGTCGTTACGTGATCTCATCCTCGGGATCCCAAAAGCAGAGCAATACTCCCGTGTTTATCAGAATCGATATCCTGGTTTTAAAGACATGCATATCATTAACTTCGACTTGAATATGTGGTTTGATAGCATGTTGTATATTCATTACTTGATATGTTGCTTTTACTGGGATTATCATTCTCACCGGTTATCCGGCTGTTGCTTTGTTTTGTATGTGTACTTGGCAACAGGTGGGGCAGGAACAAGTCAGAAGAGGCATGGTTAGCTTCGAGGGCAAGTAGTAGAAGTGAGACTCGGTTTAGAAGTCGAATTGGCATGTTTATCTAGTTTAAGATTGAAGCATGTTAGAACTCGAACTTGATATGTTTTGTTATTCGAATTAGTTTGTATTCGGATTGTAATCTAAAATCGAAGTATGTTGTTGTTGTATCGATTTAGACTTCTGGTTGTTTTTAGGCCTTCTGAAAGCATGACTTGTTATGGCATGTTTCCCTACACCCTGTTATTGCATTTGTATTTGAAGGCATGTCGGACCAAGCGCGGAATCCTTTCTTTTTTTTTTTTTTTTCTGCAGCCTGAGCATTTTCTGCCCAGGCCTTCCGCGCGCGGGCGAGGCGTTCCTCGCGCGCGCGCGAGGCCTCCGTTGGGCCTCGGAATTGTTTGCCCGCGCGCGCGCGAGCTTGGTTCCTCGCGCGGGCGCGCGGCGTTTAAAAAAAAAAAAAAAAAAAAAACTTTGACATTTTTTACTCTTGGATTCTTGTTCGCTTAATTGTTGTTTAATCCGAGATTAGTGGTTTAGAATCGAGGTCTCACAAATGATATTGACATGAATATTTTAATCTTGTTGAGTCCTTTAGACTCACTATACTTAAATGGTGCAGATGGTTTAGCAGTTTTGATTTAAAAAGCTTTGGTAGCACGGCTGAAGAGTCCAAGAGGCGAAGACATTGCATGACACAATATTTCAAAAGCTCTGATGTATTTTTAAAAAAAATATTTACCTATGTTTATTTATGTCATATTGTTACAATATAATATGAACGATGTTTAAAAGTAATGATTTAATTATTTTCATTGTTAGTTTTTAATGATGAGTTTCGAAGATTTCAAATGTTTAGTCTTTTAAATGTTCATTTCAGTTTGATAACATATATAATAATTAATTTAACTCACATTCCCTTATCCTATTTAAATTTTAGTAGTAAGTTTCGACGTGCCGTATTTTAGATAGTCTTGACTGTAGGGCTGCATCCGTGTTTCAAATATTTTGTGCATGGTGGACTCATGAAATTATATTGTTACTAGTTACACTTTGAAATTTATTTTCAGTTAGTGTGATGCACTCCCTGTATTATTTTAAGTAAAGAAAAGTTTTCTCATTCTTTTTCCGCAACTATTTTTATTAAACGTTTATAAAATACGGGACGTCTCAGCTGCCACCGGGTTCGTCGAACCTAAGTCCTGCTGTGGGGACCTCGGGTGCTAATCTCAACTCATAACGTATAATCGATGTTTATATTATCGAGGCAACTAAATAAGAATCAACAAAAAAAATTTTAAGGGTGGGAGCGGTCGCGCCCATGGCTCGGCCATGAGCACCAAGGTGCCATGTATAGGCGCGGCCGCGCCGCGCCTTTGGGTTCCCTCCATGCCCAGCTGAAAAATTAAAGTTTTGCCCCTGTTTTGATCTTTAAACATCATCTAACATTTATCTCATAATTCCAACATCAAAATTAAAGAGAATCATGTAATACCACAAGATGTTTGTTGTGAAAAATACTCGCAAGTGTACGAGTGTCAAATTTTAATAAAGTGATGAATCAAGTATCGTTCCCACAATTTGTAAATTGAAAATATTCAGTACTTGTAATTATAATAGTCCTAATTTTATTTAAAAAATTAAACTTTAGAGATTTGCTTAATAATAAAATAAATAGAAGAAATTATCAATCTCACGCACACACAATTCTTAAAAGATTATCAATCAAAGAGAAATGGTCTAGATGTTTTGATTTCACATGGTCTCGACAATATTCATTCCTAAATAATCTATTTCTTGAATTTCTTTCAATTAATAACCAAGAATACTTAAATTATTTTATTTCCCTCTTTCGAGCAACAAATAGAGTATATCGATTACAGTTCAATTTTAATATCCCTATTAAAATCTAGTTGTACTGATATGTGTAGCACAATGTTCCTTAAAGGTTCTATTAAAGTTATACACTCTTCCGAGCTATATAAACAATTAATAATATACTTTCTATTGATCCTATTCAAAATCCTCTCTCCCGAGTGCCGGATTCTAAATAAATATAACAAATCAATTTATGGCCACTAATTGAGAAGACATTCAAATCTAGAAACACAATTAATCTGCAGAAATTCAATTCATTAAAATCAAAGATTCATGAATATGTGTCAACCAGGCTACGTCAACCTATAGACTAGAAAAGTTAAGTTCATACTCAAATTCATAACCAACCAAATCATGTTAAAAAATTCAAACATAATTCCACAATCAAAAGATATAAATAAAGATGAAATAAAAAATCCATAGTCTTTCTTCCATGTCCGGTTGAAAAGCTCTGTCTTCATTCCAAGTATTCTTCAAATCACGATCCAAAATCTCACAAAATTATGCTCTCAAAAGTGTTGTGTGTATGGAGGCTAAATAGATAATTTTATGACCCAAAAAAACTCCTTTTATATGCCCTAGAAAACGTCCCAAATATCCCAAGAAAAACCCAAAAGTTTCCATAAAAACTCGGACTCCTCAAATCTGAAAACACGACGGCGCGAGCGCTCAGAGGACACGCGTGCGCGTGCCTCTTTCTCGCACATTCATTCTTCAAAAATCACCAAACGGCGCGGGTGCGCCTTCACCTCGCACTTTTCTCCATAATTCCTTCCAGACGGCTCGGGCGCTCCTTAGTCTGTGCGGGCGCTCCTTAGGCTCGATTGGCCTTTTTCTTCTTTTTTTTCAATTCTTGATTCTTCATTTAAACTCCCATCATTTAGTCTTAATTCCACTTAAATGCGTCAAAGTCAATTACTTCCTACAAATATAAAAACAACAGCAATTCACGCAATATCTCTCAATAAATCACAAAAGTCAAGTAAAAATCATATACAAATTAAGTACACAAAATGCACTTATCAAATTCCCCCAAACTTGAAATTTTGTTCGTCCCGAACAAAACTAACACAAAACTCAAAACTACCAACACATACGAATCAACTAGAACCATCAAGAATTATTATGGATTAATAGTCTCCGTATGGATTTTAAAAACAATTTAAATCCAATCATATCCAAGCTACTAACACTTGAAAAAATATTTATCAAGAAAATATCTCAACCTTATAAACTCATAAACTCCGCAACTCACATTTCAAAATACTCTTCTCTGAACTCAATTCAAACATTCACAGATCATGATGACTTTTAAAGGTAACACAGGATCAAAGTAAGGAAATTAAATCAAAAACACTCACAATTGGATTAATTAAAATAAAAGTAGTGTGTATGTGTTTCGATCAAAAATTCATACTTTTTAAAAGTGTCAATCGACAATCCATAGGCAAGACTCTCGCAACCCCTCTCCACTAGTATATTGGGCAACTGTGACCCGGTCAATAGGAATTAATCGGCTTAAAATGTAAGATCTGGCACATGGCTACAAACAAAGGAATAAGAATTCAAAAGAGGGAGTAAATGATGTTCAATATCTAATTTTCACTCTTTTCCCTTCACACTTCTCACTTTCTCTTCACCTCATTGATTTTTTTTTCCATTCTTTTCAATTTTTTTTTTACATTTTTTTCTTTCTTTTCTCAACTCTTTGTCATCACTTTGTTTTTTTTTCACTACTACCTTCTTCTTTTTCAATTTTTTTTCACCACACCATTCCACATTCACAAATATAAAATAGGAGCACATAAAATTTTAACATTCAAATTAATCCCTTAAAGGTAGGAAATAGTGTTTAGGTTATTCATGGGTAGTTAATGTAGAACCTTGAAACGATGACGAATGGGGGTTTATCACACGTTTTCACGCATGCCATTTGATTTTAAATAAGGATCAAACAAGGTACTAGGGACAATGCATCAAAAGGTAGCTTGAAAGGCACAAAAGATTTTCAGAAAAATTACCTAAATCATTCCTAATCACTGTTATGCCCGTATTTCACCTCGAGGGGTGTCCGAACTAGTTCTAGACAAGTATCAATCCACAATTAAATCATACAAATTTCAATCAGTGCAGAATAAATAATCATCAGCAGTAAACGATGATTTTCCAACAAATTCAGATTTTTGTACCTCATGTACTCATATAAGTGTAGGCTCGCTCAAATGGGCAACTAGGGATGAATTTCAACGAAAAGTAGGCCCAAAGATCCAAAAAATGCCTCAATCATCTCTATGTTTGTATGTTTCAAGTTTCAAATGCAAGCACAAATCACAGAGTGTATAGAAGTTCAATCGTTCACTTGGTTCCATAAGTTCAAAAACTTGGTCAGATAGGTAGACAGTCAAGGATTTCAGTTACAGAACAATGACTCTAACATCATTGGCCATCTTTCCATGTCATTCTTGATTTCTTGAAAGCATTCACCAAAAACCAACTCACAACGCAACATAATGCTATCTAACCACCAACACAACACAATAAATCCTAAAAACCAAAACAACTAAAAGAAAATCAACAAAACAAAACAAAAGAAACAAATTTTCAAATTTTTCAACCCCCCAAACTTGGTATATTCATGGTCCTCAAGGAATAAAACAAGAAAACATAAAGGACATGTACCTCAAATGACGACCGTCAGTGGTCATCTCTATCACTAGCATCATCATCACGGGTAGGGTCAGAAGGGCCAAAGGTGGGTGGCCAGTGTGGATACGGAGGGAACGGGTGAGCAGAACTAGCAGCATGCGGAAACTGATGGCTCAAAGCGTTGGTGAAGCCCATCACATAATCCATAAATACACCAGTCTGCTGCTGAAAGGTCCGGAACTCTTGTCGGTGCTGGCGCAACTCCTCCTCCAAAACAGCAACACGGTCAGGCGCGACAGGGGTAGGAGCCGCAGGCCGGGGTGCTGGGCCTCTTCTTGCGGAGGCTCTCTCATTAAATTCTCTTCTCTCAACACGCTCCCTCTGCTCAGAAGTAGACACCATCCGGAATGGTGCATGACAAACAATAGAAGCGATAGGTTTTTGCAGTTCTTCATTTTGGCTCCATTCCACCCCTGCCTCTTCACATAGATCAGTGATAAGAGCCGGCAAGGCAAACCCACCAGTCGTTTTACCAGCCACTACACCTTGAATTGTTTCTTGGAAAATTTGCCCCAAGTCAATAGATTTTCCCTCCAAGATACAATACACCAGAATAGCTCGTTCCTTGGTAACCTCATGCTCGTGATCTGTCGGTTTGAGTCGAGCACAAACAAAATTGTACCAGAGGTTAGCATCAGCAATCAATTCTGTCTTATTCAATTTATACGGCAAGTGATCACAACCCAATCACCACTCCGCTCTTGGAATACATATTTGGCTCAGAATCGCCGAATAATCCACTTCATTGGCTTTGTACTCCACATACTCGTCATGGAACACCGGCGGAAGGTTATACATGGTATTGATAGTATGAGAATCAAAAGGGACCAACTTCCCGCGAACTAGCACTTTGAACTGAATATGTTTGACCTTCAAGTTTGCATAGAATTCACGAACCAATGGAACAACGGCATCCTGTGGTGGTTTAGCAAATTCTTGCCACTGACGAGCGGCCACAGCCCGGCCAATAGTACTCATGAAATTATCGTTATCAAATCCCATTGACATATCAAAAGCACGCTCAGGTAGAATATTTTTCCCTAACAAGCGTTGATTATGCTCCTCAGCAGTAGCGTTCCAAAAACGCTGAGGTTCTGGAGCCGGAGTGGAAGTAGAAGAAGAAGCAACAAATTTCAATTTTTTCTTTGGCGCCATTCTTCAAACACGTGATATGCACTCCAATAAACAACAACAATTGACAAAAATTTTAACAACCGTGCTCCCCCAAACTGATTTGAACACACAAAACTCCACAAACTCCGAATTCAATCGAAACTCCTCAAGTGATTTAATCAATTAACACGTTAACCCCTACCAATAGCACTAGACTGCAATCTCGGAGAATCACCACACACTTCAAATTTGAAATCTTAACAAAGAGAAAACTTACCCCTATTGATACAATTAAAAAGAACACATCACACCCGTTGAATTACACAAACGACCGAGTACCCCTTGAATATGTGAAGAAAAATTTTGACCCGTAAAGCTTAGGCTATAGAAGAGAAATAAATTATGTAATTGAAGGGGAGAAGGGATAGTCGAATTGTGAATTAGGAGAATCACAAGAGGAGAATGTGGCGTGAAGATGCAAGACTAGGGTATAGAGAATTATGGAGAGAAATATTTGGGCCAAAGTGAAGAAAAGGGAAAGATTTGAATCGGATATATGACTTGAAGACGAGCGGGGCGAACACGCAGTAAGTGGGGCGCGCGCGCGGATTGTTCGCACTTTGGGTTAGACATTGAGTCCAGGATCCATGCGGGCGCTCAGTATGATGGCGCGGGCGCGCCTTGTTTTCGCAAAAACAGGGCTAGAAATTGGGGCGGGTGCTCAGTAAGATGGGGCGCGCGCGCTGAATCTTTGCAATTTCAGAAATTTTAATGGACATCAGGCGCGGGCGCTTTGAAAGGTTGAGCGGGCATGCCGTAGGCTCGCATTTTTTTTTAGAGTGGCATTAGGGAGGGCACGGGCGCGCCGTTGGTTCGAACAGGGGCTCCAAATTCCTGAAAAAAAATCATCAAAAATAATTCCAAAACACACAAAAATATAATTAATAAAAAGAAAACAAAAAAAGGAAAATAAACAAAATTAAAGACTAAAAACTAAAAAGTTTGGGTTGCCTCCCAAAAAGCGCTTGGTTTAGAGTCATCAGCCCGACTTGTACCAGTCTTTATTTGGGGTCCTCAAGCAATGTGCTGGACGCATGTAGTACTTCATTGCCAAAGTAATGATTGACTCTTTGCCCATTCACCTTGAAAGTTCGTCCATCTGTACATCTCAGTTCAATGACACCATGTGGATAAACAGTCTCCACGAGAAAAGGCCCGGACCATCGCGATTTCAATTTTCCTGGAAATAATTTCAAGCGAGAGTTAAATAACAAAAATCTCTGACCCGTTTCGAATTCCCTACGCACAATGTTATTGTCATGCCACTTCTTTGTTTGCTCCTTGTATATCTTGGCATTCTCATAAGCTTTATTTCGGAATTCGTTCAATTGATTCAGTTGTAATTTCCTCAACTCTCCGGATACTTCGAGATCCATGTTCATCTTGATAGCCCAAAACCCCTTGTGCTCCAACTCCAATAGCAAATTACACGCCTTACCAAACACCAACCTATAGGGAGACATCCCAATAGGTGTCTTGAACGCAGTGCGGCAGGCCCAAATAGCGTCATATAACTTGATTGCCCAATCTTTGCAATTCTTCTTAACCGTTTTCTCCAAGATTTGCTTGATTTCCCGGTTAGAGATCTCTGCCTGGCCATTGGTTTGAGGATGGTATGCACATGCCACCTTATGCCTGACACCATACTTAGTGATCAAGGTATTAAAAATTTTATTGCAGAAGTGCGTACCTTTGTCACTGATTATCGCTCGTGGAGTTCCGAACCTTGTAAAAATATTCTTTTGCAGAAACTTTACTGTAGTAACCCAGAATCCATTTTAAGATAATAATATGTTAAAAATGATTAAGGGTTAGTAAATAACCAAATCCAGAGTTCAATCGGACTTCAGAATTAAGAATTGGGCTTCCAAAGTTTTGGCCAGTTCGGACGGTCCGAAGAGGACTTCGGATGGTCCGTGTTGGAGAACGGTGTTCAGATCAATCAGAATTGATACCCGGCGCAGCGGAAGTTTTAATTTTTTTTTTATTTATATGGAACGATTCCATATCATGGGTATCAAAACTTTACGATTAAATTGTGCGTGTAAAAATTAAATAACAATTAAATTTTTACCTTGAATCTCGAAACGAGATTATGGACACCAACAGATAACTCTGCTCTTGTTGTATATCCCAGGAACTGATGGACGAACAATTCTTCAATCAGGTCCACGAACAGAAGTTTAATCCCTCTGATAGATTTCACTAGAAAATCTATCAGAAGTTTCTACGAAGAGAATTAACGAATTTGATCCGTTAAACCAGACTGCAAATTCGAAATTCACAGGCTGGAATTTTCGACAGAGAGAGGAGAGGGGCGGCGGCCACTAGAGAAAAAACCCTAGTCAAATTCGAAAATTATGCCTCTGTTGTGTAATTTCTGTACTGCAATAACTTATTTATAATGTGGGCTGCTAACAGCTTAGGGCCCATTAGTCATAAGTTCAAGCCTGACAAGCAAAGCCCGCATGTTCAGAAATTAATATAAAATTCATCGTGACTCAGATTGATAAACCAATTTCACCAATGTGCACAGAAACCATTTCTGCACCTTTTAAAGTCAAGATAAATTTTCTGAATCCGAATTCAGTGCTTTCCAAAAATGCCCATCCCTATATCATTTTAGGAAATCTTACTCTTCTACTCTGATATAAGAAGTCCCACTTCTTTACTCACTAAATTTAACTCTTTAAATTTAATTATCTCAACGGGGATTAAAAATCCATTACTTGTGTGACCCTCAATGGTTCAGGGATACAGCTAGCCGTGGGCTCACAACTCCTTGTGACTCGGAACAACAATTTCCGACTTGCTCATCGAATCATGGTAAGAGCGCCTAGCAACATCGCCCCATGATTTCCTAGGTATCACTGATAGTGCCTGCAAGAACCAATAGATTTTGGTTAGCGTACAGTACGGTCCCTTCATCCATATATCCCGATCGAATCAACAACCATTGGTAAATCGAGAGTCGTTCGAGATTCGATAACTATGCAATGCATCTTGAAGATCAAATAGTGACATCGCATGTGCTACTAAGAAACCATTTCTTAAAACACATCTTGTACTCTGGCCAGAGATTCGTCACACTAATATCTCCTCAGATTGCATAGGATATCCACACTAGCAAGTATGTGGTGAATCCTTGACAACAAAGCATCGACTCCTATATGTGTCGTAACTGTACCCAATCCCGACACCTGATGACCCCAATAGAGTCGGTAAATGAGTCAAAGTACAGTACTAGCATATAGAGTCTCAATGATGTTTCAAGTAGTAAGGACTAATGGTGTACAACCAAAACCGCGGACTTTATCCACTCGATAAATGATAACCACTTGGAAAGTCCGGATAGGGTAGTTCTATCATTCATCGTATGAATATCCATTTGCATGCTTTGAACATCTCTATGTTCCATACCAATGAAACGTGGTACTCGGCATCGCAAATGCTAGTCTCAATCTCGAGCGATCCTTATCCTTATTAACGGACGGCTCAATTGACTAGGAACTGTTTAGAATATACAGTGACTATAAGATGTGTTTCATGATAGCCATCCCCATGTGCCACAACATCTTACATACACTATAGTATATTCAAGGTCTTCATCTAAACATCTTATAGTATGTCACAACATAATAATATGATAAAAGATAAAGTAAACGCCATTATAAAAGTATAAATTATATTAAACAAAAGATTGTTTATACATAGAGTCATAAAAGCCCTTAGCCACAAGTTGGCTCACCTGGCACCCACTCTTTCAATCTCCCACTTGCCCTAAAGCCAACTAGTCATACTACGCAGTCCCATTGCTTCGCGATGTTTTTCAAATAATGGTCCTGGCAAGGGCTTAGTAAGTGGATCAGCGATATTGTCTGCAGAGGCCACTCTCTCGACAGTGATGTCTCCTCTTTCCATGATCTCCCGGATGATGTGGTATTTCCTCAGTACGTGTTCGGAACTTTGATGAGACCTTGGTTCCTTTGCCTGAGCAACGGCACCCGTGTTGTCACAGTACACCGGGACTGGACCAACAACTTCAAGAATGACGCCCAACTCTTGGACAAAATTCCTCATCCAAACGGCCTCTTTAGCAGCAGCTGATGCCGCAATGTATTCTGCCTCAGTGGTGGAATCCGCTGTGGTGTCCTGCTTGGAACTCTTCCAAGAGACAGCACCGCCATTGAGCATGAACACAAATCCAGAGGTTGACTTCGAGTCATCCACGTCACTTTGGAAGCTAGAGTCGGTATAGCCTTCCAATTTCAGTTCTCTTCCTCCATATACCATGAACATATTCTTAGTCCTTCGTAAGTACTTAAGAATGTCCTTCACGGCTTTTCAATGCATTTGACCGGGATTAGCTTGATATCTGCTCGTGAAACTCAGAGCAAATGCTACATCCGGTGTGGTAGATATCATCCCATACATGATACTACCTATGGCTGACGCATATGGTACATGTGTCATTTTCTCTATCTCTTCATCAGTCTTGGGAAACATGGACTTGGATAGAGAAACTCCATGACACATAGTTAGATGTCCTCTCTTGGACCCATCCATTGAAAAACTTTTCAATATTGTGTCGATGTAGGTTGCTTGAGTGAGTCCTATCATTCTCTTAGATCTATCTCTATAGATCTGTATCCTTAGAATATAGGATGCCTCACCCAAATCCTTCATCGAGAATCTACCTGATAACCATATCTTTGTTGACTGCAACATCCCTACGTCATTCCCAATGAGTAGGATGTCATCAACATAAAGTACTAAGAATGTCACAGCATCCTTAACTACCTTCTTGTACATGCACGGTTCCTCCGGGTTCTTGATGAAACCAAAATCCTTTATTGTTTCATCAAATTTCTGGTTCCAACTTCTTGATGCTTGTTTGAGACCATAGATCGATCTCTGAAGCTTGCATACCTTATGCTCGCTTCCCATGGATGTGTATCCCTCAGGCTGCGTCATATAGATCTCTTCATTAATGTTTCCATTAAGAAATGCAGTCTTCACATCCATTTGCCATATCTCATAGTCATACCAAGCAGCTATGGCAATAAGGATTCTTATGGACTTGAACATTGCAACTGGTGAAAAGGTTTCATCATAGTCAACTCCTTGTCTTTGAGTATAACCTTTCGCCACCAATCGTGCCTTGTAGGTCAATACCTTACCATCAGGCCCAAGCTTTCTCTTGTAGATCCATTTACACCTTATTGGAACAATTCCATCGGGAGGATCTACTAAAGACCAAACTTGGTTTGTATGCATCGAATCTATTTTCGACTGCATAGATTCAAGCCATAAATTTGAATCCGCATCAGAAATTGCTTCCTTGAAGTTTCTTGGATCACATCCAACGTCGGGTTCATCTTGATCCCCTTCAAGAAGAAGACCATATCGAATAGGAGGTCTAGAAGTCCTCTCGGATCATCTAGGTATAGGCGTGTCCTCTGAAGATTCTTGAGGTATGGGATCATTATTTTGTATTTCGGGTTCTTCTCGAATTTCTTCGAGTTCCATCAATTCGCCTTTCTTATCCAATAAGAACTCCTTCTCCAAGAAGGTGACATTCCTTGAAACAAACACTTTTGTTTCAATAGGATGATAGAAATAATATCCGATTGAATTCTTCGGATACCCTACAAAATAACATAAGGTGGATCGACTATCCAACTTATCTCCCACTGTCTGCTTCACGTAAGCAGGACATCCCCAAATCCTCAAGTATGAATACTTAGGAGCTTTGCCATTCCATAACTCGTATGGTGTTTTGTTCACTGCTTTGGTGTGGACGTTGTTCAACAACAACACCGCCGTTTCAAGCGCGTAGCCCCAAAACGAAGGTGGAAGCTCAGTGAAGCTCATCATGGATCGAACCATGTCCAACAAAGTTCGATTGGGACGCTCCGATACACCATTCAGCTGAGGTGTCATAGGAGGAGTCCACTGAGAGAGAATCCCATTCTCTTTTAGATAGTCCAAAAACTCGGTACTTAAGTATTCTCCACCTCGATCCGATCGAAGTGCTTTAATACTTTTACCTAGCTTGTTTTCTACTTCAGCCTTGAATTCTTTGAACTTTTCAAATGCTTCAGACTTATATTTCATTAAATATAAATACCCATATCTAGAATAATCATCAGTAAAGGTAATGAAGTAGGTGTGACCAAATTTTGTACCAATACTAAATGGTCCGCAAACATCCGTATGGATCAAATCCAATAGATTTTGACTACGCTCAGGTTTTCCTTTGAAAGGAGATTTAGTCATTTTTCCTTTCAGGCAGGACTCACAAGTAGGTAGAGAGTTAATATCAGACATATCAAACATGCCCTCTCCCACTAGCTTGTTCATCCTCCTTGAGGAAATATGACCTAGCCTAGCATGCCAAAGGTTTGCCGGGTTTTGACTATCGATTTTTCTTTTGTTCGTTGTTACCGGTTTATCAACATAATTAATTGGAACGTCTTTTAATTTTAAGTTATATAGATCGTTTTTAAATTGTCCACTTCAAATCAAACATTCATTCTTGTAATTATTGCAAATACCATTCACAAAATTACAAGAAAACCCATCTCTATCAAGCATAGAAATAGAAATAATGTTTTAATGAAATCTTTGGCACAAATAAAAATATCTTTCTCATAATACAACTTAAAATTGGTTTTCAAAATTAAACAAATATTTCCCATAGCTATGGATTTAACTCTGAAACCATTCCCGAGCCTTGACTGGGTCTCACCCATCCTTAGCCTATTACTTCTTGTCATCATTTATAACTCATTGCAAATGTGAGATCTACATTTGGTATCCAATACCCAAGAAGTAGTATTAAGAAAAACATTTATTTCAATGTAAAACATACCCTTTGCAGTTCGCAACTGCTCGAGGTATTCCTTGCAGTTACGTTTCCAATGACCGGGTTTCTTGCAGTGATGGCAAACTTGTTTAGACTTGTCCAATTTTGCATGTAACATTTGGCCTTGAGATCATGGTCCAACCATTTCTCTAGTTCGGCCAACCTTTCGGCAGTTACATCAGCCGGGGCTGTTTTTGGAGAAGCCTTTTCTAACACTTAGAAAATCTTTTCCGAACTTAGGACAATCTTAACTTATGGAATCATTCGGTATTGTTTGCGCCAGTAAGTTTGTTTTGTTCGAGAATTGAAACATGTGGATTACGAAGATTCATCATAATGATATACTGAGATGAAACAGACAATTATCGATGATTGTTTAATTAATTTACTAAGACATAAAATAGGCAAAATTTATTTTATGAATCTCACTCCCACTATTTTAACGATTTCACTACCCTCTAGTGAAAACGGAAAACTGTTTTCCTTAGTGGGAACATGGAGTCCAATTGACAAACTATGGTCCCGAATAATATCAGCCAACCATAATTTTCAAAAGGTAGAGCCCAATTGCTTCCAAAGCAACCTCCACGTTTTTACCTCATGTCCAATAAGGGCCCAATAATATGACGCCGTTTATTGTGACACGTCAAGATGACCTATCAATATTAAGTTGTGATGGACGGTCGCCATGTGGATCCCCAATAATATGAGCAAATCCCATGGGAGTTCCACCCAACTTACAACATGTGTCGATCCAATGTACAGCTTTCCGACGAACGGGCCCCCCCAATAATATGAGCCGGACCGTATCCGCGGGTAGCATCTCATACATTGATCGTTGATGGAAGGTAGAAACATTTAAACAATATTTAAATTTCCTTTATTTATCTTGATATCAATTTTAAATCATATTTAAAATGAGGGATTTTAATTTTTTGAAAATTTGTCTCATCATTTAAAATTTGTATGCTTGCCGGATTCATACAATTTAGTCTAAACATGCATACAATGATAATATCATATATTATATTTTAGGATGATCGATTCCATTACTAATCGACCCGTGGTTGCCAATCACGAGTCTAAGTCCAATCCTAGGTGATATGCAAGTATGCAATCCTATTACATTGTGCTTCCAATTTACATTTCTTCAGTCTTTATTGTCTGCTGGGCCCACCTCCGTCTTCAAATCTTCATCTCCCACTAAGTATAATGTATTTACAATAAATAACTATGACAAGTAGGGGATACATTTTAAGGGGTGGGAACGGGCCATAAACCAGGCCCACTTTTATTACATATGACAATTCATATTGGGCCATAAACCAGGCCCATTAATAAATCCAACAACAATAAAAACAAATGTAAATTCCCTAACATACACCTACAAAATTGGTCATGGCAATCGATCATCCTTATCCAATAATATTTAATTCAAAATTAATTTATTGGATAACATGTAATGGCAATTAAATTAAAAAGGATAAAATCATATTCCATATATAAAATCTTATTTTACATACAAAATAATATTTTATCTTTTTATCAAATAAAATCATATTTTACATATAAAATCCAATTTTATACATAAAATCATATTTTACTCAATATTTCCATAAGATCATATCTTATCATCAATTGTACCAAAAATAATTAATTTCATAAAATCTGATTTAACGGATAAAATCTATAAATTTTCCAAAAATTCAAATTTATCCAAAAATCAATTTTAAAATTTTCGGACTCGAACAATTCGATCCGACGCCTCGTGGACCAATCAAAAACAATTTTCGATCGGACCAAAAATAAAATTTTAACATATTAAAATTTTAATTAAAAAATAAAAATTAATTTTCCCGGGCCGCCCGGGACGATCCCGGGCAGCCCGCGCCCCAAAAGGGGCTCGGGCCGGGCAGCGATCGGGCAGCAATCACATCGCTGCCCTGCGCAGCGACAATTGCTGCCTTGGGCAGCGATCCAATCGCTGCCCGTGTTTTGCCCGTCAAAAAATTTAATTTTTAAAATTTGTTTTGTTTCAAAAACCGAGGCTTAAAAATTTTGTACAATCGATTAATTTAATCGCTTGATCTGAGCAACCTGGCTTTGATACCACTGTTGGAGAACGGTGTTCATATCAATCAGAATTAATACCCGGTGCAGCGGAAGTTTTAAATTTTTTTTTTATATGGAACGATTCCATATCATGGGTATCAAAACTTTACGATTAAATTGTGCGTGTAAAAATTAAATAACAATTAAATTTTTACCTTGAATCTCGAAACGAGATTATGGACAACAACAGATAACTCTGCTCTTGTTGTATATCCCAGGAACTGATGGACGAACAATTCTTCAATCAGTTCCACGAACAGAAGTTTAATCCCTCTGATAGATTGCACTAGAAAATCTATCAGAAGTTTCTACGAAGAGAATTAACGAATTTGATCCGTTAAACCAGACTGCAAATTCGAAATTCACAGGCTGGAATTTTCGACAGAGAGAGGAGAGGGGCGGCGGCCACTAGAGAGAAAACCCTAGTCAAATTCAAAAATTATGCCTCTGTTGTGTAATTTCTGTACTGCAATAACTTATTTATAATGTGGGCTGCTAACAGCTTAGGGCCCATTAGTCATAAGTTCAAGCCTGACAAGCAAAGCCCGCATGTTCAGAAATTAATATAAAATTCATCGTGACTCAGATTGATAAACCAATTTCACCAATGTGCACAGAAACCATTTCTGCACCTTTTAAAGTCAAGATAAATTTTCTGAATCCGAATTCAGTGATTTCCAAAAATGCCCATCCCTATATCATTTTAGGAAATCTTACTCTTCTACTCTGATATAAGAAGTCCCACTTCTTTATTCACTAAATTTAACTCCTTAAATTTAATTATCTCAACGGGGATTAAAAATCCATTACTTGTGTGACCCTCAATGGTTCAGGGATACAGCTCGCCGTGGGCTCACAACTCCTTTTGACTCGGAACAACAATTTCCGACTTGCCCATCGAATCATGGTAAGAGCGCCTAGCAACATCGCCCCATGATTCCCTAGGTATCACTGATAGTTCCTGCAAGAACCAATAGATTTTGGTTAGCGTACAGTACGGTCCCTTCATCCATATATCCCGATCGAATCAACAACCATTGGTAAATCGAGAGTCGTTCGAGATTCGATAACTATGCAATGCATCTTGAAGATCAAATAGTGACATCGCATGTGCTACTAAGAAACCATTTCTTAAAACACATCATGTACTCTGGCCAGAGATTCGTCACACTAATATCTCCTCAGATTGCATAGGATATCCACACTAGCAAGTATGTGGTGAATCCTTGACAACAAAGCATCGACTCCTATATGTGTCATAACTGTACCCAATCCCGACACCTGATGACCCCAATAGAGTCGGTAAACGAGTCAAAGTACAGTACTAGCATATAGAGTCTCAATGATGTTTCAAGTAGTAAGGACTAATGGTGTACAACCAAAACTGCGGACTTTATCCACTCGATAAATGATAACCACTTGGAAAGTCCGGATAGGGTAGTTCGATCATTCATCGTATGAATATCCATTTGCATGCTTTGAACATCTCTATGTTCCATACCAATGAAACGTGGTACTCGGCATCACAAATGCTAGTCTCAATCTCGAGCGATCCTTATCCTTATTAACAGACGGCTCAATTGACTAGGAACTATTTAGAATATACAGTGACTATAAGATGTGTTTCATGATAGCCATCCCCATGTGCCACCACATCTTACATACACTATAGTATATTCAAGGTCTTCATCTAAACATCTTATAGTATGTCACAACATAATAATATGATAAAAGATAAAGTAAACGCCATTATAAAAGTGTAAATTATATTAAACAAAAGATTGTTTATACATAGAGTCATAAAAGCCCTTAGCCACAAGTTGGCTCACCGGGCACCCACTCTTTCAGTCCGAACTCAGCAGTCCGGGAGCTCCGATCGTGGTCTTCATAAATTTGGGGTTAAGGCAGCTTCGAACGATCCAAACCCTAGATCGGACGGTCCGAACTCCTTCAGCCAGCAATGCACGATGACTAAGCCTTGAGTTTTGACAAGTGTCGGACGTAGAGAAGTTCGGACGGTCCGAACCTGTTTAGATATTCAACTAGTATGTCATTCTGGAAACTATACAGCATACTCTTACCAGTTGATCATATCATCATGAGATAATAAAATCTAAAAACAGTAAAGCATATATCATGCGAGCATGCAGTCAATAAAATCAGAAAAACTCGATCTACCCCGCTCATCTATTCTCAGTCCGAGAAACTTAAGCTTTGATACCACCTGTTGTGGGGACCTCGGGTTGCTAATATCATCTTAGGGCGATTAACGATTCCTAAACAATTAATCATACCTTAAAAGAATACTCAAACCAATAACTAAATTTTTTTTAAAAGGGCACCTCGATCGATCGGTTAAATCCTACCGATCGATCGAGCAAGAAAATCCATTTCTCGGGTTCGAGCAAATCTTGGCCTCTCTCGATCGGTGAAATTCAACCGATCGAGCGGCCTTCAAAATTTTAACTTTCTATTTGAAAAATACAGGCCGCGCTCGATCGGTGAAATTCATCGATCGAGAGGCCTCTCTGCCCAAAAAAATAGTAGAAATTATTTTGTTGTCAAGTTTGAAAATCCAATCCCCAAATCATCCAAAACCAACTAAGTCTCAAGCATAAATCCACGCGTTTATTACATCAAACGGATAATTAAAAAGACATTAAACTACAAATTACACAAAGTGTCATAAGTGTACTTCAAAACATAATCCATTCTAACAAGTTTGATGTTATACAAACTATCATACTTCAACCAAAACCCGAGTCCTCACTTGCTAAATCTCTCTTCCGAGCTGTCAATGTCGTCTCTGACCAGCTCCTGCCCCCTCTGTTGTCATGCACACATACAAAACAAGACAACAACCGGATAAACTCCGGTGAGAATACAATCTCAGTATAATCAAAATATATATGTGTTAACTGAAATCATATCGACTCTAAACATGTCATCTCAAGAATAGAGTAATCAAACGCATTCATATATACAGAATTGACTCATATTACGTCATTTCCATCAAGATTCGTATCCGATCTTGACATGGATATCCATCTATATAGTCGTCTGACTTAAAAATAAGGTTCATCAAACCTTGGCAAGAATCAATTCATATAACATATCATCTCATATCAAATAAAGATCCACTACATGTGATGGATCGGCAACATAAATCATAAAACGATAAACAAGTATGTGATTTGGCGGAATAAATCAAGAAGCGTCATTCTCGAGTTTCTAATTCCTGACACACGATGTTGTCTTATACCTTCTCGTTTGGTCTCGTTTCTTGAGGCTTCAACTCTGAAACATAACAACAAGAACACAAATATCAGACTCTATCCAAACAACCTCATTCAATCTTCAAAGAAAATTTCAAACCTAACTCAATTTCTTCTTCGATTCAAAATCTAACTTCTCGAGTTCGTCAATCTATTAGCCAGCTGCAACAAGGTGATCATAAGCTCAATATATCATAAAGAACTCATATCATATTCATTTCAATCAACAAGATAGCAAAACGGCTTTAAGGCTTCAATCGACGGCGTAACGGTTGAAAATCGGTAACCAAAACAATATCGAACCATTCTATCATTCATACAACTTCATATACATGATATATCAGCAGTAAAACACCATAAATCAGCATACCAGCAGCTATAAAAGTCGAACATACTTCTGAAAATCATCATAATTTCATACGAGATTCAAGCTTCAATTCGTTTTCGATATCGGAATGTATAAAAGTGCAAAAAGCACATATGTATGCTCATAATCTGATTTCTCCAACATACAACATCTCAAAAAATATTGAATCATGAAGATACTTACACCAAATCAAAGCCCTCGTTGTAAGGATCGCAACACTATTTTCGGAATCAAATTCGAACAATCGGATCAAAAGATACGAGGTTTTGAAAATCAAAAATCAAAGGAAAAGGAAGATCTCGGCTTTTGCCCCTGAAATTCTGAAGTAAATATTGCATTTACACGTATCAATGCTGACAAGTCATGTAGGATTTAGATATAGTCAAGCATAATTGCAATTAAATCCCTAGAAACTTCAAAAATTGCAATTCAGTTCTCGGCCCTCTTTTTAATTCAATTTCAATCCTAAATAATTTAAGAATATTAGAATTTAAATCAAAACTCTAAATATCCCCAAATTAAATATACTCGGATTAAAATTAAATAATTATTAAATTCAATAATCCATATCCTTACACAACCCCTGGTTTTGCTATCACTAGCAGCGACCATGACGATGGAGTAGAAACTATAGTTGGTAGTAGAATATGGGAGCGGCACCGCGGATTAGTTATCCGACACAGCCCTGCATATTCTTGGCGCCCTGAGTATACTGTTTTACCTTGGTTTTAAATGCATTTATGTGCTTCATATATTTTATATATCATTGCTTCTATATTGAGCGTAGTCGCTCACATCCAGTATTTTCTGTATGTCTGTACACCCCATTCGACGGGGCAGGTGTAGGTGCAAGATTGACCACCATGAGCTTGGAGAGGCCAGTGACCCTTGAAGACAACACAATTAGCTGTAGGTTTTATTTTCTCTTAGGATTATTAGATTGGGTTGTATATTGGTTTTATTTAACCGGTTGTATTCTGCCGGTCTGCTTTTATTTAAATCTTTCGCAGCAATTTATTTTAAATGCATGCTTAATTATGCTCTAACTCTGATTAGGTAGTGGATCCGGGTTGGGTCGCTACAGCTTGCATCTCCTACTAGAACGTATCACGCCCTTCATGGGTGCAATCCTCACAAAGACAAGGTCACCAAAGGCAAGATCAAGGTCTTGTAGTTGTCGGTAACCATAACTCTTCTGACAACTCTGTGCGGTCATCATCCTATATCTAATCCGAACCACGATATCTGCAGTCTACTGAACTAACTCGGACCCTAAGAGAATCCTCTCGCCAACCTCGTCCCAATGTACGGGAGATATACACCTTCTCCCATAAAAATCCTAGTATGGAGCCATATCTATAGACGCCTGATAACTGTTGTTATAGGTGAAATCCACTAGAGGTAACCTCGACTCCCAAGAGCCCTGAAAGTCGATCACACAAGCCCTCAACAAATCATCGAAGATCTGAATAACCCGCTCTGACTGTCCAACTGTATGGGATGAAAAGTAGTACTAAACAATAACTTCGTCCCCAAAGCTGCATGTAGACTATTCTGATTCTCTTGCATATTTCATTTTGGATCAAGAATAATCTATTCGAATCGACTGCGAATCTGCTACAAAATCTAACTCAAAATACTATAATCCTCGATATCAACATTCTCACGATTCTATCTGGTGTCCGCCAAACACTAAATTATAATGGTGCTATTGACCATATCAGTTATGAGCTAAAAAAATGTCTAGAAGACGTTCAATATAACTCAGTTCAATCAATAACTTGCTGGGTCATAATCAAATCAAAATTGAAAGGATATGATTCAGAACAATATCAAAATACAATGCTCTGGAATACAATTCCGCTAAATGAAATCAACTCACTTGCAGCTAAATACAAAGGGTGAGTGAATCAAACTCAAGGCTCCATTAACAAGGGATGCGAGCCAATCGATCAATATCAAATTAGGTGATCACCCGTCAACATATATGACATCATGGTCATCATCAAGATAAATCAAAATCAGGGCTGTCAGCATGACCTCGCTCACGAAGAAATATGCACGCACTCATCGAAAAAGAAATAAAGTCCCAAGGAATAACCTCATGTCAACAAAATAGAATCGAGATCACAATGGAATATAATAAAAATACTAACTCAAATCACTATCCATGTCCAGAATTAGAATTCAAGTTCTCAAGAAATACGAATTTCTGAAATTCATACTCGAAATGTCAATCGATGCCAAATTGACTGAATCTTCAATGACAAACGTCATGCGAATCAAGCAACGCATGAACTACAAGAAGGATCCATAAAGAATCGATAAAACAGTTCAAGTAACTGATTTTTCGCTATCCCAAAAGCATCTTTCCAATCCCTCCCAATAACAACTAAGATTCAATCAATGCTTAATTACTCAATTATGACTATCGCCAAATTCCCAAATTTTATATCTGCAGCAAACCAATTCATCTGTATATAGTACTCTTAAATCGAATCATTTGGCTCAACTATTTCTGAGAAAAATGAAATCTAAATTTCTCAATAGTAATCAGTCAAATCTCTAAGAGAATTCTCAAAACATTCTCTTCAACCAAAATTCACATCTAAACATATAGCAAACAATTGTAAAAATTCTCAAAAACTACAAAAAAGATAAAGGAATGCGTAACTCTAGAATCTAGCAACGCAAACGTAGCAATAACTCTAATGCTAACTTTCCTACATGCAGAAAATTTCCCAAACAGATATAATCTATACAACTTAGAGCAAAAAATTCAACCCAATTACCATTTAAAGTCCAATCCTAATCATGTCAATTCACAAGTTCACCAATTCCATCAAATCTTATACATGCAGTTCTAAATCACAAGTACAAACAGTTTCCCATGCAAATCTTAACTATCCTAATAACTTAAATTTAAGAAGGCAAATTAAGATTACCCACGATAAGAGAAGTATCATGATCTGCCTCCTCAGCCTGCATCACAAACAAGCACCCCATTGTCTACTTCTCTTTGGGGCAGTTCCTCAAAATATGTCTCGGGTCCTTACAATGGTAGCACCTGCCTGAGCCAACCAAACATTGTCCAGCATGTGGCCTTTGACACTGTCTGCAAAAAGGTAACCCTCCAGTGCTAGGGGTGACTGCACCCTGATGCTACTGTCTCTGCGGGCCCTGCGGCCTCTCCTGCTGCTGCTGCGGAGACTGTCTTCTAAACTTGACTGATCAAACTTCTAATAACGGAGTCCCTTGAAAATCTAATCTACTAAATCCATGTGCACACCTAGTTCCCAAATTTCAGTATCCCAAAATTCAAGCTTCTACTGCGCACTCTGATAAAATAAAATTTGTTATCCTTCTCGTGGGTCGACTACATCTCAATCAAGCCTACATTTATAAACTTTTGTTTCTAATCACAACTTAAAGCGAACTTTTGTAACTTACCTTGTAGTGACCCAACTCGGATCCACTACCTAATCAGAGTTACAGTAAAAGCGCACGCAATAAAAGCTTAAAGCGTAAAGTGCGGATAATTAAAATACAACAAATCCAATCGGCAGAATACAACCGACGATATCGCAAGTATATAAGTACTGTTATACAACCAAATCGAAGGTTCAGGGTAAATAAATCCCTACCCCCTAAAACTTCACACTCTCCCAAGCTCAATCCTGCAAAGAGCCGCCTGGACCGTCCAACCTCAAACCTGCCCCGCCATAAGGTACACAACGAATACCCAAACACAAGGGCGTGAGCTAGAACGCTCAATACGAAGCAATGATATAAATACAAATATGCGCACACAGATGATTTAAAACTCAAGTGAAAACACTTGCTCATGGCACCGAGAATATACAGTACCGGCTAGAGAGCAACTCCGCGGGGTACTCGTATACTCCATATCAGGGCTGAGCCAACCCCATCCTGACCCGAATCCAAAACAGGATACAAGTCCCATATGGAAACTGTCATACCTGACTCGAGTCCAAAATGAGATCATAGTTCCCTATGGAGACTGTCAATGACTCACATCTCTCCGGATGCAGTCACACGTAAAATCATGTATGTGCTAAGACGGTAAAACATGCTAAAACATGATAAAACATATAGCACATACTCATGCAACATACATGCAAATATATCATGCCAGCTATCTCGGTCAGTACTTACGTACCTCTAACACTGCTGGACAAACCTAGCTCCACTGGCCTATACTCCAAGCCTACTAGTCCAGTCTACTGCTACTACAATGCAAATATCCATGCATCAACAATAAAGCTCTAAAAGCCTTAACTAAGCTAAAGCGTACTCCTAAATATTTTTAGGATGCCAAAGCTATACCTACGTCCGTCGTTAGCCCTTTGCTGTCGATAGCCTCAAAACTAGACCATAGCTCCGCGACGACGTCTAGATCTCTAAGCCACTTTCGGATTCCCCGTAGGACGCCTAGATCTCCCTATATCTGAGTTATAAGGCTTAGAAATTGAGAAAGAAGAGAGGAAATGAGCGAGTCACAAATGAACCTCTGCTCCTCTATTTATAGACGACGTTTGGGCCGTCCGAACTCGGCTTCGGGCCCTCCGAACTGGTTCGGATCCTCTGATCATGACTTCGGATCGTCCGAACTTGATCGGATCGTCCGATCCTAACTTCGGGTCCTCCAAAGTCCCATCAGTGACGTTAGCCATGATGTCACCTTGCTGACGTAATTGATGATGTAAGCCCTAACGGGTCCTCCGATCCCACCGACGGAGCCTCCGATCCTCATTCGGGTACTCCGAACACTAGTTCGGAGCGTCAAACCTCCCGAGCCATGCACACCATGTTCGAGTATCCTGGATCTATTTCTGGAGTCCGTTAGTTCAACAGGACATCCCTAATCATGTATTAAGAACATGATCATGTGATTAATTACTCATTAATCACTAATTCGAGATGCGGGTTACTACATTCTCCCCCACTTAAGAAATTTCGTCCTCGAAATTAGAGTCAGAGGAAAAAGTACGAAACTTAACATGAATGTTCTTTATTACAACTGAACAAGTACAAACTCGATACAAAGAAGTACAAAATCTCAAAATAACTCGGGGTGCTCGGCTAACATCCGGCTCTCCAACTCCCAAGTAGCTTCCTCTGTCCCTTTGCGTTGCCACTATACCATCACCAACGGTATACGCTTGTTATGAAGTACCTTGTCCTTCCTGTCAAGAATCCGCAGGGGTTTCTCCACATATGATGTAGTAACCCGTATCCAGAATTAGCGATTAATGAGTATATTAATAGTGAAATCATGTTTAGATTAAGTAAAACATGATTAAGGAAATTCCAAATGGGTTAACGGAGTCCAGAAATGGATTCAGGACACTCGAAAATAGCCGGGAAGGTCTCGAGGATCCGGAGGGTTCGGAAGCTCCGAACCAAGTCAGGAGGCTCCGAACTGGATCGGAGGATCCAAACTCAGGATCGGAAGCTCCGTCATTGAGATCGGACGTTCCGATCGGGACCAGGGCACACATCATCGCTTACATCAGCAAGGTGACATCATGGCTGACGTAATATTGGGCGATCGGACACTCCTAAGGTGGGATCGGAGGTTCCGATCGTGTTCGAACGTTCCGAACCGGGTTCGGAGGCTTGGAACTCCGTCTATAAATAGGGGGTCGAGATTTCATTTCAAAGTGCACCTTTTCCTCTCTTCTCTCTGATTCCTAAGCCTTCTAACTCTGATATAGGGAGTTCTAGGCATCCTATTGGGAATCCGGAAGTGGCATAGCGATCCAGGCATCGAGGCGGAGCTGTGGCCTAGTTTTGAGGCAATTGTCATCAGCGGACTGACGACGGACGCAGGTATAGCTATGGTCTCCTTAAATTATTTAGGAGTATGAAATAGCTTAGTTAAGGCTTTTAGAGCTTAAATAATGATGCATGGATATTTGCATTGTAGAGCTGATATAGGCTTGGAACCTAGAGTGGGACTGCTAGGAACTGCCTGTAGTTAGGTACGTAAGTACAGACTGAGATTGACAGCGGGTTTTGCATGCTTATATGTTGCATTTGTGTGTCATATTATTATGCAGCATGTGCATATCATATTGTGCCTGTCCATCTTGTGAGATGAGCCATGTAGGGCCTCTCAGCCCTGTCTAGACGGGTGATGACTAGTGCCCAATGACTGATGGGTCATGGGTGATTAGCATCTTGGGACATAGTCCACGTCCTATAGAAATGAGCAGTGTCGACAGGGTTTGCTCCCCGGGTTGTACCACTCATGTCCTAGGCGCCATTACTGTGCTGTTATATACAGTTATCCCAGATATGGATACCCTATCATTTGCATACATCATATTTGTATGTTTTACCCAGTGCTTTCATATTGATAGAGCTCACGTCCAGTCTTTCCTGTGTATTTGGACACCCCATTCGACGGGGCAGGTATAGGTGCAGAATTGAGCACCCGGAGCTTGGAGTAGCCAGTGACCAGTGAAGACAGCAGGATTAGCTGTAGGTTTTGCCTTTAGGCTATTTATTCGATTGGGTTGTATAAATCGAATTGGTTTAACCGGTTGTATTCTGCCGGTCTGTTTTTATTTAAGTCTTCCGTAGCGATTTATTTAATGCATGTTTAATTATGCTATTAACTCTGATTAGCTAGCGGATCCAGGTAGGATCGCTACATTTATTGGTATCAGAGCATATGCATGCAAGAGACTTGGGATATAGTAATAAGACTTTGGGTTATCCTTATAGGATTGATGAGACCTTGGAAGAGGTGATGATGCGGCAATTAGTTTGCCCAGAGACTATCATCATCGACAGGATTTCTCAAGATTTGGCTTATGGGATTCCAGCGAGTGCGGACAGGAGTGATGGATCGTGTCCGAGTTTTCAAGATTTCTACTCATGTGGATCCTAGCTTTGGATCGAGTACCAGATGTCAGAGGCAGTGGCAGAGCATTGGATGGGACGCACTTGATGCTTGCATCTGTATCTTCCATACCATGATGACACTACTCTGAAGATTCTCCACTAGTAGTTGGAGAGATTGTCAGATAGACCTTACCAGGGAATGCCTCGAGTGCCTAAGTCATGATGAGTTTCGAGCGTAAGGTCTTTAACCTCATGCAGTACATGGTTTTGCCGGTATGCTGATATCAATGTGTTCGGTAGGCACACGGGAAACTTCATGTTCAAAAGCATGATATGAATACAAGAAGAACGCTGATGGTAGATCGTGAGCAGAAGGGGTCGACTGACATGCACTGACGCAGAGCATAGCTGGTTAGCTATCACGAGCCATTTCTCCAGAGTTCTTTGTAGGAGGACATGTAGAGAGACTTGGTAGGGAGTATGCTTGTATCGATGCGTGTGTTGATTAGAAGCTTCATGCTCAAGAAATGAAGACTAGTATGATGATTTAATACTGTATCGTTGTAGTTGTAAACAGTATTTCAGTTGTAATGAATCATCATACTTTGGTTGTATCATTTCAAGTTCGATTGTACATTTAATTGTATTTTGAATACTGTCTGTATTACATGAGATTGTAATAAAGAGAACTGTACATAACTTGAAATAAGTAACACTTGTTTTATTTATCCAGCAATTTGTGTATGGTTGCAAGATTTTGCTGAGGATGACTTGATTCTAGTTGATTAGTGTTCAACTATTGCAGCTCATGGGATTTGAGTAGGCCGATTGTGACTGCTTGACTTGCGGTTAGTCTAGGCGTTTTCCTAGGATTGACCTAGTTAGTCAGTGGACTAAGTTAGTGCTAGAGATGAGTGGACTCATCTAGAGGCATTAAGGGTATTGTTCGGTTTAGAACGTTGAACTTTGTTCTTGGTTGTTTCCTTGAGAACAGTAGGCTGTCTGACCTTTGTTAGGTTGAGGCTTGTGATGATGGGCTTTCATCGGGATACCAGGTCTAGTATATGCCGAGAGTTGTGAAAGAGTAGGTGCCCGGTGAGCCAACTTGTGGCTAAGGGCTTTGATGACTCTTTGTATAAACAATCTTTTGTTTAATATAATTTACACTTTTATTAATGACAATGACTTTATCTTTCTTCATATTGTTATATTGTGATATACTATTGTTGTTTTGATAAAGACCTTGAATATACTATAGTGTATGTAAGATGTGGTAGAACATGGGGTGTCTATCATGAAACACATCTTATAGTCACTGTATATTCTAAACTGTTCCTAGTCTATTGAGCCGTCCGATAATAAGGATAAGGATCGCTCAAGTTTGAGACTAGCATTTGCGATGCAGAGTACCACATTTCATTGGTAAGGAACATAGAGATGTTCGAAGCATGCAAATGGATATTCATATGATGAATGATCGAACTACCCTATCCGGACTTTCCAAGTGGTTATCACTTATCGAGTGGATAAAGTCCGCGGTTTTGGTTGTACACCATTAGTCCTTACTACTTGAAACATCATTGAGACTCTATATGCTAGTACTGTGCTTTGACTCGTTTACCGACTCTATTGGGGTCATCAGGTGTCGGGATTGGGTACAGTTACAACACATATAGGAGTCGATGCTTTGTTGTCAAGGATTCACCACATACTTGCGAGTGTGGATATCCTATGCGATCTGAGGAGATATTAGTGTGACGAATCTCTGGCCAGAGTACATGATGTGTTTTAAGAAATGGTTTCTTAGTAACACATGCGATGTCACTATTTGATCTTCAAGATGTATTGCATAGTTATCGAATCTCGAACGACTCTCGATTTACCAATGGTTGTTGATTCGATCGGGATATATGGATGAAGGGACCGTACTGTACGCTAACCAAAATCTATTGGTTCTTGCAGGCACTATCAGTGATACCTAGGGAATCATGGGGCGATGTTGCTAGGAGCTCTTACCATGATTCGATGGGCAAGTCGGAAATTGTTGTTCCGAGTCACAAGGAGTTGTGAGCCCACGGCTAGCTGTATCCCTGAACCATTGAGGGTCACACAGAGTAATGGATTTTTAATCCCCGTTGAGATAGTTAAATTTAAAGAGTTAAATTTAATGAATAAAGAAGTTGGACTTTTTATTTAAGAGTAGAGGAGTAAGATTTCCTAAAATGACATAGGGATGGGCATTTTTGGAAATCACTGAATTCGGATTCAGAAAAATTTATCTTGACTTTAAAAGGTGCAGAAATGGTTTCTGTGCACATTGGTGAAATCGGTTTATCAATCGGAGTCATGATGAATTTTATATTAATTTCTGAACATGCGGGCTTTGTTTGTCGGGCTTGAACTTATGACTAATGGGCCCTAAGCTGTTAGCGGACTACATTATAAATAAGTTATTGCAGTATAGAAATTAGACACAACAGGTCACAATTTTCGAAAACCTAGTTATTTTCTCTCTAAAGTGGCCGCCCCCCCTCCCTCTCTACTTGGGAAAAATCCAGTCTGTGAATTTTGAATTACAGTCTGGTTTAACGGAACAAATTCGTTAATTCTCTTCATAGAAACTTCTGATAGATTTTCTAGTGCAATCTATCAGAGGGATTAATTATCCGTTTGTGGACCTGATTGAAGAACAGTTCGTCCATCAGTTCCAGGGATATACAACAAGAGCAGAGCAATCTGTTGGTGTCCATAATCTTGATTCGAGATTGGAGGTAAAAATTTATAATTGTTATTTAATTTTTACACACACAATTTAATCGTTAAGTTTTGATACCCATTATGGAATCGTTCCATATAAAATTTTTAAACTTCCGCTGCACCGGGTATCAATTCTGATTGATCTGATCGCCGCGTTCTCCAACACTGGTATCAGAGCCAGGTTGCTCAGATCAAGCGATTAAATTAATCGATTGTACAAATTTTTAAGCCTCGGTTTTTGAAACAAAATAAATATTTTAAAAAATAAAATTTTTTTTTCGAGCAAAACCCGGGTAGCGATGGTTGCTGCCTCGGGCAGCGCACGGCGCTGCGCAGGGCGGTGCACGGCGGCGCTGCCCAGCGCAGCGCACGACGCTGCCCAGGGCAGCGATCGTCGCTGCCCTAGGGGCAGCCGGGCTGCCCGGCCTGAGCCCCTTTGGGGCGCGGGCAGCCCGGGAGTGTCCCGGGCAGCCCGCGAAAAATTATTTTTAATTTTTAAATTAAAATTTTAATATGTTAAAATTCTATTTTTGGTCCGATCGAAAATTGTTTTTGATTGGTCCACGAGGCGTCGGATCGAATTGTTCGAGTCCAAAAATTTTAAAATTGATTTTTGGATAAATTTGAATTTTTTGAAAATTTAAATATTTTATCCGTTAAATTGAATTTTGAAATTAATTATTTTTGGTACAATTGATGATAAGATATGATCTTATGGATATATTGAGTAAAATATGATTTTATGTATAAAATTGGATTTTATAGATAAAATATGATTTTATTTGATAAAAAGATAAAATATGATTTTGTATGTAAAATAAGATTTTATATATGAAATATGATTTTATCCTTTTAAATTTAAATTGCCATTGCATGTTATCCAATAAATTAATTTTGAATTAAATGTTATTGGATAAGGATGATCGATTGCCATGACCAATTTTGTAGGTGTATGTTAGGAATTTACATTTATTTTTATTATTGTTGGATTTATTAATGGGCCTGGTTTATGGCCCAATATGAATTGTCATATGTAATAAAAGTGGGCTTGGTTTATGGCCCGTTCCCACCCCTTAAAATGTATTCCCTACTTGTCATTGTTATTTATTGTAAATACATTAGATTTAGTGGGAGATGAAGATTTGAAGACGGAGGTGGGCCCAGCAGACAATAAAGACAGAAGAAATGTAAATTGGAAGCACAATGTAATAGGATTGCATTGCATACTGCATATTACCTAGGATTGGACTAAGACTCGTGATTGGCAACCACGGGTCGATTAGAAATGGAATCGATCATCCTATATAATATGTGATATTATTGTTGTATGCATGTTTTAGACAAAATTGTGTGAATCCGGCAAGCATACAAAATTTTAAAAATGATGAGACAAATTTTCAAAATTAAAATCCCTCATTTTAAATATGATTTAAAATTGATATCAAGATAAATAAAGGAAATTTAAATTTGTTTAAATGTTCCTACCTTCCATCAACGATCAATGTATGAGATGCTACCCGCGGATACGGTCCGGCTCATATTATTGGGGGGGCCCGTTCGTCGGAAAGCTGTACATTGGATCGACACATGTTGTAAGTTGGGTGGAACTCCCATGGGATCGGCTCATATTATTGGGGGATCCACATGGCGACCGTCCATCATAACTTAATATTGATGGGTCATCTTGACATGTCACAATAATCGGCGTCATATTATTGGGCCCTTATTGGACATGAGGTAAAAATGTGGAGGTTGCTTTGGAAGCAATTGGGCTCTACCTTTTGAAAATTATGGTTGGCTGATATTATTCGGGAACATAGTTTGTCAATTGGACTCCATGTTCTCACTAAGGAAAACAGTTTCCCGTTTTCACTAGAGGGTAGTGAAATCGTTAAAATAGTGGGAGTGAGATTCATAAAATAAATTTCGCCTATTTTATGTCTTAGTAAATTACTTAAACAATCACTGATATTTGTCTGTTTCTTTTCAGTATTTCATAAAGATGAATTCGCGTAATCCACTTTTCTCGATCCTCGAACAAAATAAATTGACTGGCGCAAACTATACAGAATGGTTCCGTAAGTTGAAGATTGTCTTGACTTCGGAGAAGATGCTCTATGTGTTAGAAAAATCTCCTCCGAAGGAAGCACTAGCTGACATAAGTCCGGAAGAGTTAGCCAAACTTGATACATGGTGGGACCATGATATCAAGGCCAAATGCTATATGCAAGCCTCGATGTCTGATGAACTCCAGAGGCGATTTGAGGACACCGTGAATGCTGCTGACATTCACGTACAACTCAAGAAACTTTTTGGGGCTCAATCGAGGGCTGAAAGGTTTGCTACTGTAAAGGAGCTAATGACGTGTCGCATGCGTGAAGGGACTTCGGTCCGTGATCATGGGGTACGAGTGATTTGGCTCATACAGAAGTTAGTAACCCTTGATTTGGTGTTGGAGCATGAACTCAACGCGGACTTACTACTTATATCTCTTCCTTCTTCGTTTGACGGATTTGTGGTGAATTTCAATATGAACAAGATAGAGGCCTCCCTTGAAGAGATGGTCTGTAGTGACCCTTACCCGGATCACCTACTAAACAGAACTTAGGCATGCAATTAACTTAATAAAACAGATATCAGAATAAAACTGCGGAAACCAATAACATTATACAATCCCAAGTAAAGGAATCTGTAATTATCCAATAATATACAACCAAATCGAATAGCTGTATAAACCCAAACAACAGTAATAAAACCTAAGCGAAGCTCCAGCCGGCCAACCACTGACTAGCCTCTCCTGGATCCACCCTCCTCGTCCAATCGCAAACCTGCCCCATGGAATAGGGTGTCCAGAAAAATACAGAGTACGAGACGTGAGCATAAAAACGCTCAGTGCGAGAGTATGAGTATACATGCATGCAAAGTGAACTCCCTATAGACTCGAGGTCAAGGATCAGATAACAGAGACAGACCGGGCCCTGGTATGTAGCACGCTGTGCCGTCGCTTCAGGAGGTGGCTCCCATACCGAGATAACTGTGGATACGCCGGACCCAAATCGATGGAAGTCCAATCCACTAACAGGATAGGGTACAACCCTACTAACAGACATCTCGAAGGAGATACAGCAAGATGCAAATGAATGCATCATAATATCATGACATATAAATCATGCAGTCACATAATACATGCATACTCAGTCAGGATATCTCGAACAGTACTTTCGTACCTCAATACAGTGCAAGCTCTACCAACTCTAGGTCCACGCCTATAGTCTGCTCTACACTGCCAAATGATACTACTATCATTAAAGTGCTCTAAAAGCCTTAACTAAGCTATTGCATACTCCTAAATATTTATAGGGAGCAAAAGCTATACCTTCGTCCGTCGTTAGCCCTTTGATGTCGATGCCTCCAGAACTTGGGCACAACTCCGCTACGACTACCGAACGTCTAGACGACTCCCGGTTCAAGCCTAGGAAGGCTAGAACAACTCGAATATGACTAGAAATAGAGAGGAAATCCGGAATTGGCAAGGAGAAATGAAGCCTCGGCCTTCTATTTATAGACAACGATCGGAACTTCCGATCCTTGATCGAAACGTCCGAACCTCGATCGGAACGTCCGATCCTGCCATCGGAGCTTTCGAAGATCCTGATCTGCCACGTGTCAAAATATCACTTGATGACTCCGGATAGGGGTGATCGGAACGTCCGATCCTGATCGGAGCTTCCGATCCAGCCACACGTCATGGATGACGTAATATCATCGGTGCCTCCGATCCTCATCGGAGCTTCCGATCCCGATCGGAGCTTCCGATCGTCCCTTCGGAGCTTCCGATCCGTCCAATCCCCAATTTATTTAATTAGCATTAATCCTTAATTACTCAATTAGGGTTCGGGCTACTACATTCTCCCCCACTTAAGATATTTCGTCCTCGAAATCAGATCTTAAGTACCGAATGCAAATACAGAAATCAGAAACATTCTTTATTCAAATCAAACGTTTACAGAGTTTGCAACTGAATACAACTTAAAGAATGAAATCAAAACAACTCAGGATGGTCTTTACGCATCCTGTCCTCAAGCTCCAAAGTAGCTTCCTCAGTGCCTCGGCGCTGCCACTGAACTAAAACCAAAGGAATGACTTTGTTCCGTAAAACCTTATCCTTATAATCCAGGATACGAAGAGGTTTCTCAACATAAGTCAAATCCTTGTCTACCTGAACCTCAGATCGCTGCAGAATATGAGATTCATCCGCCACATACCGTCTCAACAGAGATACGTGGAACACGTCGTGAATACTAGATAGATGCGGTGGCAAAGCTAGTCGATAAGCCAAATCGCCAATGCTCTCTAAGATCTCAAACGGACCGATAAATCTGGGAGACAACTTGCCCTTAAGGCCAAATCTGAGAATCTTGCGGAAAGGTGACACTCTCAGAAACACTTTCTCCCCGACCTCGAACTGCAAAGGCCTACGCTTGATATTAGCATAGCTGGCCTGACGATCCTGTGCAGTCTTAATCCGTTTCTTGATCTGATCAACAATGTCTATCGCCTGTTGGATAAACTCCGGTCCTTCAGCCTGTCTCTCCCCCACTTCTTCCCAGAAGAGTGGAGTACGACAACGTCGCCCATACAACGCCTCAAAAGGTGCCATCCCAATACTAGTGTGATAGCTGTTGTTGTAAGCGAACTCGATCAACGGCAAATGATCCTGCCAGGCTGAACCAAAATCCATGACGCACGCTCTAAGCATATCCTCTAACGTACGGATAGTGCGCTCTGACTGACCATCAGTCTCTGGATGATAGGCTGTACTCAAACTGAGAGTAGTACCCATCGCATGCTGAACACTCCCCCAGAACCTAGAAGTAAACCTGGGGTCCCGATCGCTGACAATGCTCACAGGCACTCCATGAAGTCGGACGATCTCCTGAATGTACATCTGTGCCATGCGATCCACAGAGTACTCTCGGCTATAGGCAATGAAATGCGCTGACTTGGTGAGTCGGTCCACCACAACCCAGATAGCATCACAGTTCCTCGGGGATACCGGCAAATGGGTCACAAAGTCCATAGTGATAAACTCCCATTTCCATTCAGGAATAGGCAGACTGTGAAGCAATCCTCCAGGTCGTCGGTGCTCTGCCTTGACCTGTTGACACACCAAACATCTCGAAACAAACTGATAAACACTGCGTTTCATTCCCTTCCACCAGAAACGAGTACGTAGATCCTTGTACATCTTGTTGCTCCCAGGATGAATACTCAACTTAGTGCGATGTGCCTGAGATAAAATCTCCTCTCGCAACTCTTCATCCTGTGGAATCACAAGCCTACTAGACAAACACAGAAAGCCATCTGACTGATAATGAAATCCAGACGAGCTACCCTCGTTAGCTAGACGAGCTAAACGCTGGGTCTTTGAATCAGACATCTGAGCATCTCGGATCCGCGAATACAAGGCTGGCTCAGATAATATCGCAAACATCTGGATACTCTGCATACCTTTCTTATGCTTGAAGGTAAAACCTGAAGTACAACAGTCACTGATCGCACTAGACATCGAACAAGTCTGAAGTGCGGATAGTCGCACCTTGCGACTCAAAGCATCAGCGGTGAGATTAGCAGCTCCCAGATGGTACTTAATCTCGCAATCATAGTCCTTAAGCAAATCCATCCAACGTCTCTGTCTCATGTTCAATTCTGCCTGAGTGAACAAATACTTGAGACTCTTATGGTCGGTGAAGATCTCAAATTTCTCGCCATACAAATAATGACGCCAGATCTTCAAAGCGAACACAATGGCTGCTAACTCCAAATCATGGACTGGGTAGTTGTCCTCGTGAAGCTTCAGCTGTCTAGAAGCGTATGCGATCACATGCCCATTCTGAGTCAGGACACACCCTAACCCCTGAAGAGAAGCATCCGTGTAAACTACATACCCTCCAGATCCTGACGGTAATGCTAACACCGGCGCAGAAGTCAACCGCCGTCGAAGCTCACGGAAATTCTCCTCACACTCGGAGGACCAATCAAAATTCACACCCTTGCGGGTAAGATGCGTCAACGGTCGAGCTAACTGAGAGAAATTCAGAATGAAGCGACGATAATACCCTGCTAGACCCAGAAAACTACGGATCTCAGCAACTGTCATCGGACGCGACCAATTAAGTACCGCTTCAATCTTGCTTGGATCAACAGAAATCCCCTCCCTGGATATGATATGGCCAAGAAAAACTACTCTATCCATCCAGAACTCACACTTGCTCAGCTTGGCGTACAATTGCTCATATCGAAGAGTCTGTAGTACCAACCGCAAGTGAGAAACATGCTCTTCCGTATTACGTGAATACACCAAGATGTCGTCAATGAAGACCACGACAAACTTGTCCAAATACTCCCTGAAGACACGGTTCATCAGATCCATGAATATAGCCGGCGCATTGGTCAAACCAAATGGCATCACTAGAAACTCGTAATGCCCATAGCGAGTACGAAATGCAGTCTTGGCTACGTCCTGATCACGGACTCTCAACTGATGATACCCAGATCTCAAGTCAATCTTGGAGTAAATTGATGTGCCCTGCAGCTGTTCAAACAAGTCATCAACACGAGGCAACGGATACTTGTTCTTCACAGTCACTCGATTCAGCTGCCGATAGTCAATGCACAGCCGCATCGACCCATCCTTCTTCTTCACGAAGAGAACAGGAGCTCCCCAAGGAGATACACTAGGACGAATGTACCCCTTGTCCAAAAGATCCTGTAGCTGATTCTTTAACTCACGCATCTCTGACGGAGCCAGACGATACGGTGCTCTAGAAATAGGCGAAGTACCCGGCATCAACTCTATGCCAAACTCGACTTCCCTAGCAGGAGGAAAACCCGGAATCTCATCAAGAAACACATCTGGAAATTCATCCACAACAGGAATGCTCTCTATCCCAATACTCTCAGCGGAAAAATAAACTGCATAGATAAGGTAGCCTTCCCCGCCAGACTCTAGAGCTCGACAGGCTCTCAAAGCTGATACCAAAGGCATCGGGGGTCGTGCTCCCTCACCATAGAAAAACCAACTCTCACTCCCTTCCGGATGAAAGCGTACTAATCTCTGATAGCAGTCCACTGAAGCTCGATAGGTAGTCAGCACATCTATTCCCAGAATGCAATCAAAGTCGTCCATCGCCAGGACCATGAGATTCGCCAACAGAACGTTCCCTTCGAACTCTAAAGGGCAACCCATCACTAGACGCTTAGCCAAAACAGATTGGCCCGTCGGAGTAGAAACAGACATAACTACGTCTAGTGCAATGCATGGTAACTTATGCCTCTTAACAAAACGTGCAGAAATGAAGGAATGAGATGCACCAGTGTCAATAAGTACAAGAGCATGTATACCATAAAGCATAAATGTACCTGCGATGACTTTCTCATTCTCCTCCACAGCCTGATCATGTCTCAGGGCAAACACCTGGCCAGAAGCTCGTGGCCTCAAATGAGAACTCCCAGCAGACTGTCCCTGCGACCTCTGCTGTACGGTAGCCTGAGAACCCGATCCTGAACCAGAACCAGAACCACCTCCCCCAGACATTGGACAATCTCTCCGGATATGACCAGTCTCTCCACAACGGAAACAAGCTCCAGAAGCTCTACGGCACTTGTCGGATGGATGGTTCTTCCCACAGTGATCACACTTGTCCTTCTTACCATAACGGACAATACCTCCAGAACCAGAGGAAGAAGAAGATCCAGACTTCTTGAAAGTTTGGGCACGGGGACCCAAAGAACTAGCAGGCCTCGACTGAGGGAAAGACCTGTTCCGCCGAATGCTGTCCTCTGCCTGATGACAACGGCTCACCAAACCCTCGTAGGACATGTTGTCACCAACCGCCACACGGTCATGGATCTCAGGGTTAAGGCCCTGAAGGAACAGATTATACTTCATCTCTGAGCTATCAGCAATCTCGGGGCAATAGGATAGCAGATCAAAGAACCTCTGCTGATACTCATCGATAGACATGGTTCCCTGTCGCAGACTCAGTAGCTCGCCTGCCTTCGACTGTCGGAGTGCAGGAGGAAAATACCGCTTTTAGAAAGCTGTGCGAAACTCGGCCCAGGTGGCCACTCCTCTCGCCGTAACAAAAGGTGCAGAAGTAAACCTCCACCACCTACGCGCACGCCCATCCAGAAGATAGCCAAGGGTCTCCACCTTCTGCTCATCGGTGCATTGGAAAGTCTGAAAAGTCGTCTCCATGCGGTCTAACCAGTTCTCCGCATCCTCCAGAGACTCACCTCCAACTAAGGGCTTAGGACCCATAGCTAAGAATCGACGCACAGTGAAACGCTCGTCGTCATGGTGACGATGACGCCGTTCTCGACGAGGCTCCCGGTCGGCATCACCCCAACGCCCACCAACACTGCCATGAGAACTCTGGTCGTCACGATTTGACATCTACAAAAATACCTCAAGATGAGACTAAATCCCAAGAAATCTTTTGCATGCTCTGATACCATAAATGTAGTGACCCTTACCCGGATCACCTACTAAACAGAACTTAGGCATGCAATTAACTTAATAAAACAGATATCAGAATAAAACTGCGGAAACCAATAACATTATACAATCCCAAGTAAAGGAATCTGTAATTATCCAATAATATACAACCAAATCGAATAGCTGTATAAACCCAAACAACAGTAATAAAACCTAAGCGAAGCTCCAGCCGGCCAACCACTGACTAGCCTCTCCTGGATCCACCCTCCTCGTCCAATCGCAAACCTGCCCCATGGAATAGGGTGTCCAGAAAAATACAGAGTACGAGACGTGAGCATAAAAACGCTCAGTGCGAGAGTATGAGTATACATGCATGCAAAGTGAACTCCCTATAGACTCGAGGTCAAGGATCAGATAACAGAGACAGACCGGGCCCTGGTATGTAGCACGCTGTGCCGTCGCTTCAGGAGGTGGCTCCCATACCGAGATAACTGTGGATACGCCGGACCCAAATCGATGGAAGTCCAATCCACTAACAGGATAGGGTACAACCCTACTAACAGACATCTCGAAGGAGATACAGCAAGATGCAAATGAATGCATCATAATATCATGACATATAAATCATGCAGTCACATAATACATGCATACTCAGTCAGGATATCTCGAACAGTACTTTCGTACCTCAATACAGTGCAAGCTCTACCAACTCTAGGTCCACGCCTATAGTCTGCTCTACACTGCCAAATGATACTACTATCATTAAAGTGCTCTAAAAGCCTTAACTAAGCTATTGCATACTCCTAAATATTTATAGGGAGCAAAAGCTATACCTTCGTCCGTCGTTAGCCCTTTGATGTCGATGCCTCCAGAACTTGGGCACAACTCCGCTACGACTACCGAACGTCTAGACGACTCCCGGTTCAAGCCTAGGAAGGCTAGAACAACTCGAATATGACTAGAAATAGAGAGGAAATCCGAAATTGGCAAGGAGAAATGAAGCCTCGGCCTTCTATTTATAGACAATGATCGGAACTTCCGATCCTTGATCGGAACGTCCGAACCTCGATCGGAACGTCCGATCCTGCCATCGGAGCTTCCGAAGATCCTGTTCTGCCACGTGTCAAAATATCACTTGATGACTCCGGATAGGGGTGATCGGAACGTCCGATCCTGATCGGAGCTTCCGATCCAGCCACACGTCATGGATGACGTAATATCATCGGTGCCTCCGATCCTCATCGGAGCTTCCGATCCCGATCGGAGCTTCCGATCGTCCCTTCGGAGCTTCCGATCCGTCCAATCCCCAATTTATTTAATTAGCATTAATCCTTAATTACTCAATTAGGGTTCGGGCTACTACATGGTCAATATGCTTGTGACATATGAATCCACTTTAAAGAAGGATAAATCGGATTTCTTGGTGGGCTCCTCTTCTTCTGCTAAGAAGGGGCCAAGTACAAAGGGTAAGAAACGTTCTGCCCCACCCAAAAAAATCGAACCAGAGAAGAAGTACAAGACAAAGACTTCAAACATGGAAAAGTCCAAGGATGTTTGCCATTACTGCAAGAAGCCCGGTCATTGGAAGCGTAACTGCAAGGAATATCTAGAGCAGTTGCGAACTGTGAAGGGTATGTTCTATATTGAAATAAATGTTTCACTTAATACTACTTCTTGGGTATTGGATACCGGATGTGGATCTCACATTTGCAATGATTTGCAGGTGATGACAAGAAGTCGCAGGCTTAGAATGGGTGAGACCCAGCTGAGGCTCGGAAATGGTTCCAGAGTTGAAGCTAAAGCTATGGGAGATATTTATTTAATTTTGCAGAACGGTTTTAAGTTACTTTTGAGAGATGTTTTATTTGTTCCGGATTTGATTAAAAACATTATTTCTGTTTCTATGCTTGATAGAGATGGTTATTCTTGCAATTTTGTGAATGAGATTTGCAATATTTACAAGAATGAATGTTTGATTGGAAATGGACAACTTGAAAATGATCTATATAACTTAAAACTAAAAGACGTTCCAATAAATTATGTTGATAAACCGGCAACAACAAACAAAAGGAAAATCGATAGCCAAAACCCGGCAAACCTTTGGCATGCTAGGCTAGGTCATATTTCCTCAAGGAGGATGAACAAACTAGTGGGAGAGGGCATGTTTGATATGTCTGATATTAACTCTCTACCTACTTGTGAATCCTGCCTGAAAGGAAAAATGACTAAATCTCCTTTTAAGGGGAAACCTGAGCGTAGTCAAAATCTGTTGGATTTGATCCATACAGATGTTTGTGGTCCATTTAGAGTTGGTACTCAATATGGCCACACCTACTTCATTACCTTTACTGATGATTATTCTAGGTATGGGTATTTATATTTAATGAAATATAAGTCTGAAGCATTTGAAAAGTTCAAAGAATTCAAGGCTGAAGTAGAAAACAAGCTAGGTAAAAGTATTAAAGCACTTCGATCGGATCGAGGTGGAGAATACTTAAGTACTGAGTTTTTGGACTATCTGAAAGAGAATGGGATTCTCTCTCAGTGGACTCCTCTTATGACACCACAGCTGAATGGTGTATCGGAGCGTCGTAATCGAACTTTGTTGGACATGGTTCGATCCATGATGAGCTTCACTGAGCTTCCACCTTCGTTTTGGGGCTATGCGCTTGAAACGGCGGTATTGTTGTTGAACAACGTCCACACTAAAGCAGTGGACAAAACACCATACGAGTTATGGAATGGCAAAGCTCCTAAGTATTCGTACTTGAGGATTTCGGGATGTCCTGCTTACGTGAAGCAAACAGTGGGAGATAACTTGGATAGTCGATCCACCTTATGTTATTTTGTAGGGTATCCGAAGAATTCAATCGGATATTATTTCTATTATCCTGCTGAAACAAAGGTGTATGTTTCAAGGAATGCCACCTTCTTGGAGAAGGAGTTCTTATTGGATAAGAAAGGCGAGATGATGGAACTCGAAGAAATTCGAGAAGAACCCGAAATACAAAATAACGATCCTACACCTCAGGAACCATTGATAGACACGCCTGTACCTAGAAGATCCGAGAGGACTTCTAGACCTCCTATTCGATATGGTCTTCTTCTTGAAGGGGATCAAGATGAACCGATGTTGGATGTGATCCAAGAAACTTCAAGGAAGCAATTTCTGATGCGGATTCAAATTTATGGCTTGAAGCTATGCAGTCGGAAATAGATTCGATGCATACAAACCAAGTTTGGTCTTTAGTAGATCCTCCCGATGAAATTGTTCCAATAGGGTGTAAATGGATCTACAAGAGAAAGCTTGGGCCTGATGGTAAGGTATTGACCTACAAAGCGCGATTGGTGGCGAAAGGTTATACTCAAATACAAGGAGTTGACTATGATGAAACCTTTTCACCAGTTGCAATGTTCAAGTCCATAAGAATCCTTATTGCCATAGCTGCTTGGTATGACTATGAGATATGGCAAATGGATGTGAAGACTGCTTTTCTTAATGGAGACATTAAGGAAGAAATCTATATGAAGCAGCCTGAGGGGTACACATCCATGGGAAGCGAGCATAAGGTATGCAAGCTTCAGAGATCAATTTATGGTCTAAAACAAGCATCAAGAAGTTGGAACCAGAAATTTGATGAAACAATAAAGGATTTTGGTTTCATCAAGAACCCGGAGGAACCATGCGTGTACAAGAAAGTAGTTAAGGATGCTGTGACATTCTTAGTACTTTATGTTGATGACATCCTACTCATTGGGAATGACGTAGGGATATTGCAGTCAACAAAGATATGGTTATCAGGTAGATTCTCGATGAAGGATTTGGGTGAGGCATCCTATATTCTAGGGATACAAATCTATAGAGATAGATCTAAGAGAATGATAGGACTCACTCAATCAACCTACATCGACACCATATTGAAACGGTTTTCAATGGATGGGTCCAAGAGAGGACATCTACCCATGTGTCATGGAGTTTCTCTATCCAATGTCTACGTGTCCCAAGACTGATGAAGAGATAGAGAAAATGACACATGTACCATATGCGTCAGCCATTGGTAGTATCATGTATGGGATGATATCTACCAGACCGGATGTAGCTTTTTCTCTGAGTGTCACGAGCAGATATCAAGCTAATCCCGGTCAAATGCATTGGAAAGCCATGAAGGATATTCTTAAGTACTTACGAAGGACTAAGAATATGTTCATGGTATATGGAGGAAGAGAACTAAAATTGGAAGCTATACCGACTCTAGCTTCCAAAGTGACGTGGATGACTCGAAGTCAACCTCTGGATTTGTGTTCATGCTCAATGGCGGTGCTGTCTCTTGGAAGAGTTCCAAGCAGGACACCACAGCGGATTCCACCACTGAGACAGAATACATTGCAGCATCAGCTGCTGCTAAAGAGGCCGTTTGGATGAGGAATTTCGTCCAAGAGTTGGGCGTCATTCCTGAAGTTGTTGGTCCAGTCCCGGTGTACTGTGATAACACGGGTGCCGTTGCTCAGGCAAAGGAACCAAGGTCTCATCAAAGATCCAAACACGTACTGAGGAAATACCACATCATCCGGGAGATTGTGGAAAGAGGAGACATCACTGTCGAAAGAGTGGCCTCTGCAGACAATATCGCTGATCCACTTACTAAGCCCTAGCCAGGACCATTATTTGACAAACATCGCGAAACAATGGGTCTACGTAGTATGACTAGTTGGCTTTAGGGCAAGTGGGAGATTGAAAGAGTAGGTGCCCGGTGAGCCAACTTGTGGCTAAGGGCTTTGATGACTCTTTGTATAAACAATCTTTTGTTTAATATAATTTACACTTTTATTAATGGCAATGACTTTATCTTTCTTCATATTGTTATATTGTGATATACTATTGTTGTTTTGATAAAGACCTTGAATATATTATAGTGTATGTAAGATGTGGTAGAACATGGGGATGTCTATCATGAAACACATCTTATAGTCACTGTATATTCTAAACTGTTCCTAGTCGATTGAGCCGTCCGATAATAAGGATAAGGATCGCTCAAGTTTGAGACTAGCATTTGCAATGCAGAGTACCACGTTTCATTGGTAAGGAACATGGAGATGTTCGAAGCATGCAAATGGATATTCATATGATGAATGATCGAACTACCCTATCCGGACTTTCCAAGTGGTTATCACTTATCGAGTGGATAAAGTCCGCGGTTTTGGTTGTACACCATTAGTCCTTACTACTTGAAACATCATTGAGACTCTATATGCTAGTACTGTGCTTTGACTCGTTTACCGACTCTATTGGGGTCATCAGGTGTCGGGATTGGGTACAGTTACAACACATATAGGAGTCGATGCTTTGTTGTCAAGGATTCACCACATACTTGCGAGTGTGGATATCCTATGCGATCTGAGGAGATATTAGTGTGACGAATCTCTGGCCATAGTACATGATGTGTTTTAAGAAATGGTTTCTTAGTAACACATGCGATGTCACTATTTGATCTTCAAGATGTATTGCATAGTTATCGAATCTCGAACGACTCTCGATTTACCAATGGTTGTTGATTCGATCGGGATATATGGATGAAGGGACCGTACTGTACGCTAACCAAAATCTATTGGTTCTTGCAGGCACTATCAATGATACCTAGGGAATCATGGGGCGATGTTGCTAGGCGCTCTTACCATGATTCGTTGGGCAAGTCGGAAATTGTTGTTCCGAGTCACAAGGAGTTGTGAGCCCACGGCTAGCTGTATCCTTAAACCATTGAGGGTCACACAGAGTAATGGATTTTTAATCCCCGTTGAGATAGTTAAATTTAAAGAGTTAAATTTAATGAACAAAGAAGTTGGACTTCTTATTTAAGAGTAGAGGAGTAAGATTTCCTAAAATGACATAGGGATGGGCATTTTTGGAAATCACTGAATTCGGATTCAGAAAAATTTATCTTGACTTTAAAAGGTGCAGAAATGGTTTCTGTGCACATTGGTGAAATCGGTTTATCAATCGGAGTCATGATGAATTTTATATTAATTTCTGAACATGCGGGCTTTGCTTGTCGGGCTTGAACTTATGACTAATGGGCCCTAAGCTGTTAGCGGCCTACATTATAAATAAGTTATTGCAGTACAGAAATTAGACACAAAAGGTCACAATTTTCGAAAACCTAGTTATTTTCTCTCTAAAGTGGCCGCCCCCCCTCCCTCTCTACTCGGGAAAAATCCAGTCTGTGAATTTTGAATTACAGTCTGGTTTAACGGATCAAATTCGTTAATTCTCTTCGTAGAAACTTCTGATAGATTTTCTAGTGCAATCTATCAGAGGGATTAATTATCCGTTCATGGACCTGATTGAAGAACAGTTCGTCCATCAGTTCCAGGGATATACAACAAGAGCAGAGCAATCTGTTGGTGTCCATAATCTCGATTCGAGATTGGAGGTAAAAATTTATAATTGTTATTTAATTTTTACACACACAATTTAATCGTTATGTTTTGATACCCATTATGGAATCGTTCCATATAAAATTTTTAAACTTCCGCTGCACCGGGTATCAATTCTGATTGATCTGATCGCCGCGTTCTCCAACAAATTGTGGACTATGACCATGACTAAGACGTGATGGAGCGCGACCCTATGCCAGTGTTACTCTGGGAGTCTTTGTACTTCAGAGGTTACCTGGGAGCCTTTGTTCTTCAGGAGATGGCGGCGGGAAGGCTACTCAGCCTAGGGATTTGGTGACAGTCACGATGAGGTATGACCTTGGATTAGATATCAGGTTTGATATCGACGGTTTAATATCATCTGGGTGCCAGAGATATAGTTTGAGTATTCTGCTGTAGGAACCAGTCATGGAGGGATTTCCTTGACAAGTGTATACTCTGAGCAGATAGGTTTTAACCTTTAAAGTTACTGCTAGACGTGCGGATCTAGTAGGCGGATGGATCTACCAGTGATGGCTATGGGTTGTCATCAGAGTTGTGGTTAGAATTTCCTTGTGATAGGAATTATTCAAGAACTTGGATAGGATGTTGTTCTAAGACTTCGACTCGAATGTGAGGACTACTCCTTGATGATTGGCTTCATCAGTATTGGATTATATCAGACGTGGAGGATTGTACATGACTATTTAAGATGTGGGGAAGCATGGCCTATGACCGTGAAACCTTGGTGGTTGTCCAGGTGGGTTAACATGTTAAGCTACCTTAGTCTTGAATTGTTGCACAATCTTAGCGTGGGATATAATCAGGAGCATGTCCGGGAATGTTGGGAATCTTTGGAATTCCTTAGGTATAACTTTGGACTTGATGAATCGCGATGTTCATCCTGAATGAACGATGCAAGTGAGTTCGGTGATTGAACTAAGTACTGTCAGAGATTGAGCGTAGGATTTTCCATGGGATGGAAATGGGCTTAGTTTATCTTGATGTTTGCCTTGGGTGAACAAGACAACAATTGGTAGTGCTAAGGTGGAACGGGATCTGTGCTAGTGACTACTAGTGGTTATTGGCTAACTCTGTCAGAGTTAGGATGATTAAGTTCAGAATACGAAACAGCGGTTAGTAGTGCTGAAAAGGCGTAGAACTTGTGCCAAGTAAACTACTTATGTACCGTGATCTGACACCATTTGGAAATGGTTCTTTGTAGCAGCTGAGTCATGGTTATTGACCGAGCCATGTAGGTTGGATGATCAGTGGTGGTTCGATTTGATAAGTGCGAGCTTAAGTAGATCGACGAGTTCGATTGGTAGAGCCAATCAGGGTTGATCAGGATGTAGCAATTAAGAAATACTTGGAGTAGTATTTTTCGAGTTTCCAATCTGTGTCCCCAGATGATACCCAGACCGAAGATCAATCTTCGAATAGACAGAAGATCCCTGCAACTGATCAAAGAGATCATCTATCCGCGGAAGAGGATACTTATTCTTCACTGTCACCTGATTCAACTGACGATAGTCAATACACAACCGCATCGACCCATCCTTCTTCTTGACAAACAGTACTGGGGCTCCCCATGGCGAAACACTAGGTTGAATATAACCCTTATCAAGAAGATCTTGCAATTGCTTCTGCAGCTCTTTCATTTCTAACGGTGCCAATCGGTAAGGAGTTCTGGAAATCGGTGCAGTCCCTGGAACTAACTCAATGCCAAACTCAATCTCCCTTACTGGTGGCAAACCTGGAATCTCCTCCGGAAACACATCTGGAAAGTCACGAACCACTGGTATCTCTCGGATATCTGGCTCTCCTAAGGATGCGTCAATGGCGTAGATAAGGTAGCCTTCCCCGCCTGACTCTAAAGCATGCCGGGCCTTCAGAGCTGAAACCACTGGCATCGGGGGTCGCGCTCCCTCACCATAGAAATACCATGACTCATCATCCTCTGGACTAAACTGAACAAACCTCTGATAGCAATCCACCATCGCTCGGTAGGTAGTTAATAGATCTATCCCAATGATGCAATCGAAATCCTCTATTGCTAGAATCATCAGGTTAGCACTAAGCTGATATCCCTCAAAATCCAAAACACAACCCACAACTAGACGCTTGGCTAAAACCTCGCTCCCCATAGGAGTAGAAACCACTAGCAACACGTTTAAAGGAATAAACGGCAATCTATACTTCTTAGCAAAACGTGCTGAGACAAAAGAATGCGATGAACCGGTATCAATCAAAACAAATGCAAGAAAACCACACAAACTACAGATACCTGCAATCATCTGATCACTATGGCCTCTGCCTGCTCCTGGTTAAGCACAAAGACCTGACCCTGGGCACGTGGCCTCAAAGAAGAATGACCCCGAGAAAGAGTCTGAGTAGGCTGTCTTTGAGACTGCTGCGGCTGCTGGCGCTGCTGCGAATACTGCTGCTGGTACTGAGGTGGCTGAACAGATGCCTGAGAACCTCCAGAACCACTCACTGCCCCAATCAGCATAGGACAATCTCTCTTCATGTGACCCTCCTGGCCATACTGGAAACATGCAGTGGTCGATCGACCACATTGTCCTGGAGGATGCCTGCGTCTGCACTGACTACATCGGTTCGGTCTCTGTCCACCAAAACGCTGCACTCCCCCAGATCCAGAGGAAGAAGAAGAAGTACCTCCTGGCTTCTTGAAGGACTGCCCCCTAGGGCCCAAAGCACTAGCACTCGCTGACCTGGAAGAAGAAGAGTAAAGTCCCTTGTTCCTCCGAATACTGTCCTCGGCCTGGAGACAACGGTCCACCAAATCCTCGTAAGTCCCATCGTCGCCCACAACAACCATCTGATGAATATCAGGGTTCAACCCTTGAAGGAAATGATCAAACTTCGCCATAGAACTATCAGCAACATGAGGACAAAAAGGTAGCAGATCAAAGAACTTCTACTGGTACTCCTCGATCGTCATTGTCCCCTGTCGCAAACTCAACAACTCACTGGCTTTCGCCTGACGAAGAGCTGGAGGAAAATACAACCTCTGATAAGCAGTACGGAACTCAACCCACGTAGCTGCACCTCTAGCTGCTATGAACGGTGCGGAAGTAGATCTCCACCACTTCCTCGCTCTGCCCTCAAGCATAAAGGCAAGAATCTCCATCCTATCCTCAGCCGTGCAACGGAACTCCTGGAAGCACTGCTCCATCCTCTCAAGCCAATCCTCCGCTTCTTCAGCTGTCTCACCTCCCGACAAAGGCTTCGGGCTAACCTCCTTGAATCTGCGCATGCTCACTCACTTGCGCTCCTCAAACTGTCCTTGACGAAGTCTACGATCATTCGGATCGCCCCAATGACCGCCGCCTTTGCTATCGTGGCTCTCATCGTAATCTGCCATCTGTTACATAAGAACAGATAATTACTTAATCCGCTTTACGATATTCTCAGTGCAATGCGCTCTGATACCAAAAATGGAGTGACCCAACCCGGATCCACTACCTAATCAGAGTTACAGTAAAAGCGCACGCAATAAAAGCTTAAAGCGTAAAGTGCGGATAATTAAAATACAACAAATCCAATCGGCAGAATACAACCGACGATATCGCAAGTATATAAGTACTGTTATACAACCAAATCGAAGGTTCAGGGTAAATAAATCCCGACCCTCTACAACTTCACACTCTCCCAAGCTCAATCCTGCAGAGAGCCGCGTGGACCGTCCAACCTCAAACCTGCCCCGCCATAAGGTACACAACGAATTCTCAAACACAGGGGCGTGAGCTAGAATGCTCAATACGAAGCAATGATATAAATACAAATATGCGCACACAGATGATTTAAAACTCAAGTGAAAATACTTGCTCATGTCATCGAGAATATACAGTACCGGCTAGAGAGCGACTCCGCGGGGTACTCGTATACTCCATATCAGGGCTGAGCCAACCCCATCCTGACCCGAAATTAAAACAGGATACAAGTCCCATATAGAAATTGTCATACCTGACTCGAGTCCAAAATGAGATCATAGTTTCCTATGGAGACTGTCAATGACTCACATCTCTCCGGATGCAGTCACACGTAAAATCATGTATGTGCTAAGACGGTAAAACATGCTAAAACATGATAAAGCATATAGCACATACTCATGCAACATACATGCAAATATATCATGCCGGCTATCTCGGTCAGTACTTACGTACCTCTAACACTGCTGGACAAACCTAGCTCCACTAGCCTATACTCCAAACCTACTAGTCCAGTCTACTGCCACTACAATGCAAATATCCATGCATCAACAATAAAGCTCTAAAAGCCTTAAATAAGCTAAAGCGTACTCCTAAATACTTTTAGGATGCCAAAGCTATACCTGCGTCCGTCGTTAGCCCTTTGCTGTCGATAGCCTCAAAACTAGGCCATAGTTCCGCGACGACGTCTAGATCACTAAGCCACTTCTGGATTCCCCGTAGGACGCCTAGATCTCCCTAGATCTGAGTTACAAGGCTTAGGAATTGAGAGATAAGAGAGGAAATGAGCGAGTCACAAATGAACCTCGGCTCCTCTATTTATAGACGGCGTTCGGGCCGTCCGAACTCGGCTTCGGGCCCTCCGAACTGGTTCGGATCCTCCGATCATGACTTCGGATCGTCCGAACTTGATCGGATCGTCCGATCCTAACTTCGGTTCCTTCGAAGTCCCATCAGTGACGTCAGCCATGTAAGCCCTAACCCTGTTCGGGTCCTTCGTTCCCATCGACGGAGCCTCCGATCCTCGTTCGGGTCCTCCGAACACCAGTTCGGAGCGTCCGAACCTCCCAAGCCATGCCCACCATGTTCGAGTATCCTGGATCTATTTCTGGAGTCCGTTAGTTCAATAGGACATTCCTAATCATGTATTAAGAACATGATCATGTGATTAATTACTCATTAATCACTAATTTGAGATGCGGGTTACTACATACCTATAGTTCAATTTAACCCAGGTTTGATATGTTTACGCACTTAGTAGTACCATAAGTGAAAATCCAACCACATTCTCATATTAACTCAAAAATAAGCATCACATATCGATTATGTTCCTTGTCAAAACTAAATCCACAATCACTATTCCTAGAGTTCAGAGAAACAAAACCAGAAACAATCTTTATCAACGTACAAATCCTATACACCCATGGCATCCAAGAGGACAATCAACCATAGTACTACATTCCCTATAGTGTAAGTGCATACTCCAAAAATAAAAATAATCCAATCCATAATGCCCATAGGTAAAATCTTCTCAACAATTCTATGCTAACACAGAATCCCTAGATCAAAACTAATTGAATCCAAAACAAATTGACTTAATCCTCAAAACAATCACTTAATTTTCAATAAAGTAAAACACTCCTATTCACCCTAGGCCTACCGTCCTCGCTGGTTCCCTCTAATGCTGAGAGTGGTGGAGCTGCAGGTGGAGGTGATCCGGATTACCCGTATCGCGAACTTCACGTCTCGGAGGCATACTTCAATTACCATCAATCCCTCACGCAACCGTATTGCTTAACTAGGTATTTTAATTTAAAACCCTTATAACAAAAAATCAGCGTAAAATATAATTAAAAGCATTTAAAAACTCATAGACAGAAAGTGCGACTTTTGAGATCCACGTAGCAGGCTAGCTAACCCTCTAAGGACCTTGCTCTCATACCAAATGAAACTACCCTTAATCAAATTTTTTTAAAAAAATGCTACATATATGCCGATACATATATGCAACTATACTTAAAATAGATTTTCTATAAAGTATAATGTATAATTAAAATCAATTGCATGCTAATAGTTTAAAATACTCGGCCAAATTAAAAATACATGCATGAATGTTCAATAACGTAAAATGCGGAAATTAATGTTTAATACAATCTCATAATCACTGAAACATAAAAGCACGAAGGTCACGAGTGTGATATCTCGCCACGGATGCACAGAGGTCCTCGCCGCCAATCGGGACCACAACCTCCTTACTAATATCATACTCACCTGTACACTATTTAGATCTAATGAGCCTAGAGGCTCAGCATGCTCTACCCTTTAATAGCAAATAATACATAATAAGGTCGCATACAACACATATCATATAAAAATATCATGAAGTGTCTTATGCATGCATGATCATAAAAACGTTTGCATAATACTGAGTCATAAACGTAAACATCATCATAATCTTGATCATAAAAAAATACGTAACATAAATACATAACATAAGCATTGGCATGTCATAAACATAAAATAATTTTTTCCTGTGGGTCATATCAGTGAAGTGTGACCATAAACATAAGCGATTGATCAATCTATAAACCAACGTACGTGGCGGCGAGGTTCACCCAACCTTATCATGGGGATTCCCTACGCCTCTTATGCCACTTCACTCGACCTTAACACAGGGGATCCATAGGCTCTTGAACATAAGTGGAGAGGTAATCGGGCTGTTATCCCGAATTCCAATCCCATGAGTGTCACAAATCACATCAACTTCCCAAAAATATTTTCTTTATATGCCCATAATCTTAGCGTAAAATACATGCATGAATCATGAACTTATAAAAATATCATTTTTCCTTAAAATTCTGCCCGTAAATATATATTTAATTTATTTTCCATAAAAATCATACTTATATCAAAATATACATATACATCTATTAAATATATATTTACGGACTATTTTATTTGTCATTGGCTGGTTCGAGTTGCTGCCCCTTAACTAAAGCCCATAAACTTAGACTGGTTCATTAACACTAATCCGTACCCAAAAATACTTAGACTTGCTCAATCACACTTAAATTGACTCAATTAGACATAGATTGGTCAAATTGTATCACCTAAAATCCAATCTAGTAAATCGCATGCATTAAATTAAAGGGGAAATGATCAATAAATCCCCATAAGCAAACTTATATTTGCCCTCAGTCCCTGTGTCAGCAAATATTTGTTCCCACTCCCTGACAAAGTTCTGGCATTTGTTTCAACTCCCTATTTGAGCACAAAATACGAAAATGCCCTCACTTTCTTTTGAAACCCAATAATACCCCTAACTCTTTAAAAATAAAATAAAAATTACTTATAAGGCAGGCAACGTACAGTTTCTTTACATCATTCTTGTTGAAATTCTACACAAATTTATCCATCAATCATAAACGACTAATCCAACGATCGCAATATTGCAGATCTGCTTCGAATCGGATTAAAGAAAGTTGCTATTCGTTGTGAATTGTTTCTGGACCATTAAAATCTTTTTGAAGAACCATTATTTCAAAGATTTTAAGGTATTAGTTTAGGTTTTTAAAAATTTGCAGCCAAGAAATTGAATTAGAATGTTTGATGTAGTGTAATTATTTTTATATATCCTTTTTAATTGAACGATTCTTTGAGATTTGTTATGGTTTTAGTGATTGTATTAAATTTTTGTGTTATCGTGTGAATTGTACAGAGTTTTTTTTTTCAATCTCAGGTTTTCCCGTCTGTGGGTGAGAATGAATATTATTTATTGGAATTTTGAGATAGAGTAGCTGAAATTCCTTGTTATTCTCAATTGTAACGATTTAATTCCGAATTGTAATGGTTTTAGTGCTGCATTATGACTTAGATATTGATAATTTTTTATCATTAAAATAAAAATGGGCTACTTGAATTTGTTATTGTGTGCTGTTTTTTTGTATGTCATGTGTTATACGAATAAATATATTGTTGGAAAACTCGGCTCTCAGATCAATCATGATTGATACCCGGTGCAGCGGAAGTTTAAAAATTTTATTATGGAACAATTCCATAGTGTGGGTATCAACCGTTCAACGATTAAATTATAAGTGTGTGTAAAATTTAAATAACAATTATTAAATTTTACCTTCAATCTCGAAGCGAGATTATTGGACACCAACAGAATTAATCTGCTCTTGTTGTCTCTCCCTGGAACCGATGAACTCCTTCAATCAGGTCCACGAATGAGGTTTAAATCCCTCTGACAGATTGCACTAGAAAATCTGTCAGAAGTTTTCTGCGAAGAGATTAAACGAATCTGATTCGTTATTCCTGACTGCAATTAAAAATCACAGATCAGAAATTCTCTGACAGAGCAAGGAGGGGGCGGCCGAATTGTGAGAGAGAGAGGAGGCTAGGGTTTCGAATTCTGTCTCTCAAAATAATGACCTGTTGTGTGTAATTTCTGTACTGCAATAACTTATTTATAATGCAGGCCACTAACAGCTTAGGGCCCATTAGTCATAAGTTGAGGCCTGACAAGCAAAGCCCACACGTTCAGAAATTAATATAAAATTCATCGTGACTCCGATTGATGAACCGATTTCACCAATGTGCACAGAAACCATTTCTGCACATTTTAAAGTCAAGATAAATTTTCCTGAATCCGAATTCAGTGGTTTCCAAAAATGTCCATCCCTATGTCATTTTAGGAAATCCTACTCCTTTACTCTTATTTAAGAAGTCCAACTTCTTTATTCATTAAATTTAACTCTTTAAATTTAACTATCTCAACGGGGATTAAAACTCCATTACACTGTGTGACCCTCAATGGTTCAGGGATACAGCTAGCCGTGGGCTCACAACTCCTTGTGACTCGGAACAACAATTTCCGACTTGCCCAACGAATCATGGTAAAGCGCCTAGCAACATCGCCCCATGATTCCCTAGGTATCACTGATAGTGCCTACAAGAACCAGTAGATTTTGGTTAGCGTACAGTACGGTCCCTTCATCCATATATCCCGATCGAATCAACAACCATTGGTATATCGAGAGTCGCTCAAGATTCGATAACTATGCAATACATCTTGAAGATCCAATTAGTGACATCGCATGTGCTACTAAGAAACCATTTCTTAAATCACATCAAGTACTCTGGCCAGAGATTCGTCACACTAATATCTTCTCAGATCGCATAGGATATCCACACTCGCAAGTATGTGGTGAATCCTTGACAACAATGCATCGACTCCTATATGTGTTGTAACTGTACCCAATCCCGACACCTAATGACCCCCATAGAGTCGGTAAACGAGTCAAAGCACAGTACTAGCATATAGAGTCTCCATGATGTTTCAAGTAGTAAGGACTAATGGTGTACAACCAAAACCGCAGACTTTATCCACTCGATAAGTGATAACCACTTGGAAAGTCCGGATAGGGTAGTTCGATTATTCATCCTATGAATCTCCATTCATCCTATGAATATCCATTTGCATGCTTCGAACATCTCCATGTTCCCTACCAATGAAACGTGGTACTCCGCATCGCAAATGCTAGTCTCAAACTCGAGCGATCCTTATCCTTATTATCGGACGGCTCAATCGACTAGGAACAGTTTAGAATATACAGTGACTATAAGATGTATTTCATGATAGACATCCCCATGTTCTACCACATCTTACATACACTATAGTATATTCAAGGTCTTTATCAAAACAACAATAGTATATCATAATATAACAATATGAAGAAAGATAAAGTCATTGCCATTAATAAAAGTGTAAATTATATTAAACAAAAGATTGTTTGTACAAAGAGTCATCAAAGCCCATAGCCACAAGTTGGCTCACTGGGCACCCACTCTTTCAATCTCCCACTTGCCCTATAGCCAACTAGTCATACTACGTAGACCCATTGCTTCGCGATGTTTGTCAAACAATGGTCCTGGCAAGGGCTTAGTAAGCGGATCAGCGATATTGTCTGCAGAGGCCACTCGTTCGACAGTGATGTCTCCTCTTTCCACAATCTCCCGGATGATGTGGTATTTCCTCAGTACGTGTTTGGATCTTTGATGAGACCTTGGTTCCTTTGCTTGAGCAACGGCACCCGTGTTGTCACAGTACACCGGGACTGGACCAACAAATTCAGGAATGACGCCCAACTCTTGGACGAACTTCCTCATCCAAACGGCCTCTTTAGCAGCAGCTGATGCTGCAATGTATTCAGCCTCAGTGGTGGAATCCGCTGTGGTGTCCTGCTTGGAACTCTTCCAAGAGACAGCACCGCCATTGAGCATGAACACAAATCCAGAGGTTGACTTCGAGTCATCCACGTCACTTTGGAAGCTAGAGTCGGTATAGCCTTCCAATTTCAGATCTCGTCCTCCATATACCATGAACATATTCTTAGTCCTTCGTAAGTACTTAAGAATGTCCTTCACGGCTTTCCAATGCATTTGACCAGGATTAGCCTGATATCTGCTCGTGACACTCAGAGCAAATGCTACATCCGGTCTGGTAGATATCATCCCATACATGATACTACCTATAGCTGACGCATATGGTACATGTGTCATATTCTCTATCTCTGCATCAGTCTTGGGACACATAGACTTGGATAAAGAAACTCCATGACACATGGGTAGATGTCCTCTCTTGGACCCATCCATTGAAAACCGTTTCAATATGGTGTCGATGTAGGTTGATTGAGTGAGTCCTATCATTCTCTTAGATCTATCTCTATAGATCTGTATCCCAAGAATGTAGGATGCCTCACCCAAATCCTTCATCGAGAATCTACCTGATAACCATATCTTTGTTGACTGCAACATCCCTACATCATTCCCAATGAGTAGGATGTCATCAACATAAAGTACTAAGAATGTCACAGCATCCTTAACTACTTTCTTGTACACGCACGGTTCCTCCGGGTTCTTGATGAAACCAAAATCTTTTATTGTTTCATCAAATTTCTGGTTCCAACTTCTTGATGCTTGTTTTAGACCATAAATTGATCTCTGAAGCTTGCATACCTTATGCTCGCTTCCCATGGATGTGAACCCCTCTGGCTGCTTCATATAGATTTCTTCCTTAATGTCTCCATTAAGAAAAGCAGTCTTCACATCCATTTGCCATATCTCATAGTCATACCATGCAGCTATGGCAATAAGGATTCTTATGGACTTGAACATTGCAACTGGTGAAAAGGTTTCATCATAGTCAACTCCTTGTCTTTGAGTGTAACCTTTCGCCACCAATCGCGCCTTGTAGGTCAATACCTTACCATCAGGCCCAAGCTTTCTCTTGTAGATCCATTTACACCCTATTGGAACAATTCCATCAGGAGGATCTACTAAAGACCAAACTTGGTTTGTATGCATTGAATCCAATTCAGACTGCATAGCTTCAAGCCATAAATTTGAATCCCCATCAGAAATTGCTTCCTTGAAGTTTCTTGGATCACATCCAATGTCGGGTTCATCTTGATCCCCTTCAAGAAGAAGACCATATCGAACAGGAGGTCTAGAAGTCCTCTCGGATCTTCTAGGTTCAGGCGTGTCCGGTAATGGTTCCTGAGGCGTAGGATCATTATTTTGTATTTCGGGTTCTTCTCGAACTTCTTCGAGTTCCATCATCTCGCCTTTCTTATCCAATAAGAACTCCTTCTCCAAGAAGGTGGCATTCCTAGAAACAAACACCTTTGTTTCAGCAGGATAATAGAAATAATATCCGATTGAATTCTTCGGATACCCTACAAAATAACATAAGCTGGATCGACTATCCAACTTATCTCCCACTGTCCGCTTCACGTAAGCAGGACATCCCCAAATCCTCAAGTACGAATACTTAGGAGCTTTGCCATTCCATAACTCGTATGGTGTTTTGTCCACTGCTTTAGTGTGGACGTTGTTCAACAACAATACCGCCGTTTCAAGCGCATAGCCCCAAAACGAAGGTGGAAGTTCAGTGAAGCTCATCATGGATCGAACCATGTCCAACAAAGTTCGATTACGACGCTCCGATACACCATTAAGCTGTGGTGTCATAGGAGGAGTCCACTGAGAGAGAATCCCATTCTCTTTCAGATAGTCCAAAAACTCGGTACTCAAGTATTCTCCACCTCGATCCGATCGAAGTGCTTTAATACTTTTACCTAGCTTGTTTTCTACTTCAGCCCTGAATTCTTTGAACTTTTCAAATGCTTCAGACTTATATTTCATTAAATATAAATACCCATACCTTGAATAATCATCAGTAAAGGTAATGAAGTAGGTGTGGCCATGTTGAGTCCCTACTCTAAATGGACCACAAACATCTGTATGGATCAAATCCAACAGATTCTGACTACTCTCAGGTTTCCCCTTAAAAGGAGATTTAGTCATTTTTCCTTTTAGGCAGGATTCACAAGTAGGTAGAGAATTAATATTAGACATATCAAACATGCCCTCTCCCACTAGCTTGTTCATCCTCCTTGAGGAAATATGACCTAGCCTAGCATGCCAAAGGTTTGCCGGGTTTTGACTATCGATTTTCCTTTTGTTTGTTGTCGCCGGTTTATCAACATAATTTATTGGAACGTCTTTTAGTTTTAAGTTGTATAGATCGTTTTCAAGTTGTCCATTTCCAATCAAACATTCATTCTTGTAAATATTGCAAATCCCATTCACAAAATTGTAAGAATAACCATCTCTATCTAGCATAGAAACAGAAATAATGTTTTTAATTAAATCCGGAACAAATAAAACATCTCTTAAAAATAACTTAAAACCATTCTGCAAAGTTAAACAAACATCTCCAATGGCCGTAGCTTCAACTCTGGAACCATTCCCGAGCCTCAGCTGGGTCTCACCCATTCTAAGCCTGCGACTTCTTGTCATCACCTGCAAATCATTGCAAATGTGAGATCCACATCCGGTATCCAATACCCAAGAAGTTGTATTAAGTGAAATGTTTATTTCAATATAGAACATACCCTTTGCAGTTCCCAACTGCTCTAGATATTCCTTGCAGTTGCGCTTCCAATGACCCGGCTTCTTGCAGTAATGGCAAACATCCTTGGATTTTGCATTGTTTGAAGCCTTTGTCTTGTGCTTCTTCTCGGGCTCGACTTTCTTGGGTGGGGCAGAACGTTTCTTGCCCTTCATACTTGGCCCCTTCTTAGCAGAAGATGAGGAGCCCACCAAGAAAGCTGGCTTATCCTTCTTAAGTGTGGATTCATATGTAACGAGCATATTGACCATCTCTTCAAGGGTGGCCTCTATCTTGTTCATATTAAAATTTATCACAAATCCATCAAACGAAGAAGGAAGAGACAGAAGCAGTAAATCCACGTTGAGTTCATGCTCCAACACCAAATCAAGGGTCGCTAACTTTTGTATGAGCCAAATCACTCGTACCCCATGATCACGGACCGAAGTCCCTTCACGCATGCGACATGTCATTAGCTCCTTAACAGTAGCGAACCTTTCAGCCCTCGATTGAGCCCCAAAACGTTCCTTGAGTTGAGCGTGAATGTCAGCAGCATTCACGGTGTAACACCCCACTGTATCAAGACGGATCTTTTCAGCGTGCTTATGTCCTCACTCACACGCACCCTGAGAAACTTCCCAGGGGGTCACCCATCCTATAATTTTCCCAAGTCAAGCACACTTAACTTTGAAGTTCTTATGTGATGAGCTTCCGAAAAGAAGATGCACCTTCTTTATATGAGCAGTACATATGAAATCTTTTAAGACCTCCTCAACTATGTAGTCTCATACCTACACAATCTCAGAATCCCCCCTCATTCCGGCACGGGATCGGTTCATTCATGTCTCCCTCCGCCTAGAAGCCTACCAGGAGCCGCTCATTGTCCATGCAACCTCTTGGCACCGGCGATCACTCCCTGCCTCTTCAGCCCCGGGCGTCACATGCCCACCAGCTTCCGCTTGGTTCGTCCCCGAACCATACCGTACTAAGAGAGGTCGGCTTTGATACCATTTGTAAACGCCCCACTGTATCAAGACGGATCTTTTCAGCGTGCTTATGTCCTCACTCACACGCACCCTGAGAAACTTCCCAAGGGGTCACCCATCCTATAATTTTCCCAAGTCAAGCACACTTAACTTTGAAGTTCTTATGTGATGAGCTTCCGAAAAGAAGATGCACCTTCTTTATATGAGCAGTACATATGAAATCTTTTAAGCCCTCCTCAACTATGTAGTCTCATACCTACACAATCTCAGAATCCCCCCTCATTCCGGCACGGGATCGGTTCATTCATGTCTCCCTCCGCCTAGAAGCCTACCAGGAGCCGCTCATTGTCCATGCAACCTCTTGGCACCGGCGATCACTCCCTGCCTCTTCAGCCCCGGGCGTCACACACGGTGTCCTCAAATCGCCTCTGGAGTTCATCAGACATCGAGGCTTGCATATAGCATTTGGTCTTGATGTCATGGTCCCACCATGCATCAAGTTTGGCCAATTCCTCCGGACTTACATCAGCTGGTGCTTCCTTCGGAGGTGCTTTCTCTAACACGTAGAGCATTTTCTCCGAAGTCAAGACAATCTTCAACTTCCGGAACCATTCCGTATAGTTGGCGCCAGTCAACTTGTTTTGTTCGAGGATCGAAAATAATGGATTTCGCGAATTCATTGTATGAAATACTGAAAAGAAAAACAGACATATATCAATGATTGTTTAAGCAATTTACTAAGACATAAAATAGGCGAATTTAATTTTATGAATCTCACTCCCACTATTTTAACGATTTCACTACCCTCTAGTGAAAACGGGAAACTTTTTCCTTAGTGAGAACATGGAGTCCAATTGACAAACTTATGGTCCCGAATAATATCAGCCAACCATAATTCTCAAAAGGTAGAGCCCAATTGCTTCCAAAGCAACCCCCATGTGTTTACCTCATGTCCAATAAGGGCCCAATAATATGACGCCGTTTAAAGTGACATGTCAAGATGACCCATCAATATTAAGTTGTGATGGACGGTCGCCATGTGGATCCCCCAATAATATGAGCCGATCCCATGGGAGTTCCACCCAACTTACAACATTTGTCGATCCAATGTACAGCTTTCCGACGGACGGGCCCCCCCAATAATATGAGCCGGACCGTATCCGCGGGTAGCATCACATACATTGACCGTTGATGGAAGGTGGGAACATTTAAACAAATTTAAATTTCCTTTATTTATCTTGATATAAATTTTAAATCATATTTAAAATGAGGGATTTTTAATTATAAAAATATTTGTCTCATCATATTTATTTTATTGCATGCTTGCCGGATTCACGCAATTTATGTCTAAACATGCATACAATCATAATATCAAATATTATATATAGGATGATCGATTCCATTTCTAATTGACTCGTGGTTGCCAATCACGAGTCTTAGTCCAATCCTAGGTAATATGCAGTATGCAATGCAATCCTATTACATTAGCTTCCAATTTACATTTCTTCTGTCTTTATTGTCTGCTGGGCCCACCATCTTCAAATCTTGATCTCCCACTAAATCTAATGTATTTACAATAAATAACAATGACAAGTAGGGGATACATTTTAGGGGTGGGAACGGGCCATAAACCAAGCCCACTTTTATTACATATGACATTCATACTGGGCCATAAACCAGGCCCATTAATAAAACCAACAACAATAAAAACAAATGTAAATTCCTAACATACACCTACAAAATTGGTCATGGCAATCGATCATCCTTATCCAATAACATTTAATTCAAAATTAATTTATTGGATAACATGCAGTGGCAATTCAAATTTAAACAAGATAAAATCATATTTTATATATAAAATCTCATTTCACATATAAAATCATATTTTATCTCTATATCAAATAAAATCATATTTTATCTATAAAATCCAATTTTACAAATAAAATCATATTTTACTCAATATATCATAAGATCATATCTTATCATCAATTGTACCAAAATAATTGATTTCAAAATTCAATTTACGGATAAAACATTAAAATTTTCCAAAAATTCAAATTTATCCAAAATCAATTTTAAAATTTACGGACTCGAACAATTCGATCCGAAATCTCGTGAACCAATCAAAAACAATTTTTGACCGGACCAAAAATAAAATTTTATCACATTAAAATTAATTTTAAATAAAAATTTAATTTTTCCCGCGGGCCGCCCGGGACACTCCCGGGCCGGCCCGCACCCGGGGCGCGGGCCGGGGCAGCCCGGCTGCCCCCTTAGGGCAGCGACTCTCGCTGCCCTGGCGGCGCCTGGTGCCGCCGCTGGGCGGCGCTGTGCGCCGCCCTGGGTAGCGCCGAGCGCTGCCCTGCGCAGCGCCCAGCGCTGCGCTGGGCAGCGCACAGCGCTGCCCTGGGCGGCGCCGTGCGCCCCCTTTGGGCGGCGACGGTCGCCGCCCTGGGCGGCGCCGTGCGCCTCCCCCGGGGGCAGCGACCATCGCCGCCCCCTCCGGGCAGCGATCCAATCGCTGCCCGGGTTTTGCCACCGAAAAATAAAAAAAAATTTATTTAAAAATATTTATTTTGTTTCAAAAACCGAGACTCAAAAATTTTGTACAATTGATTAATTCAATCGTTTGATCTGAGCAACCTGGCTCTGATACCACTGTTGGAAAACTCGGCTCTCAGATCAATCATGATTGATACCCGGTGCAGCGGAAGTTTAAAAATTTTATTATGGAACAATTCCATAGTGTGGGTATCAACCGTTCAACGATTAAATTATAAGTGTGTGTAAAATTTAAATAACAATTATTAAATTTTACCTTCAATCTCGAAGCGAGATTATTGGACACCAACAGAATTAATCTGCTCTTGTTGTCTCTCCCTGGAACCGATGAACTCCTTCAATCAGGTCCACGAATGAGGTTTAAATCCCTCTGACAGATTGCACTAGAAAATCTGTCAGAAGTTTTCTGCGAAGAGATTAAACGAATCTGATTCGTTATTCCTGACTGCAATTAAAAATCACAGACCGGAAATTCTCTGACAGAGCAAGGAGGGGGCGGCCGAATTGTGAGAGAGAGAGGAGGCTAGGGTTTCGAATTCTGTCTCTCAAAATAATGACCTGTTGTGTGTAATTTCTGTACTGCAATAACTTATTTATAATGCAGGCCACTAACAGCTTAGGGCCCATTAGTCATAAGTTGAGGCCTGACAAGCAAAGCCCACACGTTCAGAAATTAATATAAAATTCATCGTGACTCCGATTGATGAACCGATTTCACCAATGTGCACATAAACCATTTCTGCACATTTTAAAGTCAAGATAAATTTTCCTGAATCCGAATTCAGTGGTATCCAAAAATGTCCATCCCTATGTCATTTTAGGAAATCCTACTCCTTTACTCTTATTTAAGAAGTCCAACCTCTTTATTCATTAAATTTAACTCTTTAAATTTAACTATCTCAACGGGGATTAAAACTCCATTACACTGTGTGACCCTCAATGGTTCAGGGATACAGCTAGCCGTGGGCTCACAACTCCTTGTGACTCGGAACAACAATTTCCGACTTGCCCAACGAATCATGGTAAAGCGCCTAGCAACATCGCCCCAGGATTCCCTAGGTATCACTGATAGTGCCTACAAGAACCAGTAGATTTTGGTTAGCGTACAGTATGGTCCCTTCATCCATATATCCCGATCGAATCAACAACCATTGGTATATCGAGAGTCGCTCAAGATTCGATAAATATGCAATACATCTTGAAGATCCAATTAGTGACATCGCATGTGCTACTAAGAAACCATTTCTTAAATCACATCAAGTACTCTGGCCAGAGATTCGTCACACTAATATCTTCTCAGATCGCATAGGATATCCACACTCGCAAGTATGTGGTGAATCCTTGACAACAATGCATCGACTCCTATATGTGTTGTAACTGTACCCAATCCCGACACCTGATGACCCCCATAGAGTCGGTAAACGAGTCAAAGCACAGTACTAGCATATAGAGTCTCCATGATGTTTCAAGTAGTAAGGACTAATGGTGTACAACCAAAACCGCGGACTTTATCCACTCGATAAGTGATAACCACTTGGAAAGTCCGGATAGGGTAGTTCGATTATTCATCCTATGAATCTCCATTCATCCTATGAATATCCATTTGCATGCTTCGAACATCTCCATGTTGCCTACCAATGAAACGTGGTACTCCGCATCGCAAATGCTAGTCTCAAACTCGAGCGATCCTTATCCTTATTATCGGACGGCTCAATCGACTAGGAACAGTTTAGAATATACAGTGACTATAAGATGTATTTCATGATAGACATCCCCATGTTCTACCACATCTTACATACACTATAGTATATTCAAGGTCTTTATCAAAACAACAATAGTATATCATAATATAACAATATGAAGAAAGATAAAGTCATTGCCATTAATAAAAGTGTAAATTATATTAAACAAAAGATTGTTTGTACAAAGAGTCATCAAAGCCCATAGCCACAAGTTGGCTCACTGGGCACCCACTCTTTCATATATGATTTTTAATTTAGATCTTATTATATTGAATGTAGTTTTTTTAATAGTTTGATAATGAAGTCTAGAAGTGATTCTTGTAATATCTTCTTTTTTGATTGTTACAAGTAAAATACAGATTTGTGTTATTTCAATCTTCATTGGATGTAGTTTGATGAATATTTTTGTGAGCCTGAGAACAATGTGATGAAATTTCCTTAAAAACCATGATTCTTCGATATGTATCTCCACTAAAGTTTGAGAAGTATTATACTTTCATATCAATGCACTGTATTCGACGAGTTCATTTTTTCTCGGATGGACATCTTGAGATTATCAAGGCAGCTGAACGACTATTTATGGGGAGTCATCATGCTTATTATTTGTAACATTTAGTAGATAATTTTGTGAAGCTAATAATACTAAATTATTTATTATTCTCTAATTTTATTAAAATTTTCATACACGATTTTATATTTTTAAGCTCACTGTAAATTATTTTGTTTTTATTTAGGTGTTGAGAAGTTATGGTCGACATAACAAAAAATATCGAGCTTCCATAATCAAGAAAGCAACTTATGCTCCATCTTTACTGTAGTAGCCCGTACCCGAAATCAGTGATTAAGTGTTAATCAATTCATTAATCCTACTAATTAAGAGTAAACATGATTAAGGGAACTCTTAATGGGTTAACGAAGTCCGGAATTGGATTCAGAACACTTGAAAATGGTTTGAGGGTCATCGAGTTTGGAGGCTCCGAAGTCAAGGTTCGGACGGTCCGAAGTTAGGGTTCGGACGCTCCGAACGTGCTGCCGACAGTCGTCATGGATGACGTCATTGTGCTGACATAAGCAATGACGTATTATTTGGTTCGAACAACCCAAAGTCGAGATCGGAAGGTCCGATCGTGTTCGGACGCTCCGAAGTCCAGTTCGGATGATCCAAACTCCATCTATAAATAGGAGGGCCGAGATTCAGATTTAGACGCACCAATCACCTCTTCTCTCTCGATTCCTTAGCCTTCTAACTCAGATCTAGGGAATTCTAGGCATCCCATCGGAAATCCGGAAGTGGCATAGCGATCGAAGCGTCGTAGCGGAGCTGTGGCCTAGTTTTGAGGCACTCGACAGCAAAGGGCTAACGACGGACAAAGGTATAGATTTTGCTTCCTATAAATATTTAGGAGTATGCAATAGCTTAGTTAAGGCTTTTAGAGCACTATAATGATAGTAGTATCATTTGGCAGTGTAGAACAGACTATAGGCGTGGACCTAGAGTTGGTAGAGCTTGCACTGAGTTGAGGTACGAAAGTACTGTTCGAGATATCCTGACTGAGTATGCATGTATTATGTGACTGCATGGTTTATATGTCATTGATTTATGCTGCATTCATTTGCATACTGAGCTATCTCCTTCGAGATGTCTGTTAGTAGGGTTTTTCCCTATCCTGTTAGTGGTTGGACTTTTATCGATTTGGGTCCGGCATATTCACTGGTATTATGGTATGGGAGCCACCTCCTGAAGCGACGGCACAACGTGCTACATACCAGGGCCCGGTTTGTCTCTGTTATCTGATCCTTGACCTCGAGTTTATAGGGAGTTCACTTTGCATGCATGTATACTCATACTCTCATACTGAGCGTTTTATGCTCACGTCTCATACTCTGTGTTTCTGGACACCCTATTCCATGGGGCAGGTTTGTGATTGGATGAGGCGGGTGGATCCAGGAGGGGCTAGGCAGTTGTTGGTCAGCTGGAGCTTCGCCTAGGTTTTATTTCTGTTGTTATTGGATTAATACAGCTGTTCGATATGGTTGTATAATATTTGGTTATTTACAGATTCCTTGCCTTGGGATTGTATATTGTTTATGGTTTCCGCAGTTTTATTCTGATATCCATTTAATTAAGTTAATTGCATGCCTAAGTTCTGTTTAGTAGGTGATCTAGGTAAGGGTCACTACATTTATGGTATCAGAGAATACAAAGTATTCTTGGGATTTAGATTCTACATAAAGATAACCGTTAGGTTAATTTTGTAGATGGCAGATCGTGACGACCAGATTTCTCATGGTAGTATTGGTGGGCGTTGGGGTGATTCCGACCGGGAGCCTCGTCGGGAACGCCGCCATCGTCATCGAGATGAGGACCATTTCAGTGTTCGTCGATTCTTGCAGATGGCACCTAAGCCCTTGGTTGGAGGTGAGTCTCCGGAGGATGCGGAGAACTGGTTAGACCGCATGGAGATGACTTTTCATACTTTCCAATGCACCGAGGAGTAGAAGATGGAGACACTGGGTTATCTTCTTGATGGACGTGCGCTCAGGTGGTGGAGGTTTACTTCTGCACCTTTTGTTGCGGCGAGGGGAGTGGCCACCTGGGCCGAGTTTCACACAGCTTTTCAGAAGCTGTATTTTCCTCCTGCACTCCGTCAGTCGAAGGCAGACAAGATACTGAGTCTGCGACAGGGAGCCATGTCTATTGACGAGTATCAGCAGAAGTTCTTAGATCTGCTATCCTATTGCCCCGAGATTTCCGACAGCTCCGAGATGAAGTATAATCTGTTCCTTCAGGGCCTTAACCCTGAGATCCATGACGTGTGTGATAAGTGTATTTTATACACTTAATTTATATATGATTTTAATTGTTAAATATTTGTTTCGAGCAGATTTATGTGGGTATTTTGTTGTTTTTGTGTTTACAGGGAATTATTGATTTTATGTGAAAAAGGGAGGAAAAAGAAGAGAAGAAAATAAAATAAAGAGAAAAGAAGTAAAAGGAAAAGAAACGATCAGACAAGAAGAAAGAAAGTTATTGGGCTTTTCATCGGGCCAAAGATTAGCGTTTGTTTTTTAGCGCCTAAAGAAGCGCTATAGCGCTGTTTCTATTTCTCTGGGAGAATTGAAATCGAGATTAAGGCGCGCCCGCGCCTTCACTAGAGCGCCCGCCCTGATCAAGATTTCAGCGTTCAAATATTTTAGGCAATTATTTATATGGGCTTTTATTGGGCTTTTGTGCAAGCGATATAAAAGGAATTAATTTCTGAAGGAAAAAGAGGGCCGCCACAATCACAAATACGCACATCGGAGATTGATCGTGATTTTTTGGAGCTTATCTGAAGAACAAAGACGGAGTTTGATCGACCGGACATGGCATCGACGACGGATTTGTTTCTTTTATCTTTTATTTATTTAATTCTGAATATGTTTGGATTTTTGAACATGTTTTGGTTTATTCATAATTTTATTATGAACTAAATTTTTAGAGTCTAGAGGTCGGATGGAACCTAGTGTAGACACTTTCATGAATCTTTGATTTTATTGAATTGAGTTTCTTCTAGATTAATTGTTTTTTCTAGAATTGATTGTCTTTTTAATTATCTGATCAATAATTGATTTGTTATATTTATTTGAAATCATTGCTCGGGAGAGGGGATTTTGAACAGGACATTAGAAACTACACTGTTAATTATTTATACAGCTCAGGAGAGTGTATGATTTTAACAGAGCTTTTAAAAAGAACATTGTTTTGTGATAGATCACTGCGATAAATTCTTAATAGGGATATTGGAATTTAATTGTAGTTGATAAACATTATTTGTTGCTCGGGAGAGGGAAATAATATACGTAAGTGTTCTTGGTTATTAATTGATTGGAATTCTTGAAGATTAATCATTTAGGATTGACTGTTGTTGAAACCAGGTGAAATCTATACCTCTAGACCAATTTTCTCTGATTGATTTTTAATCTGAAAGTTGTGTGCGTGCTTTTAAATCTCTTAATTATTTTTTATTTATTGCAAATTTCTCTAATATTGATTTTCTAGATAAAATTTAGACTATTTTAATTACAAGCACTGAATATTTTCATTTTACTCCTTGTGGGATCGATATCTGATTTTATCACTTTATTAAAACTTGACACTCGTACGCTTGCGAGGAATTTGCACAACAAGTTTTTGGCGCCGTTGTCGGGGAGTAAATTTTGATTATTTTTTAGTCTTGTTACCAATTAGTCTAGATTTTAATTTAGAGTTTTTATTTTTTTTTATTTTTATTTTTCTAATTTATTTCTTTTGTTTTCATTGCAGTTTTAGTGAATATATTTGGCGTGTGAGAGCGAATAAAAAAATCAACTAACAATGGTGAAAGTCGGGCTGACGGCTATAAACCAAGCTCTACTTGGGAGGCAACCCAAACATTTTCTTTTATTTTTTTTGCTTTTATTTTCAGTTTATTTAATTTTTGTTATTTAATTTTTTAGTATTTTTATTTTCAATCTTTTGAGCTTAATTTGTCTTAATTTTAAAAAATTTGCAGGCTCCAGAAATCTCAAATTCGAGCAAGCGGCGCGGCCGCCCCATTATCAAAGCGCCCGCGCCTGACCTGGACGAAATTGGAGTTCTTTTGCGACTTAACGGCGCGCTCGCGCCACTCCATTCGAGCGCCCGCGCCTCCAATTCGTTGCACTGATTTACGAAGAGCGCAACAACAAGCGCTATCGCGCATCATATCCGCGCAACAAAAAGCGTTGTCGCGTAAGCCCAAGAGCTGCTATCCAAGCGCTAACGAGCATCATCAGCGCATCATCCATGCGCTATCGCGCTCCAAGCTATCCCCATTAGCGCTATCGCGCCCAGCCACTTCTCCATCAGTGCATCCTCCATCCAGTCTGCTCTTCCCAACAACACACCATGCTCGAGCAGTCCAGATTCTTATCTGTGCTTAATCTTGCGCAATCAAGCTCAATTTAGCACCTTCTTCCATGCGCAAATAGCTCCCGAGCAATCCCGTCTGCGCCTTCCCATTGCTCATCTGCACTTTACCATGCGAAACCTTGCAGCCTCCTGATCTTCTCCATGTGCTAACAAGCATCAACAAAGCACGATTGCTCAGCTGAAAGCGCTAACAATCTCCTCAAAGCGCAAACGCGCATCTCTTGTTAAACAGCGCAAGCATCACCATCGACGTTGTTCTCATGTGTTCATGCGTGCTTCAAGCTGTCCACAATCTCCTATCATGGATGCGCATGGTACCCAACAGCACAAACCAACATCCTGCGCAGATGCGATCCCGAATACCAGCAGCAACTCCTCGCTCTATAGCTGCTACCACCTCCATGCGCCAAGAAGCTACCCGAACAGCCCTTGCCTCAAGCTTTATAGCGTTTCTTACATGGCGAATACAATTCGAGCTAAAGTGTTTCTTTATTTCGTTAGGCTTCATTTTTGTGTTTTCACGGTGTGCATGTTTTATTTTAGGATTATAATGGTTGTGCTTATCCACCTCCTCTCCATTGGTCTTGCTGCTACGGGTTCGTTTCCATGAAGATGATGATGATGACGCCGAGTCCTGATGCTCGATGTCGACGGTATGCGTCCCTTACTCTTTTTATTGATTTTTTTAATCATAGGGACAATGATTACATTAAGTTTGGGGGGATGAATCAATGTTTGGATTTAGTTGTTTGGTTGATAGTTAAGTAGTTGAGCTTTATTGTGCTTCATAGATTAAATTTTTGTTGAGTTTGAAAAGAAGTTGAGAAATAATTGGATGCATGGCTGAAATGGCTGAAAAAATATTTTTTGTGCTATAACTGACAAATATTTTTGAGAAAATGGAACTAATTGGATGAACAATTTCCTATATACTCTGTGATTATTATTTGAATCTGATTTTTGAAACATATAGACATAGATATGATTGAGGCATTGTTTGAAGTTTTGGGCCTAATTTTCATTGAAATAATTTTATCCTTAGTTGCCTAATTGAGCCTACACGTATATTAGTACATTGAGGTATGAGAAAATTCTGAAATTTGTGAAAATCATCGTTTACTGCTGATGATTATTTTTTCTGCACTGATTGAATTTGTATGATTTAATTGTGGATTAAGACTTGTCTAGAACTAGTTTGGACACTCTTCGAGGCAAAATACGGGCAAAAACTGAGATTAGGAATGACTTAGGCGATTTTTCTGAAATTGTTTGAGCCTTTCAAGCTACCCTGAATTATATGTATCCCTAGTACCTTATTTGAGCTTTATTAAAAATCGAATGGAATGCGTGTAAATGTGTGATTAAACCCCCATTCGTCATTATTTCAAGGTCCTACATTGACTACCTGAATAGCCTATACACTATTTCCTACCTTTAAGGGAGTAATTTGAATGCTAAAATGGTATATGCTCCTAGTTTTATTTGTGAAAAATGGAATGGTGTGGTGGATGAATTGAAAAGATGAAAAGAGGTAGTAGAAAAAACAAAAGGAAGTTGAAAAGGGATTTGAAAGAAATGAAAAAAAATTGTGAAAGAAGTTGTGAAGAATTTGAAAAATCAATAAAGTGGAAAAATAAAGTGTGAAGTTTTGCAAGAAAAAGAGTCGAAATTAAAGTATAAATATAAATTACTCCTTGTTTTGAATTCTTATCTTTCATTTGTAGCCATGAGCCAGGCCTTACATTATGAGCCAATTAAGTCCTATTGACCGAGTCTCAGTTGCCCAATATACTAGTGGAAAAGAGTTGCGAGAATTTAGCCTATGGACTGTTGATTGATAGTTTTAATGATTATGAATTTTGATCGAAACACACACACTATTATTCTTTGCATTTACTTGATTGTGAGTGTTTTTGATTAATATCCTTTATTTGATCCTATGCTACCTTGAAAAGTCCTCATGATCTATGAATGTATGAATTGAACTTGGAGAATGGTGTTTTAAACTTGAGTTGCGGAGATTGTGAGTTTATGCGGTTATTTTGTTATGACTGAAACTTTCAAGTGTTAATTGGGTGTGATGAGATTGAATTTGAAAATTCTTTGAAATCATTGTCGAGGCCAGTGCTCCATATTATTTCTTGACTATTCTTGTTGGTTTGATAGATTGAGTTTTTGGAATTTGAATTTTAATAGTTTTGCTCGGGACTAGCAAAAGTCTAAGTTTGGGGGTATTTGATAAGTGTATTTTATACACTTAATTTATATATGATTTTAATTGTTAAATATTTGTTTCGAGAAGATTTATGTGGGTATTTTGTTGTTTTTGTGTTTACAGTGAATTATTAATTTTATGTGAAAAAGGGAGGAAAAAGAAGAGAAGAAAATAAAATAAAGAGAAAAGAAGTAAAAGGAAAAGAAACGATCACACAAGAAGAAAGAAAGTTATTGGGCTTTTCATTGGGCCAAAGATTAGCGTTTGTTTTTAGCGCCTAAAGAAGCGCTATCGCGCTGTTTCTATTTCTCTGGAAGAATTGAAATCGAGATTAAGGCGCGCCCGCGCCTTCACTAGAGCGCCCGCCCTGATCAAGATTTCAGCGTTCAAATATTTTAGGCAATTATTTTTATGGGCTTTTATTGGGCTTTTGTGCAAGCGATATAAAAGGAATTAATTTTTGAAGGAAAAAGAGGGCCGCCACAATCACAAATACGCACATCAGAGATTGATCGTGATTTTTTGGAGCTTATCTGAAGAACAAAGACGGAGTTTGATCGACCGGACATGGCATCGACGACGGATTTGTTTCTTTTATATTTTATTTATTTAATTCTGAATATGTTTGGATTTTTTAACATGTTTTGGTTTATTCATAATTTTATTATGAACTAAATTTTTAGAGTCTAGAGGTCGGATGGAACCTGGTGTAGACACTTTCATGAATTTTTGATTTTATTGAATTGAGTTTCTTCTAGATTAATTGTTTTTTCTAGAATTGATAGTCTTTTCAATTATCTGATCAATAATTGATTTGTTATAATTATTTGAAATCATTGCTCAATAGGACATTAGAAACTACACTGTTAATTATTTATACAGCTCGGGAGAGTGTATGATTTTAACAGAGTTTTTAAAAAGAACATTGTTTTGTGATAGATCACTGCGATAAATTCTTAATAGGGATATTGGAATTTAATTGTAGTTGATAAACATTATTTGTTGCTCGGGAGAGGGAAATAATATACTTACGTGTTTCTTGGTTATTAATTGATTGGAATTCATGAAGATTAATCATTTAGGATTGACTGTTGTTGAAACCAGGTGAAATCTATACCTCTAGACCAATTTTCTCTAATTGATTTTTAAACTGAAAGTTGTGTGCGTGCTTTTAAATCTCTTAATTATTTTTTATTTATTGCAAATTTCTCAAATATTGATTTTCTAGATAAAGTTTAGACTATTTTAATTACAAGCACTGAATATTTTCATTTTACTCCCTGTGGGATCGATATCTGATTTTATCACTATATTAAAACTTGACACTCGTACGCTTGCGAGGAATTTGCACAACAGTGTGGTGGTTGGTGACGACATGTCCTACGAGGGTTTGGTGAGCCGTTGTCACCAGGCGGAGGACAGAATTCGACGGAACAGGTCTTTCTCTCAGTCGAGACCTGCTAGTTCTTTGGGTCCCTGTGCCCAATCTTTCAAGAATTCTGGATCTATTTCTTCTTCCTCTGGCTCTGCTGGTGTTTTCCGTTTCGGTAAGAAGGACAAGTGTGATCACTGTGGGAAGAACCATCCATCTGACAAGTGCCGTAGAGATTCTGGAGTTTGTTTCCGTTGTGGAGAGACTGGTCATATCCGGAGGGATTGTCCACTATTTGGGGGAGGCGGTTTTGGTTTTGGTTTTGGTTTAGGATCTGGTTCTCAGGCCACCGTTCAGCAGAGGTCGCAGGGATAGCCTGCTGGGAGTTCTCATTTGAGGCCACGAGCTTCTGGCCAGGTGTTTGCCTTGAGGCATGATCAGGCAGTGGAGGAGAATGAGAAAGTCATCGCAGGTACATTTCTGCTTTATGGTATACCTGCTCTTGTACTTATTGACACTGGTGCATCTCATTCCTTCATTTCTGCACGTTTTGTTAAGAGGCATAAGTTACCATGCATTGCACTAGACGTAGTGATGTCTGTTTTTACTCCGACGGGCCAATCTGCTTTGGCTAAGCGTCTAGTGATGGGTTTCCTTTTAGAGTTCGAGGGGAACATTCTGTTAGCGAATCTCAGAGATTAGTATGCTTTCATCCGGAAGGGAGTGAGAGCTGGTTTTTCTATGGAGAGGGAGCGCGACCCCCGATGCCTTTGGTATCAGCTTTGAGAGCCTGCCGATCTCTAGAGTCTGGCGGGGAAGGCTACCTTATCTATGCAGTTGATTTGTCCGCTAAGAGTATTGGGATAGAGAGAATTCCTGTTGTGGATGAATTCCCAGATGTATTTCCTGATGAGATTCCGGGTTTTCCTCCTGTTAGGGAAGTCGAGTTTGGCATAGAGTTGATGCCGGGTACTTCTCCTATTTCTCGAGCACCGTATCGTCTGGCTCCGTCAGAGATGCGTGAGTTGAAGAATCAGCTACAGGATCTTTTGGACAAGGGGTACATTTGTCCTAGTGTATCTCCTTGGGGAGCTCCTGTTCTTTTTGTAAAGAAGAAGGATGGGTCTATGTGGTTGTCCATTGACTATCGACAGCTGAATCGAGTCACTGTGAAGAACAAGTATTCTTTGCCTCGTATTGATGACTTGTTTGATCAGCTGCAGGGCAATTCAGTTTACTCCAAGATTGACTAAAGATCTGGGTATCATCAGTTAAGAGTCCGTGATCAAGACGTAGCCAAGATTGCATTCCGTACTCGCTATGGGCATTACGAGTTTCTAGTGATGCCATTTGGTTTGACTAATGCGCTGGCTATATTCATGGATCTGATGAACCGTGTCTTCAGGGAGTATTTGGACAAGTTTGTCGTGTTCTTCATTGACGACATCTTGGTGTATTCGCGTAATACGGAAGAGCATGTTTCTCATTTGCGGTTGGTACTGCAGACTCTTCGAGATGAGCAGTTGTACGCCAAGCTGAGCAAGTGTGAGTTCTGGATGGATCGAGTGGTCTTTCTTGGCCATATCATATCCAGGGAGGGGATTTCTGTTTATCTAAGCAAGATTGAGGCGGTGCTTAATTGGTCGCGTCCGACGATGGTTGCTGAGATCTGTAGTTTTCTGGGTCTAGCAGGATATTATCGTCGCTTCATTCTGAACTTCTCTCAGTTAGCTTGACCTTTGACGCAGCTTACCCGCAAGGGTGTGGATTTTGAGTGGTCCTTCGAGTGTGAGGAGAATTTTTGTGAGCTTCGATGGCGGTTGACTTCTGCGCCGGTGTTGACATTACCGTCAGGATCTGGAGGGTATGTGGTATACACTGATGCTTCTCTTCAGGGGTTAGGTTGTGTCCTGATTTGGAGTTAGCAGCTATTGTGTTCGCTTTGAAGATATGGCGTCATTATCTCTATGGCGAGAAATTCGAGATCTTTACCGACCACAAGAGTCTCAAGTATTTGTTCACTCAGGCGGAGTTGAACATGAGGCAGAGACGTTGGATGGACTTGCTTAAGGACTATGATTGCGAGATTAAGTACCATCCGGGAGCTGCTAATCTCACCATTGATGCATTGAGTCGCAAGGTGCGACTATCCACACTTCAGACTTGTTCGATGTCTAGTGCGATCAGTGACTGTTGTACTTCGGGTTATACCTTCAAGCATAAGAAAGGTATGCAGAGTATCCAGATGTTTGCGATATTATCTGAGCCAGCTTTGTATTTGCAGATTCGAGATGCTCAGATGTCTGATTCGAAGACCCTGCGTTTAGCCCGTCTAGCTAATGAGGGTAGCTCGTCTGGATTTCATTATCAGTCAGATGGCTTTCTGTGTTTGTCTGGTAGACTTGTGATTCCGCAGGATGTAGAGTTGCGAGAGGAGATTTTGTCTCAAGCGCATCGCACTAAGTTGAGTATTCATCCTGGGAGCAACAAGATGTACAAGGATCTACGTACTTGTTTCTGGTGGAAAGGAATGAAACGCAGTGTTTATCAGTTTGTTTCGAGATGTTTGTTGTGTCAACAGGTCAAGGAAGAGCACCAACGACCTAGAGGATTGCTTCAAATTCTGCCTATTCCTGAATGGAAATGGGAGTTTATCACAATGGACTTTGTGACCCATTTGCCGGTATCCCCGAGGAACTGTGATGCTATCTGGGTTGTGGTGGACCGACTCACCAAGTCAGTGCATTTCATTGCCTATAGCCGGGAGTACAATGTAGATCGTATGGCTCGGTTGTACATTCAGGAGATCGTTCGACTTCATGGAGTGCCTGTGAGCATTGTCAGCGATCGAGACCCCAGGTTTACTTCTAGATTCTGGGGGAGTGTTCAGCGTGCAATGGGTACTACTCTCAGTTTGAGTACTGCCTATCATCCGGAGACTGATGGTCAGTCAGAGCGCACTATCCGTACTTTGAGGATATGCTTAGAGCGTGCGTCATGGATTTTGGTTCAGCCTTGCAGGATCATTTGCCATTGATCGAGTTTGCGTACAACAACAGCTATCATACTAGTATTGGGATGACACCTTTTGAGGCGTTGTACGGACGACGTTGTAGTACTCCACTCTTCTGGGAAGAAGTCGGGGAGAGACAGGCTGAGGGACCAAAGTTTATCCAACAGGAGGTAGACATTGTTGATCAGATCAAGAAACGGATTAAGACTGCACAGGATCGTCAGGCCAGCTATGCTAACACTAAGCGTAGGCCTTTGCAGTTCGATGTCGGGAAGAAAGCGTTTCTGAGAGTGTCAATTTTTTGCAAAATTTTTAGATTTGGCCTTAAGGGCAAGTTGTCTCCCAGATTTATCGGTTCGTTTGAGATCTTGGAGAGCATTGGCGATTTGGCATATCGGCTAGCTTTGCCACCGCATCTGTAGTGACCCTTACCCGGATCACCTACTAAACAGAACTTAGGCATGCAATTAACTTAATAAAACAGATATCAGAATAAAACTGCGGAAACCATAAACATTATACAATCCCAAGTAAAGGAATCTGTAATTTATCCAATAATATACAACCAAATCGAATAGCTGTATAAACCCAAACAACAGTAATAAAACCTAAGCGAAGCTCCAGCTGGCCAACCACTGACTAGCCCCACCTGGATCCACCCTCCTCGTCCAATCGCAAACCTGCCCCATGGAATAGGGTGTCCAGAAAAATACAGAGTACGAGACGTGAGCATAAAACGCTCAGTACGAGAGTATGAGTATACATGCATGCAAAGTGAACTCCCTATAGACTCGAGGTCAAGGATCAGATAACAGAGACAGACCGGGCCCTGGTATGTAGCACGCTGTGCCGTCGCTTCAGGAGGTGGCTCCCATACCGAGATAACCGTGGAAACGCCGGACCGAAATCGATGGAAGTCCATCCACTAACAGGATAGGGTACAACCCTACTAACAGACATCTCGAAGGAGATACAGCAAGATGCAAATGAATGCAGCATAATATCATGGCATATAAATCATGCGGTCACATAATACATGCATACTCAGTCAGGATATCTCGAACAGTACTTTCGTACCTCAATACAGTGCAAGCTCTACCAACTCTAGGTCCACGCCTATAGTCTGCTCTACACTGCCAAATGATACTACTATCATTAAAGTGCTCTAAAAGCCTTAACTAAGCTATTGCATACTCCTAAATATTTATAGGAAGCAAAAGCTATACCTTCGTCCGTCGTTAGCCCTTTGATGTCGATGCCTCCAGAACTTGGGCACAACTCCGCTACGACTATCGAACGCCTCGCCGACCTCCGGACCAAGCCTAAGAAGACTAGAACAGCTCCAAAAGGACTAGAATAGAAAGGAGAACTCGGAATTGGCAATTGAAAGTGAAGCCTCGGCCTTCTATTTATAGACAACGATCGGAACTTCCGATCCTTGATCGGAACGTCCGAACCTCGATCGGAACGTCCGATCCTGCCATCGGAGCTTCCGAAGATCATGATCTGCCACGTGTCAAAATATCACTAGTTGACTCCGGATAGGGGTGATCGGAGCTTCCGCTCCTGATCGGAGCTTCCGATCCAACCACACGTCATGCCTGACGTAATAACATCGGTGCCTCCGATCGCTCATCGGAGCTTCCGATCCGTCCAATACCCAATTCAATTAATTAACATTAATCCTTTAATTACTCAATTAGGGTACGAGCTACTACATTCTCCCCCACTTAAGATATTTCGTCCTCGAAATCAAATCTTAAGTACCGAATGCAAAAACAGAAATAAAAAACATTCTTTATTCAAATCAAACGTTTACAGAGTTTGCAACTGAATACAACTTTAAATAATGAAATCAAAACAACTCAGGATGGTCTTTACGCATCCTGTCCTCAAGCTCCCAAGTAGCTTCCTCAGTGCCTCGGCGCTGCCACTGAACTAAAACCAAAGGAATGACTTTGTTCCGTAAGACCTTATCCTTATAATCTAGGATACGAAGAGGTTTCTCAACATAAGTCAAATCCTTGTCTACCTGAACCTCAGACCGCTGCAGAATATGAGATTCATCCGCCACATACCGTCGCAACAGAGATACGTGGAACACGTCGTGAATACTGGATAGATGCGGTGGCAAAGCAAGTCGATAAGCCAAATCGCCAATGCTCTCCAAGATCTCAAACGGACCGATAAATCTGGGAGACAACTTGCCCTTAAGGCCAAATCTGAGAATCTTGCGGAAAGGTGACACTCTCAGAAACACTTTCTCCCCGACCTCGAACTGCAAAGGCCTACGCTTGATATTAGCATAGCTGGCCTGACGATCCTGTGCAGTCTTAATCCGTTTCTTGATCTGATCAACAACGTCTATCGCCTGCTGGATAAATTCCGGTCCTTCAGCCTGTCTCTCCCCCACTTCTTCCCAGAAGAGTGGAGTACGACAACGTCGCCCATACAACGCCTCAAAAGTTGCCATCCCAATACTAGTGTGATAGCTGTTGTTGTAAGCGAACTCGATCAACGGCAAATGATTCTGCCAGGCTGAACCAAAATCCAAGACGCACGCTCTAAGCATATCCTCTAACGTACGGATAGTGCGCTCTGACTGACCATCAGTCTCCGGATGATAGGCTGTATTCAAACTGAGAGTAGTACCCATCGCACGCTGAACACTCCCCCAGAATCTAGAAGTAAACCTGGGGTCCCGATCGCTGACAATGCTCACAGGCACTCCATGAAGTCGGACGATCTCCTGAATGTACATTCGTGCCATGCGATCCACAGAGTACTCTCGGCTATAGGCAATGAAATGCACTGACTTGGTGAGTCGGTCCACCACAACCCAGATAGCATCACAGTTCTTCGGGGATACCGGCAAATGGGTCACAAAGTCCATAGTGATAAACTCCCATTTCCATTCAGGAATAGGCAGACTGTGAAGCAATCCTCCAGGTCGTCGGTGCTCTGCCTTGACCTGTTGACACACCAAACTTCTCGAAACAAACTGATAAACACTGCGTTTCATTCCCTTCCACCAGAAACGAGTACGTAGATCCTTGTACATCTTGTTGCTCCCAGGATGAATACTCAACTTAGTGCGATGCGCCTGAGACAAAATCTCCTCTCGCAACTCTTCATCCTGCGGAATCACAAGCCTACCAGACAAACACATAAAACCATCGGACTGATAATGAAATCCAGATGATCTACCCTCGTTAGCTAGACGAGCTAAACGCTGGGTCTTCGAATCAGACATCTGAGCATCTCGGATCCGCGAATACAAGGCTGGCTCAGATAATATCGCAAACATCTGGATACTCTGCATACCTTTCTTATGCTTGAAGGTATAACCTGAAGTACAACAGTCACTGATCGCACTAGACATAGAACAAGTCTGAAGTGCGGATAGTCGCACCTTGCGACTCAAAGCATCAGCGGTGAGATTAGCAGCTCCCGGATGGTACTTAATCTCGCAATCATAGTCCTTAAGCAAGTCCATCCAACGTCTCTGCCTCATGTTCAACTCCGCCTGAGTGAACAAATACTTGAGACTCTTATGGTCGGTGTGTTGAAGAAGGCGGCGATCAGATCAATCAGGATTGATACCCGGTGCAGCGGAAGTTTAAAAATTTTATATGGAACGATTCCATAATGGGTATCAACCTTACGATTAAATTGTGTGTGTAAAAATTAAATAACGATTATAAATTTTTACCTCCAATCTCGAAGCGAGATTATGGATACCAACAGATTGCTCTGCTCTTGTTGTATATCCCTGGAACTGATGGACGAACTGTTCTTCAATCAGGTCCATGAACGGATATTTAATCCCTCTGATAGATTGCACTAGAAAATCTATCAGAAGTTTCTACGAAGAGATTAACGAATTTGATCCGTTAAACCAGACTGCAATTCAAAATTCACAGACTGGATTTTCCGAGCAGAGGGGAGAAAGGGGGCGGCCACTATTGAGAGAAAAATACTAGGGTTTTCGAAAATTGTGACCTGTTGTGTGTAATTTCTGTACTGCAATAACTTATTTATAATGTAGGCCACTAACAGCTTAGGGCCCATTATTCATAAGTTCAAGCCCGACAAGCAAAGCCTGCATGTTCAGAAATTAATATAAAATTCATCATGACTCCGATTGATAAACCGATTTCACCAATGTGCACAGAAACCATTTCTGCACCTTTTAAAGTCAAGATAAATTTTTCTGAATCCGAATTCAGTGATTTCCAAAAATGCTCATCCCTATGTCATTTTAGGAAATCTTACTCCTCTACTCATAATTAAGAAGTCCAACTTCTTTGTTCATTAAATTTAACTCTTTAAATTTAACTATCTAAACGGGGATTAAAAATCCATTACTCTGTGTGACCCTCAATGGTTCAGGGATACAGCTAGCCGTGGGCTCACAACTCCTTGTGACTCGGAACAACAATTTCCGACTTGCCCACCGAATCATGGTAAGAGCGCCTAGCAACATCGCCCCATGATTCCCTAGGTATCACTGATAGTGCCTGCAAGAACCAATAGATTTTGGTTAGCGTACAGTACGGTCCCTTCATCCATATATCCCGATCGAATCAACAACCATTGGTATATCGAGAGTCGTTCGAGATTCGATAACTATGCAATACATCTTGAAGATCAAATAGTGACATCGCATGTGTTACTAAGAAACCATTTCTTAAAACACATCATGTACTCTGGCCAGAGATTCGTCACACTAATATCTCCTCAGATCGCATAGGATATCCACACTCGCAAGTATGTGGTGAATCCTTGACAACAAAGCATCGACTCCTATATGTGTTGTAACTGTACCCAATCCCGACACCTGATGACCCCAATAGAGTCGGTAAACGAGTCAAAGCACAGTACTAGCATATAGAGTCTCAATGATGTTTCAAGTAGTAAGGACTAATGGTGTACAACCAAAACCGCGGACTTTATCCACTCGATAAGTGATAACCACTTGGAAAGTTCGGATAGGGTAGTTCGATCATCGTATGAATATCCATTTGCATGCTTCGAACATCTCTATGTTCCTTACCAATGAAACGTGGTACTCTGCATCGCAAATGCTAGTCTCAAACTCGAGCGATCCTTATCCTTATTATCGGACGGCTCAATCGACTAGGAACAGTTTAGAATATACAGTGACTATAAGATGTGTTTCATGATAGACATCTCCATGTTCTACCACATCTTACATACACTATAGTATATTCAAGGTCTTTATCAAAACAACAATAGTATATCACAATATAACAATATGAAGAAAGATAAAGTCATTGCCATTAATAAAAGTGTAAATTATATTAAACAAAAGATTGTTTATACAAAGAGTCATCAAAGCCCTTAGCCACAAGTTGGCTCACCGGGCACCCACTCTTTCAATCTCCCACTTGCCCTAAAGCCAACTAGTCATACTACGTAGACCCATTGCTTCGCGATGTTTGTCAAATAATGGTCCTGGCAAGGGTTTAGTAAGTGGATCAGCGATATTGTCTGCAGAGGCCACTCTTTCGACAGTGATGTCTCCTCTTTCCACAATCTCCCGGATGATGTGGTATTTCCTCAGTACGTGTTTGGATCTTTGATGAGACCTTGGTTCCTTTGCCTGAGCAATGGCACCCGTGTTGTCACAGTACACCGGGACTGGACCAACAACTTCAGGAATGACGCCCAACTCTTGGACGAAATTTCTCATCCAAACGGCCTCTTTAGCAGCAGCTGATGCTGCAATGTATTCTGCTTCAGTGGTGGAATCCGCTGTGGTGTCCTGCTTGGAACTCTTCCAAGAGACAGCACCGCCATTGAGCATGAACACAAATCCAGAGGTTGACTTCGAGTCATCCACGTCACTTTGGAAGCTAGAGTTGGTATAGCCTTCCAATTTTAGTTCTCTTCCTCCATATACCATGAACATATTCTTAGTCCTTCGTAAGTACTTAAGAATGTCCTTCACGGCTTTCCAATGCATTTGACCGGGATTAGCTTGATATCTGCTCGTGACACTCAGAGCAAATGCTACATCCGGTCTGGTAGATATCATCCCATACATGATACTACCTATGGCTGACGCATATGGTACATGTGTCATTTTCTCTATCTCTTCATCCGTCTTGGGACACATAGACTTGGATAGAGAAACTCCATGACACATGGGTAGATGTCCTCTCTTGGACCCATCCATTGAAAACCGTTTCAATATGGTGTCGATGTAGGTTGATTGAGTGAGTCCTATCATTCTCTTAGATCTATCTCTATAGATCTGTATCCCTAGAATATAGGATGCCTCACCCAAATCCTTCATCGAGAATCTACCTGATAACCATATCTTTGTTGACTGCAACATCCCTACGTCATTCCCAATGAGTAGGATGTCATCAACATAAAGTACTAAGAATGTCACAACATCCTTAATTACTTTCTTGTACACGCATGGTTCCTCCGGGTTCTTGATGAAACCAAAATCCTTTATTGTTTCATCAAATTTCTGGTTCCAACTTCTTGATGCTTGTTTTAGACCATAAATTGATCTCTGAAGCTTGCATACCTTATGCTCGCTTCCCATGGATGTGTATCCCTCAGGCTGCTTCATATAGATTTCTTCCTTAATGTCTCCATTAAGAAAAGCAGTCTTCACATCCATTTGCCATATCTCATAGTCATACCATGCAGCTATGGCAATAAAGATTCTTATGGACTTGAACATTGCAACTGGTGAAAAGGTTTCATCATAGTCAACTCCTTGTCTTTGAGTATAACCTTTTGCCACCAATCGCGCCTTGTAGGTCAATACCTTACCATCAGGCCCAAGCTTTCTCTTGTAGATCCATTTACACCCTATTGGAACAATTCCATCGGGAGGATCTACTAAAGACCAAACTTGGTTTGTATGCATCGAATCTATTTCCGACTGCATAGCTTCAAGCCATAAATTTGAATCCGCATCAGAAATTGCTTCCTTGAAGTTTCTTGGATCACATCCAACATCGGGTTCATCTTGATCCCCTTCAAGAAGAAGACCATATCGAATAGGAGGTCTAGAAGTCCTCTCGGATCTTCTAGGTACAGGCGTGTCTATCAATGGTTCCTGAGGTGTAGGATCGTTATTTTGTATTTCGGGTTCTTCTCGAATTTCTTCGAGTTCCATCATCTCGCCTTTCTTATCCAATAAGAACTCCTTCTCCAAGAAGGTGGCATTCCTTGAAACAAACACCTTTAATTCAGCAGGATAATAGAAATAATATCCGATTGAATTCTTCGGATACCCTACAAAATAACATAAGCTGGATCGACTATCCAACTTATCTCCCACTGTCCGCTTCACGTAAGCAGGACATCCCCAAATCCTCAAGTACGAATACTTAGGAGCTTTGCCATTCCATAACTCGTATGGTGTTTTGTCCACTGCTTTAGTGTGGACGTTGTTCAACAACAATACCGCCGTTTCAAGCGCATAGCCCCAAAACGAAGGTGGAAGCTCAGTGAAGCTCATCATGGACCGAACCATGTCCAACAAAGTTCGATTACGACGCTCCGATACACCATTAAGCTGTGGTGTCATAGGAGGAGTCCACTGAGAGAGAATCCCATTCTCTTTTTGATAGTCCAAAAACTCGGTACTTAAGTATTCTCCACCTCGATCCGATCGAAGTGCTTTAATACTTTTACCTAGCTTGTTTTCTACTTCAGCCTTGAATTCTTTGAACTTTTCAAATTCTTCAGACTTATATTTCATTAAATATAAATACCCATACCTCGAATAATCATCAGTAAAGGTAATGAAGTAGGTGTGGCCATATTGATTACCAACTCTAAATGGACCACAAACATCTGTATGGATCAAATCCAACAGATTTTGACTACGCTCAGGTTTTCCCTTAAAAGGAGATTTAGTCATTTTTCCTTTTAGGCAGGATTCACAAGTAGGTAGAGAGTTAATATCAGACATATCAAACATGCCCTCTCCCACTAGCTTGTTCATCCTCCTTGAGGAAATATGACCTAGCCTAGCGTGCCAAAGGTTTGTCGGGTTTTGGCCATCGATTTTCCTTTTGTTTGTTGTTGCCGGTTTATCAACATAATTTATTGGAACGTCTTTTAGTTTTAAGTTGTATAGATCGTTTTCAAGTTGTCCATTTCCAATCAAACATTCATTCTTGTAAATATTGCAAATCCCATTCACAAAATTGCAAGAATAACCATCTCTATCAAGCATAGAAACAGAAATAATGTTTTTAATCAAATCCGGAACAAATAAAACATCTCTTAAAAGTAACTTAAAACCGTTCTGCAAAAATAAATAAACATCTCCCACAGCTTTAGCTTCAACTCTGGAACCATTTCCGAGCCTCAGCTGGGTCTCACCCATTCTAAGCCTGCGACTTCTTGTCATCACCTGCAAATTATTGCAAATGTGAGATCCACATCCGGTATCCAATACCCAAGAAGTAGTATTAAGTGAAACATTTATTTCAATATAGAACATACCCTTCGCAGTTCGCAACTGCTCTAGATATTCCTTGCAGTTACGCTTCCAATGACCGGGCTTCTTGCAGTAATGGCAAACATCCTTGGATTTTTCCATGTTTGAAGCCATTGTCTTGTACTTCTTCTCGGGTTCGATTTTCTTGGGTGGGGTAGAATGTTTCTTACCCTTTGTACGTGGCCCCTTATTAGCAGAAGAAGAGGAGCCCACCAAGAAAGCCGGTTTATCCTTCTTTAATATGGATTCATATGTCACAAGCATATTGACCATCTCTTCAAGGGAGGCCTCTATCTTGTTCATATTGAAATTCACCACAAATCCGTCAAACGAAGAAGGAAGAGACAGAAGTAGTAAGTCCACGTTGAGTTCATGCTCCAACACCAAATCAAGGGTTACCAACTTTTGTATGAGCCAAATCACTCGTAACCCATGATCACGGACCGAAGTCCCTTCACGCATGCGACACATCATTAGCTCCTTTACAGTAGCGAACCTTTCAGCCCTTGATTGAGCCCCAAAAAGTTCCTTGAGTTGTACGTGAATGTCAGCAGCATTCACGGTGTCCTCAAATCGCCTCTGGAGTTCATCAGACATCGAGGCTTGCATATAGCATTTGGCCTTGATATCATGGTCCCACCATGTATCAAGTTTGGCTAACTCTTCCGGACTTATGTCAGCTGGTGCTTCCTTCGGAGGAGATTTTTCTAACACGTAGAGAATCTTCTCCGAAGTCAAGACAATCTTCAACTTACGGAACCATTCCGTATAGTTTGCGCCAGTCAACTTATTTTGTTCGAGGATCGAGAAAAGTGGATTACACGAATTCATCTTTATGAAATACTAAAAAGAAACAGACAAATATCAGTGATTGTTTAAGCAATTTACTAAGACATAAAATAGGCGAAATTTATTTTATGAATCTCACTCCCACTATTTTAACGATTTCACTACCCTCTAGTGAAAACGGGAAACTGTTTTCCTTAGTGAGAACATGGAGTCCAATTGACAAACTATGGTCCCGAATAATATCAGCCAACCATAATTTTCAAAAGATAGAGCCCAATTGCTTCCAAAGCAACCTCCACGTGTTTACCTCATGTCCAATAAGGGCCCAATAATATGACGCCGATTATTGTGACATGTCAAGATGACCCATCAATATTAAGTTGTGATGGACGGTCGCCATGTGGATCCCCCAATAATATGAGCCGATCCCATGGGAGTTCCACCCAACTTACAACATGTGTCGATCCAATGTACAGCTTTCCGACAAACGGGCCCCTCCAATAATATGAGCCGGACCGTATCCGCGGGTAGCATCTCATACATTGATCGTTGATGGAAGGTAGGAACATTTAAACAAATTTAAATTTCCTTTATTTATCTTGATATCAATTTTAAATCATATTTAAAATGAGGGATTTTAATTATGAAAATTTGTCTCATCATTTTTAAAATTTTGTATGCTTGTCGGATTCACACAATTTTGTCTAAAACATGCCTACAACAATAATATCATATATTATATAGGATGATCGATTTCATTTCTAATCGACCCGTGGTTGCCAATCACGAGTCTTAGTCCAATCCTAGGTAATATGCAGTATGCAATGCAATCCTATTACATTGAGCTTCCAATTTACATTTCTTCTGTCTTTATTGTCTGCTGGGCCCACCACCGTCTTCAAATCTTCATCTCCCACTAAATCTAATGTATTTACAATAAATAACAATGACAAGTAGGGGATACATTTTTCAAGGGGTGGGAACGGGCCATAAACCAAGCCCACTTTTATTACATATGACAATTCATATTGGGCCATAAACCAGGCCCATTAATAAAACCAACAACACTAAAAACAAATGTAAATTCCTAACATACACCTACAAAATTGGTCATGGCAATCGATCATCCTTATCCAATAACATTTAATTCAAAATTAATTTATTGGATAACATGCAATGGCAATTTAAATTTAAAAGGATAAAATCATATTTCATACATAAAATCTCATTTTACATACAAAATCATATTTTATCTTTTTATCAAATAAAATCATATTTTATCTATAAAATCCAATTTTATACATAAAATCATATTTTACTCAATATATCCATAAGATCATATCTTATCATCAATTGTACCAAAAATAATTAATTTCAAAATTCAATTTAACGGATAAAATATTTAAATTTTCCAAAAATTCAAATTTATCCAAAAATCAATTTTAAAATTTTCTGACTCGAACAATTCGATCCGACACCTCGTGGACCAATCAAAAACAATTTTCGATCGGACCAAAAATAGAATTTTAACATATTAAAATTTAATTTAAAAATTAAAAAATTAATTTTTCCCGCGGGCCGCCCGGGACATTCCCGGGCTGCCCGCGCCCCCTAGGGCTCGGGCCGGGCAGCGATCACATCGCTGCCCATGGGCAACGCCGAGCGCTGCCCTGGGCAGCGCCGTCGCTGCCCCCCCGGGCAGCGATCCAATCGCTGCCCGGGTTTTTGCCCGAAAAAAACAATTTTATTTTTAAATATTTATTTTGTTTAAAAAACCGAGGCTTAAAAATTTTTGTACAATCGATTAATTTAATCGCTTGATCTGAGCAACCTGGCTCTGATACCACTGTTGAAGAACGCGGCGATCAGATCAATCAGGATTGATACCCGGTGCAGCGGAAGTTTAAAAATTTTATATGGAACGATTCCATAATGGGTATCAACCTTACGATTAAATTGTGTGTGTAAAAATTAAATAACGATTATAAATTTTTACCTCCAATCTCGAAGCGAGATTATGGACACCAACAGATTGCTCTGCTCTTGTTGTATATCCCTGGAACTGATGGACGAACTGTTCTTCAATCAGGTCCACGAACAGATATTTAATCACTCTGATAGATTGCACTAGAAAATATATCAGAAGTTTCTACGAAGAGATTAACGAATTTGATCCGTTAAACCAGACTGCAATTCAAAATTCACAGACTGGATTTTCCGAGCAGAGGGGAGAAAGGGGGCGGCCACTATTGAGAGAAAAATACTAGGGTTTTCGAAAATTGTGACCTGTTGTGTGTAATTTCTATACTGCAATAACTTATTTATAATGTAGGCCACTAACAGCTTAGGGCCCATTAGTCATAAGTTCAAGCCCGACAAGCAAAGCCTGCATATTCAGAAATTAATATAAAATTCATCATGACTCCGATTGATAAACCGATTTCACCAATGTGCACAGAAACCATTTCTGCACCTTTTAAAGTCAAGATAAATTTTTCTGAATCCGAATTCAGTGATTTCCAAAAATGCCCATCCCTATGTCATTTTAGGAAATCTTACTCCTCTACTCATAATTAAGAAGTCCAACTTCTTTGTTCATTAAATTTAACTCTTTAAATTTAACTATCTCAACGGGGATTAAAAATCCATTACTCTGTGTGACCCTCAATGGTTCAGGGATACAGCTAGCCGTGGGCTCACAACTCCTTGTGACTTGGAACAACAATTTCCGACTTGCCCATCGAATCATGGTAAGAGCGCCTAGCAACATCGCCCCATGATTCCCTAAGTATCACTGATAGTGCCTGCAAGAACCAATAGATTTTGGTTAGCGTACAGTACGGTCCCTTCATCCATATATCCCGATCGAATCAACAACCATTGGTATATCGAGAATCGTTCGAGATTCGATAACTATGCAATACATCTTGAAGATCAAATAGTGACATCGCATGTGTTACTAAGAAACCATTTCTTAAAACACATCATGTACTCTGGCCAGAGATTCGTCACACTAATATCTCCTCAGATCGCATAGGATATCCACACTCGCAAGTATGTGGTGAATCCTTGACAACAAAGCATCGACTCCTATATGTGTTGTAACTGTACCCAATCCCGACACCTGATGACCCCAATAGAGTCGGTAAACGAGTCAAAGCACAGTACTAGCATATAGAGTCTCAATGATGTTTCAAGTAGTAAGGACTAATGGTTTACAACCAAAACCGCGGACTTTATCCACTCGATAAGTGATAACCACTTGGAAAGTTCGGATAGGGTAGTTCGATCATTCATCGTATGAATATCCATTTGCATGCTTCGAACATCTCTATGTTCCTTACCAATGAAACGTGGTACTCTGCATCGCAAATGCTAGTCTCAAACTCGAGCGATCCTTATCCTTATTATCGGACGGCTCAATCGACTAGGAACAGTTTAGAATATACAGTGACTATAAGATGTGTTTCATGATAGACATCTCCATGTTCTACCACATCTTACATACACTATAGTATATTCAAGGTCTTTATCAAAACAACAATAGTATATCACAATATAACAATATGAAGAAAGATAAAGTCATTGCCATTAATAAAAGTGTAAATTATATTAAACAAAAGATTGTTTATACAAAGAGTCATCAAAGCCCTTAGCCACAAGTTGGCTCACCGGGCACCCACTCTTTCACGGTGAAGATCTCAAATTTCTCGCCATACAGATAATGACGCCAGATCTTCAAAGCGAACACAATGGCTGCTAATTCCAAATCATGGACTGGGTAGTTGTCCTCGTGAAGCTTCAGCTGTATAGAAGCGTATGCGATCACATGCCCATTCTGAGTCAGGACACAGCCTAACCCCTGAAGAGAAGCATCCGTGTAAACTACATACCCTCCAGATCCTGACGGTAATGCCAACACCGGCGCAGAAGTCAACCGCCGTCGAAGCTCACGGAAATTCTCCTCGTATTCGGAGGAACACTCGAAATCCACACCCTTGCGGGTAAGCTGCGTCAACGGTCGAGCTAGGTGAGAGAAGTTCAGAATAAAGCGACGATAATATCCTGCTAGACCCAGAAAACTACGGATCTCCGCAACTGTCGTCGGACGCGACCAATTAAGTACCGCTTCAATCTTGCTTGGATCAACAGAAATCCCTTCCCTGGATATGATATGGCCAAGAAAGACCACTCTATCCATCCAGAACTCACACTTGCTCAGCTTGGCGTACAACTGCTCATCTCGAAGAGTCTGTAGTACCAACCGCAAGTGAGAAACATGCTCTTCCGTATTACGTGAATACACCAAGATATCGTCAATGAAGACCACGACAAACTTGTCCAAATACTCCCTGAAGACACGGTTCATCAAATCCATGAATATAGCCGGCGCATTAGTCAAACCAAATGGCATCACTAGAAACTCGTAATGCCCATAGCGAGTACGGAATGCATTCTTGGCTACATCCTGATCACGGACTCTCAACTGATGATACCCAGATCTCAAGTCAATCTTGGAGTAAACTGACGTGCCCTGCAGCTGATCAAACAAGTCATCAATACAAGGCAACGGATACTTGTTCTTCACAGTGACTCGATTCGGCTGCCGATAGTCAATTCACAGTCGCATCGACCCATCCTTCTTCTTCACGAAGAGAAAGGAGCTCCCCAAGGAGATACACTAGGACGAATGTACCCCTTGTCTAAAAGATCCTGTAACTGATTCTTCAACTCACGCATCTCTGACGGAGCCAGACGATAAGATGCTCTAGAAATAGGCGAAGTACCCGGCATCAACTCTATGCCAAACTCGACTTCCCTAGGAGGAGGAAAACCCGGAATCTCATCAGGAAATACATTTGGAAATTCATCCATAACAGGAATGCTCTCTATCCCAATACTCTCAGCGGACAAATCAACTGCATAGATAAGGTAGCCTTCCCCGCCTGACTCTAGAGCTTGACAGGCTCTCAAAGCTGATACCAAAGGCATCGGGGGTCGCGCTCCCTCACCATAGAAAAACCACCTCTCACTCCCCTCCGGATGAAAGCGTACTAATCTCTGATAGCAGTCCACTGAAGCTCGATAGGTAGTCAACACATCTATTCCCAGAATGCAATCAAAGTCGTCCATCTTCAGGACCATGAGATTCGCTAACAGAATGTTCCCTTCGAACTCTAAAGGGCAACCCATCACTAGACGCTTAGCCAAAGCAGATTGGCCCGTCGGAGTAGAAACAGACATCACTACGTCTAGTGCAATGCATGGTAACTTATGCCTCTTAACAAAACGTGCAGAAATGAAGGAATGAGATGCACCAGTGTCAATAAGTACAAGAGCAGGTATACCATAAAGCAGAAATGTACCTGCGATGACTTTCTCATTCTCTTCCACAGCCTGATCATGTCTCAGGGCAAACACCTGGCCAGAAGCTCGTGGCCTCAAATGAGAACTCCCAGCAGACTGTCCCTACGACCTCTGCTGAACGGTGGCCTGAGAAATCGATCCTGAACCAGAACCAGAACCGCCTCCCCCAGACTGTGGACAATCCCTCCGGATATGACCAGTCTCTCCACAATGGAAAAAAGCTCCAGAAGCTCTGCGGCACTTGTCGGATGGATGGTTCTTCCCACAGTGATCACACTTGTCCTTCTTACCGTAACAGACAACACCTCCAGAACCAGAGGAAGAAGAAGATCCAGACTTCTTGAAAGTTTGGGCACGGGGACCCAAAGAACTAGCAGGTCTCGACTAAGAGAAAGACTTGTTCCGCCGAATGCTGTCCTCCGCCTGGTGACAACGGCTCACCAAACCCTCGTAGGACATGTCGTCGCCAACCGCCACACAGTCATGGATCTCAGGGTTAAGGCCCTGAAGGAACAGATTATACTTCATTTCTGAGCTATCAGCAATCTCGGGGCAATAGGATAGCAGATCAAAGAACCTCTGCTGATACTCATCGATAGACATGGCTCCCTGTCGCAGACTCAGTAGCTCGCCTGCCTTCGACTGACGGAGTGCAGGAGGAAAATACCGCTTTTGGAAAGCTGTGCGGAACTCGGCCCAGGTGGCCACTCCTCTCGCCGCAACAAAAGGTAAAGAAGTAAACCTCCACCACCTGCGCGCACGCCCATCCAGAAGATAGCCAAGGGACTCCACCTTCTGCTCATCGGTGCATTGGAAAGTCTGAAAAGTCATCTCCATGCGGTCTAACCAGTTCTCCGCATCCTCCGGAGACTCACCTCCAACTAAGGGCTTAGGACCCATAGCTAAGAATCGACGCACAGTGAAACGCTCGTCGTCATGGTGACGATGATGCCGTTCTCGACGAGGCTCCCGATCGGCATCACCCCAACGCCCACCAACACTGCCATGAGAACTCTGGTCGTCACGATTTGACATCTACAAAAATACCTCAAGATGAGACTAAATCCCAAGAAATCTTTTGCATGCTCTGATACCATAAATGTAGTGACCCTTACCCGGATAACCTACTAAACAGAACTTAGGCATGCAATTAACTTAATAAAACAGATATCAGAATAAAACTGCGGAAACCTTAAACATTATACAATCCCAAGTAAAGAAATCTGTAATTTATCCAATAATATACAACCAAATCGAATAGCTGTATAAACCCAAACAACAGTAATAAAACCTAAGCGAAGCTCCAGCTGGCCAACCACTGACTAGCCCCTCCTGGATCCACCCTCCTCGTCCAATCGCAAACCTGCCCCATGGAATAAGGTGTCCAGAAAAATACAGAGTACGAGACGTGAGCATAAAACGCTCAGTACGAGAGTATGAGTATACATGCATGCAAAGTGAACTCGCTATAGACTCGAGGTCAAGGATCAGATAACAGAGACAGATCGGGCCCTGGTATGTAGCACGCTGTGCCGTCGCTTCAGGAGGTGGCTCCCATACCGAGATAACCGTGGAAACGCCGGACCGAAATCGATGGAAGTCCATCCACTAACAGGATAGGGTACAACCCTACTAATAGACATCTCGAAGGAGATACAGCAAGATGCAAATGAATGCAGCATAATATCATGGCATATAAATCATGCCGTCACATAATACATGCATACTCAGTCAGGATATCTCGAACAGTACTTTCGTACCTCAATACAGTGCAAGCTCTACCAACTCTAGGTCCACGCCTATAGTCTGCTCTACACTGCCAAATGATACTACTATCATTAAAGTGCTCTAAAAGCCTTAACTAAGCTATTGCATACTCCTAAATATTTATAGGAAGCAAAAGCTATACCTTCGTCCGTCGTTAGCCCTTTGATGTCGATGCCTCCAGAACTTGGGCACAACTCCGCTACGACTATCGAACGCCTCGCCGACCTCCGGACCAAGCCTAAGAAGACTAGAACAGCTCCAAAAGGACTAGAATAGAAAGGATAACTCGGAATTGGCAATTGAAAGTGAAGCCTCGGCCTTCTATTTATAGACAACGATCGGAACTTCCGATCCTTGATCGGAACGTCCGAACCTCTATCGGAACGTCCGATCCTGCCATCGAAGCTTCCGAAGATCCTGATCTGCCACGTGTCAAAATATCACTAGTTGACTCCGGATAGGGGTGATCGGAGCTTCCGGTCCTGATCGGAGCTTCCGATCCAACCACACATCATGCCTGACGTAATAACATCGGTGCCTCCGATCGCTCATCGGAGCTTCCGATCGTGCCTTCGGAGCTTCCGATCCGTCCAATACCCAATTCAATTAATTAGCATTAATCCTTTAATTACTCAATTAGGGTACGGGCTACTACAGCATCTTTCCAGTATTCACGATGTGTTCCACGTATCTCTGTTGCGACGATATGTGGCGGATGAGTCTCATATTTTACAGCGGTCTGAGGTTCAGGTGAGCAAGGATTTGACCTATGTTGAGAAACCTATTCGTATCCTGGATTATAAGGATAAGGTTTTGCGGAACAAAGTCATTCCTTTGGTTTTAGTTCAGTGGCAGCGCCGAGGCACTGAGGAAGCTACTTGGGAGCTTGAGGACAGGATGCGTGAAGACCATCCTGAGTTGTTTTGATTTCATTCTTAAGTTGTATTCAGTTGCAAACTCTGTAAATGTTTGATTTGAATAAAGAATGTTTCTGATATCTGTTTTACATTTAGTACTTAAGATCTGTTTTCGAGGATGAAACATCTTAAGTGGGGGAGAATGTAGTATCCCGTACCCGAAATCAGTGATTAAGTGTTAATCAATTCATTAATCCTACTAATTAAGAGTAAACGTGATTAAGGGAACTCTTAATGGGCTATCGGAGTCCGGAATTGAATTCAGAACACTTGAAAATGGTTTGAGGGTCATCGAGTTCGGAGGCTCCAAAGTCAAGGTTCGGACGATCTGAAGTCAGGGTTCGGACAATCCGAAGAGTGGTTCGGACGCTCCGAACGTGCTGCCGACAGTCGTCATGGATGATGTCATTGTGCTGACATAAGCAATGATGTATTATTGGGTTCGGACGACCCGAAGTCGAGATCGGATGGTCCGATCGTGTTCGGACGCTCCGAAGTCCAGTTCGGACGATCCGAACTTCGTCTATAAATAGGAGGGCCGAGATTCAGATTTAGACGCACCAATCACCTCTTCTCTCTCGATTCCTTAGCCTTCTAACTCAGATCTAGGGAATTCTATGCGTCCCATCGGGAATCCAAAAGTGGCATAGCGATCCAGGCGTCGTAGCGGAGCTGTGGCCTAGTTTTGAGGCACTCGACAGCAAAGGGCTAACGATGGACGAAGGTATAGCTTTTGCTTCCTATAAGTATGCAATAGCTTAGTTAAGGCTTTTAGAGCAATATAATGATAGTAGTATCATTTGGCAGTGTAGAGCAGACTATAGGCGTGGACCTAGAGTTGGTAGAGCTTGCACTGAGTTGAGGTACGAAAGTACTGTTCGAGATATCCTGACTGAGTATGCATGTATTATTTGACTGCATGGTTTATATGTCATTGATTTATGCTGCATTCATTTGCATACTGAGCTATCTCCTTCGAGATTTCTGTTAGTAGGGTTTTTCCCTATCCTGTTAGTGGTTGGACTTCCATCGATTTGGGTCCGGCATATCCACTGGTATTATGGTATGGGAGCCACCTCCTGAAGCGACGACACAGCTTGCTACATACCAGGGCCCGGTTTGTCTATGTTATCTAATCCTTGACCTCGAGTTTATAGGGAGTTCACTTTGCATGCATGTATACTCATACTCTCATACTGAGCGTTTTATGCTCACGTCTCGTACTCTGTGTTTCTGGACACCCTATTTCATGGGGCAGGTTTGCGATTGGATGAGGCGGGTGGATCCAGGAGGGGCTAGGCAATTGTTGGTCAGCTGGAACTTCACCTAGGTTTTATTTCTATTGTTATTGGATTAATACAGCTGTTCGATATGGTTGTATAATATTTGGGTATTTACAGATTCCTTGCCTTGGGATTGTATATTGTTTATGGTTTCCGCAGTTTTATTCTGATATCCGTTTAATTAAGTTAATTGCATGCCTAAGTTCTGTTTAGTAGGTGATCCAGGTAAGGGTCACTACATTTACATTTGCATAGGAGAAAGCTAGTGGTTATGGAAGTTGGCTCGAGCACGGACCTTTGAGGAGATATGCTTGTTCTAGTGGAAGCATTGTTGGTTTACGATTGATTTAATGATTCTGTGGAACACACTATTGTTTTATATTAATTTGAGTTCTGGTTGTAGTGTACTCTTATGTATTGGGTTCTCTTGTGTTGTCGTATCGTGTGAAGTTGGGTCATAAGGCATAGTTTATTTAGAAGTTGTTTAGTCGGAACTTATTTTTGTGTTTAAAGATGATGATATATACTTGATGATGAGTACTTTTAGTGATTAATTTATGAAATATGTTTTTTGTTTAATTTAGTTTTTATTTAAATTTTAATGTTTGATTTATGATTTGAGGCGCAATAAATGTTTGATTTATGATTAAGACACATTTTATATGTAGTGAGCAGGGCAGGTCATAATGATGTTACTTTTTGTTTTATTGTGAGGGTAAAATATAATTTTATGATCATAAATCAGATAGTCATTTTGTATTTTATCTACGTACCATGAGTACTACATATTATGTAGTGACCCTGCATGGAATCACCTACTAACTGGCAACTAATAGCATGCATTAAACTTAATACAGCAATATACTTAACAGAGTAAAAACGTGCGGAAACTCAACCATAAATTACATATCAGCTTTGTAATATAATCCAGGCTTAAATCTGTAATGATACAACCATATCGAAATTCTTAAAATAAACATCATACAGCTAACAAATCATGTTGTATAATAAACTCCTCAAGGCTCCTGCTCCCTAGTCCTGCCTTGAACTACCAGCTCTGTCCATCCTGCGACCTGCCCCATGGAATAGGGTGTCCAAGATAACAACTAGGACGTGAGCGCTAACGCCCAGTACATAGACATGAGTAAACATATGTATATAATGCATGCTACATGATGACTGGTAAAAGATCATCTGAAAAGTCATGCTCAGAACCGGTGCCACATGAGTGCTGCCACCGCACGGATCAACCTCTGGGTGCAACCACACTCATCTAGTACACCAGAGTAGACAGACATAAATGCCCCCGCCGTTGCGGTACTCTCAGTGACAGACTATCGAGTATAGAGCTGAGCGACTCTATAATCAGGTATAACAAGGTATAGGCTCAACGTGTATATGCACATGACATATGAGTATAGAAAACGGTAAATCATACATCATGCCATATAATAATGCCAAATAAATGCAACATATAAACATGTATACTCGCTGGCAATCTCAGTCAATGTGTACGTACCTCTAGGCTAGTTCAAGTATAATAGGATCCTAGGTTCCAAGCCTATATTCAAAAGTTCACCGTATCACTACATAAATTCTATAAGCCTTAACTAAGCTAATAAGTACTCCCAAAACTTAAATCGATTCCCGGACCATACCTTCGTCCGAAGTAAGCCCTTTGGAGACGCTAGTCCCGGATGACTATAACCACAACTTGGTTCTTCCAGAACTTCGATTATAACCAATAGGGCCCTCAAGTGTATATCTCACACTATATAACTGAAGAAGGAAACTCGGGAATTCGTAATTGAAATGAACTCTCAACGGCCCTATTTATAGCCAAATTTCTCGGCCAGGATCGGAACTTCCGATTTCGGGATTGGAGCTTCCGATCCAGTTCATTGTGTGCATGTCTGCCACGCCAGGATCGGAATGTAGTAGCCCGTAACAAAAATCAGTAATTGAGGGATTAATCATAATTACTTGGGTAAAGTTCGGAAGCTCCGAAGGTAAGTTTGGAAGCACCGATCAGGATCGGAAGCTCCGAATAGGATCGGAAGCTCCGATCGATATTACGTCAGGCATGACGTGTGGCAAGATCGGAAGCTCCGATCAGGACCGGAAGCTCCGATCACCCCTATCCGGAGTCAACAAGTGATATTTTGACACGTGGCAGATCAGGATCTTCGGAAGCTCCGATGGCAGGATCGGACGTTCCGATCGAGGTTCGGACGTTCCGATCAAGGATCGGAAGTTCCGGTCATTGTCTATAAATAGAAGGCCGAGGCTTCACTTTCATTTGCCAATTCCGAGTTCTCCTTTCCATTCTAGTCCTTTTGGAGCTGTTCTAGTCTTCTTAGGCTTGGTCCGGAGGTCAGCGAGGCGTTCGGTAGTCGTAGCGGAGTTGTGCCCAAGTTCTGGAGGCATCGACATCAAAGGGCTAACGACGGACGAAGGTATAGCTTTTGCTTCCTATAAATATTTAGGAGTATGCAATAGCTTAGTTAAGGCTTTTAGAGCACTTTAATGATAGTAGTATCATTTGGCAGTGTAGAGCAGACTATAGGCATGGACCTAGAGTTGGTAGAGCTTGCTCTGTTTTGAGGTACGAAAGTACTGTTCGAGATATCCTGACTGAGTATGCATGTATTATGTGACTGCATGATTTATATGCCATGATATTATGCTGCATTCATTTGCATCTTGTTGTATCTCTTTCGAGATGTCTGTTAGTAGGGTTGTACCCTATCCTGTTAGTGGATGGACTTCCATAGATTTGGGTCTGGCGTATCCACGGTTATCTCGGTATGGGAGCCACCTCTTGAAGCGACGACACAGCGTGCTACATACCAGGGCCCGGTCTGTCTCTGTTATCTGATCCTTGACCTCGAGTCTATAGGGAGTTCACTTTGCATGCATGTATACTCATACTCTCGTAACTGGGCGTTTTATGCTCACGTCTCGTACTCTGTATTTTCTGGACACCCTATTTCCATGCGGCAGGTTTGCGATTGGACGAGGAGGGTGGATCCAGGAGGGGCTAGTCAGTGTTTGGCCAGCTGGAGCTTCGCTTAGGTTTTATTACTGTTGTTTTGGGTTTATACAGCTATTCGATTTGGTTGTATATTATTGGATAAATTACAGATTCCTTTACTTAGGATTGTATATTATTTATGGTTTCCACAGTTTCATTCTGATATATGTTTAATTAAGTTAATTGCATGCCTAAATTCTGTTTAGTAGATGATCCGGGTAAGGGTCACTACATTTATGGTATCAGAGCATGCAAAAGAATTCTTGGGATTTAGTCTCATTTTGAGGTATTTTTGTAGATGTCAAATCGTGACGACCGGAGTTCTCATGGCAGTGTTGGTGGGCGTTGGGTTTATGCCGACCGGGAGCCTCGTCGAGAACGGCATCATCGTCACCATGACGACGAGCGTTTCACTGTGCGTCGATTCTTAGCTATGGGTCCTAAGCCCTTAGTTGGGGGTGAGTCTCCGGAGGATGCGGAGAACTGGTTAGACCGCATGGAGACGACTTTTCAGACTTTCCAATGCACCGAGGAGCAGAAGGTGGAGACCCTTGGCTATCTTCTGGATGGGCGTGCGCGCAGGTGGTGGAGGTTTACTTCTGCACCTTTTGTTGCGGCGAGAGGAGTGGCCACTTGGGCCGAGTTCCGCACAGCTTTCCAAAAGCGGTATTTTCCTCCTGCACTCCGTCAGTCGAAGGCAGGCGAGCTACTAAGTCTGCGACAGGGAGCCATGTCTATTGATGAGTATCAGCAGAGGTTCTTTGATCTGCTATCCTATTGCCCCGAGATTGCTGATAGCTCAGAGATGAAGTATAATCTATTCCTTCAGGGCCTTAACCCTGAGATCCATGACCGTGTGGCGGTTGGCGACGACATGTCCTACGAGGGTTTGGTGAGCCGTTGTCACCAGGTAGAGGACAGCATTCGGCGGAACAGGTCTTTCCCTCAGTCGAGGCCTGCTAGTTCTTTGGGTTCCCGTGCCCAAACTTTCAAGAAGTCTGGATCTTCTTCTTCCTCTGGTTCTGGAGGTGTTGTTCGTTACGGTAAGAAGGACAAGTGTGATCACTGTGGGAAGAACCATCCATCCGACAAGTGCCGTAGAGCTTCTGGAGCTTGTTTCCATTGTGGAGAGACTGGTCACATCCCGAGTGATTGTCCACTGTCTGGGGGAGGCGGTTCTGGATCTGGTTCAGGATCGGGTTCCATGGCCACCGTACAGCAGAGGTCGCAGGGAAAGTCTGCTGGGAGTTCTCATTTGAAGCCACGAGCTTCTGGCCAGGTGTTTGCCCTGAGACATGATCAGGCTGTGGAGGAGAATGAGAAAGTCATCGCAGGTACATTTCTGCTTTATGGTATACCTGCTCTTGTACTTATTGACACTGGTGCATCTTATTCCTTCATTTCTGCACATTTTGTTAAGAGGCATAAGTTACCATGCATTGCACTAGATGTAGTGATGTCTATTTCTACTCCGATGGGCCAATCTGCTTTGGCTAAGCGTCTAGTGATGGGTTGTCCTTTAGAGTTCGAAGGGAACATTCTGTTAGCAAATCTCATGGTCCTGGTGATGGACGACTTTGATTGCATTCTGGGAATAGATTTGTTGACTACCTATCGAGCTTCAGTGGACTGCTATCAGAGATTAGTACGCTTCCATCCGGAGGGGAGTGAGAGCTGGTTTTTCTATGGTGAGGGAGCGCGACCCCCGATGCCTTTGGTATCAGCTTTGAGAGCCTGTCTATCTCTAGAGTCTGGCGGGGAAGGCTACCTTATCTATGCAGTTGATTTGTCCGCTGAGAGTATTGGGATAGAGAGCATTCCTGTTGTGGATGAATTTCCAGATGTATTTCCTGATGAGATTCCGGGTTTTCCTCCTGCTAGGGAATTCGAGTTTGGCATAGAGTTGATGCCGGGTACTTTGCCTATTTCTAGAGCACCGTATCGTCTGGCTCCGTCAGAGATGCGTGAGTTGAAGAATCAGCTACAGGATATTTTGGACAAGGGGTACATTCGTCCTAGTGTGTCTCCTTGGGGAGCTCCTGTCTCTTCGTGAAGAAGAAGGATGGGTCGATGCAGCTGTGCATTGACTATCGGCAGCTGAATCGAGTCACTGTGAAGAACAAGTATCCGTTACCTCGTATTGATGACTTGTTCGATCAGCTGCAGGGCACGTCAGTTTACTCCAAGATTGACTTGAGATCTGGGTATCATCAGTTAAGAGTCCGTGATCAGGACGTAGCCAAGACTGCATTCCGTACTCGCTATGGGCATTACGAGTTCCTAGTGATGCCATTTGGTTTGACTAATGCGCCGGCTATATTCATGGATTTGATGAACCGTGTCTTCAGGGAGTACTTGGACAAGTTTGTCGTGGTCTTCATTGAAGACATCTTGGTGTATTCACGTAATACGGAAGAGCATGTTTCTCACTTGCGGTTGGTACTGCAAACTCTTCGAGATGAGCAGTTGTATGCCAAGCTAAGCAAGTGTGAGTTCTGGATGGATAGAGTGGTATTTCTCGGCCATATCATATCCAGGGAGGGGATTTCTGTTGATCCAAGCAAGATTGAAGCGGTACTTAATTGGTCGCGTCCGACGACAGTTGCTGAGATCCGTAGTTTTCTGGGTCTAGCAGGGTATTATCGTCGCTTCATTCTGAACTTCTCTCAGTTAGCTCGACCGTTGACGCAGCTTACCCGCAAGGGTGTGGATTTTGAGTTGTCCACCGAGTGTGAGGAGAATTTCCGTGAGCTTCGACGGCGGTTGACTTCTGCGCCGGTGTTGTCATTACCGTCAGGATCTGGAGGGTATGTAGTTTACACAGATGCTTCTCTTAAGGGGTTAGGTTGTGTCCTGACTCAGAATGGGCATGTGATCGCATACGCTTCTAGACAGTTGAAGCTTCACGAGGACAACTACCCAGTCCATGATTTGGAGTTAGCAACCATTGTGTTCGCTTTGAAGATCTGGCGTCATTATCTATATGGCGAGAAATTTGAGATCTTCATCGACCATAAGAGTCTCAAGTATTTGTTCACTCTGGCGGAGTTGAACATGAGGCAGAGACGTTGGATGGATTTGCTTAAGGACTATGATAGCGAGATTAAGTACCATCCGGGAGCTGCTAATCTCACCGCTGATGCTTTGAGTCGCAAGGTGCGATTATCCGCACTTCAGACTTGTTCGATGTCTAGTGCTATCAGTGACTGTTGTACTTCAGGTTATACCTTCAAGCATAAGAAAGGTATGCAGAGTATCCAGATGTTTGCGATATTATCTGAGCCAGCCTTGTATTCGCGGATCCGAGATGCTCAGATGTCTGATTCGAAGACCCAGCGTTTAGCTCGTCTAGCTAATGAGGGTAGCTCGTCTGGATTTCATTATCAGTCAGATGGCTTTCTGTGTTTGTCTGGTAGGCTTGTGATTCCTCAGGATGAAGAGTTGCGAGAGGAGATTTTGTCTCAGGCGCATCGCACTAAGTTGAGTATTCATCCTGGGAGCAACAAGATGTACAAGGATCTACGTACTCGTTTCTGGTGGAAGGGAATGAAACGCAGTGTTTATCAGTTTGTTTCAAGATGTTTGGTGTGTCAACAGGTCAAGGCAGAGCACCGATGACCTGGAGGATTGCTTCACAGTCTGCCTATTCCTGAATGGAAATGGGAGTTTATCACAATGGACTTTGTGACCCATTTGCCGGTATCCCCAAGGAACTATGATGCTATCTGGGTTGTGGTGGACCGACTCACCAAGTCAACGCATTTCATTGCCTATAGCCAAGAATACTCTGTGGATCGCATGGCACGGATGTACATTCAGGAGATCGTTCGACTTCATGGAGTGCCTGTGAGCATTGTAAGTGATCGGGACCCCAGGTTTACTTCTAGATTTTGGGGGAGTGTTCAGCGTGCGATGGGTACTACTCTCAGTTTGAGTACAGCCTATCATCCGGAGTGTAGTAGCCCGTGCCCTAATTGAGTAATTAAAGGATTAATGCTAATTAATTGAATTAGGTATCGGACGGATCGGAAGCTCCGAAGGCACGATCGGAAGCTCCGAACAGGATCGGAAGCTCCGATGAGCGAACGGAGGCACCGATGTTTTTACGTCAGGCATGACGTGTGGTTGGATCGGAAGCTCCGATCAGGACCGGAAGCTCCGATCACCCCTATCCGGAGTCATCAAGTGATATTTTGACACGTGGCAGATCAGGATCTTCGGAAGCTCCGATGACAGGATCGGACGTTCCGATCGAGGTTCGGACGTTCCGATCAAGGATCGGAAGTTCCGATCGTTGTCTATAAATAGAAGGCCGAGACTTCACTTTCATTTGCCAATTCCGAGTTCTCCTTTCCTTTCTAGTCCTTTTGGAGCTGTTCTAGTCTTCTTAGGCTTGGTCCGGAGGTCGGAGAGGCGTTTGGTAGTCGTAGCGGAGTCGTGCCCAAGTTCTGGAGGCATCGACATCAAAGGGCTAACGACGGACGAAGGTATAGCTTTTGCTCCCTATAAATATTTAGGAGTATGCAATAGCTTAGTTAAGGCTTTTAGAGCACTTTAATGATAGTAGTATCATTTGGCAGTATAGAGCAGACTATAGGCGTGGACCTAGAGTTGGTCGAGCTTGCACTGTATTGAGGTACGAAAGTACTGTTCGAGATATCCTGACTGAGTATGCATGTATTATGTGACTGCATGATTTATATGCCACGATATTATGCTGCATTCATTTGCATCTTGTTGTATCTCTTTCGGGATGTCTGTTAGTAGGGTTGTACCCTATCCTGTTAGTGGATGGACTTCCATCGATTTGGGTCTGGCATATCCACAGTTATCTCGGTATGGGAGCCACCTCCTGAAGCGACGGCACAACGTGCTACATACCAGGGCCCGGTCTATCTCTGTTATCTGATCCTTGACCTCGGGTCTATAGGGAGTTCACTTTGCATGCATGTATACTCATACTCTCGCACTGAGCGTTTTTATGCTCACGTCTCGTACTCTGTATTTTCTGGACACCCTATTCATGGGGCAGGTTTGCGATTGGACGAGGAGGGTGGATCCAGGAGGGGCTAGTCAGTGGTTGGCCAGCTGGAGCTTCGTCTAGGTTTTATTACTGTTGTTTGGGTTTATACAGCTATTCGATTTGGTTGTATATTATTGGATAATTACAGATTCCTTTACTTGGGATTGTATAATGCATTTGGATTCCGCAGTTTTATTCTGATATCTGTTTTATTAAGTTAATTGCATGCATAAGTTCTGTTTAGTAGGTGATCCGGGTAAGGGTCACTACATTTATGGTATCAGAGAATGCAAAAGAATTCTTGGGATTTAGTCTCATCTTGAGGTATTTTTGTAGATGTCAAATCGTGACGACCAGAGTTCTCATGGCAGTGTTGGTGGGCGTTGGGGAGATGCCGACCGGGAGCCTCGTCGAGAACGGCGTCATCGTCATCATGACGACGAGCGTTTCACTGTGCGTCAATTCTTAGCTATGGGTCCTAAGCCCTTAGTTGGAGGTGAGTCTCCGGAGGATGCGGAGAACTGGTTAGACCGCATGGAGACGACTTTTCAGACTTTCCAATGCACCGATGAGCAGAAGGTGGAGACCCTTGGCTACCTTCTGGATGGGCGTGCGCGCAGGTGGTGGAGGTTTACTTCTACACCTTTTGTTGCGGCGAGAGGAGTGGCCACCTGGGCCGAGTTTCGCACAGCTTTCCAAAAGCGGTATTTTCCTCCTGCACTCCGACAGTCGAAGGCAGACGAGCTACTGAGTCTGCGACAGGGAACCATGTCTATCGATGAGTATCAGCAGAGGTTCTTTGATCTGCTATCCTATTGCCCCGAGATTGCTGATAGCTCAGAGATGAAGTATAATCTATTTCTTCAGGGCCTTAACCCTGAGATCCATGACCGTGTGGTGGTTGGCGATGACATGTCCTACGAGGGTTTGGTGAGCCGTTTTTATCAGGCAGAGGATAGCATTCGGCGGAACAGTTCTTTCCCTCAGTCGAGGCCTGCTAGTTCTTTGGGTCCCCGTGCCCAAACTTTCAAGAAGTCTGGATCTTCTTCTTCCTCTGGTTCTGGAGGTATTGTCCGTTATGGTAAGAAGGACAAGTGTGATCACTGTGGGAAGAACCATCCATCCGACAAGTGCCATAGAGCTTCTGGAGCTTGTTTCCATTGTGGAGGGACTGGTCATATCCGGAGAGATTGTCCAATGTCTGGGGGAGGCGGTTCTGGTTCTGGTTCAGGATCGGGTTCTCAGGCTACCATACAGCAGAGGTTGCAGGGACAGTCTGCTGGGAGTTCTCATTTGAGGCCACGAGCTTCTGGCCAGGTGTTTGCCCTGAGACATGATCAGGCTGTGGAGGAGAATGAGAAAGTCATCGCAGGTACATTTCTGCTTTATGGTATACCTGCTCTTGTACTTATTGACACTGGTGCATCTCATTCCTTCATTTCTGCACGTTTTGTTAAGAGGCATAAGTTACCATGCATTGCACTAGACGTAGTGATGTCTGTTTCTACTCCGACGGGCCAATCTGCTTTGGCTAAGCGTCTAGTGATGGGTTGCCCTTTAGAGTTCGAAGGGAACGTTCTGTTGGCGAATCTCATGGTCCTGGCGATGGACGACTTTGATTGCATTCTGGTAATAGATGTGCTGACTATCTATCGAGCTTCAGTGGACTGCTATCAGAGATTAGTACGCTTTCATCCGGAAGGGAGTGAGAGTTGGTTTTTCTATGGTGAGGGAGCGCGACCCCCGATGCCTTTGGTATCAGCTTTGAGAGCCTGTCGAGCTCTAGAGTCTGGCGGGGAAGGCTACCTTATCTATGCAGTTGATTTGTCCGTTGAGAGTATTGGGATAGAGAGAATTCCTGTTGTGGATGAATTTCCAGATGTGTTTCCTGATGAGATTCCGGGTTTTCCTCCTGCTAGGGAAGTCGAGTTTGGCATAGATTTGATGCCGGGTACTTCGCCTATTTCTAGAGCACCGTATCGTCTGGCTCCGTCAGAGATGCGTGAGTTAAAGAATCAGCTACAGGATCTTTTGGACAAGGGGTACATTCGTCCTAGTGTATCTCCTTGGGGAGCTCCTGTTCTCTTCGTGAAGAAGAAGGATGGGTCGATGCGGCTGTGCATTGACTATCGGCAGCTAAATCGAGTGACTGTGAAGAACAAGTATCCGTTGCCTCGTGTTGATGACTTGTTTGACCAGCTGCAGGGCACATCAATTTACTCCAAGATTGACTTGAGATATGGGTATCATCAGTTGAGAGTCCGTGATCAGGACGTAGCCAAGACTGCATTCCGTACTCGCTATGGGCATTACGAGTTCCTAGTGATGCCATTTGGTTTGACTAATGCGCCGGCTATATTCATGGATCTGATGAACCGTGTCTTCAGGGAGTATTTGGACAAGTTTGTCGTGGTCTTCATTGACGACATCCTGGTTTATTCGCGTAATACGGAAGAGCATGTTTCTCACTTGCGGTTGGTACTGCAGACTCTTCGAGATGAGCAATTGTACGCCAAGCTGAGCAAGTGTGAGTTCTGGATGGATAGAGTGGTTTTTCTTGGTCATATCATATCCAGGGAGGGGATTTCTGTTGATCCAAGCAATATTGAAGCGGTACTTAATTGGTCGCGTCCGACAACAGTTGCTGAGATCCGTAGTTTTCTGGGTCTAGCAGGGTATTATCGTCGCTTCATTCTGAACTTCTCTCAGTTAGCTCGACCGTTGACGCAGCTTACCCGCAAGGGTGTGGATTTTGAGTGGTCCTCCGAGTGTGAGGAGAATTTCCGTGAGCTTCGACGGCGGTTGACTTTTGCGCCGGTGTTAGTTTTACCGACAGGATCTGGAGGGTATGTAGTTTACACGGATGCTTCTCTTCAGGGGTTAGGTTGTGTCCTGACTCAGAATGGGCATGTGATCGCATACGCTTCTAGACAGCTGAAGCTTCACGAGGACAACTACCCAGTCCATGATTTAGAATTGGCAGCCATTGTGTTCGCTTTGAAGATCTGGCGTCATTATCTTTATGGCGAGAAATTTGAGATCTTCACTGACCATAAGAGTCTCAAATATTTGTTCACTCAGGCAGAATTGAACATGAGACAGAGACGTTGGATGGACTTGCTTAAGGACTATGATTGTGAGATTAAGTACCATCCGGGAGCTGCTAATCTCACCGCTGATGCTTTGAGTCGCAAGGTGCGACTATCCGCACTTCAGACTTGTTCGATGTCTAGTGCGATCAGTGACTATTGTACTTCAGGTTTTACCTTCAAGCATAAGAAAGGTATGCAGAGTATCCAGATATTTGCGATATTATCTGAGCCAGCCTTGTATTCGCGGATCCGAGATGCTCAGATGTCTGATTCAAAGACCCAGCGTTTAGCTCGTCTAGCTAACGAGGGTAGCTCGTCTGGATTTCATTATCAGTCAGATGGCTTTCTGTTTTTGTCTGGTAGGCTTGTGATTCCTCAGGATGAAGAGTTGCGAGAGGAGATTTTGTCTCAGGCGCATCGCACTAAGTTGAGTATTCATCCTGGGAGCAACAAGATGTACAAGGATCTATGTACTCGTTTCTTGTGGAAGGGAATGAAACGCAGTGTTTATCAGTTTGTTTCGAGATGTTTGGTGTGTCAACAGGTCAAGGCAGAGCACCGACGACCTGGAGGATTGCTTCACAGTCTGCCTATTCCTGAATGGAAATGGGAGTTTGTCACAATGGACTTTGTGACCCATTTGCCGGTTTCCCCGAGGAACTGTGATGCTATCTGGGTTGTGGTGGACCGACTCACCAAGTCAGCACATTTCATTGCCTATAGCTGAGAGTACTCTGTGGATCGCATGGCACGGATGTACATTAAGGAGATCGTCCGACTTCATGGAGTGCCTGTGAGCATTGTCAGCGATCGGGACCCCAGGTTTACTTATAGATTCTGGGGGAGTGTTCAGCGTGCGATGAGTACTACTCTCAGTTTGAGTACAGCCTATCATCCGGAGACTGATGGTCAGTCAGAGCGCACTATCCGTACGTTAGAGGATATGCTTAGAGCGTGCGTCATGGATTTTGGTTCAGCCTGGCAGGATCATTTGCCGTTGATCGAGTTCGCTTACAACAACAGCTGTCACACTAGTATTGGGATGGCACCTTTTGAAGCGTTGAATGGGAGACGTTGTCGTACTCCACTCTTCTGGGAAGAAGTGGGGGAGAGACAGGCTGAAGGACCGGAGTTTATCCAGCAGGCGATAGACATTATTGATCAGATCAAGAAACGGATTAAGACTGCACAGGATCGTCAGGCCAGTTATGCTAATATCAAGCGTAGGCCTTTGCAGTTCGAGGTCGGGGAGAAAGTGTTTCTGAGAGTGTCACCTTTCCGCAAGATTCTCAGATTTGGCCTTAAGGGCAAGTTGTCTCCCAGATTTATCGGTCCGTTTGAGATCTTGGAGAGTATTGGCGATTTGGCTTATCGACTAGCATTGCCACCGCATCTATCCAGCATTCACGACGTGTTCCACGTATCTCTGTTGCGACGGTATGTGGCGGATGAATCTCATATTCTGCAGCGATCTGAGGTTCAGGTAGACAAGGATTTGACTTATGTTGAGAAACCTCTTCGCATCCTTGATTATAAGGATAAGGTTTTACGGAACAAAGTCATTCCTTTGGTTTTAGTTCAGTGGCAGCGCCGAGGCACTGAGGAAGCTACTTGGGAGCTTGAGGACAGGATGCGTAAAGACCATCCTGAGTTGTTTTGATTTCATTCTTTAAGTTGTATTCAGTTGAAAACTCTGTAGATGTTTGATTTGAATAAAGAATGTTTCTGATTTCTGTATTTGAATTCGGTACTTAAGATCAGATTTCGGGGACGAAATATCTTAAGTGGGGGAGAATGTAGTAGCCCGTGCCCTAATTGAGTAATTAAAGGATTAATACTAATTAATTGAATTAGGTATCGGACGGATCGGAAGCTCCGAACAGGATCGGAAGCTCCGAAGGAACGATCGGAAGCTCCGAACAGGATCGGAAGCTCCGATGAGCGAACGGAGGCACCGATGTTTTTACGTCAGGCATGACGTGTGGTTGGATCGGAAGCTCCGATCAGGACCGGAAGCTCCGATCACCCCTATCCGGATTCGGAGGTCAGCGAGGCGTTCGGTAGTCGTAGCGGAGTTGTGCCCAAGTTCTGGAGGCATCGACATCAAAGGGCTAACGACGGACGAAGGTATAGCTTTTTCTTCCTATAAATATTTAGGAGTATGCAATAGCTTAGTTACGGCTTTTAGAGCACTTTAATGATAGTAGTATCATTTGGCAGTGTAGAGCAGACTATAGGCGTGGACCTAGAGTTGGTAGAGCTTGCTCTGTTTTGAGGTACGAAAGTACTGTTCGAGATATCCTGACTGAGTATGCATGTATTATGTGACTGCATGATTTATATGCCATGATATTATGCTGCATTCATTTGCATCTTGCTGTATCTCTTTCGAGATGTCTGTTAGTAAGGTTGTACCCTATCCTGTTAGTGGATGGACTTCCATCGATTTGGGTCCGGCGTATCCACGGTTATCTCGGTATGGGAGCCACCTCCTGAAGCGACGGCACAGCGTGCTACATACCAGGGCCCGGTCTGTCTCTGTTATCTGATCCTTGACCTCGAGTCTATAGGGAGTTCACTTTGCATGCATGTATACTCATACTCTCGTAACTGGGCGTTTTATGCTCACGTCTCGTACTCTGTATTTTCTGGACACCCTATTTCCATGGGGCAGGTTTGCGATTGGACGAGGAGGGTGGATCCAGGAGGGGCTAGTCAGTGGTTGGCCAGCTGAAGCTTCGCTTAGGTTTTATTACTGTTGTTTTGGGTTTATACAGCTATTCGATTTGGTTGTATATTATTGGATAAATTACAGATTCCTTTACTTGGGATTGTATATTATTTATGGTTTCCGCAGTTTTATTCTGATATCTGTTTAATTAAGTTAATTGCATGCCTAAATTCTGTTTAGTAGGTGATCCGGGTAAGGGTCACTACACGGAACTTCCGATCTACGATCGGAGCTTCCGATCTGCTCTATGATCGACACTTGTTAAAACTCGCGACTGAGTCATCGATCATTTCTGGCAGCTGGGGATCGGAACTTCCGTTCCAGGATCGGAGCTTCCGTTCCGATCGGAGCTTACTATCTGGGATCGGAGCTTACTATCCGATCCAAAATTAAAAAGCCCAAATTTTACTTCTGAAGTCCAATAACACTCCGAAATTGGTTAAATACCAACCCTTAATCATGTTTAACATATTATTATCTTAAAATGGTATCTGGGTTACTACATTCTCCCTACCTTTAGATATTTCATCCGCGAAATAACATCTAAAGACAAATCAAGATAACAATATGAAAAATCAAACCATGTTTTATTACAACAACGGTAATTACATCTTACATGGTAATAAAAAATACAAAGCAAACAACTCAGGATATTCTGTTCGCATACGACTCTCAGTTTCCCAAGTTGCTTCTTCAACGCCTCGGCGCTGCCACTGTACCATCACAAGTGGTATAGTCTTGTTTCGAAGAACTTTCTCCTTCCTGTCTAGGATACAGATTGGTCGTTCAACAAAAGACAGATCTGGATCTAGCTGAATATCAGTAGACTGAATCACATGAGATACATCAGCTATGTACTGTCGAAGCAATGACACATGAAAAACATTGTGTATACTGGAAAGAGATGGCGGTAAAGCCAAACGATAAGCAACATCTCCGATCTTCTCCAGTATCTGGAAAGGCCCAATGAAACGAGGAGACAACTTGCCTTTCACACCGAATCTCATCACCTTCCTAAAAGGTGATACTCGAAGGAACACATATTCACCAGGCTCAAACTGAAGTGGCCTACGGCGAATATTAGCATAACTGGCTTGTCTATCTTGAGCAACTTTGATCCTATGCTTGATCAAATCTACCTTGTCTACAATCTGCTGCACCAATTCAGGAACCTCGACTTGTCGTTCCCCGACTTCATCCCAGAATAACGTAGTACGACACCGTCGACCATACAATGCCTCGAAAGGTGCCATATCAATACTACGATGATAACTGTTATTGTAGGCAAATTCAATCAAAGGTAACTGATCCTGCCAAGATAAACCAAAGTCCATGACAGAAGAACGTAGCATATCCTCCAGCGTACGAATAGTGCGCTCTGACTGCCCATCAGTCACCGGATGATACACAGTGCTCAAACTCAGAGTGGTACCCAACGCTTGCTGAAAAATACCCCATAAACGTGAAGTAAATCGCGGATCTCTATCACTGACAATACTCACTGGAATCCCATGTAATTGCACAATCTCCTGGATATATAAGCGTGCCATGCGATCATAAGAATACTCCCGGTTATAAGGAATGAAATGTGCTGATTTTGTCAAATGGTCAACGACAACCCAGATAGCATCACACTGACGTGAAGTCATAGGCAAGTGGGTAACAAAATCCATAGTCACGTGCTCCCACTTCCATTCAGGAATCTCAAGATTCTGCAGTAATCCACCTGGTCATCGATGTTCAACCTTGACCTGTTGACAAACCAAACATCTCGAAACAAACTGATAAACACTTCGCTTCATTCCCTTCCACCAGAATCTAGTTCGCAAGTCCTTATACATTTTCATACTTCCAGGATGAACTGATAATCGACTCCTGTGAGCTTGAGATAGAATATCATTCCTGAGCTCCGCAACATTAGGTACAACCACTCTATTGGATAGGCACAATAAACCATCTGCCTGAAAATGGAATCCAGATGTATTAACTCCATTGGCTAGACGTTCCAATCGCTGAGTCTTAACATCAGATATCTGAGCATCTCTGATCCGAGAATACAATGCTGGCTCAGATAGAATAGTATACAAACGAATCCCATTCCTCCCTTTCTTGTGCTTGAGCGTAAAACTCAATGAACAGTACTCTTGAATCATATGAGATATTTCATTAGTCTGAAGTGCAGACAGTCTCACCTGCCGAATTAAGGCATCAGCAGTAAGATTAGCAGAACCTGGATGATATTTGATTTCACAATCATAATCCTTCAGAAGATCCATCCAGCGTCTCTGTCGCATATTCAACTCTGCCTGAGTGAATAAATACTTCAAACTCTTGTGATCCGTAAATATCTCAAATTTCTCGCCATAAAGATAATGTCTCCAAATCTTGAGCGCAAATACAATGGCGGCTAACTCGAGATCATGCACTGGATAGTTATTCTCATGCGTCTTCAACTGTCGAGAAGCATAGGCAATAACATGTCCATGCTGTGTCAACACACATCCCAACCCCTGACCAGAGGCATCAGTATAAACAACATAACCTCCTGATCCAGAAGGTAGAGCTAGCACAGGTGCAGTAGTAAGACGTCTACGCAGCTCGTGAAACGACTCCTCACAATCCGAGGACCAAATGAAGGTAACATCTTTCCGAGTAAGCTGAGTCAAAGGCCTGGACAACTGTGAAAAATTCTCGATGAACCGACGGTAATATCCCGCTAGACCCAAGAAACTACGAATCTCAGCAACTGTCGTCGGACGAGACCAGTTTAGCACTGCCTCTATCTTACTAGGATCAACAGATATCCCTTCTCTAGAAATCACATGACCGAGAAACACTACCCGATCAAGCCAGAATTCACACTTGCTCAATTTCGCATATAGCTGCTTATCTCGTAACGTCTGTAGAACAATCCTTAAATCTTGTGCATGCTCATCCTTGTCATGAGAATAGAAAATAATATCATCAATGAAGACGATGACAAATCTATCCAGATACTCTCGAAATACCTGATTCATCAGATTCATAAAGACTGCCGGTGCATTCGTCAAACCGAATGGCATCACCAGAAACTCATAATGCCCGTACCTGGTCCTAAAAGCAGTCGTAGATATATCTGAGTCTCGTACCCGCATCTGATGGTATCCAGATCTCAGATCTATCTTCGAATAAATAGAAGTACCCTGTAGTTGATCGAACAGATCATCAATCCGCGGCAAAGGATACTTATTCTTGATGGTGACACGATTCAACTGCCTGTAATCAATACATAATCGCATCGATCCATCCTTCTTCTTGACAAACAAAACAGGTGCTCCCCACGGAGAAACACTCGGATGAATATATCCCTTATCAAGCAGATCTTGCAACTACTGTTTAAATTCCCTCATCTCTGACGGTGCCAGACGATAAGGTGCTCGGGATATAGGCGTAGTTCCTGGTACTAGATCAATACCAAATTCAACCTCTCGAATCGGAGGAAAACCAGGAATCTCATCAGGGAATACGTCAGGAAACTCGCTGACAATCGGTAGCTGATCAATACCCGGACTACTCGCAGACATATCAACCGCATAGATGAGGTAGCCCTCCCCACCTGTCTCCAAGACATGACATGCCTTCAGAGCCGAAACAAGTGGCATCGGAGGTCGCGAACCCTCACCATAAAAGTACCAGCTATCACCCTCAATGGGATGAAACTGTACCAGACGCTGATAACAATCCACAGTAGCGTGATACAAAGTCAGCATATCTATTCCCAAAATACAATCAAAATCCGTCATCGCTAATATCATCAAATTAGCCGATAACACATTACCCTCAAATTCCAGAAGGCAACCCATCACTAGACGCTTAGTTACTACCTCCTGCTCTAACGGAGTAGATACAACTAAATCCATATCTAATGATACGTAAGGTAATCTATGTCTCTTAACGAAGCGACTAGAAATAAAGGAATGCGATGCTCCAGTATCAATTAATACAAGTGCAGGAATACCACATAACAAGAAGTTACCTGCCAACATGCGATCGCTTCCCTCAGTAGCCTGCTCCTGAGACAGAGCAAACACCTGCCCTTGAGTCTGGGGACGATAACCAGAAGAACTCTGTGGTGCTGGCTGCTGACGTGGAAAAGTAAAAGCCTGAGATCCAACCTGGGATCCCGATCCACTAGCAGAACCCATGCGCTGAGGACAATCTCTCCGCAAATGTCCCTGCTGACCACAAATATAACAATCCCCAGTAGCTCTCCGACATGAAGCTGCAGGATGCTTCCCACCATAGTGGCTACAAAACTCCTCCTTCTTCTTCTTCTTCCCAAAGCGGAAAGTACCTCGTGAACCACGAGAACCAGACGAAGTAGTAGGAGTAGAAGAAGACGTAGGTACAGATGACACAACAGATTGAGCTCGAGGCTCAACAAATCCACTAGGTTGTGCTGGCATCATCAACTGTCCACGCCTGTTGCTGGTCTCCACAAGACGGCAACGGTTCACCAAAGTCTCATAAGACACCGGGTCATCACAGACGACAACCTGTGCGTAGATATCTTTGTTCAGGCCTTGCAGAAAGATATCATACTTTGACGCATCACTCGCATTGATATGAGGACTGAAAGGTAGCAGATCAAGAAATCGCTGCTGATACTGATCAATAGTCATTGATCCTTGCCTCAAAGTAAGCAACTCCATAGATCGTTCTTGGCGAACAGCCGGATTAAAATATAATTTTTGAAACTCCCGACAGAAATCCCCCCAAGTCACATGTCCTCTCTCAGTACGTGCCTGAGCAACCTTGGCATCCCACCAAAAACGTGCTCTATCCTCTAGAACGAATTCTAGAACTTCCATTTTCTGCTCCTCAGTACACTCGAAAGATCGGAACGTGCTCTCAAGTTTAGACATCCAGCTTCTAGCTTGTTCAGGATTCTCGCCTCCCACTAAGGGTTTTGGTCCTACCTGCATGAACTTATTAATAGTATAGCGACGTCGACCCTCATGAGGACGATGTTGATCATCCTGATGATGATGGCGACGATGATGATGACCACCTCCCTGGCCAACACTACCGTGACTCTCGTCAGCCATATCCTGAAAAGAATTGCACATTAAAATCCCAAATGCGCAAGAATTACTCAAGACTAAACCAAATCCCAAGTACTAATCCCAAAATCTATGCATTCTCTGATACCAAAAATGTAGTGACCCTGCATGGAATCACCTACTAACTGGCAACTAATAGCATGCATTAAACTTAATACAGCAATATACTTAACAGAGTAAAAACGTGCGTAAACTCAACCATAAATTACATATCAGCTTAGTAATATAATCCAGGCTTAAATCTGTAATGATACAACCATATCGAAATTCTTAAAATAAACATCATACAGCTAACAAATCATGTTGTATAATAAACTCCTCAAGGCTCCTGCTCCCTAGTCCTGCCTTGAACTACCAGCTCCGTCCATCCTGCGACCTACCCCATGGAATAGGGTGTCCAAGATAACAACTAGGACGTGGGCGCTAACGCCCAGTACATAGACATGAGTAAACATATGTATATAATGCATGCTACATGATGACTGGTAAAAGATCATCTGAAAAGTCATGCTCAGAACCGGTGCCACATGAGTGCTGCCACCGCACGGATCAACCTCTGGGTGAAACCACACTCGTCTAGTACACCAGAGTAGACAGACATAAATGCCCCCGCCGTCGCGGTACTCTCAGTGACAGACTATCGAGTATAGAGCTGAGCGGCTCTATAATCAGGTATAACAAGGTATAGGCTCAACGTGTATATGCACATGACATATGAGTATAGAAAACAGTAAATCATACATCATGCCATATAATAATGCCAAATAAATGCAACATATAAACATGTATACTCGCTGGCAATCTCAGTCAATGTGTACGTACCTCTAGGCTAGTTCAAGTATAATAGGATCCTAGGTTCCAAGCCTATATTCAAAAGTTCACCGTATCACTACATAAATTCTATAAGCCTTAACTAAGCTAATAAGTACTCCCAAAACTTAAATCGATTCCCGGACCATACCTTCGTCCGAAGTAAGCCCTTTGGAGACGCTAGTCCCGAATGACTATAACCACAACTTGGTTATTCCAGAACTTCGATTATAACCAATAGGGCCCTCAAGTGTATATCTCACACTATATAACTGAAGAAGGAAACTCGGGAATTTGTAATTGAAAATGAACTCTGAACGGCCCTATTTATAGCCAAATTTCTCGGCCAGGATCGGAACTTCCGATTTCGGGATTGGAGCTTCCGATCCAGCTCATTGCGTGCATGTCTGCTACGCCAGGATCGGAACTTCCTATCTACGATCGGAGCTTCCGATCTGCTCTATGATCGACACTTGTCAAAACTCGCGACTGAGTCATCGATCATTTCTGGCAGCTGGGGATCGGAACTTCCGTTCCAGGATCGGAGCTTCTGTTCCGATCGGAGCTTACTATCTGGGATCAGAGCTTACTATCCGGTCCAAAATTAAAAAGCCCAAATTTTACTTCTGAAGTCCAATAACACTCCGAAATTGGTTAAATACCAACCCTTAATCATGTTTAACATATTATTATCTTAAAATGGTATCTGGGTTACTACATATTAACACTTGTGTAACTGATCTCTGTTTTTATATCCTAGAACTTTACACGTTACAACTTAAAAACAAATCGACATATTCAATATAATCGATTAAATTCGGGAATTTGAATCATACATTACCAAAAAAGTGAGTTTCATACTGCCTCAAATAAATGAGTCATAAAAGTGTGTCATATTGCCTAAAAATTGAATATTTTATTCTCAATTTTCTATTTGTTTATTCCAAAAAAAATATGAGATTATTACAAATATATTTGAAGTTATCCCAAATCAAGGACAATGCATGCGTCTCATATATTTGACAAAGTTTGTGCATTTGCAAAGAATGAATATCTCACATTCCAGACTGTCTGTCTGATTATCCCGCAAATATCCGAAATTGTTCCAAATATATTTGAAATTATCCCGAATCAAGACAATTGAAACTAATTTAATATCTCTTGGGAACGTCAATCATAGTGGCCCAAAATTTTATCCTAAGAAGTAGAACGTTATGTGCTCAATTGAGAAACATTTGTACTCTTCTAGCCCATGTGTTGTGCCAGATCCCATTATCACATATGTTCTTTAATATTGGAGTTCAAATACACTTGTCGTATTGCAAATTGAGGTAATCGATGTCAAAATATCACACTCAACAGTTTTTTAATTTTAGAATTACCTTTAATTATGCAAAGAATGAGTCACTTATACCCAATTGCTAGTATATTTGAGTCGCAAATATCCAAGATTGTTCTAAATTAATATGAAATGATACCTAATCTTAGAAAATTAGAAACTAATTTGTTTTCACTAAATGTTAGTGGCCCAAAATTTTATGTGATTACAATAATCTCATAAAATTAGATCGTGATTGGTCTACATATTTAATATGAATTAGTTAATTAAACACACAAAAAATAGGGATTACCCTTGAAGCATGCTTTAACTATTTTTTGTTTTGAACGGATATGCGTGTCAAGCCTCCAAACCCTCAAGCCTTCTCCGATGTTCTCTCAAAATCGAACATAGTCTTATTTGTGCGTGATCACAACTTTTTGTCAGCGTATACCCTAACCAAACTGAAACCAAGAAGTGAGTGGATGTGATGAAGTGTACCGATAGAGCTTAATAATGAGGGGTAGGTGGTAGTCAAAGTCTTTGATTGGTCAATATCTACTAGAAGAGTGTGATCCTCATAACCCACAATGTTTGTCCTACAATCGAAAAACATTGTTCTCGATTCAATAATATTTATCTTATCTCTGCGTGCTAGTTGTCCTCGATCTCGCACTCACATGTTCTGAAAGATGAGTGGAATTAGAATAAATGATAGTCCTCAAAGATGAGAAAACATCATATTAAACAAGTTAAGAGTTTGGATTTTGGAAAATATACCCATATTGTATACATTGGGTGGCAATGGACATCCACAAATGGTGCTCTCATTGGGTCATGATCAATGTTTTCCTCCTACACCTTAGACAAGAGTGGGAAAAGACACATTACTAGACAAAAACTTGGGTGATGGTTCTACCAATCTCTAGGGATTGAAAACTCCGCTCCACTTGTGTCATGAAGTGTATTCTAGGATATTGGTGCATGTTAACATGGACATGTCTTCTTGTTCCGCAAATAAAAAATATTATTCTGCATAAGTCTAAGATTGTTCTTAATACATGACATTTTGATCCAAAGTCACTTTAACTAAGAGATTATGATCCTCATGACCCACAAATTTTGTCCTACAATCGGAACACATTGTTCTCGATTCAATAATATTTATCTCATCCCTGCGTACTAAATGTGCTCGATTTCGCACTCACATGTTCTGAAAGATGAGTGGATTTAGAGTAAATGATAGTCCTCAAAGATGAGAAAACATCATATTAAACAAGTTAAGATTTTGGATTTTGGAAGACAAACCCCTATTGTATACATGGGGTGGCAATGGACATCCACAAATGGTGCTCTCATTGGGTCATGATCAATGTCTTCCTCCTACACCTTAGACAAGAGTGGGGCAAGACACATTACTAGAAAAACACTTGGGTGATGGTTCTACCAATATCTAGGGATTGAAAACTCTTCTCCACTTGTGTCATGCAATGTGTTATATGATATTGATGCATGTTAATATGGAGATGTCTTCTTGTTCCGCAAATCAAAAATATTATTTTGCATAAGTCTGAGATTGTTCCTAATACATGACATTTTGATCCAAAACCACTTTAAATAGGAGTGTATGATCCTCATGACCCACAATGTTTGTCCTACAATCGAAACACATTGTTCTTGATTCAATAATATTTATTTCATCTCTGCGTACTAGTTGTGCTCGATATCACACTCAGATGTTCTTAAAGATGAGTGGAATTAGAGTAAATGATAGTCCTCAAAGATGAGAAAACATCATATTAAACAAGTTAAGAGTTTGGATTTTGGAAGAAATACCCCTATTGTATACATTGGGTGGCAATGGACATCCACAAATGGTGCTCTCATTGGGTCATGATCAATGTCTTCCTCCTACACCTTAGACAAGAGTGGGGCAAGACACATTACTAGACAAAGACTTGAGTGATGGTTCTACCAATCTCTAGGGATTGAAAACTCCTATCAACTTGTGTCATGCAGTGTATTATAGGATACTGGTGCATGTTAACATGGACATGTCTTCTTGTTCCGCAAATCAAAAATATTATTCTGCATAAGTCTGAGATTGTTCATAATACATGACATTTTGAACCAAAGTCACTTTAACTAGGAGAGTATGATCCTCATGACCCACAATGTTTGTCCTAAAATCGAAACATATTGTTCTCGATTCAATAATATTTATTCCATCTCTGCGTACTAGTTGTGCTCGATATCGCACTCACATGTTCTGAAAGATGAGTGGAATTATAGTAAATGATAGTCCTCAAAGATGAGAAAACATCATATTAAACAAGTTAAGAGTTTGGATTTTGGAAGACATACCCCTATCGTATACATTGGGTGGCAATGGACACCCATAAATGGTGCTCTCATTGGGTCATGATCAATGTCTTCCCCCTACACCTTAGACAAGAGTGGGGCAAGACACATTACTAGACAAAGACTTGGGTGATGGTTTTACCAATCTCTAAGGATTGAAAACTCCTCTCCACTTGTGTCATGCAGTGTATTATAGGATATTGGTGCATGTTAACATGGACATGTCTTCTTGTTCCGCAAATCAAAAAGATTATTCTTCATAAGTCTGAGATTGTTCATAATACAAGATATTTTGATCCAAAGCCACTTTAACTAGGAGAGTATGATCCTCATGACCCACAATATTTGTCCTAAAATCGAAACAAATTGTTCTCGCTTCAATAATATTTATCCCATCTATGCGTATTAGCTGTGCTTGATCTCGCACTCACATGTTCTGAAAGATGAGTGGAATTAGAGTAAATGATAGTCCTCAAAGATGAAAAAACATCTTATTAAACAAGTTAATATTTTGGATTTTGAAAAATATACCCTATTGTATACATTGGGTGACAATGGACATCCACAAATGATGCTCTCATTGGGTCATGATCAATGTCTTCATCATACAACTTAGAAAAGAGTGGAGCAAGACACATTACTAGACAAACACTTGAGTAATGGTTCTACCAATCTCTAGGGACTGAAAACTCCTCTCCACTTGTGTCATGCAGTGTATTATAGGATATTGGTGCATGTTAACATGAACATGTCTTCTTGTTCCGCAAATCAAAAATAATATTCTGCATAAGTCTGAGATTGTTCCTAGATAATACATGATATTTTGATTCAAAGCCACTTTCACTAGGAGAGTGTGATCCTCATGTCCCACAATATTGAGCAATGAATAATATTGTTACACATGATCTCATTGAATAATGAAAAAGAAGTATTCTCTTATATATTTTCCAAAATAGTATACATAACATAAGATGACCAACACTCAAGTAATTGGATGATGATTCCGAGATTGTTGCAAATTAATTTTGATTTATTCCAAATTTTGAAGTATTCGTACCTAATTTATTTTAGTTGGTTGACATGTTCTTCTTAGTAAGATTACTCGAATATATATTTATATATGCCATCATAAGATTTATTTATATATTTATATATTCGATCATAAAAGTTTTTACTTGGTTGACATATTCATAATTCAATCTTAGTAAAACAATTTATCAACCTAGAAAGACGAATAACTATGCTAAATTATACAAATTATGTACTATTATCTTTAATTTTTGTACCAAAAATACATAACACACATAAAAATTGATTTCACTGAAGCTTAATCAACAGATTGAATCACATTGAGTTTACAACATGTCTTTCTACTAATTAATTATTGCCATACTTACATCAACCCAAAAAAAATAACCATATAATAAAAATAACTCAAAATTATTTTCCAGCGATCCATGTTCAACAGATAATATATTCATTTCTTCAGATAACATACTTCCAGCAACACAAGTTCGATTAGTGTCCATCTTCACCATCTTTTTATTTGTCCTCATTTCTTCTGTGTCACGGGCTACTCCAATGAACTCACAAAATGCATTAACAAACAGATTCAAAAAAAATAAAGAACCAAAATAAAGTTTAAGAAAAATTGGATTTACCATAATCATTTAATCATTTCAAATGAATAATTATTCCAATGAAGCAGCCGACAATATAAACAGAAATCATATAACAAATTCAAGAACAAAAACATAAAAATAGAGATAAACACATGAAAATAAATAACTAAAAAATAATTTATGAACCTTAAAATAAAATTGAAGGATTAAGAGTAAAAAAATCCACTGTGACAACCAAATAAATAAATGAGTATGATTTTATCAAATTAAATAATAAAACACTCGCAATTGTCGATAACGAAATCAAAGTCAAGCATTTAAAACAAAATTTACGAACATCTGCATAATCATTCTACAATTTCGAACAATTAATCAAAGGAAACAAATAAATAATTTAAACAACAAAATGACCACGATCAACCCTAGAACACTACAAATTTGGGACAAAGGGACACAATCGAGAATTACAAAAAAAACACCAAAAATCAACACCAAAACGCAGAAACCTTCAAATATTTGCGAAAATATAATATTTAATCGATTTCCAAGATGAAAACATATTTTGAAAAAAAACCTTCAAACTTTTTTTGTTTTTCATATCCGTCTTCACCTACGACCATTTATAGATTCCATTATCAACCCAATCAATAAAAAACATAACATTCAATACAATAAGACTAAAAAATGAAGATCAAGGCTTTATTCATAACACATTCCACAACAAAAAAATTAATAACAAGATAAAATTTTTAGGCAGCTGATTTGAATATTACAAAGAATATCCACATAATATTTATAATCCAGTGCTAAACGATGAAAATTGACAATGAGATCAATATAATCGAGAATAACTACAAATTTTAGATAATCAATACACAATTGGTTGAGATGAACCACATACCCATTTATATATGTAAAATATAAAAGATGTCCATCAAATTTGTATAATTTACGCTATGTACGGAACTTCAACATAACCACAACACAACATACAAAACACTCAAAGAATCACTCAATTGGAAAGAAAAAAAAACCCAATCATCCAGATGAAATTGCAACTAAAAATTTCTTAATTTTTCAAAAAAAAATCTACCTTAAACTTGTTGTTTCGATGTTGGTTCTACGAAAAGATTTTCAAAATCTAACGATTCTTAGCTTTAAACTCTTTTCGCCTCAGTTTGTTGCACAAAACATCGACACAAATATATTGATCGTCGTTGATTTAGCCGTCAATGAAGGATTCAAGTAGAAGACAAATTGGGAAAACGTTTGATTGAAAAGAGAGAATAAGAACTATTAAATAAATATTTATTGGTCAATGGGTATTAGTGAGGTTTCATATTATTTCAAGGTAATTTTATAATTTAACCTCAATTGGGGAGTTCAAACAAATTCGGCACACTGTTCTTAGACTCACAAAAATATTCATCAAGCTACATCCAATGAAGATTGAAATCACAAAAATCTATTTTTTTACTTGTAATAACCAAAAAAAAAATCACAAGAATCACTTCTAGATTTCACTATCAAACTATTAAAAAAACTACATTCAATACAATAAGATCTAAATTGAAAATCATATATTCATTCGTATAACACATGACATAAAAAAAATAGTGCACAATAACAAATTCTAGCAGCCCATTTTTATTTTAATTATAAAAAATTATCAATATATAGGTCATAATGCAGCAATAAAACCATTATGATTCGGAATTAAATCGTTATATTCGAGAACAAAAAGGAATTTTAGTTACTCTATCTCAAAATTCCAATAAATGAGATTCATTCCCACCTATATACGGGAAAACCAGAGATTGATAAAAAAAATCTATACAATTCATACGATGACACAAAAATTTAATAGAATCACTAAAACTATAACAAATCTCAAAGAATCGTTCAATTGAAAATGATATATAAAAACAATTACACTACATCAAACACTGTAATGCAATTTATTGGCTGCAAATTTTTAGAAACCTAAAATAGTACCTTAAAATCTTTGAATAATGGTTCTTCAAAGAGATTTTCACGTTCTAGAAGTAATTCACAATGATTAGCAATTTTCTTCAATCCGATACGAAGCAGAGCTGCAATATTGCGATCGGTGGATTAGTCGTTTACGATTGATAAATAAATTTGGGGAGAATTTCAACAAGAATGAGAGAAAGAAACTACACGTTGTCTTATAAGTAATTTTTATTTTATTTTTAAAGAGTGGGGTATTATTGGGTTTCAAAAGAAAGTGGGGACATTTTCGTATTTTATGCTTAAATAGGGAGTTGAAACAAATGCCAAAACTTTGTCAGAGAGTGGGAACAAATATTTTCTGACATGGGGACTGAGGGCAAAAATCAGTTTGATGATAGGGATTTATTTATCATTTGCCGTAAATTAAATAAATATTATGATTATTATTTTTAAGTTTAATCAGTTTATAATTCTTTATTTGAATTATTTGTTAATAAAATATAAATTATTTATTCAAATGATTTTTATTGTGCAACTTAATTGTTTTAAATATTTTAAAGGTTTAAACTTGCTTAATTAAATTATTTTAATTATTTAGTTTATTCATTTAAATGATCTTAATTGCTCCGCTTATTTATTTAAAATGAATTGAATTTATTGGATAATTATTTTAATTTTTAGCTTATTTATTAGAATATTTTTAACTGTCTAAGTCGTTTTAAAGGTTTTTATTTTCCGCTTGTGTATTTATTTAAATGAATTTTAAACAATCATTTAGTTTATTTAAATTATTTTAATCGCTCTATTGTAATTTAAATATTTTTCTTATTGCCGTGACATCAAAATATTTAAAGTATTGATTTTAATTTCTAAGTTGATGTTTAAATTCTTTCAGATGTTTATTTGCTTAATTATTAAGTTAATTATTCTTGAATTTGGTGAACTTCGGCCTTGACACGCGGTAAAGGTGGACACGGTGGGAAAAACCTTATATTCTAAATTTTTATGACCTAAAATTCATGAGAGTTAAAGAAAATAGAAAAGAAAATTTTATTTTTAAATTTTTCCGCGTGACAAAAATCGCGTAAGTGCATTCTTGCGCGTAATTTCCGATATTTCTTAAAATTAGCTTCTTTAGACCCGGACTAGTGAAATTCTATTCTTAATTTTTAAATTAGGGATTTTAAAGTTAAAAATTCAAAATGAGTGCAAAAATTATAGGCCTAAAGTTGTAATAGTGGGAGTAGCACTTTAATAAGTGTAGTGACACTTTTACACTCACCCTACACTCATACCACCTTCCTATACATACACATATACACATCTATCACACAAGTTAAACCCTAGAACACACAAACAGACACACACACACACTAAACTCACGCCTCTCTCTCCCATTTCCCCTCCATAGAGGCCCCTCACTCTTCTCCTCAAGTCATCACCATTGGCTCCTTCCGATTCCTTTCCCCTTCACTTCGGCCGCCCATCCCAGCCACCAGCCGCCGCCATGCTAACCCTAGGACCACCATATAAAGCCATCCAGCTGCTGCTCATGGAGTCTTAGTGCTTGGACACCCCTTTTCTCCTTGTTCCTTCAAAGTTTAGGCAAGAAATTTCACTTCTCTTTTTAAACCCAAGCATAAAATATATGTTTTCTTGGTTCTTTCTCTTTGATTTAAAAATTTTCAAATATTTTTATTCATATGTGGGGAATTTGGTTCGAAAAATCAGTAGGCGTAGGTGTGCGTTTCGAAAATTTACATGCTTCGTTGCTAGAATGCTTTATGGATTGAAATGGGTTGGAAATCTTGCATAAATTGAAATGTGTTGGTGAATTGATGAAAATTCAGTTGTTTGAATGGGTTAGGCTCGACCCATTTCATGTTTATTTGTAGTGATTTGAGCCACGTATCATGTAAATTTATTTCCTTAAATTTATATGTTGAAAAGTTACAAATTCGATTGAAATTTGGGCGTTTGAAATCAAAATTTTGATGAAATGGATGAGGGGGTTGAGGGGCTGCCAATGACGTGTTATTAGGATGTAAATGTGATCTTAGAAGTGTGTTATATGGGTGATAGGGGCTGGACTTAGAGAATTTTAGATGAGGTGTTCGTTTATAGTGTTTGAGGTTTCTGGGTGATTGTATAGGGATAAATGTTTGAATTGAGCTAGCAACGGACAAGTGACTAGCTCAAGGGATTTTTCTGGACATTTATGGAGTCTTATAGGATTCTTGGATCGATTTTTGGTGTTATAGGTGATGGAAATCGGTGTTTAGATCAATTAAGAATTGATACCCGGTGCAGCGGAAGTTTAAAATTTTATTTTATTATATGGAACGATTCCATCTATGGGTATCAAAACTTTTACGATTAAATTTGTTCAAGTAAAAATAAAACACGGTTAAATTTTTACCTCGTCAAGCAAAGGCTTGATCGTGGACTCCAACAGAATTTAATATGCTCTTCTTGTAAATCCCGGGAACCGATGACAGTCACGATCTATCTCCGGAATTAGGTCCACGAACGAAAAACAGAAACCCTCTGATTGACTGCACTAGAAATCAATCAGAAGTTTTACGTAGAGAATAAACAGATATGATCTGTTAATTCGATTTGTAATTTTTCACAAAAATCACAAGTCGAATTTTCTCCAAAAAGGGATAGAGGATTTCGAAAATCCCCTTGAAAATTCTAGATTGTATTTTTGAAAATTGCAATATACAATGTGTCTAATTTTCGAACCCAACACCTTTATTTATAGATAATTTCTAGTTATAATTGTATCAGGACTCTAACTCCTTAAAGCCCACAATCCATAACTTAAGCCCAACAAGCCAAGCCTGTTGTTATAGAAATTAATATAAAATTCATCGTGACTCCGATTGATAAACTGATTTCACCAATGTGCACAGAAACCATTTCTGCATCTTTTAGAGTCAAGATAATTTTTCTAAATCCGAATTCAGTGATTTTAAAAAATGCCCATCCCTATGTCATTTTAGGAAATCCCACTCCCTTTAGTTAAGAAGTACAACTTCTCTTTCATTAAATTTAACTCTTTAAATTTAACTATCTCTACGGGGTTTTAGTAATCCATTACTTGTGTAACCCTCAATGGTTCAGGAATACAGCTAGCCGTGGGCTCACAACTCCTTGTGACTCGGAACAACAATTTCCGACTTACCCATCGAATCATGGTAAGAGCGCCTAGCAACATCGCCCCATGATTCCCTAGGTATTACTGATAGTTCCTGCAAGAACCAGTAGATTTTGGTTAGCGTACAGTATGGTCCCTTCATCCATATATCCCGATCGAATCAACAACCATTGGTATATCGAGAGTCGTTCGAGATTCGATAACTATGCATAACATCTTGGAGATCTATTAGTGACATCGCATGTGTTACTAGGAACACCAAGTAACCTAAAACACATCATGTACTCTGGCCAGAGATTCGTCACACTAATATCTCCTCAGATCGCATAGGATATCCACACTCGCAAGTATGTGGTGAATCCTTGACAACAAAGCATCGACCCCTATATGTGTCGTAACTGTACCCAATCCCGACACCTGATGACCCCAATAGAGTTGGTAAACGAGTCAAAGTACAGTACTAGCATTTAGAGTCTCAATGATGTTTCAAGTAATAAGGACTAATGGTGTACAACCAAAACCGCGGACTTTATCCACTCGATAAGTGATAACCACTTGGAATGTCCGAATAGGGTAGTTCGATCATTCATCGTATAAATATCCATTTGCATGCTTTGAACATCTCTATGTTCCATACCAATGAAACGTGGTACTCGGCATCGCAAATGCTAGTCTCAATCTCGAGCGATCCTTATCCTTATTTGCGGACGACTCAATTGACTAGGAACAATTTAGAATATACAGTGACTATAAGATGTGTTTCATGATAGCCATCCCCATGTGCTACCACATCTTACATACACTATAGTATATTCAAGGTCTTTATCAAAACAACAATAGTATATCAATATAACAATATGAAGAAAGATAAAGTCAATGCCATTATAAAAGTGTAAATTATATTAAACAAAAGATTGTTTTACATAGAGTCATAAAAGCCCTTAGCCACAAGTTGGCTAACCGGGCACCCACTCTTTCAATCTCCCACTTGCCCTAAAGACATCTAGTCATACTACGTAATCCCATTGCTTCGCGATGTTTGTCAAACAATGGTCCTGGCAAGGGCTTAGTAAGCGGATCAGCGATATTGTCTGTAGAGGCCACTCTCTCGACACTGATGTCTCCTCTTTACACGATCTCCCGGATGATGTGGTATTTCCTCAGTACATGTTTGGACTTCTGATGAGACCTTGGTTCCTTTGCCTGAGCAATGGCACCCGTGTTGTCACAGTACACCGGGACTGGACCAACAGCTTCAAGAATTACACCCAACTCTTGGATGAATTTCCTTATCCAAACCACCTCTTTAGCAGCAGCTGATGCTGCAATGTATTCTGCCTCAGTGGTGGAATCCACTGTGGTGTCCTGCTTGGAACTCTTCCAAGAGACAGCACCGCCATTGAGCACGAATACAAATCCAGAGTTTGATTTTGAGTCATCCACGTCACATTGGAAGCTAGAGTCGGTATAGCCTTCCAACTTCAATTCTCTCCCTCCATAAACCATGAATAAATTCTTAGTCCTTCGCAAGTACTTAAGAATATCCTTCACGGCTTTCCAATGCATTTGATCGGGATTGGCTTGGTATCTGCTCATGACGCTCAGAGCATAGGCCACATCCGGTCTGGTAGATATCATCCCATACATGATACTACCTATGGCTGACGCATATGGCACGTGTGTCATCTTCTCTATCTCTTCGTCAGTCTTGGGACACATAGACTTGGATAGAGAAACTCCATGACACATAGGTAGATGTCTTCTCTTGGACTAATCCATAGAAAACCTTTTCAATATGGTGTCGATGTAGGTTGATTGAGTGAGTCCTATCATTCTTTTAGATCTATCTCTATAGATATGAATTCCTAGAATATAGGATGCCTCACCTAAATCTTTGATCGAGAATCTACCTGATAACCATATCTTTGTTTACTGCAACATCCCTACATCATTCCTCATAAGTAGGATGTCGTCAACATAAAGTACTAAGAATGTTACCGCATTCTTAACTACTTTCTTGTACACGCATGGTTCCTCCGGGTTCTTGATAAAACCAAAATCCTTTATCGTTTCATCAAATTTCTGGTTCCAACTTCTTGATGCTTGTTTGAGACCATAGATTGATCTCTGAAGCTTGCATACCTTATGCTCGCTTCCCATGGATGTGTATCCCTCAGGCTGCATCATATAGATCTCTTCCTTAATGTTTCCATTAAGAAATGCAGTCTTTACATCCATTTGCCATATCTCATAGTCATACCATGCTGCTATGGCAATAAGGATTCTTATGGACTTGAACATTGCGACTGGTGAAAAGGTTTCATCATAGTCAACTCCTTGTCTTTGAGTATAACCTTTTGCCACCAATCGTGCCTTGTAGGTCAATACCTTTCCATCAGGCCCAAGCTTTCTCTTGTAGATCCATTTGCACCCAATTGGAACAATTCCATCGGGAGGATCTACTAAAGACCAAACTTGGTTAGAATGCATCGAGTATATTTCCGATTGCATAGCTTCAAGCCATAAATTCAAATCCGCATCAGAAATTGCTTCCTTGAAGTTTTTTGGATCACATCCAATGTCGGGTTCACTTTGATCCCCTTCAAAAAGAAGACCATATCTAATAGGAGGCCTAGAAGTCCTCTCGGATCTCCTAGTAATAGGCGTGTCTTGTGATGATTCTTGAGGTGTAGGATCGCTATTTTGTATCTCGGGTTCTTCTCGAATTTCTTCCAGTTCCATCATCTTGCCTTTCTTATCCAATAAGAACTCCTTCTCTAAAAAGGTGGCATTCCTTGAAACAAACACTTTTGTTTCAGCAGGATGATAGAAATAATATCCGATTGAATTCTTTGGATACCCAACATAAGGTGGATCGACTATCCAACTTATCTCCCACTGTCTACTTCACGTAAGCAGGACATCCCCAAATCCTCAAGTAAGAATACTTAGGAGCTTTGCCATTCCATAACTCGTATGGTGTTTTATTTACTGCTTTAGTGTGGACGTTGTTTAACAACAATACCGCCATTTCAAGTGTGTAGCCCCAAAACGAAGGTGGGAGCTAAGTGAAGCTCATCATGGATCGAACCATGTCCAACAAAGTTCGATTGCGATGCTCCGAAACACCATTAAGCTGAGGTGTCATAGGAGGAGTCCACTGAGAGAGAATCCCATTCTCTTTTAGATAGTCCAAAAACTCGGTACTTAAGTATTCTCCACCTCGATCCGATCGAAGTGCCTTAATACTTTTACCTAGTTTGTTTTCTACTTCAGCCTTGAATTCTTTGAACCTTTCAAATGCTTCAGACTTATATTTCATTAAATATAAATACCCATACCTAGAATGATCATCAGTAAAGGTAATGAAGTAGGTGTTGCCACATTTAGTACCAATCCTAAATGGACCGCAAACATCTGTATGGATCAAATCCAATAGATTTTGACTACGCTCAGGTTTCCCTTTGAAAGGAGATTTAGTCATTTTTCCCTTTAGGCAGGACTCACAAGTAGGTAGAGAGTTAATATCAGACATATCAAACATGCCCTCTCCCACTAGCTTGTTAATCCTCATTGAGGAAATATGACCTAGCCTAGCATGCCAAAGGTTTGCCGGGTTTTGACTATCGTCCTTCCTTTTAATTGTTGTTACCGGTTTATCAACATAATTAATTGGAACGTCTTTTAATTTTAAGCTATATAGATCGTTTTCAAGTTGTCCATTTCCAATCAAACATTCATTGTAAATATTGCAAATCTCATTCACAAAATTGCAAGAAAAACCATCTCTATCAAGCATAGAAATAGATATAATGTTTTTGACCAAATCCAGAACATATAAAACATCTCTAAAAAATAACTTAAAATTGTTCTACAAAACTAAATAAATGTCTCCTATAGCTTTGGCTTCGACTCTAGAACCATTCCCGAGCCTTAGCTGGGTCTCACCCATCCTTAGCTTACGACTTCTTGTCATCACCTGCAAATCATTGCAAATGTGAGATCCACATACAGTATCCAATACCCAAGAAGAAGTATTAAGCGAAACATTTATTTCAATGTAAAACATACCCTTTGCAATTCGCAACTGTTCGAGGTATTCCTTGCAGTTACGTTTCCAATGACTGGGTTTCTTGCAGTAATGGCAAACGTTTTCATCTTTTATCCCAATTGAAGCCTTGGCCTTTCCCTTCTTATTTGGTACAATCTACTTGGGTGGGGTAGAACGTTTCTTACCCTTTCCACTTGGTCCTTTCTTAGAGTTAGAAGAGGAGCCAACCAAGAGTACCGGTTTATCCTTCTTTAGTGTGGCTTCATATGTGACAAGCATATTGACCATCTCTTCAAGGGTGGCCTCTATCTTGTTCATATTGAAGTTCATCACAAAACCGTCAAACGATGAAGGAAGTGATAGAAGCAACAAGTCCGCGCTAAGTTCATGCTCCAAATTCAAGTCGAGTGTTACCAACTTTTCAATGAGCCCAATCATGTGCACCCCATGCTCACGGACCGAAGTCCCATCTCGCATGCGGCTCGTCATGAGCTCTCTGACGGTGGCATACCTCTTCGACCTTGACTGAGCTCCAAAGAGTTTCTTGAGGTTCTTGTGAATGTCAGCAGCATTCACGGCATCCTCGAATCTCCTTTGAAGCTCATCAGACATCGAAGCCTGCATGTAGCATTTGGCCTTGATATCATGGTCCCACCATAAATCAAGTTTGGCCAACTCTTCCGGACTTGTATTAGCCGGGGCTTCCTTCGGATGCGGCTTGTCTAACACGTAGAAAGCTTTTTCCGAAGTAAGAATAATTTTCAACTTACGAAACCATTCCGTATAGTTTGCGCCAGTCAATTTGTTTTGTTCGAGAATTGAAAACAGTGGATTGCGAGAAGTCATTGTAATAGTATACTGAAAAGGAAACAGACAATAATCAATGATTGTTTAATTAATTTAATAAGACATAAAATATGGCAAATTTTAATTTTATGAATTACACTCCCACTATTTTAACGATTTCACTACCCTCTAGTGAAAACGGAAAACTGTTTTCCTTAGTGAGAACATGGAGTCCAATTGACAAATCATGATCCCGAATAATATCAGCCAACCATAATTTTCAAAAGGTAGAGCCCAATTACTTCCAAAGTAACCCCCATGTTTTTACCTCATGTCCAATAAGGGCCCAATAATATGACGCAGTTTATTGTGAAATGTCAAGATAACCCATCAATATTAAGTTGTGATGGACGGTCGCCATGTGGATCCCCAATAATATGAGCCAATCCCATGGGAGTTTCACCCAACTTACAACATGTGTCGATCCAATGTACAGCTTTTCGACGAACGGGCCCCCCCCAATAATATGAGCCGGACCGTATCCGTGGGTAGCATCTCATACATTGATCGTTGATGGAAGGTAGGAATATTTAAACAATATTTAAATTCCCTTTTTTATTAATCTTGATATCAATTTTAAATCATATTTAAAATGAGGGATTTTTAATTTTGAAAATTTGTCTCATCGTGCAATTTATGTATGCTTGCGGGATTCATACAATTTAGTCTAAACATGCATACACTAATAATATCATATATTATTTAAGGATGATCGATCCCATTAACTAATCGACCCGTGGTTGCCAATCACGAGTCTAAGTCCAATCCTAGGTGATATGCAAGTATGCAATGCAATCATATTACATTGAGCTTCCAATTTACATTTATTCGGTCTTCATTGTCTGCTGGGCCCACCATTTCTTCAAATTTTTGTCTCCCACTAAGTCTAATAAATTTACAATAAATTTCGATGACAAATATGGGATACATTTTTAGGGGTGGGAACGGGCCATAAACCAGACCCACTTTTATTACATATGACAATCATATTGGGCTATAAACCAAGCCCATTAATAAACACCAACAAAAATAAGACAAATGTAAATCACCTAACATACACCTAAAACATTGGTCATGACAATCGATCATCCTTTATCCATTAATTAATTAAATAATTAAATAATTGGATAAACATGCAAAGACATCATAATTTAAAAGATAAAATCATATTTTATCTTATCCATCCATAAGATCATATCTTATCATCAATTATACCAAAATAATTAATTTTATAAAATTTAATTTAACGGATAAAATTTATAAATTTTTCAAAAATTCAAATTTATCCAAAAATCAATTTTAAAATTTTCGGACTCGAACAATTCGATCCGATGCCTCGTGAACCAATCAAAAACAATTTTCGATCGGATCAAAAACTAGAATTTCAAAAAATTAAAATTTTAATTAAAAATTAAAAATAATTTTTCCGGGCTGCCCGGGACAATCCTGGGCAGCCCGCGCCCCAAAAAGGGGCCCGGGTTGGGCAGCCCGTCGCTGCCCATGGGCAGCGATGGACTCGCTGCCCTTGGGCAGCGACAATCGCTGCCCGATTTGCCAATTAAAATTCAATTTTAAATTTTCGTTTTGTTTAAAAAACCGAGGCTTAAAAATTTTGTACAATCGATTAATTTAATCGTTTGATCTGAGAAACCTGTCTCTGATACCAATGTTGGAAATCGGTGTTCAGATCAATTAAGAATTGATACCCGGTGCAACGGAAGTTTAAAAATTTTATTTTATTATATGAAACGATTCCATATATGGGTATCAAAACTTTTACGATTAAATTTGTTCAAGTAAAAATAAAACACGGTTAAATTTTTACCTCGTCAAGCAAAGGCTTGATCGTGGACTCCAACAGAATTTAATCTGCTCTTCTTGTAAATCCCGGGAACCGATGACAATCACGATCTATCTCCGGAATTAGGTCCACGAACGAAAAATAGAAACCCTCTGATTGACTGCACTAGAAATCAATCAGAAGTTTTACGTAGAGAATAAACAGATATGATCTGTTAATTCGATTTGTAATTTTTCACAAAAATCACAAGTCGAATTTTCTCCAAAAAGGGATAGAGGATTTCGAAAATCCCCTTGAAAATTCTAGAGTATATTTTCGAAAATTGCAATATACAATGTGTCTAATTTTCGAACCCAACACCTTTATTTGTAGATAATTTCTAGTTATAATTGTATCAGGACTCTAACTCCTTAAAGCCCACAATCCATAACTTAAGCCCAACAAGCAAAGCCTGTTGTTATAGAAATTAATATAAAATTCATCGTGACTCCGATTGATAAACTGATTTCACCAATGTGCACAGAAACCATTTCTGCATCTTTTAGAGTCAAGATAATTTTTCTGAATCCGAATTCAGTGATTTCCAAAAATGCCCATCCCTATGTCATTTTAGGAAATCCCACTCCCTTTAGTTAAGAAGTCCAACTTCTCTTTCATTAAATTTAACTCTTTAAATTTAACTATCTCTACGGGATTTTAGTAATCCATTACTTGTGTAACCCTCAATGGTTCAGGAATACAGCTAGCCGTGGGCTCACAAATCCTTGTGACTCGGAACAACAATTTCCGACTTACCTATCGAATCATGGTAAGAGCGCCTAGCAACATCGCCCCATGATTCCCTAGGTATTACTGATAGTGCCTGCAAGAACCAGTAGATTTTGGTTAGCGTACAGTATGGTCCCTTCATCCATATATCCCGATCGAATCAACAACCATTGGTATATCGAGAGTCGTTCGAGATTCGATAACTACGCATAACATCTTGGAGATCTGTTAGTGACATCGCATGTGTTACTAGGAACACCAAGTAACCTAAAACACATCATGTACTCTGGCCAGAGATTCGTCACACTAATATCTCCTCAGATCGCATAGGATATCCACACTCGCAAGTATGTGGTGAATCCTTGACAACAAAGCATCGACCCATATATGTGTCGTAACTGTACCCAATCCCGACACCTGATGACCCCAATAGAGTCGGTAAACGAGTCAAAGTACAGTACTAGCATATAGAGTCTCAATGATGTTTCAAGTAATAAGGACTAATGGTGTACAACCAAAACCGCGGACTTTATCCACTCGATAAGTGATAACCACTTGAAAAGTTCGAATAGGGTAGTTCGATCATTCATCATATGAATATCCATTTGCATGCTTTGAACATCTCTATGTTCCATACCAATGAAACGTGGTACTCGGCATCGCAAATGCTAGTCTCAATCTCTAGCAATCCTTATCCTTATTTGCGGACGACTCAATTGACTAGGAACAGTTTAGAATATACAGTAACTATAAGATGTGTTTCATGATAGCCATCCCCATGTGCTACCACATCTTACATACACTATAGTATATTCAAGGTCTTTATCAAAACAACAATAGTATATCATAATATAACAATATGAAGAAATATAAAGTCAATGCCATTATAAAAGTGTAAATTATATTAAACAAAAGATTGTTTTACATAGAGTCATAAAAGCCCTTAGCCACAAGTTGGCTAACCGGGCACCCAATCTTTCAATAGGTCATAAGGAAGGGGGTTGGGAAGCATTAGAAATAGGAGAGCCAAAACAGAATTTTATAGTCTATGCGGTTTGCATCTAGGAAACGGGTCTTGTCGTGACCTTCTTAAGGTCTGGACATGGGCTACCCTAGATTCACTGATTTTAGGTGATGTTAGGATTGCGTCAGTTCAAATTGGGCTTATTTAGGATAAGAATCAAGTGGGAAAGGTATGTTCTAAGTTGAAGTGTCATGAGCAGATTTTTCAGGAAAGTTAGGGGCTGTCCGGGAAACCAAATTTATCGTGAATTGTCCTAAAAGGTTAAAGACTAATCCTAGGTGTGATATAAGATGTGTTTGAGATGTCGGTTCAAACGGGAGGTCTTTTGGGTAAGAATGGACTAAATTATGGACCGTACGGGCCAAACGATCAGGTTAACTTTTTTGGGATAAGACTAAGTGATGCAAGAAAAGTCCTTAAGTCTTAGGATGGCCACTTACACTTCGTTCATACATTAATTCAAAGTTTATATTATCTTTTGTGGTTCATGTCATTTTATTCATTCAACCCCCTATTCCTTCGCATGCGTTGACTTCAAATTCACTTCTATTCTAGTCCCAAATTTTAAATTAAAGAATGCATGTAAAGGTGAAAATTTAAATGTAAAAAGGTTAAATCTAAAGTTAATGAATGAAGTGAGTTGGTTGTGACTTATACGTGCGATGATGGGTCAGGGGATGCCTTGGTTCACTTGCCAAAATTAGACGTGTAGTACGAGATCGAGAGACATCTCTGTTTTCCTACCAACCAGATGTGTAGTACGAGGTCGGGAGAAATCTCGGCTTCTCTACCAACGAGACGTGTAGTACGAGGTCGGGAGAAATCTTGATTTCCCTACCAATTCAAGGGCAATGTGGGGCCGGGAGAAATCTTGGCTTCTTTGCTGGCATAGTACTGTAGCCATTGATCGATCAAATCCATTGTCACAATCGAGGATCTAAATTCACAAGATAATTGAAAAGGCAATGTTCATGAATGTTATGTTTTCATTGCATATTGTGAACGTTCTACTTCGGGCATGTGTTGTGTTCCTTCAGTGAGAGTTCATCGTATACTTATTATTATCCTTAGTATGATGCATGTATTTTTAACCCTCATTATTTCTAGTACAATCTTGTTGGCCCTTAGGCTCGTTACTATGCTTGGTGCAGATGATACTTTTGTTGAGATCAAGGGGCATGACTTTTGAGTGGACTGCGATGCGGGCACGACACATCCCTCCAACCTATGCCAGATTTCCGTAGAGTTTATTTGAATTTAAACTTTATGAAGTATTTATTTTAGCTTATTGAGTAAATGTAATTGTAATCACTTTTATAATTATTTGTTGGCATGTAAATATCAAAATGGTAAATGCTCTAGATGTTTGAAATGCCAAATATTTTTCCTTTAATTCCCGTTCAGTTTCTTGGTCTAGGATACCCGTGTTGTTGGTAGTATTTCTTTTAGCTTGTTGTATGTGACAGGTGGTTTCATGTATAAAAAGATAGGTCATGCCGAATTTTTTTGAAAAATCCGCATTTTATTTAATTATTAATTATATTAGAAGTATTGGTCGTTTCAGTTGGTATCAGAGCATGGTTCTGGTTTGGGTTGTGCCTACTGCCGGTTGCAAGAAACTCGAGGGATCTCGCCTCAAAGTCTGTAAGTTTTAAAGAATATTATATATTAGTTGTGAGACCCCGATTCTAATCATCTAATCAAGAGTTAATCCTATCGATAATCATTCAAAGGCCAAGAGATAAGCGCACCATATTCCTGAACTCTCTGCCGAGAAAATAATAAGTGCCGCACTCGATCCTATAAAATCGTAGGATCGAGCGCACCCAGGGATCAGAATTTTTCCAAAAAACTGAACATGTTTCAAATCTCAAATCAACAATTCAACTCAATCTAATATGCTCAATTCCGAATCCAACAACATGTAATCAACATAAAAACTTCAATATTCATCATTCATAATCAATTCTAATATTCAACAAAGCTCGAGTTCTAAACATGCTTTCAAAACATAAACTAGATTGACATGCATTTCCAATTCTAACTCAAAGTCCCACTTCTATTCTTCATTCTCGTTCTATCCCTGTCGTCTCTGACTCGATCCTGCCCCAGCTGTTACCAAGTACACATAAAAACAAAGACAACAGCTGGATAATCCGGTGAGAATAATATTCCCAGTAAAGGAGACTAGCATGCAATATCAAATAAGCATTTCAAATCGAAATACATAAACTTCCAGATATTCAAATATCAACCATGCAATTTCAAGACAAATCAAAATGAAATGCATGTCTTTAAAACTCTTTGATTATCAAGTCCGGATAATCACAACATTGCTGCTTTTGCTTTTGGGATCCCGAGGATGAGATCACGTAAACAACTCACCGACTCTCCCGATCGAGGTGGTGCCACGTATCTCCATCCTCTAAACTTTGGTGCTACTATAAGGAGTATGCTAGCACTAGGTGAAACGGCTACACCCAGGACACTCACAATATAGCCCCCAAAACGTCTAACATAAAAAGGGTCGTCCTGCCCGCTGAAATCAAGGATTCTTAGCTCAAGATGAATGCAATGCAAACGTAACTCAATCAACTAAATTCGAGTAAAAGCAAATAACATGCAAGTATGTGATTTTTCGGAACACTCGAATCAAGTCGGATTCGAGTCACTTGTTCCAATGCAGTCTAAGTCATCTTATACCTTTTCTCAAACGTCGATGCTCCAAACCTAGGAACAACAACGATTTCTCAATCAAGATTCCATCAAACTTTCTCAATCGAATATAAGAAATCGATACTATACCGGCTACAATCTTCAAAGCGATTCAACTCCTGAAATCTCACAACTCAACGGCCTTCAAACGAATCTGTATGGAGGTAAGAGAAGATCAACAATGACGATCAAACTCAATAGCCAAATATCATCGACTTAAAACGGTTCAAAATCCCAATTTCAAACCGGCGGCATAACGGCTATATTCTAATTAAACCGAAATCGCAGACAACATCATAACAACGATATCAGCTCAATACAATGCCCAAACAACAACAAAAGCTCAAACCCAACAAATCTAAAAATCCTAATTTTCGAAATGGCTTCCAAAAAATCATAACAAATCCGAACGACGCTCTATTTCAAAACCGACAGAGAATAAACGATCAGAACTCTGCCAAGAACAACATACTCGCAACTCAATCGATTCTAACAACATCCTAAAAATAGAACGGATCTGATCGGAGAAATACTTACGATATAACGAAGCTCTCGCTGCCGTGATCGCTAATCTGCCTTCAGAATTTAATTCCAACGGACGGATCGAGCTCGGGATGAAATCTGGAAAGATTGGAAGTCGCTTGGGCGTCTTCAATGGAGGAGGGAGACGTTGGAGGGGATGAAGAAGTGAAATAATGGGTCAACTTATGCTTAAATATCTATTTAAGTCATAAATTGCATTTTAGTCCCTCAAATTTTTGAAATTTACAAAAAGGACCCTGATAAAAAACAAGTCGGCTCTTGAACTCTGGAATCTCCGATTATCTCAAATAAAGTCAATTAAAATAAAATCAGGGCGTTAAAATTCTCCCCCTCTAAGAAATGATTTCGTCCTCGAAATCAAACATGGTTCCAATGCGAAGTGCGTCTCTCAAATACTCCTTCAAGTCCGCCAATCAAAATTCGACTCATTCTCGTCGGCATAATCCTCATCTGCTCAGTCATAATCCAAAACATCTCTGGTTCCAAATCAAGGCATAACATCTAAAGTTCGACTCGTCTGATCTGGTTGTCCGTCGTTCTAAGGATATCGAACTGAATAAGTTGAAATTAGACAACAAAATATCATCGAAGTCCTTGCTGAAAGAACGAGTGCATCAAAGATCTCTATCTAAACTGAAAGACTTCAGCCAAAACATACTATCTAACAAAATTTCTGACAGAAATCTAACATCTGATCATGTCTAAGAATCACTCTGTAGGGAAAACACGGCAAATCCATAAAAAAAATAGATAGTAGATAAAATAAGATCAGCTCAAAACATCAGTTGTTGCATACAATTCCTCAGATAAAGATTCGCAGTCAGAAATATTATACAATCTAATCCTCTTATCTGCCTCCAGATCAGTTCCGTCTGCGAAAGAAAATATTCCAACTCTTAAGATTAGAAAAGATCACGTAAATATCCTCATAAGACAATAGATAACCTATATTCTAATCAATAAGATCGTTGCGAGCTCAAAGTCCAGATTCAGACATTGAGTCTCGAGCGTCTTCCGCTGTCATGATGTCTAGACTAGAGCACGATTCCTCTGAATAATAATACCTCCCAAGATCTCGATAAGAAGAATACCAAGTACTGAAAGATCATCAGCATCGAAATCAGTATACCGGAGCGCTGGTCGACAAAAATTCCATCACCAAATCATAAAATCGAGGAAGACAACTCGATCCAAACAAAATTCAGACATCGAAGAATAACATACAACTGTTCGGCACAAAATCTGCTATAAAATCCTCAAAAGCTCTGAAAGATCAGTACAATTCTTATTCCAACAGATAAGAAATCATCGATAAGAATTCATAGCTTCCACTAAAACTTCTGAAAGATCCGGTTAATGAAAAGATTAACAAAACTAATTGAGTTTTTGTCAATTCAAACGACTCAACCAAAGTTAAGGAGCACGATATACACTAAACAAATTATTCAATAAGAAAGCAAGAGACTCGCCAATATCTAACAATCCAATAATAATGGAAAACCAAAATTGAAAGTTACTTGATCTGTCAATATCGGGTGCAGCCTGAGTCTGCGGATCCTCAGACCAAGCAAAAACTCGTGCCTTCTGTCTGGGAGGCTGGTTCGCATACTGATTACCTTCCTGCCTAATCTGCTGCTGAGGTTGAAAAGAGTGGACAGTAGGTGCTTGCTGCTGAGGCTGAGCTATCTGTCTCGAAGAACTTCCACTCTGAGCTTGCCCAGGGACACGCTGAGGACACGTTCTTGCAAAGTGCCCCGCCTGGTTACAGATATGAAAGCTTCCAAAAATACCTCTACACTGATCACTGGGGTGATGCCCTCCGCAATTGGCACAAGACATTCCTGACTGACCCGAACTTTGTCCCGATCCATACTGCCTCGAGCCACTAGAGCTCGAAGAACTGCCTCCGTGCTTCTTAAACTGCTTCCCCCTCGGAAGATAGTAATCCTTCCTATTACCTCGACTGCTACCACCTTCAAAACTCAGTGGTTGATTAAGAATCTGAAAAGATTGATTCTGGTATTGGGATGGTTGGTTCTGATATTGAGAAGGTTGTGCCTGGATCTGTCCTTACTGCTGCTGAGGCATAAACTGAGCTCCTCTCTGTCTCCACAAACCTGCTTCAGCTCCTTTTGCATGATTCATGGCATCCGCAAAATTATCTAGCCTAGCAGTTTTTACCAGTGTGAAGATATCAGGGTTCAGACCATTAATGAACTGGTCGGCCTTAGCTTCTTCATTGTCGGCAATGTGAGGTACAAAATGCAACAAGCTATCAAACTTGGCTACGTACTACTCAATGTTCAAATTCCCTTGCCTCAGATTTGCAAACTCGGCTCCCTTGTCCTTTCGGTACGAAATTGGGAAAAACTGCTTATAAAACTCAGACTTAAACAAATTCCAGTTAATAGCTATACCTTGGTTCTCCATGGATCTCTTCGTCGTGATCCACCAGTTCTTAGCAACACCACGAAGCTGATGAATGACCAACCTAGTTCTGCGGTCATTAGAATAGTCAAAGGAATCAAACGACTGATCAACGTCATCCAACCAACTCTCACAGTCAACTGGATTTTCTGTACCCAACAACAACGGTTGATTAAACGACTGGAACCTCTTCAGCAAGGTTTCCATCGGCTTCGCTGTAGCATCCATCTGGACAGTTTTGGTACTAGCTTGCTCATTCGGTGGAGTAACTGGCGGTGAGTTCCTGTTAATAACTCGTCGTGGACCCATCTGATAATCAAAGGTTAGGACACAAGATATCTCAATCACTGCAATTCGATGTCCTTGCAATCTCTCAAAATTCCGGATACAGGTGAATTACAGTTCATATCTCAAATAATTCATGCTTTATAAATTAAATCACATAGTCATGCAATTCAAATAATTCTCAATTTTAATAAATCTTGCTCGCATGGTATTTAAACAAATCAATTTAAATAACTCAATCACATGCGAGAATTCAATTCATGCGGACTCGATCTACCCCGCCCACTTCTAAATTCAGTCCAAGAATCTTATCGCTTTGATACCACTTAATGTGAGACCCCGATTCTAATCATCTAATCAAGAGTTAATCCTATCGATAATCATTCAAAGGCAAAGAGATAAGACACCAAATAAAAAAAAAATTTCTAGTGAAAAGTGCCGCGCTCGATCCTAGAAAATTCCAAGATCGAGCGCACCATACTCCTGAACTCTCTGCCGAGAAAATAATAAGTGCCACGCTCGATCCTATAAAATCGTAGGATCGAGCGCACCCTGGGATCAGAATTTTTCCAAAAAACTGAACATGTTTCAAATCTCAAATCAACAATTCAACTCAATCTAATATGCTCAATTCCGAATCCAACAACATGTAATCAACATAAAAACTTCAATACTCATCATTCATAATCAATTCTAATATTCAACAACGCTCGAGTTCTAAACATGCTTTCAAAACATAAACTAGATTGGCATGCATTTCCAATTCTAACTCGAAGTCCCACTTCTATTCTTCATTCTCGTTCTATTGTTGTGAAAATTCCTCGCAAGCGTACGAGTGTCAAGTTTTAATATAGTGATTAAATCAGATATCGATCCCACATGGAGTAAAATGAAAATATTTAGTGCTTGTAATTAAAATAGTCTAAACTTTATATAGAAAATCAATAATCAAGAATTTTGCAATAAAAATAAATAATCAGTGAAGTTTTTATAACACGCACACAACTTGCAGATATAATCAATAAGATAAAATTGGTCTAGAGGTATAGATTTCACCTGGTTTCAACAACAGTCAATCCTAAATGATTAATCTTCATGAATTCCAATCAATTAATAACCAAGAACACTTACGTATATTATTTCCCTTTCCCGAGCAACAAATAATGTTTATCAACTACAATTCAATTCCAATATTCCTATTAAGAATTTATGTAGTGACCCTTACCCGGATCACCTACTAAATAGAACTTATGCATGCAATTAACTTAATTAAACAGATATCAGAATAAAACTGCGGAATCCATAATCAAAATATACAATCCCAAATAAAGGAATCTGTAATTTATCCAATAATATACAACTAAATCGAATAGTTGTATAAACCCAAACAACAGTAATAAAAACCTAAGCGAAGCTCCAGCTGGCCAACCACTGACTAGCCCCTCCTGGATCCACCCTCCTCGTCCAATTGCAAACCTGCCCCATGGAATAGGGTGTCCAGAAAAAATACAGAGTACGAGACGTGAGCATAAAACGCTTAGTGCGAGAGTATGAGTATACATGCATGCAAAGTGAACTCCCCATAGACTCGAGGTCAAGGATCAGATAACAGAGACAGACCGGGCCCTGGTATGTAGCACGTTGTGCCGTCGCTTCAGGAGGTGGCTCCCATATCGAGATAACCGTGGATACGCCGGACCTAAATCGATGGAAGTCCATCCACTAACAGGATAGTGTACAACCCTACTAACAGACATCTCGAAAGAGATACAGCAAGATGCAAATGAATGCAGCATAATATCATGGCATATAAATCATGCAGTCACATAATACATGCATACTCAGTCAGGATATCTCGAACAGTACTTTCGTACCTCAAAACAGTGCAAGCTCTACCAACTCTAGGTCCACGCCTATAGTCTGCTCTACACTGCCAAATGATACTACTATCATTAAAGTGCTCTAAAAGCCTTAACTAAGCTATTGCATACTCCTAAATATTTATAGGAAGCAAAAGCTTTACCTTCGTCCGTCGTTAGCCCTTTGATGTCGATGCCTCCAGAACTTGGGCACAACTCCGCCACGACTACTGAACGCCTCGCCGACCTCCGGACCAAGCCTAAGAAGACTAGAACAGCTCCAAAAGGACTAGCATGGAAAGGAGAACTCGGAATTGGCAAATGAAAGTGAAGCCTCGGCCTTCTATTTATAGACAACGATCGGAACTTCCGAACCTCGATCGGAACGTCCGAACCTCGATCGGAACGTCCGATCCTGCCATCGGAGCTTCCGAAGATCCTGATCTGCCACGTGTCAAAATATCATTTGTTGACTTCGGATAGGGTGATCGGAGCTTCCGGTCCTGATCGGAGCTTCCTATCTTACCACACGTCATACCTGACGTAATATTGATCGGAGCTTCCGATCCTGATCGGAGCTTCCGATCTCACCTTCGGAGCTTCCGAACTCTACCCAAGTAATTATGATTAATTCCTTTAATTACTCAATTAGGGTACGGGTTACTACATTCTCCTCCACTTAAGATATTTCGTCCTCGAATTCAGATCTTAAGTACCGAATGCAAATACAGAAATCAGAAACATTCTTTATTCAAATCAAACGTTTACAGAGTTTACAACTGAATACAACTCAAAGAATGAAATCAAAACAACTCAGGATGGTCTTTACGCATCCTGTCCTCAAGCTCCCAAGTAGCTTCCTCAGTGCCTCGGCGCTGCCACTGAACTAAAACCAAAGGAATGACTTTGTTCCGTAAAACCTTATCCTTATAATCAAGGATACGAAGAGGTTTCTCAACATAAGTCAAATCCTTGTCTACATGAACCTCAGACCGCTGCAGAATATGAGATTCATTCGCCACATACCGTCGCAACAGAGATACGTGGAACACGCCGTGAATACTGGATAGATGCGGTGGCAAAGCTAGTCGATAAGCCAAATTGCCAATTCTCTCCAATCTGGGAGACAACTTGCCCTTAAGGCCAAATCTGAGAATCTTGCGGAAAGGTGACACTCTCAGAAACACTTTCTCCCCGACCTCGAACTGCAAGGGCCTATGCTTGATATTAGCATAGCTGGCCTGACGATCCTGTGCAGTCTTAATCCGTTTCTTGATTTGATCAACAATGTCTATCGCCTGCTGGATAAACTCTGGTCCCTCAGCCTGTCTCTCCCCCACTTCTTCCCAGAAGAGTGGAGTACGACAACGTCGCCCATACAACGCCTCAAAAGGTGCCATCCCAATACTAGTGTGATAGCTATTGTTGTAAGCGAACTCGATCAACGGCAAATGATCCTGCCAGGCTGAACCAAAATCCATGACGCACGCTCTAAGCATATCCTCTAACGTACGGATAGTGCGCTCTGACTGACCATCAGTCTCCGGATGATAGGCAGTACTCAAACTGAGAGTAGTACCCATCGCACGCTGAACACTCCCCTAGAATCTAGAAGTAAACCTGGGGTCCCGATCGCTGACAATGCTCACAGGCACTCCATGAAGTCGAACGATCTCCTGAATGTACATCCGTGCCATGCAATCCACAGAGTACTCTCGGCTATAGGCAATGAAATATGCTGACTTGGTGAGTCGGTCCACCACTACCCAGATAGCATCACAGTTCCTCGAGGATACCGGCAAATGGGTCACAAAGTCCATTGTGATAAACTCCCATTTCCATTCAGGAATAGGCAGACTGTGAAGCAATCCTCTAGGTCGTCGGTGCTCTGCCTTGACCTGTTGACACACCAAACATCTCGAAACAAACTGATAAACACTGCGTTTCATTCCCTTCCACCAGAAACGAGTACGTAGATCCTTGTACATCTTGTTGCTCCCAGGGTGAATACTCAACTTAGTGCGATGCGCCTGAGACAAAATCTCCTCTCGCAACTCTTCATCCTGAGGAATCACAAGCCTACCAGACAAACACAGAAAGCCATCTGACTGATAATTGAATCCAGACGAGCTACCCTCGTTAGCTAGATGAGCTAAACGCTGGGTCTTTGAATCAGACATCTGAGCATCTCGGATCCGCGAATACAAGGCTGGCTCAGATAATATCGCAAACATCTGGATACTCTGCATACCTTTCTTATGCTTGAAGGTAAAACCTGAAGTACAACAGTCACTAATTGCACTAGACATCGAACAAGTCTGAAGTGCGGATAGTCGCACCTTGCGACTCAAAGCATCAGCGGTGAGATTAGCAGCTCCCAGATGGTACTTAATCTCGCAATCATAGTACTTAAGCAAGTCCATCCAACGTCTCTGCCTCATGTTCAACTCCGCCTGAGTGAACAAATACTTGAGACTCTTATGGTCGGTGAAGATCTCAAATTTCTCGCCATACAGATAATGACGCCAGATCTTCAAAGCGAACACAATGGCTGCTAACTCCAAATCATGGACTGGGTAGTTGTCCTCGTGAAGCTTCAGCTGTCTAGAAGCGTATGCGATCACATGCCTATTCTGAGTCAGGACACAGCCTAACCCCTGAAGAGAAGCATCCGTGTAAACTACATACCCTCCAGATCCTGACGGTAATGCCAACACCGGCGCAGAAGTCAACCGCCGTCGAAGCTCACGAAAATTCTCCTCACACTCGGAGGACCACTCAAAATCCACACCCTTGCGGGTAAGGTGCGTCAACTGTCGAGCTAACTGAGAGAAGTTCAGAATAAAGCGACGATAATACCCTGCTAGACCCAGAAAACTACGGATCTCAGCAACTGTCATCGGACGCGACCAATTAAGTACTGCTTCAATCTTGCTTGGATCAACAGAAATCCCTTCCCTGGATATGATGTGGCCAAGGAAGACCACTCTATCCATCCAGAACTCACACTTGCTCAGCTTGGCGTACAACTGCTCATCTCGAAGAGTCTGTAGTACCAATCGCAAGTGAGAAACATGCTCTTCCGTATTACGCGAATAAACCAAGATATCGTCAATGAAGAACACGACAAACTTGTCCAAATACTCCCTGAAGACACGGTTCATCAGATCCATGAATATAGCCGGCGCATTAGTCAAACCAAATGGCATCACTAGGAACTCGTAATGCCCATAGTGAGTACGGAATGCAGTCTTGGCTACGTCCTGTTCACGGACTCTCAACTGATGATACCCAGATCTCAAGTCAATCTTGAAGTAAACTGACGTGTCCTGCAGCTGGTCAAACAAGTCATCAATACGAGGCAACGGATACTTGTTCTTCACAGTGACTCGGTTCAGCTGCCGATAGTCAATGCACAGCCGCATCGACCCATCCTTCTTCTTCACGAAGAGAACAGGAGCTCCCCAAGGAGACACACTAGGACGAATGTACCCCTTGTTTAAAAGATCCTGTAGCTGATTCTTCAACTCACGCATCTCTGACGGAGCCAGACGATACGGTGCTCTAGAAATAGGCGAAGTACCCGGCATCAACTCTATGCCAAACTCGACTTCCCTAGCAGGAGGAAAACCCGGAATCTCATCAGGAAACACATCTTGAAATTCATCCACAACAGGAATGCTCTCTATCCCAATACTCTCAGCGGACAAATCAACTGCATAGATAAGGTAACCTTCCCCGCCAGACTCTAGAGATCTCAAGGGTCTCAAAGCTGATACCAAAGGCATCAGGGGTCGCGCTCCCTCACCATAGAAAAACCAACTCTCACTCCCCTCTAGATGAAAGCGTACTAATCTCTGATAGCAGTCTACTGAAGCTCGATAGGTAGTCAACATATCTATTCCCAGAATGCAATCAAAGTCGTCCATCGCCAGGACCATGAGATTCGCTAACAGAATGTTCCCTTCGAACTCTAAAGGGCAACCCATCACTAGACGCTTAGCCAAAGTAGATTGGCCTGTCGGAGTAGAAATAGACATCACTACATCTAGTGCAATGCATGGTAACTTATGCCTCTTAAAAAAACGTGCAGAAATGAAGGAATGAGATGCACCAGTGTCAATAAGTATAAGAGCAGGTATACCATAAAGCAGAAATGTACCTGCGATGACTTTCTCATTCTCCTCCACAGCCTGATCATGTCTCAGGGCAAATACCTGGCCAGAAGCTCGTGGCCTCAAATGAGAACTCCCAGCAGACTGTCCTTGCGACCTCTGCTGTACGGTGGCCTGAGAACCCGATCCTGAACCAAAACCAGAACCGCCTCCCGCATACAGTGGACAATCTCTCCGGATATGACCAGTCTCTCCACAACGGAAACAAGCTCCAGAAGCTCTACGACACTTGTCGGATAGATGGTTCTTCCCACATTGATCACACTTGTCCTTCTTACCGTAACGAACAACACCTCCAGAACCAGAGGAAGAAGAAGATCCAGACTTCTTGAAAGTTTGGGCACGGGGACCCAAAGAACTAGCAGGTCTCGACTGAGAGAAAGACCTGTTCCGCCGAATACTATCCTCCGCCTGGTGACAACGGCTCACCAAACCTTCGTAGCACATGTCGTCGCCAACCGCCACACGGTCATGGATCTCAGGGTTAAGTCCCTGAAGGAACAGATTATACTTCATCTCTGAGCTATCAGCAATCTCGGGGCAATAGGATAGCAGATCAAAGAACCTCTGTTGATACTCATCGATAGACATGGCTCCCTGTCCCAGACTCAGTAGCTCGCCTGCCTTCGACTGACGGAGTGCAGGAGGAAAATACCGCTTTTGGAAAGCTGTGCGGAACTCGGCCCAGGTGGCCACTCCTCTCGCCGCAACAAAAGGTGCATAAGTAAACCTCCACCACCTGCGCGCACGCCCATCCAGAAGATAGCCAAGGGTCTCCACCTTCTGCTCCTCAGTGCATTGGAAAGTCTGAAAAGTCGTCTCCATGCGGTCTAACCAGTTCTCCGCATCCTCCGGAGACTCACCTCCAACTAAGGGCTTAGGACCCATAGCTAAGAATCGACGCACAGTGAAACGCTCGTCGTCATGGTGACGATGACGCCGTTCTCGACGAGGCTCCCGGTCGGCATCACCCCAAGGCCCACCAACACTGCCATGATAACTCCGGTCGTCACGATTTGACATCTACAAAAATACCTCAAGATGAGACTAAATCCCAAGAATTCTTTTGCATGCTCTGATACCATAAATGTAGTGACCCTTACCCGGATCACCTACTAAACAGAACTTATGCATGCAATTAACTTAATTAAACAAATATCAGAATAAAACTGCGGAATCCATAATCAAAATATAAAATCCCAAATAAAGGAATCTGTAATTTATCCAATAATATACAATCAAATCGAATAGCTGTATAAACCCAAACAACAGTAATAAAAACCTAAGCGAAGCTCCAGCTGGCCAACCACTGACTAGCCCCTCCTGGATCCACCCTCCTCGTCCAATTGCAAACCTGCCCCATGGAATAGGGTGTCCAGAAAAAATACAGAGTACGAGACGTGAGCATAAAACGCTCAGTGCGAGAGTATGAGTATACATGCATGCAAAGTGAACTCCCTATAGACTCGAGGTCAAGGATCAGATAACAGAGACAGACCGGGCCCTTGTATGTAGCACGCTGTGCCGTCGCTTCAGGAGGTGGCTCCCATACCGAGATAACCGTGGATACGCCGGACCCAAATGGATGGAAGTCCATCCACTAACAGGATAGGGTACAACCCTACTAATAGACATCTCGAAAGAGATACAGCAAGATGCAAATGAATGCAGCATAATATCATGGCATATAAATCATGCAGTCACATAATACATGCATACTCAGTCAGGATATCTCGAACAGTACTTTCGTACCTCAAAACAGTGCAAGCTCTACCAACTCTAGGTCCACGCCTATAGTCTGCTCTACACTGCCAAATGATACTACTATCATTAAAGTACTCTAAAATCCTTAACTAAGCTATTGCATACTCCTAAATATTTATAGGAAGCAAAAGATATACCTTCGTCCGTCGTTAGCCCTTTGATGTCGATGCCTCCAAAACTTGGGCACAACTCCGCCATGACTACTGAACGCCTCGCCGACCTCCGGACCAAGCCTAAGAAGACTAGAACAGCTCCAAAAGGACTAGAATGGAAAGGAGAACTCGGAATTGGCAAATGAAAGTGAAGCCTCGGCCTTCTATTTATAGACAACGATCGGAACTTCCGAACCTCGATCGGAACGTCCGAACCTCGATCGGAACGTCCGATCCTGCCATCGGAGCTTCCGAAGATCCTGATCTGCCACATGTCAAAATATCATTTGTTGACTTTGGATAGGGGTGATCGGAGCTTCCGGTCCTGATCGGAGCTTCCGATCTTACCACACGTCATACCTGACGTAATATTGATCGGAGCTTCCGATCCTGTTCGGAGCTTCCGATCCTGATCGGAGCTTCCGATCTCACCTTCGGAGCTTCCGAACTCTACCCAAATAATTATGATTAATTCCTTTAATTACTCAATTAGGGTACGGGCTACTACAATTTTTCACAGTGATCTATCACAAAACAATGTTCTTTTTAAAAGCTCTGTTAAAATCATACACTCTCTCGAGCTATATAAATAATTAACAGTGTAGTTCTAATGTCTTATTCAAAATCCCCTCTCCCGAGCAATGATTTCAAATAAATATAACAAATCAGTTATTGATCAGATAATTGAAAAGACAATCAATTCTAGAAAAATAATTAATCTAAAAGAAACTCAATCCAATAAAATCAAGAATTCATGAAAGCGTCTACACCAGGTTCCATCCGACCTCTCGACTTAAATCTCACAGAAACAAAGCAGTAGCGCGTTAGCACATCTTGGAGCGCTAACAACAAGCGCTGATCATGAAGCCCAATTTAAAAGTCCATTCTATTCCTTCTTGTCTCTGATCGTTTCTTTCTTTCTTCTTCTTTTCTTTCTCTTTTATTTTATTTTCTTCTCTTCTTTTTTCTCCCTTTTTTACATAAAATCAATAATTCCCTACACTCACAAAAACAACAAAACACCCACATAAATCTGCTCGAAACAAACAATTAATAATTAAAATCATATATAAATTAAGTGTATAAAATACACTTATCAAAAACACCCAAACTTAGACTTTTGCTAGTCTCGAGCAAAACTATTCAAAACCAAATTAGTTCAAAAACTACTACTACCCAACAACCAACAAAAATAGCCAAGAAATAATATGGAACAATGGCCTCATCAATGATTTCAAAAATATCAAATCCAATCATGTCACACCTACTAACACTTGAAAGTTTTAGCCAATCACAAAATAATAACCGCATAAACTCACAATCTCCGCAACTCATGTTCAAAACACCATTCTCCAAGTTCAATTCAAACATTCATAGATCATGACGACTTTTCAAGGTAGAATAGGATCAAATAAAGGATATTTATCAAAAACACTCACAATTAGGGTTAATTCAACGAATAATAGTGTGTGCGTGTTTCGATCAAAATTCATAATCATTAAAAGCATCAATCAACAGTCCATAGGCTAAATTCTCGCAACTCTTCTCCACTAGTATATTGGGCAACTGAGACTCGGTCAATAGGACTTAATCAGCTTATAATGTAAGGCCTGGCTCATGGCTACAAATGAAGGATAAGAATTCAAATAAGGAGTAATTTATTGCTTAAACTCAATTCTAATTTTGACTCCTTTCATTCACAATTTCACACTTATTTCACTTCATTGATTTTTCAATTTTTCTCACAACTTCTTTCAACTCTCTTTTACAACTTTTCCAACCACATTTTTTTTTTCTCTACTACCTCTTTTCATCTTTTCAATTCATCCACCACACCATTCCATTTTCACAAATATCAACTAGGAGCATATAACATTTTAGCATTCAAATTACTCCCTTAAAGTTAGGAATTAGTGTTTAGGCTAATTAGGTAGTCAATGTAGGACCTTGAAATAATGACGAATGGGGGTTTAATCACACGTTTACACGCATGTCATTCGATTTTCAATAAAGCTCAAACAAGGTACTAGGGATAAAATATATAAGTAGGTAGCTTGAAAGGCTCAAAAGCATTCAGAAAAATCGCCTAAATCATTCCTAATCTCAGTTTTGCCCGTATTTTGCCTCGAAGAGTGTCTCAACTAGTTCTAGACAAGTCTCAATCCATAATTAATTCATACAAATATCAATCAGTGCAAAAAAGATAATCATCAGCAGTTAACGATGATTTTCAAAAAATTCAGATTTTCTCGTACCTCAATTTACTAATATACGTGTAGGCTTAAATAGGCAACAAAGGATAAAATAATTCAATGAAAATCAGGCCCAAAAATTTCAAACAATGCCTCAATCATATCTATGTCTGTATGTCTCAAAAATCATATTCAAGTATTAATCACAGAGTATATAGGAAATTGTTCATCCAATTGGTTCCATTTTTTTCAAAAAATATTTGTCAGATAGGAAGACAATCATGGATTTCAGTTATAGCACAAAAAACATTTTTCATCAGCAGCCATGCATCCAGTTCTTTCTCGACTCAATTCAACTCAACTAACAACAACTAAACTCAACAAAAATTTTATCTATGAAATTCAAAACTCAACTTTCAACCAAACAACTAAATCAAACATTGATTCACCCCCCCAAACTTAATGTAATCATTGTCCCTAATGATTAAAAATAATAAAAAGAACAAGGGAAACATACCTTCGACACCGACCATCAGTACTCGGCGTCATCATCATCATCTCCATGGAAAGAAGGTGCAGCATCAGCAGTATCATCAGAAGACCACTGCGGAGGAGGTGGATAAGGCACAACAGTGGGCGGATAATTTTGGGCGAGAGCAGCAGTGAAGTTATGCATATATGTCATATGTGCTCGCATCATCTTCCACTACTTCTTCATCTGAGTAAGCACGGCTGTAGAATTATCACGAGTAGAATACTCAGTGGCTGGATGCGTCGGTAGTGACATAGGTCCTTCCAAATAGGAAGGTGCTGGCTCAAAGTGTGGTAGTGGCTCAGAGGGCTGCGGTGGTTCAGCTGCTTGTTCAGAAGTACTGACTGCTTTCTTCTTCTTATCTCGTTTCAAAGCACCAGTAATTTTTATAGGACCCCCGTATCTGAAGAATCTGCTCAGTATCATCCCACAAAACACCGACACTCTGACAAAGCTCAGTAATCAAAGAAGAATGGGGTAAACTGATAGTCGAAGATCCCCTAGCAGCAGCAATGATAGACTCTTGAATTACCCTCCCAGCATCAACAAATTTTCCGGTCACAATGCAGTAGACAAGAGTGGCCTTAGCCTTTGTCACATTTGATGTATGCCCAGATGGCAACATCCTGGCAGCTACAAACTCATGCCAGTTATTCGCTTCACGTCGCAGAAAAATAGATGAAAATGTAACAGGCTCGTGCCTTGCATTTTTCTTCCATTTCTCCCCCTCATGGCACAAAGTTTGAAGTACCAAATCATCGGGAAATGGAACATTTTTGAATGCCTGATACTCATCATCTTCAATGTTTGGCATGTCATAAAAATCATTAATTGTGCGTCTCTCAAACGCCACCAATTTACCTCTAACTCTAACCTTGAAATTCACATCTTTTACCATTAGATTGGCGTAAAACTCGCAAACCAAATATATAACAACCTCTGACGGACTCTTAACAAACGTTTCCCATCCTCTTCTTCTTGCTTCAATTAGTGGAGGAGCATCAAGCTCTCTCTGGCTCATTCCTCGTTCTTTTTGCATCCCCTTCTCACTCAACTCAACATAATAAGATTCGGCTATAGCATTCCAAAACCGATGACGATCATATGGGGCAGTGGAGGATGAAGACAGTGCTCCCTTACCCTTAGTCTTCGGCGGCATTGTAACTCAACAATTCAATGCAAATCAAATGACTCAATCAATTTAACACAGTCTCAAATACACGGCACATCAACAAACACTTTGCGTGCACATCTTCAATGATAACTACTAAACGACCATCAAACCATCTCAAAACAAAAATATCAGAGAACTCACATACACCGTGATAGCAGTTTCACAATGTCTCAAATTTGGAGAAAAATTGAAGCTGATTACCTATTCAATAAGAAATTGGCACAAACCCTTCATCAAGTCTCTGTTCCTGTGCTGTGCGAGTGTCAAGGAGAAATCAGAGATGAAATCAGAGATTCTCTGTTATCAAGATGAAATCCCAAAAAAAATGCTATTAATCTGGATGATCGGAGTATTTTCGGAGGCAATTGGTGCACGAATAGGAGAATTTGAGAGAGATAGTGACTTCTGTGAACAAGAGCTGTGATGCAATTTTAAATATGCTCAGGATCCGTGTGCGCAAGATTTGCGCGTTCCATATGCGCGTTTGCGCTCTATTGTTGCGCAATTGCGCTAATTGTAGCGCAGATGGGACTCTCTTGTTTGCGCTGGGTATGCGCGGATGACATGCGCGATTGCACTAATCCAAGCGCAGACGAGGATTTGTTTGCGCTAGTGTTGCATCAGTGATCCAAAGCGTGAGCGCGGGCGCTTAATAGGAGTGGCACGGGCGCGCCTTGAATTCGCAAAATAACGTCGATTTCGTCCAGGTAAGGCGCGGGCGCTCAGAAAAATGGGGTGGGCGCACCGTCTGCTCGACTTTGAGATTTCTAGAGCCTGAAAAATTTTGAAAATTAAGAAAAATTAAGCTCAAAAAATTGAAAATAAAAAAACTTAAAACAATTAAATAAAAAAAATTAAATAAACTAAAAATAAAAGCAAATAAAATAAAATAAAAATGCTTGGGTTGCCTCCCAAGTAGCGCTTGGTTTAAAGTCGTCAGCCCGACTTTCACCGGTGTTAGATCTTCCCTTTTTCCTTCACACGCCAAATAAATTCCACGATCCGCCGTTTAAGTTTTGCTCTCTTTTTCGTGGCCTTCATTGGTGGTAAATTTGGATTTTTCTTCTTTGACGATTTAACCGCAATATTATCTCTTTGACAGCCCTCTAGCTTCACAACCGGCTCAATTAAGCATAATTTTTCGATGGGTGGATTAGGTGCTTTCATAAATAGATTAAAAATCACCCGTTCGCACTCCACACCCATCGACAATTCACCCTTTTTCACTTCAATTTTTGCATCAGCCGTAGCCAAAAATGGACGTCCAAAAATCAACGGAGCCCCATGATCCGCTTCAATATCCAAGATCACATAATCCGCTGGAAAGATAAATTTATCCACCTTCACTAGAACATCTTCAACAATGCCAAGGGGATATGTAATGCTCCGATCCGCCAATTGCAATGAAATCTTAGTCGATTTCATGTCTCCCAACTCCAAGGACCTATAAATAGATAACGGCATTAAATTAATACTGGCCCCTAAATCACAAAGTGCATTATTAAAATAAGAACCACCAATGGAACAAGGAATAGTAAAACTCCCTGGATCCTTAAGCTTTTGTGGCATTTTCTTTTGAAGCACCGCACTGCACTCTTCAGTCAGATTGACAACCTCGTTCTCTAGCAGTCTCCTTTTCTTGGACATCATCTCCTTGATGAATTTTGCGTAGTTCGGCATTTGTTCCAAAGCTTCAGCAAAGGGGATGTTGATGTGAATTTTCTTGAAAATCTCCAAGAATTTGGAGAACTGCTCATCCAATTCCTTCTTCTTGAACCTCTGTGGGTAGGGAAGTGGAGGCTTGTACATCGGTTTTGGCTCAGTTTTAAGCTCCTTCTCTTCGAGTTCCTTCTCTTTCTCGACATCAGCTGCATGTTCCTGGACTCCAACTTCTTGTCCACTCCTCAACTCTATGGCCTTACACTATTCTATGGGATTCACATCAGTATTGCTAGGAAACTGGCCTCTGTTATTATCCTTCAGTGCGTTCGCCAATTTCCCTATGCTAGTCTCCATGGATTGCAACACAGCACCCATGTTGGCCATGTGCGTCTCCAAGCTGTCAAGGCGAGACTCAGTTCTCGCCATCCTCTTACCTGATTCCTACACAAAGGTACTAACTATGTCCTCCAAAGACAGCTTACCATCACCCTTATTAGTATTGTTAGCATATGAAAAATTTTCATTATTCCTCAAACTAGGGTGATAAGCATTAGGAACCGGATTACCTCTGTAAGCTCCATAACCTCGGTAGCCATTAGGATGGATATAATTAACTTCCTCTGGGTTATGTGATCCCTCAACTCCAATGGAATCTGCAACGGTGATCTTATTCAAAGAAGCTACCTGTGTAGTCAGTGCAGATAATTGGGCCGTGATAGATGTGAGAGGATCTACTGCATACACTCCAGCTGGCTTCTTGACTCCCACTCGCTCAGATGGCCATTGAAAACTGTTTATCGTCATCTGTTCCAGCATATCATAGGCTTGAGCGGGGTCCTTTGCAAAAATAGTTCCTCCAGAAGCAGAATCCACGTTCATCCTCGTAGGTGCATTCAGTCCGTTGTAAAACCACTCGATCTGTTCCCAATCTGCAAAATTATGGTTAGGACAACGTCTAAGTATTTCTTTGTACCTTTCCCACGCCTCGTAAAGCTATTCAGAATCCATCTGCCTGAAAGTGCTGATCTCTATCTTCAACTGGGTAGACCTTGGCAGGTGGAAAATATTTAGCAAGAAATTTTTCTGCCATCCCCTCCCAAGTAGTGATGCTTCCAAGCGGCAGTGATTGCAACCAACTTCTGGCTTGATCCCTGACAGAAAACGGAAACAAGCGTAAACGAATAATATCCTCAGGAACACCGTTAAATTTTACCATATCAGTAATTTCTAAAAAGGTCCTGAGATGCAAGTGAGGATCAGCTGTGGCACTCCTATTAAATTGGTTCGATTGAACCATATTGATCAAGGCCGGCTTTAGCTCAAAATTGTTGGCATTGATTGTTCCTCGAGCTATTCCAGAGTAGTGAGCCTGGATCGTCGGCCTTAAGTGATCTCTGATAGGCACCAGGGGAGCTTGATTCACATTCTCTTCAGCCATGTTATAAATTTCTTCTCTTCTCGCTCTTCTCAAAGCACGTGCAGTTCGTTCGATCTCCGGATCAAAAAGTAGAGAATTCACACTTTGAGATCGTCGCATAAACTTCAATTAAAATTAAGAAGAATTTAATTAGTAACTTCAAAATAAAATAAAAAAAACTCTAAATTAAAATCTAGACTAATTGGTAACAAGACTAAAAAAATAATCAAAATTACTCCCCGGAAACGGCGCCAAAAACTTGTTGTGAAAATTCCTCGCAAGCGTACGAGTGTCAAGTTTTAATATAGTGATTAAATCAGATATCGATCTCATAGGGAGTAAAATGAAAATATTTAGTGCTTGTAATTAAAATAGTCTAAACTTTATCTAGAAAATCAATAATCAAGAATTTTGCAATAAAAATAAATAATCAGTGAAGTTTTTATAGCACGCACACAACTTGCAGATATAATCAATCAGAGAAAATTGGTCTAGAGGTATAGATTTCACTTGGTTTCAACAACAGTCAATCCTAAATGATTAATCTTCATAAATTCCAATCAATTAATAACCAAGAACACTTACGTATATTATTTCCCTCTCCCGAGCAACAAATAATGTTTATCAACTATAATTCAATTCCAATATTCCTATTAAGAATTTATCACAGTGATCTATCACAAAACAATGTTCTTTTTAAAAGCTCTGTTAAAATCATACACTCTCCCGAGCTATATAAATAATTAACAGTGTAGTTCTAATGTCCTATTCAAAATCCTCTCTCCCGAGCAAGGATATCAAATAAATATAACAAATCAATTATTGTTCAGATAATTGAAAAGACAATCAATTCTAGAAAAATAATTAATTTAGAAGAAACTCAATCCAATAAAATCAAAAATTCATGAAAGCGTCTACACCAGGTTCCATCCGACCTCTAGTCTCTAAAAATTTAGTTCATAATAAAATTCTGAATAAACCAAAACATGTTCAAAAATCTAAACATATTCAGAATAAAGTAAAAGTAAAAAATCAAATCCGTCGTCGACGCCGTGTCCGGTCGATCGAACTCCGTCTTTGTTCTTCAAATTAAGCTCCAGAAATCCTCAACAAAATCTCACGATTAATTCTCTGATCTCTAGTGGATGTGTGTGGCGGCTTCCCCCTTTTTTTCTGACAAAGAATTCCCTTTTATATCGCTCAAGAAAAAGCCCACTCAAAAGCCCACGAAAATAATTGCCCAAAATAATTAAAACAGATATACAGCGACGGGGCGGGCGCGCTATAGACGGCGCAGGAGCGCCTTAGTCTCGACTTAAATCTCACATAAACAAAGCAGTAGCGCGTTAGCACATCTGGGAGCGCTAACAACAAGTGCTGATCATGAAGCCCAATTTAAAAGCCCATTCTATTCCTTCTTGTCTCTGATCGTTTCTTTCTTTCTTCATCTTTTCTTTCTCTTTTATTTTATTTTCTTCTCTTCTTTTTCCTCCCTTTTTCACATAAAATCAATAATTCCCTACACTCACAAAAACAACAAAATACCCCCATAACTGCTCGAAACAAACAATTAATAATTAAAATCATATATAAATTAAGTGTATAAAGTACACTTATCATGTAACGCCCGGAATTATTTAATTTTAATCCGAGAATAATTAATTTGGGAATATTTGGAGTTTGGATTTAAATTCTACTATTCTTAAATTGATTAGGATTGAAATTGAATGAATTGAGTAATTGAGGACTGAATTGCTATTTTGGAAGAGTTGAGGGGCCAAAGTGCAATTAGGGGATTTGAGTGGGACACTTGTTATGTTTAAACCTTGCTCACGTGTGAAACACTAAATTCCATCAGATTTCTCAAAGTTGAAGGAGAAAGAACCGAGAGCAACTTTCCAAGAAATCTCCAATTCATTTCTTCTTCTTCAAATTTCTATATCTTGAGCTACGGTTATCCGAATTCGATTCCGAAAGATGTTTTGGAATCCTCTCGACAAGACCTTCGATTTGATGTAAGTTTTTCTGTCTTTCATGTTGGTTTGAGAATTCGAAATGGACAGGGATCAGAAGTTGGAATGAATTTGATGGTTTTGATCTTCTAGCTTTGATGTTCTTGAAGTTTGGTTAAAGAGTGATGTGTATATCATGTCCTTATGATTTCCAGATATGTTTCAATTGATATATACTTGCTGATATGTTGAGTTGAGTTGTTGAACATCTGATATGAATGTTAGAAATGATTTAGAGTTGTTCGGGATCGCCGAAGTAATACCGAAATGCCGTCGAACTCTTGAATCGAAATGATTTGCTATTGTTCTTGGAATCTGAAGTTGTTGAAATGTTAGCTGATGATTCCTTGTTTGTTATTCTATGATTTCAGTGTGTAAACAGGACAAGTGAACTCGAGAACGTTGAATTCGAAACCGATAGAAGAGCACACAAGGTTGGTTGAGTTTCCTTTGAAGTTATTGTGGAAGGTTGAGTTGATACTGAACAGAATTTGAGTTGTGTTTGGTAATTGATCTTGGACAGAACTGGACAAGCTCAAAGACATCCTAGACATCACATTTGAAAGGTAAAAGTGGACTACTATTTGATTGGGATTACAACTCGAGATGGTTTGTATCGAGTTCCCTCAATTCACATACTTGTTTGTTTAAGTGCTCTTATGTGTTTTCCTTTGATTACTTGGATAAGTCTTTGATATAATGAATGCTTTGATTATGATATATGTTGCATTCATCTTGATGACTTATTCCTTGAATTTGAAATGAACGGACACGTTCGAATAGACGATTTGAGGGATTGTATATGTATGGCCTGGGTGGTTGTTTTAGCCTAGTGTCTGAACTACATATATAATGGCTTCAAAGTCTAGAGGAGCAAGATAGTAGCCCCACTTCGATAGGGTGTGTCGGTGGATTAGCTATGATATCTTCTTCTCGGGATCCCAGTCGATGAATGACGAAATGAACCTTGTTTTGAAAGCATGCATTGTATTTACTTCTATATCATGATTGTGATATTGATTATGCATGTTTAGTTGCTTTTACTGGGAAATCTATTTCTCACCGGAGTTATCCGGCTATTGTTTTGTTGTATGTGTCTTTGCAATAGGAGGAAGTAGAACCGGGCAAAGGCGGACTTAAAGAACAAGGGATGAAATCGATATAGCGTGAGGATCCGAGTTAGGAGTTATGTGTGCTGTCATGAAGTTTATTGAGTCTTAAACATGATCATGTTAGAAGATACTTGTACCAAGACTTGTAGATGATTGAGTTGTGGTTTTGTTGATGTTTATAGGATTGGAAATATGTTGTAAATCCTTGAATCAACATAAGGTGTCTTGAACTTGATATATGACAATGTTATTGCATGTTATGAGAATTATGATTATGTTGTAAAGCCTTGGAATGGTTTATTCCTAGCATTAAAAGCATGTTAGAATGCATGGTAGTTGTTATGCTTGATTTCATCATGTCTAGACTTTGGTAGGACATGATCTTGAATCAATCATAGGCATGATCTCGTTTTTGACAGCAGCTGAGCCATTATTTTTTTTCAGTTGGTTTGGCTGGCGCACGGGCGAGCTCCTGCTCGCGCGCGCGCGAGCCATTCCAGGGGACCTCGGTCCCATTGTTCGGCGCGCGCGTGAGGGGTGATGCCCGCGCGTGCGCAGTGCAACTTATTTAAAAAAAAAATTTTTTTTTTTAATTCTTTTGTTTAGACTTTGATTATTGTCTAACATGGTTTAATAATGATTAATGAGATTAATGAGAGATTAGAACTCGGGTCATCACAACAGGTGGTATCAGAGCAAGACAATTCTGGACTTAGATAGACAATGAGTGGGGTAGATCGAGTCATCTGCTTTACTTATTTATGATCTATGCTATGATTTAATTACGTGATTGAATTACATGGTTTAAATGATAGCATGATTTACTCTCAAGTAATTTATTACAGTATTGTATTTATTTTATTTGAAAGTATGAGTACTATAATTAACGACACATGTTTACTGGAATATTTGGAATGATTAGAGGCATGTGATCTGTTAATTATGATATGCTACCTGATTATCGGAATTGATTGGAAGCATGTCTTGTTGAGTACTTGTTCTTCGATTCTTTATTTACACATGAATCAGAACCGAGTCTTGATCAGAGGTAAGATGATCGGAGAAGGACTGAGATAATTTGATGATTTGGTATTCTAACCATGTTGATAATCAGATATGTCTCGAAGACCAGGCCGACCTCCTCTGAGACCCCATGTTCCTATTCCTCTGCCAGAACAGACAGTTCATACTCCACCGACAGTTGTCACACCGATAGTGCCTCGAGCTACTGCAGTGCCGAGTAATGAACAGGGAAGTACGTCAAGAGATATGACTGATATGACAGCAACTCCTATGGAAACACTTCTGAAACGTTTCCAATCCTACAAGCCGCCTACTTTGAAAGGTATAGAAAATGCTGTTGAATGCGAGGGATGGCTTGATGATATGGAGATGCTATTTGATTCACTTGACTACGGGGATGAACGGAGAGTTAGATTGATTGGGCACCAGTTGCATGAAGTTGCGAAGAGCTGGTGGTTCACTACAAAAAGAGCTTTGGAGCGTAGAGGAACTGTACTGACTTGGAATGTCTTCAAAACTGAGTTCTACCAACGCTTCTTTCCTGTGTCTTACCGCAAGGATAAAGGGGCTGAGTTTGCAAATCTGAAACAGGGAAATTTGAATATCGAAGACTATGTTGCAAAATTCTCTACATTGCTACGTTTTGCTCCACATGTTGCTGACAGTGACGAGGCTATGGCTGATCAGTTTATCAATGGCCTGAGTCCGGATGTTTTTACACTGGTGAATACAAGGCGACCGAATACCTTTGCTGATGCCTTGAATAGTGCCAAGGGAGCGGAAGCTGGTTTGATACAGCAGCGAGGAGCTTCGTATACCACACAACCTCTGAGACAGTCACAACTTGCAGCTCCAACTCCGCAACAGCAACCTTTTCGATTTGAAGGTGGTAGTAGCAGTGGAAAGAAAAGGTTCTTGCAAGAAAGAGGAAAACAGTTTAAGAAGTCTGGGAGCAGTTCTTCGAGTTCCAGTAGTACGAAGGAGAAGTCAGGAGTGTTCTGCAACAGTTGTGGTGGAAATCATCCAACCGATCAGTGCCGAGGTGTATCTGGGAGGTGCCATATATGCCAGCAGACAGGTCATTTTGCAAGGGTGTGTCCTCAGAGAAATACTGGACAGGCAAGAGGTGCAGAGTCATGACGATCAGTGGCTCAACCTGGAAGACAGGCCTCTTCTGTTCATTCTTTCCAGCCAGCACATACACAGCAGCAGACTCGACCAGGTGGAAGTCAGGCAGGCAATAAGCCTCAGAGACAGCAGGCTCATGTCTTTGCTTTGACTGAGGAGCAGGCACAGGGAGCACCTGATGAGGTGATTGCAGGTAACTGTTCTATTTCTGGTTATTCTGCTTATGTGTTGTTTGATACCGGTGCATCCCATACGTTTCTATCTGCCAAATTTGTTGCATTGCATTCTTTGCTTGTTGAGTCATTACCTGTTGTAGTATCTGTTTCTTCTCCTTTGGGGAGGGGTCTTATCTTGATTCAGATAGTAAAGAATTGTGTACTACAGTATGAGGGTAATGAGATTGAGATCGATTGTTTTGTACTTGGTATGTCTGATTTTGATTGTATTATTGGGATTGATATGCTGAATAAGTACAGAGCTACCGTCGATTGCTTTCAGAAGGTAGTGAGATTCAGACCTGAGATGGCTGGAGAATGGAAGTTCTATGGTAAGGGTTCACGTGCTAAGATTCCTCTTATTTCTGTATTATCTATGACCCGACTTTTGCAGAAAGGAGCGGAGGGATTTCTTGTTTATGCAGTGGATTTGTTGAAACCTAGCCTGAACCTGGCTGACTTGCCAGTGGTTAGTGAATTTGCGGACGTCTTTCCGGATGAGATTCCAGGATTACCTACGTATCGTGAGATTGACTTCAACATTGAACTGATGCCTGGAACTGCACCGATTTCGAAAGCACCTTATCGAATGGCACCAGTTGAACTGAAAGAATTGAAGGAACAGTTAGAAGATTTACTGGCCAAGGGATACATTCGACCCAGTGTTTCTCCTTGGGGAGCTCCAGTTCTGTTTGTCAGAAAGAAAGACGGTTCAATGAGATTGTGTATTGATTACCGGCAACTGAACAAGGCTACGGTAAAGAACAAATACCCTTTGCCTCGTATTGATGATTTGTTTGATCAGTTGCAGGGTTCTTCGGTGTATTCCAAGATCGATCTGAGATCTGGATACCATCAGCTGAGAGTTAGGGATTCTGATATTCCTAAGACTGCGTTCAGAACCAGGTATGGCCATTATGAGTTTATAGTTATGCCGTTTGGTTTGACGAATGCTCCAGCTGTATTCATGGCTTTGATGAACCGAGTATTTCAGAAGTATCTCGATGATTTTGTGATTATCTTTATTGATGATATTCTGATATATTCCAAGAATCAGATTGATCATGCTGAACATCTGAGAACAGTTTTGAAAACCTTACGAGCCGAGAAATTGTATGCTAAACTTTCGAAATGTGAGTTTTGGCTGAAACAGGTTGTCTTTCTTGGACATATTATATCTGGAAATGGTATTTCTGTGGATCCAAGTAAAGTAGAAGCAGTGATCAGTTGGTCAAGACCGACATCTGTTCCTGAGATCCGGAGTTTTATGGGATTGGCTGGGTATTATCGTCGATTTATCAAAGATTTTTCCAGTATTGTGAAGCCAATTACTCAGTTAACTCAGAAAAAATGCTCCTTTTATCTGGTCTCAAGCTTGTGAATCTAGTTTTCTTGAGTTGAAGACACGACTGACCAGTGCACCAGTCTTGACGATTCCTTCAGGTACTGGTGTTTTCACTGTTTACTGTGATGCATCTCATCGAGGATTAGGATGTGTGTTGATGCAGCGAGGACATGTGATTGCTTATGCTTCGAGACAGTTGAAGCCTCACGAAACCAGATATCCGATTCATGATCTTGAATTGGCCGCCATTGTATTTGCTTTGAAGATTTGGCGACATTATCTGTACGGGGAGCAGTTTGAGATTTATTCTGATCACAAGAGTCTGAAGTATCTATTTTCACAGTCAGAATTGAATATGAGACAGCGGAGGTGGCTTGATTTGCTTAAAGACTTTGATTGTGAGATTAAGTACTATCCAGGGAAATCGAATGCGGCAGCAGATGCACTCAGTCGAAAGGTATGTTCTTTGTCCTTATCGACGATTGGTGTATCGAATTTGATTGAAGACTGTTGTCTGTCTGGGTTAGTATTTGATACGAATTATCAAACTCTTCGACTCTATCAAATGCAAGCTGAACCAGCTTTATTGGTAAGAATTCGAGATGCTCAGAAACTTTATCAGAATATACAGAATTCGATTGAGAAACTCAGATCAGGGCATGTATCTGAATATCGGGTTCGAGATGATCTTCTTTATGTTCACAATCGCCTTGTAGTGCCTGATATTTCTGATGTGCGACAACAACTACTGACAGAGGCGCATTGTAGTCGTTATAGTATTCATCCTCGAGGTAGGAAGATGTATAATGATCTGAAAACTCGATACTGGTGGAAACCAATGAAGTCTGATATCACTGATTTTGTATCTCGGTGTCTGAACTGCCAACAGGTAAAGGCTGAAAGGAATAAACCGCCTGGCTTGTTACAGAGTTTATCCGTGCCTGAATGGAAATGGGATCATATTTCCATGGATTTCGTGACGAGATTACCTCGATCTTCTAGAGGTTATGATGCTATCTGGGTGATTATCGATAGATTGACGAAGTCTGCGTGTTTTATACCTTATCGTATGACGTACAGACGTGATCAGATGGCAGAAATTTATGTCCGTGAAATTGTTAGATTACATGGTGTGCCGAAGTCTATTGTATCAGATCGTGATCCTCGATTTACATCTCACTTCTGGCATAGCTTAAAGAGTGCTTTGGGTACTCAGCTTCGTTTGAGCACAGCTTATCATCCACAAACAGACGGGCAGTCTGAGCGTACCATTCAGACATTGGAGGACATGTTGAGAGCTGTAGTGCTTGATTTTGGCACGAGTTGGCAAGATTCATTACCTCTTTGTGAATTCTCGTACAACAACAGCTATCAATCGAGTATTGGAATGGCTCCTTTTGAAGCTTTATACGGAAGAAAATGTCGATCTCCTTTGTACTGGGATGATATTTCTGAAGTACCTGATATTGGTCCTGATATGATCCGTGATATGAATGACCAGGTGAAGCTTATTCAGAAACGAATGAAGACAGCTCAAGATAGATAGACGAAATATGCCAACATTCGACGTCGACCTTTGTCTTTTGAACAGGGGGATCGAGTATTTTTGAAGATTTCTCCGTTCAGAGGCACTGTCAGATTTGGCAAGCGAGGGAAGTTGTCTCCACGATATATTGGTCCTTATGAGATTCTGGAGAAAATAGGCAATCTTGCCTATCGATTAGCTCTTCCTCCGGCGTTATCTGGAATACATGATGTCTTTCATGTATCAATGCTTCGAAAGTATCTTTCTGATGAATCTCATGTACTTCAATCTGATGAAGCTGAACTCGACGAGACTTTGAGTTATTTCGAAAAGCCGATTCAGATTCTTGATCGTAAAGAGAAGCAACTTCGTACGAAGACTATTCCGCTTGTGAAGGTTCAGTGGAGTCGTCATGGTATTACAGAAGCGACTTGGGAGACTGAATCAGATATGAGACAACGATTTCCAGAGTTATTTTCTTGATGTGAGTCTCCTTTAGTTTTCTGTTATCTGATATCTGTGATATGATTTGTTGATATTACTAAGATTTCGAGGACGAAATCGAGTCTTAGTGGGGGGGAATTGTAACGCCCGGAATTATTTAATTTTAATCCGAGAATAATTAATTTAAAAATATTTGGAGTTTGGATTTAAATTCTACTATTCTTAAATTGATTAGGATTGAAATTGAATGAATTGAGTAATTGAGGACTGAATTGCTATTTTGGAAGAGTTGAGGGGCCAAAGTGCAATTAGGGGATTTGAGTGGGACACTTGTTATGTTTAAACCTTGCTCACGTGTGAAACACTAAATTCCATCAGATTTCTCAAAGTTGAAGGAGAAAGAACCGAGAGCAACTTTCCAAGAAATCTCCAATTCATTTCTTCTTCTTCAAATTGCTATATCTTGAGCTACGGTTATCCGAATTCGATTCCGAAAGATGTTTTGGAATCCTCTCGACAAGACCTTCGATTTGATGTAAGTTTTTCTGTCTTTCATGTTGGTTTGAGAATTCGAAATGGACAGGGATCAGAAGTTGGAATGAATTTGATGGTTTTGATCTTCTAGCTTTGATGTTCTTGAAGTTTGGTTAAAGAGTGATGTGTATATCATGTCCTTATGATTTCCAGATATGTTTCGATTGATATATACTTGCTGATATGTTGAGTTGAGTTGTTGAACATCTGATATGAATGTTAGAAATGATTTAGAGTTGTTCGGGATCGCCGAAGTAATACCGAAATGCCGTCGAACTCTTGAATCGAAATGATTTGCTATTGTTCTTGGAATCTGAAGTTGTTGAAATGTTAGCTGATGATTCCTTGTTTGTTATGCTATGATTTCAGTGTGTAAACAGGACAAGTGAACTCGAGAACGTTGAATTCGAAACCGATAGAAGAGCACACAAGGTTGGTTGAGTTTCCTTTGAAGTTATTGTGGAAGGTTGAGTTGATATTGAACAGAATTTGAGTTGTGTTTGGTAATTGATCTTGGACAGAACTGGACAAGCTCAAAGACATCCTAGACATCACATTTGAAAGGTAAAAGTGGACTACTATTTGATTGGGATTACAACTCGAGATGGTTTGTATCGAGTTCCCTCAATTCACATACTTGTTTGTTTAAGTGCTCTTATGTGTTTTCCTTTGATTACTTGGATAAGTCTTTGATATAATGAATGCTTTTATTATGATATATGTTGCATTCATCTTGATGACTTATTCCTTGAATTTGAAATGAACGGACACGTTCGAATAGACGATTTGAGGGATTGTATATGTATGGCCTGGGTGGTTGTTTTAGCCTAGTGTCTGAACTACATATATAATGGCTTCAAAGTCTAGAGGAGCAAGATAGTAGCCCCACCTCGATAGGGTGTGTCGGTGGATTAGCTATGATATCTTCTTCTCGGGATCCCAGTCGATGAATGACGAAATGAACCTTGTTTTGAAAGCATGCATTGTATTTACTTCTATATCATGATTGTGATATTGATTATGCATGTTTAGTTGCTTTTACTGGGAAATCTATTTCTCATCGGAGTTATCCGGCTATTGTTTTGTTGTATGTGCCTTTGCAATAGGAGGAAGTAGAACCGGGCAAAGGCGGACTTAAAGAACAAGGGATGAAATCGATATAGCGTGAGGATCCGAGTTAGGAGTTATGTGTGCTGTCATGAAGTTTATTGAGTCTTAAACATGATCATGTTAGAAGATACTTGTACCAAGACTTGTAGATGATTGAGTTGTGGTTTTGTTGATGTTTATAGGATTGGAAATATGTTGTAAATCCTTGAATCAACATAAGGTGTCTTGAACTTGATATATGACAATGTTATTGCATGTTATGAGAATTATGATTATGTTGTAAAGCCTTGGAATGGTTTATTCCTAGCATTAAAAGCATGTTAGAATGCATGGTAGTTGTTATGCTTGATTTCATCATGTCTAGACTTTGGTAGGACATGATCTTGAATCAATCATAGGCATGATCTCGTTTTTGACAGCAGCTGAGCCATTATTTTTTTTCTGTTGGTTTGGCTGGCGCACGGGCGAGCTCCTGCTCGCGCGCGCGCGAGCCAAGCCAGGGGACCTCGGTCCCATTGGCTGGCGCGCGCGCGAGGGATGATGCCCGCGCGTGCGTAGTGCAACTTATTTAAAAAAAATTTTTTTTTTTTTAATTCTTTTGTTTAGACTTTGATTATTGTCTAACATGGTTTAATAATGATTAATGAGATTAATGAGAGATTAGAACTCGGGTCATCACATATCATCTATCCCTGTCATCTCTGACTCGATCCTGCCCCAGCTGTTGCCAAGTACACATACAAACAAAGACAACAGCCAAATAATCCGGTGAAAATAATATTCCCAGTAAAAGAGACTAGCATGCAATATCAAATAAGCATTTCAAATCGAAATACATCAACTTCCAGATATTCAAATATCAACCATGCAATTTCAAGACAAATCAAAATGAAATGCATGTCTTTAAAACTCTTGGATTATCAAGTCCGGTTAATCACAACATTGCTGCTTTTGCTTTTGGGATCCCGAGGATGAGATCACGTAAACAACTCACCGACTCTCCCGATCGAGGTGGTGCCACGTATCTCCATCCTCTAGACTTTGATGCGACTATAAGGAGTATGCTAATACTAGGTGAAACGGCTACACCCAGGCCACTAACACAATATTGCCCCCAAAATGTCTAACATAAAAAGGCCGTCCTGCCCGCTGAAATCAAGGATTCTTAGCCTAAGATGAATGCAATGCAAACATATCTCAATCAACTAAATTCGAGTAAAAGCAAATAACATGCAAATATGTGATTCTTCGGAACACTCGAATCAAATCGGATTCGAGTCACTCGTTCCATTCCAGTCTAAGTCATCTTATACCTTTTCTCAAACGTCGATGCTCCAAACCTGGAAACAACAACGATTTCTCAATCAAGATTCCATCAAAATTTCTCAATCGAATATAAGAAATCGATACTATACCAGCTACAATTTTCAAATCTATTCAACTCCTGAAATCTCACAACTCAACGGCCTTCGAACGAATCTGTACGGAGGTAAGAGAAGATCAACAATGACGATCAAACTCAATAGCCAAATATCATCGACTCAAAACGGTTCAAAATCCCAATTTCAAACCGGCGGCATAACGGCTATATTCTAATTAAACCGGAATCGCAGACATCATCATAACAACGATATCAGCTCAATACAATGCCCAAACAAGAACAAAAGCTCAAACCCAACAAATCTAAAAATCCTCATTTTCGAAATGGCTTTCAAAAAATCATAACAAATCCGAACGATGTTCTATTTCAAAATCGACAGAGAATAAACGATCAGAACTCTGCCAAGAACAACATACTCGCAACTCAATCGATTCTAACAACATCCTAAAAATAGAACGGATCTGATCGGAGAAATACTTACGATATAACGGAGCTCTCGCTGCCGTGATCGCTAATCTGCCTTCAGAATTAAATTCCAACGAACGGATCGAGCTCGGGATGAAATCTGGAAAGCTTGGAAGTCTCTTGGGCATCTTCAATGGAGGAGGGAGACGTTGGAGGGAATGAAGAAGTGAAAGAATGGGTCAACTTATGCTTAAATATCTATTTAAGTCCAAATTTGCATTTTAGTCCCTCAAATTTCTGAAATTTGCAAAAAGGGCCCTGATAAAAAACAAGTCGGCTCTTGAACTCAGGAGTCTCCGATTATCTCAAATAAAGTCAATTAAGATAAAATCGAGGCGTTACATTAGTCATATTTGAATTAATATTTTAAATTTTTTGATGTCACCCTTTTTAAAATATTTTCAAAACTAGATCTTTAATTTATTTAGTTGTGTAGTTCAGTGTTTATTTTGTTTAAAAATTACTTTTAATACTTCAAAGTGTACCATTTAAATGTTTATTTTAAAGCATGCGACTTCGAGTTAAGCGGTATTGGTGTATCAATATTCCTTCCAGTTTTAGATAGTACGTGAGAGTTATTTGAGTTCTTAGTTAGTGTTAGAAATTTATTTTTTTATGAGATTGTATGAGTTTGTCGAAGAATATTTAACTTGCGCATTAGGAGATATTAGTTGTTGTGTCATTGTTTTAATTTATTTTCTTATGAATGTATTTTAGTCAGATGCAACAAAGTGCATAGTTTGTTTAGAAATTGATAGACGTATGTATTGTCAGTTAAGTTAATAAAGAGAAAATCGTGCGAAGACTTGGAATACATACTTTGTATTATATCATAGATATTTTGAGTTTTACTCTTGCTAAGAGGATAAATATGGTTTTTGGACAATAGTGAATCGGTTATTTAGGAGCCTTTAGATTATAAGAACTATTATTCCGAACATTTTTTTTCTTTTTCCTCTCTTGTGCTCATATCCATTGCAACATATTCTTTCTAATATCCAAAATCTCTTTACGCATCCTTTGTGCATTTATGGATTCGTTTGACATCAATCAACGTTTTATTCTACTACTTTGACATTGGTTGAACTTTTAATAAAACCTTGTTCATATTTCAAATTTCTTGAAATTTTCTCCGGTTCTAGAGCCTCATGTTGATGTGAGTGAGACTCACTTTGTCTTTGTTTTTGGTGATCTACTTATGTTGTGTGGTTGGCATCTGAATATGTCTTAGGACCGTTGTTTCCCTGATTATCGACTTGTGTGGACTTCTCTCGATTGAAGTCACTCTGATTGCTCTTAATTGTGCTTTGATTGTTTGATCATGATTTCATTACCCAGAAATGAGTGATCACGAGATCTGTATCTTGTTGGCTCATATTCATTAATTTTGGAGCCTCCATTATTATTCACACACCCCTAGAATTGAATTATAAGTGAGTTATTTTCACCTATCTATATTTTTATCTCCAGCTTGTTTGTTTGTAATGCTTGCATTAATTCATTTCGTATTAAGAAACTTTACTTATGTTTGTTCTCTTTCATGATCCATCATAATGAGGATTTGGGTGGATTATAGTTTCAATTATCATTTCTATTTCTTGTGTCGAGTTGGCTCGTAACCGCATAGTAAGTGTTTAGACTGATGGGATTTAGCATTAATACTAGATAAAATCCTAAGTTAATGTCGTGATCCGAGGAATGATGACTATCAATTATATCTTGTTCTAGCGAGAAGATTTCTAGTTAGTGAATTAGTTGAAAGTGTTTTTTTATTATAATCGGGATCGTTAAGAGTAAAAAGACAATTTTGGTAAACCGAGTGGTTGTATTAATGGACTGATTAGAATTTGGAAACATATACGGGAGTAAATTTTCCCCCTTAGAATCGATAACTTGGGTGATCCATCACAAGATTAGGATATAGAGATGTCCCTAGAGAACTTTTAAGTATTACATTTGCATTCTAGGATTTTGTGAATGTCAACCGATAAGACTAATGCACCAACTATGGGTATAAAATGATGAATAGAATATCCAGGAAGTTTTTTTGTATAATCTGTAGATTTTTTAGCGATTAAATATTATTGTACTGGAGGAATGTGATATGTTTAACTACCCATTTGGATTCTATATATTATTTGATAATATCTTGGGGCTGAAAAATAATGGATTTTATGGTTGTGTTTTCTTTTTATGGATTAGATTTAATTTTTAGAAATGGGTCAGTCAACCAATCCTAAGTTGAGTAGAGCTATTCGTTCTACTTGTAGGTTAACTGAGTTAGAGTTGTTGATTAAGAAAATTTTTAATCGTCCTTAGAAGCGTTGTGAGATGTAGTAACTAATACGGGGTTGAGCATGATCCAGGATCATTAAGCGAAGCTATGCTAATAAGTGGCATAGGCCTTTAGAATTTTAAATTTGGTTATTAAGTTGTTCTTGAAGGTATCATCGTTCGGTAACACTATTGATTTGAGTATATAGGAAATTAACTCGTTTTGTTTGCCCTTTAGCCATCTTATTTAGAAAAGTTTAGTGATTAGTTGCTAAGTATTTTGGGAACTTGTGGACTTCATAAGAGCTCGATTTCTAGATTATATATGCTAAGCTTAATTGGTAAGTAAACATTAAGCCAAGTTTCGTTGTTTAAAGTTTTTTTTTTAAATTTATAGTCGAGATTGACATAAATTATTTATTGGTTTTAAAGACTTTATTTCTTGAAATTGTGATCCAGGATTTAAGGTTGTCGAACTAAGGAAAGTATTAGATATTTTAAGTCATTAGGCGGTGAATTAAAACCTCATAAGGTCACATTGGAATAGTGATTAGAAATTTTTCTTAGGATACCATCAGTTGGGAACAAATAAAAATTCTGAATTTATTTTTGTAGCAGGAGTTAGACAGATCCTTGATGATATAGATATAAATAAACATCAGAGTGCACAACGAAAGCTGATTAGAGCCAACTCATGTGGGTTAAAGGTTATAAAATGTATTGTTGATAAGGTCTAGGTATTTGAACCGAGTTGTTAAGTTTAAAATTTCGAGGACGAAATTTTATTTAAAGGGGGAAGAAATTGTAGCACCTAAAATCCAATTTACTAAATCGCATGCATTAAATTAAATAAATATTATGATTATTATTTTTAAGTTTAATGAGTTTAAAATTATTTATCTGAATTATTTGTTAATAAAATATTTATTATTTATTCAAATAATTTTTATTGTACTAACTATTTAATTAATGCTTTTAATTGTTTAAGTTTATTTGTCAAAATGATTTTTATTGTTCAACTTAATTGTTTTAAATATTTTAAAGGTTTAAGCTTGCTTAATTAAATGATTTTAATTATTTAGTTTATCCATTTAAATGATCTTAATTGCTCTGCTTATTTATTTAAAATAACTTGAATTTATTGGATAATTATATAAATTATTTTAATTTTTAGCTATTTATTTAAATATTTTTAACTGTCTAAGTCGTTTTAAAGGTTTTTATTTTCCGCTTGTGTATTTATTTAAATGAATTTTAAACAATCATTTAGTTTATTTAAATTATTTTAATCGCTCTGTTGTTATTTAAATATTTTTCTTATTGCCGTGACATCAAAATATTTAAAGTATTGATTTTAATTTCTAAGTTGATGTTTAAATTCTTTCATATGTTTATTTGCTTAATTATTAAGTTAATTATTCTTGAATTTGGTGAACTTCGGCCCCAACACGCGGTAAAGGTTGACACGGTGGGAAAAACCTCATATTCTAAATTTTTATGACCTAAAATTCATGAGAGTTAAAGAAAATAAAAAAAAAATTATTTTTAAATTTTTCCGGGTGACAAAAATCGCGTAAGTGCATTCTTGCGCGTAATTTCCGATATTTCTTAAAATTAGCCTTTTTAGACCCGGACTAGTGAAATTCTATTCTTAATTTTTAAATTAGGGATTTTAAAGTTAGAAATTCAAAACGAGTGCAAAAGTTATAGGCCTAAAGTTGTAATAGTGGGAGTAGCACTTTAATAAGTGTAGTGACACTTTTACACTCACCCAACACTCACACCACCTTCCTATACATACACATATACGCATCTATCAAACAAGTTAAACCCTAGAACACAAACCCACACACACACACACTAAACTCATGCCTCACTCTCCCATTTCCCCTCCATAGCCGCCCCTCACTCTTCTCCACAAGTCATCACCATTGGCTCCCTCCAATTCCTTTCCCCTTCACTTCGATCGCCCATCCCAGCCACCAGCCACTGCCGTGCTGCCCTAAGGACCACCTTAGAAAGCCATCCAGCTGCTGCTCGTGGAGTCTTAGTGCTTGTCCGCCCCTTTTCTCCTTGTTCCTTCAAAGTTTAGGCAAGAAATTTCACTTCTCTTTTTAAACCCAAGCATAGAATATATGTTTTCTTGGTTCTTTCTCTTTGATTTCCTATTTTTCAAATATTTTTATTCATATGTGGGGAATTTGGTTCTAAAAATCAGTAGGCGTAGGTGTGTGTTTCGAAAATTTACATGCTTCGTTGCTAGAATGCTTTAGGAATTGAAATGGGTTGGAAATCTTGCATAAATAGAAATGTGTTGGTGAATTGATGAAAATTCAGTAGTTTTAATGGGTTAGGCTGGGACCATTTCATGTTTATTTGTAGTGATTTGAGCCACGTATCATGTAAATTTATTTCCTTAAATTTATATGTTGAAAAGTTACAAATTCGATTGAAATTAGGGCGTTTGAAATCAAAATTTTTATGAAATGGATGAGAGGGTTGAGGAGCTGCCCATGATGTGTTATTAGGATGTAAATGTGATCTTGGAAGTGTGTTAGATGGGTGATAGGGGGTGGACTTAGAGAATTTTAGATGAGGTGTTGGTTTATAGTGTTTGAGGTTGCCTGGTGATTGTATAGGGATAAATCTTTGAATTGAGCTAGCAACGGGCAAGTGACTAGTTCAAGGGCTTTTGCTGGACATTTAGGTTGTCTTATAGGATTCTTGGATGGATTTTTGGTGTTATAGGTCATAAGGAAGGGGTTTGGGAAGCATTAGCAATAGGAGAGCCAAAACAGAATTTTCTAGTCTATGCGGTTTGCCTCTAGGAAACGGGTCTTGTCGTGACCTTCTTGAGGTCTGGACAGGGGCTACCCTAGATTCACTGATTTTAGGTGATGTTAGGATTTCGTCAGTTCAAATTGGGATTATTTAGGATAAGAATCGAGTGGTAAAGTTATGTTCTAAGTTGAAGTGTCATAAGCTGATTTTTCCGGAAAGTTAGGGGCTGTCAAGGGAAACCAAATTGATCGGGATGTTCGGGTTGTCCTAAAAGGTTAAATACTGATCCTAGGTGTGATATAAGATGTGTTTGAGATGTTTGTTCAAACGGGAGGTCTTTTAGGTAAGAATGGACTAAATTATGGACCGTACGGGCCAAACGATCGGGTTAACCTTTTAGGGATAAGTCTAAGTATTGCTAGAAAAGTCCTTAAGCCTTAGGGTGGCCACTTACACTTCGTTCATACATTAATTCAAAGCTTTTTATCTTTTGTGGTTCATGTCATTTTATTCATTCAACGTCGTATTCCTTCGTATGCGTTGACTTCAAATTCACTTCTATTCTAGTCCCGAAGTTTAAATTAAAGAATGCATGTAAAGGTGAAAATTTAAATGTAAAAAGGTTAAATCTAAAGTTAATGAATGAAGTGAGTTGGTTGTGACTTATACGTGCGATGATGGGTCGGGGGATTCCTTGGTTCACTTGCCAAAATTAGACGTGTAGTACGAGGTCGGGAGAAATCTCGGCTTCTCTACCAACCAGACGTGTAGTACGAGGTCGGGAGAAATCTCGATTCCCTACCAATTCAAGGGCAATGTGGGGCCAAAAGAAATTTTGGCTTCTTTGCAGGCATAGTACTGTAGCCATTGATCAATCAAATCCATTGTCACAATCGAGTATCTAAATTCACAAGATAATTGAAAAGGCAATGTTAATGAATGTTAGGTTTTCATTGGATATTGTGAAGGTTCTACTTCGGGCATGTGTTGTGTTCCTTCAGTGAGAGTTCATCGTATACTTTTTATTATTCTTAGTATGATGCATGTATTTTTAACCCTCGTTATTTCTAGTACAATCTTGTTGGCCCTTAGGCTCACTACTATGCTTGGTGTAGATTAGACTTTTGTTGAGATCGAGGGAAATGACTTTCGAGTGGACTGCGATGTGGGCACGACACATCCCTCCAACCTATGCCAGACTTACGTAGAGTTTATTTGAATTTAAACTTTATGAAGTATTTATTTTAGCTTATTGAGTAAATGTAATTGTAATCACTTTTATAATTGTTTGTTGGCATGTAAATGTCAAAAGGGTAAATGCTCTAGATGTTTGAAATGTCAAATCTTTTTCCTTTAATTCTCGTTCAGTTTCTTGGTCTAGGTTACCCGTGTTGTTGGTAGTATTTCTTTTAGCTTGTTGTATGTGACAGGTGGTTTCATGTATAAAAAGATAGGTCATGCCAAAATTTTTTGAAAAATCCGCATTTTATTTAATTATTAATTATATTAGGAGTATTGGTCGTTTCAGTTGGTATCAGAGTATGGTTTTGGTTTGGGTTGTGCCTACTGCCAGTTGCAAGAAACTCAAGAGATCTCGCCTCAAAGTCTGTAAGTTTTAAAGAATTTTATATATTAGTCATATTTGAATTAATATTTTAAATTTTTTGAGGTCACCCTTTTTAAAATATTTTCAAAACTAGATTTTTAATTTATTTAATTGTGTAGTTCAGTGTTTATTTTGTTTAAAAATTTCTTTTAATACTTCAAAGTGTACCATTTAAATGTTTATTTTAAAGCATGCGACTTCGAGTTAAGCGGTATTGGTGTATCAATATTCCTTTCAGTTTTAGATAATACGTGGGAGTTATTTGAGTTCTTAGCTAGTGTTAGAAATTTATTTTTTTATGAGATTTTAGGAGTTTGTCGAAGAATATTTAATTTGTTTAGTTGTTGTGTCATTGTTTTAATTTATTTTCCTATGAATGTATTTTAGTCCGAAGCAACTAAGTTCATAGTTTGTTTAGAAATTGATAGATGTATGTATTGTTAGTTAAGTTAATAAAGCAAAACTCGTGCGAAGACTTGGAATACATACTTTGTATTATATCATAGATATTTTGAGTTTTACTCTTGCTAAGAGGACAAATATGGTTTTTGGACAATAGTGAATCGGTTATTTATGAGTCTTTCGATTATAAGAACTATTATTCCGAACATTTTTTACTTTTTACTCTCTTGTGCTCATATCCATTGCAGCATATTCTTTCAAATATCCAAAATCTCTTTACGCATCATTTGTGCATTTATGGATAAGTATGACATCAATCAACGTTGTATTCTACTACTTTGACATTGGTTGAACTTTTAATAAAACCTTGTTCATATTTCAAATTTCTTGAAATTTTCTCCGGTTCTAGAGCCTCATGTTGATGTGAGTGAGACTCACTTTGTTTTTGTTTTTGGTGATCTACTTATGTTGTGTGGTTGGCATCTGAATATATCTTAGGACCGTTGTTTCCCTGATTATCGACTTGTGTGGACTTCTCTCGATTGAAGTCACTCTGATTGCTCTTAATTGTGCTTTGATTGTTTGAGCATGATTTCATTACCCACAAATGAGTGATCACGAGATCTGTATCTTGTTGGCTCATATTCATTGTTTTTGGAGCCTCCATTATTATTCACACACCCCTAAAATTGAATTATAAGTGAGTTATTTTCACCTATCTAGATTTTTATCTCCAGCTTGTTTGTTTGTAATTCTTGCATTAATTCATTTCGTATTAAGAAACTTTACTTATGTTTGTTCTCTTTCATGATCCATCATAATGAGGATTTGGGTGGATTATAGTTTCAATTATCATTTCTTTTTCTTGTGTCGAGTTGGCTCGTAACCGCATAGTAAGTGTTAAGACTGATGGGATTTAGCATTAATACTATATAAAATCCTAAGTTAATTTCTTGATCCGAGGAATGAAGACTATCAATTATATCTAGTTCTAGCGAAAAGATTTCTAGTTAGTGAATTAGTTGAATGTGTTGTTTAATTATCATCGGGATCGTTAAGAGTAAAAAGAGAATTTTGGTAAGCCGAGTGGTTGTGTTAATGGACTGATTAGAATTTGGAAACATATACGGGAGTAAATTTTCCCCCTTAGAATCAATAACTTGGTTGATCCATCGCGAGATAGGGAAATAGAGCTGTCCCTAGAGAACTTTTAAGTATTACATTTGCATTCTAGGATTATTTGAATGTCAACCGATAAGACTAATGCACCAACTATTGGTACAAAATGATGAATAGAACATCCAGGAAGTTTTCTGTATAAGCTGTAGATTTTTTGGCGATTAAATATTATTGTACTTGAGGAATGTGATATGTTTAACTACCCATTTGGATTCTATATATTATATGATAATATCATGGGGCTGAACAGTAATGGATTTTATGGTTGTGTTTTCTTTTCAAGGATTAGATTTAATTTTTAGAAATGGGTCAACCAATCCTAAGTTGAGTAGAGCTATTCGTTCTACTTGTAGGTTAACTGAATTAGAGTTGTTGATTAAGAAAATTTTAATCGTCCTTATAAACGTTGTGAGATGCAGTAACTAATACGAGGTTGAGCATGATCCAGGATCATTAAGCGAAGCTATGCTAATAAGCGGCGTAGGCCTTTAGAATTTTAAATTTGGTTATTAAGTTGTTCTTGAAGGTATCATCGTTCCGTAACACTATTGATTTGAGTATATAGGAAATTAACTCGTTTTGTCTGCCCTTATGTGATTGTTGAGGTAGTATTGTATAGTTCCTTTAGCCATCTTATTTAGAAAAGTTTAGTGATTAGTTGTTAAGTATTTTGGGAACTTGTGGAATTCTTAAGAGCTCGATTTCTAGATTATATGTGTTAAGCTTAATTGGTAAGTAGACATTAATTGTGATCCAGGATTTAAGGTTGTAGAACTAAGAAAAGTTTCAGATATTTTAAGTCATTAGGCGGTGAATTAAAACCTCATAAAGTCACATTGGAAAAGTGATTAGAAATTTTTTTAGGATACCATCAGTTGGAAACAAATAAGAATTCTGATTTTTTTTTGTAGCAGGAGTTAGACAGATCCTTGATGATATATATATAAATAAGCATCAGAGTGCACAACAAAAGCTGATTAGGGCCAACTCATGTGGGTTTAAGGTTAGAAAATGTATTTTTGTTAAGGTCTAGGTATTTGAACCCAGTTGATAAGTTTTAAATTTCGAGGACAAAATTCCATTTAAGGGGGAAAGAAATTGTAGCACCTAAACAACTAATCTCGGATTAAAAAATAATTAAGCATACAAGCTTCAAGATTAAAAACAATAAAAGAAATTTATTTATTTTTAAATAGTGCCTCGCTCGATCGGTAAAATTCAACCGATCGAGCGAGCAAGAAATGGCAAACTCCCTGCCCGAAAAGAACCAGTGCCGCTCGATCGGTAAGATTCAACCGATCGAGTGGGCACTCTTTTTCAAAACAGAAACATGGCAAAATGCCCATCGCTCGATCTGTCAAAAACTACTGATCGAGCGGTGGCAGTACAGAGCAAGAAAACATAGCAGAAATCATGCCAATGCTCAAGTCTAAACCTTCAAAACATATCAAGGTACATAGTACAAGCAACGACTACATTCAATCCATAATATTCGAATAATAGAAACTACAAACAACAAAAAGTTCGAGTTCTAACATGCTTCAAATTATAAACTAGATTGACATGCTATTCGACTTCTAAATCGAGTCCCACTTCTATCTCTCACTCTTGACGCTAACCAGGTCTTCGCTGACTTGATCCTGCCCCACCTGTTGCCAAGTACACATACAAAACAAAGCAACAGCCGGATAACTCCTGTGAGAATGATATTCCCAGTAAAAGCAACATAACATACAAACAAGTAATATGACAATAACATGATTTCAAGACAACAACATATTCAACATTAATACGAATGAAATGCATGTCTTTAAAATTGGGATATCAACTCTAATAAAAAAGGGATTGCTGCTATGCTTTTGGGATCCCGAGGATGAGATCACGTAATGACTCACCAACTCTCCCAATCCCCTAGACTTTGGTGCGACGATGAGGAGTATGCTGACACTAGGTGAACTTCTACAACCCTGGCCACTCGCAACATATCCCCCAAAGCAAAGGTTTGGCTCAAGATGAATGCATAAGAAAACATAAAACATTAAGCCATATAATAAAACTCAAACAACAAAATACATTCTCCACATTCTAGAACAAGTATTGATGCAAGTACGTGATTTTAAGGGGAAAACTCAAGAACCAACTATCCCGAGTTTGCTATCCCGCTAAACGATGATTGCTTGTACCTTTCGATACAATTAGCTCCGACTCTGGATAAACTACAATAAAAGGTTATATCAGAAACTATACAACCTAACAACGACAACGGCTCAAGGTAATCTCTTTATTGTTCTTCGTCCAATCTCTTAGATGATCAACAGCTGCTAACTCTGGGCTCAACAAATTCAAACGAATCTGTTCAGAGACAATAAATGATCAACAACGACGACCAACTCAAAAGACAAAGTTCTACGGTGCAGAAAGCAGTACAACATTGCAAACAACTCAATTCAATGCTAATACAACAATAACAATTCAAGTCCTTCAAATCTCAAAACTCAATTTTTGAAATAATCTTTCAAGAATCATAACAATTCCGAACGTCGCTCTATTTCAAAACCGACTGAGAATAAACGATAAGAACTCGTTTAAGAACAACATAACCGAAACTCAATCGATTCTAACAACATCCAAAAATAGAAGTCTAGCTGATCGAATAAAAACATACGATAGAACGAAGCTCTCACTGCGGTGATCGGTAATCTGCCTTCAGAAATAAATTCCAACAGACGGATCGTGCTCGGACTGAAATCACAAAGCTTGGAAGAAGCTATGGGGCGCAACAATGGAGGGAGGCGATGGAGGAAGGTGGTGAAGTGAGAAGAAATTCAACCCATGCTAAGATATTATAACAAATCCAATATTTGCATTTTAGTCCCTAAAAAATCCTAAAATTGCAAAATAGACCCTGATCAAAATCAAGTCGGATCTCGAACTCTGTAATCTCCGATTATCTCAAATAAGCTCAATTAAGATAAATTTGGGGCGTTAAAACTACGATGCGGGCACGACACATCCCTCCGACCTATGCCAGACTATCGTAGATTTTATTCAAATTTAAACGTTATTAAGTATTTATTTTCGCTTATTGAGTAAATGTAATTTTATCACTTTTATAATTTTTTGTTGGCATGTAATTATCAAAATGGTAAATATTTTGGATGTTTGAAATGTCGAATCTGTTTCCTTTAATTCTCGTTCAGTTTCTTGGTCTAGGTTACCCGTGTTGTTGGTAGTATTTTTTTTTATCTTGTTGTCTGTGACAGGTGGTTTCATGTATAAACTGAAAGGTCATGCCAAAAGTTTTTGAAAAATTCGAATTTTATTTAATTATTAATTATAGTATGAGCAGTGGTCATTTCACAAATAGTACTTAGCCCAACTTAGAACTTAGCCCAACCAAATAAATTAAACAACTTAGGCCTATTAACAAATTTAGCCCAATAAATAAATTAAGGCCGATAAATATCTTAAACCCAATAAGCTTGGCCCAACTAGCAAATTTGTCCCAATAAACAAATTTAGCCCAACTAACAAACTTGGCCCAATAAAATAAACTTGACCCAACAAACAAACTTGGCCCAATAAGCGAACTTTGTCTAATAAATTAACTTAACACCTGGACTCCTAAATAAAATACCCGACCCAAAATAAAATAACCCGAACCCAAGACCATAACATATGATCCTAATACACTTGACCCAACCCGAACAACCCACTTGCCTGAGCCCTGCCCGGGCTGCCCGCTAGATAGACCACCTTACCACCATCCAGCTCTTCAACTAGCCAACACTAGTTCAGGCCACCTTAAACCAAGACCCAAAGAGACATAACCCAGCCACCAAACCAGTTTACAGCAGCTAAGACCCAGCCATGGCAGAAAAATCATCCAAAACCAAGTCACAATGCACAAAAAAGTGAATGATGCATGAATTAAAACGCGAGCTACCATGTCCACATAAAAGTGAAATAACACGATTTTAATAATCAAAACAGTGAATATAATGATCTAAATGGGTAAGCAAGGAAGGGTATAACATGCCTTTGCGTTTAAAACGCACAAAAAACTTATACAATTGCGTAGATCGGGACTCGGGAATCTCATAACTTTCAAATACTTAATATGATGATTTTTGCCTCCAAATATCCTCACTGGCTTTCGATCTGCGAAAAATCATATAATGGTCAAAAATGTCAACCTAGTCAACTTTGGTCAAACTTTGACCAAAAATTTCCAAACTTTATTGCGTTCTCACCGCTTTACTGTTTCGAATCTCAACTTGAAACGTGGATTTTTGGATTTATCACGTCGAACCGGTAAAAATTGTTAACATATTGACGATCGCAGGAAAATCGGGGAAGACGGCGGCGGCGTCCAAAACTACTCCAAAATTTATGAAATTTGGCAGGGTTTTAGAGCTCGACAAGATGATTCTAATGGACTAAGACACGATTGGAAAGGACCACTGTGGCGGTCGGAATAGGGTATTTACAGACGGCAGCAGCGTGAGCTTCCAAGCTTAGATTTGTCTCATTTTTCAATGTAAAATGCTACAATAAGCTCAGGAAATGTTTTACACATCACCTTATACCATTTATCAGCTCAAAAACCTACTCAATTGAGATAAAATCCGTCCATTTCGTGTGAGGAAGATGATGAATAGTGCCGTCGCGATTTTTGCTTCAAACTAAACCAATCGGGCACCAAAACTTGCAATTATTGGTATGGTTGTGAACCTCTCGATGAGAGCTACAAGATGAAAGAGTCAGTAGACCAAGACGACGTCGATCGGATGGCCGACGACGGGAGAGGGGTTTTGGGGGTTAGGGTTTTAGAGTGTGTTTTGGTGTTTTGTGTGTGAGAGAGAGAGCACCACTTAATATTATAAAAACTGGTCCTAAAATGACCCGTTCTGATCCATTGCAATGATCTTTTGTTATTTTACTACAATATGTAATTTAACACATTTTTACAATTATCTGGAATAGTGAACTTTGATCAGTTAACTTGATCAGTAAATTCCCCAATAAATAAATTGAGTCAATCTTAGGCTTTGAATAGTCAACCAAACTGATTATTTATCCAAATTAAATTATCTGGCATAAATAATTATTTTAATTCCAATATCTCAATAATTATCTCAAAATGTCAAAATTACCAAATATCGAGAAATAATCAAACTCATTGACTTATTGACACGTGTATTTTGTAAATACACTCTATAACTCATTTGGAAACAATAATTATTTTATCAACTCAATAATTATTTTAATTTCCAATTAATTCAGTAATTAAATTTTTTGGGGCGTTACACAATCAACTCTTGGAATAATGCTTCTACCTCGTTAGGTAAGATACATGAGAACCTGAAACAGGGAGGTGACAAAACCGGCCTAGGATATGGTTCAAATGACTGCACTCTTACTGAGGAAGGTACTCAATCGTATCCTAGTAAGAACAATCCTAATGTCATAAGATTTGTTCAATCTAGTACGATATATGAACACAATGAGCATGAGATCAATGTAAAACAACCAATACGCCATGAGAACAAGGTTAAGCACAGAGGGTTGGGATATGTGGAACCTCAGAATCCAAGAAAAGGAGAAACATGGGTCAAACCTAGACTGAATGAACAAAGAAAGGGAAACCAATCTAAGTTTAAACAGTCAAAGTTTGAACCAAGTCAATCCAAGTACATGAATCATCGGGTGATACAAAACCAGTACTTCAACTGCATGCCTGTTCAAAAGCGGTACAGACCGAATAACAAAGATCAAAATTTCAAAAACACACAGTAGTATCTAGACCACACAAAAGAACACATCAAACCCCTTGACCAATTCACTTTCTGGATGCACACACGGGTAAACCCGTCAGGGTATTCAGGTGTGGGTCCCGAAAGGACTAATCCAGTTCGGACCCAAATAGATAAGGTTACCATAGTCATATTATGTTTTTGCAGGTACTATCAGTAAAATCAGTCGAGAGAAACAAAACAGTAGAAAAGACAACTTGGTATCTCGACAGTGGATGCTCCCGGAACATGACTGGAAACAAAGACTTATTATTGGAAATCATACAATAAAAAGGACCAAAAATAATTTTCGGTGATAACTCAAAGGATCAATCTCACATGAATATTAAAGATCTAGAAAATAGGCTGGAAACAACCGTTCTAAATGATAAAAGTGATAGTGATGAGCCTCCCATCAAGATAATTGAACAAGAGCCCCTGTCTGTTCAGCCAACCGAAGACCAAATCGGTCGAGATCATGAAGAACCAAGGATAAAAGAGGAAACTATCACACCTGACAACACAATCAGACTTAAAGATGATACTCCAAGAAATCAGGATACAAATCCTCGTGGACCATGTCTTCGATGGAGCAAAGATCATCCACCTGGGCTGGTCATCGTTAATCCTATCGCTCCATTATGTAATAGAAATTAAATGATTAATGAGTTATTACATGCAACATTCATATCACAGCTAGAACCCAAGCAGTTTGATGAAGCTTTACAAGATTCTAGCTGTATTGAAGCAATGTAGGAGGAACTAAATCAGTTTACTAGAAACAAAGTTTGGAATCTAGTTCCTCGACCGAACAATCAGATATCATATGTACCAGATGGATATTTCGCAATAAATTGTATGAGCATGGTACGGTGATAAGAAACAAAGCTAGACTGGTTGCTCAAGGATTTAGACAGGAAGAAGGCATTGACTTTGATGAATCATTTGCCCAGTATCAAGACTTGAAGTCATCCGAATATTCCTAGCATACGCTGCTTACAAGAACTACAAAGTTTATCAAATGGATGTGAAGTCAGTCTTTCTTAATGGATTACTCCAGGAAGAGGTCTATGTTGAACAACCACCAGGTGTTTTCAATACATTAACTCCTAATTATGTTTTTAAACTTGACAAAGCACTTTACGGTTGAAGCAGACACCAAGATCTTGGTATGATACATTATCACAGTTTTTGCTAAATCATGAATTTGTTATTGGAACAGTCGATAAGACTCTTTTCAAATTCACCAAAGGAGATCATATTTTTCTTGTTTAAATTTATGTAGATGATATTATATTTGTCTCAACTAATCCTAGGCTATGAGAGAATTCTCTAAGCTTATGCAGGATCAATTTGAAATGAGCATGATGGGCGAGTTGAATTTCTTTCTCGGATTACAAGTAAAACAACTTGAGAATGACATCTTCATCAATCAAGTCAATTATACCAAAGATCTTACCAAGAAATTTTGAATGGAGAATTGCTCTACTGCATCAACTCCTGTGAGTGCTTCCATAAAACACGATAAAGATGAAGCAAGAGCACCGATAGAGGTAACAATGTATCACGGACTTATCGGTTCACTATTATACCTTACTATCAGCAAATCGGATATCATGTTCGCAGTATGTTTATGTTCTAGATTTCAAGCAACACCCAAACAATCACATTATATGTAGTAACCCGTATCCGGAATTATTGATTAATGGATAATTAATAAAGTGATCATGTTTATATTAAGTAAAACATGATCAAGGGATTTCCTAAAGGGATTAAGGAGTTGAGAATTGAACTCGGGACATTCGAACGCTCCGATGGTGATCGGACGCTCTGTTTGTGATCGGACGATACGATCGGAGATCGAACGTTCCCTTCTCTGCCTATAAATAAAGGGTCCAAGGCTTACTTACAACTCGCTTATTCCTCTATTCTCTCTCTTGTTTCTTTTCCTTTATATTTAGATCTAGGGAGATATAGGCGTCCTATTGGGAATCCGGAAGTAGCGGAGCGATTCCGGCGTCGTAGCGGAGCTGTGCCTATGTTTTGAGGCAGTCTTCAGCAGTGGGCTATTGACGGACGAAGGTATAGATTTTGCTTCCTAAAAATATTTAGGAGTATGCAATAGCTTAATTAAGGCTTTTAGAGCTTAAATAATGATGCATGTGTATTTGAATTGTAGAGCTGATGATAAGCTTGGAACCTAGAGTGGGACTGCTAAGACTGCCGTTAGTGAGGTACGTAAGTACTGACTGAGATGACCAGCATGACATATGATATATGTGTTGCATGCGTATGTGCTATGTGTTTCCCATGTTTTACTGCTTTAGCACATGTATATTTTTATACATACTGGACTGCATCTCGTGATATGTGAGTCATGACAGTTTCCATCGGTGATGAGTTACTCCTTATGGATTCGTGTATGGGGAGGCTCAGCCCCCGGTTTTGCTATCACTAGGAGCGACCACGACAGTAGAGTAGACGCTATATTTGATAGGTGAATATACAAGTACCCCCGTGGACTAGCTATCTGACATGGTGTTGCATATTCGTGGCGCCCCTGAGCAGACTGTTTTATCTATGTTTTAAATTCACTTATGTGCTGCATATATTCTATATATCATTGCTTCCGTATTGAGTGTAATCGCTCAGGTCCAGTGTTTTCTGTATGTCTGGACACCCGATTCGATGGGGGTATGGGCAGGTGCAGGTGCAGGTAGTGCACCCAGTATCTTGGAGAGGCCAGTGACCAGTGAAGACAGCAGGATTAGCTATAGATTTTATTTTCCTTTAGAATTATTTATTTGATTGGGTTGTATATCGAATTTGTTTAGTCGGTTGTATTCCGCCGACCAGCATTTATTTAAGTCTTCCGCAACGAACTATTTAAATTATTTTAAATTTCATGCTTAATTATGCTCTAACTTTTGATTGGGTAGTGGATTAGGGTTGGGTCGCTACATTTATTGGTATCAGAGCTCATGCAAGAGATTTTTGGGACATAGTACTGAGACTTTGGGTTATCCTTGTAGGATTGATTAGACCTAAAGAGATGGTGATGAGGCAATTAGGATGCCTGAAGACTATCATCGTCGACAGAATTTTTAAAACTTTGTTTATGGGATTCTATAGAGTTCGGACAAGAGCGAAGAATCATGTCCGAGTTTTCAAGATTTCTACTCATGTGGATCCTAGCTGTGGATCAAGTACCAGATGCCCGAGGTAGTGGCAGTGGATTGGTAGGGACACATTTGATGCTTGCATCTATACCGTTCTTCCCCATGATGACACGCCTTTGAAGATTATACACTTGTAGTTGGAGAGAACGTCATAGAGATTTTATCTCATCCATCGAGGGTTACACATAACACAGTGACGCACCTGATCGAGTGATAAATAATCTCTAGGTTTGAAGCGTGAATAAAATATGATAAGTGTATTTTATACACTTAATTTATATATGATTTTATTTGTTAAATATTTGTTTCGAGCAGATTTATGTGTGGGTTTTGTTGTTTTTGTGTTCGTAGGGAATTATGGAGATTTGGTGGAGAAAAGAAAAAATTAATGGAAAAGAAGAATTATTGTTGAAGAAAATAAGAAATAAGATTTATTTGGAGAAAAGAATAAAAGAAAAGAGAAAGAAAAGAAGAAGAAGAAAGAAACGATCAGATAAGATAAGGTTAATGGGCTTTTTGTTATTGGGCCAAGAAAGAATTCTTTAGCGCTTCTTGTTAGCGCTTAAACTAGAGCAATCGCGCAATGTTTCTGAAATCTGAGAATTGAAATTGCGAGATCAAGGCGCGCCCGCGCCGTTCTTAGAGCGCCTGCCCCGTTGCTGTGATTTGGAAATTTTATTATACCGGGAAATTAATTCTTGGGCTTTTTGTTGGGCTGTTGGGAAGCGATATAAAAAGGAATTAAAGGTCAATCAGCAGGAGGAGGAGAGCCGCCACACAATATTTTACACAGAAATCAGAGAATTGATCGTGTGATTTTCCTGAGGATTTTCTGGAGATTAACTGAAGAACGAAGACGGAGTTTGATAGTCCGGACACGGCGTCGACGACGGATTTGTTTCTTAGCTTTTATTTAATTCTGAACATGTTTGGATTTATTATTTATTGTTTTCAGAATTTTATTATGAACTAATTTTTATAGTCTAGAGGTTGGATGGAACCTGGTGTAGACGCTTTCATGAATTCTTGATTTTATTGAATTGGATTTCTTCTAGATTAATTGTTTTTTCTAGAATTGATTGTCTTTTCAATTATCTGATCAATAATTGATTTGTTATATTTATTTGAAATCATTGCTCGGGAGAGGGGATTTTGAATAGGACATTAAAAAATACACTGTTAATTATTTATACAGCTCGGGAGAGTGTATGATTTTAACAGAGCTTTTAAAAAGAACATTGTTTTGTGATAGATCACTGCGATAAATTCTTAATAGGGATATTGGAATTTAATTGTAGTTGATAAACATTATTTGTTGCTCGGGAGAGGGAAATAATAAACGTAAGTGTTCTTGGTTATTAATTGATTGGAATTCATGAAGATTAATTAATTAGGATTGATTGTTGTTGAAACCAGGTGAAATTTATACCTCTAGACCATTTTTCTCTGATTGATTTTTAATCTGAAAGTTGTGTGCGTGCTTTTAAATCATCTGATTATTTATTTTATTGCAAAAATTCTCAAAGTTTGATTTTCTAGATAAAGTTTAGACTATTTTAATTACAAGTACTGAATATTTTCATTTTACTCCCTGTGGGATCGATATCTGATTTAATCACTATATTAAAACTTGACACTCGTACGCTTGCGAGCAATTTTCACAAGAAGTTTTTGGCGCCGTTGCCGGGGATTAAATTTTGATTATTTTTTTTAGTCTTGTTACCAATTAGTCTAGATTTTAATTTAAAGTTTTTTTTATTTTAAGTTACTAATTATTTTTTTTCTTATCTTTTAATTGCAGTCTATGCAACGATCTCAAAGTGCTAATTCTCTATTGTTTGATCCGGAGATCGAGCGCACTGCACGTGCTTTAAGACGAGCTAGAAGAGAAGAAATTGAAAGAATGGCTGAACAAGAAGCAAATCAAGCTCCCCTAGTGCCTATTAGAGATCACTTCAGACCGACGATCCAGGCTCACTATTCTGGAATCGCTCGAGGAACTATCAATGCAAACAATTTTGAGCTGAAGCCTGCATTGATCAACATGGTTCAACAGAACCAATTTAATGGGAGCGCCACTGCCGATCCTTATCTACACCTACGCACCTTTTTGGAGATAACCGATACGGTAAAAATTAATGGTGTGTCTGAGGATATTATACGCTTACGCTTGTTTCCGTTTTCTCTCAGGGATCAAGCCAGAAGTTGGTTGCAATCACTGCCGCTTGGAAGCATCACTACTTGGGAGGGTTTGTCAGAAAAATTTCTTGCAAAATATTTTCCTCCTGCCAAAACCACCCAACTAAAGATCGAGATCAGCACCTTCCGGCAGATGGACACTGAACAGTTATACGAGGTGTGGGAAAGGTATAAAGAATTATTAAGACGTTGTCCTAACCACAATTTTGCAGATTGGGAACAGATCGAGTGGTTTTACAACGGACTGAATGCGCCTACAAGGATGAATGTTGATTCTGCTGCTGGAGGTACTATATTTGCAAAGGATCATATTCAGGCTTATGATATGTTAGAGCAGATGACGGTCAACAGCTTTCAATGGCCATCTGAGCGTGTGGGAGTCAAGAAGCCAGCTCGAGTGTATGCAGTGGATCCTCTCACATCCATCACTGCTCAATTATCTGCACTGACTACACAGGTAGCTTCTTTGAATAAATTAATGTTGCAGATTCCATTGGAGTTGAAGGATCACATAACCCAGAGGAAGTTAATTATATTCATCCTAATGGCTACCGAGGTTATGGAGCGTACAGAGGTAATCCTATTTCCAATACTTTTCACCCTAATTTGCGGAATAATGAAAATTTTTCATATACTAACAATACTAATAAGGGTGATGGTAAGTTGTCTTTGGAGGATATGGTTAGTACCTTTGTGCAGGAATCAGGTAAGTGGATGGCAAGAACTGAGTCTCACCTTGACAGCTTGGAGACGCACATGGCCAACATGGGCGCAGTGTTGCAATCCATGGAGACTAGTATTGGGCAGTTGGCGAACGCACTGAAGGACAACAATCGCGGCCAGTTCCCTAGCAATACTGAGGTGAATCCCAAGGAGCAGTGCAATTCCATAAAAGTGCGGAGTGCCAAAGACGTTGGAGTTCAAATTCCTACTGTTGCGGATATGAAACTTGAGGAAAAAGTTGAGGAGAAAGAGAAGGAGCTTGAATCTGAGCCAAAACCGATGTATAAGCCTTCACTTCCATACCCGCAAAGGTTAAAGAAGAAAGCATTCGACGAGAAATTTTCCAAGTTCTTGGAGATTTTTAAGAAGATTCACATCAACATTCCCTTTGCTGAAGCTTTGGAGCAAATGCCGAATTATGCGAAGTTCATCAAGGAGGTGATGTCCAAGAAGAGGAGGCTGTTAGAGAACGAGGTAGTGAATTTAACGGAAGAGTGCAGTGCGGTGCTCCAAAAGAAGATGCCACAAAAGCTTAAGGATCCAGGGAGTTTTACTATTCCTTGCACTATTGGCTCTTCTTATTTTAATAATGCACTTTGCGATTTAGGAGCTAGCATTAATCTCATGCCCTTGTCTGTTTTCAGGAGCTTAGGACTTGGTGAGGTGAAGGCCACCATGATCGCGTTGCAGTTGGCTGATCGATCTATCACATATCCGCTTGGAATCATTGAAGATGTTTTGGTAAAAGTAGATAAATTTATTTTTCTAGCGGATTTTGTTGTGTTAGATATGGAGGAGGATGCAAACATGCCCCTGATATTGGGGAGACCTTTCTTGGCCACTGCCGATGCCTAGATAGAGGTGAAGAGAGGTGCATTGTCGATGGGTGTGGACGGTGAGAGTGTAATTTTTAATATATTCATGAAGTTATCTAACAACCCTATTGAAAAATTATGCTTGATAGAGCCCTATTATGCTTGATAGAGCCGGTTATAGTGTTGGAAGGTCGTTCAAAAGCCGACATTGCGGTTGATTTATCGAACGAGAGAGCGCCAAAACCACCAAAGAAGGCCACGAAAAAAGCAAAATTTAAAAGGCGGTTCGTGGAATTTATTTGGCGAGTGAAAGATAAGGGGAAGATCTAACAGCGGTGAAAGTCGGGCTGACGACTTTAAACCAAGCGCTACTTGGGAGGCAACCCAAGCATTTTTCTTTTATTTTAATTTCTTTTATTTTCAGTTTATTTAATTTTTTTTAATTGTTTTAAGTTTTTTTTTTATTTTATTTTTCAAATTTTTTGAGCTTAATTTTTCTTAATTTTCAAAAATTTGCAGGCTCCAGAATTCTCAAATTCGAGCAGACGGCGCGCCCGCCCTATCAATCGCGCGCCCGCCCTTTGTCTGGAAGAAATTTTGGGTTGATTTGCGAACTAAAGGCGCGCCCGCGCCACTCTTATCGAGCGCCCGCGCCTCCTCTTCGTTTCACTCATGCAAGAACAACGCTTCCATTAGCGCTATCGCGCTCTCCATTAGCACTAATCCTTGCGCTAACGCTCTATTCACCCTCCTACACCTTGCGCTAACAAGTTCTCCATCAGCGCTACACTTAGCGCTAACGCGCCTCCCAACTCTCCATCAGCGCAGCACCAAGAGCAAAGGCGCTCCCCAACAGCGCAGCCTTCCTAGCGCTATCGCGCCCACCACCCTGCGCCAACGATTCCTGTCAGTGCCACACCACCGCACAATCGCGCTCCTGGCCTCTCCATCCGCGCCTACTGCAGCGCTATCATGCATACCAGCTTCCCCAACCATCTGCGCGAACGAGCTTCCTCTTCTGTGCTTGTTTAAGCGCAATCGCGCCCCTCTTTCTCCCCAACAGCGCATGCCACCATCACCTCTTCCTTGCATGAACAACCCTTCAACAGCAATTCCATGCGCACATGTTCTTCCCAGCTACTCCTTCCATAAGAACTCGAAGTCGATCTTCTCCTTCATGAAAGAGTGGGTGCCCGGTGAGCCAACTTGTGGCTAAGGGCTTTGATGACTCTTTGTATAAAAAATCTTTTGTTTAATATAATTTACACTTTTATTAATGGCAATGACTTTATCTTTCTTCATATTGTTATATAGTGATATACTATTGTTGTTTTGATAAAGACCTTGAATATACTATAGTGTATGTAAGATGTGGTAGAACATGGAGATGTCAATCATGAAACACATCTTATAGTCACTGTATATTCTAAATTGTTCCTAGTCGATTGAGCCGTCCGATAATAAGGATAAGGATCGCTCGAGTTTGAGACTAGCATTTGCGATGCAGAGTACCACGTTTCATTGGTAAGGAACATAGAGATGTTCGAATCATGCAAATTGATATTCATACGATGAATGATCGAACTACCCTATCCGGACTTTCCAAGTGGTTATCACTTATCGAGTGGATAAAGTCCGCGGTTTTGGTTGTACACCATTAGTCCTTACTACTTGAAACATCATTGAGACTCTATATGCTAGTACTGTTCTTTGACTCGTTTACCGACTCTATTGGGGTCATCAGGTGTCGGGATTGGGTACAGTTACAACACATATAGGAGTCGATGCTTTGTTGTCAAGGATTCACCACATACTTGCGAGTGTGGATATCCTATGCGATCTGAGGAGATATTAGTGTGACGAATCTATGGCCAGAGTACATGATGTGTTTTAAGAAATGGTTTCTTAGTAACACATGCGATGTCACTATTTGATCTTCAAGATGTATTGCATAGTTATCGAATCTCGAACGACTCTCGATATACCAATGGTTGTTGATTCGATCGGGATATATGGATGAAGGGACCGTACTGTACGCTAACCAAAATCTATTGGTTCTTGCAGGCAATATCAGTGATACCTAGGGAATCATGGGGCGATGTTGCTAGGCGCTCTTACCATGATTCGATGGGCAAGTCGGAAATTGTTGTTCCGAGTCACAAGGAGTTGTGAGCCCACGGGTAGCTGTATCCCTGAACCATTGAGGGTCACACAGAGTAATGGATTTTTAATCCCCGTTGAGATAGTTAAATTTAAAGAGTTAAATTTAATGAACAAAGAAGTTGGACTTCTTATTTAAGAGTAGAGGAGTAAGATTTCCTAAAATGACATAGGGATGGGCATTTTTGGAAATCACTGAATTCGGATTCAGAAAAATTTTATATTAATTTCTGAACATGCGGGCTTTGCTTGTCGGGCTTGAACTTATGACTAATGGGCCCTAAGCTGTTAGTGGCCTACATTATAAATAAGTTATTGCAGTACAGAAATTAGACACAACAGGTCACAAATTTTTGAAAAACCTAATTATTTTTCTCTGAAGTGGCCGCCCTCTTTTCCCCTCTGCTCGGTAAAATCCAGTCTGTGAATTTTGAATTACAGTCTGGTTTAACGATCAAATTCGTTAATTCTCTTCGTAGAAACTTCTGATAGATTTTCTAGTGCAATCTATCAGAGGGATTAAATATCCGTTCGTGGACCTGATTGAAGAACAGTTCGTCCATCAGTTCCAGGGATATACAACAAGAGCAGAGCAATCTGTTGGTGTCCATAATCTCGCTTCGAGATTGGAGGTAAAAATTTATAATTGTTATTTAATTTTTACACACACAATTTAATCGTAAAAGTTTTGATACCCAATATGGAATCGTTCCATATAAAATTTTTAAACTTCCGCTGCACTGGGTATCAATTCTGATTGATCTGATCGCCGCATTCTCCAACAGTGGTATCAGAGCCAGGTTGCTCAGATCAAGCGATTAAATTAATCGATTGTACAAAAATTTTTTAAGCCTCGGTTTTTGAAACAAAATAAATATTTTAAAAATAAAAAAAAAAATTTCGGGCAAAACCCGGGCAGCGATTGGATCGCTGCCCGGTGGGGCAGCGATCGTCGCTGCCTTAGGGGCAGCCGGGCTGCCCGGCCCGAGCCCTTTGGGGCACGGGCAGCCCGGGAATGTCCCGGGCGGCCCGCGGAAAAATTAATTTTTAATTTTTAAATTAAATTTTAATATGTTAAAATTATATTTTTGGTCCGATCGAAAATTGTTTTTGATTGGTCCACGAGGCGTCGGATCGAATTGTTCGAGTTCGAAAATTTTAAAATTGATTTTTGGATAAATTTGAATTTTTGGAAAATTTAAATATTTTATCCGTTAAATTGAATTTTGACATTAATTATTTTTGGTACAATTGATGAAAAGATATGATCTTATGGATATATTGAGTAAAATATGATTTTATGTATAAAATTGGATTTTATAGATAAAATATGATTTTATTTGATAAAAAGATAAAATATGATTTTGTATGTAAAATAGGATTTTATATATGAAATATGATTTTATCCTTTTAAATTTAAATTGCCATTGCATGTTATCCAATAAATTAATTTTGAATTAAATGTTATTGGATAAGGATGATCAATTGCCATGACCAATTTTGTAGGTGTATGTTAGGAATTTACATTTGTTTTTATTGTTGTTGGATTTATTAATGGGCCTGGTTTATGGCCCAATATGAATTGTCATATGTAATAAAAGTGGGCTTGGTTTATGGCCCGTTCCCACCCCTTAAAAATGTATCCCCTACTTGTCATTGTTATTTATTGTAAAAACATTAGATTTAGTGGGAGATGAATATTTGAAGATGGAGGTGGGCCCAGCAGACAATAAAGACAGAAGAAATGTAAATTGGAAGCACAATGTAATAGGATTGCATTGCATACTGCATATTACCTAGGATTGGACTAAGACTCGTGATTGGCAACCACGGGTCGATTAGAAATGGAATCGATCATCCTATATAATATGTGATATTATTGTTGTATGCATGTTTTAGACAATATTGTGTGAATCCGGCAAGCATACAAAATTTTAAAAATGATGAGACAAATTTTCAAAATTAAAATCCCTCATTTTAAATATGATTTAAAATTGATATCAAGATAAATAAAGGAAATTTAAATTTGTTTAAATGTTCCTACCTTCCATCAACGATCAATGTATGAGATGCTACCCGTGGATACGGTCCGGCTCATATTATTGGGGGGGGGGGGGCCCGTTCGTCGGAAAGCTGTACATTGGATCGACACATGTTGTAAGTTGGGTGGAACTCCCATGGGATCGGCTCATATTATTGGGGGATCCACATGGCGACCGTCCATCACAACTTAATATTGATGGGTCATCTTGACATGTCACAATAAACGGCGTCATATGATTGGGCCCTTATTGGACATGAGGTAAAAACGTGGAGGTTGCTTTGGAAGAAATTGGGCTCTACCTTTTGAAAATTATGGTTGGCTGATATTATTCGGGACCATAGTTTGTCAATTGGACTCCATGTTCTCACTAAGGAAAACAGTTTCCCATTTTCACTAGAGGGTAGTGAAATCGTTAAAATAGTGGGAGTGAGATTCATAAAATAAATTTCGCCTATTTTATGTCTTAGTAAATTACTTAAACAATCACTGATATTTGTCTGTTTCTTTTCAGTATTTCATAAAGATGAATTCGCGTAATCCACTTTTCTCGATCCTCGAACAAAATAAATTGACTGGCGCAAACTATACGGAATGGTTCCGTAAGTTGAAGATTGTCTTGACTTCGGAGAAGATGCTCTAAGTGTTAGAAAAATCTCCTCCGAAGGAAGCACCAGCTGACATAAGTCCGGAAGAGTTAGCCAAACTTGATACATGGTGGGACCATGATATCAAGGCCAAATGCTATATGCAAGCCTCGATGTCTGATGAACTCCAGAGGCGATTTGAGGACACCGTGAATGCTGCTGACATTCACGTACAACTCAAGGAACTTTTTGGGGCTCAATCGAGGGCTGAAAGGTTCGCTACTGTAAAGGAGCTAATGACGTGTCGCATGCGTGAAGGGACTTCGGTCCGTGATCATGGGGTACGAGTGATTTGGCTCATACAGAAGTTGGTAACCCTTGATTTGGTGTTGGAGCATGAACTCAACGTGGACTTACTACTTTTATCTCTTCCTTCTTCGTTTGACGGATTTGTGGTGAATTTCAATATGAACAAGATAGAGGCCTCCCTTGAAGAGATGGTCAATATGCTTGTGACATATGAATCCACTTTAAAGAAGGATAAACCGACTTTCTTGGTGGGCTCCTCTTCTTCTGCTAAGAAGGGGCCAAATACAAAGGGTAAGAAACTTTCTGCCCCACCCAAGAAAATCGAACTCGAGAAGAAGTACAAGACAAAGGCTTCAAACATGGAAAAATCCAAGGATGTTTGCCATTACTGCAAGAAGCCCGGTCATTGGAAGCGTAACTGCAAGGAATATCTAGACCAGTTGCGAACTGCAAAGGGTATGTTCTATATTGAAATAAATGTTTCACTTAATACTACTTCTTGGGTATTGGATACCGGATGTGGATCTCACATTTGCAATGATTTGCAGGTGATGACAAGAAGTCGCAGGCTTAGAATGGGTGAGACCCAGCTGAGGCTCGGAAATGGTTCCAGAGTTGAAGCTAAAGCTGTGGGAGATATTTATTTAATTTTGCAGAACGGTTTTAAGTTACTTTTGAGAGATGTTTTATTTGTTCCGGATTTTATTAAAAACATTATTTCTGTTTCTATGCTTGATAGAGATGGTTATTCTTGCAATTTTGTGAATGGGATTTGCAATATTTACAAGAATGAATGTTTGATTGGAAATGGACAACTTGAAAATGATCTATATAACTTAAAACTAAAAGACGTTCCAATAAATTATGTTGATAAACCGGCAACAACAAACAAAAGGAAAATCGATAGCCAAAACCCGGCAAACCTTTGGCATGCTAGGTTAGGTCATATTTCCTCAAGGAGGATGAACAAGCTAGTGGGAGAGGGCATGTTTGATATGTCTGATATTAACTCTCTACCTACTTGTGAATCCTGCCTAAAAGGAAAAATGACTAAATCTCCTTTTAAGGGGAAACCTGAGCGTAGTCAAAATATGCTGGATTTGATCCATACAGATGTTTGTGGTCCATTTAGAGTTGGTACTCAATATGGCCACACCTACTTCATTACCTTTACTGATGATTATTCAAGGTATGGGTATTTATATTTAATGAAATATAAGTCTGAAGCATTTGAAAAGTTCAAAGAATTCAAGGCTGAAGTAGAAAACAAGTTAGGTAAAAGTATTAAAGCACTTCGATCGGATCGAGGTGGAGAATACTTAAGTACCGAGTTTTTGGACTATCTAAAAGAGAATGGGATTCTCTCTCAGTGGACTCCTCCTATGACACCACAGCGGAATGGTGTATTGGAGTGTCGTAATCGAACTTTGTTGGACATGGTTCGATCCATGATGAGCTTCACTGAGCTTCCACCTTCGTTTTGGGGCTATGCGCTTGAAACGGCGGTATTGTTGTTGAACAACGTCCACACTAAAGCAGTGGACAAAACACCATACGAGTTATGGAATGGCAAAGCTCCTAAGTATTCGTACTTGAGGATTTGGGGATGTCCTGCTTACGTGAAGCGGACAGTGGGAGATAAGTTGGATAGTCGATCCACCTTATGTTATTTTGTAGGGTATCCGAAGAATTCAATCGGATATTATTTCTATTATCCTGCTGAAACAAAGGTGTTTGTTTCAAGGAATGCCACCTTCTTGGAGAAGGAGTTCTTATTGGATAAGAAAGGCGAGATGATGGAACTCGAAGAAATTCGAGAAGAACCCGAAATACAAAATAACGATCCTACACCTCAGGAACCATTGATAGACACGCCTGTACCTAGAAGATCCGAGAGGACTTCTAGACCTCCTATTCGATATGGTCTTCTTCTTGAAGGGGATCAAGATGAACCCGATGTTGGATGTGATCCAAGAAACTTCATGGAAGCAATTTCTGATGCGGATTCAAATTTATGGCTTGAAGCTATGCAGTCGGAAATAGATTCGATGCATACAAACCAAGTTTGGTCTTTAGTAGATCCTCCCGATGGAATTGTTCCAATAGGGTGTAAATGGATCTACAAGAGAAAGCTTGGGCCTGATGGTAAGGTATTGACCTACAAGGCGCGATTGGTGGCGAAAGGTTATACTCAAAGACAAGGAGTTGACTATGATGAAACCTTTTCACCAGTTGCAATGTTCAAGTCCATAAGAATCCTTATTGCCATAGCTGCTTGGTATGACTATGAGATATGGCAAACGGATGTGAAGACTGCTTTTCTTAATGGAGACATTAAGGAAGAAATCTATATGAAGCAGCCTGAGGGGTACACATCCATGGGAAGCGAGCATAAGGTATGCAAGCTTCAGAGATCAATTTATGGTCTAAAACAAGCATCAAGAAGTTGGAACCAGAAATTTGATGAAACAATAAAGGATTTTGGTTTCATCAAGAACCCGGAGGAACCATGCGTGTACAAGAAAGTAGCTAAGGATTCTATGACATTCTTAGTACTTTATGTTGATGACATCCTACTCATTGGGAATGTTGTAGGGATGTTACAGTCAACAAAGATATGGTTATCAGGTAGATTCTCGATGAAGGATTTGGGTGAGGCATCCTATATTCTTGGGATACAGATCTATAGAGATAGATCTAAGAGAATGATAGGACTCACTCAATCAACCTACATCGACACCATATTGAAACGGTTTTCAATGGATGGGTCCAAGAGAGGACATCTACCCATGTGTCACGGAGTTTCTCTATCCAAGTCTATGTGTCCCAAGACTGATGAAGAGATAGAGAAAATGACACATGTACCATATGCGTAAGCCATAGGTAGTATCATGTATGGGATGATATCTACCAGACCGGATGTAGCATTTGCTCTGAGTGTCACGAGCAGATATCAAGCTAATCCCGGTCAAATGCATTGGAAAGCCGTGAAGGACATTCTTAAGTACTTACGAAGGACTAAGAATATGTTCATGGTATATGGAGGAAGAGAACTAAAATTGGAAGGCTATACCGACTCTAGCTTCCAAAGTGACGTGGATGACTCGAAGTCAACCTCTAGATTTGTGTTCATGCTCAATGGCGGTGCTGTCTCTTGGAAGAGTTCCAAGCAGGACACCACAGCGGATTTCACCACTGAGGAAGAATACATTGCAGCATCAGCTACTGCTAAAGAGGCCGTTTGGATGAGGAATTTCGTCCAAGAGTTGGGCGTCATTCCTGAAGTTGTTGGTCCAGTCCCGGTGTACTGTGAAAACACGGGTGCCGTTGCTCAGGCAAAGGAACCAAGGTCTCATCAAAGATCCAAACACGTACTGAGGAAATACCACATCATCCGGGAGATTGTGGAAAGAGGAGACATCACTGTCGAAAGAGTGGCCTCTGCAGACAATATCACTGATCCACTTACTAAGCCCTTGCCAGGACCATTATTTGACAAACATCGCGAAGCAATGGGTCTACGTAGTATGACTAGTTGGCTATAGGGCAAGTGGGAGATTGAAAGAGTGGGTGCCCGGTGAGCCAAGTTGTGGCTAAGGGCTTTGATGACTCTTTGTATAAACAATCTTTTGTTTAATATAATTTACACTTTTATTAATGGCAATGACTTTATCTTTCTTCGTATTGTTATATTGTGATATACTATTGTTGTTTTGATAAAGACCTTGAATATACTATAGTGTATGTAAGATGTGGTAGAACATGGAGATGTCTATCATGAAACACATCTTATAGTAACTGTATATTCTAAACTGTTCCTAGTCGATTGAGCCGTCCGATAATAAGGATAAGGATCGCTCGAGTTTGAGACTAGCATTTGCGATGCAGAGTACCACGTTTCATTGGTAAGGAACATAGAGATGTTCGAAGCATGCAAATGGAAATTCATACGATGAATGATCGAACTACCCTATCCGGACTTTCCAAGTGGTTATCACTTATCGAGTGGATAAAGTCCGCGGTTTTGGTTGTACACCATTAGTCCTTACTACTTGAAACATCATTGAGACTCTATATGCTAGTACTGTGCTTTGACTCGTTTACCGACTCTATTGGGGTCATCAGGTGTCGGGATTGGGTACAGTTACAACACATATAGGAGTCGATGCCTTGTTGTCAAGGATTCACCACATACTTGCGAGTGTGGATATCCTATGCGATCTGAGGAGATATTAGTGTGACGAATCTCTGGCCAGAGTACATGATGTGTTTTAAGAAATGGTTTCTTAGTAACACATGCGATGTCACTATTTGATCTTCAAGATGTATTGCATAGTTATCGAATCTCGAACGACTCTCGATATACCAATGGTTGTTGATTCGATCGGGATATATGGATGAAGGGACCGTACTGTACGCTAACCAAAATCTATTGGTTCTTGCAGGCAATATCAGTGATACCTAGGGAATCATGGGGCGATGTTGCTAGGCGCTCTTACCATGATTCGATGGGCAAGTCGGAAATTGTTGTTCCGAGTCACAAGGAGTTGTGAGCCCACGGGTAGCTGTATCCCTGAACCATTGAGGGTCACACAGAGTAATGGATTTTTAATCCCCGTTGAGATAGTTAAATTTAAAGAGTTAAATTTAATGAACAAAGAAGTTGGACTTCTTATTTAAGAGTAGAGGAGTAAGATTTCCTAAAATGACATAGGGATGGGCATTTTTGGAAATCACTGAATTCGGATTCAGAAAAATTTATCTTGACTTTAAAAGGTGCAGAAATGGTTTCTGTGCACATTGCTGAAATCGGTTTATCAATCGGAGTCATGATGAATTTTATATTAATTATTGAACATGCGGGCTTTGCTTGTCGGGCTTGAACTTATGACTAATGGGCCCTAAGCTGTTAGTGGCCTACATTATAAATAAGTTATTGCAGTACAGAAATTAGACACAACAGGTCACAAATTTTCGAAAAACCTAATTATTTTTCACTGAAGTGGCCGCCCCCTTTTCCCCTCTGCTCGGTAAAATCCAGTCTGTGAATTTTGAATTACAGTCTGGTTTAACGATCAAATTCGTTAATTCTCTTCGTAGAAACTTCTGATAGATTTTCTAGTGCAATCTATCAGAGGGATTAAATATCCGTTCGTGGACCTGATTGAAGAACAGTTCGTCCATCAGTTCCAGGGATATACAACAAGAGCAGAGCAATCTGTTGGTGTCCATAATCTCGCTTCGAGAATGGAGGTAAAACTTTATAATTGTTATTTAATTTTTACACACACAATTTAATCGTAAAAGTTTTGATACCCAATATGGAATCGTTCCATATAAAATTTTTAAACTTCCGCTGCACCGGGTATCAATTCTGATTGATCTGATTGCCGCGTTCTCCAACACTTCACTTGTGCGAACAATCAGTTTTCATGCGCATTCGAAAGCTTAAGGAGGAATCATCTTGCGATCACACGCCTCACACATGCCTTTCTTCCTTGCGCATTCACATCTAATGGCTCCACTATATGCACTCAAATTTTTCTTCCATTAGCCATGAAGTATTTTATGCTTGCTTGCTTTCGGCTTTATTTTTGTGACTTAATCGTGTGCTTGTCAAATTTTTAGGTTAATATGGATTTTAATGGAGATCATGATGATTACACCGAGTACTGATGCTCGATGTCGAAGGTACGCGTCCCGTGTCCCGTATTCATTTTTATTGTTTTTAATCATTAGGGACAATGATTATATTAAATTTGGGGGGAGAAATCAATGTCTGATTTAGTGTTTTGGTTGATTAGTTGAGTTTTATTGTGTGCTTCATAGATAAAATTTTTGTTGTTGAGTTGAGTTGAGTTGAAAAGGAGTCAAGAGAGAAATATGTGGATGCATGGCTGATGATGAAAAATTTGTGTTTTGTGCTATAACTGAAATCCATGATTGTCTACCTATCTGACAAATATTTTTTGAAAATATGGAACCAATTAGATGAAAGATTTCCTATATACTCTATGATTAATACTTGAATCTGATTTTTGAGACATACAGACATAGATATGATTGAGGCATTGTTTGAAATTTTTGGGCCTACTTTTCATTGAATTTATCCTTAGTTGTCCATTTGAGCTACACATGTATATTAGTACATTGAGGTACGAGAAATCTGAAATTTGTTGAAAATCATCTTTAACTGCTGATGATTATCTTTTCTGCACTGATTGATATTTGTATGAATTAATTGTGGATTAAGACTTGTCTAGAACTAGTTCGGACACTCTTCGAGGCGAAATACGGGCAAAACTGAGATTAGGAATGATTTAGGCAATTTTTCTGAATGAGTTTGAGCCTTTCAAGCTACCCTCTGATTAATATGTATCTCTAGTACCTTGTTTGAGCTTTATTGAAAATCAAATGGCATGCGTGTAAACGTGTGATTAAACCCCCATTCGTCATTATTTCAAGGTCCTACATTGACTACCTGAATAGCCTATACACTAATTCCTACCTTTAAGGGAGTAATTTGAATGCTAAAATGTTTTATGCTCCTAGTTATATTTGTGAGAAAAAGGATTGGTGTGGTGGATGAATTGAAAAGATGAAAAAAAGGTAGTAGAAAAAAGAGTTGAAAAATGTGGTTGAAAAAGTTGTGAAAGAAATGAAAAAATTTGTGAAAGATGTTGTGAAAAAATTGAAAAATCAATAAGGATGAAAGAATTAAGTGTGAAAGTGTGAAACAAAAGGAGTTGAAATTAGAATTAGAGCATGAATGTGAATTACTCCTTAATTTGAATTTTTATCCTTCATTTGTAGCCATGAGCCAGGCCTTACATTATAAGCCAATTAAGTCCTATTGAACGAGTCTCAGTTGCCCAATATACTAGTGGAGAAGAGTTGCAAGAATTTAGCCTATGGACTGTTGATTGACGCTTTTAATGATTATGATTTTTGATCTAAACACGCACACACTATTATTCGTTGAATTAACCCTATTTGTGAGTGTTTTTTTATTTATATCCTATATTTGATCCTATGCTATCCTTGAAAAGTCCTCATGATCTATGAATGTTTGAATTGAACTTGGATAATGGTGTTTTGAACGTGAGTTGCGGAGATTGTGAGTTTATGCGGTTATTTTTATGACTGAAACTTTCAAGTGTTAGTAGGTGTGAAATGATTGGATTTGATATTTTTGAAATCATTGATGATGCCATTGCTCCATAATATTTCTTGACTATTCTTGTTGGTTTTTGAGAGAATGAGTTTTTGGAATTTAAAAGTTTTGCTCGGGACTAGCAAAAGTCTAAGTTTAGGGGTATTTGATAAGTGTATTTTATACACTTAATTTATATATAATTTTATTTGTTAAATATTTGTTTCGAGCAGATTTATGTGTGGGTTTTGTTGTTTTTGTGTTCGTAGGGAATTATGGAGATTTGGTGGAGAAAAGAAAAAATTAATGGAAAAGAAGAATAATTGTTGAAGAAAATAAGAAATAAGATTTATTTGGAGAAAAGAATAAAAGAAAAGAGAAAGAAAAGAAGAAGAAGAAAGAAACGATCAGACAAGATAAGGTTAATGAGCTTTTTGTTATTGGGCCAAGAAAGAATTCTTTAGCGCTTCTTGTTAGCGCTTAAACTAGAGCAATCGCGCAATGTTTCTGAAATCTGAGAATTTAAATTGCGAGATCAAGGCGCGCCCGCGCCGTTCCTAGAGCGCCCGCCCCGTTGCTGTGATTTGGAAATTTTATTTTACCGGGAAATTAATTCTTGGGCTTTTGTTGGGCTGTTGTGAAGCGATATAAAAAGGAATTAAAGGTCAATCAGCAGGAGGAGGAGAGCCGCCACACAATATTTTACACAGAAATCAGAGAATTGATCGTGTGATTTTCCTGAGGATTTTCTGGAGATTAACTGAAGAACGAAGACGGAGTTTGATAGTCCGGACACGGCGTCGACGACGGATTTGTTTCTTAGCTTTTATTTAATTCTGAACATGTTTGGATTTATTATTTATTGTTTTCAGAATTTTATTATGAACTAATTTTTATAGTCTAGAGGTCGGATGGAACCTGGTGTAGATGCTTTCATGAATTCTTGATTTTATTGAATTGGATTTCTTCTAGATTAATTGTTTTTTCTAGAATTGATTGTCTTTTCAATTATCTGATCATTAATTGATTTGTTATATTTATTTGAAATCATTGCTCGGGAGAGGGGATTTTGAATAGGACATTAGAAAATACACTGTTAATTATTTATACAGCTCGGGAGAGTGTATGATTTTAACAGAGCTTTTAAAAAGAACATTGTTTTGTGATAGATCACTGCGATAAATTCTTAATAGGGATATTGGAATTTAATTGTAGTTGATAAACATTATTTGTTGCTCGGGAGAGGGAAATAATAAACGTAAGTGTTCTTGGTTATTAATTGATTGGAATTCATGAAGATTAATTAATTAGGACTGATTGTTGTTGAAACCAGGTGAAATCTATACCTCTAGACCATTTTTCTCTGATTGATTTTTAATCTGAAAGTTGTGTGCGTGCTTTTAAATCATCTGATTATTTATTTTATTGCAAAAATTCTCAAAGTTTTATTTTCTAGATAAAGTTTAGACTATTTTAATTACAAGTACTGAATATTTTCATTTTAATCCCTGTGTGATCGATATCTGATTTAATCACTATATTAAAACTTGACACTCGTACGCTTGCGAGCAATTTTCACAACAAAATACGTCTGTGAGAGTATGCTTGTATCGATGCTTAGACAGATGAGAAACTTCATGCTCAAAATCAAGATCAAGTACGATGATTTAATATTGTGTTGTTGTAAACAGTATTTCACTAGTAATGAATCATCAGAAACTGGTTGTATCATTTCAAGTTCTTGATTGTACATTTTTCAGTTTATTTTGGATTTGAATTTGTATATGGGATTGTAATAAAGAAATTGTACATAAACTTGAAACAATAATACATGTAATTTTTTGAGATTAATTTAGCGATCTATGTATTTTTACTATAGTGATTTTGCTAATGTTTAGCATGATTCTTGTTGATTTGTTCTAGGTGTTTTCCTAGGATGACCTAGTTAGTCGGTGGACTAAGTTAGTGCCAGCGATGAGGTGATTCATCAGGGGCTTGTGTTTTGTTCTAGGTTGTTTCCTTAGAACATTGGGTGGTTTGAGTCTTAGGTTGAGACCTTGTGATGATGGGATTTTCATTAGGGAACCAGGTCAAATAATACCAAGAGTTGTGAAATATTACCAGGATTAAACGTAAGGAGGCGCGACCCTATTCCGGTGAAAATGGAGGATGATTGGATAACATATGGTGAACGAGTACTTGCACCTGGTCATACACTTTCATCACCTTTGCAAATACTTGATCTTGATAATATTTCTTTTGAAACTCAAATATTTGAGCCTCCATCTGATTATTATCTGGTATATCTGCTCATGATTTTTATTAAGTTCTCATAACGTAACACTAACTTTCGTGTGATATTTATAAGTAGATGAGTAGGAAGTTGACGGAGCCTGAGAAATCAAGAGTCGTCAACATGTTAAATCAATAACTAATATTCATTTAATATAACTTATTAGTTGAGATTGAAAGATTTTGTAATAACATGCTATCCTATAGTACTATTCAGTCTAGTCACCTTACTCAAATATGCCCCTATTTACTTATATGATATGGAAATATGTGCATAATTTGTCATCGGCATTTATTAGAGAGAGAAGAAGAAAGGTCACTAGAAACCAAAGGTCAGATATCCAATCAACACATTTTGTCAGGATTTTATGAACTTTAAACCACGCGCCCTCAATAAATTAATGAGTATACTGTCGGTCTACATCAATTCTGAAAATTCCCAGTTTCATCTTTCACATTAATTGATGTGACGTATGTGCACTCAACCGACCAGTAACAAAACTTAAAAATATGAGAATAGTCATTTCACGCATAAGACATTTTACTTGATTTGATCGATTGAAAGGAAACTAACACAAATGTTGCAGGAATATTAAAAAGTTTCTTTTACACCATGGCTTCAAAAGCTAGTTCAGTTTTATCTATCTCCTTGTTCACCGCTTCTCTCCATGATCGAATGAAAATAGAAAGCTCTACAGTAGGAGATCGTGAAAAGACAATATCATCTCTCCAGATTCGCTTCAACTCATATCGTTCAGTGTAAAGCAAGAGCAAATAGGTTCCTTCAAAACTGAAGATATCCCTGGTACGAGTTGTGCACAACAAATATTTATACTAACAATTTAAAGCTGTAAAGAGACAGGAAGCAACAGAAGATCATGGTGGTGAATCACCAGAAGGATGAAGGTGAAGACGTTCCACAGCCTCCCACGTTCGGAATTGTTATGATTTTTGGAAGCCAAATTCGAAAATGAGGATTTTGAGATGTGTTGAATTTGAGTTGTTATTGTTGTCTTAGCATTGATATGAGTTGATATTGATATTGTACTGCTGTCTGCATTTCCGGTTTGTTCAGTTTATAGTCGTTATGCCGCCGGTTTGAGTTTTAGAGATTTGAACCGTTTTGAGTTGTAGAACTTTGGCATTGAGTTTTGATTGTCGTTGTTGATCTTCTTTGCCTCCGTACAGATTTTTGGAGTTTGTCGAGCCATGTGTTAGCAGCATTCGATCGTCGAAGAGTTGGACGAAGAGCGGTAAAAAGTTTACCTTGAACCTTGTTGTTGTTTAGGTTGTATAGATTTTGATATAACCTCTTTTGTAGCATATCCAGAGTTGGAGCTACTTGCATTAAAAGGTACAAGCAGTCATCGTTAGCGGGATAGCATACTCGAGACAGTTGGTTCTTGAGTTTTCCCTTAAAATCACATACTTGCATCAATACTTGTTCTAGCATTGGGAACTTGTATTTTTTTGATTAATTGAGCTTTTGTTATGTGGCTTAATGTTTTATGTTTCTTATACATTCATCTTGAGCCAAAACTTTTATTTCAGCGGGCAGAAAAGCCTTTTTTGTTTAGATGTTTTGGGGGCTATACCGCTATTGGCCTTGGTGTAGAAGTTCACCTAGTGTCAGCATACTCCTTATAGTCACACCAAAGTCTAGGGGAGTGGGATACGTAGCACCACCTCGATTGGGAGAGTCGGTGAGTTGTTACGTGGTCTCATCCTCCAAAAGCATACCAGCAATCCCTCGTTTATTAGAATTGATATCCCGATTTAAAGACATGCATATCATTTGTTTTCATTTGATTATGTTGTCTTGGAAGCATGTTGTTGATATATTACTTGTATTAATTGTTATGTTGCTTTTACTGGAAATATCATTCTCACTAGAGTTATCCGGTTGTTGCTTTGTTTTGAATGTGTACTTGGCAACAGGAGGGGCATGATCAAGTCAGCGAAGACCTGGTTAGAATCAAGAAGGAGAGTTAGTAGTGGGACTCGGTTTAGAATTTGAATCAGCATGTTTATCTAGTTATGATATGAAGCATGTTAGAACTCAAACTTATTATGTTTTGTATTCGGATTGTAATAGCTAGAATCTGATGCATGTTCTATCATTCTGAGCAATTGATCAACTCTAGAACTTCATGTATTATTTGGAGAGATTGTGATTATAATGCATGATTTTAACGCCCCGTTTTTATCTTAATGGATGTTATTTGAGATAATCAGTGATTTCAGAATTCGAGACCGGACTTTTTATTGATCAGGGTCTATTTTGCAATTTTTGGAATTTTTAGGGACTAAAACGCAAAAAGTGAGTTTGTTTTATTATTGAAGGCTTGACTAAGTCTCTTAGCACTTCATCATCCCCTCCAACTCGGTTTCCCTCCATTGAAGATGCCTCATAGAATTTCAAGCTTTTGTGATTTCGGTTCGAGCTCGATCCGTTCGATAGAATTGATTTCTGACTTGATATCTACGATCACAGCGACGAGTGCTCCGTTTGGAAGTAAGTTTTTCTCCGATCAGATACATTCTAGTTTTTGGATGTTGTTAGAATCATTAGAGATTCGAGTATGTTGTTCTTGGCAGATTTCTGATCGTTTATTATCTGTAGGTTTTGAATTAGAGCGACGAACATAATTGTTATGATTTTTTTTGTCATTTTCGAAAATCTTGATTTTGAGATGTGTTGATATTGTGTTGGTTTTGATGTTTGAGGACTGGAATGAGTTTGTTGAGTTGTTTTTTTGCTGTCTGCATTTTCGGTTTGGTCAGTTTACAGCCGTTATGCCGTCAGTTTGAGTTTTGGATATCGTTTTGATGTTTTGAGTTATACCGAGCTTAGTATGAGTTTTGATATCGATTTTGATTCTATAAATTCTTCTAATAGATTGATTTGAAGTCTTTGGAGTTGCGAGCCTTGCGGTCTTGATCAGTTTGGAAGAGTTGAGCCGGTATAGTATCGATGTCCTTCTTTATGGATTGATTTAACTTGACTTGGATATTGATTGAGGAATTGTTGTTTTCAGATTGAAGTTTTGGAACGTCAAAGAAGAGGTATAAGATGACTTTGGAATGGAATAGGACGAATAACTCGAATCCGGTTTGATTCAAGTGTCCTAGAAGAAATCACATACTGCATGTTTTGACTGCTTATTTGATTATATGATTGAATTTATATTGATTGCATGAGATTACATATGCATTCATATTGAGACTTGATTTATTCAGATTGAATTAGACGATCTAGGGATTGTAGTCGAGTAGCTTGGTAGGCGATTTACTACCTTGTCGAGTAGCTCACTATAATGCTCTTGAGTCTAGAGGATTAAAGCATGCCACGTCCACCTCAAGAGGGAAGTCGGTGTGATTGTAGGATATTTTTACCTCGGGATCCCAAACCAAAGAAAGAAAGAAGAATTCCAATTGATTATCTGAGTCTGATAATCCAGAAGTTTTATAGACATGCATATCATTTTAATTCAGTACTTGAATGGATTAATTGATAATATGAGGAATGAATTCATAGTATGATTTGATATGTTTATTTGATTGCATGTAAGTCTCTTTTACTGGGAATATTATTCTCACCGGTTTATCCGACTGTTGTCTTTGTTTGTATGTGTACTTGGCAACAGGTGGGGCAGGACCAAGTCAAAAGAGGCATGGTTAGCTTCGAGGAAAAGATGTAGAAGTGAGACTCGGTCCTGAAGTCGATTCCAGCATGTCAATCTAGTTTATGTTAGAACATGTTTAGTTATCAAACTTCATCGTTATATTGTTGTTGCATGTTCTCGACTTTGGTTTGGTTTTTGAACTCCAGAACTCCTGTTTTTAATGGAGGAATCAAGTTTGTAACGCATGTTTATGTTTTGGAGTATTGTATGGCTTGATTTTCTTGTTTTTGGCGATTCTAGCACCGGAGCAGCCAGGGAGGCGCGCCCGCGCACCTGTGCCCCTTTTCGGGCAGGGCGTCATGCGCGCCCGCGCCTCGAAAGGGCGCAGCCGCGCATGAGCCAGGGCGCCGTGCGCGCCCGCGCCTGATGAGGTGCTGCCGCACGGGCCCTGTTATAAAAAAAAATGTGTGTTGGCTTTTAATGCTTTCTTATTTTAATTAATCCTTTAATTGATGTTTAGAACCGAGGTCTCACATTAAGTGGTATCAGAGAAATAAGTTCCTGGAATTTGTTCAGCGGGGTAGATCGAGTCCGCTTGACCTTAAATTCTCGCATGTGATTGATTAATTCTATGATTACAGAATATGCGAGCATGCTTTATGAATTGAAAATTTATTTGAATTACGTGACTTGGAGATTCAAATTGTTAAAGCATGATTTGATTGGGATATGAACTGTTTTCATGCATTGATCTGAGTTCCATCTATCGAATTGGGAAGATGATCAGAGGTTCGTGACACTGGAATGGTAAGTGTGTATTGTAATATCTGTGTTCTAACCCCTATCAATTTATATGGGTACTCGAAGAAGGCTAGACATGAATACTCCACCGATTATTCCTACGACAGAAACTCCTCCGGTTATGACTCCTCCGGTGGTACAGATGGATGACACGATCACGCCTATGGAAGCCTTACTGAAGAGGTTCCAATATTTTAGGCCGCCGTATTTGAATGGGAAGGAAAATCCGATCGATTGCGAGAGTTGGTTGGAAGATATTGATCAGCTCTTTGAGTCGCTTGACTACTCGGATGACCGCAGAACGAGACTGGTAATTCATCAACTTCAGGGAGTGGAAAAGAGTTGGTGGATGACTACCAAAAGAGCCAAAGAGAATAAAGGTACGGCAATTACTTGGGCACTTTTTAGAGCAGAGTTCTATAAGAGATTCTTTCCAGTTTCCTATCGAAAGGATAAAGGCGTCGAGTTTGCAAATTTGAGGCAAGGTAGTATGAGTATCAAGGACTATGTTGCGAAGTTTGACAGTTTATTGAGGTTCGCTCCGCATATTGCCGACAATGAGGAGGCAAAAGCAGACCAGTTCATTAACGGTTTGCACCCTGACAACTTTATTCTAGTGAATACTGGGAGGTCAGATAACTTTTCTGATGCGATGGATCAGGCAAAGGGAGCAGAAGAGGGACTGATGAGGAAGAGGGAGAATAAGTACCAGTCTCAACAGCAACAGCAGAGGCAGTATCAGAATCAACCGCCGATGAATGAGGGTAGTAGCAGTGGTGGTAGCAAGAAGAACTATTTCCGTCCCAAAGGGAAACAGTTCAAGAAGTCGGGAAGCACTTCTTCGAGCTCGAGTGGCTCGAGACAGTTCAGTTCTGGACAGGGTTCAGGATCATCTGGAGCTTTGTGTAATAGGTGTGGAGGACAACACTCCAGAGACCAGTGTAGGGGAATCTTTGCGAACTGTTACATCTGCCAGCAGACAGGGCATTATGCCAGACAGTGTCCACAGAAAGCTTCTGACCAGACTCAGAGTGGGAATACCTCTCGATAGTCATCTCAGCCTGGGAGACAGGCTACTGCAGTTCACTCGTTCCAACATCAGCAGCAGAACCGTCAGGGAGGTAATCAAAGTTTGAACCAACCTCCTAGACAGCAGGCGAGAGTGTATGCTCTGAATGAGGATCAGGCTCAGGCTGCACCTGATGATGTTATTGCAGGTAATTGTATGATCTTTGATTATCCTGCTAATATTTTGATAGATACAGGTGCTTCTCACTCTTTCATATCTGAGAAATTTGTGTCGATGCATGCCTTGCCTTTTGAGCCTTTACCTGCTGTAGTTGATGTTACTTCACCTTTGGGTGGAGGAATTGTTTCGAAGAATTTTGTTAGAAATTGTGGATTGAGTTTTGAAGGAAATTTGATCGAATTCGACTGTATTGTACTTGGTTTGTCTGACTTTGACTGCATAGTTGGCATAGATGTTTTGACTAAGTACAGGGCTACAGTAGATTGTTTTCAGAAGATAGTCCGTTTCAGACCAGAGATGTCAGATGAATGGAGATTCTTCGGTAAGGGTTCTCGTTCTAAAATTCCTTTGATATCTGTCTTATCTATGACTAGATTATTACAGAGAGGAATAGAAGGATTTCTTGTTTATGCGATCGATATTCTGAAGTCTAGCCCTGAGTTAAACGATATACCAGTGGTTAGAGAATTCCCTGAAGTGTTTGCAGATGAAATTCCAGGATTGCCGCCAATTAGGGAGATGGAATTTAGCATTGACTTGACGACAGGTACTCAGCCAATTTCGAAAGCTCCGTACCGAATGGCTCCGATCGAATTGATGGAACTGAAGGAGCAGTTGGAAGACTTGATTTACAAGGGATACATTCGACCCAGTATATCGTCTTGGGGTGCTCCTGTCCTGTTTGTTAGAAAGAAAGATGGCTCGATGCGTCTCTGCATTGACTACCGTCAACTGAATCAGGCGACAGTTAAGAACAGGTATCCTTTACCTCGCATAGATGATCTCTTTGATCAATTGCAGGGTTCGTGTATTTATTCGAAGATAGATTTGAGATCGGGTTATCACAAACTGAGAGTTTGTGAAGAAGATGTTCCTAAGACTGCGTTTCGAACAAGGTATGGCCACTTTGAATTTCTTGTCATGGCTTTCGGTTTGACGAACGCCCCAGCAGTCTTTATGGGGTTGATGAACCGAATCTTTCAACGTTTTCTTGATGAATTCGTAATTATCTTTATTGACGATATCTTGATCTACTCTAAGAGCCGTTCCGAGCATGCAGATCATTTGAGAACTTTTTTACAGATTTTGAGAACCGAATAGTTATTCGCCAAGCTTTCGAAGTGCGAGTTTTGGCTTGACAGAGTTGTCTTTCTGGGGCACATTATTTCAGGAGATGGGATTGTTGTTGATCCCAGCAAGATAGAAGCAGTGATGAATTGGCGCAGGCCGACTTCTGTGCCAGAGATTCGAAGTTTTATGGGCTTAGCGGGGTACTATCGCAAATTTATTCAGGTTTTCTCTTCTATTGCGAGGCCTATTACCCAGCTGACTCAGAAGAATGCTCCTTTTCTGTGGACAGATGATTGTGAAGCCAGTTTTGTTGAGTTGAAGAAGAGATTAACCAGTGCTCCGATTCTTTCTATTCCATCTGGTTTCGGAGGTTTCACAGTTTATTGTGATGCTTCTCATCTTGGTCTTAGATGTATTCTTATGCAAAGGAAACACGTGATAGCATATGCATCGAGGCAGTTGAAACCGCACGAGACTCGCTATCCAGTTCATGATCTTGAACTAGCTGCTATCGTTTTTTCCTTGAAGATCTGGCGTCACTACTTGTACGGTGAGTCTTTTGAGATCTTTTTGGATCATAAGAGTCTTAAGCACTTATTTTCACAGTCTAAGTTGAATATGACGCAGAGGAGATGGCTAGATTTATTGAAGGACTTCGACTGCGAGATTAAGTATTACCCGGGGAAGTCGAATGCAGCTGCCGATGCTTTGAGTCATAAGCTTTGCTCTTTATCTCTTTCGACGATTGGTGTTTCTCGATTGATCAACGACTATTGCACTTCTGGGTTGGAGTTTGAGTCAGATAGAAATTCGATCAGAGTTTGTGCGATTCAGGCCGAGCCAGAGTTGTTTGTGTCGATCAGAGAAGCACAGAAATCAAATGAGAGTATTCAGAATTCGTTAGAGAAGGTGAGATCTGGACACCAGTCTGAGTTTCAGGACAGGGATGATGTTTTATTTGTGAATAGTCGTATTGTTGTGCCTGAGATTGATGAGTTAAGACAGCGTATTCTGAGAGAAGCGCATTGCAGTCGGTTCAATGTTCATCCAGGAGGCCGAAAGATGTATAACGACTTGAAGAGCCAATTCTGGTGGAAGAAGTTAAAGAAGGATGTGGTGAGATTTGTATCTCATTGTTTGAACTGTCAGCAGTTTAAAGCCGAGAGAAAGAGACCAGGTGGGCTTCTGCACAGTCTGTCTATTTCGAAATGGAAGTGGGATCATATTTCGATGGATTTCGTCTCGAAACTACCCCGATATGTTCAAGGATGCGATGCCATTTGGGTAGTGATTGACCGTTTGACGAAGTCTGCTTGTTTCATTCCGTATCGGATGACATACCGACACGATCAGATGGCAGAGTTGTATGTTAGAGAGATTGTCAGATTGCACGGTGTGCCGAGATCGATTGTTTCAGACCGAGATCCTCGGTTTACTTCCCATTTCTGGCATAGTCTACAGGAAGCCCTTGGTACTAGATTGCACTTGAGTACAACATATCATCCTCAGACCAAAGGTCAATCAGAGCGGACGATTCAGACTCTAGAGGATATGCTGCGAGCAGTGGTGCTTGACTTTGGCACTACTTGGCAAGATTCATTGCCTCTCGTTGAGTTTTCGTACAACAACAGCTTCCAGACGAGTATAGGAATGGCACCCTTTGAAGTGTTGTACGGAAAGAAGTGCAGATCTCCTCTGTACTTGGATGAGATATCTGAGTCCCCAGACTTGGGACCAGATATGATTCGTGATATGGCTGAGCAGGTGAAGATTATTCGATTGAGAATGAAGACTGCTCAGGACCGACAAGCGAAGTATGCAAATATCCGACGCAGACCTCTATCTTTTGATCAGGGTGACCGAGTATTCTAGAAGATTTCTCCGTTTAGAGGTACTGTTAGATTTGGGAAGAGAGAAAAGTTGGCACCGAGATTCATCGGTCCGTATGAGATTTTACAGAAGATAGGCGATCTAGCCTACCGTTTAGCACTTCCTCCTTCTTTATCTGGTATTCACGACGTCTTTCACGTCTCGATGCTGAGGAAATACCATCCCAATCCTTCTCATGTGCTTCAGCCTGACAAAGCCAAACTTGATGAAACTCTGAGTTACTTTGAGAGACCGATTCAGATCCTTGACAAAAAGGAGAAACAGCTCAGAACCAAAACGATTCCTTTGGTGAAAGTTCAGTGGAGTCGTCACGGAGTCGAAGAAGCGACTTGGGAAACAGAATCTGATATGAGGCAGAGATTTCCAGACTTGTTTGTATGATGTGAGTTCTTAATTCTGTTCTTGAATTCTTAATTATCTTCTTATGAGTTGATATCGATGATTTCGAGGACGAAATCTTTCTTAAAGGGGGAGAATTGTAATGCCCCGTTTTTATCTTAATTGATGTTATTTGAGATAATCAGTGATTTCAGAATTCGAGACCGGACTTTTTATTGATCAGGGTCTATTTTGCAATTTTAGGAATTTTCAGGGACTAAAACGCAAAAAGTGAGTTTGTTATATTATTGAAGGCTTGACTAAGTCTCTTAGCACTCATCATCCCCTCCAACTCGGTTTCCCTCCATTGAAGACGCCTCATAGCATTCCAAGCTTTTGTGATTTCAGTTCGAGCTCGATCCGTCCGATAGAATTGATTTCTAACTTGATATCTACGATCACAGCGACGAGTGCTCCGTTTGGAAGTAAGTTTTTCTCCGATCAGATACATTCTAGTTTTTGGATGTTGTTAGAATCATTAGAGATTCGAGTATATTGTTCTTGGCAGAGTTCTGATCGTTTATTATCTGTCGGTTTTGAATTAGAGCGACGAACAGAATTGTTATGATTTTTCTTGTCATTTTAAAAAATATTGATTTCAGATGTGTTGATATTGTGTTGGGTTTGATGTTTGAGGACTGGAATGAGTTTGTTGAGTTGTTGTTTTGCTGTCTGCATTTTTGGTTTGGTCAGTTTACAACCGTTATGCCGTCAGTTTGAGTTTTGGATATTGTTTCGATGTTTTGAGTTATACCGAGCTTAGTATGAGTTTTGATATCGATTTTGATCGCTATGAATTCTTCTGATAGATTTATTTGATGTCTTTGGAGTTGCGAGTCTTGCGGTCTTGATCAGTTTGGAAGAGTTGAGCCGGTATAGTATCGATGTCCTTCTTTATCGATTGATTTAACTTGACTTGGATATTGATTGAGGAATTTTTGTTTTCAGATTGAAGTTTTGGAACGTCAAAGAAGAGGTATAAGATGACTTTGGAATGGAATAGGACGATACTCGAATTCGGTTTGATTCGAGTGTCCTAGAAGAAATCACATACTGCATGTTTTGACTGCTTATTTGATTATATGATTGAATTTATATTGAGTGCATGAGATTACATATGCATTCATATTGAGACTTGATTTATTCAGATTGAATTAGACGATCTAGGGATTGTAGTCGAGTAGCTTGGTAGGCGATTTCCTACCTTGTCAAGTAGCTCACTATAATGCTCTTGAGTCTAGAGGATTAAAGCATGCCACGTCCACCTCGAGAGGGAAGTCGGTGTGATTGTAGGATGTTTTAACCTCGGGATCCCAAACCAAAGAAAGAAAGAAGAATTCCAATTGATTATCTGAGTCTGATAATCCAGAAGTTTTAAAGACATGCATATCATTTTAATTCAGTACTTGAATGGATTAATTGATAATATGAGGAATGAATTCATAGTATGATTTGATATGTTTATTTGATTTCATGTTAGTCTCTTTTACTGGGAATATTATTCTCACCGGTTTATCCGGCTGTTGTCTTTGTTTGTATGTGTACTTGGCAACAGGTGGGGCAGGACCAAGTCAGAAGAGGCATGGTTAGCTTCGAGGGAAAGATGTAGAAGTGAGACTCGGTCTAGAAGTCGATTCCAGCATGTCAATCTAGTTTATGTTAGAACATGTTTAGTTATCGAACTTCATCGTTATATTGTTGTTGCATGTTCTTGACTTTGGTTTGGTTGTTGAACTCCAGAACTCCTGTTTTTAATGGAGGAATCATGTTTGTAATGCATGTTTATGTTTCGGAGTATTGTATGGCTTGATATTCTTGTTTTTGGCGATTCTAGCACCGGAGCAGCCAGGGAGGCGCGCCCGTGCATCCTAGCGCGCTCCCGCGCGCCTGCGCCCCTTTTCGGGCAGGGCTTCATGCGCGGCCGCGCCTCGAAAGGGCGCGGCCGCGCATGAGCCAGGGCGTCGTGCGCGCCCGCGCCTGATGAGGCGCGGCGCGCGGGCCCTGTTATAAAAAAAATGTGTGTTGGCTTTTAATTCTTGCTTATTTTAATTACTCTTTTAATTGATGTTTAGAACCGAGGTCTCACAATGATTATGATTTGAAGGTTTTGGATTTGAGTTGTATCAAGTTTCTGCTGATTTTTGCTTTTGTACTGTCACCGATCGATCGGTGAAATTCGACCGATCGATTGAGTGACAAATTGCCATGTTTTTGTTCTTGTTTCATGGTGCGCGCTCGATCGGTGGTTTTTTACCGATCGAGCGGTGCTGTTATTTAACCCGAGCAGAAAGTTAAAACTTTTTGGCTCGCTCGATCGGTTGAATCTTATCGATCGAGCGAGGCCCTATTTCAAAAAAATATTTCCTTTATTTGCTTTTAATCTTGGATCTTGTATGCTTAGTTGTTGTTTAATCCGAGATTAGTTGTTTATAACCGAGGTCCCACATTAAGTGGTATTAGAGACATAAGATTCTTGGTTGAACTAGAGTGAGCGGGGTAGTTCGAGTCAGCATGTATTGGCTCCTCGCATGTGATTGAGTTATTCGTTTGATTATTTAAATTACATGCGAGCATGCTTTATTGTTTGAGAATTATTTGAATTGCATGATTATATGATTTAATTAATAAAGCATGGACTACTTGAGATATAACTATTTTGTTATTGACTGGTATCCGATATTCTGAGAGGTTGAAAGGGCACCGAATTGTAGCAATTGAGATATCTCGTGTCCTAACCTTTGATTATCAGATGGGTCCTCGTCGAGTTATTAACAGAAACCCACCACCAGTTACTCCTCCGAATGAGCAAGCTAGTACAGAAGTAGATCAATTGGATGACACATCGACGCCTATGGAAACCTTGCTAAAGAGGTTTCAATCGTTTAATCCGCTTTTGTTGCTAGGTACAGAAAATCCTGTTGATTGTGAAAGTTGGTTGGACGACATTGATCAGTTGTTCGATTCCCTTGATTACTCTGACCGCCGAACTAGGTTAGTCATTCATCATCTTCGTGGTGTTGCTAAGAACTGGTGGATCACGACAAAGAGATCCATGGAGAATCAAGGTACAGCTGTTTATTGGACTCTTTTCAAATCTGAATTTTATAAGCGGTTTTTCCCTATTTCATACCAAAAGGACAAGGGAGCCGAGTTTGCCAATCTGAAGCAAGGGAACTTGAACATTGAGGAGTACGTAGCAAAGTTTGACAGTTTGTTGAGATTTGCACCACACATTGCCGACAGTGAAGAAGCCAAAGCCGATCAATTCATCAACGGCTTGAATCCCGACATCTTCAAGTTGGTAAACACTGCTAGGCTGTTGGAGAACAGCGATTAGATCAATCAGAATTGATACCCGGTGCAGCGGAAGTTTAAAAATTTTATATGGAACGATTCCATAATGGGTATCAAAACTTTACGATTAAATTGTGTGTGTAAAAATTAAATAACAATTATAAACTTTTACCTCCAATCTCGAATCGAGATTATGGACACCAACAGATTACTCTGCTCTTGTTGTATATCCCTGGAACTGATGGACGAACTGTTCTTCAATCAGGTCCACGAACAGAGATTTAATCCCTCTGATAGATTGCACTAGAAAATCTATCAGAAGTTTCTACGAAGAGAATTAACGAATTTGATCCGTTAAACCAGACTGCAAATTCAAAATTCACAGGCTGGATTTTCCCGACAGAGAGAGGGAGGGGGCGGCCACTTTAGAGAGAAAAACAACTAAGTTTTCGAAAATTGTGACCTCTGTTTTTTAATTTCTGTACTGCAATAACTTATTTATAATGTGGGCTGCTAACATCTTAGGGCCCATTAGTCATAAGTTCAAGCCTGACAAGTAAAGCCCGCATGTTCAGAAATTAATATAAAATTCATCATGACTCCGATTGATAAACCGATTTTACCAATGTTCACAGAAACCATTTCTGCACCTTTTAAAGTCAAGATAAATTTTTCTGAATCCGAATTCAGTGATTTCCAAAAATGCCCATCCCTATGTCATTTTAGGAAATCTTACTCCTCTACTCTTAAATAAGAAGTCCCACTTATTTGTTCATTAAATTTAACTCTTTAAATTTAACTATCTCAACGGGGATTAAAAATCCATTACTCTGTGTGACCCTCAATGGTTCAGGGATACAGCTAGTCGTGGGCTCACAACTCTTTGTGACTCGGAACAACAATTTCCGACTTGCCCATCGAATCATGGTAAGAGCGCCTAGCAACATCGCCCCATGATTCCCTAGGTATCACTGATAATGCCTACAAGAACCAATAGATTTTGGTTAGCGTACAGTACGGTCCCTTCATCCATATATCCCGATCGAATCAACAACCATTGGTAAATCGAGAGTCGTTCTAGATTCGATAACTAAGCAACGCATCTTGAAGATCAAATAGTGACATCGCATGTGCTACTAAGAAACCATTTCTTAAAACACATCATGTACTCTGGCCAGAGATTCGTCACACTAATATCTCCTCAGATTGCATAGGATATCCACACTCGCAAGTATGTGGTGAATCCTTGACAACAAAGCATCGACTCCTATATGTGTTGTAACTGTACCCAATCCCGACACCTGATGACCCCAATAGAGTCGGTAAACGAGTCAAAGCACAGTACTAGCATATAGAGTCTCAATGATGTTTCAAGTAGTAAGGACTAATGGTGTACAACCAAAACCGCGGACTTTATCCACTCGATAAGTGATAACCACTTGGAATGTCCGGATAGGGTAATTCGATCATTCATCGTATGAATATCCATTTGCATGCTTCGAACATCTCTATGTTCCTTACCAATGAAACGTGGTACTCTTTATCGCAAATGCTAGTCTCAAACTCGAGCGATCCTTATCCTTATTATCGGACGGCTCAATCGACTAGGAACTGTTTAGAATATACAGTGACTATAAGATGTGTTTCATGATAGACATCCCCATGTACTACCACATCTTACATACACTATAGTATATTCAAGGTCTTTATCAAAACAACAATAGTATATCACAATATAACAATATGATGAAAGATAAAGTCATTGCCATTAATAAAAGTGTAAATTATATTAAACAAAAGATTGTTTATACAAAGAGTCATCAAAGCCCTTAGCCACAAGTTGGCTCACCGGGCACCCACTCTTTCAATCTCCCACTTGCCCTAAAGCCAACTAGTCATACTACGTAGACCCATTGCTTCGCGATGTTTGTCAAATAATGGTCCTGGCAAGGGCTTAGTAAGTGGATCAGCGATATTGTCTGCAAAGGCCACTCTTTCGACAGTGATGTCTCCTCTTTCCACGATCTCCCGGATGATGTGGTCTTTCCTCAGTACGTGTTTGGATCTTTGATGAGACCTTGGTTCCTTTGCCTGAGCAACGGCACCCGTGTTGTCACAGTACACCGGGACTGGACCAACAACTTCCGGAATAACGCCCAACTCTTGGACGAAATTCCTCATCCAAACGGCCTCTTTAGCAGCAGCTGATGCTGCAATGTATTCTGCCTCAGTGGTGGAATCCGCTGTGGTGTCCTGCTTGGAACTCTTCCAAGAGACAGCACCGCCATTGAGCATGAACACAAATCCAGAGGTTGACTTCGAGTCATCCACATCACTTTGGAAGCTAGAGTCGGTATAGCCTTCCAATTTCAGTCCTCTTCCTCCATATACCATGAACATATTCTTAGTCCTTCGTAAGTACTTAAGAATGTCCTTCACGGCTTTCCACTGCATTTGACCGGGATTAGCTTGATATCTGCTCGTGACACTCAGAGCAAATGCTACATCCGGTCTGGTAGATATCATCCCATACATGATACTACCTATGGCTGACGCATATGGTACATGTGTCATTTTCTCTATCTCTTCATCAGTCTTGGGACACATAGACTTGGATAGAGAAACTCCATGACACATAGGTAGATGTCCTCTCTTGGACCCATCCATTGAAAACCGTTTCAATATGGTGTCGATGTAGGTTGCTTGAGTGAGTCCTATCATTCTCTTAGATCTATCTCTATAGATCTGTATCCCTAGAATATAGGATGCCTCACCCAAATCCTTCATCGAGAATCTACCTGATAACCATATCTTTGTTGACTGCAACATCCCTACGTCATTCCCAATGAGTAGGATGTCATCAACATAAAGTACTAAGAATGTCACAGCATCCTTAACTACTTTCTTGTACACGCATGGTTCCTCCGGGTTCTTGATGAAACCAAAATCCTTTATTGTTTCATCAAATTTCTGGTTCCAACTTCTTGATGCTTGTTTGAGACCATAGATTGATCTCTGAAGCTTGCATACCTTATGCTCGCTTCCCATGGATGTGTATCCCTCAGGCTGCGTCATATAGATCTTTTCCTTAATATTTCCATTAAGAAATGCAGTCTTCACATCCATTTGCCATATCTCATAGTCATACCAAGCAGCTATGGCAATAAGGATTCTTATGGACTTGAACATTGCAACTGGTGAAAAGGTTTCATCATAGTCAACTCCTTGTCTTTGAGTATAACCTTTCGCCACCAATCGTGCCTTGTAGGTCAATACCTTACCATCAGGCCCAAGCTTTCTCTTGTAGTTCCATTTACACCCTATTGGAACAATTCCATCGGGAGGATCTACTAAAGACCAAACTTGGTTTGTATGCATCGAATCTATTTCCGACTGCATAGCTTCAAGCCATAAATTTGAATCCGCATCAGAAATTGCTTCCTTGAAGTTTCTTGGATCACATCCAACATCGGGTTCATCTTGATCCCCTTCAAGAAGAAGACCATATCGAATGGGAGGTTTAGAAGTCCTCTCTGATCTTCTAGGTATAGGCGTGTCTATCAATGGTTCCTGAGGTGTAGGATCATTATTTTGTATTTCGGGTTCTTCTCGAATTTCTTCGAGTTCCATCATCTCGCCTTTCTTATCCAATAAGAACTCCTTCTCCAAGAAGGTGGCATTCCTTGAAACAAACACCTTTGTTTCAGCAGCATGATAGAAATAATATCCGATTGAATTCTTCGGATACCCTACAAAATAACATAAGATGGATCGACTATCCAACTTATCTCCCACTGTCTGCTTCACGTAAGCTGGACATCCCCAAATCCTCAAGTACGAATACTTAGGAGCTTTGCCATTCCATAACTCGTATGATGTTTTGTCCACTGCTTTGGTGTGGACGTTGTTCAACAACAATACCGCCGTTTCAAGCGCATAGCCCCAAAACGAAGGTGGAAGCTCAGTGAAGCTCATCATGGATCGAACCATGTCCAACAAAGTTCGATTACGACGCTCCGATACACCATTCAGCTGTGGTGTCACAGGAGGAGTCCACTGAGAGAGAATCCCATTCTCTTTCAGATAGTCCAAAAACTCGGTACTTAAGTATTCTCCACCTCGATCCGATCGAAGTGCTTTAATACTTTTACCTAGCTTGTTTTCTACTTCAGCCTTGAATTCTTTGAACTTTTCAAATGCTTCAGACTTATATTTCATTAAATATAAATACCCATACCTTGAATAATCATCAGTAAAGGTAATGAAGTAGGTGTGGCCAAATTTAGTACCAATTCTAAATGGACCACAAACATCTGTATGGATCAAATCCAACAGATTTTGACTACGCTCAGGTTTCCCCTTAAAAGGAGATTTAGTCATTTTTCCTTTCAGGCAGGATTCACAAGTAGGTAGAGAGTTAATATCAGACATATCAAACATGCCCTCTCCCACTAGCTTGTTCATCCTCCTTGAGGAAATATGACCTAGCCTAGCATGCAAAAGGTTTGCCGGGTTTTGACTATCGATTTTCCTTTTGTTTGTTGTTACCGGTTTATCAACATAATTTATTGGAACGTCTTTTAATTTTAAGTTATATAGATCGTTTTCAAGTTGTCCATTTCCAATCAAACATTCATTCTTGTAAATATTGCAAATCCCATTCACAAAATTGCAAGAAAAACCATCTCTATCAAGCATAGAAACAGAAATAATGTTTTTAATCGAATCTGGCACAAATAAAACATCTCTCAAAAGTAACTTAAAATCGTTCTGCAAAATTAAACAAATATTTCCCATAGCTATGGATTTAACTCTGAAACCATTCCCGAGCCCTGACTGGGTCTCACCCATCCTTAGCCTATTACTTCTTGTCATCATTTGCAACTCATTGCAAATATGAGATCTACAACTGGTATCTAATACCTAAGAAGTATTATTAAGAAAAACATTTATTTCAATGTAAAACATACCCTTTGCAGTTCGCAACTGCTCGAGGTATTCCTTGCAGTTACGTTTCCAATGACCGGGTTTCTTGCAGTGATGGCAAACTTGTTTAGACTTGTCCAATTTTTCATGTAACATTTGGCCTTGAGATCATGGTCCAACCATTTCTCTACTTTGGCCAACCTTTCGGCAGTTACATCAGCCGGGGCTGTTTTCGGAGAAGCCTTTTCTAACACTTAGAAAATCTTTTCCGAACTTAGGACAATCTTAACTTATGGAATCATTTTGTATTTTTTGCGCCAGTAAGTTTGTTTTGTTGGAGAATTGAAACATGTGGTTTACAAAGATTCATCATAATGATATACTGAGATGAAACAGACAATTATCGATGATTGTTTAATTAATTTACTAAGACATAAAATAGGCGAAATTTATTTTATGAATCTCACTCCCACTATTTTAACGATTTCACTACCCTCTAGTGAAAACGGGAAACTATTTTCCTTAGTGGGAACATGGAGTCCAATTGACAAACTATGGACCCGAATAATATCAGCCAACCATAATTTTCAAAAGGTAGAGCCCAATTGCTTCCAAAGCAACCTCCACGTTTTTACCTCATGTCCAATAAGGGCCCAATAATATGACGCTGTTTATTGTAACATGTCAAGATGACCCATCAATATTAAGTTGTGATGGACGGTCGCCATGTGGATCCCCCAATAATATGAGCCGATCCCATGGGAGTTCCACCCAATTTACAACATGTGTCGATCCAATGTACAGCTTTCCGACGAACGGGCCCCCCCAATAATATGAGCCGGACCGTATCCGCGGGTAGCATCTCATACATTGATCGTTGATGGAAGGTAGGAACATTTAAACAATTTTAAATTTCCTTTATTTATCTTGATATCAATTTTAAATCATATTTAAAATGATGGATTTTAATTTTGAAAATTTGTCTCATCATTTTAAAAATTTGTATGCTTGCGGGATTCATACAATTTTGTCTAAAACATGCATACAACTATAATATCATATATTATATAGGATGATAGATTCCATTTCTAATCGACCCGTGGTTGCCAATCACGAGTCTAAGTCCAATTCTAGGTAATATGCAGGTATGCAATGCAATCCTATTACATTGAGCTTTCAATTTATATTTCTTTTGTCTTTATTGTCTGCTGGGCCCACCTCCATCTTCAAATCTTCATCTCCCACTAAGTCTAATGTATTTACAATAAATAACCATGACAAGTAGGGGATACATTTTAAGGGGTGGGAACGGGCCATAAACCAGGCCCACTTTTATTACATATGACAATTCATATTGGGCCATAAACCAGGCCCATTAATAAATCCAACAACAATAAAAACAAATGTAAATTCCTAACATACACCTACAAAATTGGTCATGACAATCGATCATCCTTATCCAATAACATTTAATTCAAAATTAATTTATTGGATAACATGCAATGGCAATTAAATTTAAAAGGATAAAATCATATTCCATATATAAAATCTTATTTTACATACAAAATCATATTTTATCTTTTTATCAAATAAAATCATATTTTACATATAAAATCCAATTTTATACATAAAATCATATTTTACTCAATATTTCCATAAGATCATATCTTATCATCAATTGTACCAAAAATAATTAATTTCATAAAATCTGATTTAACGGATAAAATCTATAAATTTTCCAAAAATTCAAATTTATCCAAAAATCAATTTTAAAATTTTCGGACTCGAACAATTCGATCCGACGCCTCGTGGATCAATCGAAAACAATTTTCGATCGGACCAAAAATAGAATTTTAACATATTAAAATTTTAATTTTAAAATTAAAAATTAATTTTTGCGGGACGCCCGGGACGCTCCCGGGCTGCCCACGCCCCAAAGGGGCTTGGGCCAGGCAGCCCGTCGCTGCCCCTAGGGCAGCGACGATCGCTGCCCTGGGCAGCGATCACGTCACCGCCCATGGGCAGCGCCGTGTGCCGACCTGCGCAGCGCCTAGCGCTGCGCTGGGCAGCACCGTGCGTTTCCCGGGGCAGCGACCCTCGCTGCCCCCCGGGCAGCGATCCAATCGCTGCCCGTGTTTTGCCCGAAAAAAAAAATTTTATTTTTAAAAAAAATTTATTTTGTTTCAAAAACCGAGGCTTAAAAATTTTTGTACAATCGATTAATTTAATCGCTTGATCTGAGCAACCTGGCTCTGATACCACTGTTGGAGAACGGCGATCAGATCAATCAGAATTGATACCCGGTGCAGCGGAAGTTTAAAAATTTTATATGGAACGATTCCATAATGGGTATCAAAACTTTACGATTAAATTGTGTGTGTAAAAATTAAATAACAATTATAAATTTTTACCTCCAATCTCGAATCGAGATTATGGACACCAACAGATTACTCTGCTCTTGTTGTATATCCCTGGAACTGATGGACGAACTGTTCTTCAATCAGGTCCACGAACAGAGATTTAATCCCTCTGATAGATTGCACTAGAAAATCTATCCGAAGTTTCTACGAAAAGAATTAACGAATTTGATCCGTTAAACCAGACTGCAAATTCAAAATTCACAGGCTTCATTTTCCCGACAGAGAGAGGGAGGGGGCGGCCACTTTAGAGAGAAAAACAACTAGGTTTTCGAAAATTGTGACCTCCGTTGTTTAATTTCTGTACTGCAATAACTTATTTATAATGTGGGCTGCTAACAGCTTAGGGCCCATTAGCCATAAGTTCAAGTCTGACAAGCAAAGCCTGCATGTTCAGAAATTAATATAAAATTCATCATGACTCCGATTGATAAACCAATTTTACCAATGTTCACAGAAACCATTTCTGCACCTTTTAAAGTCAAGATAAGTTTTTCTGAATCCGAATTCAGTGATTTCCAAAAATGCCCATCCCTATGTCATTTTAGGAAATCTTACTCCTCTACTCTTAAATAAGAAGTCCAACTTCTTTGTTCATTAAATTTAACTCTTTAAATTTAACTATCTCAACGGGGATTAAAAATCCATTACTCTGTGTGACCCTCAATGGTTCAGGGATACAGCTACCCGTGGGCTCACAACTCCTTGTGACTCGGAACAACAATTTCCGACTTGCCCATCGAATCATGGTAAGAGCGCCTAGCAACATCGCCCCATGATTCCCTAGGTATCACTGATAGTGCCTGCAAGAAACAATAGATTTTTGTTAGCGTACAGTACGGTCCCTTCATCCATATATCCCGATCGAATCAACAACCATTGGTAAATCGAGAGTCGTTCTAGATTCGATAACTATGCAACGCATCTTGAAGATCAAATAGTGACATCGCATGTGCTACTAAGAAACTATTTCTTAAAACACATCATGTACTTTGGCCAGAGATTCGTCACACTAATATCTCCTCAGATTGCATAGGATATCCACACTCGCAAGTATGTGGTGAATCCTTGACAACAAAGCATCGACTCCTATATGTGTTGTAACTGTACCCAATCCCGACACCTGATGACCCCAATAGAGTCGGTAAATGAGTCAAAGCACAGTACTAGCATATAGAGTCTCAATGATGTTTCAAGTAGTAAGGACTAATGGTGTACAACCAAAACCGCGGACTTTATCCACTCGATAAGTGATAACCACTTGGAAAGTCCGGATAGGGTAATTCGATCATTCATCGTATGAATATCCATTTGCATGCTTCGAACATCTCTATGTTCCTTAATAATGAAACGTGGTACTCTGCATCGCAAATGCTAGTCTCAAACTCGAGCGATCCTTATCCTTATTATCGGACGGCTCAATCGACTAGGAACTGTTTAGAATATACAGTGACTATAAGATGTGTTTCATGATAGACATCCTCATGTACTACCACATCTTACATACACTATAGTATATTCAAGGTCTTTATCAAAACAACAATAGTATATCACAATATAACAATATGATGAAAGATAAAGTCATTGCCATTAATAAAAGTGTAAATTATATTAAACAAAAGATTTTTTATACAAAGAGTCATCAAAGCCCTTAGCCACAAGTTGGCTCACCGGGCACCCACTCTTTCATAGGCCCGATAACTTGGCGGATGCCATGAATCATGCAAAGGTAGCTAAAGCAGGTTTGTGGAGGCAGAGAGGAAATCAGATGGTACCTCAGCAGCAGAGACAGTCATAGAATCAACCGTCTCAGTATCAGAATCAGACGTCTCAGTATTAGAATCAACCCCAGATTTACGAAGGAGGAAACAGTAGCGGTAACAGGAAGGATCATTACAAAGCAAGAGGGAAACAGTTCAAGAAGCATGGAAACAGTTCATATAGTTCCAGTGGTTCCAATCAATTCGGTTCAGAAGAGAGTTCTGGATCTTCATCCTTGTTCTGCAACAAGTGTGGGGGTAGACACTCACTGGATCAGTGTATAGGAGTCTTTGGGAACTGCAATACCTTTCAGCAACCGGGACACTTTTCTAAGGTGTGCCCTCAGTGTAGTAGAGATCGAGCTCAGAGTGGGAGTTCATCTAGACCTACAGCACAGCCAGAGAGACAGTCTACTGCAGTTCACTCCTTCCAGCCTTAGCAGCAGAACAGACAGGGAGGTAACCTGTAGCGACCCTGCCCGGATCCGCTACCTAATCAGAGTTAAGAGCATAATTAAACATGCATTAAATAAATCGCTGCGGAAGACTTAAATAAAAACAGACCGGCAGAATACAAACGGTTAAACCAATTCGATTTATACAACCAAATCGAATAAATAGCCTAAAGGAAAAACCTACAGCCAATCCTGCTGTCTTCACTGGTCACTGGCTACTCCAAGCTCCTGGTGCTCAATCCTGTACCTACACTTGCCCCGTCGAATAGGGTGTCCAAATACACAGAAAAGACTGGACGTGAGCTCTAAGCTCAATACGAAAGCACTGGGTAAAACATACAAATATGATGCATGCAAATGATAGGGTATCCATATCTGGGATAACTGTATATAACTGCTCAGTAAAGGCGCCTAGGACATGAGTGGTACAACCCGGGGAGCAAACCCTGCGTACACTGCTCATTCCTACAGGATGTGGACTGTGTCCCCAGATTCTAATCACTCATGACCCGTCAGTCACTGAGTGCTAGACATCAACCGTCCAGATAGGGCTGAGCGGCCCTACATGGCTCATCTCACAAGATGGACAGGCACAATATGATATGCACATGCTGCATAATAATATGACACACAAATGCAACATATAAGCATGCAAAACCCGCTGGCTATCTCAATCTGTACTTACGTACCTTACTACAGGCAGTTCCTAGCAGTCCCACTCTAGGTTCCAAGCCTATATCAGCTCTACAATGCAAATACCCATGCATCAATAATTAAGCTCTAAAAGCCTTAACTAAGCTATTGCATACTCCTAAATAATTTAAGGAGACCATAGCTATACCTGCGTCCGTTGTCAGCCCGCTGATTACAATTGCCTCAAAACTAGGCCACAGCTCGGCCTCGACGCCTGGATCGCTATGCCACTTCCGGATTCCCAATAGGATGCCTAGAACTCCCTAGATCTGAGTTAGAAGGCTTAGGAATCAGAGAGAAGAGAGGAAAAGGTGCACTTTGAAATGAAATCTCGGCCCCCTATTTATAGACGGTGTTCGGAGCCTCCGAACCCGGTTCGGAACGTCCGAACACGATCAGAACCTCCGATCCCACCTTCGGAGCGTCCGATCGCCCAATATTACGTCAGCCATGACGTCACCTTGCTGACGTAAGCGATGACGTGTGCCCTGGTCCCGATCGGAACGTCCGATCTTGCCGACGGAGCCTCCGATCCACTTCGGAGCCTCCGATCCTGAGTTCGGATCCTCCGATCCAGTTCGGAGCCTCCTGACTTGGTTCGGAGCTTCCGAACCCTCCGGACCTTCGGGACCTTTTCGGCTACTTTCGAGTGTCTTGAATCCATTTCTGGACTCCGTTAACCCATTTGTAATTTCCTTAATCATGTTTTACTTAATCTAAACATGATTACTCGATTAATATACTCATTAATATTTAATTCTGGATACGGGTTACTACATTCTCCCCCCCTTAAAAGATTTCGTCCTCGAAATCTAAGGTAGTACCTCGAGAACGTACCAGAAACCCTTGATCGAGTGTCTGGTCGAAATATCCTCCGACACACTCAGACTCCCGTCGAATTCTCTGCAAGCTTCATTAATGCTGAACTGCATTAACATTTTCCCAGCTGAAAATTTCTGCGCTACTGGTCGACAATCGAACTTCCCTTGCGCTAGCGTATCGTAACACCGACACTTCTTTCACTTGGACCACGATCTTCCTGACCACGAAGGATACAATACCCGCTTGATCAAGATAATCGTCTCAAAGAAAATCTTATACTAATGAAGACCAAGTCATAACCTGAACGGTTTTACTGCATTCGTCGAATCACTAATCAAAACTAACCATCTATTGGTTCCAAAAGTTCTCGGTGCTCAACACCTTTAGTTAGGAAAACACTAATCCCAACATTGTGCTGACACATTCTAACATGAATCTCGCTTTAAGATAATCCAGTGGATTCAAGTCTATACTTCAACGTAACTGCTCGCAATGTTCCCTAGACTAGTTACCCTCCCCACTCTCCCTGAAACACAACCGGCTTTCCAAGGAATACTGGGAACTTAAACCATCATGTCTAGTACATTCTGCTGTCCATGTTTCTTAGCATAACCTCAACACTGTGCCTTGATGATAACTATCATCACTTGCAATTTATGACGCTACGTCATCTCCTAGCCATTGGCCTGCGAAATCACGCATACATTGCAATAGAAGTTATTACACCTCTAATGATTTACATCACCTCATCAATAGGTTATTCACCCATGAATCTTAATCGTAGGACATCCTCCTGATAGTTATACATACTCGCAATCAATGTGCGCTCATCAAGACTAAGGCAAGCTCCCACCAATATGCTCGACTGGGACACTCCACAGTGCATAGACATATGTAAACGCTTCCTATTCCGTCTCGAAACTCGACAGTCATTGCGCCTGGTATAACTCAACTCAGAGTCTCTGATAATACCATCAGCTCATACCAACCTCCCAAGGTTGAACATACTGATCCTGGAACTAAATCCCAACGGATTCTCAATAGTCAAATCGCTCCCTTGCCGAATGCATCAGTCTCAGCACTGAACGATCTAATTCGTCGATTCCCTAGTCAATCCTGGGAATTACTTGTGCTCGAAGTAACTTGCCACACAATGCGTCTCTGATTGTCATTTGTTACTAACGCGTAATATTCTTGACAAAACAATCCGCATAGATGTGACTCACTGATTCGAAAGAACAATTTTGATCCGTCACGATCTTGCAAAATCTTCTATCCCAAAGGCAAACCTTGTTGGCTATTAAGTCGATCCTTGACTATCTCAGTCACATATTGCACATCACTCGCTGGAAGATTAGTGACACAACCTACTGGATCTCGAGAATTAGATCCCAACTAATGTCACACAGATCAGACAACTGATGTCTCCTTGCTAATGTCCATTAGCATTCCCAACTACTCGTCGGATCCAAATACAATGGTATACATAGATGCCCTCACTTAACCGAAATGTTCGGTCAACAATCTCCACTATTGTTGTTCAATGGAACACTCTCACATGAAACAATAACATGATCCTTTCCTGACCTATTGCTAACACTAAGCAATTGATTGAATCAATATCAGCTTCCTTCTTAACAAGAATGCACTATACTGGAAACTACCAACTCACTTGCTTGTCTCCACTGTCAAGTTAGCACCTAACTTGATTATAAAAGTCTACTTGCAATCGTTCCCGATTACAGCAATCCCCGAAGATTCATCTCTGGCGATCATTGAGACTAAATAACTCAAATCTTCGATTTCTCTGAGATGGTATTCAGTACTCATCTCATAAGCATTACTCGACAAAATACTATCCCAAGTATTTCTTAATTGCTACATCCTGATCAACCCTGATTGGCTCAACCAATCGAATTCATCGATCTACTTAAGCTCGCACTTATCAGATCAGACCACCACTGATCATCCAACTTACATGGCTCGGTCAATAACCATGATTTAGCTGCCACAAGGAATCATTTCCAAACGGTGTTAGATCACAGTACATAAGTAGTTTACTTGGTACAAGTCCTGCGCCTTTTCAGCACTACTAACCGCTGCTTCGTATTCTGGACTTAATCATCCTAACTCTGACAGAGTTACCCAATAACCACTAGTAGTCACTAGCACAGATCCCGTGCCATCTTAGCACTACTAATCGTTGTCTTGTTCACCCAAGGCAAACATCAAGATAAACTAAGCCCATTTCCATCCCATGGAAAATCCTACGCTGAACCTCTGAAAATATCAGACAGTTCTTAGTGCAACTACTGGACTCACTGTCCTTACCTCGTTCATTCAGAATGAACACCACGGCTCGTCAAGTCCAAGAAGAATAACTAAAGAATCCCAAAGATTTCCACAATCTTCGGACACTCTCCTGATCATATCCCTTGTCAATATTGTGCAACAGTTCAAGACTAAGGTAGCTTACCTCAATAACCCACCTGGACAATCACTAAGGTTTCACAGTCATAGGCCATGCTTCCCTCACATCTCAATTAATGCTTATACAATCCTTAGCATACGGTATAAACCATCACAGATGAAGTCCATCATCATGAAGTAATTTTCCTATTTCGAGTCTAAGTCTTGAATCAGTATCCCATCTAGTATCTCGGATAATTCCTATCACAAGGAAATTCTAACCACAATTCTGATGACAACCCCTAGTCATCGCTGGTAGAAATCCGTCCAACTACTAGATCCACACGTCTAGCAGTAACCCAAAGGTTAAAACCTATCTTGCTCAAGGTACACACTCGTCAAGGAAATCCATCCACGATGGGTTCCTACAGCAGAATACTCAAACTATATCTCTGGCACGCCAGACGATATCATACCTGATATCTAATCCAAGGTCATACCTCGTCGTGGCTGTCACCAAATCTCTAGACTGAATAGCCTTCCCACTGCCAATCCTGAAGCACGAAGGCTCCCAGATAACCTCTGAAGTACAAGGACTCCCAGAGTAACACTGGCATAGGGTCGCGCCCCATCACGTCTAGTCCTGGTCATAGTCCACAACTCTCGGCATATACTGGACCTGGTATCCTGATGAAAACCCATCATCACAAGTCTATACCTACCAAAGGTTAGACAGCCTACTGTTCTCAAGGAGACAAATTAGAATAAAGCCCAATTTTCTGAACCGAACAATACCCTTAATGCCTCTAGATGAGTCCACTCATCGCTGGCACTAACTTAGTCTACTAACTAACTCGATCAATCCTAGGAAAACGCCTAGACTAACCGCAAGTCACACTGTCAAAGTCGGCCCACTCAAATCCCATGAGCTGCAATAGTTGAATGCTAATCAACTAAATTCAATCCAAACTTCTGCACAGTCATGCAATCATCCACGAATTGCTGGATAAATACAACATGTATCACTTATTTCAAGCTATGTACAATTCTCTTTATTACAATCTCATGTAATACATACAGTATTCAAAATACAATGAAATGTACAACCAAACTTGAAATAATACAACCAAAGTATGATGATTCATTACAACTGAAATACTGTTTACAACTACAAAGATACAGTATTTAAATCATCGTACTAGTCTTCGTTTCTTGAGCATGAAGCTTCTAATCGACACACGCATCGATACAAGCATACTCCCGACCAAGTCTCTCTACATGTCCTCCTACAAAGAACTCCGGAGAAATGGCTCGTGATAGCTATCCAGCTATGCCCTGCGTCAGTGCATGTCAGTCGAACCCTTCTGCTCACGATCTACCATCAGTGTTCTTCTTGTAACCAAATCATGTTTTTGAACATGAAGTTTCCTGTGTGCCTACCGAACGCATCGATATCAGCATACCGGCAAAACCATGTTCTGCATGAGGTTAAAGACCTCACTCTCGAAACCTGTCATGCTTTAGGCACTCGAAGCATTCTCTGGTGAAGGTCTATCTGACAATCTCTCCAACTACTAGTGGAGAATCTTCATAGTAGTGTCTTCATGGTATGGACTGCACAGACAAGCATCAAGTGCGTCCCATCCAATGCTCTGCCACTGCCTCTGACATCCGGTAATCGATCCAAAGCTAGGATCCACATGAGTAGAAGTCTTGAAAACTTGGACACGATCCATCACTCCTGTCCGCACTTGCTGGAATCCCATAAGCCAAATCTTTAGAAATCCTGCCGATGATGATAGTCTCTGGGCAAACTAATTTCCGCAATCATCACCTCTTCCAAGGTCTCATCCATCCTATAAGGATAACCCAAAGTCTATATCCCAAGTCTCTTGCATGTATATGCTCTGATACCAATAAATGTAGCGATCCTGCCCAAATCCGCTACCTAATCAGAGTTAAGAGCATAATTAAACATGCATTAAATAAATCGCTGCGGAAGACATAAATAAAAACAGACTGGCAGAATACAATCGGTTAAACCAATTCGATTTATACAACCAAATCGAATAAATAGCCTAAAGGCAAAACCTACAGCCAATCCTGTTGTCTTCACTGGTCACTGGCTACTCCAAGCTCCTGGTGCTCAATCCTGCACCTACACCTGCCCCGTCGAATGGGGTGTCCAAATACACAGAAAAGACTGGACGTGTGCTCTAAGCTCAATACGAAAGCACTGGGTAAAACATACAAATATGATGCATGCAAATGATAGGGTATCCATATCTGGGATAACTATATATAACTGCTCAGTAAAGGCGCCTAGGACATGAGTGGTACAACTCGGGGAGCAAACCCTGCGTACACTGCTCATTCCTACAGGCGTGGACTGTGTCCCCAGATACTAATCACTCATGACCTGTCAGTCACTGAGTGCTAGACATCAACCGTCCAGATAGGGCTGAGCGGCCCTACATGGCTCATCTCACAAGATGGACATGCACAATATGATATGCACATGTTGCATAATAATATGACACACAAATGCAACATATAAGCATGCAAAACCCGCTGGCTATCTCAGTCTGTACTTACGTACCTTACTACAGGCAGTTTCTAGCAGTCCCACTCTAGGTTCCAAGCCTATATCAGCTCTACAATGCAAATACCCATGCATCAATAATTAAGCTCTAAAAGCCTTAACTAAGCTATTGCATACTCCTAAATAATTTAAGGAGACCATAGCTATACCTGCATCCGTCGTCAGCCCGCTGATGTCAATTGCCTCAAAACTAGGCCACAGCTCGGCCTCGACGCCTGGATCGCTATGCCACTTCCGGATTCCCAATAGGATGCCTAGAACTCCCTAGATCTGAGTTAGAAGGCTTAGGAATCAGAGAGAAGAGAGGAAAAGGTGCACTTTGAAATGAAATCTCGGACCCCTATTTATAGACGGTGTTCGGAGCCTCCGAACCCGGTTCGGAACATCTGAACACGATTGAAACCTCCGATCCCACCTTCGGAGCGTCCGATCGCCCAATATTACGTCAGCCATGACGTCACCTTGCTGACATAAGCGATGACGTGTGCCCTGGTCCCGATCGGAACGTCCGATCTTGCCGACGGAGCCTCCGATCCTGAGTTCGGATCCTCCGATCCAGTTTGGAGCCTCCTGACTTGGTTCGGAGCTTCCGAACCCTCCGGACATTCGGGACCTTTCTGGCTACTTTCGAGTGTCCTGAATCCATTTCTGGACTCCGTTAACCCATTTGGAATTTCCTTAATCATGTTTTACTTAATCTAAACATGATTACTTGATTAATATACTCATTAATCGCTAATTCTGGATACGGGTTACTACATAACCCTAGTGCGAACCAGCCTCCGAGACAGCAGGCACGAGTCTTTGCTTTGACAGAGGATCAGGCTCAGGCAGCACCGAACAATGTTATAGTAGGTAACTGTTTGATTTTCGGTTATTCTGCTCATGTTTTGATAGATACAGATGCTTGTCATTACTTTATCTTTGAAAAATTTGTGTTGATGCATGCTTTACAAACTGAGTTGTTGTCTACTATAGTAGCTGTTACTTCACCTTTGGGTGGAGGAATTGTTTCTGTCAGATTAGTCAGGAACTGTGAACTTTGTTTTGAGGGAAATTTTTTAGAGTTCGACTGTATTGTACTTGGGCTGTCAAATTTTGACTGTATTGTTGGTATAGATGCTTTAACCAAGTACAGGGCAACAGTCGATTTTTTTCTTAAGGTTGTCAGGTTCAGACCTAAAATGGAAGACGAGTGGAAATTCTTTGGTAAGGGTTCTCGATCTAGAATTCCTTTGATTTCAGTGTTATCTATGACTCGTTAGTTACAGAGAGGTGCAGAGGGATTTTTTGTTTATGCAGTTGATGTACTGAAATCTAGCCTTGAATTGGTTGATATACCAGTGGTTAAAGAATTTGCTAATGTGTTTCCGGAAGATATTCCAGGATTACCGCCTATTCTAGAGATCGAATTCAGCATTGATTTAGTGTCAGGTACTCAACCTATTTCCAAAGATCTGTATCGTATGACACCGGTTGAATTGAGGGAGTTGAAAGAACAGCTTGAGGATTTGATTGCCAAGGGATACATCAGACCTAGTGTATCTCCATGGGTGCTCCTGTTCTGTTTGTTCGGAAGAAGGATGGTTCTATGCGGCTTTGTATTTACTACCGTCAACTGAATCAAGCGACGGTAAAGAACAGGTATCCTTTACCCTGAATAGATGACCTTTTTGATCAACTTCAGGGTTCTTCTATCTATTCGAAGGTTGATCTGAGGTCAGGTTATCATCAGCTGAGAGTGCGAGAGGAAGATGTTCCTAAGACCGAATTCAGAACGAGTTATGGTCATTTTGAGTTTATAGTTATGCCGTTCGGTTTGACTAACACTCCAGCGGTTTTTATGGGTTTGATAAACCGTATTTTTCAGCGCTATTTATATGAGTTTGTCATTATCTTCATCGATGATATTCTTATCTACTCGAAGAACCGTACTGACCACACAGAGCATTGGAGGACCGTCTTGTAGATTTTGCGAGTTGAGTAGTTGTTTGCCAAGCTATCTAAGTGTGAATTCTAGTTGGATCGAGTTGTCTTTCTCGATCAGATTATTTCTGGAGATGGGATTTCTGTCGATTCCAGTAAGATTGAAGCGGTTATGAATTGGCCTAGACCGACATCAGTACCTGAGATCCGAAGCTTTATGGGTTTAGCTGGCTATTATCGCTGATTCATCGAGGGATTCTATTCAATTTCCAAGCCTATTGCCTAGCTGACTCAGAAGAATGCGCCTTTTATCTGGACTTCAGATTGCAAGGCTAGCTTTGTTGATCTCAAGAGGATACTAACCAGTGCTCTGATTATTTCTATTCCAAAAGGTACTGGTGGTTTTACCGTGTATTGCGATGCTTCTAACCGAGGCTTGGGATGTGTTCTTATGAAGCATAAGCATGTGATAGTGTATGCATTGAGGCAGATGAAGCCGCACAAGAATCGTTATCCGGTTCATGATCTTGAACTAGCTACGATTGTATTTGCTTTGAAGATCTGGCGTCACTATCTGTATGGTGACTATTTCGAGATCTTTTTCTGATCATAAGAGCCTTAAGTATTTGTTTACAAAGGCAGAGTTGAATATGAGACAGAGAAGATGGTTAGATATGTTGAAGGATTTCGACTGTGAAATCAAGTATTATCCGGGAAAATCAAATGAAGTTGCAGATGCCTTGAGCCGAAAGATTTGTTCTTTATCTCTTTCTTCTATCGGTGTTTCTCAGTTGATCGATGTTTGTTGAACTTCTGGTTTAGAGTTTGAAACAGATAGGGAGACTATCAGAGTATTTTCTATTCAAGTCGAGCCAGAGTTATTTATTTCGATCAAAGAAGCACAGAAGTCTGATCCGAGCACTCAGATTTCATTGGAGAAAGTCAGATCTGGGCATCAGTCTGAATTCCAAGTTAGAGATGATATTTTTTTGTGAATAACCGTATTGTTGTGCCTGATATTTTGGAGTTGAGGCAGCGTATTCTCCGAGAGGCTCATTGCAGTCGGTTCAGTGTTCATCCTGGAGGCCGTAAGATGTATAACGATCTGAAGAACCAGTTATGGTGGAAGAGAATGAAGAGAGATGTTGCGAGATTTGTATCTCGATGTTTGAACTGTCAGAAGGTGAAAGCAGAGAGGAAGCGACCGGGTGGTCTGTTGCACAGTCTATCTGTTCCTGAATGGAAATGGGATCACATTTCTATGGATTTCATCACGAAGCTACCGCGATCTGTTCGAGGATGTTATGCTATTTGGGTAGTGATCGACCGATTGACAAAGTCTACTTGTTTTATTCCATACAGTATGATGTATCGTCACGATCAAATGGGGGAGTTGTATGTTAGCAATGTTATAAGATTTCATGGTGTGCCGAAGTCGATCATTTCAGACCGAGATCCTAGATTCACTTCGCACTTTTGGCACAGTCTTCAGGAGTCAATTGGTACTCGTTTGCATCTGAGTATAGCTTATAATCCTCAGACCGATGGACAATCAGAGCGGACTATCCAGACGTTAGAGGATATGCTTCGAGCAGTAGTGCTAGACTTTAGCACTATTTGGTGTAGTGACCATGCATGGTATCACCTACTAACTGGCAACTAATCGCATGCATTAAACTTAATACAGCAAAATAACTTAACAGAGTAAAACGTGCGGAAACATAACCATAAATTACATATCAGCTTAGGATAAAAGTGTCAAGCTTATTTATCAGTAGTGATACAACCATATCAAAATACTTAAAAGTAAACATTATACAGCTATATCGAATCCTGCTGTATAATTAACTCCTAAGGCCTGCTCCCTAATCCTGCCTTGAACAACCAGCTCCGTCCATCCTGCGACCTGCCCCATGGAATAGGGTGTCCAAGATAACAACTAGGACATGAGCGCTAACGCCGAGTACATAAACATGAGTACACGTATAAATATGATGCATGCAACATAATGACTGGTAAAGGGTCATCTGAAAAGTCATGCTCAGAACCGGCGCCACATGAGTGCTGCCACCGCACGGATCAACCTCTGGGTGCAACCACACTCGTCAAGTACACCAGAGTAGACAGACATAAATGCCCCCGCCGTCGCGGTACTCTCAGTGACAGACTATCGAGTATAGAGCTGAGCGGCTCTATAATCAGGTATATCAAGGTATAGGCTCAACGTGTATATGCACATGACATATGAATATAGAAAGCGGTAAATCATATATCATGCCATATAATAATGCCAAATAAATGAAACATATAAACATGTATACTCGCTGGCAATCTCAGTCAATGTGTACGTACCTCTAGGCTAGTTCAAGTATAGTAGGATCCTAGGTTCCAAGCCTATATTCAAAAGTTTACCGTATCACTACATAAATTCTATAAGCCTTAACTAAGCTAATAAGTACTCCCAAAACTTAAATAGATTCCCGGACCATACCTTCATCCGTAGATAGCTCTTTGGAGACGCTAGTCTTGGATGACTATAACCACAACTTGGTTATTCCAGAACCTCTATTATAACCGATAGGACCCTTAAGTGTATATCTCACACTATATAACTGAAGAAGGAAACTCGGAATTCGTATTTAGAAATGAATCTAGGAAGCCCTATTTATAGGCAAAATTTCCAGCCAGGATCGGAACCATCGATCTCGGGATCGAAGCTTCCGATCCAGCTCACGCCTTGCATGCATGACACGCCGGGATCGGAACGTCCGACCCGACGATCGGAGCTTCCGATCTCGCCTCCGATCAACACTTGTCAAAACTCGTGGCTGAGTCATCGGGTAAAGCTGGCAGCCGGAGATCGGAACGTCCGTTCCAGGATCGGAGCTTCCGATCCGGCCCAAAGTCAAAAGCCCAAATTCTCTTCCGAAGTCAAATAACACTCCGAAATTGATTAATTACCAACCCTTAATCATGTTTAACATATTATTATCTTAAAATGAGTTCTGAGTTACTACATTCTCCCCACCTTTAGATATTTTGTCCGGGAAATAACATCTAAAGACAAATCAATATAATAATATGAAATATCAAACCACGTTTTATTACAACAATTGTAATTACAACTACATGGTAATAAAAAAAACAAAGCAAACAACTCAGGATATTCTGCTTGCATACGACTCTCAGTTTCCCAAGTTGCTTCTTCAACGCCTCGGCGCTTCCACTGTACCATCACAAGTGGTATAGTCTTGTTCCGAAGAACTTTCTCCTTTCTGTCTAAGATATGGATTGGTCGTTCAACAAAAGACAGATCTGGATCTAGCTGAATATCAGTAGACTGAATCACATGAGATTCATCAGCTATATACTGTCGAAGTAACGACACATGAAAAAAATTATGTATACTGGAAAGATTTGGCGGTAAAGCCAAACGATATGCAACATCTCCAATCTTTTCCAGTATCTGGAAAGGTCCAATAAAACGAGGAGACAACTTGCCTTTCACGCCGAATCTCATCACCTTCCTTAAAGGTGATACTCGTAGAAACACATATTCACCAGGCTCAAACTGAAGTGGCCTGCGATGAATATTAGCATTACTGGCTTGTCTATCTTGAGCAACTTTGATCATATGCTTGATCAAATCTACCTTGTCTACAATCTGTTGTACCAATTCAGGACCCTCAACTTGTCGTTCCCCGACTTCATCCCAGAATAACGGAGTACAACACCGTCGACCATACAATGCCTCGAAAGGTGCCATATCAATACTACGATGATAACTGTTATTGTAGGCAAATTCGATCAAAGGTAACTGATCCTGCCAAGATAAGCCAAAATCCATTACAGAAGAACGTAGCATATCCTCCAATGTACGAATCGTCCGCTCTGACTGCCCGTTAGTCTCCGGATGATATGCAGTGCTCAAACTCAAAGTGATACCCAATGCCTGCTGAAAACTACCCCAAAAACGTGAGGTAAATCGCGGGTCTCTTTCACTGACTATGCTACTGGAATACCATGCAATCTCACTATCTCCTGGACATATAAGCGTGCCATGAGATCATAATAATACTCCCGGTTGTAAGGAATAAAGTGTGCTGATTTCGTCAAACGGTCAAAAACGACACAGATAGCATCACACTGACGTGAAGTCATAGGTAAGTGGGTAACAAAATCCATGGTCATGTGCTCCCACTTCCATTCGGGAATCTCAAGATTCTGCAATAATCCACCTGGTTGTCGATGTTCAGCCTTGACCTGTTGACAAACCAAACATCTCGAAACAAATTGATACACACTCCTCTTCATCCCTTTCCACCAGAATCTAGTTCGCAAGTCCTTATACATTTTCATGCTTCCAGGATGAACTGATAATCGACTCCTGTGATCTTGAGATAGAATATCGTTCCTGAGCTCCGCAACATTTGGTACAACCACTCGATTAGATAAGCACAATAAACCATCTGCCTGAAAATGAAATCCAGATGTATTAACTCCATTGGCTAAACGTGCCAAACGCTGAGTCTTAACATCAGATATCTGAGCATCTCTGATCCGAGAATACAATGCTGGCTCAGACAAAATAGTATACAACTGAATCCCATTTCTCCCTTTCTTGTGCTTGAGCGTAAAACTCAATGAACAGCACTCTTGAATCATATGAGATACTTCACTAGTCTGAAGTGCAGAAAGTCTCACCTGCCGACTCAAGACATCAGCAGTAAGATTAACAGAACCTGGATGATATTAAATTTCACAATCATAATCCTTCATGAAAGAGTGGGTGTCCGGTGAGCCAACTTGTGGCTAAGGACTTTTATGACTCTATGTATAAACAATTTTTTTGTTTAATATAATTTACACTTTTATAATGGCGTTTACTTTATCTTTTATCATATTATTATGTTGTGACATACTATAAGATGTTTAGATGAAGACCTTGAATATACTATAGTGTATGTAAGATGTGGTGGCACATGGGGATGGCTATCATGAAACACATCTTATAGTCACTGTATATTCTAAACAGTTCCTAGTCGATTGAGTCGTCCGTTAATAAGGATAAGGATCGCTCGAGATTGAGACTAACATTTGCGATGCCGAGTACCACGTTTCATTGGTATGGAACATAGAGATGTTCAAAGCATGCAAATGGATATTCATACGATGAATGATCGAACTACCCTATCCGGACTTTCCAAGTGGTTATCACTTATCGAGTGGATAAAGTCCGCGGTTTTGGTTGTACACCATTAGTGCTTACTACTTGAAACATCATTGAGACTCTATATTCTAGTATTGTACTTTGACTCATTTACCGACTCTATTGGGGTCATCAGGTGTCGGGATTGGGTACAGTTACGACACATATAGGAGTCGATGCTTTGTTGTCAAGGATTCACCACATACTTGCTAGTATGGATATCCTGAAAGAGTAGGTGCCCTGTGAGCCAACTTGTGGCTAAGGGCTTTGATGACTCTTTGTATAAACAATCTTTTGTTTAATATAATTTACACTTTTATTAATGGCAATGACTTTATCTTTCTTCATATTGTTATATTGTGATATACTATTGTTGTTTTGATAAAGACCTTGAATATACTATAGTGTATGTAAGATGTGGTAGAACATGGAGATGTCTATCATGAAACACATCTTATAGTCACTGTATATTCTAAATTGTTCCTAGTCGATTGAGCCGTCCGATAATAAGGATAAGGATCGCTCGAGTTTGAGACTAGCATTTGCGATGCAGAGTACCACGTTTCATTGGTAAGGAACATAGAGATGTTCGAAGCATGCAAATGGATATTCATACGATGAATGATCGAACTACCCTATCCGGACTTTCCAAGTGGTTATCACTTATCGAGTGGATATAGTCCGCGGTTTTGGTTGTACACCATTAGTCCTTACTACTTGAAACATCATTGAGACTCTATATGCTAGTACTGTGCTTTGACTCATTTACCGACTCTATTGGGGTCATCAGGTGTCGGGATTGGGTACAGTTACAATACATATAGGAGTCGATGCTTTGTTGTCAAGGATTCACCACATACTTGCGAGTGTGGATATCCTATGCGATCTGAGGAGATATTAGTGTGATGAATCTCTGGCCAGAGTACATGATGTGTTTTAAGAAATGGTTTCTTAGTAACACATGCGATGTCACTATTTGATCTTCAAGATGTATTGCATAGTTATCGAATCTCGAACGACTCTCGATATACCAATGGTTGTTGATTCGATTGGGATATATGGATGAAGGGACCGTACTGTACGCTAACCAAAATCTATTGGTTCTTGCAGGCACTATCAGTGATACCTAGGGAATCATGGGGCGATGTTGCTAGGCGCTCTTACCATGATTCGATGGGCAAGTCGGAAATTGTTGTTCTGAGTCACAAGGAGTTGTGAGCCCACGGCTAGCTGTATCCCTGAACCATTGAGGGTCACACAGAGTAATGGATTTTTAATCCCCGTTGAGATAGTTAAATTTAAAGAGTTAAATTTAATGAACAAAGAAGTTGGACTTCTTAATTATGAGTAGAGGAGTAAGATTTCCTAAAATGACATAGGGATGGGCATTTTTGGAAACCACTGAATTCGGATTCAAAAAAATTTATCTTGACTTTAAAAGGTGCAGAAATGGTTTCTGTGCACATTGGTGAAATCGGTTTATCAATCGGAGTCACGATGAATTTTATATTAATTTCTGAACATGCGGGCTTTGCTTGTCGGGCTTGAACTTATGACTAATGGGCCCTAAGCTGTTAGTGGCCTACATTATAAATAAGTTATTGCAGTACAGAAATTACACACAACAGGTCACAATTTTCGAAAAAAACCCTATTTTTCTCTCAGTAGTGGCCGCCCCCTTCTCCCCTCTGCTCGGAAAATCCAGTCTGTGAATTTTGAATTACAGTCTAGTTTAACGGATCAAATTCGTTAATCTCTTCGTAGAAACTTCTGATAGATTTTCTAGTGCAATCTATCAGAGGGATTAAATATCCGTTCGTGGACTTGATTGAAGAACAGTTCGTCCATCAGTTCCAGGGATATACAACAAGAGCAGAGCAATCTGTTGGTGTCCAAAATCTCGATTCGAGATTGAAGGTAAAAATTTATAATTGTTATTTAATTTTTACACACACTATTTAATCGTAAGGTTTTGATACCCACTATGGAATCGTTCCATATAAAATTTTTAAACTTCCGCTGCACCGGGTATCAATCCTGATTGATCTGATCGACGCGTTCTCCCACAGTGGTATCAGAGCCAGGTTGCTCAGATCAAGCGATTAAATTAATCGATTGTACAAAAAAATTTTAAGCCTCGGTTTTTGAAACAAAATAAATATTTTAAAAATAAAAAAAAAATTTCGGGCAAAAACCCGGGCAGCGATTGGATCGCTGCCCCGGGCAGCGCACGGTGCTGCCCAGGGCAGCGATCATCGCTGCCCGGCCCGATCCCATTAGGGCGCGGGCAGCCCGGGAATGTCCCGGGCGGCCCGCGGGAAAAAATTAATTTTTTAATTTTTAAATTAAATTTTAATATGTTAAAATTATATTTTTGGTCCGATCGAAAATTGTTTTTGATTGGTCCACAAGGCGTCGGATCGAATTGTTCGAGTCCGAAAATTTTAAAATTGATTTTTGGATAAATTTGAATTTTTGGAAAATTTAAATATTTTATCTGTTAAATTGAATTTTGAAATTAATTATTTTTGGTACAATTGATGATAAGATATGATCTTATGGATATATTGAGTAAAATATGATTTTATGTATAAAATTGGATTTTATAGATAAAATATGATTTTATAGATAAAATATGATTTTATTTGATAAAAAGATAAAATATGATTTTGTATATAAAATAAGATTTTATGTATAAAATATGATTTTTTATATAAAATAAGATTTTATGTATGAAATATGATTTTATCCTTTTAAATTTAAATTGCCATTGCATGTTATCCAATAAATTAATTTTGAATTAAATGTTATTGGATAAGGATGATCGATTGCCATGACCAATTTTGTAGGTGTATGTTAGGAATTTACATTTGTTTTTATTGTTGTTGGTTTTATTAATGGGCCTGGTTTATGGCCCAATATGAATTGTCATATGTAATAAAAGTGGGCTTGGTTTATGGCCCGTTCCCACCCCTTAAAAATGTATCCCCTACTTGTCATTGTTATTTATTGTAAATACATTAGATTTAGTGGGAGATGAAGATTTGAAGACGGTGGTGGGCCCAGCAGACAATAAAGACAGAAGAAATGTAAATTGGAAGCTCAATGTAATAGGATTGCATTGCATACTGCATATTACCTAGGATTGGACTAAGACTCGTGATTGGCAACCACGGGTCGATTAGAAATGGAATCGATCATCCTATATAATATGTGATATTATTGTTTTATGCATGTTTTAGACAAAATTGTGTGAATCCGGCAAGCATACAAAATTTTAAAAATGATGAGACAAATTTTCAAAATTAAAATCCCTCATTTTAAATATGATTTAAAATTGATATCAAGATAAATAAAGGAAATTTAAATTTGTTTAAATGTTCCTACCTTCCATCAACGATCAATGTATGAGATGCTACCCGCGGATACGGTCCGGCTCATATTATTGGGGGGGCCGTTCGTCGGAAAGCTGTACATTGGATCGACACATGTTGTAAGTTGGGTGGAACTCCCATGGGATCGGCTCATATTATTGGGGGATCCACATGGCGACCGTCCATCACAACTTAATATTGATGGGTCATCTTGACATGTCACAATAAACGGCGTCATATTATTGGGCCCTTATTGGACATGAGGTAAAAACGTGGAGGTTGCTTTGGAAGCAATTGGGCTCTACCTTTTGAAAATTATGGTTGGCTGATATTATTCGGGACCATAGCTTGTCAATTGGACTCCATGTTCCCACTAAGGAAAACAGTTTCCCGTTTTCACTAGAGGGTAGTGAAATCGTTAAAATAGTGGGAGTGAGATTCATAAAATAAATTTCGCCTATTTTATGTCTTAGTAAATTCATTAAACAATCATCGATTATTGTCTGTTTCAACTCAGTATTTCATTACAATGAATTCGTAATCCACATGTTCTCGAACAAAACAAAACATTCTGGCGCAACTATACGGAATGGTTCCATAAAGTTAAGAATGTCCTGAGTTCGGAAAAGATTTTCTAAGTGTTAGAAAAGGCTTCTCCGAAAATAGCCCCGGCTGATGTAACTGCCGAAAGGTTGGCCGAACTAGAGAAATGGTTGGACCATGATCTCAAGGCCAAATGTTACATACAAAATTGGACAAGTCTAAACAAGTTTGCCATCACTGCAAGAAACCCGGTCATTGGAAACGTAAATGCAAGGAATACCTCGAACAGTTGCGAACTGCAAAGGGTATGTTTTACATTGAAATAAATGTTTTACTTCTTAGGTATTGGATACCAGATGTAGATCTCACATTTGCAATGAGTTGCAAATGATGACGAGAAGTAATAAGCTTAAGAAGGGTGAGACCCAGCTAAGACTCGGAAATGGTTCTAGAGTTGAAGCCAAAGCTATAGGAGACATTTATTTAGTTTTGCAGAACGATTTTAAGTTATTTTGAGAGATGTTTTATTTGTTCCGGATTTGATTAAAAACATTATTTCTGTTTCTATGCTTGATAGAGATGGTTATTCTTGCAATTGTGTGAATGGGATTTGCAATATTTACAAGAATGAATGTTTGATTGGAAATGAACAACTTGAAAATGATCTATATAACTTAAAACTAAAAGACGTTCCAATAAATTATGTTGATAAACCGGCAACAACAAACAAAAGGAAAATCGATAGCCAAAACCCGGCAAACCTTTGGCATGCTAGGCTAGGTCATATTTCCTCAAGGAGGATGAACAAGCTAGTGGGAGAGGGCATGTTTGATATGTCTGATATTAACTCTCTACCTACTTGTGAATCCTGCCTGAAAGGAAAAATGACTAAATCTCCTTTTAAGGGGAAACCTGAGCGTAGTCAAAATCTGTTGGATTTGATCCATACAGATGTTTGTGGTCCATTTAGAGTTGGTACTCAATATGGCCACACCTACTTCATTACCTTTACTGATGATTATTCTAGGTATGGGTATTTATATTTAATGAAATATAAGTCTGAAGCATTTGAAAAGTTCAAAGAATTCAAGGCTGAAGTAGAAAACAAGCTAGGTAAAAGTATTAAAGCACTTCGATCGGATCGAGGTGGAGAATACTTAAGTACCGAGTTTTTGGACTATCTGAAAGAGAATGGGATTCTCTCTCAGTGGACTCCTCCTATGACACCACAGCTGAATGGTGTATCGGAGCGTCGTAATCGAACTTTGTTGGACATGGTTCGATCCATGATGAGCTTCACTGAGCTTCCACCTTCGTTTTGGGGCTATGCGCTTGAAACGGCGGTATTGTTGTTGAACAATGTCCACACTAAAGCAGTGGACAAAACACCATACGAGTTATGGAATGGCAAAGCTCCTAAGTATTCGTACTTGAGGATTTGGGGATGTCCTGCTTACGTGAAGCGGACAGTGGGAGATAAGTTGGATAGTCGATCCACCTTATGTTATTTTGTAGGGTATCCGAAGAATTCAATCGGATATTATTTCTATTATCCTGCTGAAACAAAGGTGTTTGTTTCAAGGAATGCCACCTTCTTGGAGAAGGAGTTCTTATTGGATAAGAAAGGCGAGATGATGGAACTCGAAGAAATTCGAGAAGAACCCGAAATACAAAATAACGATCTTACACCTCAGGAACCATTGATAGACACGCCTGTACCTAGAAGATCCGAGAGGACTTCTAGACCTCCTATTCGATATGGTCTTCTTCTTGAAGGGGATCAAGATGAACCCGATGTTGGATGTGATCCAAGAAACTTCAAGGAAGCAATTTCTGATGCGGATTCAAATTTATGGCTTGAAGCTATGCAGTCGGAAATAGATTCGATGCATACAAACCAAGTTTGGTCTTTAGTAGATCCTCCCGATGGAATTGTTCCAATAGGGTGTAAATCTACAAGAGAAAGCTTGGGCCTGATGGTAAGGTATTGACCTACAAGGCGCGATTGGTGGCGAAAGGTTATACTCAAAGACAAGGAGTTGACTATGATGAAACCTTTTCACCAGTTGCAATGTTCAAGTCCATAAGAATCCTTATTGCCATAGCTGCATGGTATGACTATGAGATATGGCAAATGGATGTGAAGACTGCTTTTCTTAATGGAGACATTAAGGAAGAAATCTATATGAAGCAGCCTGAGGGGTACACATCCATGGGAAGCGAGCATAAGGTATGCAAGCTTCAGAGATCAATTTATGGTCTAAAACAAGCATCAAGAAGTTGGAACCAGAAATTTGATGAAACAATAAAGGATTTTGGTTTCATCAAGAACCCGGAGGAACCATGCGTGTACAAGAAAGTAGTTAAGGATGCTATGACATTCTTAGTACTTTATGTTGATGACATCCTACTCATTGGGAATGACGTAGGGATGTTGCAGTCAACAAAGATATGGTTATCAGGTATATTCTCGATGAAGGATTTCGGTGAGGCATCCTATATTCCAGGGATACAGATCTATAGAGATAGATCTAAGAGAATGATAGGACTCACTCAATCAACCTACATCGACACCATATTGAAATGGTTTTCAATGGATGGGACCAAGAGAGGACATCTACCCATGTGTCATGGAGTTTCTCTATCCAAGTCTATGTGTCCCAAGACGGATGAAGAGATAGAGAAAATGACACATGTACCATATGCGTCAGTCATAGGTAGTATCATGTATGGGATGATATCTACCAGAACGGATGTAGCATTTGCTCTGAGTGTCACGAGCAGATATCAAGCTAATCCCGGTCAAATGCATTGGAAAGCCGTGAAGGAAATTCTTAAGTACTTACGAAGGACTAAGAATATGTTCATGGTATATGGAGGAAGAGAACTAAAATTGGAAGGCTATACCGACTCTAGCTTCCAAAGTGACGTGGATGACTCGAAGTCAACCTCTGGATTTGTGTTCATGCTCAATGGCGGTGATGTCTCTTGGAAGAGTTCCAAGCAGGACACCACAGCGGATTCCACCACTGAGGCAGAATACATTGCAGCATCAGTTGCTGCTAAAGAGGCCGTTTGGATGAGGAATTTCATCCAAGAGTTGGGCGTCATTCCTGAAGTTGTTGGTCCAGTCCCGGTGTACTGTGACAACACGGGTGCCGTTGCTCAGGCAAAGGAACCAAGGTCTCATCAAAGATCCAAACACGTACTGAGGAAATACCACATCATCTGGGAGATTGTGGAAAGAGGAGACATCACTGTCGAAAGAGTGGCCTCTGCAGACAATATCGCTGATCCACTTACTAAGCCCTTGCCAGGACCATTATTTGACAAACATCGCGAAGCAATGGGTCTACGTAGTATGACTAGTTGGCTTTAGGGCAAGTGGGAGATTGAATGAGTAGGTGCCCTGTGAGCCAACTTGTGGCTAAGGGCTTTGATGACTCTTTGTATAAACAATCTTTTGTTTAATATAATTTACACTTTTATTAATGGCAATGACTTTATCTTTCTTCATATTGTTATATTGTGATATACTATTGTTGTTTTGATAAAGACCTTGAATATACTATAGTGTATGTAAGATGTGATAGAACATGGAGATGTCTATCATGAAACACATCTTATAGTCACTGTATATTCTAAATTGTTCCTAGTCGATTGAGCCGTCCGATAATAAGGATAAGGATCGCTCGAGTTTGAGACTAGCATTTGCGATGCAGAGTACCACGTTTCATTGGTAAGGAACATAGAGATGTTCGAAGCATGCAAATGGATATTCATACGATGAATGATCGAACTACCCTATCCGGACTTTCCAAGTGGTTATCACTTATCGAGTGGATATAGTCCGCGGTTTTGGTTGTACACCATTAGTCCTTACTACTTGAAACATCATTGAGACTCTATATGCTAGTACTGTGCTTTGACTCATTTACCGACTCTATTGGGGTCATCAGGTGTCGGGATTGGGTACAGTTACAACACATATAGGAGTCGATGCTTTGTTGTCAAGGATTCACCACATACTTGCGAGTGTGGATATCCTATGCGATCTGAGGAGATATTAGTGTGACGAATCTCTGGCCAGAGTACATGATGTGTTTTAAGAAATGGTTTCTTAGTAGCACATGCGATGTCACTATTTGATCTTCAAGATGTATTGCATAGTTATCGAATCTCGAACGACTCTCGATTTACCAATGGTTGTTGATTCGATCGGGATATTTGGATGAAGGGACCGTACTGTACGCTAACCAAAATCTATTGGTTCTTGCAGGCACTATCAGTGATACCTAGAGAATCATGGGGCGATGTTGCTAGGCGCTCTTACCATGATTCGATGGGCAAGTCGGAAATTGTTGTTCCGAGTCACAAGGAGTTGTGAGCCCACGGCTAGCTGTATCCCTGAACCATTGAGGGTCACACAGAGTAATGGATTTTTAATCCCCGTTGAGATAGTTAAATTTAAAGAGTTAAATTTAATGAACAAAGAAGTTGGACTTCTTAATTATGAGTAGAGGAGTAAGATTTCCTAAAATGACATAGGGATGGGCATTTTTGGAAACCACTGAATTCGGATTCAAAAAAATTTATCTTGACTTTAAAAGGTGCAGAAATGGTTTCTGTGCACATTGGTGAAATCGTTTTATCAATCGGAGTCACGATGAATTTTATATTAATTTCTGAACATGCGGGCTTTGCTTGTCGGGCTTGAACTTATGACTAATGGGCCCTAAGCTGTTAGTGGCCTACATTATAAATAAGTTATTGCAGTACAAAAATTACACACAACAGGTCACAATTTTCGAAAAAAACCCTATTTTTCTCTCAGTAGTGGCCGCCCCCTTCTCCCCTCTGCTCGGAAAATCCAGTCTGTGAATTTTGAATTGCAGTCTGGTTTAACGGATCAAATTCGTTAATCTCTTTGTAGAAACTTCTGATAGATTTTCTAGTGCAATCTATCAGAGGGATTAAATATCCGTTCGTGGACCTGATTGAAGAACAGTTCATCCATCAGTTCCAGGGATATACAACAAGAGCAGAGCAATCTGTTGGTGTCCAAAATCTCGATTCGAGATTGAAGGTAAAAATTTATAATTGTTATTTAATTTTTACACACACAATTTAATCGTAAGGTTTTGATACCCACTATGGAATCGTTCCATATAAAATTTTTAAACTTCCGCTGCACCGGGTATCAATCCTGATTGATCTGATCGCCGCGTTCTCCAACATATCCTATGCAATCTGAGGAGATATTAGTGTGACGAATCTCTGGCCAGAGTACATGATGTGTTTTAAGAAATGGTTTCTTAGTAGCACATGCGATGTCACTATTTGATCTTCAAGATGTATTGCATAGTTATCGAATCTCGAACGACTCTCGATTTACCAATGGTTGTTGATTCGATCGGGATATTTGGATGAAGGGACCGTACTGTACGCTAACCAAAATCTATTGGTTCTTGCAGGCACTATCAGTGATACCTAGAGAATCATGGGGCGATGTTGCTAGGCGCTCTTACCATGATTCGATGGGCAAGTCGGAAATTGTTGTTCCGAGTCACAAGGAGTTGTGAGCCCACGGCTAGCTGTATCCCTGAACCACTGAGGGTCACACAAGTAATGGATTTTTAATCCCCGTTGAGATAGTTAAATTTAAAGAGTTAAATTTAATGAACAAAGAAGTAGGACTTCTTATATCAGAGTAGAAGAGTACGATTTCCTAAAATGACATAGGGATGGGCATTTTTGAAAATCACTGAATTCGGATTCAGAAAATTTATCTTGACTTTAAAAGGTGCAGAAATGGTTTCTGTGCACATTGGTGAAATCGGTTTATCAATCAGAGTCATGATGAATTTTATATTAATTTCTGAACATGCGGGCTTTGCTTGTCAGGCTTGAACTTATGACTAATGGGCCCTAAGCTGTTAGCAGCCCACATTATAAATAAGTTATTGCAGTACAGAAATTACGCAACAGAGGCTCATAATTTCGAACACTAGGGTTTTTGAGACCTAGAGTGGCCGCCCCCCTCTGTGTTTTCTCTCTGAAATCCAGCCTGTGAATTTCGAATTTGCAGTCTGGTTTAACGGATCAAATTCGTTAATTCTCTTCGTAGAAACTTCTGATAGATTTTCTAGTGCAATATATCAGAGGGATTAAACTTCTGTTCGTGGACCTGATTGAAGAATTGTTCGTCCATCAGTTCCTGGGATATACAACAAGAGCAGAGTTATCTGTTGGTGTCCATAATCTCGTTTCGAGATTCAAGGTAAAAATTTAATTGTTATTTAATTTTTACACGCACAATTTAATCGTAAAGTTTTGATACCCATGATATGAAATCGTTCCATATAAAATTTTTAAACTTCCGCTGCACCGGGTATCAATTCTGATTGATCTGAACACTGTTATCCATCAGTGGTATCAGAGCCAGGTTGCTCAGATCAAGCGATTAAATTAATCAATTGTACAATAATTTTTAAGCCTTGGTTTTTGAAACAAAAGATTTTAAAAATTTAAAAATTAATGGGCAAACCCGGGGCAGCGATGGTCGCTGCCCAGCGCAGCGCTGGGCGCTGCGCAGCGCAGCGCACGGCGCTGCCAGGCCCGAGCCCCTTTTGGGGCGCGGGCTGCCCGGGATCGTCCCGGGCGGCCCGGGAAAATTAATTTTTATTTTCAATTAAAATTTTAATATGTTAAAATTCTATTTTTTTGGTCCGATCGAAAATTGTTTTTGATTGGTCCACGAGGCGTCGGATCGAATTGTTCGAGTCCGAAAATTTTAAAATTGATTTTTGGATAAATTTGAATTTTTGGAAAATTTATAGATTTTATCCGTTAAATCAGATTTTATGAAATTAATTATTTTTGGTACAATTGATGATAAAATATGATCTTATGGAAATATTGAGTAAAATATGATTTTATGTATAAAATTGGATTTTATATGTAAAATATGATTTTATTTGATAAAAAGATAAAATATGATTTCGTATGTAAAATAAGATTTTATATATGGAATATGATTTTATCCTTTTTAATTTAATTGCCATTACATGTTATCCAATAAATTAATTTTGAATTAAATATTATTGGATAAGGATGATCGATTGCCATGACCAATTTTGTAGGTGTATGTTAGGGAATTTACATTTGTTTTTATTGTTGTTGGATTTATTAATGGGCCTGGTTTATGGCCCAATATGAATTGTCATATTTAATAAAAGTGGGCTTGGTTTATGGCCCGTTCCCACCCCTTAAAATGTATCCCCTACTTGTCATAGTTATTTATTGTAAATACAATAGACTTAGTGGGAGATGAAGATTTGAAGACAAAGGTGGGCCCAGCAGACAATAAAGACTGAAGAAATGTAAATTGGAAGCTCAATGTAATAGGATTGCATTGCATACTTGCATATTACCTAGGATTGGACTTAGACTCGTGGTTGGCAACCACGGGTCGATTAGAAATGAAATCGATCATCCTATATAATATATGATATTATCGTTGTATGCATGTTTAGACTAAATTGTATGAATCCCGCAAGCATACAAATTTTAAATGATGAGAAAAATTTTCAAAATTAAAATCCCTCATTTTAAATATGATTTAAAATTGATATCAAGATAAATAAAGGAAATTTAAATATTGTTTAAATGTTCCTACCTTCCATCAACGATCAATGTATGAGATGCTACCCGCGGATACGGTCCGGCTCATATTATTGGGGGGGGGGCCCGTTCGTCGGAAAGCTGTACATTGGATCGACACATGTTGTAAGTTGGGTGGAACTCCCATGGGATCGGCTCATATTATTGGGGGATCCACATGGCGACCGTCCATCACAACTTAATATTGATGGGTCATCTTGACATGTCACAATAAACGGCGTCATATTATTGGGCCCTTATTGGACATGAGGTAAAAACGTGGAGGTTGCTTTGGAAGCAATTGGGCTCTACCTTTTGAAAATTATGGTTGGCTGATATTATTTGGGACCATAGTTTGTCAATTGGACTCCATGTTCCCACTAAGGAAAACAGTTTCCCATTTTCACTAAAGGGTAGTGAAATCGTTAAAATAGTGGGAGTGAGATTCATAAAATAAATTTTGCCTATTTTATGTCTTAGAAAATTAATTAAACAATCACTGATTATTGTCTGTTTCTTTTCAGTATTTCATTAAGATGAATTCGCGCAATCCACTATTCTCTATTCTCGAACAAAATAAACTGACTGGCGCAAACTATACGGAATGGTTCCATAAGTTGAAGATTGTCTTGACCTCGGAGAAGATGCTCTACGTGTTAGAAAAATCTCCTCCGAAGGAAGCACCAGCTTATATAAGTCCGAAAGAGTTGGCCAAACTTGATATATGGTGGGACCATGATATCAAGGCCAAATGCTATATGCAAGCTTAGATGTCTGATGAACTCCAGAGGCGATTTGAGGATACCGTGAATGCTGCTGACATTCACGTACAACTCAAGGAACTTTTTGGGGCTCAATCGAGAGCTGAAAGGTTCGCTACTGTAAAAGAGTTAATGACGTGTCACATGCGTGAAGGGACTTCGGTCCGTGATCATGGGGTACGCGTGATTTGGCTCATACAGAAGTTGGTAACGCTTGATTTGGTATTGGAGCATGAACTCAATATGGACTTATTACTTCTCTCTCTTCCTTCATCGTTTGACGGTTTTGTGGTGAATTTCAATATGAACAAGATAGAGGCCTCCCTTGAAGAGATGGTCAATATGCTTGTAACTTATGAAGCCACTTTAAAGAAGGATAAACCGGTTCTCTTGGTGGGCTCCTCTTCTTCTGCTAAGAAGGGGCCAAGTATAAAGGGTAAGAAACATTCTGCCCCATCCAAGAAAATCGAACCCGAGAAGAAGAACAAGACAAAGGCTTCAAACATGGAAAAGTCCAAGGATGTTTGCCATCACTGCAAGAAACCCGGTCATTGGAAACGTAACTGCAAGGAATATCTAGAGCAGTTGCGAACTGCGAAGGGTATGTTTTATATTGAAATAAATGTTTCACTTAATACAACTTCTTGGGTATTGGATACCGGATATGGATCTCACATTTGCAATGATTTGCAGGTGATGACAAGAAGTCGCAAGCTTAGAATGGGTGAGACCCAGCTGAGGCTCGGAAATGGTTCTAGAGTTGAAGCCAAAGCTGTGGAAGACGTTTATTTAATTTTGCAGAACGATTTTAAGTTACTTTTGAGAGATGTTTTATTTGTTCCAGACTTGATTAAAAACATTATTTCTGTTTCTATGCTTGATAGAGATGGTTTTTCTTGCAATTTTGTGAATGAGATTTGCAATATTTACAAGAATGAATGTTTGATTGGAAATGGACAACTTGAAAACGATCTATATAACTTAAAATTAAAAGACGTTCCAATAAATTATGTTGATAAACCGGTAACAACGAACAAAAGGAAAATCGATAGTCTAAACCCGGCAAACCTTTGGCATGCTAGGCTAGGTCATATTTCCTCAAGGAGGATGAACAAGCTAGTGGGAGAGGGCATGTTTGATATTTCTGATATTAACTCTCTACCTACTTGTGAATCCTGCCGGAAAGTAAAAATGACTAAATCTCCATTCAAGGGGAAACCTGAGCGTAGTCAAAATCTGTTGGATTTGATCCATACAAATGTTTGTGGTCCATTTAGAATTGGTACTCAATTTGGCCACACCTACTTCATTACCTTTACTGATGATTATTCAAGGTATGGGTATTTATATTTAATGAAATATAAGTCTGAAGCATTTGAAAAGTTCAAAGAATTCAAGGCTGAAGTAGAAAACAAACTAGGTAAAAGTATTAAAGCACTTCGATCAGATCGAGGTGGAGAATACTTGAGTACCGAGTTTTTGGACTATCTAAAAGAGAATGGGATTCTCTCTCAGTGGACTCCTCCTATGACACCTCAGCTGAATGGTGTATCGGAGCGTCGTAATCGAACTTTTTTGGACATGGTTCGATCCATGATGAGCTTCACTGAGCTTCCACCTTCGTTTTGGGGCTACGCGCTTGAAACGGCGGTATTGTTGTTGAACAACGTCCACACCAAAGCAGTGGATAAAACACCATACGAGTTATGGAATGGCAAAGCTCCTACGTATTCGTACTTGAGGATTTGGGAATGTCCTGCTTACGTAAAGCAGAGAGTGGGAGATAAGTTGGATAGTCGATCCACCTTATGTTATTTTGTAGGGTATCCGAAGAATTCAATCGGATATTATTTCTATCATCCTACTGAAACAAAAGTGTTTGTTTCAAGGAATGCCACCTTCTTGGAGAAGGAGTTCTTATTGGATAAGAAAGGCGAGATGATGGAACTCGAAGAAATTCGAGAAGAACCCAAGATACAAAATAATGATCCTACACCTCAGGAACCATTGATGGACACGCCTATACCTAGAAGATCCGAGAGGACTTCTAGACCTCCTATTCGATATGGTCTTCTTCTTGAAGGGGATCAAGATGAACCCGACGTTGGATGTGATCCAAGAAACTTCAAGGAAGCAATTTCTGATGCGAATTCAAATTTATGGCTTGAAGCTATGCAGTCGGAAATAGATTCGATGCATACAAACCAAGTTTGGTCTTTAGTGGATCCTCCCGATGGAATTGTTCCAATAGGGTGTAAATGGATCTACAAGAGAAAGCTTGGGCCTGATGGTAAGGTATTGACCTACAAGGCACGATTGGTGGCGAAAGGATATACTCAAAGACAAGGAGTTGACTATGATGAAACCTTTTCACCAGTTGCAATGTTCAAGTCCATAAGAATCCTTATTGCCATAGCTGCTTGGTATGACTATGATATATGGCAACTGGATGTGAAGACTGAATTTCTTAATGGAAACATTAAGGAAGAGATCTATATGACGCAGCCTGAGGGATACACATCCATGGGAAGCGAGCATAAGGTATGCAAGCTTCAGAGATCGATCTATGGTCTCAAACAAGCATCAAGAAGTTGGAACCAGAAATTTGATGAAACAATAAAGGATTTTGGTTTCATCAAGAACCCGGAGGAACCATGCGTGGACAAGAAAGTAGTTAAGGATGCTGTGACATTCTTAGTACTTTATGTTGATGACATCCTACTCATTGGGAATGATGTAGGGATGTTGCAGTCAACAAAGATTTGGTTATCAGGTAGATTCTCGATGAAGGATTTGGGTGAGGCATCCTATATTCTAGGGATACAGATCTATAGATATAGATCTAAAAGAATGATAGGACTCACTCAATCAACCTACATCGACACCATATTGAAAAGGTTTTCAATTGATGGGTCCAAGAGAGGACATCTACCTATGTGTCATGGAGTTTCTCTATCCAAGTCCATGTGTCCCAAGACTGATGAAGAGATAGAGAAAATGACACATGTACCATATGCATCAGCCATAGGTAGTATCATGTATGGGATGATATCTACCAGACCGGATGTAGCATTTGCTCTGAGTGTCACGAGCAGATATCAAGCCAATCCCGGTCAAATGCATTGGAAAGCCGTGAAGGACATTCTTAAGTACTTACGAAGGACTAAGAATATGTTCATGGTATATGGAGGAAGAGAACTGAAATTGGAAGGCTATACCGACTCTAGCTTCCAAAGTGACATGGATGACTCGAAGTCAACCTCTGGATTTGTGTTCATGCTCAATGGCGGTGCTGTCTCTTGGAAGAGTTCCAAGCAGGACACCACAGCGGATTCCACCACTGAGGCAGAATACATTGCGGTATCAGCTGCTGCTAAAGAGGCCATTTGGATGAGGAATTTCGTCCAAGAGTTGGGCGTCATTCCTGAAGTTGTTGGTCCAGTCCCGGTGTACTGTGACAACTCGGGTGCCGTTGCTCAAGCAAAGGAACCAAGGTCTCATCAAAGATCCAAACACGTACTGAGGAAATACCACATCATCCGGGAGATCGTGGAAAGAGGAGACATCACTGTCGAGAGAGTGGCCTCTGCAGACAATATCGCTGATCCACTTACTAAGCCCTTGCCAGGACCATTATTTGACAAACATCGCGAAGCAATGGGACTGCGTAGTATGACTAGTTGGCTTTAGGGCAAGTGGGAGATTGAAAGAGTGGGTGCCCGGTGAGCCAACTTGTGGCTAAGGGCTTTTATGACTCTATGTATAAACAATCTTTTGTTTAATATAATTTACACTTTTATAATGGCGTTTACTTTATCTTTTATCATATTATTATGTTGTGACATACTATAAGATGTTTAGATGAAGACCTTGAATATACTATAGTGTATGTAAGATGTGGTGTCACATGGGGATGGCTATCATGAAACACATCTTATAGTCACTGTATATATTCTAAACAGTTCCTAGTCGATTGAGCCGTCCGTTAATAAGGATAAGGATCGCTCGAGATTGAGACTAGCATTTGCGATGCCGAGTACCACGTTTCATTGGTATGGAACATAGAGATGTTCAAAGCATGCAAATGGATATTCATACGATGAATGATCGAACTACCCTATCCGGACTTTCCAAGTGGTTATCACTTATCGAGTGGATAAAGTCCGCGGTTTTGGTTGTACACCATTAGTCCTTACTACTTGAAACATCATTGAGACTCTATATGCTAGTATTGTACTTTGACTCGTTTACCGACTCTATTGGGGTCATCAGGTGTCGGGATTGGGTACAGTTACGACACATATAGGAGTCGATGCTTTGTTGTCAAAGATTCACCACATACTTGCTAGTATGGATATCCTATGCAATCTGAGGAGATATTAGTGTGACGAATCTCTAGCCAGAGTACATGATGTGTTTTAAGAAATGGTTTCTTAGTAGCACATGCGATGTCACTATTTGATCTTCAAGATGTATTGCATAGTTATCGAATCTCGAACAACTCTCGATTTACCAATGGTTGTTGATTCGATCGGGATATTTTGATGAAGGGACCGTACTGTACGCTAACCAAAATATATTGGTTCTTGCAGGCACTATCAGTGATACCTAGGGAATCATGGGGCGATGTTTCTAGGCGCTCTTACCATGATTCGATGGGCAACTCGGAAATTGTTGTTCCGAGTCACAAGGAGTTGTGAGCCCACGACAAGCTGTATCCCTGAACCATTGAGGGTCACACAAGTAATGGATTTTTAATCCCCGTTGAGATAGTTAAATTTAAAGAGTTAAATTTAATGAACAAAGAAGTAGGACTTCTTATATCAGAGTAGAAGAGTACGATTTCCTAAAATGACATAGGGATGGGCATTTTTGGAAATCACTGAATTCGGATTCAGAAAATTTATCTTGACTTTAAAAGGTGCAGAAATGGTTTATGTGCACATTGGTGAAATCGGTTTATCAATCAGAGTCATGATGAATTTTATATTAATTTCTGAACATGCGGGCTTTGCTTGTCAGGCTTGAACTTATGACTAATGGGCCCTAAGCTGTTAGCAGCCCACATTATAAATAAGTTATTGCAGTACAGAAATTACACAACAGAGGCTCATAATTTCGAACACTAGGGTTTTTGAGACCTAGAGTGGCCGCCCCCCTCTGTGTTTTCTCTCTGAAATCCAGCCTGTGAATTTTGAATTTGCAGTCTGGTTTAACGGATCAAATTCGTTAATTCTCTTCGTAGAAACTTCTGATAGATTTTCTAGTGCAATCTATCAGAGGGATTAAACTTCTGTTCGTGGACGTGATTGAAGAATTGTTCGTCCATCAGTTCCTGGGATATACAACAAGAGCAGAGCTATCTGTTGGTGTCCATAATCTCGTTTCGAGATTCAAGGTAAAAATTTAATTGTTATTTAATTTTTACACGCACAATTTAATCGTAAAGTTTTGATACCCATGATATGGAATCGTTCCATATAAAATTTTTAAACTTCCGCTGCACCGGGTATCAATTTTGATTGATCTGAACACCGTTATCCATCACTTCAGAAGATCCATCCAGCGTCTCTATCGCATATTCAACTCCGCCTGAGTGAATAAATATTTCAGACTCTTGTGATCCATGAATATCTCAAATTTCTCGCCATAAAGATAATGCCTCCAGATCTTGAGTGCAAATACAATGGCGGCTAACTCGAGATCATGTACTGGATAATTACTTTCATGCATCTTCAACTGTCGAGAAGCATAGGCAATAACATGTCCATGCTGTGTCAGAACACATCCTAACCCCTAACCAGAGGCATCAGTATAGACAACATAACCTCCTGATCCAGAAGGTAGAGCTAGCACAGGTGCAGTAGTAAGACGTCCACGCAGCTCGTGAAATGACTCCTCACAATCCGAGGACCATATGAAGGCAACATCTTTCCGTGTAAGCTATGTCAAAGGTCTGGCCAACTGTGCAAAATTCTCGATGAACCGATGGTAATAACCCGCTAGACCCAAGAAACTTCGAATCTTAGCAATCGTCGTCGGATGAGACCAGTTCAGCACTGCCTCTATCTTACTAGGATCAACAGATATCCCTTCATTAGAAATTACATGACCGAGAAACACTACCCGATCAAGCCAGAATTCACACTTTCTCAATTTCGCATACAGCTGCTTATCTCGTAACGTCTGTAAAACAATCCTCAAATGTTGTGCATGCTCATCCTTGTCATGAGAATAGACAAGAATATCATCAATGAAGACGATGACAAATATATCTAGATATTCTCGAAATACCTGATTCATCAGATTCATAAAGACTGCCGGTGCATTCGTCAAACCAAATGGCATAACCAGAAATTCATAATGCTCGTATCTGGTCCTAAAAGCAGTCGTAGAAATATCTGAGTCTCGTACCCGCATCTGGTGGTATCCAGATCTCATATCTATCTTGGAGTAAACAGAAGTACCCTGTAGTTGATCGAACAGATCATCAATCCACGGCAAAGGATACTTATTCTTGATGGTGACACGATTCAACTGCCTGTAATCAATACACAATCGCATCGATCCATCTTTCTTTTTGACGAACAAAACAGGTGCTCCCCACGGAGAAACACTCGGACGAATATATCCCTTATCAAGCAGATCCTGTAACTGCTGTTTCAATTCCCTCATCTCTGATGGTGCTAGACGATAAGGCACTCGGGATATAGGCGTAGTTTCTAGTACTAGATCAATACCAAATTCAACCTCTCACACCGGAGGAAAACCAGGAATCTCATCAGGGAATACATCAGGAAACTCCCTGACTACCGGTAACTGATCAATACCCGTACTACTCATTGACATATCAACTGCATAGATAAGGTAGCCCTCCCCACCTGACTCCAAGACAAGACATGCCTTCAGAGCCAAAACAAGTGGCATCGGAGGTCGCGCACCCTCACCATAAAAATACCAGCTATCACCCTCAGCAGGATGAAACTGTACCAGACGCTGATAACAATCCACAGTAGCATGATACAAAGTCAGCATATCTATTCCCAAAATACAGTCAAAATCTGACATCGCTAATATCATCAAATTAGCCGATAACGTATTACCCTCAAACTCTAGAAGGCAACCCATCACTAGACGCTTAGTTACTATCTCCTGCTCCAGCGGAGTAGATACAACTAAATCCATATCTAATGATACATAAGTTAATATATGTCTCTTAACAAAGCGACTAGAAATAAAGGAATGCGATGCTCCAGTATCAATTAAAACAAGTGCAGGAATACCACATAACAAAAAGGTACCTGCCAACATGCAATCACTTCCTTCAGTATCCTGTTCTTGAGACAGAGCAAATACCTGCCCTTGAGTCTGGGGACGGTAACCAGAAGAACTCTGTGGTGCTGGCTGCTGTCGTGGAAAAGTAGAAGCCTGAGATCCAACCTGTGATCCCGATCCACTAGCAGAACCCATGCGCTGAGGACAATCTCTCCGCAGATGTCCCTGCTGACTGCAAATATAACAAGCACCAGTAGCTCTCCGACATGAAGCATGTAGTAGCCCGTACCCTAATTGAGTAATTAAAGGATTAATGCTAATAAATTGAATTGGGTATCGGACAGATCGGAAGCTCCGAAGGTACGATCGGAAGCTCCGAACAGGATCGGAAGCTCCGATGAGCGATCGGAGGCACCGATGTTATTACGTCAGGCATGACGTGTGGTTGGATCGGAAGCTCCGATCAGGACCGGAAGCTCCGATCACCCCTATCCGAAGTCAACAATTGATATTTTGACACGTGGCAGATCAGGATCTTCGAAAGCTCCGATGGCAGGATCGGACGTTCCGATCGAGGTTCGGACGTTCCGATCAAGGATCGGAAGTTCCGATCGTTGTCTATAAATAGAAGGCCGAGGCTTCACTTTCATTTGCCAATTCCGAGTTCTCCTTTCCATTCTTGTCCTTTTGGAGCTGTTCTAGTCTTCTTAGGCTTGGTCCGGAGGTCAGCGAGGCGTTCGGTAGTCGTAGCGGAGTTGTGCCCAAGTTTTGGAGGCATCGACATCAAAGGGCTAACGACGGACGAAGGTATAGCTTTTGCTTCCTATTAATATTTGGGAGTATGCAATAGCTTAGTTAAGGCTTTTAGAGCACTTTAATGATAGTAGTATCATTTGGAAGTGTAGAGCAGACTATAGGCGTGGACCTAGAGTTGGTAGAGCTTGCACTGTTTTGAGGTACGAAAGTACTGTTCGAGATATCCTGACTGAGTATGCATGTATTATGTGACTGCATGATTTATATGCCATGATATTATGCTGCATTCATTTGCATCTTGCTGTATCTCTTTCGAGATGTCTGTTAGTAGGGTTGTACCCTATCCTGTTAGTGGATGGACTTCCATCGATTTGGGTCCAGCGTATCCACGGTTATCTCGGTATGTGAGCCACCTCCTGAAGCGACGGCACAGCGTGCTACATACCAGGGCCCGGTCTGTCTCTGTTATCTGATCCTTGACCTCGAGTCTATAGGGAGTTCACTTTGCATGCATGTATACTCATACTCTCACATTGAGCGTTTTATGCTCACGTCTCATACTCCATCGAGCGCGTATAGCTTTCTGAAATCACTTTCTCGCCTTCCAAATCTTGTTGCGCGATAGCTCTTGAAGAAGCGCTAACAAGGAGCGCTGACTTGAGGCCCATTAAGAAAGCCCATTTCCTTCCTTCCTTCTTTTGTGATCGTTTCTTTTCTTCTCTTCTTTCTTCTTAATTTTTATTCTTTTAATTCTTTTCTCTCAAATCTCATTTTTCTCATTTTTCCTCCTTTTCCACATAAATTCCATACTTTCCTACAAACACAAAAACAACAACATACCCACATAAATCTGCTCGAAACACACAATTAACAATTAAAAGCATATATAAATTAAGTGTATAAAATACACTTATCACCAACCGTCTCAACAGTCGAATCAACCTCAGAGGTTTGAGGGAGGGAACAGTGGCAGAAACAGGCGAGATCAGTATCTGTGACGCCCGGGGCTGAAGAGGCGGGGAGTGATCGCCGGTGCCAAGAGGTTGCACGGACAATGAGCGGCTCCTGAAAGGCTTCTAGGCGGAGGGAGACATGAATGAACCGATTCTTCCAGAATGAGAGGGATTCTGAGACTGTGTAGGTATGGGACTGCATAGTTGAGGAGAGCTTAAAAGATTTCATATGTGCTACTCATATCAAGAAGGTGCATCTTCTTTTCGGGAGCTCATCACATAAAGAACTCCAAAGTTAAGCGTGCTTGACTTGGGGAAATTATAGGATGGGTGACCCCCTGGGAAGTTTCTCAGGGTGCGTGTGAGTGAGGACATAAGCACGCTGAAAAGACTAGTCTTGATACAGTGGGGCGTTACAAATGGTATCAAAGCCGACCTCTCTTAGTACGGTATGGTTCGGGGACGAACCAAGCGGAAGCTGGTGGGCATGTGACGCCCGGGTCTGAAGAGGCGGGGAGTGATCGCCGGTGCCAAGAGGTTGCACGGACAATGAGCGGCTCCTGAAAGGCTTCTAGGCGGAGGGAGACATGAATGAACCGATTCTACCGGAATGAGAGGGATTCTGAGACTGTGTAGGTATGGGACTGCATAGTTGAGGAGAGCTTAAAAGATTTCATATGTGCTACTCATATCAAGAAGGTGCATCTTTTTTTCGGGAGCTCATCACATAAAGAACTCCAAAGTTAAGCGTGCTTGACTTGGGGAAATTATAGGATGGGTGACCCCCTGAGAAGTTTTTCAGAGTGCGTGTGAGTGAGGACATAAGCACGCTGAAAAGACTAGTCTTGATACAGTGGGGCGTTACAGTATCGGCCGAAGGGGAAGAATTTTAAGAAGTTTGGTAACAGTTCATCCAGTTTCAGTGGCTCTAGAAAGTTCAGTTCTGGACAGAATTCTGGGTTTTCTGGAGCTTCATGCAGCAAGTGTGGAGGATGTCACCCGAGTGATCAGTATCGAGGCGTGTTTGGTAGTTGCAAAATTTGCCAGCAGCCGGGTCATTTTGCTAGAGTCTGTCCTCAGCGAGGATCCGATAGAGCTCAGAGCGGCAGTTCTTCACGACCACCAGCTCATCCCGAGAGATCAACTTCTGCAGTCCATTCTTTTCCGCCTCAGCAACAGAATCGTCAGGGAGGTAATCAGAACCAGAACCAACCTCCACGACAGCAGGCGAGGGTGTTTTCCTTGACAGAGGATCAAGCCAATGCAGCTCCGAATGACGTGATAGCAGGTAACTGTTCGATCTTTGGTTATCCTGTGCTTGTTTTGATTGATACGGGTGCTTCCCACTGTTTCATCTCTGAAAGATTTTTTGTGATGCATGATTTAATTGTTGAGCCTTTATCTGATGTTGTTTCTATTACTTCACCTTTGGGTGGAGAGACTGTTTTGGTGAGATTGGTCCATAACTGTGTGTTAGAATCCGAAGGGAATTCGATTGAGATTGACTGCATCGTTCTTGGATTATCTGATTTTGACAGTATCGTCGGGATTGATGCTTTGACCAAGTATAGGGCGACAGTAGATTGCTTTCAAAAAGTTGTTCGTTTCAGGCCTGAGATGGCAGATGATTGGAAGTTTTTCGGTAAGGGTTCTCGATCCAAAATTCCTTTGATTTCGGTGTTAACCATGTCTCGTTTACTTCAGAAAGGAGCAGAGGGATTCTTGATTTATGCTTTGGATATTCAAAAGTTTAGCCCTGAGTTGTCCGAGATACCAGTGGTTAGCGAGTTTCCTGATGTTTTTCCAGACGAGATTCCTGGTTTACCGCCTATTCGAGACATCGAATTTAGCATTGAACTTGCGCCAGGTACTCAGCCTATTTCGAAAGCACCTTACTGTATGGCTCCATTAGAATTGAAGGAATTGAAGGAACAGTTAGAAGATTTGATTGCCAAAGGATACATCCGACCTAGCGTATCGCCTTGGGGTGCACCAGTGCTTTTTGTGAGGAAGAAAGACGGTTCTATGTGACTTTGCATCGACTATCGCCAGTTGAATCAAGCGACGGTCAAGAACAAGTATCCTCTTCCAAGAATCGACGATCTTTTTGATCAACTGCAAGGTTCTTTAGTGTATCCGAAGATAGATCTGCGATCAGGGTCGCGACGAGGATGAGCCGAAGACAGCTTTCAAAACCAGATATGGGCATTTCGAATTCATAGTCATGCCTTTTGGTTTGACCAATGCTCCAGTAGTTTTTATGGACCTGATGAATCGCATCTTTCAGCGGTATCTAGATGAGTTCGTCATCATCTTCATCGACGACATTCTGATCTATTCTAAGAACCGTTCTGATCATGCCGAGCATTTGAGGATTGTGTTGCAGACTTTGCGAGCCGAACAGTTGTATGCTAAGCTATCGAAGTGCGAGTTTTGGTTGGACCGAGTGGTTTTCCTAGGTCACATTGTATCAGGAGATGGAATATTTGTGGACCCCAGTAAGATCGAAGCAGTTATGAATTGGCAGAGACCGACATCAGTGCCAGAAATCCAAAGCTTCATGGGTTTAGCGGGGTATTATCGCCGATTTATCGAGGGATTCTCTTCCATTGCAAAGCCGATTACTCAGTTGACCCAGAAGAATGCACCGTTTGTTTGGTCCGAACAGTGTGAGGCTAGTTTCATTGAGCTGAAGAAGAGATTGACCAGCGCTCCGATCTTGTCTATTCCATCAGGTACTGGAGGTTTCTCTGTGTACTGCGATGCTTCTCACCGTGGTCTTGGATGCATTCTCATGCAGAGGAAGCACGTCATAGCTTATGCTTCAAGGCAGCTGAAGCCTCACGAGACTCGTTATCCGATCCATGATCTTGAGTTAGCTGCAATCGTGTTTGCTTTGAAGACTTGGCACCATTATCTGTATGGCAAGTCGTTTGAGACATTTTCTGACCACAAGAGCCTGAAATACTTGTTTTCCCAGTCCGAGCTGAATATGAGATAGAGGAGATGGATGGATTTGCTTAAGGACTTCGACTGCGAAATCAAGTATTATCCTGGAAAGTCGAATGCAGCTACAGACGCTCTTAGTCGGAAGCTTTGTTCTTTGTCTCTTTCTACGATTGGTGTCTCTCGATTGATTGAAGATTGTTGACCTCCTGGTTTGGAGTTTGAGACCGATAGGAGATCCATCAGAGTTTTTGCGATTCAAGCCGAGCCAGAGTTGTTTCAGTCAATTAAAGAGGCTCAGAGATCAGATCCGAGTATTCAGAGTTCGATAGAGAGAGTCCGATCAGGTCACCAGTCAGAGTTTTAGGTCAGGGATGACATTTTGTTTGTGAATAGCCGTATTGTTGTGCCCGATGTTTCTGAGTTGAGACAGCGCATTCTTCGGGAGGCGCATTGCAGTCGGTTCAGTGTTCATCCAGGAGGCCGAAAGATGTATAATGACTTGGAGACTCAGTTCTGGTGGAAATAGTTGAAAGGAGACGTCACGAGGTTTGTATCCCGTTGCCTGAATTGTCAACAGGTGAAAGCTGAGAGGAAGAAGCCCGGAGGATTATTGCACAGTTTGCCTGTCCCGAAATGGAAATGGGATCATATCTCAATGGATTTTGTCACGAAGCTACCGCGTTCAGTCAGAGGTTGTGATGCGATTTGGGTTGTGATTGACCGGTTGACGAAATCTGTTTGCTTCATTCCTTACTGTATGACATACCGTCACGACCAGATGGCCGAGTTGTATGTCAGAGAGGTTGTGAGATTGCACAGCGTGCCGAAATCGATAGTATCAAACAGAGATCCGAGATTCACTTCTCACTTTTGGCACAGTCTTCAGGAGGCTTTGGGTACTCGTTTGCACTTGAGCACAGCGTATCACCCTCAGACTTACGGTCAGTCCGAGCGTACGATCCAGACTTTGGAGGATATGCTTCGAGCTGTAGTGCTGGATTTTGGATCAGGTTGGCAGGAGTCCTTGCCTCTAGTGGAGTTTTCGTACAATAACAGCTTCCAGGCGAGCATTGGAATGGCACCTTTTGAAGCTTTGTACGGGAAGAAGTGCAAATCTCCGTTATTTTGGGATGAGATTTCAGAATCACCTGAGTTGGGTCAAGATATGATTCGTGATATGGCAGAGCAGGTGAAGGTTATCCTAGTCAGAATGAAGACAGCCCAAGATCGATAGGCCAAGTATGCGAATGTCAGACGCAGACCACTGTGTTTCGAGCAGGGAGACCGTGTGTTTCTGAAGATTTCTCTTTTTCGAGGCACTGTCAGATTTGGGAAGAGAGGAAAATTGTCTCCGAGGTTCATTGGTCCGTATGAAATTCTGGAGAAGATAGGCAATCTTGCCTATAGGATTGCTCTTCCTCCATCTCTTTCAGGCATCCACGATGTGTTTCACGTTTCGATGCTTCGTAAGTACCATCCGGATCCATCTCACGTTCTTCAGACGGACGAGGCCGAACTTGATGAGACTCTGAGTTACTTCGAGCGACTGATTCAGATTCTTAACATAAAAGAGAAGCAGCTCAGAAACAAGTCGATTCCGTTGGTGAAGATTCAGTGGAGTTGTCACGGAGTTGAAGAAGCGACTTGGGAGACCGAATCCGATATGAGGCAGCGATTTTCAGAGTTGTTCGATTGAGGTGAGTTCATCTTCAGTTTGTTTCGTTCTTGTTGAGTCTGTGATCTGTCAGATTTCGAGGACGAAATCGAATCTTAGAGGGGGAGAATTGTAATGCCCCGATTTTATTATAATTGAGTTTAATCGAGATAATCAGGGTTTTCAGTGATTGAGGATTGTTTTGTTATTTAGCAGGGGGTTACTTTTCAAGATTGGAGAAATAAAGGACTGAAATGCAAAAGTTGGATTTTTATATATATTAAGGAGCAAGTTGACCAATCATTGGTCATCTCCTTCCTCCCCTACTCCCTCTCTCGATTTCTCTCTCCCCGGAAGCCATGAGAGGCGAATTCCAAGCCTTTCTTTCCGTTCGATTTGCTCGATCCGACCGTTAGATTTCATTTCCGAGTTGAGATTCATGATCACCACAACGAGGGCTTCGTTTAGACGTAAGTTTTGCTTCGATCTCTTGAACTTCGATTTTGTTGAGTTGTCAGAATTTGATAATATTGGAGTATGTCGTTCTTGAGATAGTATAGATCGTGTATTCGAAGTCGGTTTGTAAAAAGAACGAAGTTTGGATTTTATATGATTTTAGAGGCATATTTTCGAAAATAGTGATTTTGATTGAGGTTGGATTTGAGTTGTTTTGATGGATTGTGATGATGATTGACTTATTGTGATGTTGTTGGATGGTTTGTATTTTCCGGATAGTTAGTTTATAGTCGTTATGCCGTCGAAATTGAGTTTGAGTTATCGGTTTTGGTTCGGTTTGATTTGTATATCGAATTTGATTGAGTTTGAACTCCGAGTTGATATCGAATCTGTGTCTCGATGTTTTGACAGTTGATTAGAGATTGGAATTGGAGGACTTGGAGATCGGTTACCAAACAAAGAGTTGGAAGACGGTATAGATTGTTTGATTTATTGACTTTGAGTTTCGAATTGTTTAGAGTTTGAATCGAGTTGTCTCTTGTTTGACAGGATTGATTGAAGCTTCGAGAAAAAGGTAAAAGTCAACATTGAAATGAATGGGAAAGAATACTCGAGATCGACTTATTCTCGAGTTCCCAAAAATCACATACCGCTTGTTTATTTGCTTGCGTGAACTTGATTTAGTTATTAATGCACTTGCATTCATATTGAGCCGACTTTCGATTCGTTTTGAAATGAGACGTTTTAGAGAGCTATATTGAAGCGGCTTTGGATTTCGAGTTTTTCCAATTGCCAGAATACTTCTTATAGTTGCTCTGAAGTCTAGGGGATCGAGTTGATCGACTTCCACCCCGAAAGGGTGCGTCGGTGAGTTGTCGTGAAGACTTGACCCTGGGATCCCAACCAAGTACCGATCGATTTTATGATTATCTGACTAGATAATCTTGACTTTTAAATTCATGCATTCATTCAATATCATTTCGATGTTATGATTTATGTTGACACATTTCGATTGAGGTGTTTATTTGATATTGGGTGCATGTCTCTTTTACTTAGAAATTATATTTCTAACCAGATTATTCCGGCTGTTGTCTTTGTTTTGTATGTGTAACTTGGCAACAGGAGGATCAGGAGCTGGACCGAGTCGTCCTGGTTAGCTTGGGGGTGAGATTGATAGAAGTGAGACTCCGGGTCGTAGGGTCGAGTCTATTTGGAATTGTTTTAGTTTTGTTGAGTCGGTGGAACTCATTTATGAAACTCGACTGGTTATTGTATTTTGGGCAGAACCTAGATTTGGTATGTTCTAAATATTGATTTGTATTATGTTTGAACTTGGAATTTTTAGAATTGCCTTGTTGGTTGTTCGCAGGCTCCTCGACCCCTCTGCCCATTTTGCCTGCGCACGAGCGAGGCAACACCTCGCGCGCACGCAAGGAGTTTGAGAGGCTCGTAAGATTTTGCCCGCGCGCACGCGAGCTCCCTTCTCGCGCGGGCGCGAGTATCTCCGCGAGTCTCTGTTCGCGTAGCCTGCGTGCGCGCGAGGTGATGACCTCGCGCGGGCGCAAGGCTTCTTTAAAAAAAAAAAAAACAAAAAAACTTTTTGATTCGTTTTCCGCGGCTTATTGTGTTCGATTATGATTAATTATTCGAGTTTAGAAGATTAGAAACGGGGTCTCACACTGTTAGATTTGGTAAGAAAGGAAAGTTATCTCCAAGATTCATCGGACCGTATGAGATTCTCGAGAAGTTAGGCGATCTTGCCTACAGACTTGCTCTTCCTCCGTCTTTATCTGGTATTCACAACGTGTTTCACATCTCTATGTTGCGGAAGTATCATCCAGATCCTTCTCATATTCTTCAGCCTGACGAAGCTGAGCTAGACGAGACTCTAAGCTACTTTGAGCGACCGATTCAGATCCTTGATCGGAAGGAGAAGCAGCTCAGAACCAAGTTGATTCCATTGGTGAAAGTGCAGTGGAGCCGTCACGGAATCGAGGAAACGACTTGGGAGATAGAATCCAACATGAGACAGCGTTTTCCCGAGTTATTCGGATGACGTGAGTTCTTTTTACTGTCTTTTGTTCTTTATTCTATCTTATGAGTTGTGATTATTATTGATTTCGAAAACGAAATCTCTTCTAAGAGGGAGAGAATTGTAACGCCCCGATTTTATCTTAATTGAGCTTATTTGAGTTAATCGGAGATTACAGAGTTCAAGAGCCAAATTGATTTTGATCAGGGTCTATTTTGCAAATTTTGGAAATTTCAGGGACTAAAGTTCAAATATTGGATTTTATATATTATCTACACATGGAAATGATTGACTTAGTCATTTTTCACTCCTTTCATCTCTTCCAAACCGTGTTCCACCATTAGAGGCGCCCCAAAGCCATTCCAAGCTTCTAGAATTCAGTCCGAGCTCGATCCGGCCGTTAGAATTTATTTCTGAAGGCAGATTAGCGATCACTGCAGCGAGAGCTTCGTTCTATCTTAAGTATTTCTCCGATCACATACATTCTATTTTTTGGATGTTGTTAGAATCGATTGAGTTTCGAGTATTTTGTTATTGATCGAGTTCTGATCGTTTATTCTCAGTCGGTTTTGAAATAGAGCGACGTTCGGAATTGTTATGATTTTTTGAAGCCAAATTCTAAAATGAGGATTTTGAGATGTGTTGAATTTGAGTTGTTATTGTTGTCTTAGCATTGATATGAGTTGATATCGATATTGTACTGCTGTCTGCGTTTCTGGTTTGTTCAATTTATAGCCATTATGCCGCCGGTTTGAGTTTTAGAGATTTGAACCGTTTTGAGTTTTAGAACTTTGTCATTGAGTTTTGATTGTCGTTGTTGATCTTCTTTGCCTCCGTACAGATTCATTTGGAGTTTGTCGAGCCCTGTGTTAGCAGCCATTCTATCGTCGAAGAGTTGGACGAATAGCGTAAAGAGTTTACCTTGAACCTTGTTGTTGTTTAGGTTGTATAGATTTTTATATAACCTCTTTTGTAGCGTATCCAGAGTTGGAGCTACTTGCATTGAAAGGTACAAACAGTCATCGTTAGCGGGATATCATACTCGAGACAGTTGGTTCTTGAGTTTTCCTTAAAATCACATACTTGCATCAATACTTGTTCTAGCATGTGGAACTTGTATTTTGTTGATTAATTGAACTTTTGTTATGTGGCTTAATGTTTTATGTTTCTTATGCATTCATCTTGAGCCAAACCTTTAATTTCAGCGGGCAGAATAGCCTTTTTTGTTTAGACATTTTGGGGGCTATACCGCGAGTGGCCTGGGTGTAAAAGTTCATCTAGTGTCAGCATACTTCTTATAGTCGCACAAAAGTCTAGGGAAGTGGGATACGTAGCACCACCTCAATTGGGAGAGTCGGTGAGTTGTTATATGGTCTCATCCTCGGGATCCCAAAAGCATAGCAGCAATCCCTCGTTTATCAGAATTGATATCCCGATTTAAAGACATGCATATCATTCGTTTTGATTTTATTATGTTGTCTTGGAAGCATGTTGTTAATATATTACTTGTATTACTTGTTATGTTGCTTTTACTGGGAATATCATTTTCACCGGAGTTATCCGATTGTTGTTTTGTTTTGTATGTGTACTTGGCAACAGGAGGGGCAGGATCAAGTCAGTGAAGACCTGGTTAGCATCAAGAGGGAGAGTTAGTAGTGGGACTCGGTTTAGAATTCGAATCAGCATGTTTATCTAGTTATGATATGAAGCATGTTAGAACTTGAACTTATTATGTTTTGTATTTGGATTGTAATAGCTAGAATCCGATGCATGTTCTATCATTCTGAGCAATTGATCAACTCTAGAACTTCATGTATTATTTGGAGAGATTGTGATTGTAATGCATGATTATGATTTGAAGGTTTTGGATTTGAGTTGTATCAAGTTCTGCTGATTTTTGCTTCTGTACTGTCACCGATCGATCGGTGAAATTTGACCGAACGATCGAGTGACAAATTGACATGTTTCTGTTCTTGTTTCAGGGTGCTCGCTCGGTCGGTGGTTTTTGAATGATCGAGTGGTGCTGTTATTTAACCTGGGCAGAAAGTTGAAACTTTCTTGCTCGCTCGATTGGTTGAATCTTACCGATCGAGCGAGGCCCTATTTAAAAAAAAAATCCTTTATTTTCTTTCAATCTTGGATCTTGTATGCTTAGTTTTTGTTTAATCCGAGATTAGTTGTTTAAAACCGAGGTCCAACAAAATGTGTGTTTTGTACAAGCGAGCTCGTATTTCTTAGTTTTGTTGTGAATGCACAAGGTGTGAAAGTTGATGAAGAAAAGGTGAGTGCCATTCGGGATTGGCCGAGTCTACGTCCATTGGTCAAATTCGAAGTTTTCATGGACTTGCGAGTTTTTACAGGAGGTTTGTGAAGGATTTTAGTACATTGGCGGCGCCCATGATTGCGGTTATCAAGAAGAACGTTTCATTCCATTGGGAGAGGAGCAAGATAAGTCCTTTAATATTATCAAGCAAAAATTAATTAATGCACCTTTACTTGTATTGCCTGATTTTTCTAATACTTTTGAAATTGAATTTGATTCGTCAGGTGTAGGGATTGGAGGTGTCTTAATTCAAGGAGGAAAGCCAGTTGCATATTTTAGTGAGAAGCTTAGTGGGACGTCTTTGAATTATCCTACCTACGATAAGAATTTCTATGCGTTGGTGAGGGTACTCGAGACATGACAACACTACTTGAGGCCAAAGGATTTTGTGATTCATATGGATCATGAATCCTTGAAGCATATTAAAGGACAACAAAAGTACAAGAGACATTCCAAGTGGGTGGCATTTGTGGAGACTTTTTCCTACATTATCAAGTACAACAAATGGAAGGAAAACGTGGTAGCGGATGCTCTATCACGAAGGTACGCGCTTTTATCTACTTTAGATTCTAGGATTTGAGTATGTAAAAGAGTTGTATGCTAGTGATCCTGATTTTGGGGATATTTATGTGTCATGTTTGCATGGTCCAAAGGATAAATTTTTCATGCATGATGGATACTTGTTTATGGAAGATAATTTATAGGTGCCTAAATCGTCCATTCGTGAGTTACTTGTTAAGAAATCCCATGAGGGTGGTTTTATGGGACATTTTTGTGTGGCTAAAACTTATGAAACTTTGCATGAACATTTTTATTGGCCACATATGTAGTGACCCTTACCCGGATCACCTACTAAACAGAACTTATGCATGCAATTAACTTAATTAAACAGATATCAGAATAAAACTGCGGAATCCAATAACATTATACAATCCCAAGTAAAGGAATCTGTAATTATCCAATAATATACAACCAAATCGAATAGCTGTATAAACCCAAGCAACAGTAATAAAACCTAGACGAAGCTCCAGCTGGCCAACCACTGACTAGCCCCTCCTGGATCCACCCTCCTCGTCCAATCGCAAACCTGCCCCATGGAATAGGGTGTCCAGAAAAATACAAGGTACGAGACGTGAGCATAAAACGCTCAGTGCGAGAGTATGAGTATACATGCATGCAAAGTGAACTCCCTACAGACACGAGGTCAAGGATCAGATAACAGAGACAGACCGGGCCCTGGTATGTAGCACGCTGTGCCGTCGCTTCAGGAGGTGGCTCCCATACCGAGATAACCATGGATACGCCGGACCCAAATCGATGGAAGTCCAATCCACTAACAGGATAGGGTGCAACCCTACTAACAGACATCTCGAAGGAGATACAGCAAGATGCAAATGAATGCAGCATAATATCATGACATATAAATCATGCAGTCACATAATACATGCATACTCAGTCAGGATATCTCAAACAGTACTTTCGTACCTCAAAATAGTGAAAGCTCTACCAACTCTAGGTCCACGCCTACAGTCTGCTCTACACTGCCAAACGATACTACTATCATTAAAGTGCTCTAAAAGCCTTAACTAAGCTATTGCATACTCCTAAATATTTATAGGAAGCAAAAGCTATACCTTCGTCCGTCGTTAGCCCTTTGATGTCGATGCCTCCAGAACTTGGGCACAACTTTGCTACGACTACCGAACGCCTCGCCGACCTCCGGACCAAGCCTAAGAAGACTAGAACAGCTCCAAAAGGACTAGAAAGAAAAGGAGAACTCGGAATTGGCAAATGAAAGTGAAGTCTCGGCCTTCTATTTATAGACAACGATCGGAACTTCCGATCCTTGATCGGAACGTCCGAACCCCGATCGGAACGTCCGATCCTGTCATCGGAGCTTCCGAAGATCCTGATCTGCCACATGTCAACATATCACTTGTTGACTCCGGATAGGGGTGATCGGAGCCTCCGGTCCTGATTGGAGCTTCCGATCCAACCACACGTCATGCCTGACGTAATAACATCGGTTCCTCCGATCGCTCATCGGAGCTTCCGATCCTGTTCGGAGCTTCCGATCGTGCCTTCGGAGCTTTCGATCCGTCCAATACCCAATTGAATTAATTAGCATTAATCCTTTTAATTACTCAATTAGGGTACGGGCTACTACATTCTCCCCCACTTAAGATATTTCGTCCTCGAAATCAGATCTTAAGTACCGAATGCAAAAACAGAAATCAGAAACATTCTTTAATCAAATCAAACGTTTACAGAGTTTGCAACTGAATACAACTTAAAGAATGAAATCAAAACAACTCAGGATGGTCTTTACGCATCCTGTCCTCAAGCTCCCAAGAAGCTTCCTCAGTGCCTCGGCGCTGCCACTGAACTAAAACCAAAGGAATGACTTTGTTCCGTAAAACCTTATCCTTATAATCAAGGATGCGAAGAGGTTTCTCAACATAAGTCAAATCCTTGTCTACCTGAACCTCAGATCGCTGCAGAATATGAGATTCATCCGCCACATACCGTCGCAACAGAGATACGTGAAACACGTCGTGAATGCTGGATAGATGCGGTGGCAATGCTAGTCGATAAGCCAAATCGCCAATACTCTCCAAGATCTCAAACGGACCGATAAATCTGGGAGACAACTTGCCCTTAAGGCCAAATCTGAGAATCTTGCGGAACGGTGACACTCTCAGAAACACTTTCTCCCCGACCTCGAACTGCAAGGGCCTACACTTGATATTAGCATAGCTGGTCTGACGATCCTGTGCAGTCTTAATCCGTTTCTTGATCTGATCAACAATGTCTATCGCCTGCTGGATAAACTCCGGTCCTTCAGCCTGTCTCTCCCCCACTTCTTCCCAGAAGAGTGGAGTACGACAACGTCGCCCATACAACGCTTCAAAAGGTGCCATCCCAATACTAGTGTGATAGCTGTTGTTGTAAGCGAACTCGATCATCGGCAAATGATCCTGCCAGGCTGAACCAAAATCCATGACGCACGCTCTAAGCATATCTTCTAACGTACGGATAGTGCGTTCTGACTGACCATCAGTCTCCGGATGATAGGCTGTACTCAAACTGAGAGTAGTTCCCATCGCACGCTGAACACTCCCCCAGAATCTAGAAGTAAACCTGGGGTCCCGATCACTGACAATGCTCACAGGCACTCCATGAAGTCGAACGATCTCCTGAATGTACATCCGTGCCATGCGATCCACAGAGTACTCTCGGCTATAGGCAATGAAATGCGCTGACTTGGTGAGTCGGTCCACCACAACCCAGATAGCATCACAGTTCCTCAGGGATACCGGAAAATGGGTCACAAAGTCCATAGTGATAAACTCCCATTTCCATTCAGGAATAGGCAGACTGTGAAGCAATCCTCCAGGTCGTCGGTGCTCTGTCTTGACCTGTTGACACACCAAACATCTCGAAACAAACTGATAAACACTGCGTTTCATTCCCTTCCACCAGAAACGAGTACGTAGGTCCTTGTACATCTTGTTGCTCCCAGGATGAATACTCAACTTAGTGCGATGTGCCTGAGATAAAATCTCCTCTCGCAACTCTTCATCCTGTGGAATCACAAGCCTACCAGACAAACACAGAAAGCCATCTGACTGATAATGAAATCCAGACGAGCTACCCTCGTTAGCTAGACAAGCTAAACGCTGGGTCTTTGAATCAGACATCTGAGCATCTCGGATCCGCGAATACAAGGCTGGCTCAGATAATATCGCAAACATCTGGATACTCTGCATACCTTTCTTATGCTTGAAGGTAAAACCTGAAGTACAACAGTCACTGATCGCACTAGACATCGAACAAGTCTGAATTGCGGATAGTCGCACCTTGCGACTCAAAGCATCAGCGGTGAGATTAGCAGCTCCCGGATGGTACTTAATCTCGCAATCATAGTCTTTAAGCAAGTCCATCCAACGTCTCTGCCTCATGTTCAACTCCGCCTGAGTGAACAAATACTTGAGACTCTTATGGTCGGTGAAGATCTCAAATTTCTCGCCATACAGATAATGACGCCAGATCTTCAAAGCGAACACCATGGCTGCTAACTCCAAATCATGGACTGGGTAGTTGTCCTCGTGAAGCTTCAGCTGTCTAGAAGCGTATGCGATCACATGCCCATTCTGAGTCAGGACACAACCTAACCCCTGAAGAGAAGCATCCGTGTAAACTACATACCCTCCAGATCCTGACGGTAATGCTAACACCGGCGCAGAAGTCAACCGCCGTCGAAGCTCACGGAAATTCTCCTTACACTCGGAGGACCACTCAAAATCCACACCCTTACGGGTAAACTGCGTCAACGGTCGAGCTAACTGAGAGAAGTTCAGAATGAAGCGACGATAATACCCTGCTAGACCCAGAAAACTACGGATCTCAGCAACTGTCGTCGGACGCGACCAATTAAGTACCGCTTCAATCTTGCTTGGATCAACAGAAATCCCCTCCCTGGATATGATATGGCCAAGAAAAACCACTCTATCCATCCAGAACTCACACTTGCTCAGCTTGGCGTACAATTGCTCATCTCGAAGAGTCTGCAGTACCAACCGCAAGTGAGAAACATGCTCTTCCATATTACGCGAATACACCAAGATGTCGTCAATGAAGACCACGACAAACTTGTCCAAATACTCCCTGAAGACACGGTTCATCAAATCCATGAATATAGCCGGCGCATTAGTCAAACCAAATGGCATCACTAGGAACTCGTAATGCCCATAGCGAGTACGGAATGCAGTCTTGGCTACATCCTGATCACGGACTCTCAACTGATGATACCCAGATCTCAAGTCAATCTTGGAGTAAACTGACGTGCCCTGCAGCTGGTCAAACAAGTCATCAATACGAGGCAACGGATACTTGTTCTTCACAGTCACTCGATTCAGCTGCCGATAGTCAATGCACAGCCGCATCGACCCATCCTTCTTCTTCACGAAGAGAACAGGAGCTCCCCAAGGAGATACACTAGGACGAATGTACCCCTTGTCCAAAAGATCCTGTAGCTGATTCTTCAACTCACGCATCTCTGATGGAGCCAGACGATACGGTGCTCTAGAAATAGGCGAAGTACCCGGCATCAACTCTATGCCAAACTCGACTTCCCTGGCAGGAGGAAAACCCGGAATCTCATCAGGAAACACATCTGGAAATTCATCCACAACAGGAAAGCTCTCTATCCCAACACTCTCAGCGGACAAATCAACTGCATAGATAAGGTAACCTTCCCCGCCAGACTCCAAAGCTCGACAGGCTCTCAAAGCTGATACCAAAGGCATCGGGGGTCGCGCTCCCTCACCATAGAAAAACCAACTCTCACTCCTTTCCGGATGAAAGCGTACTAATCTCTGATAGCAGTCCACTGAAGCTCGATAGGTAGTCAGCACATCTATTCCCAGAATGCAATCAAAGTCGTCCATCGCCAGGACCATGAGATTCGCCAACAGAACGTTCCCTTCGAACTCTAAAGGGCAACCCATCACTAGACGCTTAGCCAAAGCAGATTGGCCCGTCGGAGTAGAAACAGACATCACTACGTCTAGTGCAATGCATGGTAACTTATGCCTCTTAACAAAACGTGCAGAAATGAAGGAATTGTTGGAAAACTGGCGTTCAGATCAATCACGATTGATACCCGGTGCAGCGAAAGTTTAAAAATTTTATTATGGAACAATTCCATATTGTGGGTATCAACCGTTCAACGATTAAATTATAAGTGTGTGTAAAATTTAAATAACAATTATTAAATTTTACCTTCAATCTCGAATCGAGATTATTGGACTCCAACAGATTTCTCTGCTCTTGTTGTCTCTCCCTGGAACCGATGAACTCCTTCAATCAGGTCCACGAATGGAGGTTTAATCCCTCTGATAGATTGCACTAGAAAATCTATCAGAAGTTTTCTGCGAAGAGAATAACGAATTTGATTCGCTTATTCCAGACTGCAATTCAAAATCACAGACCGGAATTTCTCTGACAGAGAGAGGGAGGGGTCGGCCGAAATATTCTTGAGAGGAGGCTAGGGTTTCGAAATTTTGCTCTCAAAATTATGACCAGTTGTGTGTAATTTCTGTACTGCAATAACTTATTTATAATGCAGGCCACTAACACCTTAGGGCCCATTAGTCATAAGTTGAGGCCCGACAAGCAAAGCCCGCATGTTCAGAAATTAATATAAAATTCATCGTGACTCCAATTGATAAACCGATTTTACCAATGTGCACAGAAACCATTTCTGCACATTTTAAAGTCAAGATAAATTTTCCTGAATCCGAATTCAGTGGTTTCCAAAAATGTACATCCCCATGTCATTTTAGGAAATCCTACTCCCTTACTCTTATTTAAGAAGTCCAACTTCTTTATTCATTAAATTTAACTCTTTAAATTTAACTATCTCAACGGGGATTAAAACTCCATTACACTGTGTGACCCTCAATGGTTCAGGGATACAGCTAGCCGTGGGCTCACAACTCCTTGTGACTCGGAACAACGATTTCCGACTTGCCCAACGAATCATGGTAAAGCGCCTAGCAACATCGCCCCATGATTCCCTAGGTATCACTGATAGTGCCTACAAGAACCAGTAGATTTTGGTTAGCGTACAGTACGGTCCCTTCATCCATATATCCCGATCGAATCAACAACCATTGGTATATCGAGAGTCGCTCAAGATTCGATAACTATGCAATACATCTTGAAGATCAAATTAGTGACATCGCATGTGCTACTAAGAAACCATTTCTTAAATCACATCAAGTACTCTGGCCAGAGATTCGTCACACTAATATCTCCTCAGATCGCATAGGATATCCACACTCGCAAGTATGTGGTGAATCCTTGACAACAATGCATCGACTCCTATATGTGTTGTAACTGTACCCAATCCCGACACCTGATGACCCCCATAGAGTCGGTAAACGGGTCAAAGCACAGTACTAGCATATAGAGTCTCCATGATGTTTCAAGTAGTAAGGACTAATGGTGTACAACCAAAACCGCGGACTTTATCCACTCGATAAGTGATAACCACTTGGAAAGTCCGGATAGGGTAGTTCGATTATTCATCCTATGAATATCCATTTGCATGCTTCGAACATCTCCATGTTCCCTACCAATGAAACGTGGTACTCCGCATCGCAAATGCTAGTCTCAAACTCGAGCGATCCTTATCCTTATTATCGAACGGCTCAATCGACTAGGAACAGTTTAGAATATACAGTGACTATAAGATGTATTTCATTATAGACATCCCCATGTTCTACCACATCTTACATACACTATAGTATATTCAAGGTCTTTATCAAAACAACAATAGTATATCATAATATAACAATATGAAGAAAGATAAAGTCATTGCCATTAATAAAAGTGTAGATTATATTAAACAAAAGATCGTTTGTACAAAGAGTCATCAAAGCCCATAGCCACAAGTTGGCTCACTGGGCACCCACTCTTTCAATCTCCCACTTGCCTTATAGCCAACTAGTCATACTACGTAGACCCATTGCTTCGCGATGTTTGTCAAACAATGGTCCTGGCAAGGGCTTAGTAAGCGGATCAGCGATATTGTCTGCAGAGGCCACTCGTTCGACAGTGATGTCTCCTCTTTCCACAATCTCCCGGATGATGTGGTATTTCCTCAGTACGTGTTTGGATCTTTGATGAGACCTTGGTTCCTTTGCTTGAGCAACGGCACCCGTGTTGTCACAGTACACCGGGACTGGACCAACAAATTCAGGAATGACGCCCAACTCTTGGACGAACTTCCTCATCCAAACGGCCTCTTTAGCAGCAGCTGATGCTGCAATGTATTCAGCCTCAGTGGTGGAATCCGCTGTGGTGTCTTGCTTGGAACTCTTCCAAGAGACAGCACCGCCATTGAGCATGAACACAAATCCAGAGGTTGACTTCGAGTCATCCACGTCACTTTGGAAGCTAGAGTCGGTATAGCCTTCCAATTTCAGATCTCGTCCTCCATATACCATGAACATATTCTTAGTCCTTCGTAAGTACTTAAGAATGTCCTTCACGGCTTTCCAATGCATTTGACCAGGATTAGCCTGATATCTGCTCGTGACACTCAGAGCAAATGCTACATCCGGTCTGGTAGATATCATCCCATACATGATACTACCTATAGCTGACGCATATGGTACATGTGTCATATTCTCTATCTCTGCATCAGTCTTGGGACACATAGACTTGGATAAAGAAACTCCATGACACATGGGTAGATGTCCTCTCTTGGACCCATCCATTGAAAACCGTTTCAATATGGTGTCGATGTAGGTTGATTGAGTGAGTCATATCATTCTCTTAGATCTATCTCTATAGATCTATATCCCAAGAATGTAGGATGCCTCACCCAAATCCTTCATCGAGAATCTACCTGATAACCATATCTTTGTTGACTGCAACATCCCTACATCATTCCCAATGAGTAGGATGTCATCAACATAAAGTACTAAGAATGTCACAGCATCCTTAACTACTTTCTTGTACACGCACGGTTCCTCCGGGTTCTTGATGAAACCAAAATCTTTTATTGTTTCATCAAATTTCTGGTTCCAACTTCTTGATGCTTGTTTTAGACCATAAATTGATCTCTGAAGCTTGCATACCTTATGCTCGCTTCCCATGGATGTGAACCCCTCTGGCTGCTTCATATAGATTTCTTCCTTAATGTCTCCATTAAGAAAATCAGTCTTCACATCCATTTGCCATATCTCATAGTCATACCATGCAGCTATGGCAATAAGGATTCTTATGGACTTGAACATTGCAACTGGTGAAAAAGTTTCATCATAGTCAACTCCTTGTCTTTGAGTGTAACCTTTCGCCACCAATCGCGCCTTGTAGGTCAATACCTTACCATCAGGCCCAAGATTTCTCTTGTAGATCCATTTACACCCTATTGGAACAATTCCATCAGGAGGATCTACTAAAGACCAAACTTGGTTTGTATGCATTGAATCCAATTCAGACTGCATAGCTTCAAGCCATAAATTTGAATCCGCATCAGAAATTGCTTCCTTGAAGTTTCTTGGATCACATCCAATGTCGGGTTCATCTTGATCCCCTTCAAGAAGAAGACCATATCGAACAGGAGGTCTAGAAGTCCTCTCGGATCTTCTAGGTTCAGGCGTGTCCAGTAATGGTTCCTGAGGCGTAGGATCGTTATTTTGTATTTCGGGTTCTTCTCGAACTTCTTCGAGTTCCATCATCTCGCCTTTCTTATCCAATAAGAACTCCTTCTCCAAGAAGGTGGCATTCCTAGAAACAAACACCTTTGTTTCAGCAGGATAATAGAAATAATATCCGATTGAATTCTTCGGATACCCTACAAAATAACATAAGCTGGATCGACTATCCAACTTATCTCCCACTGTCCGCTTCACGTAAGCAGGACATCCCCAAATCCTCAAGTACGAATACTTAGGAGCTTTGCCATTCCATAACTCGTATGGTGTTTTGTCCACTGCTTTAGTGTGGACGTTGTTCAACAACAATACCGCCGTTTCAAGCGCATAGCCCCAAAACGAAGGTGGAAGCTCAGTGAAGCTCATCATGGATCGAACCATGTCCAACAAAGTTCGATTGCGAAGCTCCGATACACCATTCAGCTGTGGTGTCATAGGAGGAGTCCACTGAGAGAGAATCTCATTCTCTTTCAGATAGTCCAAAAACTCGGTACTCAAGTATTCTCCACCTCGATCCGATCGAAGTGCTTTAATACTTTTACCTAGCTTGTTTTCTACTTCAGCCTTGAATTCTTTGAACTTTTCAAATGCTTCAGACTTATATTTCATTAAATATAAATACCCATACCTTGAATAATCATCAGTAAAGGTAATGAAGTAGGTGTGGCCATGTTGAGTCCCAACTCTAAATGGACCACAAACATCTGTATGGATCAAATCCAACAGATTTTGACTACGCTCAGGTTTCCCCTTAAAAGGAGATTTAGTCATTTTCCCTTTTAGGCAGGATTCACAAGTAGGTAGAGAGTTAATATCAGACATATCAAACATGCCCTCTCCCACTAGCTTGTTCATCCTCCTTGAGGAAATATGACCTAGTCTAGCGTGCCAAAGGTTTGCCGGGTTTTGACTATCGATTTTCCTTTTGTTTGTTGTCGCCGGTTTATTTATATAATTTATTGGAACGTCTTTTAGTTTTAAGTTGTATAGATCGTTTTCAAGTTGTCCATTTCCAATCAAACATTCATTATTGTAAATATTGCAAATCCCATTCACAAAATTGCAAGAATAACCATCTCCATCTAGCATAGAAACAGAAATAATGTTTTTAATTAAATCTAGAACAAATAAAACATCTCTCAAAAAACTTAAAATTGTTCTGCAAAAATGTCTCCTATAGCTTTGGATTTATCTCTGGAACCATTCCCGAGCCTTGACTGGGTCTCACCCATCCTTAGCCTATTACTTCTTGTCATCATTTGCAACTCATTACAAATATGAGATCTACATCTGGTATCCAATACCCAAGAAGTAGTATTAAGAAAAACATTTTAATGTAAAACATACCCTTTGCAGTTCGCAACTGCTTGAGGTATTCCTTGCAGTTACGTTTCTAATGACCGGGTTTCTTGCAGTGATGGCAAACTTGTTTAGACTTGTCCAATTTTGCATGTAACATTTGTCCTTGAGATCATGGTCCAACCATTTCTCTAATTCGGCCAACCTTTCGGCAGTTACATCAGCCGGGGCTGTTTTCGGAGAAGCCTTTTCTAACACTTTAGAAATTCTTTTCCGAACTTAGGACAATCTTAACTTATGGAATCATTCTGTATTGTTTGCGCCAGTAAGTTTGTTTTGTTGGAGAATAGAAACATGTGGATTACTGAGATGAAACAGACAATTATCAATGATTGTTTAAGCAATTTACTAAGACATAAAATAGGCGAATTTAATTTTATGAATCTCATTCCCACTATTTTAACGATTTCACTACCCTCTAGTGAAAACGGGAAACTTTTTCCTTAGTGAGAACATGGAGTCCAATTGACAAACTTATGGTCCCGAATAATATCAGCCAACCATAATTCTCAAAAGGTAGAGCTCAATTGCTTCCAAAGCAACCCCCATGTATTTACCTCATGTCCAATAAGGGCCCAATAATATGACGCCGTTTATAGTGACATGTCAAGATGACCCATCAATATTAAGTTGTGATGGACGGTCACCATGTGGATCCCCCAATAATATGAGCCGATCCCATGGGAGTTCCACCCAACTTACAACATGTGTCGATCCAATGTACAGCTTTCCGACGGACGGGCCCCCCCAATAATATGAGCCGGACCGTATCCGCGGGTAGCATCACATACATTGACCGTTGATGGAAGGTAGGAACATTTAAACAATTTTAAATTTCCTTTATTTATCTTGATATCAATTTTAAATCATATTTAAAATGAGGGATTTTTAATTATGAAAATTTGTCTCATCATTTTTCAATTTATTGTATGCTTGCCGGATTCATACAATTATTTCTAAAACATGCATACAATCATAATATCATATATTATATATAGGATGATCGATTCCATTTCTAATTGACTCGTGGTTTCCAATCACGAGTCTTAGTCCAATCCTAGGTAATATGCAGTATGCAATGCAATCCTATTACATGTGCTTCCAATTTACATTTCTTCTGTCTTTATTGTCTGCTGGGCCCACCATCTTCAAATCTTGATCTCCCACTAAATCTAATGTATTTACAATAAATAACAATGACAAGTAGGGGATACATTTTTTTTAGGGGGTGGGAACGGGCCATAAACCAAGCCCACTTTTATTACATATGACATTCATACTGGGCCATAAACCAGGCCCATTAATAAAACCAACAACAATAAAAACAAATGTAAATTCCTAACATACACCTACAAAATTGGTCATGGCAATCGATCATCCTTATCCAATAACATTTAATTCAAAATTAATTTATTGGATAACCTGCAGTGGCAATTCAAATTTAAACAGGATAAAATCATATTTTATATATAAAATCTCATTTTACATATAAAATCATATTTTATCTCTTTATCAAATAAAATCATATTTTATCTACAAAATCCAATTTTATGGATAAAATCATATTTTACTCAATATATTCATAAGATCAAATCTTATCATCAATTGTACCAAAAATAATTGATTTCAAAATTCAATTTAAGGATAAAATATTAAAATTTTCCAAAAATTCAAATTTATCCAAAAATCAATTTTAAAGTTTACGGACTCGAACAATTCGATCCGAAATCTCGTGAACCAATCAAAAACAATTTTTGACCGGACCAAAAATAAAATTTTAACAGATTAAAATTAATTTTAAATAAAAATTTAATTTTTCCCGCGGGCCGCCCGGGACACTCCCGGGCCGGCCCGCACCCGTGGGCGCGGGCCGGGGCAGCCCGGCGGCCCCTTTAGGGCAGCAACAGTTGCTGCCCTGGCGGCGCCTGGCGCCGCCCCTGAGTGGCGCCGTGCGCCGCCCTGGGCGGTGCCGAGCGTCGCCCATGGGCGGCGCCGTGCGCCGCCCGGGGCAGCAACAATTGCTGCCCCACCGGGCAGCGATCCAATCGCTGCCCGGGTTTTGCCCCGAAAATTTTTTTTATTTTTTATTTAAAAATATTTATTTTGTTTCAAAAACCGAGACTCAAAAATTTTTGTACAATCGATTAATTTAATCGTTTGATCTGAGCAACCTGGCTCTGATACCACTGTTGGAAAACTGGCGTTCAGATCAATCACGATTGATACCCGGTGCAGCGGAAGTTTAAAAATTTTATTATGGAACAATTCCATATTGTGGGTATCAACCGTTCAACGATTAAATTATAAGTGTGTGTAAAATTTAAATAACAATTATTAAATTTTACCTTCAATCTCGAATCGAGATTATTGGACTCCAACAGATTTCTCTGCTCTTGTTGTCTCTCCCTGGAACCGATGAACTCCTTCAATCAGGTCCACGAATGGAGGTTTAATCCCTCTGATAGATTGCACTAGAAAATCTATCAGAAGTTTTCTGCAAAGAGAATAACGAATTTGATTCGCTTATTCCAGACTGCAATTCAAAATCACAGACCGGAATTTCTCTGACAGAGAGAGGGAGGGGTCGGCCGAAATATTCTTGAGAGGAGGCTAGGGTTTCGAAATTTTGCTCTCAAAATTATGACCAGTTGTGTGTAATTTCTGTACTGCAATAACTTATTTATAATGCAGGCCACTAACACCTTAGGGCCCATTAGTCATAAGTTGAGGCCCGACAAGCAAAGCCCGCATGTTCAGAAATTAATATAAAATTCATCGTGACTCCAATTGATAAACCGATTTTACCAATGTGCACAGAAACCATTTCTGCACATTTTAAAGTCAAGATAAATTTTCCTGAATCCGAATTCAGTGGTTTCCAAAAATGTACATCCCCATGTCATTTTAGGAAATCCTACTCCCTTACTCTTATTTAAGAAGTCCAACTTCTTTATTCATTAAATTTAACTCTTTAAATTTAACTATCTCAACGGGGATTAAAACTCCATTACACTGTGTGACCCTCAATGGTTCAGGGATACAGCTAGCCGTGGGCTCACAACTCCTTGTGACTCGGAACAACGATTTCCGACTTGCCCAACGAATCATGGTAAAGCGCCTAGCAACATCGCCCCATGATTCCCTAGGTATCACTGATAGTGCCTACAAGAACCAGTAGATTTTGGTTAGCGTACAGTACGGTCCCTTCATCCATATATCCCGATCGAATCAACAACCATTGGTATATCGAGAGTCGCTCAAGATTCGATAACTATGCAATACATCTTGAAGATCAAATTAGTGACATCGCATGTGCTACTAAGAAACCATTTCTTAAATCACATCAAGTACTCTGGCCAGAGATTCGTCACACTAATATCTCCTCAGATCGCATAGGATATCCACACTCGCAAGTATGTGGTGAATCCTTGACAACAATGCATCGACTCCTATATGTGTTGTAACTGTACCCAATCCCGACACCTGATGACCCCCATAGAGTCGGTAAACGGGTCAAAGCACAGTACTAGCATATAGAGTCTCCATGATGTTTCAAGTAGTAAGGACTAATGGTGTACAACCAAAACCGCGGACTTTATCCACTCGATAAGTGATAACCACTTGGAAAGTCCGGATAGGGTAGTTCGATTATTCATCCTATGAATATCCATTTGCATGCTTCGAACATCTCCATGTTCCCTACCAATGAAACGTGGTACTCTGCATCGCAAATGCTAGTCTCAAACTCGAGCGATCCTTATCCTTATTATCGGACGGCTCAATCGACTAGGAACAGTTTAGAATATACAGTGACTATAAGATGTATTTCATGATAGACATCCCCATGTTCTACCACATCTTACATACACTATAGTATATTCAAGGTCTTTATCAAAACAACAATAGTATATCATAATATAACAATATGAAGAAAGATAAAGTCATTGCCATTAATAAAAGTGTAGATTATATTAAACAAAAGATCGTTTGTACAAAAAGTCATCAAAGCCCATAGCCACAAGTTGGCTCACTGGGCACCCACTCTTTCAGGAATGAGATGCACCAGTGTCAATAAGTACAAGAGCAGGTATACCATAAAGCATAAATGTACCTGCGATGACTTTTTCATTCTCCTCCACAGCCTGATCATGTCTCAGGGCAAACACCTGGCCAGAAGCTCGTGGCCTCAAATGAGAACTCCCAGCGGACTGTCCCTGCGACCTCTGCTGTACGGTAGCCTGAGAACCCGATCCTGAACCAGAACCAGAACCACCTCCCCCAGACATTGGACAATCTCTCCGGATATGACCAGTCTCTCCACAACGGAAACAAGCTCCAGAAGCTCTACGGCACTTGTCGGATGGATGGTTCTTCCCACAGTGATCACACTTGTCCTTCTTACCGAAACGGACAACACCCCCAGAACCAGAGGAAGAAGAAGATCCAGACTTCTTGAAAGTTTGGGCACGGGGACCCAAAGAACTAGCAGGCCTCGACTGAGGGAAAGACCTGTTCCGCCGAATGCTGTCCTCTGCCTGATGACAACGGCTCACCAAACCCTCGTAGGACATGTCGTCTCCAACCGCCACACGGTCATGGATCTCAGGGTTAAGGCCCTGAAGAAACAGATTATACTTCATCTCTGAGCTATCAGCAATCTCGGGGCAATAGGATAGCAGATCAAAGAACCTCTGCTGATACTCATCGATAGACATGGTTCCCTGTCGCAGACTCAGTAGCTCGCCTGCCTTCGACTGTCGGAGTGCAGGAGGAAAATACCGCTTTTGGAAAGCTGTGCGAAATTCGGCCCAGGTGGCCACTCCTCTCGCCGCAACAAAAGGTGCAGAAGTAAACCTCCACCACCTGCGCGCACGCCCATCCAGAAGATAGCCAAGGGTCTCCACCTTCTGCTCATCGGTGCATTGGAAAGTCTGAAAAGTCGTCTCCACGCGGTCTAACCAGTTCTCCGCATCCTCCGGAGACTCACCTCCAACTAAGGGCTTGGGACCCATAGCTAAGAATCGACGCACAGTGAAACGCTCGTCGTCATGATGACGATGACGCCGTTCTCGACGAGGCTCCCGGTCGGCATCACCCCAACGCCCACCAACACTGCCATGAGAACTCTGGTCGTCACGATTTGACATCTACAAAAATACCTCAAGATGAGACTAAATCCCAAGAATTCTTTTGCATGCTCTGATACCATAAATGTAGTGACCCTTACCCGGATCACCTACTAAAAAGAACTTATGCATGCAATTAACTTAATTAAACAGATATCAGAATAAAACTGCGGAATCCAATAACATTATACAATCCCAAGTAAAGGAATCTGTAATTATCCAATAATATACAACCAAATCGAATAGCTGTATAAACCCAAGCAACAGTAATAAAACCTAGACAAAGCTCCAGCTGGCCAACCACTGACTAGCCCCTCCTGGATCCACCCTCCTCGTCCAATCGCAAACCTGCCCCATGGAATAGGGTGTCCAGAAAAATACAAGGTACGAGACGTGAGCATAAAACGCTCAGTGCGAGAGTATGAGTATACATGCATGCAAAGTGAACTCCCTACAGACACGAGGTCAAGGATCAGATAACAGAGACAGACCGGGCCCTGGTATGTAGCACGCTGTGCCGTCGCTTCAGGAGGTGGCTCCCATACCGAGATAACCGTGGATACGCCGGACCCAAATCGATGGAAGTCCAATCCACTAACAGGATAGGGTGCAACCCTACTAACAGACATCTCGAAGGAGATACAGCAAGATGCAAATGAATGCAGCATAATATCATGACATATAAATCATGCAGTCACATAATACATGCATACTCAGTCAGGATATCTCGAACAGTACTTTCGTACCTCAAAACAATAAAAGCTCTACCAACTCTAGGTCCACGCCTACAGTCTGCTCTACACTGCCAAACGATACTACTATCATTAAAGTGCTCTAAAAGCCTTAACTAAGCTATTGCATACTCCTAAATATTTATAGGAAGCAAAAGCTATACCTTCGTCCGTCGTTAGCCCTTTGATGTCGATGCCTCCAGAACATGGGCACAACTTCGCTACGACTACCGAACGCCTCGTCGACCTCCGGACCAAGCCTAAGAAGACTAGAACAGCTCCAAAAGGACTAGAAAGGAAAGGAGAACTCGGAATTGGCAAATGAAAGTGAAGTCTCGGCCTTCTATTTATAGACAACGATCGGAACTTCCGATCCTTGATCGGAACGTCCGAACCCCGATCGGAACGTCCGATCCTGCCATCGGAGCTTTCGAAGATCCTGATCTACCACATGTCAACATATCACTTGTTGACTCCGGATAGGGTGATCGGAGCCTCCGGTCCTGATCGGAGCTTCCGATCCAACCACACGTCATGCCTGACGTAATAACATCGGTGCCTCCGATCGCTCATCGGAGCTTCCGATCCTGTTCGGAGCTTTCGATCGTGCCTTCGGAGCTTCCGATCCGTCCAATACCCAATTGAATTAATTAGCATTAATCCTTTTAATTACTCAATTAGGGTACGGGCTACTACAACATATGAAGCATGATGTTGAGAATATTTGTGAGAGGTGTGTGACTTGTAGAAAGGCTAAGTCTAAGACACAACCACATAGATTGTATACACCACTTCCCGTTCCTAGTGAACCATGGGTAGACATTTCTATGGATTTTTTTTTAGGGCTACCAAGTTCTAAGAAGGGGAGGGATTCTGTTTTTGTTGTGGGTGATCGGTTTTTTAAAATGGCTCATTTCATTGCTTGTCATAAATATGATGATGTTTATCTTGTTGCGGATTTGTTCTTTAATGAAGTTGTTAGATTACATGGCATTCGTAGGAGTATTGTGTCTGATAGGGATACTCGTTTCTTGAGTTACTTTTGGAAAACGTTGTGGTGCAAATTTAGTACTAAATTGCTATTTTCTACTACATGTCGTCCTCAAACGGATGGTCAAACTGAAGTTGTTAATAGAACATTAGGAACTTTGTTGCGTACTATAATTAAGAAGAATTTGAAGAGTTGGGAAGAATGTTTGCCTTTTGTTGAGTTTGCATATAATCGTAGTGTGCATTCTACTACAAATTTTTCACCTTTTGAAATTGTGTATGGTTTTAATCTATTAAATCCTTTGGATTTGATGTCTTTACCTATGAGTGAAAGGGTTAACATGGATGGTAAGAAAAATGCTGAGTTTGGGCGAAATTTGCATGAGAAGGTTAAGGCAAACATTGAGAAGAAGAATTTGCAATACACAAAGCAAGCGAACAAAGGTAGAAAGAAAGTTGTGTTTGAACCCAGTGATTGGGTATGGTTGCATTTGAGAAAGGAGCGATTCCCGAAGAAGCAGCGATCTAAGTTATTACCTAGGGGTGATGGACCTTTTCAAGTTTTGGAGTGGATAAATGACAACGCTTACAAATTAGACTTGCCAGGTGAGTATAACGTCGGTACTACTTTCAATATTTCTGACTTGTATTTCTTTGATGTAGGTGATGATCAAGATTTGAGGACAAATCCTTCTCAAAAAGGGGAGGATGATGTGATCATGGTTAGCTCGCATGTTGATCAAGTGGCTAAGGACCTGTTGGAAATGCCAAGAGGACCAGTTACAAGAGGTCGAGCAAAAATGTTCAAGGAAGCACTTCAATTGTTGATGGGGGATTATCAAGACGGTATTGGAATGCTTGAGAGTCAGCTTGAAGGAAGCTATAATGTTATTGAAGTCCAAAGGGATCAAGGAAGTGAAGAAAATATTGAAGAGAACTCAAGAATTCAATGTCCAACTCGAGCCTCAGGCGCGCTCGCGCCCTGTTCTACGAGTCCTATGTGCGCTCGCATCTTAGACTGCGCGCTCGCGCGTACGAGTGGTGATCTGACGAATACCTGCGAGGCTTCGGCGCGCCCGCGCCTTAATCCTCGAGTGCCTGTGCCGTTTCTGCGCAACTCATGCGCGCCCACGCCGTAACACCGCGCGCCCGTCCTTTTACACACACCAAAGGTGTTTGTCCGTGTTCGGGAATTTTGAGTATTTTGGCATTATTTTCCTATTTTGAATTTTTAAGCCTACTAGGAAACTTTTAGCTGATATCTTTTGATATCTTTGATATTATTTTGCATTATCTTTTATTTTTTATTGTAAACTATAAATACTTTGTTTATTTTTCATTAATAACAATTCAGATTCAGTTTATACAAACATTATTGAGATTCTCTCTATAATTTTATTCAAAGCTTTGCTTTGGCTTTTCAAATAAAACTTTTCACAGTTTAATTACTTGGAAACGTTTGTCAATTGATTTCTCACTGAAGATTGTCAGATACAAGTTATCTTAAGGTTTTATTTGGTTTCGATTGTCGTGATTTTTGTTGTTAATCGTCCTATTGATTAAAGGTGGAAATCCAAACTCTATCAATTTTACTTGTTTCAAAGATTGGGAAAAAAACTCTTTGGATCTTTTGATTATTGGTTAGAGGGTGCGATTTAATTTATAATCATGTTTGCTAATCTTACTAATCAAGATTCATATCACCAAGCAAATGTAGTAAGCCTAAAATATCAAAAGGTATAAAACATTTAATATCAAGGGATACCTAATACATGCACACGCCCTTTAAAATAACTGTACTCAAAATACTTTAAAATGTTTCTTTAAACAGCCAACTCAAACAGAAATAAGCTTAACTTATAAAAGATCGCATGCATGACTGAAACTGAACTTGAACTAAAAACTTGTAACTTTAACTCTAACTCACACTTGAAACTTTAACGGAAACTCACGCTTGAAACTTTAACTGAAACTCACACTTGAAACTTTAACTGATCTCACACTTGAAACTTTAGCTTTAACTTTTCTGTGAATTTTGATTATCGATTTTGACCCTATTTTGTTTGATTGATCAATGGCTACAGTACTATGCTGGTAAGTAAACCAAGATTTCTCTCGGCGCCACATTGCCCCTCTATGGCAAGAAAACCAAGATTTCTCTCAGCCCCATATTGCCGCTCTATGGCAAGGAAACCAAGATTTCTCTTGGCCCACAATGCCCCTATATGGAAAGGAAACCAAGATTTCTCTCGGCCCCACATTACCCCTCTATAGCAAGGAAACCAAGATTTCTACCGGCCCCACATTGCCCCTCTATGGCAAAGAAACCAAGATTTCTCCCGGACCCACATTTCTCCTCTATTTGGTAGGGAAACCAAGATGTATCCTGGCCCCTCCCTAAACGTCTGATTTGTCAAGTGAGTCAAGGTATCCCCCGATTGCACGTCTATTGTCACAATCAACTCCTCATTCAAAACTTTTACTTTAACTCAACTCGAAGGAAGATTTCTTTGAAAAAACTCACTCAAATGCTCAACTTTAGATGATGAAAACATGTTTTAGCTCAAGGAAAAACAATGGTTAAGTGGCTGCCCCTTGGCTAAGCTAATCAACTACAACTCCCTTTTCTCATCAATCAAGACATACCGTGAGCGTTCAAATCAAAAAAAACCCTAACTCAACCTTTCCTTAACTGAATTGACTTTCGCTTGAACCGACATCCTCTACCCTTCCTAAACTAACCAGACACACCATCCCCTGCCTCTCAAGCATTCCACTAATTTCTGCCCAACAAGATTTTTGGCAGTGGCTTCAACCAAATAGAAATCTGCGCTACTTCCATTCGTTAAGCTAAAACCCGACCAAAACACAACCGAATTGATTTCCGCTTGAACGGAATTATTCCTAACATCCTCGACTACCTCCAGAGTCAGACCCTTAGCCAAAACTTATGTTTATGTCAGACTTGGACACCATTTTCCCAAAAGCCACAAACTAACTTAGCCCCCTTCAAACACTTCACCGAACAAATTTCCCAACTTCCAGCCTACATAACAAATCTAATAACACCATTTAGACCACGTTTAATCCTCAATCCAAGCCCTCAAACCCGAAGTTAGCTCAAAGTCCAACTCTTAGCCGACTTGCCCCTATCGGAACTCCATTCCGCATTCCACCAACCTATATCAACATGCCCTCATTTCTAGCCCTTCTAGACATCTTAAACCTCATCCAAAACACAATACATAACTCAATACAACATAAAAAATACATAAATTATGAAATATAGAAAGGTTTTCTACTTATTTTTTATAAAAACGCCTCAACCTTTGCATACAAAAATCCACATTTTCGAAATATTGAATAATTCTTCCAAGACTCAACTCAAAACATAACACATAACTCAATCCAACATCAATAACTCATGAATTTCGAAATATACAAGGTTCCTACTGATTTTTTACAGCAAAAACCGAAACCCTAGCCCAAAACCTTCAAAAATCGAAATACATGATAGGAAACAAGCATACAACATAATATATTTTCTTCGTGGCCAAAGAAATGTCTTATACTTGCATTAGCTCCTGAAAATTACCCAAAACCGAGATAGAAAGGAAGAGGAGATAAAGAGGGAGCTTGTCCTTGAGTGCTTTGAACGATTTTGACCGACTAGAGGAGGAGGAGGCGGCGGCGGCAGCGACGGTTCAAGGAAGAGGGTGGCGCATAGCGTGAGGAAGAAGAGGGGAAAAGGCGTGTAATGTGTGTGTGTCCTAGGGTTTTCATTTTTGGACCAAAAATTGTAAATACAGGTGTGTAGTTTTAAGCCCAAAAGTTGCTATTTAAAAAATAATAGAGTTGTTACTAGGCTTATTGCAACTTATACACTACTCTCACTAAAATTAATTAAACCCCCATAACTTTGAAAATTTGAAAGATTAAAGGGAAATATCATCTATTCGGGTTAAAAAATACAAATTTTTGAAAGTAATAAAATAAGTTCTACAATTTAATAAAAATAATTATGGCAAATCGAAAATCCTTAAAATGAAGTTTTATGCCCTTTTCTCAACTTTCTAGGATTTAAAATCATTAAATAAGAGATACCTCAACATCATCGGCTCCCCTCGTCGGCCCTGAAATAATACACTTAAAAATTCTTTTAAAATCATTACTTCAATATTTTGATGTCACAATGATAAATAAAATATTTAAATAAATCATGGAGCTATTAAAATAATTTAAATAAACTAGATGAACGTTTAAAAGTCATTTAAATAAATACAAAAGCGGATTAAAAATCTTTAAAACAGTTGGACAATTAAAAGCATTTAAATAAATAAGCTAGAAATTTAAAATAATTTAAATAACTAACCGATAAACTCAAGTCATTTTAAATAAATAAGCTGGACAATTAAAATCATTTAAATAAGCAAGGTTAAACCTTTAAAATCATTAAAACAAATAAGTTGTATAATAAAATAATTTAAATAAATAAACTTAAACAATTAAAAACATTAAATAAATATTTAGCACAATAAAATCATTTAAATAAACAATTAACATTTTGTTAACACATAATTCAAATAAAGAATTTAAATCAATTAAACTTAAAAATAATAATCATAATATTTATCTAATTTTATGCATGCGAATTATTAGATTGGATTTTAGGCTCTAGATTGACCAACTGTCTGTGGGTGGAATGTTGTACTGAAAGTTAATTTCGTAGCTAATTCACGGTGTAAACTTCCCCAAATACCCGAGGTAAACTTAGGATCTATGTCAGACACTATTCTGGCTGGAACTCCATGCAATCTGACTATTTTTCGAATGTACAATTCTGCATACTGATTCAACGAGAAGTTTTTCTTAACTGGTAGAAAATGAGCTGACTTCATCAATATATCAACTATCACCCAAATGGAATTCATCTTTTGTGGTGACGTCTTCCCACTTCCACGTGGGAATCGGTAGTTTCAGAAGTCCTGCTGGCCTCTGATGCTTAGATTTCACCTGTTGGCATGTCAGACACTCGTTCACAAACCTAACGATGTCCTTCTTCATATGTGGCCATCAAAACAATAACTGCAGATCCTTAACAGTGTGTTTGGTTCCACGAATTTAATGGAATTTAGTGGGATTTGGAATTCCAAATCCTATTTTAAGCGTTTGGTATAATGGAATTTTAAACTGAGATTGCTATTTGGTGGGGTTTGATGGGATTTGATATAACTAAATGAAATCTTAGCAAAAATGAAATATTTCATGAGATTTCATGGGATTTGAGTTATAAAGACAAAATATATTTTTTTTTTCTTTTGAAACTAACTAAAAATATCATTTTCTCGAAAAACAATACATTTAATTCAAAAATATTTTATCATATAATTGAAAAAATTATTTTGAAACCATTTTAAAATATTTTTATATTTTAAAATTATATAAATTCTTTATTTTTACGATTAACTTCAATTATTTTTAATGCAAAAAACTTAATTTATCATAATTTGATGACATTATCTCAATTTTCTTTTGATGAACTTTTTTTCATTATTAAAAAATTTATTTAATAAAAAATAAATATTTTCCTTGTATTTATAAATTATTTTTATTAAATACCATGTATTAAAAATATATGTGACTATTAAATACTATTGATAAGAAACATATTTTTAAAATAATAAGTAAAAAAAATTAAATATAAAATTAGATTAATTTTAACTATCAAATCCAATTCCTAAATAACATTAGTCAAACACTACAATAGAATTCTAAATCCAAGAATTCCAAATTCAAATCCAATTGCAATTCCAATTCCAAATCCAATTCCAAATCCCATTTTTAATTCTTCCAAACATAGTGTAAACATTTTCGTATTCCCTGGATGAATGGAATACGGTGTAGTATGTGCTTCTATCATCACCTCTACTCTCAGTGAATCCACTACTGGCACCCACCTTCTGCTTTGTGATGCACAATCCCATCTTTAATTGTATACAAGGTATCACCTTTGGCCTCATCGTTTTTCTTCCACGCAACTAACTACTGGTCTAAAGCTTGGTCTGCTCGAATTCTATCAAGCAAACATGGTACCGCTGTTAAAGCTGATAAACTACACCCTTCATCTGATTCGACAACTTCCAACTTCAGTCTCTCAAACTCTGCAATCAACTCTTGTTGAGTTGTTAACTGATTCAAAGTTGTAAACTTGAGACTCAATGAATCTGCTACTACATTAGCTTTACCCGGATGGTAGCTAATGCCACAGTAATAATCCTTCACTAATTTCAACCATCACCTTTGTCTCATATTCAGCTCCTTCTGAGTGAAGAAGTATTTTAGACTCTTATGATTGGTGAAAATCTGACACTTCTCTCCATACAGATAATGCCTCCACAGCTTCAAGGCAAACACAACTGTTGTCAACTCAAGGTCGTGAGTCGGGTAGTTTATCTCATGAACTTTCAGCTGTCGGGATGCATAAGCTATCACCTTGTCATCTTGCATAAGAACAACCCCTAAACCACTCATGAAAGCATCTTTATATACTACAAAACGACTGGTGCCTTCTGGAATCGCTAGCACTGGTGTTGTCATCAGTATTTCCTTCAGCTCAATAAAACTCTTCTTACACTTGTCTGACACTCAAACTTCACACCTTTCCGGGTCAAATACGTCAGTGACAGAGCTATCTTAGAGAAATCCTGAATGAATATCTTGTAGTAGCCCGCTAAACCCAATAAACTCTGTATTTTCGTAGCATTTTTTGGAGAAACCCAATTCCAAATCGCTTCTACCTTAGATGGATCAACTTCAATACTTCTCGCCGAAACTAGATGGCCCAAAAATGCAATCTTCTCCAGCCAAAAATCACACTTACTGAACTTGGCAAATAACTTCTTCTCATTGAGAATTTGCAAGACCGTAGTCAAATGCTGACAATGCTCATCCAAACATCGAGATTAAATCATTATGTCATCTATGAAGGCTATGAAAAACTGATCCAAGAAGGACTGAAACCTCCTACAGGTTCAAGAGGTGGCTCCCGTCATGTAGCACTTTGCGCCGCAGGTTCAAGAGGTGGCTCCTATGCACATAGCACTTTTTCCTGCATAACGCTTTTTCCCGGGATCAACCAGATGGTGACCATCTCTGATACCATTCAGTCATGCCTCAGGCCCAATTATGCGCCTACGCGACTGCACAATGAGCCCCTACAGCAACTACTTCGTATTATTTCTCGCTTTACGAAAATGATTAACCTAAGTTGCTATAGAATTCTATTGTAGCCCATTATAAACCAATTTTTAATCTTTCATTTTGCCCAAGTGGGATAGGGGTATCACAATAGGTTTGAAGGTTGACCAAGAGCTGGATCAGTGTTGGTTTGGTAACCATGGCTTGGGAGCAGAGGTTATCGGTAGCTTTAGTTTAAGTTGAATTCTGGTATTTGATTGATTCGATTGAGTTGTATAATTATTTGTTTTTTGGTTTCTAGTTATTTACCTGTTCTATCTGTCGGGTTAGTATTTGGTTTAAGTTTCCACAATTTACTTTGATTATAATTATTTATTTAAGTTTAATTGCATGTTTAAGTTTCTAATTAGTAGGTGATCCGAGTCGGGTCACTACATACTTCAAGACAATCCTTGAAGAGGATTCGCTAGATGAGGTGGCCACTCATGAAGGCCACATGCTAGATGGGGCTGAGACCGATGATATAGAAGTAGCTCTCGATCGCAGGTCCTTCATTAAATTCCAGATCAGTGAAAGCCTTTTGCGGCTGATCATCTGTAGTAGCCCAAATACTAAGTAAGCTAATCTATTGCTTAAACATGATTAAGGAATTGATAATCGGATTCAGAACGATCAAAAATAGTTCTAACGGCTTCAAGTACTGGGACAGTTCGGAAGTTCTGAATAGTAGATCGGAAGCATCGAACAGGTTCGGAAGCTAGTGTAAGTGATCGGAAGCTACGAGCAGTTCGGAAGCTCCAAACTGGAGATCGGAAGTTCCGATCGAGTGACAGTCAGACAGGGTATGGGTTTTGATTGGTTGATTGGACTTGAGAGAGTTCGGAAGCTCCGAACTTGGGATCGGTAGTTTCGATCAGTGTTGGCAACAGTGAGTTGTCCAATCATAACACGCGTTCGATAGAAGGAGTTCGGAAGCACGATCGATAGTTCCGAAGTGTGTTTGGTAGTTCTGAACTAGGAATCGGAAGATCCGATCGTTGTCTAAAAATAGGAGGCCGAGGGCTTCATTTCAGTTGCTCATTCCCTCTTCCTCTCTCTCATTCCTAGCTCATTTTAGTGAGTTTTTGGTGTTATTTCTAAGGTCAACCGATAGCGAGACACTATCGGGATCGTAGCGGAGTTGTTCCTAGGTTTTGAGGTCATCTCCATCAAAGAGCTAACTACGGATGCATGTATATCACTAGACTCTAATTAGTTTCAGTGAGTAGCTATTAGTATAGTTAAGGATTTTAGTGATACAGTGATTATCTGTTTATAGGCTTGGAGTAGAGAGCCAGTATCACTAGGTTTCTTATTCTGAGGTACGGAAGTACTATCCGAGATACCCTGGTTGAGTGAGTAAGCATGTTCTATTTATGTGGAATTACTGTTATGTGCATATATTATGTCACGGATATTATGTTGCATGCATTATCATGTTGAGTCTTTACCATTGTTATAACCAGTAGAAGGGGTCGATCAGCCCCATTATATTTTGTGGATGGATGCCATGGTTTTGGATCCGGTTATGTCCATGGTTTATGGTATGGGAGCCAACTCCTGATGCGACGGCCCAGCATGCTACATACCTTGGTGCCTTTGACTAAGCAGTGTTCTATCGATGATAGGTTTCCGGTACCTTTCACTTGCATTAGCATTTATAGCATGTGTATACTAATACTTCTATACTGAGCGTTGTTAGCTCACGTCCTCGGTTTTTGTTTTGGACACCAAATTCCACGGGACAGGACTTAGGTTGGATGGACCGGGTGGTAGAGGTCGTTGAGAAGCAGGGTAAATTGTATGGTACCAGGTTTATTTATTGTGGGACTTAGTATTGTCATCGATTGGGTTGTAGTAAACATTTGCTCCTAGACTGGTTGTATTTTTCCGGTAGTTTTAGTATGAATTATTTAAGTTTTCGCTGGATTATCTGATTATTGTATTTATGTTTTCTTCCATGCTTAATTTTTGATTAATTAATGATTCCGGGACGGGTCACTACATCGTCACTCAGATGCAGAAGAATTTTTTATGAAAAAAGCCGCACTAGTAACAATGATTGTGTAGTCATCTCTCAGTTAGAGTGCAATGCTCTGACCATCACTTTCAAGATACAGGTGAAGAGAAGAGAGTTCGAGATGCCAAAACAGCCTTTCACCAAGACTTTGATGTCTATACCAGCAAGGCCCTTGCCATGTTTAATGAAATGGGCGTGGAAGAAGATGAGGAAGAGACAACAAAGAAGGCTGAAACGACCTTCCATGCTCCCAGTGGTTTAACTCGTCAAATGACAATGGTGTACCATATTCCGCTGACTTAGCTTGTGGATAAATCCACTGAGACCACTGAGCACCCAGTGGTCGAAAATCCTTCGTCCACCGCTAACCCCACTACACATCTTCCTCATCTTTTAATAATCTTGCAACAAGTCCTTCCACCTCTACAAATAACTGTTGGAGAACGGTGATCAGATCAATCAGAATTGATACCCGGTGCAGCGGAAGTTTAAAAATTTTATATGGAACGATTCCATAATGGGTATCAAAACTTTACGATTAAATTGTGCGTGTAAAAATTAAATCACAATTAAATTTTTACCTCCAATCTCGAAACGAGATTATGGACACCAACAGATTGCTTTGCTCTTGTTGTATATCCCAGGAACTGATGGACGAACAATTCTTCAATCAGGTCCACGAACGGAAATTTAATCCCTCTGATAGATTGCACTAGAAAATCTATCAGAAATTTCTACGAAGAGAATTAACGAATTTGATCCGTTAAACCAGACTGCAAATTCAAAATTCACAGGCTGGAATTTTCAGAGCAGAGAGGGGAGAAAGGGGGCGGCCACTTTTTAAAAACACAACTAGGGTTTTTCGAAAATTGTGAGCCTCTGTTGTGTAATTTCTGTACTGCAATAACTTATTTATAATGTGGGCTGCTAACAGCTTAGGGCCCATTAGTCATAAGTTCAAGCCTGACAAGCAAATCCCGCATGTTCAGAAATTAATATAAAATTCATCGTGACTCAGATTGATAAACCAATTTTACCAATGTGCACAGAAACCATTTCTGCACCTTTTAAAGTCAAGATAAATTTTTCTGAATCCGAATTCAGTGATTTCCAAAAATTCCCATCACTATGTCATTTTAGGAAAATCTTACTCCACTACTCTGATATAAGAAGTCCCACTTCTTTATTCATTAAATTTAACTCTTTAAATTTAACTATCTCAACAGGGATTAAAAATCCATTACTCTGTGTGACCCTCAATGGTTCAGGGATACAGCTAGCCGTGGGCTCACAACTCCTTGTGACTAGGAACAACAATTTCCAACTTGCCCATCGAATCATGGTAAGAGCGCCTAGCAAAATCGCCCCATGATTTCCTAGGTATCACTGATAGTGCCTGCAATAACCAATAGATTTTGGTTAGCGTACAGTACGATCCCTTCATCCAAATATCCCGATCGAATCAACAACCATTGGTAAATCGAGAGTCGTTCGAGATTCGATAACTATGCAATACATCTTGAAGATCAAATAGTGACATCGCATGTGCTACTAAGAAACCATTTCTTAAAACACATCATGTACTCTGGCCAGAGATTTGTCACACTAATATCTCCTCAGATTGCATAGGATATCCACACTTGCAAGTATGTGGTGAATCCTTGACAACAAAGCATCGACTCCTATATGTGTCGTAACTATACCCAATCCAGACACCTGATGACCCCAATAGAGTCGGTAAACGAGTCAAAGCACAGTACTAGCATATAGAGTCTCAATGATGTTTCAAGTAGTAAGGACTAATGCTGTACAACCAAAACCGCGGACTTTATCCACTCGATAAGTGATAACCACTTGGAAAGTCCGGATAGGGTAGTTCGATCATTCATCGTATGAATATCCATTTGCATGCTTTGAACATCTCTATGTTCCATACCAATGAAACGTGGTACTCGGCATCGCAAATGCTAGTCTCAATCTCGAGCGATCCTTATCCTTATTAACGGACGGCTCAATCGACTAGGAACTGTTTAGAATATACAGTGACTATAAGATGTGTTTCATGATAGTCATCCCCATGTACTACCACATCTTACATACACTATAGTATATTCAAGGTCTTTATCAAAACAACAATAGTATATCACAATATAACAATATGAAGAAAGATAAAGTCATTGCCATTAATAAAAGTGTAAATTATATTAAACAAAAGATTGTTTATACAAAGAGTCATCAAAGCCCTTAGCCACAAGTTGGCTCACACGGGCACCCACTCTTTCAATCTCCCACTTGCCCTAAAGCCAACTAGTCATACTACGTAGACCCATTGCTTCGCGATGTTTGTCAAATAATGGTCCTGACAAGGGCTTAGTAAGTGGATCAGCGATATTGTCTGTAGAGGCCACTCTCTCGACAGTGATGTCTCCTCTTTCCACAATCTCCCGGATGATGTGGTATTTCCTCAGTACGTGTTTGGATATTTGATGAGACCTTGGTTCCTTTGCCTGAGCAACGGCACCCGTGTTGTCATAGTACACCGGGACTGGACCAACAACTTCAGGAATAACGCCCAACTCTTGGACGAAATTCCTCATCCAAACGGCCTCTTTAGCAGCAGCTTATGCCGCAATGTATTCTGCCTCAGTGGTGGAATCCGCTGTGGTGTCCTGCTTGGAACTCTTCCAAGAGACAGCACCGCCATTGAGCATGAACACAAATCCAGAGGTTGACTTCGAGTCATCCACGTCACTTTGGAAGCTAGAGTCGATATAGCCTTCCAATTTCAGTTCTCTTCCTCCATATACCATGAACATATTCTTAGTCCTTCGTAAGTACTTAAGAATGTCCTTCACGGCTTTCCAATGCATTTGACCGGGATTAGCTTGATACCTGCTCGTGACACTCAGATCAAAAGCTACATCCGGTCTGGTAGATATCATCCCGTACATGATACTACATATGGCTGACGCATATGGTACATGTGTCATTTTCTCTATCTCTTCATCAGTCTTGGGACACAAAGACTTGGATAGAGAAACTCCATGACACATAGGTAGATGTCCTCTCTTGGACCCATCCATTGAAAACCTTTTCAATATGGTTTCGATGTAAGTAGCTTGAGTAAGTCCTATCATTCTCTTAGATCTATCTCTATAGATCTGTATCCCTAGAATATAGGATGCCTCACCCAAATCCTTCATCGAGAATCTACCTGATAACCATATCTTTTTTGACTGCAACATCCCTACGTCATTCCCAATGAGTAGGATGTCATCAACATAAAGTATTAAGAATGTCACAGCATCCTTAACTACTTTCTTGTACACGCACGGTTCCTCCGGGTTCTTGATGAAACCAAAATCCTTTATTGTTTCATCAAATTTCTGGTTCCAACTTCTTGGTGCTTGTTTGAGACCATAGATCGATCTCTGAAGCTTGCATACCTTATGCTCGCTTCCCATAGATGTGTATCCCTCAGGCTGCGTCATATAGATCTCTTCCTTAATGTTTCCATTAAGAAATGCAGTCTTCACATCCATTTGCCATATCTCATAGTCATACCAAGCAGATATGGCAATAAGGATTCTTATGGACTTGAACATTGCAACTGGTGAAAAGGTTTCATCATAGTCAACTCCTTGTCTTTGAGTATAACCTTTCGCCACCAATCGTGCCTTGTAGGTCAATACCTTACCATCAGGCACAAGCTTTCTCTTGTAGATCCATTTACATCCTATTGGAAAAATTCCATCGGGAGGATCTACTAAAGACCAAACTTGGTTTGTATGCATTAAATCTATTTCCGACTGCATAGCTTCAAGCCATAAATTTGAATCCGCATCAAAAATTGCTTCCTTGAAGTTTCTTGGATCACATCCAACAACGGGTTCATCTTGATCCCCTTCAAGAAGAAGACCATATCGAATAGGAGGTCTAGAAGTCCTCTCGGATCTTCTAGGTATAGGCGTGTCCATCATTGGTTCCTGAGGTGTAGGATCATTATTTTGTATTTCGGGTTCTTCTCTAATTTCTTCGAGTTCCATCATCTCGCCTTTCTTATCCAATAATAACTCCTTCTCCAAGAAGGTGGCATTTCTTGAAACAAACACCTTTGTTTCGGCAGGATTATAGAAATAATATCCGATTGAATTCTTCGGATACCCTACAAAATAACATAAGGTGGATCGACTATCCAACTTATCTTCCACTGTCTGCTTCACGTAAGCAGGACATCCCCAAATCCTCAAGTACGAATACTTAGGAGCTTTGCCATTCCATAACTCGTATGGTGTTTTGTCCACTGCTTTGGTGTGGACGTTTTTCAACAACAATACCGCCGTTTCAAGCGCATAGCCCCAAAACGAAGGTGGAAGCTCAGTGAAGCTCATCATGGATTGAACAATGTCCAACAAAGTTCGATTACGACGCTCCGATACACCATTCAGCTGAGGTGTCATAGGAGGAGTCCACTGAGAGAGAATCCCATTCTCTTTCAGATAGTCCAAAAACTCGGTACTTAAGTATTCTCCACCTCGATCCGATCGAAGTGCTTTAATACTTTTACCTAGCTTGTTTTCTACTTCAGCCTTGAATTTTTTGAACTTTTCAAATGCTTCAGACTTATATTTCATTAAATATAAATACCCATACCTTGAATAATCATCAGTAAAGGTAATGAAGTAGGTGTGGCCAAATTGAGTACTAATTCTAAATGGACCACAAACATCTGTATGGATCAAATCCAACAGATTTTGACTACGCTCAGGTTTCCCCTTAAAAGGAGATTTAGTCATTTTTCCTTTCAGGCAGGACTCACAAGTAGGTAGAGAGTTAATATCAGACATATCAAACATTCCCTCTCCCACTAGCTTGTTCATCCTCCTTGAGGAAATATGACCTAGCCTAGCATGCCAAAGGTTTGCCGGGTTTTGACTATCGATTTTCCTTTTGTTCATTGTTACCGGTTTATCAACATAATTTATTGGAACGTCTTTTAATTTTAAGTTATATAGATCGTTTTTAAATTGTCCACTTCAAATCAAACATTCATTCTTGTAAATATTGCAAATCCCATTCACAAAATTACAAGAAAACCCATCTCTATCAAGCATAGAAATAATGTTTTAATGAAATCTTTGGCACAAATAAAAATATCTTTCTCATAATACAACTTAAAATTGGTTTGCAAAATTAAACAAATATTTCCCATAGCTATGGATTTAACTCTGGAACCATTCCCGAGCCTTGACTGGGTCTCACCTATCCTTAGCCTATTACTTCTTGTCATCATTTGCAACGCATTGCAAATATGAGATCTACATCTGGTATCCAATACCCAAGAAGTAGTATTAAGAAAAACATTTATTTCAATGTAAAACATACCCTTTGCAGTTCGCAACTGCTCGAGGTATTCCTTGCAGTTACGTTTCCAATGACCGGGTTTCTTGCAGTGATGGAAAACTTGTTTAGACTTGTCCAATTTTGCATGTAATATTTGGCCTTGAGATCACGGTCCAACCATTTCTCTAGTTCGGCCAACCTTTCGGTAGTTACATCATCCGGGGCTGTTTTCGGAGAAGCCTTTTCTAACACTTAGAAAATCTTTTCCGAACTTAGGACAATCTTAACTTATGGAATCATTTTGTTATGTTTGCGCCAGTAAGTTTGTTTTGTTGGAGAATTGAAACATGTGGATTACGAAGATTCATCATAATGATATACTGAGATGAAACAGACAATTATCGATGATTGTTTAATTAATTTACTAAGACATAAAATAGGCGAAATTTATTTTATGAATCTCACTCCCACTATTTTAACGATTTCACTACCCTCTAGTGAAAACGGGAAACTGTTTTCCTTAGTGGGAACATGGAGTCCAATTGACAAACTATGGTCCCGAATAATATCAGCCAACCATAATTTTCAAAAGGTAGAGCCCAATTGCTTCCAAAGCAACCTCCACGTTTTTTACCTCATGTCCAATAAGGGCCCAATAATATGACGCCGTTTATCGTGACATGTCAAGATGACCCATCAATATTAAGTTGTGATGGACGGTCGCCATGTGGATCCCCCAATAATATGAGCCGATCACATGGGAGTTCCACCCAAATTACAGCATTTGTCGATCCAATGTACAGCTTTCCGACGAACGGGCCCCCCCCAATAATATGAGCCGGACCGTATCCGCGGGTAGCATCTCATACATTGATCGTTGATGGAAGGTAGGAACATTTAAATAATTTTAAATTTCCTTTATTTATCTTGATATCAATTTTAAATCATATTTAAAATGAGGGATTTTAATTTTGAAAATTTGTCTCATCATTTAAAATTTGTATGCTTGTGGGATTCATACAATTTAGTCTAAAACATGCATACAACGATAATATCATATATTATATAGGATGATCGATTCCATTTCTAATCGACCCGTGGTTGCCAATCACGAGTCTAAGTCCAATCTTAGGTAATATGCAGGTATGCAATGCAATCCTATTACATTGAGCTTCCAATTTACATTTCTTCTGTCTTTATTGTCTGCTGGGCCCACCTCCATCTTCAAATCTTCATCTCCCACTAAGTCTAATGTATTTACAATAAATAACTATGAAAAGTAGGGGATACATTTTAAGGGGTGGGAACGGGCCATAAACCAGGCCCACTTTTATTACATATGACAATTCATATTGGGCCATAAACCAGGCCCATAAATAAATCCAACAACAATAAAAACAAATGTAAATTCCTAACATACACCTACAAAATTGGTCATGGCAATCGATCATCCTTATCCAATAATATTTAATTCAAAATTAATTTATTGGATAACATGCAATGGCAATCAAATTTAAAAGGATAAAATCATATTCCATATATAAAATCTTATTTTACATACAAAATCATATTTTATCTTTTTATCAAATAAAATCATATTTTACATATAAAATCCAATTTTATACATAAAATCATATTTTACTCAATATTTCCATAAGATCATATCTTATCATCAATTGTACCAAAAATAATTAATTTCATAAAATCTGATTTAATGGATAAAATCTATAAATTTTCCAAAAATCAAATTTATCCAAAAATCAATTTTAAAATTTTCGGACTCGAACAATTCGATCCGACGCCTCGTGGACCAATCAAAAACAATTTTCGATAGGACCAAAAATAGAATTTTAACATATTAAAATTTTAATTTAAAATAAAAAAAATTAATTTTTCCCGGGCCGCCCGGGACGCTCCCGGGCTGCCCGCGCCCCAAAGGGGCTCAGGCTGGGCAGCCCGTCGCTGCCCCCCGGGCAGCGATCCAATCGCTGCCCGTGTTTTTCCCGTCGAAAAATTTAATTTTATTTAAAAAATTTATTTTGTTTAAAAAAAACCGAGGCTTAAAAATTTTTGTACAACCGATTAATTTAATCGCTTGATCTGAGCAACCTGGCTCTGATACCATTGTTGGAGAACGGTGATCAGATCAATCAGAATTGATACCCGGTGCAGCGGAAGTTTAAAAATTTTATATGGAACGATTCCATAATGGGTATCAAAACTTTACGATTAAATTGTGCGTGTAAAAATTAAATCACAATTAAATTTTTACCTCCAATCTCGAAACGAGATTATGGACACTAACAGATTGCTCTGCTCTTGTTGTATATCCCAGGAACTGATGGACGAACAATTCTTCAATCAGGTCCACGAACGGAAATTTAATCCCTCTGATAGATTGCACTAGAAAATCTATCAGAAGTTTCTACGAAGAGAATTAACGAATTTGATCCGTTAAACCAGACTGTAATATTCAAAATTCACAGGCTGGAATTTTCAGAGCAGAGAGGGGAGAAAGGGAGCGGCCACTTTTTAAAAACACAGCTAGGGTTTTTCGAAAATTGTGAGCCTCTGTTGTATAATTTCTGTACTGCAATAACTTATTTATAATGTGGGCTGCTAACAGCTTAGGGCCCATTAGTCATAAGTTCAAGCCTGACAAGCAAAGCCCGCATGTTCAAAAATTAATATAAAATTCATCGTGACTCAGATTGATAAACCAATTTTACCAATGTGCACAAAGACCATTTCTGCACATTTTAAAGTCAAGATAAATTTTTCTGAATCCGAATTCAGTGATTTCCAAAAATGCCCATCACTATGTCATTTTAGGAAATCTTACTCCTCTACTCTGATATAAGAAGTCCCACTTCTTTATTCATTAAATTTAACTCTTTAAATTTAACTATCTCAACGGGGATTAAAAATCCATTACTCTGTGTGACCCTCAATGGTTCAGGGATACAGCTAGCCGTGGGCTCACAACTCCTTGTGACTCGGAACAACAATTTCCGACTTGCCCATCGAATCATGGTAAGAGCGCCTAGCAACATCGCCCCATGATTCCCTAGGTATCACTGATAGTGCCTGCAAGAACCAATAGATTTTGGTTAGCGTACAGTACGGTCCCTTCATCCAAATATCCCGATCGAATCAACAACCATTGGTAAATCGAGAGTCGTTCGAGATTCGATAACTATGCAATACATCTTGAAGATCAAATAGTGACATCGCATGTGCTACTAAGAAACCATTTCTTAAAACACATCATGTACTCTGGCCAGAGATTCGTCACACTAATATCTCCTCAGATTGCATAGGATATCCACACTCGCAAGTATGTGGTGAATCCTTGACAACAAAGCATCGACTCCTATATGTGTCGTAACTGTACCCAATCCCGACACCTGATGACCCCAATAGAGTCGGTAAACGAGTCAAAGCACAGTACTAGCATATAGAGTCTCAATGATGTTTCAAGTAGTAAGGACAAATGGTGTACAACCAAAACCGCGGACTTTATCCACTCGATAAGTGATAACCACTTGGAAAGTCCGGATAGGGTAGTTCGATCATTCATCGTATGAATATCCATTTGCATGCTTTGAACATCTCTATGTTCCATACCAATGAAACGTGGTACTCGGCATCGCAAATGCTAGTCTCAATCTCGAGCGATCCTTATCTTTATTAACGGACGGCTCAATCGACTAGGAACTGTTTAGAATATACAGTGACTATAAGATGTGTTTCATGATAGTCATCCCCATGTACTACCACATCTTACATACACTATAGTATATTCAAGGTCTTTATCAAAACAACAATAGTATATCACAATATAACAATATGAAGAAAGATAAAGTCATTGCCATTAATAAAAGTGTAAATTATATTAAACAAAAGATTGTTTATACAAAGAGTCATCAAAGCCCTTAGCCACAAGTTGGCTCACCGGGCACCCACTCTTTCAATAACTTGTAGACACCACTACCTGAAGTCCCTCTAACCTCAAAGGATGATGTGGTTCATTCTATGAAAGAATTTTTTTGGTGACTTGTCTACTCACATGGACACTAAACAAGACACTGGTCTCAAGAGTCCATCTTTGAAGAAGAAGTCCTGAAGCCCCCACCTTCTCAAACAACTGCTTAAGAAGAAAACTCTTATTCTCTCTCTCCTCCACCGATTGAGCTAGAGATGCCTCTCCCATTCTTCCTGAACATGAGGGGCCCACTGGGGCCTTGGAAATGGAGAAAATGGATATGGACACTGTTTTTTAAGAGAAAGTTGCTCAAGACGATTGGTTTGACCCAAGTACTGATGAGGCTGGACCCTCACGCACTACTTCTCAGGTAGAGGCTGATGCATACTTTGTAGAATCTACTCTCACCTGGAGAAGGTTTGATTCTGCGATCGGAGTTTCTAAGCTGCGCCATGTTGTAGTGCGAAATGTGTCTGAACTCAAGATCGATATCAAGTAATTTATGGATGAGTTCAAGACCGCAAAGAAAAACACCAACAATGCCTTGGTTGCCTTGTCAACTCAGGTAACTCAAAATTAACAGAGACTTGGGTCTCGCATTGTAAGTATTCGGGCTACCCTTAGCACACAACTACAAGAAATGCTTGACCATTTTTAGTGTGGTGATATCAAAACAAGGGAAGAACATCACAGTAAAGAAGAGGCCAGATGGATACAGGATCAAGCGAGAAGGAGAGAGGATGAAGGGGAGAAGAAAAAGAAAGATCAGCCTAAAAGAGGTGGTGGATTAGGAGGCAGTGGTAGCTCATTGTTTAGGAGGTAGTATGGGTTTATTTCATGCACATAGGTGTATTAAGATTTATTTCTCTTATCAGACGTTGTAACAAAAAAATTCATTATCTCTATGAAATTCATTTTTCAAAAAGCATATGATATTTTTGGGGCTTAGGTTTGGTCATCACCAAAAATGAGGAATCGTTAGATTCCTTAGTTTTGGTGATAATAAACAATGACTTATTGTACTAGATCAATCTATCTTTGCATGTATTACAAGTACTTGACCGTTATGTTGAAGATTTTGAAGAAGGCTCTCAAGTGTTCTTAAGATGCAAAACTATCCAACTGCTTCAAGTCTTAGTAGTTTATTTGATTTGCTTGACAGCTCGAGCTTACAAGTCTGTGGCATAAGACCACTCAACCGTTCACCATTTCGAAACATTTTTTAAATGGTTGAGTAAGGATATCTTCATATACAAGTTACACACCTTACATAGATCATTTCTACTTTACAAAAAAGTCGGTTGACAGATCATGCACAACAAACAAAACTTCAGTAAATCAGAATGTTTTCTCAAAAAGACAGCTCAGAGCCGGTTACTTTTTGCTGTCAGCGACCATTTCTTTTCGCATTTGAAAAACACCAAACTACTCATTTATTGAAGTGTACTATGAATCACGAAAGGACGGAAATAGCAGTACCTTTGCATTTATGAGTTGCAGTCGAATTTTGAACGAGTAAATGCAAATAGCACTATAAATAGAGGATTTCAAGAAGAGCTACACATGATATTTTTCACACTTCCGAAGCAATTTTCAAGATTGTGTTCTCTATGAATTTTTTGAGCACTCTAAAGCATCATATCTACTACTGCTCAACAAGCCTTTGCACAAAAGAAATTTTATCAGATCATCTAGGGCTTCTGCTAACCACTCGACTATTTCTGTCAATAGCGTTTGAGGAGTTGCTCGACAGCTTGGATATAAAGATTCATCTCTTCTGTTTACTTGAATTGTATTGGTTGTGGGACTTGTTGTCTCAACCATTTTTACGAGTTAACGAACAGTTTCTATTTAGGCAGTGGATGTATCGTAAAGTTGAAGCGGGTTGTTACAGAACAAAAAATTATAAAACCAAAGTCTTCTAGCGCATTCCTTCCTAAGTGGAAGAAGTGGAGACATATAAGGATTTTCCTTTGAGTCTTGTGTTATTTATCTTGCGGCTATCTTTCATCTTCTTGTCTTGAGACTCGAAATGAGAACAGGTTTGAAAAAAGATCTCAGATGGTCTCTCAACTAATTTTTTTTCTTCTCATCAAAGTTATTTCACAAAGACTTGACTGAATAAGTAAGAAGGGGGAACAAGCACTCTTGGAGAGCGCAGTATAACAGAGGGTTGTATGCTACATTCGAGGAGGATGGCTTGCTCCCGAAAAAGAATCTATTGATTCTCTCCCAAAAATATATGAAGTTTCAAAAAATTTATTGGAATGTCTTTGCACTATTTGTGATCAGACTGTTTATACGTGTTGAAAATTTTGGCCTTGTATAGCTAAATCTATCAAACTATACAAGACCGATTGCAATATTTGACAGTGTTTCAGAGAAATTTAAAATATTTATTTACCCACCCCTAGGGGTGGGCACGGATCGGGTTATTCGGGTTTCGGGTTATTCAGGTCGGGTACCCGATTAATTGGGTAGTGTTTTACGCTACCCAAAACCGATCCGACACCTCGGGTACCCGATTAAGTTGGTTTCGGGTCGGTTCGGTTTCAATTTTCAGGTTTAAACAACAATGAAGAAAAAATTATACAAGTCAACTTCAAAGTCATGCACTCTGCCAACACTCCTCTGCCCCTCACAGACTCACACACGAATTGTAGTGACCCTACCCGGATCCACTACCTAATCAGATTTTAAGAGCATAATTAAACATGCATTAAATAAATCGCTGCGGAAGACTTAAATAAAAACAGACCGGCATAATACAACCGGTTAAAAAAATTCGATTTATACAACCAAATCGAATAAATAGCCTAAAGGCAAAACCTACAGCTAATCCTGCTGTCTTCACTGGTCACTGGCTACTCCCAGCTCCGGGTTCTCAATCCTGCACCTACACCTGCCCCGTCGAATAGGGTGTCCAAATATACAGAAAAGACTGGACGTGAGTTCTAAGCTCAATACGAAAGCACTGGGTAAAACATACAAATATGATGCATACAAATGATAGGGTATCCATATCTGGGATAACTGTATATAACTGCTCAGTAAAGGCGCCTAGGACATGAGTGGTACAACCCAGGGAGCAAACCCTGCGTACACTGCTCATTACTACAGGCCGTGGACTGTGTCCCCAGATGCTAACTACCCATGACCCGTCAGTCACTGAGCACTAGACATCAACCGTCCATACAGGGCTGAGCGGCCCTACGTGGCTCATCTCACAAGATGGACAGGCACAATATGATATGCACATGCTGCATAATAATATGACACACAAATGCAACATATAAGCATGCAAAACCCGCTGGATATCTCAGTCTATACTTACGTACCTTACTACAGGCAGTTCCTAGCAGTCCCACTCTAGGTTCCAAGCCTATATCAGCTCTACAATGCAAATACCCATGCATCAATAATTAAGCTCTAAAAGCCTTAACTAAGCTATCGCATACTCCTAAATAATTTAAGGAGACCATAGCTATACCTGCGTCCGTCGCCAGCCCGCTGATGACAATTGCCTCAAAACTAGGCCACAGCTCCGCCTCGACGCCTGGATCGCTATGACACTTCCGGATTCCCAATAGGATGCCTAGAACTCCCTAGATCTGAGTTAGAAGGCTTAGGAATCAGAGAGAAGAGAGGGAAAGGTGCACTTGAAAATGAAATCTCGGCCCCCTATTTATAGACGGAGTTCGGAGCCTCCGAACCCGATTCAGAACGTCCGAACACGATCGGAACCTCCGATCCCACCTTCGGAGCGTCCGATCGCCCAATATTACGTCAGCCATGATGTCACCTTGCTGACATAAGCGATGATGTGTGCCCCTGGTCCCGATCGGAATGTCCGATCTTGCCGACGGAGCCTCGGATCCACTTCGGAGCCTCCGATCCTGAGTTCGGAGCTTCCGAACCCTCCAGACCTTCGGGACCTTTCCGGCTACTTTCGAGTGTCCTGAATCCATTTCTGGACTCCGTTAACCCATTTGGAATTTTTTTAATCATGTTTTACTTAATCTAAACATGATTACTCGATTAATATACTCATTAATCGCTAATTCTGGATACGGGTTACTACATTCTCCCCCCCCCTCCCTTAACAGATTTCGTCCTCGAAATCTAAGGTAATACCTCGAGAATGTACAAGAAACCCTTGCTCGAGTGTCTGGTCAAAATAGCTTTCGACACACTCAGACTCCCGTCGAATTCGCTGCAATCTTCATTACTGTTGAACCGCATAAACATTTTCCCAGCTGAAAATTATTGCGCTACTGGTCGACAATCGAACTTCCCTTGCGCTAGCGTATCGTAACACCGACACTTCTTTCACTCGGACCACGATCTTCCTGACCACGAAGGATACAATACCCTCTTGATCAAGATCATCGTCTCAAAGGAAATCTTATACTGACAAAGACCAAGTCATAACCTGACCGGTTTTACTGCATTCGTAGAATCACTAATCAAAACTAACCATCTAATGGTTCCAAAAGTTCTCGGTGCTCAACACCTCTAGTTAGGAAAACACTAATCCCAACATTATGCTGACACATTCTAACATGAATCTCGTTTTAAGATAATCCAGTGGATTCAAGTCTATACTTCAACGTAACTGCTCGCAATGTTTCCTAGACTGGTTACCCTCCCCACTCTCCCTGAAGCACAACCGGCTTCCCAAGGAATACTGGGAACTTAAACCATCATGTCTAGTACATTTTGCTGTCCACGTTTCTTAGTATAACCTTAACACTGTGCCCTGATGATAACTATAATCACTTGAAATTCATGACGCTACATCATCTCCTAGCCATTGGCCTACGAAGTCACGCATACATTGTAATAGAAGTCATTATGCCTCTGATGATTTACATCATCTAGATCATAGGTTATTCACCTCATGAATTTAATCGATGAACATCCTCTGGTTAGTTATACATACTCGCAATCACTGTACACACATCAAAACTAAGGCAAGTTCCCACCAATATGCTCGACTGGGACATTCCACAGTGCACAGACATATGGAAATGCTTCCTATTCCGTCTTGAAACTCGACAGTCATTGCACCTGGTATAACTCAACTCAAAGTCTCTGATAATACCATCAGCTCAAACCAATCTCCCAAGGTTGAACATACTGATCCTGGAACTAAATCCCAACAGATTCTCAATAGTCAAATCGCTCCCTTGCCGAACGCATCAGTTTCAGCACTGAACGATCTAACTCATCGATTCCCTAGTCAATCCTGGGAAACACTTGTGCTCGAAGTAACTTGCCACACAATGCGTCTCTGATTGTCGTTTATTGATACAACGCAATATTCTTTGACCAATAGTCTGTATAGATGTGACTCACTAATTTGAAAGAACAATTTCGATCCGTCACGATCTTGCGAAATCTTCGACCTCAAAGGCAAACCTCGTTGGCTACTAAGTCGATCCTTAACTATCTCAGTCACACATTGCACATCACTAGCTGGAAGATTAGTGACACAACCTGCTAGATCTCGAGGATCAGATCCTAGCTAATGTCACACAGATCAGACAACTGATATTTCCTTGCTAATGTCCATTAGCATTCCCAACTATTCATCGGATCCAAACACAATGGTACACATAGATGCCCTCACTTAACCGAAATGTTCGGTCAACAATATTCACTATTGTTGTTCAATAGAAAACTTCTCACATGAAACAACAACATGATACTTTCATGACCTATTGCTATCTAAGCAATTGATTGAATCAATATCAGCTTCTTTCATAACAAGAATTCACTATACTGGAAACTACCAACTCACTTGTTTGTCTCCACTGTCAAGTTAGCACCTAACTTGATCATACAAGTCCACTTGCAATCGTTCCCGATTACAGCAATCCCAGAAGATTCATCTCTGGCGATCATTGAGACTAAATAACTCAAATCTCCGGTTTCTCTGAGATGGTATTCAGTACTCTTCCCATAAGCATTATTCGACAAAATACTATCCCAAGTATATGATATATCCTGATCAACCTTGATTGGCTCAACCAATCGAATTTGTCGATCTACTTAAGCTCGCACTTATCAGATCAGACCACCACTGATCATCCAACTTACATGGCTTGGTCAATAACCATGACTTAGCTGCCACAAGGAACCATTTCCAAACAGTGTCAGATCACAGTACATAAGTAGTCTACTTGGCACAAGTCCTGCGCCTTTTCAGCACTACTAACCGCTGCTTCGTATTCTGAACTTAATCATCCTAACTCTGACAGAGTTACCCAATAACCACTAGTAGTCACTAGCACAGATCCCGTGCCATTGGTAAATCGAGAGTCGTTCGAGATTCGATAACTATGCAATACATCTTGAAGATCAAATAGTGACATCGCATGTGCTACTCAGAAACCATTTCTTAAAACACATCATGTACTCTGGCCAGAGATTTGTCACACTAATATCTCCTCAGATTGCATAGGATATCCACACTTGCAAGTATGTGGTGAATCCTTGACAACAAAGCATCGACTCCTATATGTGTCGTAACTATACCCAATCCAGACACCTGATGACCCCAATAGAGTCGGTAAACGAGTCAAAGCACAGTACTAGCATATAGAGTCTCAATGATGTTTCAAGTAGTAAGGACTAATGCTGTACAACCAAAACCGCGGACTTTATCCACTCGATAAGTGATAACCACTTGGAAAGTCCGGATAGGGTAGTTCGATCATTCATCGTATGAATATCCATTTGCATGCTTTGAACATCTCTATGTTCCATACCAATGAAACGTGGTACTCGGCATCGCAAATGCTAGTCTCAATCTCGAGCGATCCTTATCCTTATTAACGGACGGCTCAATCGACTAGGAACTGTTTAGAATATACAGTGACTATAAGATGTGTTTCATGATAGTCATCCCCATGTACTACCACATCTTACATACACTATAGTATATTCAAGGTCTTTATCAAAACAACAATAGTATATCACAATATAACAATATGAAGAAAGATAAAGTCATTGCCATTAATAAAAGTGTAAATTATATTAAACAAAAGATTGTTTATACAAAGAGTCATCAAAGCCCTTAGCCACAAGTTGGCTCACCGGGCACCCACTCTTTCAATCTCCCACTTGCCCTAAAGCCAACTAGTCATACTACGTAGACCCATTGCTTCGCGATGTTTGTCAAATAATGGTCCTGACAAGGGCTTAGTAAGTGGATCAGCGATATTGTCTGTAGAGGCCACTCTCTCGACAGTGATGTCTCCTCTTTCCACAATCTCCCGGATGATGTGGTATTTCCTCAGTACGTGTTTGGATATTTGATGAGACCTTGGTTCCTTTGCCTGAGCAACGGCACCCGTGTTGTCATAGTACACCGGGACTGGACCAACAACTTCAGGAATAACGCCCAACTCTTGGACGAAATTCCTCATCCAAACGGCCTCTTTAGCAGCAGCTTATGCCGCAATGTATTCTGCCTCAGTGGTGGAATCCGCTGTGGTGTCCTGCTTGGAACTCTTCCAAGAGACAGCACCGCCATTGAGCATGAACACAAATCCAGAGGTTGACTTCGAGTCATCCACGTCACTTTGGAAGCTAGAGTCGATATAGCCTTCCAATTTCAGTTCTCTTCCTCCATATACCATGAACATATTCTTAGTCCTTCGTAAGTACTTAAGAATGTCCTTCACGGCTTTCCAATGCATTTGACCGGATTAGCTTGATACCTGCTCGTGACACTCAGATCAAAAGCTACATCCGGTCTGGTAGATATCATCCCGTACATGATACTACATATGGCTGACGCATATGGTACATGTGTCATTTTCTCTATCTCTTCATCAGTCTTGGGACACAAAGACTTGGATAGAGAAACTCCATGACACATAGGTAGATGTCCTCTCTTGGACCCATCCATTGAAAACCTTTTCAATATGGTTTCGATGTAAGTAGCTTGAGTAAGTCCTATCATTCTCTTAGATCTATCTCTATAGATCTGTATCCCTAGAATATAGGATGCCTCACCCAAATCCTTCATCGAGAATCTACCTGATAACCATATCTTTTTTGACTGCAACATCCCTACGTCATTCCCAATGAGTAGGATGTCATCAACATAAAGTATTAAGAATGTCACAGCATCCTTAACTACTTTCTTGTACACGCACGGTTCCTCCGGGTTCTTGATGAAACCAAAATCCTTTATTGTTTCATCAAATTTCTGGTTCCAACTTCTTGGTGCTTGTTTGAGACCATAGATCGATCTCTGAAGCTTGCATACCTTATGCTCGCTTCCCATAGATGTGTATCCCTCAGGCTGCGTCATATAGATCTCTTCCTTAATGTTTCCATTAAGAAATGCAGTCTTCACATCCATTTGCCATATCTCATAGTCATACCAAGCAGATATGGCAATAAGGATTCTTATGGACTTGAACATTGCAACTGGTGAAAAGGTTTCATCATAGTCAACTCCTTGTCTTTGAGTATAACCTTTCGCCACCAATCGTGCCTTGTAGGTCAATACCTTACCATCAGGCACAAGCTTTCTCTTGTAGATCCATTTACATCCTATTGGAAAAATTCCATCGGGAGGATCTACTAAAGACCAAACTTGGTTTGTATGCATTAAATCTATTTCCGACTGCATAGCTTCAAGCCATAAATTTGAATCCGCATCAAAAATTGCTTCCTTGAAGTTTCTTGGATCACATCCAACAACGGGTTCATCTTGATCCCCTTCAAGAAGAAGACCATATCGAATAGGAGGTCTAGAAGTCCTCTCGGATCTTCTAGGTATAGGCGTGTCCATCATTGGTTCCTGAGGTGTAGGATCATTATTTTGTATTTCGGGTTCTTCTCTAATTTCTTCGAGTTCCATCATCTCGCCTTTCTTATCCAATAATAACTCCTTCTCCAAGAAGGTGGCATTTCTTGAAACAAACACCTTTGTTTCGGCAGGATTATAGAAATAATATCCGATTGAATTCTTCGGATACCCTACAAAATAACATAAGGTGGATCGACTATCCAACTTATCTTCCACTGTCTGCTTCACGTAAGCAGGACATCCCCAAATCCTCAAGTACGAATACTTAGGAGCTTTGCCATTCCATAACTCGTATGGTGTTTTGTCCACTGCTTTGGTGTGGACGTTTTTCAACAACAATACCGCCGTTTCAAGCGCATAGCCCCAAAACGAAGGTGGAAGCTCAGTGAAGCTCATCATGGATTGAACAATGTCCAACAAAGTTCGATTACGACGCTCCGATACACCATTCAGCTGAGGTGTCATAGGAGGAGTCCACTGAGAGAGAATCCCATTCTCTTTCAGATAGTCCAAAAACTCGGTACTTAAGTATTCTCCACCTCGATCCGATCGAAGTGCTTTAATACTTTTACCTAGCTTGTTTTCTACTTCAGCCTTGAATTTTTTGAACTTTTCAAATGCTTCAGACTTATATTTCATTAAATATAAATACCCATACCTTGAATAATCATCAGTAAAGGTAATGAAGTAGGTGTGGCCAAATTGAGTACTAATTCTAAATGGACCACAAACATCTGTATGGATCAAATCCAACAGATTTTGACTACGCTCAGGTTTCCCCTTAAAAGGAGATTTAGTCATTTTTCCTTTCAGGCAGGACTCACAAGTAGGTAGAGAGTTAATATCAGACATATCAAACATTCCCTCTCCCACTAGCTTGTTCATCCTCCTTGAGGAAATATGACCTAGCCTAGCATGCCAAAGGTTTGCCGGGTTTTGACTATCGATTTTCCTTTTGTTCATTGTTACCGGTTTATCAACATAATTTATTGGAACGTCTTTTAATTTTAAGTTATATAGATCGTTTTTAAATTGTCCACTTCAAATCAAACATTCATTCTTGTAAATATTGCAAATCCCATTCACAAAATTACAAGAAAACCCATCTCTATCAAGCATAGAAATAATGTTTTAATGAAATCTTTGGCACAAATAAAAATATCTTTCTCATAATACAACTTAAAATTGGTTTGCAAAATTAAACAAATATTTCCCATAGCTATGGATTTAACTCTGGAACCATTCCCGAGCCTTGACTGGGTCTCACCTATCCTTAGCCTATTACTTCTTGTCATCATTTGCAACGCATTGCAAATATGAGATCTACATCTGGTATCCAATACCCAAGAAGTAGTATTAAGAAAAACATTTATTTCAATGTAAAACATACCCTTTGCAGTTCGCAACTGCTCGAGGTATTCCTTGCAGTTACGTTTCCAATGACCGGGTTTCTTGCAGTGATGGAAAACTTGTTTAGACTTGTCCAATTTTGCATGTAATATTTGGCCTTGAGATCACGGTCCAACCATTTCTCTAGTTCGGCCAACCTTTCGGTAGTTACATCATCCGGGGCTGTTTTCGGAGAAGCCTTTTCTAACACTTAGAAAATCTTTTCCGAACTTAGGACAATCTTAACTTATGGAATCATTTTGTTATGTTTGCGCCAGTAAGTTTGTTTTGTTGGAGAATTGAAACATGTGGATTACGAAGATTCATCATAATGATATACTGAGATGAAACAGACAATTATCGATGATTGTTTAATTAATTTACTAAGACATAAAATAGGCGAAATTTATTTTATGAATCTCACTCCCACTATTTTAACGATTTCACTACCCTCTAGTGAAAACGGGAAACTGTTTTCCTTAGTGGGAACATGGAGTCCAATTGACAAACTATGGTCCCGAATAATATCAGCCAACCATAATTTTCAAAAGGTAGAGCCCAATTGCTTCCAAAGCAACCTCCACGTTTTTTACCTCATGTCCAATAAGGGCCCAATAATATGACGCCGTTTATCGTGACATGTCAAGATGACCCATCAATATTAAGTTGTGATGGACGGTCGCCATGTGGATCCCCCAATAATATGAGCCGATCACATGGGAGTTCCACCCAAATTACAGCATTTGTCGATCCAATGTACAGCTTTCCGACGAACGGGCCCCCCCCAATAATATGAGCCGGACCGTATCCGCGGGTAGCATCTCATACATTGATCGTTGATGGAAGGTAGGAACATTTAAATAATTTTAAATTTCCTTTATTTATCTTGATATCAATTTTAAATCATATTTAAAATGAGGGATTTTAATTTTGAAAATTTGTCTCATCATTTAAAATTTGTATGCTTGTGGGATTCATACAATTTAGTCTAAAACATGCATACAACGATAATATCATATATTATATAGGATGATCGATTCCATTTCTAATCGACCCGTGGTTGCCAATCACGAGTCTAAGTCCAATCTTAGGTAATATGCAGGTATGCAATGCAATCCTATTACATTGAGCTTCCAATTTACATTTCTTCTGTCTTTATTGTCTGCTGGGCCCACCTCCATCTTCAAATCTTCATCTCCCACTAAGTCTAATGTATTTACAATAAATAACTATGAAAAGTAGGGGATACATTTTAAGGGGTGGGAACGGGCCATAAACCAGGCCCACTTTTATTACATATGACAATTCATATTGGGCCATAAACCAGGCCCATAAATAAATCCAACAACAATAAAAACAAATGTAAATTCCTAACATACACCTACAAAATTGGTCATGGCAATCGATCATCCTTATCCAATAATATTTAATTCAAAATTAATTTATTGGATAACATGCAATGGCAATCAAATTTAAAAGGATAAAATCATATTCCATATATAAAATCTTATTTTACATACAAAATCATATTTTATCTTTTTATCAAATAAAATCATATTTTACATATAAAATCCAATTTTATACATAAAATCATATTTTACTCAATATTTCCATAAGATCATATCTTATCATCAATTGTACCAAAAATAATTAATTTCATAAAATCTGATTTAACGGATAAAATCTATAAATTTTCCAAAAATCAAATTTATCCAAAAATCAATTTTAAAATTTTCGGACTCGAACAATTCGATCCGACGCCTCGTGGACCAATCAAAAACAATTTTCGATAGGACCAAAAATAGAATTTTAACATATTAAAATTTTAATTTAAAATAAAAAAAATTAATTTTTCCCGGGCCGCCCGGGACGCTCCCGGGCTGCCCGCGCCCAAAGGGGCTCAGGCTGGGCAGCCCGTCGCTGCCCCCCGGGCAGCGATCCAATCGCTGCCCGTGTTTTTCCCGTCGAAAAATTTAATTTTATTTAAAAAATTTATTTTGTTTAAAAAAAACCGAGGCTTAAAAATTTTTGTACAACCGATTAATTTAATCGCTTGATCTGAGCAACCTGGCTCTGATACCATTGTTGGAGAACGGTGATCAGATCAATCAGAATTGATACCCGGTGCAGCGGAAGTTTAAAAATTTTATATGGAACGATTCCATAATGGGTATCAAAACTTTACGATTAAATTGTGCGTGTAAAAATTAAATCACAATTAAATTTTTACCTCCAATCTCGAAACGAGATTATGGACACTAACAGATTGCTCTGCTCTTGTTGTATATCCCAGGAACTGATGGACGAACAATTCTTCAATCAGGTCCACGAACGGAAATTTAATCCCTCTGATAGATTGCACTAGAAAATCTATCAGAAGTTTCTACGAAGAGAATTAACGAATTTGATCCGTTAAACCAGACTGTAATATTCAAAATTCACAGGCTGGAATTTTCAGAGCAGAGAGGGGAGAAAGGGAGCGGCCACTTTTTAAAAACACAGCTAGGGTTTTTCGAAAATTGTGAGCCTCTGTTGTATAATTTCTGTACTGCAATAACTTATTTATAATGTGGGCTGCTAACAGCTTAGGGCCCATTAGTCATAAGTTCAAGCCTGACAAGCAAAGCCCGCATGTTCAAAAATTATATAAAATTCATCGTGACTCAGATTGATAAACCAATTTTACCAATGTGCACAAAGACCATTTCTGCACATTTTAAAGTCAAGATAAATTTTTCTGAATCCGAATTCAGTGATTTCCAAAAATGCCCATCACTATGTCATTTTAGGAAATCTTACTCCTCTACTCTGATATAAGAAGTCCCACTTCTTTATTCATTAAATTTAACTCTTTAAATTTAACTATCTCAACGGGGATTAAAAATCCATTACTCTGTGTGACCCTCAATGGTTCAGGGATACAGCTAGCCGTGGGCTCACAACTCCTTGTGACTCGGAACAACAATTTCCGACTTGCCCATCGAATCATGGTAAGAGCGCCTAGCAACATCGCCCCATGATTCCCTAGGTATCACTGATAGTGCCTGCAAGAACCAATAGATTTTGGTTAGCGTACAGTACGGTCCCTTCATCCAAATATCCCGATCGAATCAACAACCATTGGTAAATCGAGAGTCGTTCGAGATTCGATAACTATGCAATACATCTTGAAGATCAAATAGTGACATCGCATGTGCTACTAAGAAACCATTTCTTAAAACACATCATGTACTCTGGCCAGAGATTCGTCACACTAATATCTCCTCAGATTGCATAGGATATCCACACTCGCAAGTATGTGGTGAATCCTTGACAACAAAGCATCGACTCCTATATGTGTCGTAACTGTACCCAATCCCGACACCTGATGACCCCAATAGAGTCGGTAAACGAGTCAAAGCACAGTACTAGCATATAGAGTCTCAATGATGTTTCAAGTAGTAAGGACAAATGGTGTACAACCAAAACCGCGGACTTTATCCACTCGATAAGTGATAACCACTTGGAAAGTCCGGATAGGGTAGTTCGATCATTCATCGTATGAATATCCATTTGCATGCTTTGAACATCTCTATGTTCCATACCAATGAAACGTGGTACTCGGCATCGCAAATGCTAGTCTCAATCTCGAGCGATCCTTATCTTTATTAACGGACGGCTCAATCGACTAGGAACTGTTTAGAATATACAGTGACTATAAGATGTGTTTCATGATAGTCATCCCCATGTACTACCACATCTTACATACACTATAGTATATTCAAGGTCTTTATCAAAACAACAATAGTATATCACAATATAACAATATGAAGAAAGATAAAGTCATTGCCATTAATAAAAGTGTAAATTATATTAAACAAAAGATTGTTTATACAAAGAGTCATCAAAGCCCTTAGCCACAAGTTGGCTCACCGGGCACCCACTCTTTCAATAACTTGTAGACACCACTACCTGAAGTCCCTCTAACCTCAAAGGATGATGTGGTTCATTCTATGAAAGAATTTTTTTGGTGACTTGTCTACTCACATGGACACTAAACAAGACACTGGTCTCAAGAGTCCATCTTTGAAGAAGAAGTCCTGAAGCCCCCACCTTCTCAAACAACTGCTTAAGAAGAAAACTCTTATTCTCTCTCTCCTCCACCGATTGAGCTAGAGATGCCTCTCCCATTCTTCCTGAACATGAGGGGCCCACTGGGGCCTTGGAAATGGAGAAAATGGATATGGACACTGTTTTTTAAGAGAAAGTTGCTCAAGACGATTGGTTTGACCCAAGTACTGATGAGGCTGGACCCTCACGCACTACTTCTCAGGTAGAGGCTGATGCATACTTTGTAGAATCTACTCTCACCTGGAGAAGGTTTGATTCTGCGATCGGAGTTTCTAAGCTGCGCCATGTTGTAGTGCGAAATGTGTCTGAACTCAAGATCGATATCAAGTAATTTATGGATGAGTTCAAGACCGCAAAGAAAAACACCAACAATGCCTTGGTTGCCTTGTCAACTCAGGTAACTCAAAATTAACAGAGACTTGGGTCTCGCATTGTAAGTATTCGGGCTACCCTTAGCACACAACTACAAGAAATGCTTGACCATTTTTAGTGTGGTGATATCAAAACAAGGGAAGAACATCACAGTAAAGAAGAGGCCAGATGGATACAGGATCAAGCGAGAAGGAGAGAGGATGAAGGGGAGAAGAAAAAGAAAGATCAGCCTAAAAGAGGTGGTGGATTAGGAGGCAGTGGTAGCTCATTGTTTAGGAGGTAGTATGGGTTTATTTCATGCACATAGGTGTATTAAGATTTATTTCTCTTATCAGACGTTGTAACAAAAAAATTCATTATCTCTATGAAATTCATTTTTCAAAAAGCATATGATATTTTTGGGGCTTAGGTTTGGTCATCACCAAAAATGAGGAATCGTTAGATTCCTTAGTTTTGGTGATAATAAACAATGACTTATTGTACTAGATCAATCTATCTTTGCATGTATTACAAGTACTTGACCGTTATGTTGAAGATTTTGAAGAAGGCTCTCAAGTGTTCTTAAGATGCAAAACTATCCAACTGCTTCAAGTCTTAGTAGTTTATTTGATTTGCTTGACAGCTCGAGCTTACAAGTCTGTGGCATAAGACCACTCAACCGTTCACCATTTCGAAACATTTTTTAAATGGTTGAGTAAGGATATCTTCATATACAAGTTACACACCTTACATAGATCATTTCTACTTTACAAAAAAGTCGGTTGACAGATCATGCACAACAAACAAAACTTCAGTAAATCAGAATGTTTTCTCAAAAAAGACAGCTCAGAGCCGGTTACTTTTTGCTGTCAGCGACCATTTCTTTTCGCATTTGAAAAACACCAAACTACTCATTTATTGAAGTGTACTATGAATCACGAAAGGACGGAAATAGCAGTACCTTTGCATTTATGAGTTGCAGTCGAATTTTGAACGAGTAAATGCAAATAGCACTATAAATAGAGGATTTCAAGAAGAGCTACACATGATATTTTTCACACTTCCGAAGCAATTTTCAAGATTGTGTTCTCTATGAATTTTTTGAGCACTCTAAAGCATCATATCTACTACTGCTCAACAAGCCTTTGCACAAAAGAAATTTTATCAGATCATCTAGGGCTTCTGCTAACCACTCGACTATTTCTGTCAATAGCGTTTGAGGAGTTGCTCGACAGCTTGGATATAAAGATTCATCTCTTCTGTTTACTTGAATTGTATTGGTTGTGGGACTTGTTGTCTCAACCATTTTTACGAGTTAACGAACAGTTTCTATTTAGGCAGTGGATGTATCGTAAAGTTGAAGCGGGTTGTTACAGAACAAAAAATTATAAAACCAAAGTCTTCTAGCGCATTCCTTCCTAAGTGGAAGAAGTGGAGACATATAAGGATTTTCCTTTGAGTCTTGTGTTATTTATCTTGCGGCTATCTTTCATCTTCTTGTCTTGAGACTCGAAATGAGAACAGGTTTGAAAAAAGATCTCAGATGGTCTCTCAACTAATTTTTTTTCTTCTCATCAAAGTTATTTCACAAAGACTTGACTGAATAAGTAAGAAGGGGGAACAAGCACTCTTGGAGAGCGCAGTATAACAGAGGGTTGTATGCTACATTCGAGGAGGATGGCTTGCTCCCGAAAAAGAATCTATTGATTCTCTCCCAAAAATATATGAAGTTTCAAAAAATTTATTGGAATGTCTTTGCACTATTTGTGATCAGACTGTTTATACGTGTTGAAAATTTTGGCCTTGTATAGCTAAATCTATCAAACTATACAAGACCGATTGCAATATTTGACAGTGTTTCAGAGAAATTTAAAATATTTATTTACCCACCCCTAGGGGTGGGCACGGATCGGGTTATTCGGGTTTCGGGTTATTCAGGTCGGGTACCCGATTAATTGGGTAGTGTTTTACGCTACCCAAAACCGATCCGACACCTCGGGTACCCGATTAAGTTGGTTTCGGGTCGGTTCGGTTTCAATTTTCAGGTTTAAACAACAATGAAGAAAAAATTATACAAGTCAACTTCAAAGTCATGCACTCTGCCAACACTCCTCTGCCCCTCACAGACTCACACACGAATTGTAGTGACCCTACCCGGATCCACTACCTAATCAGATTTTAAGAGCATAATTAAACATGCATTAAATAAATCGCTGCGGAAGACTTAAATAAAAACAGACCGGCATAATACAACCGGTTAAAAAAATTCGATTTATACAACCAAATCGAATAAATAGCCTAAAGGCAAAACCTACAGCTAATCCTGCTGTCTTCACTGGTCACTGGCTACTCCCAGCTCCGGGTTCTCAATCCTGCACCTACACCTGCCCCGTCGAATAGGGTGTCCAAATATACAGAAAAGACTGGACGTGAGTTCTAAGCTCAATACGAAAGCACTGGGTAAAACATACAAATATGATGCATACAAATGATAGGGTATCCATATCTGGGATAACTGTATATAACTGCTCAGTAAAGGCGCCTAGGACATGAGTGGTACAACCCAGGGAGCAAACCCTGCGTACACTGCTCATTACTACAGGCCGTGGACTGTGTCCCCAGATGCTAACTACCCATGACCCGTCAGTCACTGAGCACTAGACATCAACCGTCCATACAGGGCTGAGCGGCCCTACGTGGCTCATCTCACAAGATGGACAGGCACAATATGATATGCACATGCTGCATAATAATATGACACACAAATGCAACATATAAGCATGCAAAACCCGCTGGATATCTCAGTCTATACTTACGTACCTTACTACAGGCAGTTCCTAGCAGTCCCACTCTAGGTTCCAAGCCTATATCAGCTCTACAATGCAAATACCCATGCATCAATAATTAAGCTCTAAAAGCCTTAACTAAGCTATCGCATACTCCTAAATAATTTAAGGAGACCATAGCTATACCTGCGTCCGTCGCCAGCCCGCTGATGACAATTGCCTCAAAACTAGGCCACAGCTCCGCCTCGACGCCTGGATCGCTATGACACTTCCGGATTCCCAATAGGATGCCTAGAACTCCCTAGATCTGAGTTAGAAGGCTTAGGAATCAGAGAGAAGAGAGGGAAAGGTGCACTTGAAAATGAAATCTCGGCCCCCTATTTATAGACGGAGTTCGGAGCCTCCGAACCCGATTCAGAACGTCCGAACACGATCGGAACCTCCGATCCCACCTTCGGAGCGTCCGATCGCCCAATATTACGTCAGCCATGATGTCACCTTGCTGACATAAGCGATGATGTGTGCCCCTGGTCCCGATCGGAATGTCCGATCTTGCCGACGGAGCCTCGGATCCACTTCGGAGCCTCCGATCCTGAGTTCGGAGCTTCCGAACCCTCCAGACCTTCGGGACCTTTCCGGCTACTTTCGAGTGTCCTGAATCCATTTCTGGACTCCGTTAACCCATTTGGAATTTTTTTAATCATGTTTTACTTAATCTAAACATGATTACTCGATTAATATACTCATTAATCGCTAATTCTGGATACGGGTTACTACATTCTCCCCCCCCCCCCCCCTTAACAGATTTCGTCCTCGAAATCTAAGGTAATACCTCGAGAATGTACAAGAAACCCTTGCTCGAGTGTCTGGTCAAAATAGCTTTCGACACACTCAGACTCCCGTCGAATTCGCTGCAATCTTCATTACTGTTGAACCGCATAAACATTTTCCCAGCTGAAAATTATTGCGCTACTGGTCGACAATCGAACTTCCCTTGCGCTAGCGTATCGTAACACCGACACTTCTTTCACTCGGACCACGATCTTCCTGACCACGAAGGATACAATACCCTCTTGATCAAGATCATCGTCTCAAAGGAAATCTTATACTGACAAAGACCAAGTCATAACCTGACCGGTTTTACTGCATTCGTAGAATCACTAATCAAAACTAACCATCTAATGGTTCCAAAAGTTCTCGGTGCTCAACACCTCTAGTTAGGAAAACACTAATCCCAACATTATGCTGACACATTCTAACATGAATCTCGTTTTAAGATAATCCAGTGGATTCAAGTCTATACTTCAACGTAACTGCTCGCAATGTTTCCTAGACTGGTTACCCTCCCCACTCTCCCTGAAGCACAACCGGCTTCCCAAGGAATACTGGGAACTTAAACCATCATGTCTAGTACATTTTGCTGTCCACGTTTCTTAGTATAACCTTAACACTGTGCCCTGATGATAACTATAATCACTTGAAATTCATGACGCTACATCATCTCCTAGCCATTGGCCTACGAAGTCACGCATACATTGTAATAGAAGTCATTATGCCTCTGATGATTTACATCATCTAGATCATAGGTTATTCACCTCATGAATTTAATCGATGAACATCCTCTGGTTAGTTATACATACTCGCAATCACTGTACACACATCAAAACTAAGGCAAGTTCCCACCAATATGCTCGACTGGGACATTCCACAGTGCACAGACATATGGAAATGCTTCCTATTCCGTCTTGAAACTCGACAGTCATTGCACCTGGTATAACTCAACTCAAAGTCTCTGATAATACCATCAGCTCAAACCAATCTCCCAAGGTTGAACATACTGATCCTGGAACTAAATCCCAACAGATTCTCAATAGTCAAATCGCTCCCTTGCCGAACGCATCAGTTTCAGCACTGAACGATCTAACTCATCGATTCCCTAGTCAATCCTGGGAAACACTTGTGCTCGAAGTAACTTGCCACACAATGCGTCTCTGATTGTCGTTTATTGATACAACGCAATATTCTTTGACCAATAGTCTGTATAGATGTGACTCACTAATTTGAAAGAACAATTTCGATCCGTCACGATCTTGCGAAATCTTCGACCTCAAAGGCAAACCTCGTTGGCTACTAAGTCGATCCTTAACTATCTCAGTCACACATTGCACATCACTAGCTGGAAGATTAGTGACACAACCTGCTAGATCTCGAGGATCAGATCCTAGCTAATGTCACACAGATCAGACAACTGATATTTCCTTGCTAATGTCCATTAGCATTCCCAACTATTCATCGGATCCAAACACAATGGTACACATAGATGCCCTCACTTAACCGAAATGTTCGGTCAACAATATTCACTATTGTTGTTCAATGGAAAACTTCTCACATGAAACAACAACATGATACTTTCATGACCTATTGCTATCTAAGCAATTGATTGAATCAATATCAGCTTCTTTCATAACAAGAATTCACTATACTGGAAACTACCAACTCACTTGTTTGTCTCCACTGTCAAGTTAGCACCTAACTTGATCATACAAGTCCACTTGCAATCGTTCCCGATTACAGCAATCCCAGAAGATTCATCTCTGGCGATCATTGAGACTAAATAACTCAAATCTCCGGTTTCTCTGAGATGGTATTCAGTACTCTTCCCATAAGCATTATTCGACAAAATACTATCCCAAGTATATGATATATCCTGATCAACCTTGATTGGCTCAACCAATCGAATTTGTCGATCTACTTAAGCTCGCACTTATCAGATCAGACCACCACTGATCATCCAACTTACATGGCTTGGTCAATAACCATGACTTAGCTGCCACAAGGAACCATTTCCAAACAGTGTCAGATCACAGTACATAAGTAGTCTACTTGGCACAAGTCCTGCGCCTTTTCAGCACTACTAACCGCTGCTTCGTATTCTGAACTTAATCATCCTAACTCTGACAGAGTTACCCAATAACCACTAGTAGTCACTAGCACAGATCCCGTGCCATCTTAGCACTACTAATCGTTGTCTTTTTCACCCAAGGCAAACATCAAGATAAACTAAGCTCATTTCCATCCCATGGAAAATCCTACGCTCAACCTCTGAAAATATCAGACAGTACTTAGTGCAACTACTGGACTCACTGTTCTTATCTCGTTCATTCAGAATGAACACCACGGCTCGTCAAGTCCAAGAAGAATAACTAAAGAATCCCAAAGATTTCCACAATCTTCGGACACTCTCCTGATCATATCCCTTGTTAAGATTGTGCAACAGTTCAAGACTAAGGTAGCTAACCTCAATAACCCACCTGGACAACCACCAAGGTTTTACAGTCATAGGCCATGCTTCCCTCACATCTCAATTAATTCTTATACAATCCTTAGCATACGGTATAAACCATCACAGATGAAGTCCATCATCATGAAGTAATTCTCCTATTTCGAGTCTAAGTCTTGAATCAGTATCCCATCTAGTATCTCGGATAATTCCTATCACAAGGAAATTCTAACCACAATTCTGATGACAACCCCTATCCGTCCAACTACTAGATCCACACATCTAGCAGTAACCCAAAGGTTAAAACCTATCTTTCTCAAGGTACACACTCGTCAAGGAAATCCCTCCATGACGGGTTCCTACAGTAGAATACTCAAACTATATCTCTGGCACACCAGACGATATCAAACCTGATATCTAATCCAAGTTCATACCCTGTCGTGACTGCTACCAAATCCCTAGACTGAGTAGCCTTCCCACAGCCAATCCTGAAGCACCAAGGCTCCCAGATAACCTCTGAAGTACAAGGACTCCCAGAGTAACACTGGCATAGGGTCGCGCCCCATCATGTCTAGTCATGGTTATAGTCCACAACTCTCGGCATATACTGGACCTGGTATCCCTGATGAAAACCTATCATCACAAGCCTCAACCTAACAAAGGTCAGACAGCCTGTTCTAAGGAAACAACCTAGAACAAAGCCCAAATGTTCTAAACCAAACAATACCCTTAATGACTCTAGATGAGTCCACTCATCGCTGGCACTAATATAGTCCACTGACTAACTAGGTCAATCCTAGGAAAACGCCTAGACTAACCGCAAGTCAAACAGTCACAGTCGGCCCACTCAAATCTCATGAGCTGCAATAGTTGAACGCTAATCAACTAAAACAATGCCAATCCTAGCAAAATCGCTTGCAATCATTCACCAATTGCTGGATAGGTAAAACATGTATCATTGTTTCCATTTATGTACAATTTCTCAATTACAATCCCGTGTAATACATACAGTATTCAAAATACAATGAAATGTACAATCGAACTTGAAATGATACAACTAAAGTATGATGATTCATTACAACTGAAATACTGTTTACAACTACAACGATACAGTATTAAAATCATCGTACTAGTCTTCGTTTCTTGAGCATGAAGATTCTAATCGACACACGCATCGATACAAGCATACTCCCGACCAAGTCTCTCTACATGTCCTCCTACGAAGAACTCCGGAGAAATGGCTCGTGATAGCTAATCAGCTATGCTCTGCGTCAGTGCATGTCAGTTGACCCCTCCTGCTCACGATCTACCATCAGCGTTCTTCTTGTATTCATATCATGCTTCTGAACATGAAGTTTCCCGTTTGCCTACCGAACACATCGATATCAGCATATCGGAAAAAACCATGTACTGCATGAGGTTAAAGACCTCACTCTCGAAACCTATCATGCTTTAGGCACTCGAGACATTCTTTGGTGAAGGTCTATCTGACAATCTCTCCAACTACTAGTGGAGAATCTTCAGAGTAGTGTCTTCATGGTATGGACTGTACAGATGCAAGCATCAAGTGCGTCTCATCCAATGCTTTGCCACTGCCTCTGACATCCGGTAATCGATCCAAAGCTAGGATCCACATGAGTAGAAGTCTTGAAAACTTGGACACGATCCATCACTCCTATCCGAACTTGCTGGAATCCCATAAGCCAAATCTTTAGAAATCCTGCCGATGATGATAGTCTCTGGGCAAACTAATTGCCGCATCATCACCTCTTCCAAGGTCTCATCCATCCTATAAGGATAACCCAAAGTCTATATCCCAAGTCTCTTGCATGCATATGCTCTGATACCAATAAATGTAGTGACCCTACCCGGATCCACTACCTAATCAGAGTTTAAGAGCATAATTAAACATGCATTAAATAAATTGCTGCGGAAGACTTAAATAAAAACAGACCGGCATAATACAACCGGTTAAATAAATTCGATTTATACAACCAAATCGAATAAATAGCCTAAAGGCAAAACCTACAGCTAATCCTGTTGTCTTCACTGGTCACTGGCTACTCCCAGCTCCGGGTGCTCAATCCTGCACCTACACTTGTCCCGTCGAATGGGGTGTCCAAATATAGAGAAAAGACTGGACGTGAGCTCTAAGCTCAATACGAAAGCACTGGGTAAAACATACAAATATGATGCATGCAAATAATAGGGTATCCATATCTGGGATAACTGTATATAACTGCTCAGTAAAGGCGCCAAGGACATGAGTGGTACAACCCGGGGAGCAAACCCTGCGTACACTGCTCATTCCTACAGGACGTGGACTGTGTCCCCAGATGCTAACTACCCATGACCCGTCAGTCACTGAGAACTAGACATCAACCGTCCAGACAGGGCTGAGCGGCCCTACGTGGCACATCTCACAAGATGGACAGGCACAATATGATATGCACATGCTGCATAATAATATGACACACAAATGCAACATATAAGCATGCAAAACCCGCTGGCTATCTCAGTCTGTACTTACGTATCTTACTACAGGCAGTTCCTAGCAGTCCCACTCTAGGTTCCAAGCCTATATCAGCTCTACAATGCAAATACCCATGCATCAATAATTAAGCTCTAAAAGCCTTAACTAAGCTATCGCATACTCCTAAATAATTTAAGGAGACCATAGCTATACCTGTGTCCGTCGTCAGCCCGCTGATGACAATTGCCTCAAAACTAGGCCACAGCTCCGCCTCGACGCCTGGATCGCTATGCCACTTCCGGATTCCCAATAGGATGCCTAGAACTCCCTAGATCTGAGTTAGAAGGCTTAGGAATCAGAGAGAAGAGAGGGAAAGGTGCACTTGAAAATGAAATCTCGGCCCCCTATTTATAGACGGAGTTCGGAGCCTCCGAACCCGGTTCGGAATGTCCGAACACAATCAGAACCTCCGATCCCACCTTCGGAGCGTCCGATCGCCCAATATTACGTCAGCCATGATGTCACCTTGCTGACGTAAGCGATGACGTGTGCCCTGGTCCCGATCGGAACGTCCGATCTTGCCGACGGAGCCTCCGATCCACTTCGGAGCCTCCGATCCTGAGTTCGGAGCTTCCGAACCGCCGGACCTTCGGTACCTTTCCGACTACTTTCGAGTGTCCTGAATTCATTTCTGGACTCCGTTAACCCATTTGGAATTTCCTTAATCATGTTTTACTTAATCTAAACATGATTACTCTATTAATATACTCATTAATCGCTAATTCTGGATACGGGTTACTACACGAATACACAATTGTTAGGTACTGACCTTTCCAATTTCATCACCATTGAAAGGTACAAATTCATTCATGTTGTGCGAACCAACCGAAGGAAAGAAAGCACTCCTCTTCCTCTTCCTCTCATACACACAACACACACTGTTACAACACCTCTTTCACAATCAAAAAACAACAGAGCAAAATGCTCTCTAATTTTCGAAACCATGGAGTACCGAGCACTTAAAATAGCAAGAAGCAAGTTTCTATGGCTCTGAATCGATGGTGTGTGTGTTATCGATGACAAGTGAACACTCCCATGGAACTTGAAAGAACAAGGACGACGAGTCGACGAGTGTGACTTGGGGCTCTGCCTGCCTTCTCAATTTGCAGCCTCTTTAGGTCACAGACTTACAAAACTAATGGGCTATGTAATTTTAAAGTCCAAAACAAATACCACTAGCCCATATCATGTTTTTTAAAATATACATGAATAGTAAACTGGTACCCGATCGGGTATTTCGGGTAGTAAAATACTACCCGAACCCGAACCGACTAAGTGTACATCGGTTTCGGTTACTACCCGAACCCGATTAAAAATCGAACTACCAGAAATGTTCAACCGGTCGGATTCGGTTCGGGACCCGAACTACCCGACCCAATTTCCCACCCCTACCCAATCCCCTCTATACACATCCTGTAACGCCCAGAAATTCGTCACGTAAATCTGCATGCATAACTATAGGATTTAATAATTTTAAAATAAAGTGAAAATGTGTCAAATTGTTTTTATGAGTGATTATTTAAATTATGTGATTTATTTGCATGTTTTAAATATTTTTTTTTCGGCATTTAAATTTGTTTGATGTGATTTATGAATTTATTTGAGAAAGTTTATTTTATAATCGCGTAGGCGGGGCCGTGGACGGACGAGATGTTATTTTCACCCAAAATATTTTATAAGATTTTTAGGAGTCTAAAAATATTATTTTAAGGCATTATTTCAAGAAAATTATAGTATTTATATATATATATATATATACATATATATATATATATATATTTATGTGCCCGTTTTTACCCAAAATAAGTTATTTTTATGACTTTTATTAACCTTTAAAAATCCCTTAATTATATATTTCGGGATTTTTATGCTATTATCAGATTAATATGTTTTTATGAGTGTTAAATTATATTTTATTATGGTATATTATCTTTTTAAATAATTAATGTATTTATCCAAAAATATTCTACCCTAATTCCTCCCTAAACCCTGTTTCTTTCCCCTTAGCCGCCTCCCTCATCAGTTCTTCACCCCCTTCATCACGTTCCAACAGAGAACACAGCACACACGATTTTCTTGAGGTTTTTCGGCAAGGTTTACGAGCCGTTCGTCCCGGTGAGCCCGATACGCGTTGATTTCAACATTTTGTCCAAATCTTCAACAAGGCACGTTTGATTCCATTCTTGAACACCATTTAAATTATATTACACTGATTTTATGCATACAAGATCTGATATTTCATGTGTTTGTGATTTAGAAATTGAAACATTTAAGTTCATGCATGAAACTCACGTTTTTGCACTTATTGGTTCGGTTTATGCAAGTTTCTGGACGTGGGCTGGTTCGAACTGCTGCCTTATGGTTCTTGGGTCTAGGAGGGTCTCTTAGGGTCAAAATGGTTGGGTGGTTCGACCATATAAGTGTTGGAAAACTGGCGAGTTCCCAGACCAATTACGATTGATACCCGGTGCAGCGGAAGTTTAAAAAATTTTTCTCATGGAACGATTCCATGGTGTGGGTATCAACCATACAACGATTGAATTATTGTGTGTGTAAAATTTAAATAACAATTAAATAAATTTTACCTCAAATCTCGCAACGAGATTAATGGACACCAACAGAACAATTCTGTTCTTGTTGTCTCTCCCTGGAACCGATGAACGCCTTCAATCAGGTCCACGAACAGAGGTTTAATCCCTCTGATAGATTGCACTAGAAAATCTATCAGAAGTTTTCTGCGAAGAGAATACACGAATTTGATTCGTTATTCCTTACTGCGATTCAAAATCACAGACCGGAAAATCTCGGGCAGAGGTAGGGAGGGGCGGCCGAAATATTCTTAAGAGAGGCTAGGGTTTTTCGAAAATTAGCTCTCAAAAATTATGACCTGTTGTGTGTAATTTCTGTACTGAAATAACTTATTTATAATGCAGGCCACTAACACCTTAGGGCCCATTAGTCATAAGCTGGGGCCCGACAAGCAAAGCCCGCTCGTTCAGAAATTAATATAAAATTCATCTTGACTCCGATTGATGAAACGATTTCACCAATGTGCACAGAAACCATTTCTGCACGTTTTAAAGTCAAAATAAATTTTCCTGAATCCGAATTCAGTGGTTTCCAAAATGTCCATCCCTATGTCATTTTAGGAAATCCTACTCCCTTACTCTTATTTAAGAAGTCCAACTCCTTAGTTCATTAAATTTAACTCTTTAAATTTAACTATCTCAACGGGGATTAAAACTCCATTACACTGTGTGACCCTCAATGGTTCAGGGATACAGCTAGCCGTGGGCTCACAACTCCTTGTGACTCGGAACAACACTTTCCGACTTGCCCAACGAATCATGGTAAAGCGCCTAGCAACATCGCCCCATGATTCCCTAGGTATCACTGATAGTGCCTACAAGAACCAGTAGATTTTGGTTAACGTACAGTACGGTCCCTTCATCCATATATCCCGAACGAATCAACAACCATTGGTATATCGAGAGTCGCTCAAGATTCGATAACTATGCAATACATCTTGAAGATCAAATTAGTGACATCGCATGTGCTACTAAGAAACCATTTCTTAAATCACATCAAGTACTCTGGCCAGAGATTTGTCACACTAATATCTCCTCAGATCGCATAGGATATCCACACTCGCAAGTATGTGGTGAATCCTTGACAACAATGCATTGACTCCTATATGTGTCGTAACTGTACCCAATCTCGACACCTGATGACCCCCTCAGAGTCGGTAAACGAGTCAAAGCACAGTACTAGCATATAGAGTCTCCATGATGTTTCAAGTCGTAAGGACTAATGGTGTACAACCAAAACCGCGGACTTTATCCACTCGATAAGTGATAACCACTTGGAAAGTCCGGATAGGGTAGTTCGACTATTCATCCTATGAATATCCATTTGCATGCTTCGAACATCTCCATGTTCCCTACCAATGAAACGTGGTACTCCGCATCGCAAATGCTAGTCTCAAACTCGAGCGATCCTTATCCTTATTATCGGACGGCTCAATCGACTAGGAACCGTTTTAGAATATACAGTGACTATAAGATGTATTTCATGATAGACATCTCCATGTTCTACCACATCTTACATACACTATAGTATATTCAAGGTCTTTATCAAAACAACAATAGTATATCACAATATAACAATATGAAGTAATATAAAGTCATTGCCATAAAAGTGTAAATAATATTAAACAAAAGATTGTTTATACAAAGAGTCAACAAAGCCCATAGCCACACAGTTGGCTCACTGGGCACCCACTCTTACAATCTCCCACTTGCCCTATAGCCAACTAGTCATACTACGTAGACCCATTGCTTCGCGATGTTTGTCAAACAATGGTCCTGGCAAAGGCTTAGTAAGTGGATCAGCGATATTGTCTGCAGAGGCCACTCGTTCGACACTGATGTCTCCTCTTTCCACAATCTCCCGGATTATGTGGTATTTCCTCAGTACGTGTTTGGATCTTTGATGAGACCTTGGTTCCTTTGCTTGAGCAACGGCACCCGTGTTGTCGCAGTACACCGGGACTGGACCAACAAATTCAGGAATGACGCCCAACTCTTGGACGAAATTCCTCATCCAAACGGCCTCTTTAGCAGCAGCTGATGCTGCAATGTATTCAGCCTCAGTGGTGGAATCCGCTGTGGTGTCCTGCTTGGAACTCTTCCAAGAGACAGCACCGCCATTGAGCATGAATACAAATCCAGAGGTTGACTTCGAGTCATCCACATCACTTTGGAAGCTAGAGTCGGTATAGCCTTCCAGTTTGAGTTCTCGTCCTCCATAAACCATGAACATATTCTTAGTCCTTCGCAAGTACTTAAGAATGTCCTTCACGGCTTTCCAATGCATCTGACCAGGATTAGACTGATATCTGCTCGTGACACTCAGAGCAAATGCTACATCCGGTCTGGTAGATATCATCCCATACATGATACTACCTATAGCTGACGCATATGGTACATGTGTCATATTCTCTATCTCTGCATCAGTCTTGGGACACATAGACTTGGATAGAGAAACTCCATGACACATGGGTAGATGTCCTCTCTTGGACCCATCCATTGAAAACCGTTTCAATATGGTATCGATGTAGGTTGATTGAGTGAGTCCTATCATTCTCTTAGATCTATCCCTATAGATCTGTATCCCAAGAATGTAGGATGCCTCACCCAAATCCTTCATCGAAAATCTACCTGATAACCATATCTTTGTTGACTGCAACATCCCTACATCATTCCCAATGAGTAGGATGTCATCAACATAAAGTACTAAGAATGTCACCGCATCCTTAACTACTTTCTTGTACACGCAAGGTTCCTCCGGGTTCTTGATGAAACCAAAATCTTTTATTGTTTCATCAAATTTCTGGTTCCAACTTCTTGATGCTTGTTTTAGACCATAAATTGATCTCTGAAGCTTGCATACCTTATGCTCGCTTCCCATGGATGTGAACCCCTCAGGCTGCCTCATATAGATTTCTTCCTTAATGTCTCCATTAAGAAAAGCAGTCTTCACATCCATCTGCCATATCTCATAGTCATACCATGCAGCTATGGCAATTAGGATTCTTATGGACTTGAACATTGCAACTGGTGAAAAGGTTTCGTCATAGTCAACTCCTTGCCTTTGAGTATAACCTTTAGCCACCAATCGCGCCTTGTAGGTCAATACCTTACCATCAGGCCCAAGCTTTCTTTTGTAGATCCATTTACACCCTATTGGAACAATTCCATCGGGAGGATCCACTAAAGACCAGACTTGGTTAGTATGCATCGAATCCAATTCTGACTGCATAGCTTCAAGCCATAAATTCGAATCCGCATCAGAAATTGCTTCCTTGAAGCTTCTTGGATCACATCCAATGTCGGGTTCATCTTGACCCTCTTCAAGAAGAAGACCATATCGAACTGGAGGTCTAGAAGTCCTCTCGGATCTTCTAGGTGCAGGCGTGTCCAGCAATGGTTCCTGAGGTGTGGGATCGTTATTTTGTATTTCGGGTTCCTCTCGAACTTCTTCGAGTTCCATCATCTCGCCTTTCTTATCCAATAAGAACTCCTTCTCCAAGAAGGTGGCATTCCGTGAAACAAACACCTTTGTTTCAGCAGGATAATAGAAATAATATCCGATTGAATTCTTCGGATACCCCACAAAATAACACAAGCTGGATCGACTATCCAACTTATCTCCCACTGTCCGCTTCACGTAAGCAGGACATCCCCAAATCCTCAAGTACGAATACTTAGGAGCTTTGCCATTCCATAACTCGTATGGTGTTTTGTCCACTGCTTTAGTGTGGACGTTGTTCAACAACAATACCGCCGTTTCAAGCGCATAGCCCCAAAACGAAGGTGGAAGCTCAGTGAAGCTCATCATAGATCGAACCATGTCCAACAAAGTTCGATTACGACGCTCCGATACACCATTAAGCTGTGGTGTCATAGGAGGAGTCCACTGAGAGAGAATCCCATTCTCTTTCAGATAGTCCAAAAACTCAGTACTCAAGTATTCTCCACCTCGATCCGATCGAAGTGCTTTAATACTTTTACCTAGCTTGTTTTCTACTTCAGCCCTGAATTCTTTGAACTTTTCAAATGCTTCAGACTTATATTTCATTAAATATAAATACCCATACCTAGAATAATCATCAGTAAAGGTAATGAAGTAGGTGTGGCCATGTTGAGTCCCTACTCTAAATGGACCACAAACATCTGTATGGATCAAATCCAACAGATTTTGACTACGTTCAGGCTTCCCCTTAAAAGGAGATTTAGTCATTTTCCCTTTTAGGCAGGATTCACAAGTAGGTAGAGAGTTAATATCAGACATATCAAACATGCCCTCTCCCACTAGCTTGTTCATCCTCCTTGAGGAAATATGACCTAGTCTAGCGTGCCAAAGGTTTGCCGGGTTTTGACTATCGATTTTCCTTTTGTTTGTTGTTGCCGGTTTGTCAATACAATTCACTGGAACGTCTTTTAGTTTTAAATTATATAGATCGTTTTCAAGTTGTCCATTTCCAATTAAACATTCTATCTTGTAAATATTGCAAATCCCATTCACAAAATTACAAGAATAACCATCTCTATCAAGCATAGAAATAGAAATAATGTTTTTAATTAAATCTGGCACAAATAAAACATCTCTCAACAATAATTTAAAACCATTCTGCAAAATTAAACAAACGTCTCCTACGGCTTTGGATTTATCTCTGGAACCATTCCCGAGCCTTGACTGGGTCTCACCCATCCTTAGCCTATTACTTCTTGTCATCATTTGCAACTCATTGCAAATATGAGATCTACATCTGGTATCCAATACCCAAGAAGTAGTATTAAGAAAAACATTTTAATGTAAAACATACCCTTTGCAGTTCGCAACTGCTTGGGGTATTCCTTGCAGTTACGTTTCCAATTACCGGGTTTCTTGCAGTGATGGCAAACTTGTTTAGACTTGTCCAATTTTGCATGTAACATTTGGCCTTGAGATCATGGTCCAACCATTTCTCTAATTCGGCCAACCTTTCGGCAGTTACATCAGCCGGGGCTGTTTTCGGAGAAGCCTTTTCTAACACTTAGAAAATCTTTTTCCGAACTTAGGACAATCTTAACTTATGGAATCATTCTGTATTGTTTACGTCAATAAGTTTGTTTTGTTGGAGAACAGAAACATGTGGATTACTGAGATAAAACAGACAATTATCGATGATTGTTTAACAATTTACTAAGACATAAAATAGGCGAATTTAATTTTATGAATCTCACTCCCACTATTTTAACGATTTCACCACCCTCTAGTGAAAACGGGAAACTTTTTCCTTAGTGAGAACATGGAGTCCAATTGATAAACTTATGGTCCCGAATAATATCAGCCAACCATAATTCTCAAAAGGTAGAGCCCAATTGCTTCCAAAGCAACCCCCATGTATTTACCTCATGTCCAATAAGGGCCCAATAATATGACGCCGTTTAAAGTGACATGTCAAGATGACCCATCAATATTAAGTTGTGATGGACGGTCGCCATGTGGATCCCCAATAATATGAGCCGATCCCATGGGAGTTCCACCCAACTTACAACATTTGTCGATCCAATGTACAGCTTTCCGACGGACGGGCCCCCCCAATAATATGAGCCGGACCGTATCCGCGGGTAGCATCACATACATTGACCGTTGATGGAAGGTAGGAACATTTAAACAATATTTAAATTTCCTTTATTTATCTTGATATAAATTTTAAATCATATTTAAAATGAGGGATTTTATTTATAAAAATATTTGTCTCATCATTTTTAATTTATTGCATGCATTGCCGGATTCACGCAATTTATGTCTAAACATGCATACAATCATAATATCACATATTATATAGGATGATCGATTCCATTTCTAATTGACCCGTGGTTGCCAATCACGGGTCTTAGTCCAATCCTAGGTAATATGCAGTATGCAAATGCAATCCTATTACATATGCTTCCAATTTACATTTCTTCAGTCTTCATTGTCTGCTGGACCCACCATCTTCAAATCTTGATCTCCCACTAAATCTAATGTATTTACAATTAAATAACAATGACAAGTAGGGGATACATTTTTAGGGGGTGGGAACGGGCTATAAACCAAGCCCACTTTTATTACATATGACATTCATATCGGGCCATAAACCAGGCCCATTAATAAAACCAACAACAATAAAGACAAAATGTAAATTCCTAACATACACCTACAAAATTGGTCATGGCAATCGATCATCCTTATCCAATAACATTTAATTCAAAATTAATTTATTGGATAACATGCTGTGGCAATTCAAATTTAAACAAGATAAAATCATATTTTATATATAAAATCACATTTCACATATAAAATCATATTTTATCTCCATATCAAATAAAATCATATTTTATCTATAAAATCCAATTTTACAAATAAAATCATATTTTATCTAATATATCATAAGATCATATCTTATCATCAATTGTACCAAAATAATTGATTTCAAAATTCAATTTACGGATAAAATATTAAAATTTTCCAAAAATTCAAATTTATCCAAAATCAATTTTAAAATTTACGGACTCGAACAATTCGATCCGAAATCTCGTGAACCAATCAAAAACAATTTTTGACCGGACCAAAAATAAAATTTTTAAATATTAAAATTAATAAAAATTAAAAATTAATTTTTCCCGCGGGCCACCCGGGACACTCCCGGGTCGGCCCGCACCCGGGGCGCGGGCCGGGGGCAGCCCGGCTGCCCCCTTAGGGCAGCGCCTGGCGCCGCCCCTGGGCGGCGCCGTGCGCTGCCCTGGGCGGCGCCGAGCGCCGCCCTGCGCAGCGCCCAGCGCTGCGCTGGGCAGCGCCGAGCGCCGCCCCTGGGCAGCGCCGAGCGCTGCCCTGCGCAGCGCCCAGCGCTGCGCTGGGCAGCGCACAGCGCTGCCCTGGGCGGCGCCGTGCGCCGCCCTGGGCGGCGACGGTCGCCGCCTTGGGCGGCGCTGTGCGCCCCCTTTGGGCGGCGCCGTGCGCCGCCCGGGGCAGCAACAATTGCTGCCCCACCGGGCAGCGATCCAATCGCTGCCCGGGTTTTGCCCCGAAAAAAATTTTTTTTTATTAAAAATATTTATTTTGTTTCATAAACCGAGACTCAAAAATTTTGTACAATTGATTATTCAATCGATTGATCTGAGCAACCTGGCTCTGATACCACTGTTGGAAAACTGGCGAGTTCCCAGACCAATTACGATTGATACCCGGTGCAGCGGAAGTTTAAAAAATTTTTCTCATGGAACGATTCCATGGTGTGGGTATCAACCATACAACGATTGAATTATTGTGTGTGTAAAATTTAAATAACAATTAAATAAATTTTACCTCAAATCTCGCAACGAGATTAATGGACACCAACAGAACAATTCTGTTCTTGTTGTCTCTCCCTGGAACCGATGAACGCCTTCAATCAGGTCCACGAACAGAGGTTTAATCCCTCTGATAGATTGCACTAGAAAATCTATCAGAAGTTTTCTGCGAAGAGAATACACGAATTTGATTCGTTATTCCTTACTGCGATTCAAAATCACAGACCGGAAAATCTCGGGCAGAGGTAGGGAGGGGCGGCCGAAATATTCTTAAGAGAGGCTAGGGTTTTTCGAAAATTAGCTCTCAAAAATTATGACCTGTTGTGTGTAATTTCTGTACTGAAATAACTTATTTATAATGCAGGCCACTAACACCTTAGGGCCCATTAGTCATAAGCTGGGGCCCGACAAGCAAAGCCCGCTCGTTCAGAAATTAATATAAAATTCATCTTGACTCCGATTGATGAAACGATTTCACCAATGTGCACAGAAACCATTTCTGCACGTTTTAAAGTCAAAATAAATTTTCCTGAATCCGAATTCAGTGGTTTCCAAAAATGTCCATCCCTATGTCATTTTAGGAAATCCTACTCCCTTACTCTTATTTAAGAAGTCCAACTCCTTAGTTCATTAAATTTAACTCTTTAAATTTAACTATCTCAACGGGGATTAAAACTCCATTACACTGTGTGACCCTCAATGGTTCAGGGATACAGCTAGCCGTGGGCTCACAACTCCTTGTGACTCGGAACAACACTTTCCGACTTGCCCAACGAATCATGGTAAAGCGCCTAGCAACATCGCCCCATGATTCCCTAGGTATCACTGATAGTGCCTACAAGAACCAGTAGATTTTGGTTAACGTACAGTACGGTCCCTTCATCCATATATCCCGATCGAATCAACAACCATTGGTATATCGAGAGTCGCTCAAGATTCGATAACTATGCAATACATCTTGAAGATCAAATTAGTGACATCGCATGTGCTACTAAGAAACCATTTCTTAAATCACATCAAGTACTCTGGCCAGAGATTTGTCACACTAATATCTCCTCAGATCGCATAGGATATCCACACTCGCAAGTATGTGGTGAATCCTTGACAACAATGCATTGACTCCTATATGTGTCGTAACTGTACCCAATCTCGACACCTAATGACCCCCTCAGAGTCGGTAAACGAGTCAAAGCACAGTACTAGCATATAGAGTCTCCATGATGTTTCAAGTCGTAAGGACTAATGGTGTACAACCAAAACCGCGGACTTTATCCACTCGATAAGTGATAACCACTTGGAAAGTCCGGATAGGGTAGTTCGACTATTCATCCTATGAATATCCATTTGCATGCTTCGAACATCTCCATGTTCCCTACCAATGAAACGTGGTACTCCGCATCGCAAATGCTAGTCTCAAACTCGAGCGATCCTTATCCTTATTATCGGACGGCTCAATCGACTAGGAACCGTTTTAGAATATACAGTGACTATAAGATGTATTTCATGATAGACATCTCCATGTTCTACCACATCTTACATACACTATAGTATATTCAAGGTCTTTATCAAAACAACAATAGTATATCACAATATAACAATATGAAGTAATATAAAGTCATTGCCATAAAAGTGTAAATAATATTAAACAAAAGATTGTTTATACAAAGAGTCAACAAAGCCCATAGCCACACAGTTGGCTCACTGGGCACCCACTCTTACAATAAGTGGCTAGACAAAGCTGGAAGTACGCTGGTGCAGAAGGTGGTTGAGAAGAAAAATCTGGACAGATTTGGGTTCTGTAGAAGATGGGTTCGATTGGGCAATGCATTGGCTTGGCTTGGACCAGGGCTGGGTCAGGTACTTGCCCCTGGATCTTGGGAATATTTTGGTGCCGGTGCTCCGGCCATTGGTTGCCGGAGTTTGTCGGAATATGCCAAATATTAGAAATTCTACAGGATAGAGAGCAGTTTGAGCGGTTTTAGAATAATAATTCGTACGGACTGTAGGACTCGATTTATAGGCTGGTTTCAGCTTGGTTAGAACCCCAAGACCTTGGAAAAGGTTGGGTCAGTTGGGCTCCGGCTAGTGATGGCCGGAGCTGGGCGGCCAAAGCCCAAAAATGGCCGAGGTGTGCTGCTGCCACGTGAAGAGAGTTGAAGGAAGTGGTGTGTACTGTTTTAGGGCAAGTCGGGCAGTAGGGTCAGGGTCTCGGGCAGGGTTGTTCCGGGTCGGGTTAGGATGTTTTAGGGTCATGACATATGGGTACGGGTCTGGGTTATTTTATTTTGGGTTCAGGTAATTTAATTAGTGATTAAATGTTTAAGTTATGAATATTTTAATTTGGGTTAGATTATTTATTATTTGGGCTAGATTAGGTGTTAATGGGCCAAATTAATAATAATGGGCCAGATTAAGTTGTTAATGGACTTAATAAGTTTATTGGATCAAGTTAAGTATTAATGATATTGAATAATATATTTGGGCTAAAAATCTAAGTTAATGGGCATAAGTTAAGTTATTGGGTCAGTCTATAATTTTATGAGTTTAATTCTAAGGGGTCAGCAGCTCGAACAAGTCCATGGAAAATAAAAAGGGTTCGTAAATATATATTTAATTCATGCATGTATTTTATTAGTTATATAAGTATGATTTTTAAGAAAATAAATTAAATATATATTTACGGGCAAATTTTCATGAAATAAAGGAATAATGAGAATTTTTAAGTTCATGCATCATGTAAGAATTTTTATGATAAGTTTAAATGCATATTAAGAAAAATATATTTTTATGGAAGTTGAAGTGAAGGTGGAAAGTGATGTGGTTGGAGGCCGGGATACCTGGGCCCGGTGACCTTCCTAATGATGTTTATGTTATGATGAGCTTATGGATCCAGCTGAGAGGTGGTGAAGTGGCAGCACAGAGGTGGAAACCCCACCGCCACGTACGTTGGTTTAAGATTGATCAATCTCTTAGTATGAGGCCACCGACATGGATACGACCTATTGATAACTAAGAATTCATGATATGTTATTTTGACGAAAATTATAAAGTATGATGAATTATGTTATAGCATGATGATTTAGCAGTATGATTATTTATTTATGTTTATATGCATATAATTTTAAGATCATGCACGTATAATTATTATTCACGTATTTTATATGATGTGTGCTTGTGTGTGGTTTCATTTTGTTATGTAAGGATAGAACGTGCTGAGCCTTTAGGCTCACTAGATTTAAATGGTGCAGGTGAGCAAAATGTCAATAAGGATAATGTGTTCCCGACTGGCGGCGAGGGCGTATGAGTTTCCAAGCAGCTAGAACCCGTGACCATCGCTCAATTATGATGATTTTTATGTTGAGATTTAGAACATGTGTTTCCGCATATGTTTATTATGTCATATTTTTGTGTATGCATGGATTTTAGATTTAAGTATTTATTTTCTAAGTTTGCATGGATGTTAGTTTTATTTATTTATTTTAATGTTTGCATGGATTTTGGTGTAGAATTATTATTTAGAAATGTCATTATGGAATTTTTATAAATGAATATTTAGTAATTAATTTTAAGTATTTAATTGCATGCGTGTACTTTTATTGTATTTATTGTGCATTTGTATTTTAAATTAAGTAAAGTTATTTTTTTGTACGATATATATATATGTATGGTCATATATATATTCATATTCATTATTTTATAGTTAGATATTTTAAAAAAAAATATTCAGTAGTAGTTTTAGGATGTTTCATTTGGTATCAGAGCCATGATCCTTGGAGGGTGACTAGCCTGCTGCTCGGAGCTCAGAAACCGCACTGCCAGTCTGTAAGTTTTAAGTGTTTTAAATTATGATTTATGCATGGGACACATGAGTTATGTTTTTAATGATTTGTGAAAATGAGAATTTAAAGTTACGACAGTCTTAAAGTCGAAAATATTAGTTATGCATTGTGATTTACGTGGGGAAATATGTGGTGGTGCAGTATGCCTCCTAGACAGATGAACCGACGCGGGAATCCTCCACTTCCGCAGAACCCTCTTACAGCATTGGAGCAGGCCAATGCAAATATGATGGCGGGGATCACTGCTCTGTTGGAGCAGCAAGCTGCACGACCTAGGCTTACCCATGATGAGGACGTGGCTGAATGGTTCCAGAAGAAGGGACCAAAAGAGTTTACAGGCACCACTGATCCGCTCATTGCGGAGGGATGGATCCGATCACTGGAGTCTATCTTTGACTACATGGGAATTACTGATGTGGACAAGGTCAAGTGTGCTGTTTATATGATGAGAGGGGATGCAGCCTCTTGGTGGGAGGGCGCTGTTAGAGGCGTGAACCTACCTACTTTGACTTGGACAGAATTCAGACGTATGTTCTTTGCCAAGTATTTCACTGAGGATGTGCGCAGCCGCATGATCCGGGAGTTCATGAGTCTTCGTCAGGGGGACAAGTCTGTGGTGGAGTACATTACACAGTTCGAGAGGGGGTGTCGCTTCGTACCCCTTATTGCTGACAGTGCGCCGGATAAACTGAGACAGTTTGTTGATGGGTTGAGGGATGACATCAAGCATGACGTTTGCATGTTGGACGTCCCTACTTATGAGGCTGCAGTTAGTAGGGCATTGCGATCCGAGGATGGTAGGAAGGAGATCTTGAGGGAGCAGCAGAGGAAGAGACAGTTCCAACCATCGTACCACGAGTCGTATCCACAGCAGGATGCAAAGAAGTAGTCCACTGGGCCGTCGAAGGGCCCAAACCCACTGAGACAGCAAGGAACTATCGTTCCTCGTGCAGAAGCACTACCTCTCTGCCAGAAATGCCAGAAGCCCCATCCAGGACCGTGCATGAAGGGATCAGGCATGTGCTACCATTGCAAGGAACCGGGACACATTATGCTGCACTGTCCCAAGAAGAATGCTGCCGGACGAGTCTTTGTGATGCAGGCAGAGGAAGCTGTGCCGGATACTTTTCGCATCACGGGTAATTTTACTTAACACATTAAATTGGTCGTATTTGGATTTCTCGATTCGGAACTACACGAGGAAACCTGTTCTTGCCTAGAGTTCGTTTCAATTTCGAGGACGAAATTCCATTTAAGGGGGAGAGAATTGTAACGCCCAGAAATTCGTCACATAAATCCTCATGCATAACTAGGGGATTTAATAATTTTAAAATAATGTGAAAATATGTCAAATTGTTTTTCTGAGTGATTATTTAAATTATGTGATTTATTTGCATGTTTTAAATATTTTTTTTTTTGGCATTTAAATTTGTTTGATGTGATTTATGAATTTATTTGAAAAAGTTTATTTTATGATCGCGTAGGCGGGGCCGTGGACGGACGAGATGTTATTTTCACCCAAAATATTTTATAAGATTTTTAGGAGCCTTAAAATATTATTTTAAGATATTATTTCATGAAAATTATAGTATTTATATATATATATATATACATATATATATATTTATGTGCCCGTTTTTACCCAAAATAAGTTATTTTTATGACTTTTATTAACCTTTAAAAATCCCTTAATTATATATTTCGGGATTTTCATGCTATTATCAGATTAATATGTTTTTATGAGTGTTAAATTCTATTTTATTATGGTATATTATCTTTTTAAATAATTAATGTATTTATCCAAAAATATTCTACCCTAATTCCTCCCTAAACCCCGTTTCTTTCCCCTTAGCCGCCTCCCTCATCAGTTCTTCACCCCCTTCATCACGTACCAACAGAGAACACAGCACACACGATTTTCTTGAGGTTTTTCGGCAAGGTTTTACGAGCCATTCGTTCCGGTGAGCCCGATACGCGTTGATTTCAACGTTTTGTCCAAATCTTCAACAAGGCACGTTTGATTCCATTCTTGAACACCATTTAAATTATATTACACTGATTTTATGTATACAAGATCTGATATTTCATGTGTTTGTGATTTAGAAATTGAAACATTTAAGTTCATGCATGAAACTCACGTTTTTGCACTTATTGGTTCGATTTATGCAAGTTTCTGGACGTGGGCTGGTTCGAACTGCTGCCTTATGGTTCTTGGGTCTAGGAGGGTCTCTTAGGGTCAAAATGGCTGGGTGGTTCGACCATATAAGTGGCTAGATAAAGCTGGAAGTATGCTGGTGCAGAAGGTGGTTGAGCAGAAAAATCTGGACAGATTTGGGTTTTGTAGAAGATGGGTTCGATTGGGCAATGCATTGGCTTGGCTTGGACCAGGGCTGGGTCAGGTACTTGCCCCTGGATCTTGGGAAGATTTTGGTGTAGGTGCTCCGGCCATTGGTGGCCGGAGTTTGTCGGAATATGCCAAATACTAGAACTGCTACAGGATAGAGAGCAGTTTGAGCGGTTTTAGAATAATAATTCGTACGGACTGTAGGACTCGAGTTATGGGCTGGTTTCAGCTTGGTTAGAACCCCAAGACCTTGGGAAAGGTTGGGTCAGTTGGTCTCCGGCCAGTGATGGCCGGAGCTGGGCGGCCAAAGCCCAAAAATGGCCGAGGTGTGCTGCTGCCATGTGAAGAGAGTTGAAGGAAGTGGTGTGTACTGTTTTAGGGCAAGTCGAGCAGTAGGGTCAGGGTCTCGGGCAGGGTTGTTCCGGGTCGGGTTAGGATGTTTTAGGGTCATGACATATGGGTACGGGTCTGGGTTATTTTATTTTGGGTTCAGGTAATTTAATTAGTGATTAAATGTTTAAGTTATGAATATTTTAATTTGGGTTAGATAATTTATTATTTGGGCCAGATTAGGTGTTAATGGGCCAAATTAAGAATAATGGGCCAGATTAAGTTGTTAATGGACTTAATAAGTTTATTGGGTCAAGTTAAGTATTAATGATATTGAATAATATATTTGGGCTAAAAATCTAAGTTAATAGGCATAAGTTAAGTTATTGGGTCAGTCTATAATTTTATGAGTTTAAGTCTAAGGGGTCAGCAGCTCGAACAAGTCCATGAAAAATAAGAAGGGTTCGTAAATATATATTTAATTCATGCATGTATTTTATTAGTTATATAAGTATGATTTTTAAGAAAATAAATTAAATATATATTTACGGGCAAATTTTCATGAAATAAAGAAATAATGAGAATTTTTAAGTTCATGCATCATGTAAGAATTTTTATGATAAGTTTAAATGCATGTTAAGAAAAATATATTTTTATGAAAGTTGAAGTGAAGGTGAAAAGTGATGTGGTTGGAGGCCGGGATACCTGGGCCCGGTGACCTTCCTAATGATGTTTATGTTATGATGAGCTTATGGATCCAGCTGAGAGGGCTGGTGAAGTGGCAACACAGAGGTGGAAACCCCACCGCCACGTACGTTGGTTTAAGATTGATCAATCGCTTAGTATGAGGCCACCGACATGGATACGACCTATTGAGAACTAAGAATTCATGATATGTTATTTTGACGAAAATTATAAAGTATGATGAATTATGTTATAGCATGATGATTTAGCAGTATGATTATTTATTTATGTTTATATGCATATAATTTTAATATCATGCACGTATAATTATTATTCACGTATTTTATATGATGTGTGCTTGTGTGTGGTTTCATTTTGTTATGTAAGGATAGAACGTGCTGAGCCTCTAGGCTCACTAGATTTAAATGGTGCAGGTGAGCAAAATGTCAATAAGGATAATGTGTTCCCGACTGGCGGTGAGGGCGTATGAGTTTCCAAGCAGCTAGAACCCGTGACCATCGCTCAATTATGATGATTTTTATGTTGAGATTTAGAACATGTGTTTCCGCATATGTTTATTATGTCATATTTTTGTGTATGCATGGATTTTAGATTTAAGTATTTATTTTCTAAGTTTGCATGGATGTTAGTTTTATTTATTTATTTTAATGTTTGCATGGATTTTGGTGTAGAATTATTATTTAGAAATGTCATTATGGAATTTTTATAAATGAATATTTAGTAATTAATTTTAAGTATTTAATTGCATGCGTGTACTTTTATTGTATTTATTGTGCATTTGTATTTTAAATTAAGTAAAGTTATTTTTTTGTACGATATATATATATGTATGGTCATATATATATTCATATTCATTATTTTATAGTTAGATATTTTAAAAAAAAAATATTCAGTAGTAGTTTTAGGATGTTTCATTTGGTATCAGAGCCATGATCTTTGGAGGGTGACTAGCCTGCTGCTCGGAGCTCAAAAACCGCACTGCCAGTCTGTAAGTTTTAAGTGTTTTAAATTATGATTTATGCATGGGACACATGAGTTATGTTTTTAATGATTTGTGAAAATGAGAATTTAAAGTTACGACAGTCTTAAAGTCGAAAATATTAGTTATGCATTGTGATTTACGTGGGGAAATATGTGGTGGTGCAGTATGCCTCCTAGACAGATGAACCGACGCGGGAATCCTCCACCTCCGCAGAACCCTCTTACAGCATTGGAGCAGGCCAATGCAAATATGATGGCGGGGATCACTGCTCTGTTGGAGCAGCAAGCTGCACGACCTAGGCTTACCCATGATGAGGACGTGGCTGAATGGTTCCAGAAGAAGGGACCAAAGGAGTTTACAGGCACCACTGATCCGCTCATTGCGGAGGGATGGATCCGATCACTGGAGTCTATCTTTGACTACATGGGAATTACTGATGTGGACAAGGTCAAGTGTGCGGTTTATATGATGAGAGGGGATGCAGCCTCTTGGTGGGAGGGCGCTATTAGAGGCGTGAACCTACCTACTTTGACTTGGACAGAATTCAGATGTATGTTCTTTGCCAAGTATTTCACTGAGGATGTGCGCAGCCGCATGATCCGGGAGTTCATGAGTCTTCGTCAGGGGGACAAGTCTGTGGTGGAGTACATTACACAGTTCGAGAGGGGGTGTCGCTTCGTACCCCTTATTGCTGACAGTGCGCCGGATAAACTGAGACAGTTTGTTGATGGGTTGAGGGATGACATCAAGCATGACGTTCACATGTTGGACGTCCCTACTTATGAGGCTGCAGTTAGTAGGGCATTGCGATCCGAGGATGGTAGGAAGGAGATCTTGAGGGAGCAGCAGAGGAAGAGACAGTTCCAACCATCGTACCACGAGTCGTATCCACAGCAGGATGCAAAGAAGTAGTCCACTGGGCCGTCGAAGGGCCCAAACCCACTGAGACAGCAAGGAACTATCGTTCCTCGTGCAGAAGCACTACCTCTCTGCCAGAAATGCCAGAAGCCCCATCCAGGACCGTGCATGAAGGGATCAGGCATGTGCTACCATTGCAAGGAACCGGGACACATTATGCTGCACTGTCCCAAGAAGAATGCTGCCGGACGAGTCTTTGTGATGCAGGCAGAGGAAGCTGTGCCGGATACTTTCCACATCACGGGTAATTTTACTTAACACATTAAATTGGTCGTATTTGGATTTCTCGATTCGGAACTACACGAGGAAACCTGTTCTTGCCTAGAGTTCGTTTCAATTTCGAGGACGAAATTCCATTTAAGGGGGAGAAAATTGTAACGCCCAGAAATTCGTCACATAAATCCGCATGCATAACTAGGGGATTTAATAATTTTAAAATAATGTGAAAATATGTCAAATTGTTTTTATGAGTGATTATTTAAATTATGTGATTTATTTGCATGTTTTAAATATTTTTTTTTTTGGCATTTAAATTTGTTTGATGTGATTTATGAATTTATTTGAAAAATTTTATTTTATGATCGCGTAGGCGGGGCCGTGTACGGACGAGATGTTATTTTCACCCAAAATATTTTATAAGATTTTTAGGAGCCTTAAAATATTATTTTAAGATATTATTTCAAGAAAATTATAGTATTTATATATATATATATACATATATATATGTTTATGTGCCCGTTTTTACCCAAAATAAGTTATTTTTATGACTTTTATTAACCTTTAAAAATCTCTTAATTATATATTTCGGGATTTTCATGCTATTATCAGATTAATATGTTTTTATGAGTGTTAAATTCTATTTTATTATGGTATATTATCTTTTTAAATAATTAATGTATTTATCCAAAAATATTCTACCCTAATTCCTCCCTAAACCCAGTTTCTTTCCCCTTAGCCGCCTCCCTCATAAGTTCTTCACCCCCTTCATCACGTACCAACAGAGAACACAGCACACACGATTTTCTTGAGGTTTTTCGGCAAGGTTTTACGAGCCGTTCGTTCCGGTGAGCCCGATACGCGTTGATTTCAACATTTTGTCCAAATCTTCAACAAGGCACGTTTGATTCCATTCTTGAACACCATTTAAATTATATTACACTGATTTTATGTATACAAGATCTGATATTTCATGTGTTTGTGATTTAGAAATTGAAACATTTAAGTTCATGCATGAAACTCACGTTTTTGCACTTATTGGTTCGGTTTATGCAAGTTTCTGGACGTGGGCTGGTTCGAACTGCTGCCTTATGGTTCTTGGGTCTAGGAGGGTCTCTTAGGGTCAAAATGGCTGGGTGGTTCGACCATATAAGTGGCTAGATAAAGCTGGAAGTATGCTGGTGCAGAAGGTGGTTGAGCAGAAAAATATGGACAGATTTGGGTTCTGTAGAAGATGGGTTCGATTGGGCAATGCATTGGCTTGGCTTGAACCAGGGCTGGGTCAAGTACTTGCCCCTGGATCTTGGGAAGATTTTGGTGCCGGTGCTCCGGCCATTGGTGGCCGGAGTTTGTCGGAATATGCCAAATACTAGAACTGCTACACGATAGAGAGCAGTTTGAGCGGTTTTAGAATAATAATTCGTACGGACTGTAGGACTCGAGTTATGGGCTGGTTTCAGCTTGGTTAGAACCCCAAGACCTTGGGAAAGGTTGGGTCAGTTGGGCTCCGGCCAGTGATGGCCGGAGCTGGGCGGCCAAAGCCCAAAAATGGCCGAGGTGTGCTGCTGCCACGTGAAGAGAGTTGAAGAAAGTGGTGTGTACTGTTTTAGGGCAAGTCGGGCAGTAGGGTCAGGGTCTCGGGCAGGGTTGTTCCGGGTCGGGTTAGGATGTTTTAGGGTCATGACATATGGGTACGGGTCTGGGTTATTTTATTTTTGGTTCAGGTAATTTAATTAGTGATTAAATGTTTAAGTTATGAATATTTTAATTTGGGTTACATAATTTATTATTTGGGCCAGATTAGGTGTTAATGGGCCAAATTAATAATAATGGGCCAGATTAAGTTGTTAATGGACTTAATAAGTTTATTGGGTCAAGTTAAGTATTAATGATATTGAATAATATATTTGGGCTAAAAATCTAAGTTAATAGGCATAAGTTAAGTTATTGGGTCAGTCTATAATTTTATGAGTTTAAGTCTAAGGGGTCAGCAGCTCGAACAAGTCCATGGAAAATAAGAAGGGTTCGTAAATATATATTTAATTCATGTATGTATTTTATTAGTTATATAAGTATGATTTTTAAGAAAATAAATTAAATATATATTTACGGGCAAATTTTCATGAAATAAAGAAATAATGAGAATTTTTAAGTTCATGCATCATGTAAGAATTTTTATGATAATTTTAAATGCATGTTAAGAAAAATATATTTTTATGGAAGTTGAAGTGAAGGTGGAAAGTGATGTGGTTGGAGGCCGGGATACCTGGGCCCGGTGACCTTCCTAATGATGTTTATGTTATGATGAGCTTATGGATCCAGCTGAGAGGGCTGGTGAAGTAGCAGCATAGAGGTGGAAACCCCACCGCCACGTACGTTGGTTTAAGATTGATCAATCGCTTAGTATGAGGCCACCGACATGGATACGACCTATTGAGAACTAAGAATTCATGATATGTTATTTTGACGAAAATTATAAAGTATGATGAATTATGTTATAGCATGATGATTTAGCAGTATGATTATTTATTTATGTTTATATGCATATAATTTTAAGATCATGCACGTATAATTATTATTCACGTATTTTATATGATATGCGCTTGTGTGTGGTTTCATTTTGTTACGTAAGGATAGAACGTGCTGAGCTTTTAGGCTCACTAGATTTAAATGGTGCAGGTGAGCAAAATGTCAATAATGATAATGTGTTCCCGACTGACGGCAAGGGCGTATGAGCTTTCAGGCGGCTAGAACCCGTGACCATCGCTCAATTATGATGTTTTTTATGTTAAGATTTAAAACATTTGTTTCCGCATATGTTTATTATGTCAGATTTTTGTGTATGCATGGATTTTTGATTTAAGTATTTATTTTCTAAATTTGCATGGATGTTAGTTTTATTTATTTATTTTAATGTTTGCATGGATTTTAGTGTAAAATTATTATTTAGAAATGTCATTATAGAATTTTTATAAATAAATATTTAGTAATTAATTTTAAGTATTTAATTGCATGCGTGTACTTTTATTGTATTTATTGTGCATTTATATTTTAAATTAAGTAAAGTTATTTTTTATACGATATATATATGTATGGTCATATATATATTCATATTTATTACTTTATAGTTAGAGATTTAAAAAAAAAATATTCAGTAGTAGTTTTAGGATGTTTCACATCTCCAATCTTAATCTTAACATAACAAATTTTAAAAAAATAATTAAAATTTTTAGTCAAAATTCATTCATCGATAATGAGAAAAATTTGAAATTTTTTTAAAATATTGATAGAAAAATAATATATGATTTTTTAATATTTTTCTAATAGTAACAGTTCCACTTATGCATGATAAATAAATTAATTTAATCGCAGAATATTTTTATCCCCAATTAAAAGTTATTTCAAATGACAAACATTTTTCATATAATAAATTTTTTACAATAATATACAATAATATTTAACTTAAAAAACATTTTTAAAATACATAAAAAAAAATAGACCCTAATTATCTATAATTTTAGCAATATGTGTTTTTGAAATGAAGTGTAATTGACATTAAGATAATTTTTGAAAGGGTGGGGACTTCACCATACCCTGACCCATAAGCAGTAGCCTTTATCTATGTTCCACTTGACATAATAATATCATTGGATGATCGAAATTCACACCATATTTTTAAATCATAATCATATGGAAAGAAACACGTGCAATACAGGAAAAGCCTAATGACGGGTAACAAACCGTGGACTATAGTACCCAAGTACCCAAGTCCCCACGAATCCATATGGCCCCAACTGATCCACCAATAGGTCGAGTCAGGCGTAGATCACTCGATAAAACATGGGGCAGCTTCAAGCATGATAAAATGGAATTTTTGACAGTTGACTAGGAGGCAATCCACACAATAATGCAAAATTCACGTACATATGAAGTATTAAAGTTACATTAAACCAACGAGGGGTCAATATGTTCCTCCCAACAAACCCTTCTCAAAAACAGAACTATAATAGCGAGCCACCTACAACAATAGTATGATTTTTTCAACCTGGAGAAGTATTAGTAAAAAAACCATCATTTAAATGATCCCAACATAAAAACATACTCATGGCAGTCATGGCCAATGGGAAGTTTAAATCAAATTTCCTACTCGTACAAGTGAACTCACACATAAGATGTTGATGTACCTATTCGCATTAAGCTGGTGCAGTCTCGGATTTGTCTGTATCCATAGGCCGTCCATCGGCTGATGCTAATTCTTCTCCAGATTCTGCAGTGTCGCATGTGTTTGTGTTATCCGGCCCTTGAGATTGGGACTCGCCTCCTTGGGATGATGATGCCGGTGAAGGTGCATCAGGCGTGACCAGTTTTGCGGGCTTTGGCTTCATCAAGATAGGCCTGCAAAACCTGTAAAGGTATTCGTAGACTTGGATATACATTTAGCAGAAACTAAAAAAGAATACTGAAGATGATTTGAATATTTATCGTCGACAAGGAACATTGCAAACATGTGAGAAAAGAGACGTCAAGCATTGATTTCACAATTCAAGGATTAGTGAGACTTTAATTTCAGACTGATACATCCAAAATTGGATGTCCATTCAAAAAGACAGCATCACTCCACTATTAGCTAAAACCATGCAGCAAGGGTAAAATAGTTGTTGTCAAAGCTTCGAGACATGCTTGTGCATCTCAAATAAAAATAAGTGCATCAAGTTTCAAAGAGAGAATGGATGAAACATATTAACTATCAACTGGAAAATGTTCATAATCAATCATGAACCAATTCTGCAATACCTGTCAAGAGCATCAGCTTTCTTCCTCACTTCAGCAGACAAAAGAACTGGAGTTACATACTTTGGAAGTAAATCCTGATGTTGTATTTTCTCTCTTAACCAAGCTTCAGCTACCACGCATTCATTTAAAACCTGAGCAGTTAGAATGACAAAAGTTGCTCAACACCATGAAGCATATATTAACAATGCATGAGTGTATAGGCATATGGACAACACTGAACCTTTTGTTTCTCAGCTAAATCAATGTGATCAAATTTGGGATCGTCTGCCAATGCTGCTTCCCTGTAACTATTGATGCAATAACTAAGTTGATCGATCACAGTTCCCCGGTCTGTATGCTCCTTGTAACGCTGCTCTACAGGGTCACCTTGCTATAAACCCCAACAAAATACATCATAAATTTTGAAAATGAGAAGCAAAAAGATGTGCAGAAGCTGAACTTCAAGGGACTTGCCTTCTTGAGCTCCTCAAGTTTAGCTACATAAACACCTTTGGTTTCATCTTCCCCATCCTCGTACAACCAATCTTCTACCTCTTGTAATCTAGAAATAAATTGCTCTCTCTCTGGATCGGATATGAACTCATGATATTTGTCATGAAGCTGCATGCACAAAAGGACGTTGGCACCTGAATGTCTTAAGCCAGGAACTAGCAATACCGACATACTGTAGCATACCTTATTTCGCATTTCATAGACATAAGCCTCAACAGCATTTTTTTTGTCTTTGGTTTCTTCCATTACACGATCCTGCAACGCCATCTCAAATTCCTTCTCTACCGCCTTTTGCAATTCCGAGGCCGAGAGTCCCCCGAATACAACTTCGGACACGGTTATGCTAGTTTTCTTTATCTTCTTCTTTGGAACTTCCACCTGATGAACAGAAAACATATTTGGAGCTGAGAGAACACAAACTCTACTATGATTAGCTAGACAATCACACAAGCAACAAGAAAAGGGAGAGAATTAGAGCACACAATTAACTTCAAAAAGAGTTATTCAGCACAAAAAGGCAAGCTCGATTTGGTAGTTGATAGGAGCAAATAATATTTGATTCAAACACTTGTGACTCAAGATCCCAATAAAAATCCGAAACAGTATGAACAAGAGCAGAGAAAATTTCTCCAAAGCTAGTTCACGGAGAGAGGGAAGTCACCGGCCATGAAAACTTAACCATTGTAAGCTAACCTTCTTATCTGTTTCCATCTGAGAAAACTTGTCCCCAGTCTCTGGCACACCATTTTCCGCTTCTGGAGCATCAGTTTTAGCATCTTGCATATTCACATCAGTGTCAGCGATACTGGGTGTAGCAGGATCAGTATGAACCTCGTCAGTTTCCATCTTTGTTGGGTCCTTTCCTGACTCTTTCACTACTGGAGCTTCAATTTCCTCCTCTTCCAAGAGCTGGCATAAGATAAAACCATGAAAATCGACCGACCAAACAGAACAGTGATTTTAAAGTTAAAAAAATGAAGAAAATAACAACCACTTTGGTTGACAAAATATCACGCAATCAACTATGTTGTGCATAAGATAACCATAAAGGCTGACACTTTTCTTGCAATCCACTATGTTGTATGTACCAAAACAAATAATATCCACAGTCCATAAGAACATCACTTCAAATATAAACTGTATTATGGCACCATTCCTTCTAAAATATATTGATCATTATTAACTGGGTTCCTTCTACTTATCCTATTTTTTATGTATGTTGCCATATAAATTAATATCTGATTATATTTTTGAAATAACATGCCAAAAAGGCACAGATAATCACGTAGAATTGACCCTGGTACACGGCTTGAGATATATACTGCTGCGAAAATTCTGTTACAGGGTAATGGTAGATTGTATCAAGGCAGAGAAATGAGACAATTTCCTTTTTATTTTCCCTATCTTGATTACTCTTGACTAACCTCAGTTCTTGTTTCCAAGAACATTTGTCAAACAGCCATCATAATATTACATTAAAGAATTAAAGAACTCGATCACGTGAACCTACCGTGGCTGATTCGACTGACACAATACCATGAAGATTCAGACGTACTTTAACCTTCAATTTAGAGCGACCATCATTTGTGGATAGGAAAGGTCCCACCTGAGAGCAAGCCCAATGACAGTTTGAGTAAAAGAACAGAAGCAGTAACACATACAAAAAATTAAGTTAATAATCTACCATACAAAAATATGTTTATATATATACTACCGTGTATGTACTAATCTTTGTGGGTGCCTGCAACTCACTGACATCAGTGTATTGCATATCTACTGTAAAGGTGCCCGATCGGTAGAAAGTCAAAGCCTTCATACTTGGTATAGGATTACCCTTGGGAAATACGATTGTGCTCTGCTGGTTATCTGCTGCTCCGTTTTGCACATCTGAAGCAGTACTTTTCCATGATAGTGAAATGGTGTAAGGGAAACTCTCATTCACCTGCAAAAAAGGGACCAACAAGATCATAATCCAAGAATTATGTAATTGTTATGGTCCTTTGTATAGTGGGCATAGGATAAAACAAGTCCATGGCTTATAAAGCCTTAGAAAGTGTAAGGTCCAGTGATTCACTAATTCACTCACTAGATTTTAAATGATTTTTTATTATTATTTTATGTATTTATTTAGGAGATTTAGAATTTATGTTATGATTGTGCTGATGTTTTAATGTTGCTAGTTAAGTTTAATGCTTTCAGTTTGAGATTAGTTTTGGACTGAGAAAAACGAGACTAGCCTACGAATGAGATTAAACAAATATTTCAAAGTTATTTTAAGTTCAATGTTTGGTTTAGTTTTATTATAAAAAGTAGAGGAGAAAAATTTTAAAAGTCAAGCTTGGTGACTAATGGCCGACTTCCAAGCCCATTAGTCATATAAGGAGTTGGCGTTCATTTTTTTATTCTATTTCTCTCCCCAACGCCGCCTACCCCTTCCCTCTCCCTTTTCTCTCGTCCAAAAGTTTACACCAAGGAAGAAAGACGTTCTTCGATCGCCTTCGTGCAAGGCTAGATCGCTACCGAAGCCAGATTATACCAACCTTCATCGATCAGGTAAGTTTTTAACGTTTTGAAACCACCATTCAAGAAAAAAACAGGTATTTTGATATGAAAATTCTGTTTGTTGATGTGTAAGTTATGTATGATGCATTGGTTCTATGAATTTTTGAAGAGCATGATGTAGAATTGTGATACGTAAGTCGTTCTTGACGTTTGGTGTAAAGATTTTTGAAAAAGATGTTAAAGATATTTGAAAAAAATGTCTGAATATGAGTATTTTTGGTGTGTGTATTTTGAGTGCAAAGTTATGATGAAAATCCTTTGAATATGGTTGTTTTCGGTTGAATTTTTTTCGAGTTTTGAAGATTTTTCATAGATTTAATCATCTTTTCGAACGTGTGAGTGAGTAATGTTTGAAGTGGGATCGAAAAAGAGCGAGAGGAGACAAAAAATCGAGAACTCTTTTCCCTTGCGCCGCTGCCCGGCGTCGCTGGCAGCAGCAGAGGTGCAGGGGCGCCATTTTATTGGCGCCCCAGCACTGCTGGTTCTCAGGAGTGGCGCAGGGGCACCACGTTGGCGTCCCCCGTTGCTGGTACTGTCCGGAAAATTTTCCATGCCGTTTTTGAATGGGATTCACGTTTATGATCGTTTTAAGTACTTTTAAGAGTCTTTATGCAAAAAATTTCAAGTTTCGATGTCAAGAATGAAATGATCGACTCACGTGGATCGATTTAGCGTACAGTGCATTTATATCTACTTTTTCCTCACTGAAGTTATGTTCATTATGTAAACATAAAATTTTATGAATGTAAAGTTGTGGAACTCATTTCTTTTCAATAGCATGCATGATTTTCAAGCATGAAAGTTTTAAAGCCATGAAATCTTTGTAAAAGTTCATGAGAAGTTCAAGAATAATGATGATGATGTTTCATGACGATGATGAATGATGATGCCTGAAAAATATTTTGATGTTGTATGTATTCTTGTGGTAGCAGTAGCACTAGCAGTACGGGATTGGCACTCCAGATTGAGCCGCGGAGGGGCCCTTCCAAAGAATGAAAGTTTATGCGGCCAAGGCCTAGATGAGAGGCATATTGGCCAAGGCACGTATGTTTCATATGCTTGTTGTACAACGACCGTGATCATGGGAATCTAATGTGTTCATAAATGGTGGCAATCACAATTGCATGTATTTCATTGCCCAAAAATAATGAATTTTACGATATATGTTCTTATCCATGATGTTTTTGATTTAGTTAAACTTATGCATTACGTTTTATTATGCAATAGATATGAAATGTAAGTTTCTTGCTGAGTCTTTAAACTTACTATATTTGAATGATGCATGTGATGATGATATTAATGATATTATCGACGAGTATGTCGAGGGACAAGAAGCGGAGTAGCCGGTCCGGCGAGGGACGACGCACAAGCGCACTGTTAGAGGAATCTTTATTATTTTTTTTTTGTGCATCTTTAAAGTGTAGTTGAAGGGAAAACTATTTATTTTCTTTTTGCATGATGGAAAACTTTTGTGAACGATTTCAGTACCATTGTTTGATGCACAGATCCTTTTAATGAAAGTTTTTATTTTTCCGCATTTTCTTAAGTTTTAAAGAATGCTAGTTCAGTAGCGTCCTCCAGTTTTGGGGAAGTTACAGAAAGTCTACACGGATAGGAAGAGAAATGCGTGAGGAAGGGAATTATTTCTGATTCGGTTATTTTCTTTTGAAAGTTGTAGCTAGCATTTTGGCTAGGGAAATACTAGCATAGGCTAGGGTTTATGTACAGAGGTTATCTCTGGGAAAATATTTATATTCCATTTGCAATATAAATTGAGTTCTTAATATGTGGTTGTAACAATTGGTCCGACCTGCTCGATCTGAGTAGGGAAAGAATCTAGAAACGGCAACCACACAAATTAAAGAAATATGAAGCTTGAAGATCGCCTTATAGCAGCGGGAAAAAATCATTCACAACTTTCATCGTCTGAGGATAAACTCCTCTGGCTTCTCAATCGAATTGAAAAGCTTATATCAAAAGTGGAGCAATCACCTACCAAATCAATGATAACGGTTGTTGCACCGGTAGTGGAGACATTGATCATAGAAAAATTTATGACGCATTCCGATGTTGATGTCAAGGTTGGAGCAGCCTCTTGCATCAGTGAGATTGTTAGAATTTCTGCGCCAGATGCTCCATACAATAATGATCAAATGAATGATATTCTTTATTTGATTGTATCTTGTTTCAAGGATTTATCAGACACCTTCCAACAGATCTTGTCATAAGAGGTCCTGTATTCTCGAGATAATGGCTAAGGTCAGGTATGGTGTTGTATTGATTAATTTAAAATGTGAAAAGCTGATTATTGAGATGTTTCAGCACTTTCTTCGAGCTATGAAGGTTCATCAATCAGAAATTGTTATCGAGTCCATGGGAGTGGTGATGACTATGATTTTAGAAGAAAGTGAAGATGTGTCTTCAGCTATACTCACCCCCATTCTGGCTGCCTTGAAAAAGAACGATGGGCAAACATTGCCAAATGCAAAGAAAGTGACTAAGAAGGTGATGCAGAAATGTATAGAGAAGATTAGAACGTATTTAACCCAAGTGATAAAAACTTCAGATCAAGAGGTGGTTAAGGAGGGATCAAAATTGTCTTCATATTTGATTGAAGATCATAAACAAGTTGAATGAGTGAAAGCAGTGGAGTTCAATAAAGGGGACCCAATCGGATGGCTATTAAGGATTGGGCGCTACCCAACACTCTGCGCCATGGAGATAATTGGTTGGTATAGTGGGAGGAAGGCAGTGAAAGCAAATGAGTGCAGTGCGGCGGTGGTGAAAGGGCAGAGGATTGAGGGTGTGTCAGTGTTTTAAAAGGCGTAGCGTTGACCTGTAGCGTTTTTGGACTGTGATAGCATAGTGTAAATATCGCAGCGCATAACGTAAGTTATTCGTGCACGTCGATTATTTAATTAGAAAAATAGAAATATACTAATACTAATACTAATATAAGTAAATAAGTGAGATAATTAGTTATGAAACCATAATAATTTAGAAAATTTACAACTAAAACCACATAATCTGCCCAAAATTCGACCCAAAGATTCAACCTATAAATCCAACTAAAACTGCCCAAAGATTAAACCCAAATCACCCAAAAAAAATACAAATTTGCACCTGAAATCTGCTCTGGAAAATTTAGATTCTGAATCACCTCTAAGTTTTCTTCGCGCGAGGAATTCTGAATCGGCTCTGGGGCTTGGACGTGGGAATAAGCTTCTACTTATAAGTTGTGGGTCAAATAAATTAATTTATGGTCTTTTATTCTTTTGGCCCAAATAGCATGGGCTACTGACAGAAAAGCGTAATAGTGCACGCTATTTGCTCCAAGGCGCGCCTCGCGGGCAAATAGCGTGCGCTATTTGTGTAAATCGCCAAAGAACGAGCGATACATAAAAATTGTGCTATAGCGCGCTAGCGCGCTTTTTAAAACACTGGGGTGTGCGCACCAAATGGGTTGCGATGCTGGAGCAGGTAGATTGGGCTGGAGAACACGAATTGGGCCACAATACTGAAGGGCTTAGTGTTGGACCTTGTTGGGTAGAAATAGCCCAAGACCCAATTGCTACTAGTGTGCTGGATTGGAGGCAGGAAATTGGGGGCGTGAAGATTGGAATTAGCGTTCACAAACGCGAATTTAAAGAGGAGTTGTGCTCGGATCATGGGACCGAGAACAACTTCGTTTCTTTCACGATCTCATGTTACATATTTCAATTTGCTGCTGGAAAAGTTGATATTGATGTTGGTTTTATGCTAAGTACATGTAAGTTTAAGTTTATGTTTATGGTGCCTCATCGTTTGTGGGCTGTGATAGTTAGGGTGGAGTTAGATTATTCGTTTGGGTCCAAAGCAAAACTAGAACTAGATTACCAGACAAAGGGAAAATAACACCACATTCTGAGAAAATTCTAGCTCTATTCGTAGAGACAATCCTTCAAACAAAGGACGAATCACAAGGCAAGGTGACATGAAATTATTGCTGACATGGTCAAGGCCTTCAACGAGGACCAAGAAGAGTTTGTCCCTACATCTCTTTCCAAGGCTTTTAGCTTACTCTATCCACAGATTGCTAACCGTTTTCTAGCCAGTGATGTGTTCGCAAAATTACACATGGAAGTTGAAGTTAGAGTTGACAACTTGTTTTCAAATTGGAATTCTGGGACCAAGAAGAAGAGGAACTTTGAAAACAGACTTACAACAATTAGCCTTGAGGACAAGGCATTTCTTTAGAAGCCTGGTATTGTTACCAACCCAATTATTATTGTGCCTAGATATTTAAGAAAATTAAGCCCCAAGTCTGGAAGGCCCATAGGCAGTTACTTGTTCACGTGGAAAGGTAGGAGAAAGCATGGTTAGTTGCAAATTCAATTTGATTGGGTCGCTGACATCTTCGGTGGAAGATCGGTTTCTTACACTTGTTGTCAATCCTCTTCATTTTCTGGATTGTGGTAGTGTCTTAGTTGACCTTGGTTTTGAGATCATAGTTTTTTATGTTGGTTGGAAGTTTGAAATTGGAATGTTGGCTTCGTATGAATTGGAGATAAGATACCAAAAATTGGTTGCAAAAATGGGACTACTATTCTGCATTTCTACTAAAAGAGCTTGCTGGAATAGTCGATCTATATCTTTGAAAGAGGTCCACAGTGCTTCCAAAAATATTGTCAGAATAAAAGACAAGAGTCAAAGTCCAAGACATAGCCTTGAGGACAAGGCTATTCTCAAGGAGGGATTATTGTTACAGACAGAGAGTAAGAGATAAAACAAGCCAATGGCTCATAAAGCATTGGAAAGTCTAGACAGAGAGTAAGAGATATAAGCGCGAGGAAGGAGATTATTTCTGATTCGGTTATTTTCTTTTGAAAGTTGTAACTAGCATATCGGCTAGGGAAATACTAGTTTAGGCTAGGGTTTATGAACAGAGGTTATCTCTGGGAAAATATTTATATTCCATTTGCAATATAAATTGAGCTCTTAATCTGAGGTTGTAACATAATGCTATTGGAATGTACAATTCACGGGAAGATTGTGCCAAAATTTTTACAACACCTAGCATAAAATTTCATATAACTGACAATTAGCATTTGGCAGCGCCACAGATATATATATACCCATAGGAGCGAATCCAGTTACAACAATGTAATCAAGATCACAAGGAAACATTATTCGCTCTCCAAATCAACCATTAAGTACTTCATCGCACTTTCGAACTGAAAGTTAACAAGAAACACAGGTATGTAAATAGGAGTTGAAAGTCGAATTGTCACTAGATTGCATCTGTATCACATGAATGGGATGGTTATTAAAATTTACACACATCGCATGCCATAAGTGAGTCCAGTTATCGAGATGACACAGAAACACGGGTAAAAATAATAGGAACAAACCTGAAATTCCCGCACTTTAAACGTAGGACTGAGTATAGCACATTGCAAAGCACAGCCTTTGGCAACACATTCACTGGCATTCATTGTTCGCCTGGGCTCCTTACCATAGAACTCCGACAAGATTTTTATAATAGCTGGAACCCGAGAGCCTGAACCAACAACCTCAACCGAATGAATATTTTCAACAGTGAGTCCAGCTTCTGCCAGAGACTTCTCCAATGGATTTTTCACCCTTTCCAAAATTGGAATGCTAATTTGCTCAAACACCTCTCTCTTGATGAAACCCCTTACGTCCTTCTCATCCATCAAACACTCAATGTTAAGAGGAGCCTCAGGGTTTGCACTAAGAACCTTCTTTAACTTCTCACAGCCAGCACGAAGCCTCAGGCAAGCTCTAGCATTCTGATAGACGTCAATCTTATACTCGTCTTTGAACTTTGAGGCAAAGTGCTGAAACAGAACTTCATCAAAATCCCTTCCACCTAGAGAGGGATCAAAGGAATGGGCCAATATCTTCAGCTGACCTTTCTTGAAGGAAGCAATACAAACTTGCATACTTGCATGCCCAACATCGACAAAAGCAACATTCAGTGGTTCACTTTCAGGTAAGTCGGTTTTATAAATTCCATAAGCTAAAGCAGTTGCAGTAGTCTCATGAATAAGCCGAAGGGGATGCAAGCCCGCGATAGTTGCAGCATCTATAACAGCTCTTCTCTGTAGGTCAGTGAAGTAAACAGGTATACCAATGCAGCAATCTACAACTGCAGCATTCAAATTCTTTTGGGCGATAATCTTCAAATCGGAAAGCACCATTCCCAAAACCTGTGTGGGTGTAAATGTCCTCATCTCACCCAAATACTGTGCATGGATCAAAGGATAACCATCAGGACCTTCAGTAACTAAAAATGGCAACGACTTGAGATCACGTTGCAGATCAGGATCAGAAAACTGGTGACCAATAAGCCTCTTGATTTGAGATATTGTATTTTTCGGATTCATCATACTTGATGCAGCTCCTGCTGTCCCAAGGAACCTCTGTTTGTCACCAAAGCATACGATTGCAGGAGTCTCACGCTTGGACTCATCATTAAGAACAACATCAATGCCTCTTTGTCTTGCGACAGCAACCACGCCACTCTCATTGCCAAAGTCAAAACCCACCACACTCATATTTGTGTTTTGTTAAAATTAGCAGCAGCAGTCTACTTCGAAAAAGGAAGTTGCCACCTGCAGCACAGTCATTTAAAGTTACATAACAGTAAAATACACATGGCGGCCAGCCCCTCATTCCCATTACACAAATGTTCAGACTACACCATGGAAAACGATAGGTAATAAAAGACGCTCAAGTTATTTCTGGCACAGGCACTTTCTGTACGCACCCAAGCCAAGGGAAAACACAGTTTCATACGATTTGGAATCTCTCCATAAGTACAGCAAATTTTGAAGTCGATGGAATTATAAATCAAATGGCATAGAACCCAAAAGATCGTCATCAAAATTTCCAAAGCTCCGACATTTTATATTTAACATCAAATCCACCGAAAATAAATAAACAACCTCTAAACCTGATATAGCAAGGAAGAAAAAAAATTTACGATAACAAATTACAGGAAAAAAAAAAAGGAAAGAAATAAGGAAAATCAACAATAGATTTGATCTGAAAAAAAAAATGAGGACATCTAACGAGGGTTTGCAATACCTGCAAACAGATCGAATGCGCGGCGGTGGCTTGGAAACAGTGCGGTGGTCGTGTGAGAGAGAATAAAAGGCGGACGAGGATAAAAGAAATGTGCTGTGGCTTCTAGAAAGATCTACGGCTGTGGGCTGCTGTTTGGGCTTTTCAGCTTCCTTCCCACTTTGCTTCACATTAGGTAGGACTGTAATATATTGTTTGATGATTGAAATTTTGATAATATATATGTTAATTTACTTGAAAAATTAAACAGGAGTCGTCGATCTACTTTTAAAAGCTACATGATCCAAATTTTTAATTTGGAGACTAGTTATCGAGTAAATTCCCTTAAAATTTGTCCAACGGATGGACAAAAACCTAATCCGAATCAGACACAGTGGAATTGGTGGTTTATGTTTTTCTTCTCAGTTTTTGAATTAAACGAAGTTTAAATCATTAATTCAAATTGTAACAAAAATAGAAACTATTTATTATTGGGGTCGTTCAAATTTAATACTTGAAAGAATTTTCTCTAAAAGGGTTGACTCCGAAGGGGACCCCAATCCACATGAGTCAGAGGCCCATTGGCTCATGCGGAGGGTAAATCGAGGGACGTGCACGAGCGGCAGGGACCTGAAAAAGGGAGCACATGGCCCAATCCCCAGAGTATACCCTTAATACTTGAAAGAATTGTTATATAAAGGTATAAACGACAAGAAAATTGTGTGTACTAGATATAAATATTGTGAGCGGTGGTGTTTAACATGCAACAAAATAAATAATAATATAACACGCAAATAAGATACATAAATAAATTAAGACACAAATAATTATGCACAACTTGTGTATACTTGTGTGATGCCTCAAAACAAAATATTCACTAGAAAAATATATCTAGTTTACCCAAAGTAATATTAGTGAAGACTAAAAACTAACTTCTTTAACACATTAAGGAAGTAAGAGGGTGTTTGGGTGAGCTTTTAAGCTTTTAAAAACAGCTTATAAGTTATTTTGGAGCTTTTAAGCTCTCCAAAACTGTTTGGTAATTTTTTTAAAAAGCAGCTTATAAGCTATCAAAATAAGCTGTTTGACAGCTTATAAGCTGTTTTTAAAAAAGTAGATACATCCCTACTTTTTAAGAAAAGATCTTATTTTAATATTTTGTTTCCCAGTATTATCCTTCTATATTATCCTTTTATATATTTTTTCAATTTCATAATATATTCAATTACAGTTTTCTTTATCAATTTGTTATATATATTAAAATAATGTTTTGTTCCCGGTCAAAAAAATAATGTTTTGTTCTATAATTTTTTTATAATTTTAAAAACTAAACTATCGAGATACTATTTTAACATTAAATATTTTTTAAAAAAAATCAAATCATACGATTTTTATATATTTAAATATAAAAGAATATATATATAATTTTAAATAATTTTTTTTTTATTTTCTTATAATTAAAAAAAAGCTATACTATCAAGATATTATTGAGTAATTTTAAAACAATACATATATTATTTTAAAAAAAAATCATAGTGTAAGATTTATATAAATTAAAATATAAAATAGTTTTTATTTAATTTTAACATTTATCATAAAATTTTAAATTTATTTTTTTATATATATAATATTTACTTCACCTTCATATTATTATACTTTTTTGGTAATTTTGACAATAAAAAGATCTTATAAAGCCAAACGCATCAACATCTTTAAGTTGTTTAAAATAAGTTTATTCAAACACTTTAACAGCTTATTTTTAAAATAAGACCTAACAGCTTATAAGCTCCTAAGCTTCTGCAACTTATAAGCTGTTTTTAATAAGTTTAGTCAAACACCCTCTAAATTGCATGTTAGGATCAGTTTAGAGTGTAGAGGGGGGTGAATACACTCAAAAAATTGTTTCGATGAATTGATAGCGAATTCAATCGGTTTAGTGATTGAATTTGGTGTCTAATGCAGGTTGACAAATAATATATGCGCGGAAATATGTCAAGATGTAGATTCTAAACACTTGATGTAATTGTGTATGCAAGATTGATAGTATGCATGTAAACTGATGAAAAATATAGTGAGATGTTTATGGATGTTCGGAGATTTCAATCACTCCTACGTCACTCCTTCTTCCTCCTCGGAAGGATATCACTAGAATACTTTGACTGTTACAAGCAATTTGCAAAAGCCCCTTATCTCAAACTCCTAGTTACAACTCAGTTTCATTCCTAGATTGATAAGATACAAATGTTACAACTCGATTGATCTTGCACAAAAATGATCCTTGAATGATCAGAGTAACAGTTTTTAAGTATTGTGCTTCAAGTTTCATGATCAAGAAGCTTCACAGACTTGAAGTCTTGAATGTTCAAATATTCACAGAAGCAAGAGTTTGGCCAAAAGTTATTCTACGTCTGATCAAGATGCCTATTTATAGGCTTCGGATTTCAACGGTCATTAATTTGAAATGTCTCAGATAGAATTTGAAATATACCCATTGCTTCGTCTCTTTTACCGACATACTCTGAGGCCGACATTCTCTTGGATCGCGGCACTACAATGCAGAGGGTGTCAGAGTACGGAAAACCTTATCCAATTCAAATCGCGATGGTAAACTGATGATCACGATGGTAGACTGATATAGTGTGAGGTGTTCAAAGGATCAGTCTACTACCTTGGTAAAGTCTTTGCGATAAGGGTTGATGCAGTGTAAGCCGATAATTAATGAGTTATTCTGTACATTATGAAACAATGAAAGTATGTGTTTATTAATAAAGTGGCGGGCGAAGAAATTATTACGAGGGGTTGAGTTCAGCTAAATCAATTAATTATTTTGTTTTTCTTTAAACTTCGTAAGCTTTCACATTATTTATGTCAAATAAAAATATAATAAAAGTAATAATTAGATAAAAACTAATATTTTTAACATACAAAATAGTTGACCAAAAATATAATACTTTAAAACATATGTTAAATGTAATACTTTTAAAATAAAACTATAATTTGAACAAAAAAAATATTACTTTTGATATAAAAACTAATTTAATAACATTACCAAAAACTAATTTTTATATGTCAAATAAGCATATATTACAAATTAATATTTTTGCAATAAAAACTAATACTTTTATTATAAAAACAAATAATTTTGATAAAAAATTAATACTTTTTAAGTCAAATAAGTATAAGACGGAATTAATACTTTTGACATACAAACGTATATTTTTAGCTCAAAAACTAATACTTTTCTACCCAAAGATTTATTATTATTTTATGTCAAATAAGCATACGCTAGAAGTAATACGTTTGACATAAAAACTAATACTTTTAACATAAAAGCTAATATTTTTATTTACCCAAAAGTAGTATTTTTTATGTTAAATAAAAATACTTAGATGTAATACCTTTAAAATAAAAACTAATAATTTGGACAAAAAAAGTATTACTTTTGATATAAAAATTAATTTAATAATGTGACCAATATATTACAAAAATAATATTTTTAACATAAAAACTAATATTTTTAGTATAAAAACAAATACTTTTGATCAAAAATTAATACTTTTTATGTATAATAAGTATAAAACAAAATTAATACTTTTGACATACAAACTGTAACGCCCCAAAATATATTTACCGAATTAATTAGCAATTGAAATAATTATTGAGTTGACGAAATAATTATTATTGTTAATGAGATTATAGAGTGTATTTACAAATACACGTGTCATTTAATCAATGAGTTTGATTATTTTTTAGAGATCTCCAATATTTGGCATTTTGTGATTAATTATTGAGATATTGAAATAAAAATAATTATTTATGCCAGATAACTTAATTTGGAAGAATATTTGACCGAGTGGACTGGTCAGAGTCTAAATTGGATTTAGTATTTAATTGGGAAAATTTTGAGTCCAATTGACTGGTCAAAGTCAATAATTTCAGAAATGTTATTAATTGATGTTGGGTGTGTGTATCAGAAAAATATCATATTGGAGATTAATTTTACGATTTGAGTATCTAATAAATTGGTCCGAATCAGAAAATTATCGGGTTGCTATAAATAGAAAAAAACGCGCGATGGGCATCATAAAAGCAATTACAGAGTTTTGAATTTTCCCCAATTTTCGTATTCACTGTAGCAGTCCCACGTTTTGTCGATTTGAGCTCTTTTTTGTTAGTTTTTGAGTTGCTAGATGATAGTAGATGATGTTTAGAAAATTCCCTAAGCTTTTGGTAGCTTTTTCCGGCGTTTATAGGGCAGATCGGAGCATTTTCAAGTCGCCGGAATCGGACTGAAATTTGTAGATCCCGGCCGCCTCGGTGGTCCGTTCCGGTCGTAGCTTATATGGTTGGAATCGTCTCGTCGAACTCGACAAGCCTGCCAAATTTCATAATTTTTGGAGCAGTTTTGACATCGCCGCCGGACGCCGCCGCGTCGCCGCCGTCTTCTCCGATTTTCCGGCGACCTCCGGCGAGTTAACCATTTTTTATCGTCTCGACGTGATAGATCCAAATATCCAAGTTTCGAGTCGAGATTCGAAACAGTGAAGCGGTGAGAACGCGATAAAGTTGACGAATTATTGGTCAAAGTTTGACCCGAGTTGACTATGGTTGACTTTTGTATATTATGTGATTTTTCGCAGATTGAAAGCCAGTCGAGGATATTTAAAGGCAGAGATCAGCAGTTTAGGGATTGGACTTTTCCAGATTTGAAAAATTTTAGGTATGAGCTGATGTCGATTTCTAAGGGAATGAATACTCGAGCGAGTTTGAGATTCTCGAGTTCCCGATTAAAAAAATATACTTGCATGTTTATTTGATTATTTGATATTGAATGTGAATTTGAATGATTTAATTTATTTTCAATATTACTTGAAAGACATGAGTTTGTCTATATGAAATTGTTTGAAGTAAGTAATTTATATATTCGATTTGAAAAGCATGAGATTTCTTATTTGAATTACTTCAATGATTTTCGATATTATATTCATGAGTTTGAATATACGAGTTGAATGTGTTGACATCTTCGATACATTGATGTCTGAATACACAGATTTATTATTTTCGATTCGATTAAATTGCATTTGATTCATATGCATTCACCTTGAGCCAAATTTCTTAAATTTTTAGAGGGCTGAGTTGCCCAGATTCGAATTAGACATTTGGTAGCTATATCGAGTGGCCTGGGATGTTGAGTTTCCCCAGTGTCAGCATACTCCTATAGTTGCGCCAAAGTCTAGAGGTTTGAGATGCGTAGCACCACCCCGAGCGGGAGCGTAGGTGGGTTAGTTGCGTGATCTTGACCTTGGGATCCCAACCGATTGTCCGATATTCCCTTGATTATCTGATTGATAATCCCGATTTTTAAACACATGCATTTCATTGGCATTTCCATTGAAGAATTTGAATGTATATTATGATTTTAATATACTTACTTGATATTACATGTTACGTCGCTTTTACTGGGATTTTATTCTCACCGAAGTTATCCGGCCGTTGTCTTGTTTTGTATGTGTACTTGACAACAGGTGGGGCAGGAGCTAGTCAGAGTCTACGTGGTTAGCTTGGGATCGAATGATAGATGTGAGGCGTCGATTTAGAGTCGAATAACTTTTAGAACTCGGTTATTTATTGAAGCGTGCTTTTATTGTTGATTTATAATACTGCATGTATTTTTATGCCCCGATTATTCTTAGAATTGATGTATGTCTAAGAACGAGTTAAATTAATTTTTTTATAGTTGAGCCCGAGATGATCTCGCTCAAGCCGAATATTTTTCTACCGCTCGAGCGAGGCACTGTTCTTGATTTTAAAAAAAAAAAAAAAATTGGCTCATTTATTTATCGATGATTGTTTTACTATTTGAGATTAGTTGATTAGAATCGAGGTCCTCACACAAACTTATACTTTTAGCTCAAAAACTAATATTTTTCTATCCAAAGATTTTATTATTTTTTTATATTATATCAAATAAACATACGCTAGAAGTAATACCTTTGACATCAAAACTAATACGTTTAGCATAAAAACTAATATTTTTGTTTACCCAAAAAGTAGTATTTTTTTATGTTAAATAAACATACGTTAGATGTAATACTTTTAAAATAAAAACTAATAATTTGGACAAAAAAAGTATTACTTTTGATATAAAACTAATTTAATAATGTGACCAAAGAATCAAGTTCTTTCTCAAAACTAAATAGATGCATTGTTGTGCAATTTCTTAGCAAACGAGATTTACCTTAAATGGAGTACAGAAACATAATAACTGGAAGAAAAAGTTTTTTTCATAATCTTACTGGAGAAATCTGCAAGTTTATACTAAAAAAACATTGAACTATCCACCAAGTTGAAGTTGTATAGTGTATTTTAATGATCACAATATGGTAAAAACCTGCCACATAATGATTGATCACTAAATTACAACACAACACAAAACCAACACAATATGTAAGTTAAGCAATTACTGTAAACCATCCTCTACAACCTTGCCTGCAAAAACACTGAAATTTTTATACTCGGATTCTCGTGTTGGACATCATACTCCTCTAGCACCACAGCCACATGCTCGTTAATGAAGCTGAGTAGAGGATTCAAACTGTCCATCATTAAACTGACTACAAAGAAAGTTTAGGACAACCTTGGTAGGCATTTGCGGTGGTATACTTTAGGACAGTGCCTACATATTGCAAATCGCACATCAGGACTACCATTTTCCACTTTCTAACAAACAAAGCATTTATGTGCGGGGCTAGTATGAACTGACACATCACATGTATGTCAAAATGATCTCTATATGAAAGAGATGCCAAATTCATATTCATATAAAAACAACACATCCTTCTCATACATGACATGAAATGGTGAGCATGAAAAGTCTGCAACTGAAGTTAAATAAAACATTAAACGACTTTAAAAAACAAACGGATATTATGGAGAACATATAAGCAACATAATTCTACTAGCATGATTAGCTTTCAAAGAGTTCAAGAAATTTCCATGGCTCTTTACAATGCCTTGTCAGTGTGCAATCAAAGCTTGTTGTGCTGCCGTATTGACAACTGAACGTGATGATCCCTTAACCAAGCTTGCTCTGGAAGTTCTTGGTGCCTCTATGAATTGAGACAAGATAGGGTATGTCATTCAATTTGACAGTATGTTGGTTCTTTTCAAATTTTTAGTGACACATTATCAAAGAAAAGCTGAGAGAAGCACTCCCAAACACTACCTAAATCTTTTTTTGTATTAAACAATTCTTCATTCTGCTCACTTTTCCAAAAATTGTCCTGAGAATCAAGAATTACACTCAAGTAAACATCATTTCACTCTAAAAGAACCAACTTGTGTGTACCTCATTAAAATAGCAACTTCAACAGAAGGTGCCTCCTTCCAAACATCGTAATGTGTCCTCAAAACCTCCCTCACCTTATCCTTCGTATGCACCTCGCTATCCCAGCCCTCACCAATTCTTGGATCACCCCATTCGTGCCAGAGTACCTGCAAATCTGCCAGATTATGCTGACTTCTCGATCATCCACCGCCGAAGAAACCTTCAAAATCCTCCTCGTGGCAACCGTGGCACCCGCGTGATTCAGGAGCCGAGCCTGACCGTCTGGGCTCGAACACAAGTGACACAAGATTCCCAGAACAAGTTTCGTCATTGTCCGTGTTCCTGAGTTCTATGTCGATCAACCCAGAAACCGCTCTGATTCCACCATGATCATGCGGTTTCTTCCCTAGGAAAAAATTCAGCGACAAATTAGGGATTAAAGATGGGTGAGAGACACGGACTAGTCCTTAGAATATGGTGGGTCCGATTTCTATTTGAATGGGCTAATTTCTTGTGTTGGGTTGACCTGTCTCACGGTAAGACTGTAGTGACCCGTATCCAGAATTAGCGATTAATGAGTATATTAATCGTGCAATCATGTTTAGATTAAGTAAAACATGATTAAGGAAATTCCAAATGGGTTAACGGAGTCCAGAAATGGATTCAGGACACTCGAAAATAGCCGGGAAGGTCCCGAGGATCCGGAGGGTTCGGAAGCTCCGAACTCAGGATCGGAGGCTCCGAAGTGGATCGGAAACTCCGTCGGTGAGATCGGACGTTCCGATCGGGACCAGGGCACACATCATCGCTTACGTCAGCAAGGTGACGTCATGGCTGACGTAATATTGGGCGATCGGATGCTCCGAAGGTGGGATCGGAGGTTCCGATCGTGTTCGGATGTTCCGAACCGGGTTCGGAGGCTCTGAACTCTGTCTATAAATATGAGGCCGAGATTTTATTTCAAAGTGCACCTTACCCTCTCTTCTCTTTGATTCTTAAGCCTTCTAACTCAGATCTAGGGAGTTCTAGGCATCCTATTGGGAATTCGGAAGTGGCATAGTGATCCAGGCGTCGTAGCGGAGCTGTGGCCTAGTTTTGAGGCAATTGTCATCAGCGGGCTGACGACGGACGCAGGTATAGCTATGGTTTCCTTAAATTATTTAGGAGTATGCAATAGCTTAGTTAATGCTTTTAGAGCTTAAATAATGATGCATGGATATTTGCATTGTAGAGTTGATGATAGGCTTAGAACCTAGAGTGGGACTGCTAGGAACTGCCTGTAGTAAGGTACGTAAGTACAGACTGAGATAGCCAGTGGGTTTTGCATGCTTATATGTTGCATTTGTGTGTCATATTATTATGCAGCATGTGCATATCATATTGTGCCTGTCCATCTTGTGAGATGAGCCATGTAGGGCCGCTCAGCCCTGACTGAACGGGTGATGTCTAGTGCCCAGTGACTGACGGGTCATGGGTGATTAGCATCTGGGGACACAGTCCACGTCCTATAGGAATGCGCAGTGTACACAGGGTTTGCTCCCCGGGTTGTACCACTCATGTCCTAGGCGCTATTACTGAGCATTTTTATACAGTTATCCCAGATATGGATACCCTATCATTTGCATGCATCATATTTGTATGTTTTACCCAGTGCTTTTGTATTGAGCTTAGAGCTCACGTCCAGTCTTTTCTATGTATTTGGACACCCCATTCGACGGGGCAGGTGTAGGTGCAGGATTGAGCACCCGGAGCTTGGAGTAGCCAGTGACCAATGAAGACAGCAGAATTAGCTGTAGGTTTTGCCTTTAGGCTATTTATTCGAGTTGGTTGTATAAATCGAATTGGTTTAACCGGTTGTATTCTGCCAGTCTGTTTTTATTTAAGTCTTCCGCAGCGATTTATTTAATGCATGTTTAATTATGCTCTTAACTCTGATTAGCTAGCGGATCCGGGTAGGGTCGCTACACTTATTGGTATCAGAGCATATGCATGCAAGAGACTTGGTATATAGTAATGAGACTTTGGGTTATCCTTATAGGATTGATGAGACCTTGGAAGAGGTGATGATGCGTCGATTAAGTTGCCCAGAGACTATCATCATCGGCAGGATTTCTGAAGATTTGGCTTATGGGATTCCAGTAAGTGCGGACAGGAGTGATGGATCGTGTTCGAGTTTTCAAGATTTCTACTCATGTGGATTCTAGCTTTGGATCGAGTACCGGATGCCAGAGGCAGTGGCAGAGCATTGGATGGGATGCACTTGATGCTTGCATCTGTATCGTCCATACCATGACGACACTACTCTGAAGATTCTCCACTAGTAGTTGGAGAGATTGTCAGATAGACCTTTACCAAGGAATGCCTCGAGTGCCTAAGACATGACGGGTTTCGAGCGTAAGGTCTTTAACCTCATGTAGTACATGGTTTTGCCGGTATGCTGGTATCGATGCGTTCGGTAGGCACACGGGAAACTTCATGTTCAAAAGCATGATATGAATACAAGAAGAACGCTGATGGTAGATCGTGAGCAGAAGGGGTCGACTGACATGCACTGATGCAGAGCATAGATGGTTAGCTATCACGAGCCATTTCTCCGGAGTTCTTCGTAGGAGGACATGTAGAGAGACTTGGTCGGGAGTATGCTTGTATCGATGCGTGTGTCGATTAGAAGCTTCATGCTCAAGAAACAAAGACTAGTACGATGATTTAAATACTGTATCGTTGTAGTTGTAAACAGTATTTCAGTTGTAATGAATCATCATACTTTGGTTATATCATTTCAAGTTCGATTGTACATTTCATTGTATTTTGAATGCTGTATGTATTACATGAGATTGTAATAAAGAGAATTGTACATAACTTGAAATAAGTGATACATGTTTTATTTATCCAGCAATTCGTGAATGATTGCGAGTGATTTTGCTAGGATTGACATTGTTTTAGTTGATTAGTGTTCAACTGCTGTAGCTCATAGGATTTGAGTGGGCCGACTGTGACTGTTTGACTTGTGGTTAGTCTGGGCGTTTTTCTAGGATTGACCTAGTTAGTCAGTGGACTATGTTAGTGCCAGTGATGGGTGGACTCATCTAGAGGCATTAAGGGTATTGTTCGGTTTAGAACGTTGAACTTTGTTCTAGGTTGTTTCCTTAGAACAGGCTGTCTGACCTTCGTTAGGTTGAGACTTGTGATGATGGATTTTTCATCGGGATACCAGGTCCAGTATATGCCGAGAGTTGTGGACTATGACCATGACTAGACGTGATGGAGCGCGACCCTATGCCAGTGTTACTCTGGGAGTCCTTGTACTTCAGAGGTTACCTGGGAGCCTTCGTGCTTCAGGAGATGGCGGTGGGAAGGCTACACAGTCTAGGGATTTGGTGACAGTCACGACGAGGTATGACCTTGGATTAGATATCAGGTTTGATATCGATGGTTTGATATCATCTAGTGTGCCAGAGATATAGTTTGAGTATTTTGCTGTAGGAACCAGTCATGGAGGGATTTCCTTGACAAGTGTATACTCTGAGCAGATAGGTTTTAACCTTTAAAGTTACTGCTAGACGTGCGGATCTAGTAGGCGGATGGATTCTACCAGTGATGGCTATGGGTTGTCATCAGAGTTGTGGTTAGAATTTCCTTGTGATAGGAATTATCCAAGATACTGGATGGAATTTTGTTTTAAGACTTAGACTCGAATACGAGGACTACTCCTTGATGATTGGCTTCATCAGTATTGGATTATATCAGACGTTGAGGATTGTACATGACTATTTAAGATGTGGGGAAGCATGGCCTATGACCGTGAAACCTTGGTGGTTGTCCAGGTGGGTTATTGAGGTAAGCTACCTTAGTCTTAATTTGTTGAACAATCTTAGCGAGGGATATAATCAAGATTGTGTCCGAAGATTGTGGAAATCTTTGGGATTCTTTAGTTATTCTTCTTGGACTTGACGAGCCGTGGTTTTCATTCTGAATGAACGAGGTAAGGATAGTGAGTCCAGTGGTTGCGCTAAGTACTGCCTGATATTTTCAAAGGTTGAGCATAGGATTTTCCATGGGAAGGAAATGGGCTTAGTTATCTCGATGTTTGCCTTGGGTGAACAAGACAACGATTAGTAGTGCTGATGTGGCACGGGATCTGTGCTAATGACTACTAATAGCTATTTACTAGTTATCAATCATGAGTGTGTTGAAACCAAAGCGATTTTGGTATTCCAAGCGTTTGGAAATGGTTCTTTGTGGCAGCTAAGTCATAGTTAATGACCGAGCCATGTAGGTTGGATGATCAGTGGTGGTTCGATCTGATAAGTGCGAGCTTAAGTAGATCGACGAGTTCGATTGGTAGAGCCAATCAGGGTTGATCAGGATGTAGCAATTAAGAAATACTTGGAATAGTATTTTGTCGAGTAAATGCTTATGGGATGAGTACTGAATACCATCTCAGAGAAATCGGATATTTGAGTTATTTAGTATCAATGATCGCCAGAGATGAATCTTCTGGGATTGCTGTACTCGGGAACGATTGCAAGTGGACTTGTATGATCAAGTTAGGTGCTAACTTGACAGTGGAGACAAGCAAGGGAGTTGGTAGTTCCAGTATGGTGCATTCTTGTTAAGAAGGAAACTGATATTGATCCAATCAATTGCTTAGTGATAGCAATAGGTAAGAAAAAGATCATGTTGTTGTTTCATATGAGAGTTTTCCATTGAACAACAATAGTGAAGATTGTTGACCGGACATTTCGGTTAAGTGAGGGCATCTATGTGTACCGTTGTGGTTGGATCCGATGAGTAGTTGGAAATGCTAATAGACATTAGCAAGGAACGTTAGTTGTCTAATCGTGTGGTATGACATTAGTTGGGATCTAATTCTCAAGATCTAGCAGGTTGTGTCACTAATCTTCCAGCGAGTGATGTGAGATATGTGACAGAGATAGTCAAGGATTGGCTTAGTAGCCAACGAGGTTTGCCTTTGGGATCGAAGATTTCGCAAGATCGTGACGGATCGAGTTATTTCTTTCGAGTCAGTGAGTCACATCTATGCAGACTGTTTGTCAAAGATATTGCGTTGTAGCAATAGATGACAATCAGAGACGCATTGTGTGGCAAGTTACTTCGAGCACAAGTATTTCCCAGGATTGACTAGGGAATCGACGAATTAGATCGTTCAGTGCTGAGACTGATGCGTTCAACAAGGGAGCGATTTGACTATTGAGAATCCATTGGGATTTAGTTCCAGGATCAGTGTGTTCAACCTTGGGAGGTTGGTATGAGCTGATGGTATTATCAAAGACTCTGAGTTGAGTTATACCAGGTGCAATGACTGTCTAGTTTTGAGACGAAATAGGAAGCGTTTCCATATGTCTGTGCACTGTGGAATGTCCCAGTCGAGCATATTGGTGGGAGCTTGCCTTAGTCTCGATGAGCGTACAGTGATTGCGAGTATGTATAACTACCAGGAGGACATCCATCGATTAAATTCATGAGGTGAATAACCTATGATCGAGATGATGTAGATCATCAGAGGCGTGATGACTTTCATTGCAATGTATGCGTGACTTCGCAGGTCAATGGCTAGGAGATGACGTAGCGTCATAAATTGCAAGTGATGATAGTTATCATCAGGGCACAGTGTTGAGGTTATACTAAGAAACGTGATAGTAGAATGTACTAGACATGATGTTTTAAGTTCCCAGTATTTCTTGGGAAGCCGGTTGTGATTCAGGGAGAGTGGGGAGGGTAACCAGTCTAAGGAACATTGTGAGCAGTTACGTTGAAGTATAGACTTGAGCAACTAGATTCTCTTGAGGAGAATTTGAGCTTTGTTGTGTTGGCACAGTGTTGGGAAAAGTGTTTCCTAACTAGAGGTGTTGAGCACCGAGAACTTTTGGAACCATTAGATGGTTAGTTTTGATTAGTGATTCGACGATTGTCGTAAGCCAGTCAAGTTATGACTCGGTCCTCGTCAGTATAAGATTTCCTTTGAGACGATAATCTTGATCAAGCGGGTATTGTATCCTTCGTGGTCAGGAAGATCGTGGTCCGAGGGAAAGAGGTATCAGTGTTACAATACGCTAGCGCAAGGGAAGTTCGATTGTCGACCAGTAGCGTAGTAATTTTCAGCTGGGAAAATGTTAATGCGGTTCAGCATTAATGAAGCTTGCAGAGAATTCGACGGGAGTCTGAGTGTGTCGGAGAATATTTCGACCAGACACTCGAACAAGGGTTTCTTGTACGTTCTCGAGGTTTTACCCTAGATTTCGAGGACGAAATCTTTTAAGGGGGGGAGAATGTAGTGACCCGTATCCAGAATTAGCGATTAATGAGTATATTAATCATGTAATCATGTTTAGATTAAGTAAAACATGATTAAGGAAATTCCAAATGGGTTAACGGAGTCCAGAAATGGATTCAGGACACTCGAAAATAGCCGAGAAGGTCCCGAGGATCCGGAGGGTTTGGAAGCTCCGAACTCAGGATCAGAGGCTCCGAAGTGGATCGGAAGCTCCGTCGGTGAGATCGGACGTTCCGATCGGGACCAAGGCACACGTCATTGCTTACGTCAGCAAGGTGATGTCATGGCTGACATAATATTAGGAGATCGGATGCTCCGAAGGTGGGATCGGAGTTTCCAATCGTGTTCGGACGTTCCAAACCGGGTTCGGAGGCTCCGAACTCCGTCTATAAATAGGGAGCCGAGATTTCATTTCAAAGTGCACCTTACCCTCTCTTCTCTCTGATTCCTAAGCCTTCTTACTCAGATCTAGGGAGTTCTAGGCATCCTATTGGGAATCTGAAAGTGGCATAGTGATCCAGGCGTCGTAGCGGAGCTGTGGCCTAGTTTTGAGGCAATTGTCATCAGCGGGCTGACGACGGACGCAGGTATAGCTATGGTCTCCTTAAATTATTTAGGAGTATGCAATAGCTTAGTTAAGGCTTTTAGAGCGTAAATAATGATGCATGGATATTTGCATTGTAGAGTTGATGATAGGCTTGGAACCTAGAGTGGGACTGCTAGGAACTGCCTGTAGTAAGGTACGTAAGTACAGACTGAGATAGCCAGCGGGTTTTGCATGCTTATATGTTGCATTTGTGTGTCATATTATTATGCAGCATGTGCATATCATATTGTGCCTGTCCATCTTGTGAGATGATCCATGTAGGGCCGCTCAGCCCTGTTTGGACGGGTGATGTCTAGTGCCCAGTGACTGACGGGTCATGGGTGATTAGCATCTGGGGACACAGTCCATGTCCTATAGGAATGAGCAGTGTACACAGGGTTTGCTCCCCGGGTTGTACCACTCATGTCCTAGGCGCCATTATTGAGCATTTTTATACAGTTATCCCAGATATGGATACCCTATCATTTGCATGCATCATATTTGTATGTTTTACCCAGTGCTTTCGTATTGAGCTTAGAGCTCACGTCCAGTCTTTTCTATGTATTTGGACACCCCATTCGACGGGGTAGGTGTAGGTGCAGGATTGAGCACCCGGAGCTTGGAGTAGCCAGTGACCAGTGAAGACAACAGGATTAGCTGTAGGTTTTGCTTTTAGGCTATTTATTCGAGTTGGTTGTATAAATCAAATTGGTTTAACCGGTTGTATTCTGCCGGTCTGTTTTTATTTAAGTCTTTCGCAGCGATTTATTTAATGCATGTTTAATTATGCTCTTAACTCTGATTAGCTAGCGGATCCGGGTAGGGTCGCTACAAAGACAGTCTCACAAGAGTGTTACTCATTATAAATATGGATAGAGTTGATCGATCTTACAGATGAGACCGTCTCACAGAAATGTTAATCTATTTTTATTTGTAATGTAAGCATGATTGACTAGTTCGTGAGACCGTTTCACAAAAGATTTATTTTAAAATTAATTAATTCAACAAAACATAATGACAATAGTATTGTAAATTTTGACAATTAATGTTAATTAATCATATATAACTAATTTGAATAAAAACACGTTTTTTTTAAAGAAAAAATAAGGTACACATTTCTATCATGAAATCTAAAGTTATGGTTCAAAGTATAAACCATGGTCAATTTTGTTCCACCCCCACCCCGGCTTACGATGGTCTGACTAACACAAAACAAAATTTAAAAAACAAAAAAAATCCAAATGCGTACGGAGGATGTTAGAGAGCTAAGATCAAAATAATAAATGGGCTACTCATATATGGTTGTGTTTACTTGCTATGATAAACATAGGATTATTAATCACATATTTACTTGCTTTTTAAGGCCCGTATTAACTCATAAAGCACATCCATAGTAACCTAATTTAAAATTTAAACCTTGATGATTTATCACAAAAAAATGGTGTGATAAATAATCATATTATGTTTCTAATTGAAAAAAAATTACACTAATATCCTTAATTTTTTTTCCAAAAAATAATCTATGAAAATTGAAAATCTCATTTAAAGAAATTATATAACATGGATATAAATTTCACATACTTTAAGATATATTAATACATTTCATTTGATTTAAATATACGAAAGGTCCATTTAAAAATTATAAAAATAAAAAATCTAATAATTTAATATATGATTAATACATTTCATGAGATTTTATCCTTACTCATAGGGAAAAAACATTTAACTCAATTTATTAATTGTTTTTTTAAAAAATAAATAATATTTATATTCAATAATTTTGGTAAATTAAAATAATTTACATGTGGATTAATAATAATTTATATTATTCAATAAAAATCCCAATCCCAATTTTACAAATAAAAACTAAAAATAAGATTATATAATATACAAAAATGACAAAATTGTAACTTGTCTTTTAATCATAGTATCAATCACAAAATTGATTCAATAAAGTAAACATGTGATTGTTTATGCATCATTATTCAACATCCTATAAAATTAGCTTAATAGTCTTAGTATTATTTATCTATATATAATTAATCTCACTAAGTAAACGCAGCCTATATATATATAAATAAATCACCAAAAACATTTTGGAGGGACAATCATTGAAGACATGATTATACCAAACAATAAGTTGAAAAAAGAAACAATAATACCAAACATTAAGATAAATAAAGGTAAGAAACCTTGAAATGAAAGCCAAGAAACGAGACTCAAAGGACCGATTCCATTCTTCTCTTTGTAGTTTGGGCGACGTCGGCAGGAATCTTAGGATGGAAGGGAGCGAGAAAAAAATAGGGTTAGCGAGAAGGATATCCGAAGAATGACTCATTTAACACTTTGACCTGATTCAATATTTGTTTGACCCGGTTTTGACCCGCATTTCATCACAAAAACATTAAAAACACAATCTAATTTTTTTTTAAAAAAATCATTCTTAAAGAACACTTTTTTAAAAATATTTTCAAAATCAATCTTAAATTTTTTACCCAAACACTTACTTTAAGTTTTTTAAGAGTAAATTAGCCTAAAATCCCTCTCCTTACTTTCAATTTACAAATCAGTCCCTCTGTCAGAATATTTTATTAAGGGCTCCCTGCTGTCAATTTTTTTTTTTAGTTCCAGCTCCCCCTGTTAGAATATTTTATTAAGGGCTCTCCACTGTCAAATATTTTTTAGTTCCATCTCTCTCTGTCAGATTTCAATATTAAGAGCTCGCTACTATCAAAATGTTTTAATTCTAACGCTCTATTTCAATTAAATGGTACATAAAAGTTTTGTTTTACATTTATTTGTATTAAACTTTTAATTAAGTAAGAATTCTATTTGTTTCTTCCTCCACCTTCACCATCAAAGTTCTTCTCCGACGATGGTGATTATCCTCACCGACGCGATCCTTGAGAGATTTTGCAAAATTGTCTTGCGATTTTATCCTACTTTACTGTTCTTGCCTGCAGGAATACAATAGCAAAGAAAAGTTTTCAAGGTTTTGTTTATCTCTGTCTCAAGATCTGTTAATCTTCGGACTACTTTTATTTCAAGAAGATGTGTTTTCAGAAAATATAACTAAATTCTTTGATTTTCTAATTTTATAATGAGTTTTTATAATATTTAGAAAGAAAACTGACTGTATTGTGTTCGAATGAATAGTGGGAGATTCGAAAACAAAAAATGAAATGAAGATGGTATGAGAATTTGTTGAATCCTAACTTTTGGTGATAACAAAACCATATATCATTGTTATAGTATGACCGCCATTTATATGTACTAACATGAAAACGTCTACCTAAGTTGAAGACCTCTACTAACCTGAAGATATCAACCGACTCACAGACATCAACCGATCTCAGACACATATTATCAGAATTGATGTCAACCGGGATACAAGTCTCAAGATCGCCTACCGATTCCATAAGACACAAATTTTTTTGTAACGGATCTTTGAGAAGACAACTTAAATGTGAAAGAAAAAAACATTTAAGGAGCCGTCTGATAAAGATTGAAAGGCCATTAATAGCATTTATTATGAAGACATATTGAATGGACATTAAAGAAGCTTCAAGTAGAGATATTTGAAGATGAACAGACTTCACTCCGCAGAAAGAGAAATATTGTCTGCTCTATATGTAACGACCCACTGTATCAAGACGGGTTTTTTTCAGCGTGCTTTTGTTCTCACTCACACGCACCCTGAGAAACTCCAGGGGGTCACCCATCCTATAATTTCCCCAAATCAAGCACGCTTAACTTTGGAGTTCTTATGTGATGAGTTTCCGAAAAGAAGATGCACCTTCTTGATATGAGTAGTACATATGAAATCTTTTAAACCCTCCTCAACTATGTAGTCCCATACCTACACAGTCTCAGAATCCCCTCTCATTCCGGCACGAGATCGGTTCATTCATGTCTCCCTCCGCCTAGAAGCCTACCAGGAGCCGCTCATTGTTCGTGCAACCTCTTGGCACCGGCGATCACTCCCCGCCTCCTCAGCCCCGGGCATCACATGCCCACCATCTTCCGCTTGGTTCGTCCCCGAACCATACCGTACTAAGAGAGGTCGACTTTGATACCATTTGTAACGACCCACTGTATCAAGACGGGTTTTTTCAGCGTGCTTTTGTACTCACTCACACGCACCCTGAAAAACTCCAGGGGGTCACCCATCCTATAATTTTCCCAAGTCAAGCACGCTTAACTTTGGAGTTCTTATGTGATGAGCTTCCGAAAAGAAGATGCACCTTCTTGATATGAGTAGTACATATGAAATCTTTTAAACCCTCCTCAACTATGTAGTCCCATACCTACACAGTCTCAGAATCCCCTCTCATTTCGGCACGAGATCGGTTCATTCATGTCTCCCTCCGCCTAGAAGCCTACCAGGTGCCGCTCATTGTCCGTGCAACCTCTTGGCACCGGTGATCACTCCCCGCCTCCTCAGCCCCGGGCGTCACATGAAGAAAATTAATTTTTAATTAAGGGTTAAATGTATTTATGTGATATTATGTGATTTATATGCATGATTTAATTTATTTTAGCATTTAACCCATAATTATGGAAATTCTAAATTTTAAGGAATTTATTATTTTGATCGCGTAGACGGGACCGCGGACGGACGAGATACCAAAATTCTTAGCCAAAAATATTTTATGAGTTTTATGAGCCTTAAAATAATATTTTAAGGTATTTTGTCAAGAAAATTTTAGTATTTACTTATATATTTATTTAAGAATTGATTTTTGGCCAAAATAAGTCATTTTAATGACTTTTATTGATCTTTAAAAATCCTTTAATATTATATTTCGGGATTTATTATTATATATCAGATTAGTAGGTATTTTTAAAAGTTTAAAATCTTATATTTATGTTATATTATCTACCTAATTAATTTATATTAGTTATTATCCTAAATTTACCCAAAATTAAACCCCAAAATCACTCCCTACCCTAAGACTAATCTGATCAGCCGCCTCCAACCCCTTTTTCCAACCTTTCTCACGCCTCTTTTCCAGAAACACAGCCTCCATAGCCAATCAAGCAATTTCCTTTGGTGATTTTGGTCCGTTCGTCGTCCCGGAGTCTCGTAAACGCATCAATCTCCATTCAAAGATTAAAAGGCATGTCTAAAACTTTTATTTGGCCACCATATAAGCTATTACTCTTGCATGATGTGTTTTATTTCAGATTTTTCATGGAAATTTTGAGTTTATGCATGTATGCCTTGTATTGATGCATGTTCTTGCTTGATTGGTCATGACTCACGTTTTTTGCCAAGCATGGTATGGTCCAGAGGCTGGGGCTCTATCAAGGGGTGTCCTAGGGTGCCTTAGGGTCAAGTGGTTTGAGTGGTTTGAGCCAAGGTTGGTCTGAACCGAAACAATATCTTCTGGTTGCATAGAAGGTCGCAGTTTGAGCGGTTTTGGGAGAATGGTTCGTGTGCACTGTATAGGACGGGTTTGAGGGTGATTCCAATTGGGTTAGAACCCCAAGACATAGAGAAAGTTATCTCAGGTAGTTCTCTAGCCAGTGATGGTCGGAGTTGGGCGGCCAAACGGCCGGAAGTCCGGCGTCGCGCGCAGCACGCAAGCAGAAATTAGGCAGATTTTGTTTTGGTTCGTTCTCCTTCGTTAGGACTCTGGTTGGGCTGGTTTTTAGCTTTCTGGAAACGTCTTGAAGTTTTCTAGGTGTAGGTGGTGGTGCTCTGGCCATTTGGTGGCTGGAGTAGGGCGGCCGATGCCTCTGAACAGAAGCTGATCGCAGCCGAGAGTAAGGAACAAGAGGGAAACGGGTTTAGGGTTTTGGGCAGGTCCGGGTCGGGTCTTGGGGCCTGGATCGGGTCTGGTAATTTGTGGGTCAGTTCAGGTTTGTCCGGGTCTGGGTTAGGTGGGCCGGGCTCGAGTATTTTTAATTCTTAAGTGTTTAAGGTTTTAATTGATTTTTGGGCCAATTAATTAGAAATAAAATTATTTGGGCTTCCAAATAATTTTATTTTGGGCCTTAAATAATTTATTTAAGTTAGCCCAATGATTTTTATGGGCTTGGGAGCCCATGGGAATTTTTGGGTCAGTCAGAGGATTTTTGGGCCAGTCTAGTGTCTTATTGGGTTTATTTAAGTTAATGGGCTTAAATATTTTTATTTAGGTCCAGTTAAGTTTTGTTAAGTTATTTGGGCTAAAATATGATAATTGGGCTCTTATTTAAGTTTAATGGGCTTAGAGTGAGTGACCAGCAGTCTGGACCAACCCATGAAAAATAACTAAGTCCGGAATATATATTTAATTATTTTTATGCATGAAGTTTATATTTTAAGTATAAGTATATTTATTATGAAAAATCAATTAAATATATATTACGGACAAATTTTCAGTGCATGCATTCATGAAAATTTTATATGATATGATTATGATTATGTATGAGTTGAGAAATAAAATATTTTCTTGATGGAAATTGAAGTAGTGTGACATAAGGGTGGTTATCCACCATATGATATATGATTTATGAGGTAGTTTACTACCATAGGAGGTGATTTATCACCGCCACGTACGTTGGTTCATGAGACTGATCAGTCGGCACAGATAAGCGTCACACTTACGGATAGGACCATATACTGTTTCAAAAATACCATGCTCAACTATGTTATGTATGATGAAGAAAGATGATGTTTATGCTCAAGATTTATGATTCAGCATTTATGTTATGAAAATGTTTCCATGCATGTTCATGTATCATGTATATGTATTAGTATAATTATGTGATGCATTATTTTAAACCTTGATATTCAAGTTTAGACATGTTGAGCCCCTAGGCTCACTACGCTTATATGGTGCAGGTGAGACAGATGACTTTTATGTAGCTCCTACCGGTGGTGAGGACGTATGAGCTCACGGAACAGTAGCCCCGTGACCGTTGCATGACTTAGGATTATTTCAGATATATTTTATTATGTTATTGATTTTAAAGCAAATTATACTTTTACTTTAGTATTTCCGCACTTGGTGTTTTTGGAGCATGCAAAACTTATTTTTATTTCATGCTGATATTATTTATCTTTTATTTTGAATTACATATATGTATGGGCGTATATGTATTGTTATTATTTTATTTAAAAAAAAAAATTCCGCATTTAAGTTTAAAGAGTCCTAGATGTTTCACTATATCTGTCTGAAAAGACGCTTCTTACCGTTGACAAAAAGAGACGTTGAAGATTGAAATATAAATATTAGAGCTATACGAAGAAAATAGATAGAGAATATACGACCATAATATTATCAAAGCATCCGAGCACTCGAATTGTTTCAACACTATAGTAGCCCGTACCCAGAATTAGTGAGTAATTGTTAATTAATCCAATAAACTTGATTAAGGGAATTTCAATTGGATTAAAGGAGTTCGGAAATGAACCCAGAATAATCAGAAATGGTCCGGAGGGTCAGGCAGAACGAACACAACGTTCATGGAACGGATGCAACGTTCTGGTCAGCTGATGTCATCCGTGACGTCAGCAAGTTTGACGTCATTGCTTACGCACATGATGTGACGTTCGGATGCAACGAAGGTAGAACCGGATGCAACGATGGAGAAACGGACGTTCCGTTCGATGTCTATAAATAGAGGTGTCAAGATTCATTTCCAGGAACACCTTTCACATCTCTTCTCTCGATTCCTCGATCTTCTAGCTTAGATCTAGGGCATTCTAGGCGTCCCGTTGGGAATCCGAAAGTGGCATAGAAATCCAGGCGTCGTAGCGGAGGGCCTAGACTGTTGTATGAAACTCTATGGGCGTACAAAACTTCAAAAATAATTGCCACTGGTGTAAGTCCTTTTGCATTGACTTTTGGACACGAAGCCGTATTACCTATGGAAATCATGGTTCCATATTTACGAGTAACCATGCAAAATCACTTGATTCCAGAGTTGTACAACGAGTCCATGATTACAGAACTAGAGGATCTCGATGACATGAGGATGTAAGCTCTCAACATCCTTATGATCCAAAAAGAGAAAGTGGCTCGGAGTTACAACAAAAGAGTGAAACGAAAATCATTCCATGAAGGGGATCTTGTTTGGAAAGTCATAATGCCCTTAGGAACCAAGGACCAAGAACTTGGTAAATGATCACAAAATTGGTAAGGACCATTTAAAGTCCATCGAGTGCTGAAAGGGAATGCTTATTGGCTGGCAAGCATTGAAGGGAAACTACATAAAAGGTGTATCAATGGTAAGTACTTGAAGATGTATGTTCCTAGCATGCGCGAAGAAAATGAACCGGAGTCAATGTAAATGGCTATGAAGGCCATCGTTGTAAATATTAAGCCAAAACATGGCTTTGGTACTTTGTAAATAAATAAATAAAAAGCGGGCTAATAGCCACTTTTATATTAAGAATGCATTGAGAACATTTCTGGAAAATAACAAGTCAAGATAGGCCATTAACCTGAATGGCTGGAAAATAACAAGTCAAGATAGGCCATTAACCTGAATGGCTAAATAATTCAAAGTGTACCCAAGCATATGCATTCAAAATGTGGCCGCAATTCATTTGGCCATAAGAGTACTAAAACTTAGGAAACACATTAAAATAAGTTGTTTGCGTAAACCAATATCATAAGGAAATGAAATCATTGTTTCTCCATAAAACAGTAAAGTTACCCAAGGGCTGCTGCTAGTTCCTCCCACTTCAATTTACATTCCCTCTGTAAAGTCTCAGACTCACTCAACCCTTTACTCCATCCTTGGTAATCAACTTTTTGGTGGATTAGCTTATTTTCTTTGGTGTAAATTTCTTCATCGACGACCAACACCTGAGCTTTGAGAGATTCTCCTTCCTCCAACAACTCCATTCTTCTGGCCTCGTGAGAAACCAGTTCATTTTTTAATTGAGATATATGCTCATCTACGGTGTCAAAGTTTTGGCCAACCTCAATCAGTTTGTTGAACTTTCCCTCTCTTACAATCTTAAGGGCATCCCAAGCTTCCTTAGAGGCTTTTAAGGATTCAATTCTAGCAGAAAACTCTGCATGCTTGCTCATAGAATCTTGAGTCTGTAACAGAATGGAGGGAAGAGAATGTAAAGACAAACATAAAGGAGACTTAGGAAAACCTCGAGAATTTTGTAGCAATTGGAAAGCTGACAGAAGTTCTTTGTGCTGATGATCATTCAATGAGAATAAGTCTTTGTGGATCAAGGACTTAATAGTGGAGGTGACAGACAAAACTGATTCTGGAGCAGAGTACTTTGAGGTTTCAGGAAGTGATTCGTTCTTGGTATCGTGCAAAATGCTGAAATCCAGATCCATTATGGTGGTGGGAAGAGTTCACATTTGAATTCTTCTCGAGGTATGATCCTGTGATAGAGCAATTAAAGAAATAATAATGAATTGTTGCCAAAATAAGGTAAACAGGTTATTGTAAGAAGATAATTACCACAGAAGAGGAGGGGGTTGTAACCGTATCAGAGTTTTTCTCAACAACAGGGGCTTTTTCAGGGACGTTCAAATTAACAGGGGGAGGAACCACAAATGGAATTCATGTTAAGATTTGTGCCGCAATGATGTTTTCACTGGCATCAGCAGACATTGATGTTTTCATTGAAAATGAAGCATCTTGAGATTGCATGGAAAATTGAGATTGATTTACTCCAGAATTCAACGGGGGAACATTGAAAGCAGAGGGAAGACTAGAAACAGATACAACATCATCTTCGTCCAAACCAACAAGGACCTCGGAATTGCATGACAATTGCATGTCTAAGCATCGTGATACCCTAGTGCTTTTTCTGGTTTTCATAGGGGGGTTTATTCAGAGCTTCCTCTCCCATAGTATTCAGTTTCTTGGCAGATTTTTGGACTGCAAAGAAAGGTTAAAATATAAACATAAAGAAACAAATTCAAACTACAATTGTAATTCTTGTTACCTGGAGGAATCATCAAGGCAGCAGTGAGCACTTGATACTTTGGAGTCCACCAAGACATAAAAGGAGTCAGACTATCACGAGCAAATTCTTAAACTGGAGGTAGAAATACAGTTCCCCACACAACATTAAGATTTGTAGTGGCCAAGGAGAAGCGTCGGTCAACCAGTTCATCCCAAATGTTTTTAGTCAATGGTTGAGGAAAAAAGAAACATTCCTCAGGAACTGTGGGAGGAAATCCAAACTGACAGGCCATGTTCATCAGGATTTACGCTTTTTTATAATGAAAAATAAATAAATAGTAGCAACGCCCCTCCCCAAGTGTGTGAAAAAAGGTCAGTAGAAAATCTTTGGAGACCGTGGTGATGCAATAGGCTAAAGCTTGACTATCTGATGGACTGATGCTACTAAAAGGGAGATTCCTGATATCCAGGAAATTATAAAAGAGCCACAGTTGAAGGAACCAACACACGCCTTGAAGTTTCCGAAGGAGAGTATCAAGCACACTCTTATTTAACCCAAGGTAAAGTGATCCCAAAAACATAACCCCAAGATTAATGAGGTTCCCTGTACTTAGCAAACATGCAAGAGGTAAATATTCAGTGGAGGGACGGCCAGAAGCTGGGCAAAATAAAAACTTACAGACGAGTACCCACATAAACAAAATGTGTTCCTCAGCAGTTGGGTTCTCAGAAGTGGTGTACCAAGTTCCTATCACGGAGGCATAGGAAGTATAATTCAAATGGTCATCAGAAAGGTTAGGAATGTCTTTCATTGATATAACACCCACTAATTCTGTAGTACCCCGTAACCGAAATTGGTAATTAAGAGATTAATTATGTTAATTAAACCAATTTGGTATCTGAAGGATCGAAAGCTCCGAAGGTGAGATCGGAAGCTCCGATCGATATTATGTCATGCATCACGTGTGGCAGGATCGGAAGCTCCGATCGCCCTATCCGAAGTCAACCAGTGAGATTTTGACATGTGGCAGATAAGGATGTTCGGAAGCTCCGATGGCAGGATCGGACGTTCCGATCAAGGATCGGAAGTTCCGATCGAGGATCGGAGGTTCCGATCGATGCCTATAAATATAAGGTCCGAGGCATTCATTTCTTGCCAATTCCTAATTCTCTCCTTTACCCTCGTGGTCCTATTTTAGGGCTTTGGGTACTCTTATTTTAAGAGTTGGAGTAGGGTATTTGTTTTAGTATAGTCAGACAGTGTCTGACATAGTAGCGAAGCAGTGCTCGTGTTGTAGAGCCGTGTTCGAGGCTGTGGATTCGCAGCAAGGGAGTGCCCTAGTTGCGGGATAGTCTCCATCAGTGGGCTGACGACGGACGCAGGTATAGCTATGGTCTTCTTAAATTATTTAGGAGTATGCAATAGCTTAGTTAAGGTTTTTAGCGCTTATTGAATGATGCATGGGTATTTGCATTGTAGACTTGATGATAGGCTTGGAACCTAGAGTGGGACTACTAGGACTGCCTTAGAAAGGTACGTAAGTACTGACTGAGATTGCCAGCAGATATGCATGCTTATATGTTGCATTTATGTGTTTGCATGTTATTATTGTTATGCGGCATGTGCATATCATCTTGTGCATGTACATCTGTATATCTTTCGAGATGAGCTAGTTAGGGTTGCTCAGCCCTGTTAGGACGTTTGATATCGAGTACCCTTAGGTACTGATACCTCAAGGACTCCGTGGTCCGCGTCCGGGATTCGGGAATGAGTGGTCGCACACAGTGGTTAGCTACCCCGATGTGACGAGCTTATATCCCAGGCGCCAGTTTGAGCAGTTTGTATACAGTTATCCCAGATATGGATACCCGGTCATTTGCATGCATCATATTTGTATGTTTATCCGTGCTTTCGTATTGAGCTTAGAGCTCACGTCCAATATTTTTTGTGTATCTGGATACCCTATTCGATGGGGCAGGTATAGGTGCAGGATTGAGCACCAGGAGCCTGGAGTAGCCAGTGACCTTGAAGACAGCAGGATTAGCTGTAGGTTTTATTTAAAGTAATTCGATTGGGTTGTATAAATCGAGTTTGATTAGCCGGTTGTATTCTGCCGGTCTACTTGTATTTAGTCTTCCGCAGCAATTTGACTTAATGCATGCTTAATTATGCTCTTAACTCTGATTAGGTAGTGGATTCGGGTCGGGTCGCTACATTTATGGTATCAGAGCACTGTATGCAAGGGACTTAGGAAATTGATAATAAGACTTCTTGATTATCCTTGTAGGATTGATTGAGGCTAGCAAAAGAAGATTTGGTTCTTCATTGCCAAGGTTTGCGGCAGAAGTTTTTACTATAAGGAATGCAACAGTGAACACCAGTAGTAGCATATCGATAGATAGACTGACTGATGTGGACCATTCATCATTCGATGCATTGGGATGTTGATCGAAGAATATATGGATTCCAGCCAGGGAAGACTGGAAGAGAAGATCGGTTATACCGCGTCAGATACCTCTGAGAGATTTTTGGAACGAATGGTGTTTAGTAATCCATGTGGTTCCAGTCCTTGAAGATTCTCCACTCGTAGTTGGAGAGATTGTCAGATAGACCTTCACCAGAGAATGCCTCGAGTGCCTAAAGCATGACAGGTTTCGAGAGTGAGGTCTTTAACCTCGTGCAGAACATGGTTTTGCCGGTATGCTTGTATCGATGCTTTTGGTAGGCATACGGAAAACTTCATGTTCAAAAGCATGATTTAGATACAAGAAGAACGCTGATGGTAGATCGTGAGCAGAAGAAGTCAACTGACATGCACTGACGCAGAGCATAGCTGGTTAGCTATCACGTGCCATTTCTCCGGAGTTCTTCGCTGGAGGACATGTAGAGAGACTTGGACGGAAGTATGCTTGTATCGATGCGTGTGTCGATTGGAAGTTTCATGCTCAAGGAGTGAAGACAAGTTCGACAATTTTAAATACTGTATTAATGTATTTGTAAATAGTATTTCAGTTGTAATGAATCATCAGAATTCGGTTGTATCAGTTCAAGTTATTGGATGTACATTTTGTTGTATTTTGAATACTGTATGTATTACATGAAATTGTAATAAAGGAAATTGTACATAACTTGAAGTAATGATACATGTTTTACTTATTCAAAGATTCGTGTTTGATTACAAGTAATTTTACTAAGTTTGTCTTGGAATTAGTTGACTAATCAACTAGGATAGCTCATGGATTTTGAGTAAGTCAACGGTAACGGATTGACATGGGGTTAGTCTAGGTGTCTTCCTAAGGCTGACCTAATTAGTCGTTTGACTGAGTTAGTGCCATTGATGAGGTAATTCATCTGGGAGCATGGAAATATCGATCTTGTTTGGAATTTTGAGTTTTTGTTCTAAGTTGTTTTCTTAGGACAGTAGTCTGATTGACCTGCATAGGTTGAGACTTCGTGATGATGGGATTTCATCGGGATACCAAGTCGGGTATATGCCGAGAGTTGTGGACTAGGACCATGACTAGACATGATGGAGCGCGACCCTATGCCAGTGTTACTCTGGGAGTCTTTCGTACTTCGGAGAATGCCTGGAAGCCTTCGTGCTTCAGGATTTGGCGGTGGGAAGGATACTTAGTCTAGAGTTTTGGTAACAGTCACGACGGGGTATGACATTGGATTGGATGCCTGGTTCGGTGTCAGCGGTTTAGATATCGTCTGACAGTCATCAGAGATATTGGTTTGCAGTTTTGTCACAAGGACCAGTCTTGGAGGGATTTTTCTTGACGAGTACGTACTCTGAACAGATAGTTTTATTCTATTGGATACTGCTAGACTAGTGGATCTAGTCGGGGTTTGGATGCTCTTGTGATAGGGGCTATCCAGGAGTTTTGGTTGTGAAATTCCTGAAACATTTGACTTGGAGATGAGTGGTTTTCAGCATTAATGGTTTCCTTCAGTGATAGATTATATTCGATACTAAGGATTGTACATGACTATTTGAGGCGTGAGGATAGCGTGATTCATGACAGTGTACACTTGGTGGTGATTTCAGGTGGGACACCGCGGCAAGTGACCTCAGTCTCAATTTGTTGCAGTCTTAGCAAGAGATAAAGTTATCAGGAGCAAGTTTAGCGACAGTTGGTAGTGAGTCAGTATCAATACGAGATTGGTACTGGTGACTACTAATAGCTATTGTCTGACTTTGTCAGAGATAGGTGAGTTGAATCAGCTGTAATTCTTTTTGATTCCAAGTATTTGGGATATGCGGACGTATGGCCGTGAGATCATGATTATTGATCAAGCCATGTGAGATTTCAAATGACCAAGACTTGGCGGATGGTTGCCATAATTTGGTTGGCACTGACAAGTTGTGTGATAGTCACAACTTATCGACGAGGTCGATTGGTTGAGCAGATCAGTAATTAAGATATCATGAACCGAGAGATACTTGGGACGATACTATAAGCCGTCGTGCTTATGAGTTTGGATCCTTTAAGTAAATGTCTCAGAACAGTAAGAGAATTATTTGCATTCAAGATTCTCGGGTGGTTGAGATTTTCGGAGTGCAGTCGTTTGGACTTTCAAGTTCGATAAATCACGGGAGGTGATTGCATGTTTTGACTTTGGTAAGTCATGGCTAGTTCGATAACTCGGGTAAAGTTATCAGTGGTAAGAGAAGACATAATTGATCTGAACATTGCTTGGTATTAGCAATGGTTGACCCAGTTTTGGAAATAGAATTGTTCCATGCTATTGGATTACAGTTTGGGTACTGATTAGCCGAATACTTGTTTAGGCATTTCCAGCAGTTTTCTCGGAAGATTTTCGTTAAATTGTGATTCGACGAGTGTTGCGGAATTCAATAAGCATTAGCAGGCCGATATCAGTTGTTTGTTCGTGGGATGATATGACAGCTGAGACTGTGTTCAGAGTCTAGCGAGATTGTTGTCGGTGATTTCCCAGTATGTTCTGATGTGCTATGCCATTGAGGTGTTGGGATCGACCGAGATCTATCGGGTAAATTCGTTGGTTTACCGCATGTGTCATGGATTGCGCAAAGGGTTGAGGTGAACTAGTTTTGTTCATCTTGGTAGCAAGTCAAGTGTGACTTGGGATTGTTATCTATGGTTGGATAACCAGTGTTGCGAATTCAATTGATATCTCGAGTGACGAGATAGTGGTGATCTTTAATCTAGACTACTAATGTTGTAAATGTTGCGGTCCCATCTATGTGTTCAGCATTATAGCAGTGACATTCTTTGAGAATATTAGTCAGCATCGAAGAAAATAAGTACGGAATGTAAGTCTGTCGATGCTAGGAACTTTCGGGATTAGTTGTATCTGGTCTTCTCGTTAGTACGAACTGATTCTAGCAAGAGGGATAATCGGTATCAAGTGGTATACTTGACGAGGAACTATCACTGCTAAGGTTCGCAGGAACAGTGGGTATTCGAAGAGCAGTCGAGAGCACTCTATTGATCGTAAGGCTCGGTTATACATCCAAAAGATCATTCTACTTCATGGATGCCGGTGGGCATTGTCAGCGATCGAGACCCAGGTTTACTTCCATATTCTGGGGGAGTGTCCAGCGTGCTACGAGCACTGCTTTCAGTTTAAATACTAAATATCATCCAGAGACAGATGGTCAGATGGAGAGCGCTATCCATACCTTGGGAGGACACCTGTTGAGGCGTTGTACGGGCGACTTTTCATACTCCATTCTTCTAGAAAGAAGTGGGGGAGACAGTATTTCTGAGAATGTCACTTTTTCGTAAGATTCTCAGATTTAGTCTTAAAGGCAAGTTGTCTCCCAGGTTTATCGGTCCGTTTGAGATCTTGGAGAACATTGGCGATTTCGCTTATCGACTAGCTTTGCCACCGCATCTTTCCAGTATTCACGACGTGTTTCACGTATCACTGTTGCGACGGTATGTGGCGGATGAGTCTCATATTCTGCAGCGGTCTGAGGATCAAGTGAGCAAGGATTTGACCTATGCTGAGAAACCTATTCGTATCCTGGATTATAAGGATAAGGTTTTACGGAACAAAATCATTCCTTTGGTTTTAGTTCAGTGGCAGCGTCGAGGCACTGAGGAAGCTACTTGGGAGCTTGAAGAAAGGATTCATGAAGACCATCCTGAGTTGTTTTGATTTCAGTTTTGAGTTGTATTCGGTTGTAACGTTTGATTTGAATAAGGAATGTTTCTATACCTTGTATTGCATTCGGTACTTAAGATCTATTTTCGAGGACGAAATATCTTAAGTGGGGGAGAATGTAGTACCCCGTAACCGAAATTGGTAATTAAGAGATTAATTATGTTAATTAAACCAATTTGGTATCTGAAGGATCGGAAGCTCCGATGCAGGATCGGAAACTCCGATCGATATTACGTCATGCATGACGTGTGGCAGGATCGGAAGCTCCGATCGCCCTATCCGAAGTCAACCAGTGAGATTTTGACATGTGGCAGATAAGGATGTTCGGAAGCTCCGATGGCAGGATCGGAGGTTCCGATCAAGGATCGGAAGTTCCGATCGAGGATCGGAGGTTCCGATCGATGCCTATAAATATAAGGTCCGAGGCATTCATTTCTTGCCAATTCCGAATTCTCTCCTTCGCCCTCGTGGTCCTATTTTAGGGCTTTGGGTACTCTTATTTTAAGAGTTGGAGTAGGGTATTTGTTTTAGTATAGTCAGACAGTGTCTGACATAGTAGCGGAGCAGTGCTCGTGTTGTAGAGCCGTGTTCGAGGCTGTGGATTCGCAGCAAGGGAGTGCCCTAGTTGCGGGATAGTCGCCATCAGTGGGCTGACGACGGACGCAGGTATAGCTATGGTCTCCTTAAATTATTTAGGAGTATGCAATAGCTTAGTTAAGGCTTTTAGAGCTTATTGAATGATGCATGGGTATTTGCATTGTAGACTTGATGATAGGCTTGGAACCTAGAGTGGGACTACTAGGACTGCCTTAGAAAGGTACGTAAGTACTGACTGAGATTGCCAGCGGATATGCATGCTTATATGTTGCATTTATGTGTTTGCATGTTATTATTGTTATGTGGCATGTGCATATCATCTTGTGCCTATACATCTGTATATCTTTCGAGATGAGCCAGTTAGGGTTGCTCAGCCCTGTTAGGACGTTTGATATCGAGTACCCTTAGGTACTGATACCTCGAGGACTCCGCGGTCCGCGTCCGGGATTCGGGAATGAGTGGTCGCACACAGTGGCTAGCTACCCCGATGTGACGAGCATATATCCCAGGCGCCAGTTTGAGCAGTTTGTATACAGTTATCCCAGATATGGATACCCGGTCATTTGCATGCATCATATTTGTATGTTTATCCGTGCTTTTGTATGCTTAGAGCTCACGTCCAGTATTTTCTGTGTATCTGGATACCCTATTCGATGGGGCAGGTATAGGTGCAGGATTGAGCACCAGGAGCCTGGAGTAGCCAGCGACCTTGAAGACAACAGGATTAGCTGTAGGTTTTATTTAAAGTAATTCGATTGGGTTGTATAAATCGAGTTTGATTAGCCGGTTGTATTCTGCCGGTCTACTTGTATTTAGTCTTCCGCAGCAATTTGACTTAATGCATGCTTAATTATGCTCTTAACTCTGATTAGGTAGTGGATCCGGGTCGGGTCGCTACAAATTCTAGGCCAATGACTGGAAGCCTCATCAGGCGAAGAACATCGTGAAGAGCAAAAGTCATTGGGCCACTAGCAAATAGAAAAGCATTACAAGGAGGAGCCCAAAAGCGAAGAACACTTTCTTATAGACCATCTTGTAATGGGAAAGGAACTTTGGTAAGTTGGATGAAATAATGTAAACCTTGAGATCTCCAAAGATCACCAAAATATGGTTCCAAGCTATCAACCCAACTGACCCATTCTGGAGAAAAACAGGGCCAAGATTTGAATTTGGCAGCTTTTGCAGGGGGTTGAACGAAACTATTTAGAAGCAAAGAAGAGGCCGACAGTGTAGCAAGAGAGAACACATTGGAAAAGATTGGTTCGGGTAAGGGGACTTCTAGATAAGGAGCATGAACTACAGTGGCCAAAACCTCAGTAAATTTGGGCTTATTAGCCGAAAGATTTAATGGCCTAGAAAAAGTAGAAACCCAACTCGGGTTAAGTGATGCACCAAAAACCCTAGAGGCGGTGAATCAAACGAATAAATACTAAAGGAATCAAACGTACTTGATAACTTCCAATGTTTCAGGAACTGCAACCGAAACTGAGGAAGCGGCGGCCATAGGAAAAGAAGAGGAAGTACTGCATATCAAAACAAAAACACAAGCAGTGAGGCATTATTTCTTGTTTATTATTGTGACTGATGCAGGAACAGTAGAACAAAAAGGCAATAAAGGAACCTTACCGGTGGAGGAGACAAAATCCATAGATAAAATGCCAAACAAAGAAAATGATAAAGCCTATGCAGAGAGAGTGAATAAGAGAAGAAGGCGGAAGAAGATGAAAGATTAAGAAAGAGAATAACTCGGGAGTAGGGGTACTGATGGCAAAATCTGAAATGGCGTGAGCTACTACAAAAATCAAGGGATCAGATTACAGGTACAAAATTTGAAAAATCAGAAAGTGTATCGCATTGGGCCCATAAAGTTCCTCAAATTCGGGAAGCCCAACAGTTCATAGGAGAGCCCAACAAAATGGTGAATCCCAACAAAATGGTGGATTCACGGTCCAGGCTCAATGGTCCATTGGGCCATTAACCTGCAGGGGGCATATGTTTGACCAGAAAATAAAACTATTTCCCAAGCCCAAAACAAAGAAGAAGTTGGGGCCCAGTTCCTGAAGTTTTCTAGACCAATTATCCGCAGCCCATCAAAGGGATGAAAGGTCCGAACCCAACAAGGAGTAGCGGCAAATTGAGAAAAAAAAAAGGCAATTCAAAAATTAAATACTTGGTCAAAATTGAATAGTGGAGGTGGAAGAAATGAACGTGGCCCGTATTAAGTAGTAGGAGAGGGGGAGTTAGTTGGAAAATTTAGAACAAAAAGCATTCTGGCGGAAACATTGTCCTCTCTCGCTAAAATCATCAACAAACACAACTCCAAAAGCTTTGTCTTCTCAACAATATTTCTGCATTTTATCATCTTCATATTTTAGCATTTTTCCAGAAATTTCAGTGCACATATTTAGCTTGTTTTGCTGGGTTTCTCGAACTATTACAGCAATTTCTTTTTTGTTATTATGATAAACATGTGTCATTTTGAATTTTCAGTAGCAAAGAATAGATATTCGATTGCTATTAATAATTCTCCTTCCATTTTGTTTTCGTTTTTTGGCATATAACTGGTAGAACTAAGATCGACGGTGAAACCGAGACTCATTTTGTTTGATTTTTAGAAGCTTGATTTTTATTTTTATTTTTATCTCATTTCGGCACGTGAGTTCTTAGCACGCCTGAAACACCCTGCTCCAGCCATTTTTGAGTGCAAACACCTTTAAATTTAGATCGGAGATTTTATATATAATATAATATAATATAATATAATTTGACAGGAATGGTGAAGTTAATTATATCGACGGCCTATACAATAATTTTGTTTAATCAAATCAAAACTGGTAAGTGTGAAATTAAATAATAATTGAAGGACATCAATCAATTTGTTTTTTGTTTTTAAAAGCAGCGGGCGGCCGCTAGCAGTATTTGCCCACGGCTCCATTGCCATTACCATTATTACCCTTACCAAATATATATATATATAAATGCATCCAAAGTTTTACATCTTACCTTCCATTCCAAGCTTCCCTGGGTCACATCAGTCAGCCGCAAATTAATCTTCTGTTCTGTTGGAAAAGGATGAACCCCAGGTATTCATCTTCATTTTAATGCATTCTTCTGATTTTCATTTCTTCATCTGTTGGGTTTCTGGATATTTGAGTATTCTTCTGCGCTCTAACTCTGTTTTCCCCCCTATTATTCTGGACCTTGAAATTGAACGACCCACCCTTGTTCGATTTCAGCTTCACATACAATAGATGCACATCTAGTATGTGTGCTAATTATTATTTTAACGGAACTATAAACCATCGATTTTGGGATTTTGAACAATAGAAATGCGTGCTCATCGATGCTTGTAATTCAAGGAATTGCTTGATATTTAGTACACATAAAACTTCCCCAATAAACAAATTCTAAAAGGAAATCAACCGTCTGAGAATGCTGACAGGGTTTTGGTAAAATTCGTGACGGCTATGAATGAAAAAATTGTGATAGTCTGTCTAGCAAATAATGGGGCATGGATTTTGGATAAAATATGTTGACCTTGTATGTAAAGGATGATTCCTCTTATTTTTACTGGCAATCTTTTTATTTCAACAATTGTCCATAATTCGTATGAAATTTTAATGCTTCATCATCTTCATTTCCCTCCCCAAATAAGTCTAAGATTTATTAAACTTGATTGTGGCAGCATATGGTGAATAATGTGAGAGCTTACAATGTGGCCTGGATCCAGGCAGAAAAAATGTTGACTTTGAAATTTAACAATATTTGAGCCATTTGATTTGATCCTTTTTATTGTTTGTCAATCTTCTTATTTCAACAACCGTCCATGGTTTCGCTGTATATTTTTATGTTTCATTATCTCCTCCCCAAATAAATCATTATCTTGATGTGCTTACCTTTTTTGGCTGGGACAGCAGGTAAGTGGGACTGTGGGGTTAGTCGAAGCAGATATTACATTTCCCAGTGGACACTTTTATTTCTTGAGAATGTCCATGCTGTCAAAGTTACGCTGCATCACGCTGGATGTTACTGGCACACTAATGGCTTACAAGGGAGAACTTGGTGATTACTATTGTATGGCAGCAAAGTCAGTTGGACTTCCATGTCCTGACTATAAACGAGTACACGAGGGCTTTAAACTTGCTTATACAGAGATGGCAAGGAAACATCCATGTTTCGGATTTGCTGAAAAGATACCCAATATTGTTTGGTGGAAGACGTGTGTGCGTAATTCTTTTGTCCAGGTAAAAGTTCATGTGCTTAATAGAATTATAAGTCTGTTACCTGCCTGAGTTTGAGATCGAGTTATGGGACGTTGGACCGAGAAATCTCTTAGTTCGGAATAGGATTCCTTCCGATTTGATTTACGACCTTGACGACCTATGATTAGTTAAATATTTGGGGCTCGAGGAAACAAGAGGACCACCCGATCTTGTGAAACAAACATTTATATTGATATATTTTCTGAATCCATAATTCTTCCCACCAAGTCCATACATATAACGAAGATGCAATCCAAAAATAAACTTGACAGAAAAATCCTACCAAATTTAAGAGATACGCTGAAACAAAAAACAAGGAAATAATTATTCTTATTAACTAAGGAAATAAAATCTTCTTGCTCTTCAATCTTTAGAACTTGAATTTTCCATGAGTGAAGCGCTGATAAACTTTGGGCTTGTCTGTTCCCTCCTGTAAATCGCGGTCCACAGTCCCTTCTTGCCCAATGTCTTCTTCACGGCTCATGACAAAGTCCATCTAGATTTAAGAACTTCTGTTTCTAGCACCTTATGGTGTCTGATAACAGGCTGGATACGAATATGATGAAGAGACATTCGAGAAGATTTTCAGACGTATATATTCAACCTTTGGTTCCTCTGCGCCTTATACAATCTTCCCAGATTCACAACCATTCCTAAGATGGGTTCGAGGGAAGGGTATAACTGTTGGAATTGTTAGCAATGCAGAGTATCGATATCAGGATGTTATACTTCCTGCGTTGGGTTTACATCAGGTGAATATGCAAGAATAATATCATTTGAATTTTGTCTGAATTGCTTCATCGATTATAAATTTTCTTTTTTGCTTTCTATGTTTGATTCGGTATACCTTTCATTTCAGGGATCCGAGTGGGACTTTGGTGTGTTCTCAGGTCTCGAAGGTGTTGAGAAACCAGATCCAAGAATGTATCAGATAGCACTGGAGAGGGCTGGAAATATAGCTCCCGAAGATGTTCTTCATGTTGGAGACAGTATGCGCAAGGACTATTTGCCTGCGAAGAGCATAGGAATGCACGCCCTATTGCTAGATCGGTTTAAGATACCAGATGCAGAAATTTGGAGGAAATCTGGTGCTACAGTTCTACCTGACTTGGTGGCGGTGCAAAAATGGCTTTCTTCTGAGGAACAGGTTTGTCAGTGACATGACGGGGTCAACCTCAAACTCCCTACGTGACTCTTTGATTGCCATCGTTTTTGTTGTTTTGATTACTTGATAGGCACCAAATGGTCCAGATTGATGTAGCCGATTATGTAAATATAAGGAAATATACTTGAGATTGTGATCCCCAAGTTCGAGTTCCATTCAGCAAATTGTTAGCATTGTGATGTTACAACGTGTTTCTTATCAGTGAGAAGTTAGATTTATAAGTGAAATAAAATTGCTAATTATTATATGTCCTCGAAAACTGACTTTATGGGTTGAGGTTTTCCTTTTTGACATATGGCATAATATTGATGCTCTGGTACAAGAGTTATCTGTTGGAGTATGCAAGAAAGAATAATCTGGAAACAAAGAAATCTGGAAATAGGAGAGGGTGAGACGAATTTGCGGCATATCGACATGCTTTGGTTGAGGCGTTTAGAAATACTTTTCTTTAAGGTTTTATTTGCCCTCACTTCTCAAAGTTCGCAAATGAGTTTTATCTGCAAATTACCCCCGAGATACAACCACCCTTCAACACAATATCTAGCAATAACATTGAGTTGTCGAAATCTGCGGAAATCTGAATATTTATAGAGAGATTGGTGTCTTTTCATGAATTAAGATCAAAAGATGCAGCCATTGCAAAATACTTTTCCATTCAAATAATGGTAATAGTTAGTTATAGATGAAATGATCTAACCAAAAGACATACTGGTTCAATCAAACTCTCACATATATTACAATCTGACATCATCGTAGTTGAAGAAGTGACCATTATACATTGAATTAAATTAATGCATATGCGTCAAGTAATAGTAAGTTAACGAAAGTCATTCGGGATAGAGCTCTGCAGGCGTCGACTTCTCAAGAGAAATGAGCTCAAGAACGTAAAGCCAAACAAGAAAAGATTAGCCTTTTAAGTGACATAGCTATTGCTGTGCCTGCAATATGTTCCCAATCCCATAAAGAGTCTTCAATTTGATGCCATAATGTCTTCGATTTTCTCACTGATTGAATCTAGTACTTTATTGTATTCTTCGTACATTATATTCACTTGAAAATTAAAAATGGTGTCCTTGGAAAAATAGAATAATCTAATGTAAGAAATCTACCTTTTCTAAAAAAGACTCATTTTTCAGTATATAAAATCACAAAAAATGCTATATTTGATATGAGAGAGTAGGTCTCTTGGGAGACGATCTCATGCATTTTTATTCGTAAAACAGATCAATCCTACTCATATTTACAATCAAAAATAATACATTTGACATAAAAGTAACATTTTTCAATTTAGTGTCACAAAATTGATCCATAAAAGACTATTTCACATAAGTTATTGTGGTTTTATAATATATAATTTATTGTTAGAATATGTGATTGATTTGATTGTATCTTTTCTATTTTATTTGTCACTCCTACATTATATGTAGGAGTTCTTGGGTGTTATGAATGATATAGATTCTATTCTCTCATCTTTTATTCTTCTCTCTCTTTTATCATATTAATTTTATAGTAAATTTATAAAACTTTATCAGTACAAGTGCTATTTGAGATATATGTTTATAATACTCTTAATTCTTGTTCCTAAATCTATGTTCTTGAAGTAGATCAATATTTAGATTAATATTGATGCTCTCAAGTAGCATAAATTTTAGTTTTATGTTGATACTACTAGAGTAGCATAACTTTTGATTTTATGTTGATATTCCTAAAGGAGCACAACGATTTCATATTGATATTATAGCGAAATCTTTGATTTATATATTATTAAAATCAAATGTTGTTGATGTTCCTGAGGAATATTAATGATTCAAGATCTCTAATTTACTAATATTTTAGATATTTTTTGGAATTCTTGAAAAATATTGTATAAAATATATGATTTATCATTGTTTCTGAATAATATTGATAACAATAAATATAAATCTATGATTTATATCGTCAATATTCATTTATAATATTAATATCTATATGTGAAACGACCCTAAGATTATACTTTAAATAAACTTAAATAAAAATGTGGATTTTTTTTTTTAAAAAAATTTCGGCATGACCCATCTGTTTATTTTAAAACTCATCTGACACAGACAACAGAAAACAAAAGCAACCGACAACACAGATAAACTAGACCAAAATAAATGAAAGAGAAACCAGGGGAAAATGTGCATCATCACAAACATCAAAATATTACAATTTAATCCTTACAGACCAAGAAACAAATCTTAAGAATCATTTCGTTTACATTTGCCAAATAAACAAAATAAATATTTCATAACATTTAAGTTTGAATAAACTTCTGCGGAAGAATAGCATAAGTCGGAGGGATGTGTCGTGCCCGCATCGCAGTCCACTCAAGATTCATGTCCCTCGATCTCAAAAAGTACAACCTGCACCAAACATAGTAGTGAGCCTAAAAGCTCAGCAAGATTTAAATAATACAGTAAGAGTTCAAAATAATGCATCGTACTAAAAGTAGTACGAAGTATACAATAAAATTCACACGAAGGAAGAGCGTCATAACCTGCCCGAAGTAGGAACAATAACAATATGCGATTAAAAACAACATTCATGATTCAGTTGTCCTTTACATTTACTTTTGAAATTAGATCCTCGATTGTGACTATGATTTTGATCGATCAATGACTATAGTATACAATTCCGACAATGAAGCCAAGATTTCTCCGGACCCCACATTGCCCTTTAATTGGTAGAGAAATCGAGATTGCTCCCGATCTCGTACTACACGTCCATTTGGTAAAGAAATCGAGATTGCTCCCAACCTCGTACTACACGTCTATTGGCAAGTGAACCAAGACATCCCCCGACCCATCATTGCACGTCAAGTCACAACCAACTCACTTCATTCTTTAACTTTCCTTTCATTTAACATTTTCTCATTTCAAATTTTACCTTCATAAGCATTCTTTAATATAAGACTTCGGGACTAGATCTTTAATTTACCTTGAAGTCACACACACGAATAAATGGCGTTGAATAATTTAGATGAAATGAAACTCAAGAAATAGTGTGAAAATAACATATATGAATGATTGGAGTGTAGGTGAGCACCCACGGCTTAAGGGCTTTTTACTTAAACTTAAGTTTACGCTCAATAGGGTCTACCTCGAGCGGTTAACCCGTATGGTCATTAACTTATCCTATCTTAATTAAAAAGGCTTTTCATTCAAACCGGCACCTCAAACACACCTTAAAGTATGCCTAGGATCAGTAGTAAACCTTAAATGGCAACCCAAACCACCCATAGGATTTAAATTTCCGGACAGCCCCTAAGTAATAGAAAAATATGCTCACGACACTCCAACTTAAAACGCCCTTAACCTAATTGATTCTTATCCGAAATAAGCCCAATTTGCACCGACACGATCTTAACATTCCATACATTCAGAATATCAGGGGTAGCCCCTACCCAGATCTCATAAACCAATCCAATTAGCCCTGTTTTCCTGAAATAAGACGAAGTGACAAAAATTCTGTTTTGGTCATCTTACAACTATGGCTACCCAAACTCATCCCTCAGCTATTAAACCTCAAAAACCCTCAAGAAAAACTATTACACATGCCCATACCACCAGCTAGGGCCTTTGGACAAGGCTCTAGCTCGACGCTACCTTACTTCTCCCCTTTTGCCCAAAATGTTAGCCCGACGCCTACAAAACTCCACTGGGCGACCATCCAACCTATTTGCCCCATGACCAGCCCTATAACTCATCTCTAACATATCCAAATACACATGTTTAACCCCATGAATATCCCATGGCAGCCCCTCAACTCCATTCATCCATTCACACAAAAATTTCAATTTAAACACCGAAACTCAATTCGATTTAAAACATTTCCAAGCACATGCATTAAATAACTTGACCAACATCATGTGGGGCTTAAAACACTCATACACACACATCAATGGATCAAATACATCATGGTACATTCTGATTTTTGGTTTACACACCCATTTTTCCATTTTCATGCATGAAACTCATCATTTCAAATCCAATAAATAAGCTAGCAATGAAAAATGCACAAAAAAATTTCCAAACCCTTCCCCCCCTCTGAAACTGTGACCTAGCCACACCAATAACACAAAATAATTTTCCAAAAATTCAAATTTATAGGGGAAGGAACCAAGAAACACTTATATTCCATGCTTGGGTTTAAAAAAATGGGAAGGAGATTTTCTTGCCTCAACTTGCAACCAAGAAAAGATGAAGGGGCGGCTCCAAGGGATGGAGGGTCACGACCACAACTGGATACACCTCATAAGGTGACCTCCAAGGCGGCATGGTGGCGGCAGGTGGCTGGAAAAGGGGCGGCTAACGGGAATGGAGAAGAGAGGAAGGTGGCCGATGGGTTTTTCTTGAGGAGAAGGGGTGATGGCGTGAAGAGGGGGGAGGGGGAGGGGGGGGGGGGGGTAAAAAAATGAGGGGGAGGCGGCTAAGGGTCCAAAAATGTTAGGGTTTAATGTGTGGTGTGGTATTTTTGTTGGAGAACGTGGCGATCAGATCAATTATGATTGATACCCGGTGCAGCGGAAGTTTAAAATTTTTGTATGGAATGATTCCATAATGGGTATCAACCTTACGATTAAATTGTGTGTGTAAAAATTAAATAACAATTATAAAATTTTTACCTTTAATCTGGAATCGAGATTTTGGACACCAACAGATTTCTCTGCTCTTGTTGTATATCCCTGGAACTGATGGACGAACTGTTCTTCAATCAGGTCCACGAATGGATATTTAATCCCTCTGATAGATTGCACTAGAAAATCTATCAGAAGTTTCTACGAAGAGATTAACGAATTTGATCCGTTAAACCAGACTGTAATTCAAAATCACAGGCTGGATTTTTCTCGAGTAGAGAGGGAGAGGGGGCGGCCACCTTTTAGAAAATCAACTAGGGTTTTCGAAAAATCCTTGTGACCTGTTGTGTGTAATTTATGTACTGCAATAACTTATTTATAATGTAGGCCACTAACAGCTTAGGGCCCATTAGTCATAAGTTCAAGCCCGACAAGCAAAGCCCGCATGTTCAGAAATTAATATAAAATTCATCGTGACTCCGATTGATAAACCGATTCACCAATGTGCACAGAAACCATTTCTGCACCTTTTAAAGTCAAGATAAATTTTTTTTTTTGAATCCGAATTCAGTGATTTCCAAAAATGGCCATCCCTATGTCATTTTAGGAAATCTTACTCCTCTACTCTTAAATAAGAAGTCCAACTTCTTCGTTCATTAAATTTAACTCTTTAAATTTAACTATCTCAACGGGGATTAAAAATCCATTACACTGTGTGACCCTCAATGGTTCAGGGATACAGCTAGCCGTGGGCTCACAACTCCTTGTGACTCGGAACAACAATTTCTGACTTGCCCATCGAATCATGGTATGAGCGCCTAGCAACATCGCCCCATGATTCCCTAGGTATCACTGATAGTGCCTACAAGAACCAGTAGATTTTGGTTAGCGTACAGTACGGTCCCTTCATCCATATATCCCGATCGAATCAACAACCATTGGTATATCGAGAGTCGCTCGAGATTCGATAACTATGCAATGCATCTTGAAGATCAAATAGTGACATCGCATGTGCTACTAAGAAACCATTTCTTAAATCACATCATGTACTCTGGCCAGAGATTCGTCACACTAATATCTCCTCAGATCGCATAGGATATCCACACTCGCAAGTATGTGGTGAATCCTTGACAACAAAGCATCGACTCCTATATGTTTTGTAACTGTACCCAATCCCGACACCTGATGACCCCAATAGAGTCGGTAAACGAGTCAAAGCACAGTACTAGCATATAAAGTCTCAATGATGTTTCAAGTAGTAAGGACTAATGGTGTACAACCAAAACCGCGGACTTTATCCACTCGATAAGTGATAACCACTTGGAAAGTCCGGATAGGGTAGTTCGATCATTCATCATATGAATATCCATTTGCATGCTTCGAACATCTCTATGTTCCTTACCAATGAAACGTGGTACTCCGCATCGCAAATGCTAGTCTCAAACTCGAGCGATCCTTATCCTTATTATCGGACGGCTCAATCGACTAGGAACAGTTTAGAATATACAGTGACTATAAGATAAGTTTCATGATAGACATCCCCATGTTCTACCACATCTTACATACACTATAGTATATTCAAGGTCTTTATCAAAACAACAATAGTATATCACAATATAACAATATGAAGAAAGATAAAGTCATTGCCACTAATAAAAGTGTAAATTATATTAAACAAAAGATTGTTTATACAAAGAGTCATCAAAGCCCTTAGCCACAAGTTGGCTCATCGGGCACCCACTCTTTCAATCTCCCACTTGCCCTATAGCTAACTAGTCATACTACGTAGACCCATTGCTTCGCGATGTTTGTCAAATAATGGTCCTGGCAAGGGCTTAGTAAGTGGATCAGCGATATTGTCTGCAGAGGCCACTCTTTCGACAGTGATGTCTCCTCTTTCCACAATCTCCCGGATGATGTGGTATTTCCTCAGTACGTGTTTGGATCTTTGATGAGACCTTGGTTCATTTGCTTGAGCAACGGCACCCGTGTTGTCACAGTACACCGGGACTGGACCAACAGCTTCAGGAATGTTGCCCAACTCTTGGACGAAATTCCTCATCCAAACGGCCTCTTTAGCAGCAGCTGATGCTGCAATGTATTCTGCTTCAGTGGTGGAATCCGCTGTGGTGTCCTGCTTGGAACTCTTCCAAGAGACAGCACCGCCATTGAGCATGAACACAAATCCAGAGGTTGACTTCGAGTCATCCACGTCACTTTGGAAGCTAGAGTCGGTATAGCCTTCCAATTTTAGTTCTCTTCCTCCATATACCATGAACATATTCTTAGTCCTTCGTAAGTACTTAAGAATGTCCTTCACGGCTTTCCAATGCATTTGACTGGGATTAGCTTGATATCTGCTCGTGACACTCAGAGCAAATGCTACATCCGGTCTGGTAGATATCATCCCATACATGATACTACCTATGGCTGACGCATATGGTACATGTGTCATTTTCTCTATCTCTTCATCCATCTTGGGACACATAGACTTGGATAGAGAAACTCCATGACACATGGGTAGATGTCCTCTCTTGGACCCATCCATTGAAAACCGTTTCAATATGATGTCGATGTAGGTTGACTGAGTGAGTCCTATCATTCTCTTAGATCTATCTCTATAGATCTGTATCCCTAGAATATAGGATGCCTCACCCAAATCCTTCATCGAGAATCTACCTGATAACCATATCTTTGTTGACTGCAACATCCCTACATCATTCCCAATGAGTAGGATGTCATCAACATAAAGTACTAAGAATGTCACAGCATCCTTAACTACTTTCTTGTACACGCATGGTTCCTCCGGATTCTTGATGAAACCAAAATCTTTTATTGTTTCATCAAATTTTTGGTTCCAACTTCTTGATGCTTGTTTTAGACCATAAATTGATCTCTGAAGCTTGCATACCTTATGCTCGCTTCCCATGGATGTGAACCCCTCAGGCTGCTTCATATAGATTTTTTCCTTAATGTCTCCATTAAGAAAAGCAGTCTTCACATCCATTTGCCATATCTCATAGTCATACCATGCAGCTATGGCAATAAGGATTCTTATGGACTTGAACATTGCAACTGGCGAAAAGGTTTCATCATAGTCAACTCCTTGTCTTTGAGTATAACCTTTTGCCACCAATCGCGCCTTGTAGGTCAATACCTTACCATCAGGCCCAAGCTTTCTCTTGTAGATCCATTTACACCCTATTGGAACAATTCCATCGGGAGGATCTACTAAAGACCAAACTTGGTTTGTATGCATCGAATCTATTTCCGACTGCATAGCTTCAAGCCATAAATTTGAATCCGCATCAGAAATTGCTTCCTTGAAGTTTCTTGGATCACATACAACATCGGGTTCATCTTGATCCCCTTCAAGAAGAAGACCATATCGAATAGGAGGTCTAGAAGTCCTCTCGGATCTTCTAGGTACAGGCGTGTCTATCAATGGTTCCTGAGGTGTAGGATCGTTATTTTGTATTTCGGGTTCTTCTCGAATTTCTTCGAGTTCCATCATCTCGCCTTTCTTATCCAATAAGAACTCCTTCTCCAAGAAGGTGGCATTCCTTGAAACAAACACCTTTGTTTCAGCAGGATAATAGAAATAATATCCGATTGAATTCTTCGGATACCCTACAAAATAACATAAGCTGGATCGACTATCCAACTTATCTCCCACTGTCCGCTTCACGTAAGTAGGACATCCCCAAATCCTCAAGTACGAATACTTAGGAGCTTTGCCATTCCATAACTCGTATGGTGTTTTTTCCACTGCTTTAGTGTGGACGTTGTTCAACAACAATACCGCCGTTTCAAGAGCATAGCCCCAAAACGAAGGTGGAAGCTTAGTGAAGCTCATCATGGACCGAACCATGTCCAACAAAGTTCGATTACGACGCTCCGATACACCATTCAGCTGTGGTGTTATAGGAGGAGTCCACTGTGAGAGAATCCCATTCTCTTTTAGATAGTCCAAAAACTCGGTACTCAAGTATTCTCCACCTCGATCCGATCGAAGTGCTTTAATACTTTTACCTAGCTTGTTTTCTACTTCAGCCTTGAATTCTTTGAACTTTTCAAATGCTTCAGACTTATATTTCATTAAATATAAATACCCATACCTTGAATAATCATCAGTAAAGGTAATGAAGTAGGTGTGGCCATATTGAGTCCCAACTCTAAATGGACCACAAACATCTGTATGGATCAAATCCAACAGATTTTGACTACGCTCAGGTTTCCCCTTAAAAGGAGATTTAGTCATTTTTCCTTTTAGGCAGGATTCACAAGTAGGTAGAGAGTTAATATCAGACATATCAAACATGCCCTCTCCCACTAGCTTGTTCATCCTCCTTGAGGAAATATGACCTAGCCTAGTGTGCCAAAGGTTTGCCGGGTTTTGGCTATCGATTTTCCTTTTGTTTGTTGTTGCCGGTTTATCAACATAATTTATTGGAACGTCTTTTAGTTTTAAGTTGTATAGATCGTTTTCAAGTTGTCCATTTCCAATCAAACATTCATTCTTGTAAATATTGCAAATCCCATTCACAAAATTGCAAGAATAACCATCTCTATCAAGCATAGAAACAGAAATAATGTTTTTAATCAAATCCGGAACAAATAAAACATCTCTTAAAAGTAACTTAAAACCGTTCTGCAAAATTAAATAAACATCTCCCACGGCTTTTGCTTCAACTCTGGAACCATTTCCGAGCCTCAGCTGGGTCTCACCCATCCTAAGCCTGCGACTTCTTGTCATCACCTGAAAATCATTGCAAATGTGAGATCCACATCCGGTATCCAATACCCAAGAAGTAGTATTAAGTGAAACATTTATTTCAATATAGAACATACCCTTTGCAGTTCGCAACTGCTCTAGATATTCCTTGCAGTTACGCTTCCAATGACCGGGCTTCTTGCAGTAATGGCAAACATCCTTGGATTTTTCCATGTTTGAAGTCTTTGTCTTGTACTTCTTCTCGGGTTCGATTTTCTTGGGTGGGGCAGAACGTTTCTTACCCTTTGTACTTGGCCCCTTCTTAGCAGAAGAAGAGGAGCCCACCAAGAAAGCCGGTTTATCCTTCTTTAATGTGGATTCATATGTCACAAGCATATTGACCATCTCTTCAAGGGAGGCCTCTATCTTGTTCATATTGAAATTTACCACAAATCCGTTAAACGAAGAAGGAAGAGACAGAAGTAGTAAGTCCACGTTGAGTTCATGCTCCATCACCAAATCAAGAGTTACCAACTTCTGTATGAGCCAAATCACTCGTACCCCATGATCACGGACCGAAGTCCCTTCACGCATGCGATACGTCATTAGCTCTTTTACAGTAGCGAACATTTCAGCCCTCGATTGAGCCCCAAAAAGTTCCTTGAGTTGAACTTGAATGTCAGCAGCATTCACGGTGTCCTCAAATCGCCTCTAGAGTTCATCAGACATCGAGGCTTGCATATAGCATTTGGTCTTGATATCATGGTCCCACCATGTATCAAGTTTGGCTAACTCCTCCGGACTTACGTCAGCTGGTGCTTCCTTCGGAGGAGATTTTTCTAACACGTAGAGCATCTTCTCCGAAGTCAAGACAATCTTCAACTTACGGAACCATTCCGTATAGTTTGCGCCAGTCAACTTATTTTGTTCGAGGATCGAGAAAAGTGGATTACGCGAATTCATCTTATGAAATACTGAAAAGAAACAGACAAATATCAGTGATTGTTTAAGCAATTTACTAAGACATAAAATAGGCGAAATTTATTTTATGAATCTCACTCCCACTATTTTAACGATTTCACTACCCTATAGTGAAAACGGGAAACTGTTTTCCTTAGTGAGAACATGGAGTCCAATTGACAAACTTATGGTCCCGAATAATATCAGCCAACCATAATTTTCAAAAGGTAGAGCCCAATTGCTTCCAAAGCAACCTCCATGTTTTTACCTCATGTCCAATAAGGGCCCAATAATATGACGCCATTTATTGTGACATGTCAAGATGACCCATCAATATTAATTTGTGATGGACGGTCGCCATGTGGATCCCCAATAATATGAGCCGATCCCATGGGAGTTCCACCCAAATTACAACATGTGTCGATCCAATGTACAGCTTTCCGACGAACGGGCCCCCCCCAATAATATGAGCCGTACCGTATCCGCGGGTAGCATCTCATACATTGATCGTTGATGGAAGGTAGGAACATTTAAACAAATTTAAATTTCCTTTATTTATCTTGATATCAATTTTAAATCATATTTAAAATGAGGGATTTTTAATTATAAAAATTTGTCTCATCATTTTTTAAAAATTTTGTATGCTTGCCGGATTCACACAATTATGTCTAAAACATGCATACAACTATAATATCACATATTATATAGGATGATCGATTCCATTTCTAATCGACCCGTGGTTGCCAATCACGAGTCTTAGTCCAATCCTAGGTCATATGCAGTATGCAATGCAATCCTATTACATTTGCTTTCAATTTACATTTTTTCTGTCTTTATTGTCTGCTGGGTCCACCTCCATCTTCAAATCTTGATCTCCCACTAAATCTAATGTATTTACAATAAATAACAATGACAAGTAGGGGATACATTTTTAAGGGGTGGGAACGGGCCATAAACCAAGCCCACTTTTATTACATATGACATTCATATTGGGCCATAAATCAGGCCTATTAATAAAACCAACAACAATAAAACAAATGTAAATTCCTAACATATACCTACAAAATTGGTCATGGCAATCGATCATCCTTATCCAATAACATTTAATTCTAAATTAATTTATTGGATAACATGCAATGGCAATTTAAATTTAAAAGGATAAAATCATATTTCATACATAAAATCTTATTTTACATACAAAATCATATTTTATCTTTTTATCAAATAAAATCATATTTTATCTATAAAATCCAATTTTATACATAAAATCATATTTTACTCAATATATCCATAAGATCATATCTTATCATCAATTGTACCAAAAATAATTAATTTCAAAATTCAATTAAAGGATAAAATATTAAAATTTTCCAAAAATTCAAATTTATCCAAAAATCAATTTTAAAATTTTCGGACTCGAACAATTCGATCCGACGCCTCGTGGACCAATCAAAACAATTTTCGATCGGACCAAAAATAGAATTTTAACATATTAAAATTTAATTTAAAAAAATTAAAAATAATTTTTCCCGCGGGCCGCCTGGGACATTCCCGGGCCGGGCAGCCCGGCTGCCCCTAGGGCAGCGACGATCGCTGCCCATGGGCAGCGCCGAGCGCTGCCCTGCGCAGCGCCGTGCGCCGCCCTGTGCAGCGCCCAGCGCCGCACAGGGCAGCGACGATCGCTGCCCCTGCCCCGGGCAGCGATCCAATCGCTGCCCGGGTTTTCGCCCGAAAAAAAATATTTTTATTTTTAAAATATTTATTTTGTTTCAAAAACCGAGGCCTAAAAATTTTTGTACAATCGATTAATTTAATCGCTTGATCTGAGCAACCTGGCTCTGATACCACTGTTGGAGAACGCGGCGATCAGATCAATTATGATTGATACCCGGTGCAGCGGAAGTTTAAAATTTTTGTATGGAACGATTCCATAATGGGTATCAACCTTACGATTAAATTGTGTGTGTAAAAATTAAATAACAATTATAAAATTTTTACCTTTAATCTCGAATCGAGATTTTGGACACCAACAGATTTCTCTGCTCTTGTTGTATATCCCTGGAACTGATGGACGAACTGTTCTTCAATCAGGTCCACGAATGGATATTTAATCCCTCTGATAGATTGCACTAGAAAATCTATCAGAAGTTTCTACGAAGAGATTAACGAATTTGATCCGTTAAACCAGACTGTAATTCAAAATCACAGGCTGGATTTTTCTCGAGTAGAGAGGGAGAGGGGGCGGCCACCTTTTAGAAAATCAACTAGGGTTTTCGAAAAATCCTTGTGACCTGTTGTGTGTAATTTATGTACTGCAATAACTTATTTATAATGTAGGCCACTAACAGCTTAGGGCCCATTAGTCATAAGTTCAAGCCCGACAAGCAAAGCCCGCATGTTCAGAAATTAATATAAAATTCATCGTGACTCCGATTGATAAACCGATTTCACCAATGTGCACAGAAACCATTTCTGCACCTTTTAAAGTCAAGATAAATTTTTTTTTTTGAATCCGAATTCAGTGATTTCCAAAAATGGCCATCCCTATGTCATTTTAGGAAATCTTACTCCTCTACTCTTAAATAAGAAGTCCAACTTCTTCGTTCATTAAATTTAACTCTTTAAATTTAACTATCTCAACGGGGATTAAAAATCCATTACACTGTGTGACCCTCAATGGTTCAGGAATACAGCTAGCCGTGGGCTCACAACTCCTTGTGACTCGGAACAACAATTTCCGACTTGCCCATCGAATCATGGTATGAGCGCCTAGCAACATCGCCCCATGATTCCCTAGGTATCACTGATAGTGCCTACAAGAACCAGTAGATTTTGGTTAGCGTACAGTACGGTCCCTTCATCCATATATCCCGATCGAATCAACAACCATTGGTATATCGAGAGTCGCTCGAGGTTTGATAACTATACAATGCATCTTGAAGATCAAATAGTGACATCGCATGTGCTACTAAGAAACCATTTCTTAAATCACATCATGTACTCTGGCCAGAGATTCGTCACACTAATATCTCCTCAGATCGTATAGGATATCCACACTCGCAAGTATGTGGTGAATCCTTGACAACAAAGCATCGACTCCTATATGTGTTGTAACTGTACCCAATCCCGACACCTGATGACCCCAATAGAGTCGGTAAACGAGTCAAAGCACAGTACTAGCATATAGAGTCTCAATGATGTTTCAAGTAGTAAGGACTAATGGTGTACAACCAAAACCGCGGACTTTATCCACTCGATAAGTGATAACCACTTGGAAAGTCCGGATAGGGTAGTTCGATCATTCATCATATGAATATCCATTTGCATGCTTCGAACATCTCTATGTTCCTTACCAATGAAACGTGGTACTCCGCATCGCAAATGCTAGTCTCAAACTCGAGCGATCCTTATCCTTATTATCGGACGGCTCAATCGACTAGGAACAGTTTAGAATATACAGTGACTATAAAATGCGTTTCATGATAGACATCCCCATGTTCTACCACATCTTACATACACTATAGTATATTCAAGGTCTTTATCAAAACAACAATAGTATATCACAATATAACAATATGAAGAAAGATAAAGTCATTGCCATTAATAAAAGTGTAAATTATATTAAACAAAAGATTGTTTATACAAAGAGTCATCAAAGCCCTTAGCCACAAGTTGGCTCACCGGGCACCCACTCTTTCAATTTTAAGTGTATTGTATGTATATGTGTGAGTGTGTGAGTGTAGGATATGCACAAAAGTGTTATTCAACAAATAAAGGTGCTAGTTTGAATAATACAACTTCAAGTTGTACAGTTTCACTCATTTTTAAATTATAAGTCTAAAATATTTGAATTTAAATATTAGAAATAGAATTTCACTAGTCCGGGTCCAAAAAAGATAATTTTGAGAAATATTGGAACTTTCGTGCAAAGATGCGCTTACGCGATTTTTTTTACCCGGAAAATTTAAAATAAAATTTTATTTTTATTTACTTCAACTTTTAAGAATTTTAGGCCATAAAAATTTAGAATATGAGATTTTCCCACCGTGTCCACCTTTACCGCGTGCCGGAGCCGAATGTCACAAATTTCAAGTGTCTCAAGTAAATAAATTTAAATATTTGAGCAATTAAATTCTAAGGAAATTTTAAGGCATTTAAATTGTCATGAATTTAGGAATTTAAATATCGAGGCTAAATTAGACATAAAATTTAAATTATGGAACTTAGGCGTCACAAAAACAAATAAACATTTGAAAGAATTTAAACACTAACTTAGAAATTAAAATCAATACTTTAGTTATTTTGATGTCACAATGTTAAATAAAATATTTAAATAATAAACAGAGCTATTAAAATAATTTAAATAAACTAAATGATTATTTAAATATCGTGTAAATAAAATACACAAGCGAAATAAAAATCTTTAAAACGACTTGGACAATTGAAAATATTTAAATAAATAAGCTAGACATTTAAAATTATTTAAAATAACCAACCGCTAAACTTAGTTATTTACAACAAATAAGTTGGACAATCCAAAAATATTTAAATAAATAAGTGATAAGTGCATTTTGTGCACTTAATTTGTATATGGTTTTACTTGACTTTTGGAATTTATTGGTAGATATTGCGTGAAATTGTTGTTGTTTTTGTGTTTGTAGGAAGTTTTGGACTTTGATGTGTTCAAGTGGAAATAAGCCTAAAAGATGAAAGTTTAAAGGGAGATTCAAGAGTTGGAACAGAGAAGAAAAATGTTAAATTCGAGCTGAGAGCGCGCCCGCGCCAACTGATGGGGCGCCCGCGCTGTTATTAAAGAAATTAAGAAGAAAAGTCGAGCTGAGGGCGCGCTCGCACTGACCCTAGGCGCGCCCGCGCCGTTGAAGAATATTCCAAGGATTGTTTTGCGAAGTGGAGGCGCGCCCGCGCTGGTTATGGGGCGCGTCGTCTGTGAGGAAATAAAGAGTCCGACTGTTTATGGAAACTTTGGGGATATCTTTGGTATTATTTTGGATGATTGTTAGGTCATATTTAAGGGATTTTTTTGAGTCATTAAACTATCTATCAGCCGCCAATACACACAATATTCTAGAGAGCACTTTTGTGAGTTTTTGGAGTTGAAGAATTGAAGATTGCTTGGAACGAAGACGAAGACTTTTCGACCGGACACGGAAGAAAGACTACGACTTTGTTTCTTCTTTTTATTTTCTTTTGATTGTTGAATTATGTTTGAGATATTAAACATGATTTGGTTTTTATTGAATTTGAGCATGAACTAAACTTTTCTAGTTTAGAGGTTGACGTAGCTTGGTTGAGACATATTCATGAATCTTTGATTTTAATAAATTGAATTTCTATAGATTAATTGTGTTTCTAGAATTGAATGTCTTCTTAATTTACTGGTCATAAATTGAGTTGTTATATTTACTTAGAATCATTGCTCGGGAGAGGGGATTTTGAGTAGGATCAATAGGAACTACACTGTTAATTGTTTATATAGCTCGGGAGAGTATATAGCTTTAATAGAACCTTTAAGGAACATCATTTTACACATATCACTACATCTAGATTTTTAATAGGGATATTGAAATCGAATTGTACTTGATACACTCTATTTGTTGCTCGGGAGAGGGGAATAGAATAATCTAAGTGTTCTTGGTTATTAATCGAAGGAAATTCATAAAATAGATTAATTAGGATTGAATATTGTCGAGACCAAGTGAAATCAAAACCTCTGGACTATTTTTCTCTGATTGATAATTTCTCGAAATTTGTGTGTGTGTGAGCTTGATAATTCCTCATTATTTACTTTATTTCTTCTGCAAAATTCTCGAAGTTTGATTTTCTAGATAAAATTAAGACTATTTTAATTACAAGTATTGAATATTTTCATTTTACTCCCTGTGGGATCGACACTCTCTCTTTCACTATATTAAAACTTGACACTCGTACGCTTGCGAGTAAATTTTCACAGCAATAAGCTTAACAATTAAAATCATTTAAATAACTATCCAATAAACTTAAATCATTTTAAATAAATAAGTGTGGCAGTTAGGATCATTTAAACGAATAAACTAAATAATTAAAATCATTTAATTAAGCAAACTTAAACCTTTAAAATATTTAAAACAAATAAGTTGTACAATAAAAATCATTTTGGCAATTAAAATTAGGCAATTAAAAGTATTAATTAAATAGTCAGTACAATAAAAAAATTTAAACAAATAATTAATATTTTATTAACAAATAATTAAGATAAATAATTTTAAATCGATTAAACTTAAAAATAATAATCATAATATTTATTTAATTTAATGCATGCAATTTAATAGATTGGATTTTAGGTGCTATAATATGATCTAAGATCTGTCAGTTTTTAGGAAGAATATTGATCTAACATATTCCTGAAAAACATTTATATAAGACCTGTTAATATTTTTGAAAAATATTGATCAATATATAAGATTATATTTGTCAATATTTTTGCAGAATATTGATACAATATCTAAGATTTATTAATCTTCCTGAAAAATATTGAAACAAGATATAAGATTAATTAATATCATCGTAAATATTGATCTAAATGTTGGCATATCGATTCTTCGTGCCCGGATATGCGGTGGAAGTTTAAAAAATATATAAAAACCGAGCATTTGTGTAGCATTCAAAAAATATAAACATGCATATGGTTTTTAAGAACTTTTACCTATAAATCTTTAAATATTGATAATGACTACAACAAAGTTGTAAAGAACTTGGCTCTCGAAAATGTAGACCCCTTCTAGAAGCACACCTTGTTCAAAATGACTTCTATTTCAAATTAGGATTACGAATAGTCAAACTAGATCCACCATATATATGCACTAGAATATATAGAACATTTTTCATTGAGAATCCCTTGAATTAAACCACAAAAGATGGTGGCAAAAATATTGGAATATATGAAAAAGGGAGGACGCCCATGTACTTTAGTGGAGAAGGTTTCTTGTCTTTTTTTTTTTTTTTTTATAGATGTGTTATGTCAATATTTAATGCATGCATGGTAAATTCCGCATCTTATCTTGTAACTCTATAACTTTCCTCTTGTATGTATTAGGTAAATACATACAAACAAAGCCCATGATCTTAATATTCAATTTATTGACAAGCTCAAACCCATTTAAGTATAATAAATAAATTAAATCCTACTTGAACTCATTCAAGCTCATTAATATAATAATTATTCAACACGTCTTTCATTCGGGCTCTACAAGACCAATAGTGTTTAACAACACTTGAATTAATTTAATTATTTGGACTTTACAAGGTCCACTGCTGTTTAATTAATTCAACTCTTAAATTAATTTAATTAATTTAATGATGTTTTGAAAATCACCATTTTCAAAAATTAATTATTTATTTAAGTGAACTTTTAATTATGGAACACTTTCACAAATTAAAAGTTAAAATCCCCTTTATTCTTTTTTAGAAGTCATACTTATAACATCTTTTGCTTATAAACTCCTTTATAAGTCGTTCAACTTATTGAACTAATTTAATTCGCAACGGGATCTAAAAAGTCAGTACTTATGTGACCCTCAATGGTTCAATGATACATCTAGTAGTGGGTTCACATATCCATGTGATTCGGGATCATCAAGTCCCTATACGAGCTTATCCTATATAGCTTCATTCTTATTTATCAACTCCTTGATAATAAGAACGTCAGAGCTCAAGTCTGATGGTACCCAACCAGTCATGTTAAACATCTAGCAGCATCGCATACATGACTCTCTATGTATCAAATGACAGTTCCTACAAAAAACATTCAATTATTGTTAACTTACACTATGATCCCTTCAACTCATATATCCCTATTGATTCGACAACCATGGTTATATCAAGATTGTCATTAAATCGATAACTATGTGTCATATCGTAGTTGCATTATTGGTGTAATTAAAGAAACTCATTTCTTAATTACCACATGTACTCTGATAAGAGATTTTTAAGATACTAATACATGAGATCACATAAGATATCCACACCTGAAGGTAAGTGGTGAATCCTAGACTACAATGCATCAAATCATACATGTTTCGACACAACACCCAACTGATAAGTGTATTTTATACACTTAATTTATATATAATTTTAATTGTTAATTATTAGTTTCGAGCAGATTTATGCATGGGTTTTGTTGTTTTTGTGGTTGTAGGAGATTATTGAATTTATTTGGAAAAATGAAGAAAAATAAGAAATTGAGGAAGAAAAGAAAATAAAGAGAAAAGAATTAAAAGAAGAAAGAAAAGGAAACAGAAGGAATGAGAGAAAGTTTAATGGGCTTTCAAGCGGGCCTTAATTGTTAGCGTTAAAAGTTAACGCTAAAGAGAGAATTGAAGAAGCGCTATCGCGCAACATTCCTTGACAGATTGAGAAATAATTCTGCGAATAGAAGGCGCGCCCGCGCTGAGTCATAGAGCGCCCGCCCCGATCGCAATCCAAGAATTTTATTATTTCGGTTAATTATTCTATGGGCTTTTGAGTGGGCTTTTGTGCACGATATAAAAGGGATTCTTTGTCTGAGAAAAAAGGAGAGCTGCCACAATAACACACGTACAAATCAGAGATTGTGATTTTCTGTGTGAGAATTTCTGGAGAATCTGGAGCATAACTTGAAGAACGAAGACGGAGATCGATCGACCGGACACGGCATCGACGCAGATTTGTTTTCTTTATTTATTTTATTTATTTTATTCTGAATATGTTTGGATTTTTGAACATGTTTTGTTTTATTCAGAATTTTATTATGAACTAATTTTTTAGAGTCTAGAGGTCGGATGGAACCTGGTGTAGACACTTTCATGAATTTTTGATTTTATTGAATTAAATTTCTTCTAGATTAATTTTTTTTTCTAGAATTGATTGTCTTTTCAATTATCTGATCAATAATTGATTTGTAATATTTATTTGAAATCTGGCACTCGGGAGAGGAGATTTTGAATATGACAATTAGAAAGTACACTGTTAATTATTTATATAACTCGGGAGAGTGTATAATTTTAACAGAGCTTTTAAAAAGAACATTGTTTTGTGATAGATCACTGCAAGTAGATTCTTAATAGGGATATTGAAATTGAATTGTAGTTGATAAACATTATTTGTTGCTCGGGAGAGGGAAATAATAAACTTAAGTGTTCTTGGCTATTAATTGACTGGAATTCATGAAGATTAATTAATTAGGATTGATTATTGTTGAAACCAGGTGAAATCTATACCTCTAGACCATTTTTCTCTGATTGATATTTCTGAAAGTTGTGTGCGTGCTAATCAAAACTTCATTGCTATTTTATTTTTCTGCAAAATTCTGAGTTATTGATTTTCTAGATAAAGTTTAGACTATTTTAATTACAAGAACTAAATATTTTCATTTTACTCCCTGTGGGATTGATATCTGATTTTATCACTATATTAAAACTTGACACTCGTACGCTTGCGAGTAATTTTCACAAGAAGTTTTTGGCGCCGTTGCCGGGGAGTAAATTTTGATTATTTTTTTTAGTCTTGTTAACAATTAGTCTAGAATTAATTTAGAGTTTTTTTTAATTTTATTTTAATTACTAATAGATTTCTTCTTATTTTTAATTGTAGTCTATGCGACGATCTCAAAGTGCGAATTTTTTACTGTTTGATCCAGAGATCGAGTGCACTGCACGTGCTTTAAGAAGAATTAGAAGAGAAGAAATTGAGAGAATGGCTGAACAAGAAGCACAACAAGCTCCCCTGGTGCCAATTAGAGATCACTTTCGGCCGACGATCCAGGCTCACTATTCTGGAATCGCTCGAGGAACTATTAACGCCAATAATTTTGAATTGAAGCCGGCCTTGATCAACATGGTGCAACAGAACCCATTTAATGGGAGCGCCACTGCTGATCCTCACCTACACCTACGCACTTTCTTGGAAATAACCAATACGGTAAAAATTAATGGTGTGTCTGAGGATATTATACGCTTACGCTTGTTTCCGTTTTCTCCCATGGATCAAGCAAGGAGTTGGTTGCAATCACTGCCGCTTGGAAGCATCACTACTTGGGAGAGGATGACAGAAAAATTTCTTGCGAAATATTTTCCACCTGCCAAATCCACCCAGTTGAAGATAGAGATCAGCACCTTCCGGCAGATGGACACTGAACAACTATACGAGGCGGGGGAAAGGTACGAAGAATTACTTAGACGTTGTCCTAACCACAATTATGCAGATTGGGAACAGATCGAGTGGTTTTACAACGGACTGAATGCGCCTACAAGGATGAACGTGGATTCTGCTTCTGGAGGAACTATTTTTGCAAAGGGTACAGACCTACGATATGCTGGAACAGATGACGGTTAATAGTTTTCAATGGCCATCTGAGCGTATGGGAGTCAAGAAGCCAGCTGGATTGTATGTAGTGGATCCTCTCACATCCATCACCGCTCAATTATCTGCACTGACTACACAGGTAGCTTCTTTGAATAAGATTAATGTTGCAGATTCAACGGGAGTTGAAGGATCTCAGTCCCTAGAAGAAGTGAATTATATCAATCCTAATGGCTACCGAAGTTATGGAGCTTATAGAGGTAATCCTGTTCCTAATACTTATCACCCTAGTTTGCGGAATAATGAAAATTTTTCATATGCTAACAATTCTAATAAGGGTAATGGTAAGTTGTCTTTGGAAGATGTGGTTAGTACCTTTGTGCAGAAATCAGGTAAGCGGATGGCGAGAACTGAGTCTCGCCTTGACAGCTTAGAGACGCACATGGCCAACATGGGTGCTGTACTTCAATCCATGGAAACTAGCATAGGGCAGTTGGCGAACGCACTGAAGGATAATAACAGAGGCCAGTTTCCAAGAAACACTGAGGTAAATCCCAAGGAACAGTGCAATGCCATAGAGTTGAGGAGTGGAAAAGAAGTTAGAGTCCTAGAACCTGCTATTGAAGAGGAGAAATTTGAGAAGAAAGTCGAAGAGAAGGATCTTAAAACTGAGCCGAAACTGATGTACAAGCCTCCACTTCCCTACCCACAAAGGTTCAAGAAGAAGGCGTTGGATGAGCAGTTCTCCAAATTCTTGGAGATTTTCAAGAAAATTCACATCAACATCCCCTTTGCTGAAGCTTTGGAGAAAATGTTGAACTATGCGAAGTTCATCAAGGAGGTGATGTCCAAGAAGAGGAGGCTACTAGAGAACGAGATGGTCAATCTGACAGAAGAGTGCAGTGCGGTGCTACAAAAGAAGATGCCACAAAAGCTTAAGGATCCAGGGAGTTTTACTATTCCTTGTTCTATTGGTGGTTCTCATTTTAATAATGCACTTTGTGATTTAGGGACCAGTATTAATTTAATGCCATTATCTATTTACAGGGCCTTGGAGTTGGGAGACATGAAATCGACTAAGATTTCATTGCAATTGGCAGATCAGAGCATTACATATCCCCTAGGAATTGTTGAAGATGTTCTAGTCAAGGTGGATAAATTTATCTTCCCAACGGATTTTGTGATCTTGGATATTGAAGCGGATCATGGTGCTCCACTGATTTTTGGACGCCCGTTTTTGGCTACTGCTGATGCCAAAATAGATGTCAAGAAGGGTGAATTATCGATGGGTGTGGAGTACGAACGAGTGGTCTTCAACTTATTCACGAAAGCACCCACTCCACCCATTGAAGAATTGTGCTTAATTGAACCGGTTGTGAAGTTGGAGAGCTGTCCAAGAGCTGATTTTGAGGTTGAATCAAAGAGTAAACCGCCAAATTCATCGACGAAGAAAACCACGAAGAACAAGAAAGCGAAATTTAAAAGGCGGTTCGTAGAATTTATTTGGCGAGTAAAAGATAAAGGGGAGATCTAATACCGGTGAAAGTCGGGCCGACGACTTAAAACCAAGCGCTACTTGGGAGGCAACCCAAGAATTTTCTTTTATTTTATTTGCTTTTATTTTCAGTGTATTTAATTTTTGTTAGTTATTTATTTTTAAGTATTTTATTATCAAATTTTGAAGCTTAATTTTTCTTAATTTTCAAAACTTTTCAGGCTCCAGAAATCTCAAATTCGAGCAGACGGCGCGCCCGCCCCATTAATCTGAGTGCCCGCGCCATACCCTGGGAGAAATTGGCTTGATTTTCAAACTAGAGGCGCGCCCGCGCCACTCTTATTGAGCGGCCGCGCCTCCCCTTCGCTTCACTGATACACGAACAGTGCTACACCTTGCGCTATCGCACAATCCAAGGGCGCAGACTCAAGCACTATCACGCATCAATACCAAGCGCCAACAAGCAACACCATCAGCGCTAGAGATAGCGCTATCGCGCTCCCCATCAGCCCTCCCCCAAGCGCTATCGCGCTGCCCAGCCGTCATCAGCGCTACACATAGCACTAACGCGCTAAAGTAAGGCACTTCCCTGTTGCGTCAACGCGTTCCCCGACAGGGCTTTAACATGCAGCTTTCACTTCCAGCCTACTATGAGTTTGCTTGATATCTTGCTTGCTATGATTTTATTTTTGTGTGTTATGGTGTGCATATATTATTTTTTCAGGATCATTTTGATGTTCATGTGGTGCTTTTCAACCATTTTAACCGCGGTCTTGTGGCTGCCAAATTATGTTTCACCATGAATATGGAGATGATGATGATGACGTCGAGTCCTGATGCTCGGTGTCGAAGGTACGTGTCCCTTGTTCTTTTTCTTGTTTTTAATCATTAGGGACAATGATTATATTAAGTTTGGGGGGGGGGGTAAATCAATGTTTGATTTAGCTGTTTGGTTGATAGTTGAGTAGTTAAGTTTTACTGTGTGCTTCATAGATAAAATTTTTTGAGTTTATTTGTTGTTTAAGTGAGTGAGTTGAGTTTTGAAAAGAAGTCGAGAAAGAATTGGATGCATGGCCAATGATGAAAAAAAATTTGTACTATAACTGAAATCCATGATTGTCTACCTATCTGACAAATATTTTTGAAAAAATGGAACCAATTAGATAAACAATTTCCTATATACTTTGTGATTAATACTTGAATCTGAATTTTGAAACATACATATATAGATATGATTGAGACATTGTTTGAAATTTTTGGGCCAGAATTTTATTGATGAAATTTATCCTTAGTTGCCCAATTGAGCTACACGTATATTTGTACTATGAGGTACGAAAATCTGAATTTTGTTGTGAAAAATCATCATTTATTGCTGATGATTATTCTTTTTCTGTACTGATTGATATTTGTATGAATTAATTGTGGATTGAGACTTGTCTAGAACTAGTTCGGACACTCTTCGAGGCGAAATACGGGCAAAACTGTGATTAGGAATGATTTAGGCAATTTTTCTGAATTCGTTTGAGCCTTTCAAGATACCATATTTTTACATGTTATCCCTAGTACCTTGTTTGAGCTTAATTGAAAATCGAATGGCATGCGTGTAAGCGTGTGATTAAACCCACATTCGTCATTATTTCAAAGTCCTACATTGACTACTTGAATAACCTAAACACTATTTCCTACCTTTAAGGGAGTAATTTGAATGCTAAAATGTTATATGCTCCTGGTTTTATTTGTGAAAAATGGAAGGGTGTGGTAGAAGAATTGAAAAGAAAAATGAAGAAGGTAGTAGAACAAAAAATATGGTTGAAAGAGTTGTGAAAAATAAGTCGAGAAAAAATTGAAAAAATCACTGAAGTGAAAATAAGTGTGAAATTGTGAATGAAAAGGAGTTGAAGTTGGATTGAGCATAAATATAAATTTCTCCTTATTTTGAATTCTTATCCTTCTTTTGTAGCCATGAGCCAGACCTTACATTATAAGCTGATTAAGTCCTATTGACTGATTCTCAGTTGCCCAATATACTAGTGGAGAAGAGTTGCGAGAATTTAGCCTATGGACTGTTGATTGATACTTTTAATGATTATGAATTTTAATCAAAACACGCACACACTATTCTTTTCATTTAACTGATTGTGAGTTTTTTCGATTAATATCCTTAATTTTGATCCTATGCTACCTTAAAAAGTCCTCATGATCTATGAATGTGTGAATTGAACTTGGATAAGGGTGTTTTGAAACGTGAGTTGCGGAGATTGTGAGTTTATGAGGTTATTTTGGTTATGATTAAAACTTTCAAGTGTTAGTTGGGTGTGATATGATTGGATTTGAAAATTCTTTGAAATCATTGCTGAGGTCATTGCTTCATAATATTTCTTGACTATTTTTGGTGATATGAAGTTTTTGGATATTGTTTTGAATAGTTTTGCTCGGGACTAGTAAAAGTCTAAGTTTGGGGGTATTTGATAAGCGTATTTTATACACTTAATTTATATATGATTTTAATTGTTAATAATTAGTTTCGAGCAGATTTATGCCTGGGTTTTGTTGTTTTTGTGATTGTAGGAGATTATTGAATTTATTTGGAAAAGTGAAGAAAAATAAGAAGTTGAGGAAGAAAATAAAATAAAGAGAAAAGAATTAAAAGAAGAAAGAAAAGGAAACAGAAGGAACGAGAGAAAGTTTAATGGGCTTTCAAGCGGGCCTTAATTGTTAGCGTTAAAAGTTAGCGCTAAAGAGAGAATTGAAGAAGCGCTATCGCGCAACATTCCTTGACAGATTGAGAAATAATTCTGCGAATAGAAGGCGTGCCCGCGCTGAGTCATAGAGCGCCCGACCCGATCGCAATCCTAGAATTTTATTATTTCGGGAAATTATTCTATGGGCTTTTGAGTGGGCTTTTGTGCACGATATAAAAGGGATTCTTTGTCAGAGAAAAAAGGAGAGCCGCCACAATAACACACGTACAGATTAGAGATTGTGATTTTCTGTGTGAGAATTTCTGGAGAATCTGGAGCTTAACTTGAAGAACGAAGACGGAGATCGATCGACCGGACACGGCGTCGACGACAAATTTGTTTCCTTTATTTATTTTATTTATTTTATTTTGAATATGTTTGGATTTTTGAACATGTTTTGTTTTATTCAGAATTTTATTATGAACTAATTTTTTAGAGTCTAGAGGTCGGATGAAACCTGGTGTAGACGCTTTCATGAATTTTTGATTTTATTGAATTAAATTTCTTCTAGATTAATTGTTTTTTTCTAGAATTGATTGTCTTTTCAATTACCTGATCAATAATTTATTTTTAATATTTATTTGAAATCTGGCACTCGGGAGAGGAGATTTTGAATAGGACCATTAGAAAGTACACTGTTAATTATTTATATAGCTCGGGAGAGTGTATAATTTTAACAGAGCTTTTAAAAAGAACATTGTTTTGTGATAGATCACTGCAAGTAGATTCTTAATAGGGATATTGGAATTGAATTGTAGTTGATAAACATTATTTGTTGCTCGGGAGAGGGAAATAATAAACTTAAGTATTATTGGCTATTAATTGACTGGAATTCATGAAAATTAATTAATTAGGATTGATTGTTGTTGAAACCAGGTGAAATCTATACCTCTAGACCATTTTTCTCTGATTGATATTTCTGAAAGTTGTGTGCGTGCTAATCAAAACTTCATTGCTATTTTATTTTTCTGCAAAATTCTGAGTTATTGATTTTCTAGATAAAGTTTAGACTATTTTAATTACAAGCACTAAATATTTTCATTTTACTCCCTGTGGGATCGATATATGATTTTATCACTATATTAAAACTTGACACTCGTACGCTTGCGAGTAATTTTCACAACACCAACCGTGTCACCTAATGACCCTAGCGAAGTCGGTAAACAAGTCAAAGTGCAACGCTAGCACATAGAGTCTCAATGTTGTCCCGGGTCATAAAGACTAATGTTGTACAACCATAAACTTGGACTTTTCCACTCGATACGTGATAACTACTTTGAAATTTCTTTAGGGATGGTTTTTCAATTCACTCCTCAAGGAGCACCTATTTTCATGCTTGGACATCACCATGTCCCCTAACAATGAAACTTGGCACTCACATCGCAAATACTAGTCTCAAACTCAAGAGATCTTTATCCTTTAGAGTGGTGGCTTAATCGACTAGGAACGTTTTAGAATATACATTATTCCAAATATGAGTTTTATGATAGTCATCACATGACTATGTCATATTCTTTCTACTATTTTTATGTTCAAGGAGTTTATCTATGCAAAAAGCATGAGTATACATATAAAGATGTGTCAAATTAATTAATTCAAATATTATTAAAATAAAAAATTGTCATAAAAAAAGTTATTACAAAGACCCTCGGTCAATACTTGGATCGACGGGCACTTACTCTAAAAATCTCCCTCTTGCACTAGAGCCAACTACACATATGCTTCAAACCTATCGATTCACGATGCTTTTTGAATAATGGTCCAGGTAAAGGCCAGTTAGTGGATCAATAAAATTTTCCGCGGAGGTGACTTTGTCTAACGACACATCTCCTATTTCCACAATTTCTAGGATAATGTGGTATTTTCTCAGTACATGTTTGGATTTCTGATGAGATCTTGGATATTTTGCCTAAGAAATAGCATCTGTGTTGTCGTATTACACCGGGACTCGAACAACTCCATTATGAATAACACCCAATTCTTAGAAAAAATTCCTTATCCAAACAGCCTCTTTTGCTACAGCTGATGCAACAATGTATTCAGCCTCAGCGGTGGAATCCACAGTTCTATCTTGCTTGGAACTCTTCCAAGATACAGCAGTACCATTAAGAATGAATATAAACCCCAAGGTTGATTTCGAATCAACGATATCACTTTGGAAGCTAGAGACAGTATTGCCTTCCAATTTCATTTTCTCCTCCCCCATAAACCAAGAACATATTCTTAGTCCTTCTCAAATACGTGAGGATTTCTTTCACAGCTTTCCAGTGTGGAAGACCAGAGTTTGATTGATATCTACTTGCAAAACTCAGTGCGAATTCCACGACAGGTCATGTAGGTATCATCCCATACGTGATACTACCAATTACAGATGCATATGGAATGTGTGCCATCACCTCTATCTCTGCATCAGTCATGGGAGACATAGAATTGAATAGAGACATGCCATGACACATTGGTAGATGTCCTCTCTTGAAATTTTCCATCGAGAACCTCTTCACAATGGTACCAATGTATGTACGTGGACTGGGTGAGACCTATTGGGATTCGTGATTCTCGCATCCAAGAACTCAGCAAAATTTAAAATTTTTAGTAAATATTTGTCATATAAATATCTATTGGATGTCATATGGATCTAATAATAAAATCATTCATAGGGTGCTTAAAACTAGATTACATTGAGCGATAAATGTTTGACACTAAGCATTTTGAATTTAAAGCAGATATAGCTCCTCTTGTAAATTTTTACGAACGATCAACTGGATACGCCAAATTTTCAATCAATCAAGTCCACGATTGATTATATTGTTCCTCCTCTTGATCGCACTAGACACCAAATGATGTTTTTCGTAGAGATTGAAAAATCGAGCGGCACAAAAATAAAGTGGAGTGAGTTTTGGCTTGCATGCTCCCAAATATTTATATAGGAGATTAGCCTAGTCATACAAGGAATCTTTTAAACCTTAATGTACTTCTTACAATTTATTCTAGTCCAACTAGAATTAATTATATTCTAATGAGATTTGAATCTCTAAGCCCACATATTTTTAACTCATAAATAAAATATCATCATAATCCTGATCGACGATCCTCTATCACTGATGTGATGAGTTTAACTTACTCTTTATTATGAAACCAAATCCAAAATTTTGAAATCACTTATCCAAATTAGATAACTTCCTAATTTGATCATTTCCACTTCAAAATTTCAAAAATAGAATTTACTTATAAACTCCTTTATAAGTTTATTATATTTGATTCTATCAAATTGTTTTTATCAACTTCAAATCCTTGAATTGACTATCTCAATGAGAACAAGAAAAACAATGCTTGTATGACCCTCAAAGGTTCAAGGTTACAACTAGTCGTGGGTTCAGAACTCCTTGTGATTCAGGAATGGAGGGATCCTGTGGTGCAACCGGAGCATACTGGGGTGGTACGGTAGACTGGAATGGAAATGGAGGTGGATAACGAGGTTCCGCTCGAAAGCCCGATGTATCAAGTCCCAACTGCGTCGCCATGCTGCGCATCATGTCTTCCACATTATGGAGATGAGTGAAAGTGGCCTGAAAATAATCCATGACATAGTGGTCAAAAGCGGAGCTCTCAACGGCCATGTCCTGAGCGGTGCGGCGAGGAGGAGAAGGCTGAGGCGGTGGTCGACTGCTAGAGGAGCTCCCAACATGATGCTGATCGCTATAAAATTCCAATTTGAGCTTTGCTTGCTTAGAAGCGGCAAGCTTCTCATCCACTGTCTTGAAAGGCGGGAGCCACTCCTCATCGGGACTAAACTGCACACCCTCCTTGCGACAAAGGTCTGTGATGGTGTGGGGAAAGTAGAGGCCCACCGTCGGAGTCCGCATCGAATAAATAATAGAATCGTGGACAAGAGTGCCCACATCAACCGGTCACCGCTTCGTGATGGAATACACAATAATCGCCCTATCAGCCTGCACATCAACTGTGTGGAGCACGGGTAAAAGTCGCCGGGCTATGAAAGCATACCACAAAGCCGACTCAAGTTTCAAAAATCGCTCCGGAAAATGAGTGAACCGGAGGGGATCATGCCACTGAACACCCGAATAACACATGTCTCTCAATATCAAATTATAGTCCAGATTCGCCTTAAAATTACTAAATTGACTATCATCCACAGCAGGAGTATCAAATTACCTATTCAAGGTTTCAGCATCAAACGACACAAGTGTTCCTCGAACAAACGCTTTAGAGTCCTCTCGGGTTGGGGGCATTAACATAAAATTCCCGAACCACCGGAACAATAGCGGGTTCGGGCACTTTTCAAAAGACATTCCATTTTCTCTTATTTATCCCCAAAGCCACAAAATCATTACAATCCAAAGACAAACCACGCTCAGCAATAGGATTGCGATTGAGTCGAGCATGTTCATACCTTTCTTGGGCTTCCCGAGAGACGAACCGATGGGATAGTTCCGCAGAGGAAGAGGTGCTAGCAACGATAGGGCCGGACGAACGGAATCGCTTGGCTGGCATGGTGGTTGTCAACCGGATTAGAGGCAACGATCGGCGGCGGCTGACGGTGTTGAGTGGCGGCGTGCAATAGAAGGATTTTGACAGAAATTGGCGGACCCGAATGGGAGAAAAAAAAACGAATGGCCCATCTTTTGCAGTCTGCGTCTCTCGCGCGCACGCGATTAGGAGCCTCGCGCGCGCGCGAGACTATGTTTGACGGTCTCTGGTTGTTTGTACTGCGTGCGCAGAGTATGATCTCGCGCGCGCGCGTTCCCATTTGCTTTCCTCTGGAGTATTGTACTGCGCGGGAGCGAGTAAGAGCCCTCGCACGTGCGCAGTGTAATAATACAGCAGCTTCCCAGAAAAAAAACCAAACAAAAATACTTAACTTTTAAAAATGAAAAAAAAACAAAAAGAAAAAACAAAAAATAAACTATAAAAATAAATACTGGGTTGCCTCCCAGCCAGCGCTAAATTTATAGTCTATCGCCCGACTATACCTCCCTTTTTAATTTATCGGGTCTTGCAAATCGACGGTAGTCTGTGTTTGATCCACGACACCACCTCGATAAACTTTTATCCTCTGCCCTTTGACTTTGAATGCTCCTGTTGCATGACTATAAATTTTGACAGTACCGTAGGGCATTACTTGCTTGATAGTAAATGGTCCTGACCATCTCGACGTAGCTTTCCTGGCATGAGCTTCAAACGTGAGTTGTATAATAAAAAAGTTTGGCCTGCCTCGAACTCACGTGAGACAATGCGCTGATCATGCCATTTCTTGGTTTTTTCTTTGTAAATTCTGGCATTCTCATAGGTATCCAAACTCAACTCCTGAAGTTCATTCAATTGTAGCAAACGTTCTTCACCTATAGCCTGCACATCAAAATTTAGAAATTTAGTAGCCCATAGTGCTTTATGCTCAAGTTCAACAGGAAGATGACACGCTTTGCCATATAATAACCTAAAGGGAGATGTTCTTATAGGTGTTTTAAAAGCAGTACGATACGCCCATAGCGCGTCATCCAATTTATTCGACCACTCTTTCCTGTTTGAATTCACTGTTTTTTCCAAAATTCTTTTCAACTACCTATTAGAAATCTCAACTTGCCCACTAGTCTGGGGATGATAAGGTGTTGCCACCTTGTGAGTGACCTCATATTTTGTCAAAAGCGTATCAAATTGCTGATTACAAAAGTGGGTTCCTCCATCACTAATTATGGCACTAGGGGTACCACATCAAGAAAATATATATTTTTTCAAAAACTTCACAACCACCCTAGAGTCATTTGTCCTACATGCAAGGGTTTCAACCCACTTAGACACATAATAGACCGTAACCAAGATATATTTGTTCCCATCAGATGCAGGAAACGGTCCCATGAAATCTATACCCCATACATCAAAAACTTCACAAACAAGAATATTATTGAGGGGCATCTCATGTCTCCTAGAAATATTACCAATTTTCTGACAAGCATCACAAGTAATCACATAGGCATAAACATCCTTAAACAATGAAGGCCAATAAAATCCCGACTGAAGTACTTTAGCAGCGGTTCGACCCGCGCCGAAGTGACCTCCAGTCGGACCTGTGTGACAATGTGAGAGTATAGATCTTACCTCTTCCGCTGGAATACACCTACGATTGATACCATCTGCATAGATCTTAAACAGAAAATGATCTTCCCACAAAAAATATTTCAACTCTGAGAAAAATTTCTTTTTCTATTGATAAGTTAAATGCGAGGAAAGAAACTTAATTGAGAGGTAGTTAACAATGTCTGCACACCATGGAAAATTCGATACATCAAACAGCTGTTCATCAGGAAAATCATCATGAATCACTTGCGTTTCAGCTCCTTGATTTTCCAAACGAGAAAGGTGGTCCGCAACTTGATTCTCCGCCCCCTTCCTGTCAACAATTTTTAAATCAAACTCTTGCACCAATAAAACCCAACGAATTAACCTGGGTTTGACATCCTTTTTGCTCATCAAATACTTCAACGCCAAATGATCCGTGTGAACAATGACTTTGATTCCCACCAAATAAGATCTAAATTTATCCAAGGCAAAAACGACTGCGAGAAGTAATTTAGTTGCATAATAGTTCTAGTAGGAATCAATTCATTATTTGCATTTTTGATTATAGTCATCCCTCCCTTTTTAGGCACTACTTGAATTGGACTCACCCATTCACTATCAGAAATAGGATAGATAATACTTGCATCAAGGAGCTTGATTACCTCCTTTTTCACTACCTCTTGCATCGCCGGGTTGAGTCGCCTCTGTGGTTGAGTAGATGTCTTGTGCTCCGCTTCCATCAATATTTTGTGCATGCACATGGTTGGACTAATCCCCTTGATATCGGCCAAGCTCCATCCGATGGCTCTTATGTGTTCTCGAATCACCCGCAACAGTTTTTCCTCCTCACAACCTGTCAAAGAAGATGAACAAATTACTGGAAGTTTATCATTCTTTAATAAATACAAATATTTCAAATGAGACGGGAGTGGTTTCAGTTCAAGATTAGGGGGCTCCTCGGTAGATGGCTTCAGTGGTTTTGGAGTATGGTTAAGCTCCCCCATCTTGGTATTGATGAGTCTGTCGAAGGGCAAACTCCAATTCCAATACCGTGCTACTTCATGAACTTACTCACTAACATGCTCTTCATCAGTTGTACCTAACAAACATATTTCTAATGGATCCACAGACAACTGTTCCTGTAGAGAACACTCAACCAAATCATCAGTAATATCAATTCTGAAACAATCAGAATTGTCTGCAGGATATCGAATGCCCTGAAAAACATTAAATATTACTTTCTCATCATTCATACGCAATATCAACTCTCCCTTATGCACATCAATCAATGCTTTTCCAGTGGCTAAGAAAGGTCTACCCAAAATAAGTGGGATCTCACGATCCTCTTCCATATCAAGCACAACAAAGTCCACTAGAAATATAAACTTATCAACCTTAACTAACACATCCTCTACAATCCCCCTTGGATATTTTATAGATCTTTCAGCTAATTGTAGGGAGATAGTAGTTGGCTTAACTTCACCAATTCCTAGCTTTTCAAAACATGAATAAGGCATAAGATTAATAATTGCACCTAAATCACAAAAAGCCTTGTTAAAAAATGATTTTCCAATAGTGCATGGAATTGAAAAGCTACCGGGATCCTTAAGTTTCGGATGGAGTTTATTTTGTAAAATAGCAGAAAATTCCTCCGACAACTTCACAGTTTCAATATCCACAAGTTTTCTTTTATTAAACAAAATATCTTTCAAAAATTTTGCATAACTGGGCATTTGGGCCAAAGCGTCTGCAAAGGGAATATTAATATGAAGCTTTTTAAAAATCTCTAAGAATTTTGCAAATTGATTATCCAATTTCAGTTGCTTTGCTCTTTGGGGGAAGGGAAGTTACTCAAATCAATATTCTCATTAATAATTGGGTGTGAGGACTTACCTTTCTTGCCCGTAGGCGTCGAGTCTGACTGGTTTGGCGCGTCCTCCAGCCCTTTTTCCTTGCTTAGTTCGCTTGCTTCTTCATCCTCAGTACTCTTCTCCATAGTATCTGCTTGCGATCTAGTCACCGCCAAAATAGCATTGACATCCTTGGGATTCCTCTCAGTATTTCCAGGAAACGATCATGCTGTCCTAGTCTACAGCTGTGTTGCTATCTGGCTCATCTGTGTTTCTAACTTATGCAACATTGCCTCCTAATTTTGTAGACGATTCTCAGTGCGAGCTACATATTTAATCATGATTTCTTCAAAGGAGGGCTTCTTCTTGACTGGCTTCGATGTATTAGCTGTAGGATCTGTAGCTTTTTCCATGAGAAGTTTGGATGGTTCTTCTAGCCAGGATTGTAAGTATTTTTGTAGGGATTGTACTGCTGTCTCCCTTGATTCCCCATAAAACTCGTTGCATCAACTTCAAATACTTGCTGTTCGTCAGGCTGTTGAACTTGCACTTGGTTGGCTGAAGATGTCTGCATAACTGTCATCTGATGAGTAAGAGCATCGATCTTGGCATTCAGTGCTGTTAGTGCATCGACTTATAGTACTCCAGCCTTTTTCTCCTTTTTAGCATCTGACCATCCAATGTTTCTTTCAGCCATATTTCCAATGATTTTCCATGCCTCTGCCGGTGTTTTCCTGAATAGGCTTCCATTACCAGCGACATCCAACATGGATCGAACAAATTGATCAGCCCCATTGTAGAAAGTCTGAGTCTACTGGCTCTGAGTAATATTATGTTGAGGACACATCCTAAACATCTTTTTGAATTGAGTCCAAGCAGCATGTAAAGTTTCATCTTCCTTCTGCCTGAATGAGATGATATCGGAGAACATTTTTGCCATCTTAGTGGGAGGAAAATATTTGTTCAGAAAGGTCTGAACAAGTTGATCCCATGTAATAATTGAACCAGCAGGAAGATCATCTAGCCATTCAGTGATAAGTGTATTTTATACACTTAATTTAGTTATGATTTTAATTGTTAAATATTTGTTTTGAGCAGATTTATGTGGGTATTTTAGTGTTTTTGTGTTTGTAGAAGACTATGGAGATTTATTTGGAAAAGAGAAGAAAAATGAGATTCATGAGAAAATGGAGAAAAGAAAAGAATAAAAGAAAGAAAGGAAAAGAAGAGAAGAAAGAAAGGAACGATCAGATCATGTGAGGAACAGTTGATGGGCTTTCTTTTAATGGGCCACAAAAGATTAGCGCTAAAGTTTAGCGCTTGAGAAGAGCAAACGCGCGTCTATTTTGTTGAAGTGAGAGATTTCTGGCAGACCATTATACGTGCCCGCCTGGATTGTGAAGCGCCCGCTCGTCACCAATTCTGAACTTGGAAATTTTTATCGGGAAGGAAAGTCTCTATTTTCTTGGGCTTGATTTTGTGAGCTTTTGTGAATGATATAAAAGGGATTTTTATCAGACATGAAAGAGGGAGCCGCCACACACTTAAACACTACACATCAGAGATAGGTTTTGATCGTGAGATTTTTCTGGGATTTTCTGGAGCTTAGTTGAAGAACAAAGACGGAGTTTGATAGACCGGACACGGCGTCGACGACGGATTTGATTTATTTATCTTTTATTTATTTAATTCTGAATATGTTTGGATTTTTGAACATGTTTTATTTTATTTAGAATTTTATTATGAACTAAATTTTAGAGGTCGGATGGAACCTGGTGTAGACACTTTCATGAATGTCTGATCAATAATTGATTTGTAATATTTATTTGAAATCTGGCACTCGGGAGAGGAGATTTTGAATAGGACCATTAGAAAATACACTGTTAATTATTTATATTGCTCGGGAGAGTGTATAATTTTAACAGAGCCTTTAAAGAGAACATAGTTTTGAATTGATCACTGCAAGTAGATTCTTAATAGGGATATTGGAATTGAATTGTAGTTGATATATTTTATTCGGCACTCGGGAGAGGGAATAATACACTTAAGTGTTCTATGCTATTAATTATCTGAAATTCATGAAAATTAATGAATTAGGATTGATTGTTGTTGAACCAGGTGAAATCTAAACCTCTAGACCATTTTTTTCTGATTGATACTTATCTGAAAGTTGTGTGTGTGCTATAAAATCATCTGCTTATTTTTATTTTTTTGCAAAATTCTGAAAGTTTAATTTTCTAGATAAAGTTTAGACTATTTTAATTACAAGCACTGAATATTTTCATTTTATTCCCTGTGGGATCGATATCTGATTTAAATCACTATATTAAAACTTGACACTCGTACGCTTGCGAGGAATTTTCACAAGAAGTTTTTGGCGCCGTTGCCGGTGAGTAAATTTTGATTATTTTGTAGTCTTGTTATCAATTAGTCTAGATTTTAATTTAGAGTTTTTATTTTATTTTGAAGTTACTAATTAAATTCTTCTTAATTTTAATTGCAGTTTATGCGACGATCTCAAAGTGCAAACTCTCTACTTTTTGATCCGAAGATCGAACGAACTGCACGTGCTTTGAGAAGAGCGAGAAGAGAATAATTAAGGAACATGGCTGAAGAAGAAGCGCAACAAGCTCCCCTAGTGCCAATTAGAGATCACTTCAGGCTAGTAATCCAGGCTCACTACTCTGGAATAGCTCGAGGAACAATCAATGGCAACAATTTTGAGCTAAAGCCGGCCTTGATCAACATGGTTCAATCGAACCAATTTAATGGGAGTGCCACAGCTGATCCTCACTTGCATCTCAGGACCGTTTTAGAAATTACTGATACGGTAAAATTTAACGGGGTTCCTGAGGATATTATTCGTTTACGCTTGTTTCCGTTTTCTCTCAGGGATCAAGCCAGAAGTTGGTTGCAATCATTGCCTTTAGGGAGCATCACTACATGGGAGGGGATGACACAAAAATTTCTTGAGAAATATTTTCCACCTGCCAAAACAACCCAACTGAAGATAGAGATCAGCACATTCAGGCAGATGGACTCTGAACAGCTCTACGAGGCGTGGGAAAGGTATAAAGAATTACTTAGACGTTGTCCTAACCACAATTTTGCAGATTGGGAACAGATCGAGTGGTTTTACAACGGACTGAATGCGCCTACGAGAATGAATGTGGATTCTGTGGCTGGAGGTACTATATTTGCGAAGGATCATGTTCATGCTTATGATATGTTGGAGGAGATGACGGTCAATAGTTTCCAATGGCCATCTGAGCGTATAGGAGTAAAGAAGCCAGCTGGAGTGTATGCTGTGGATCCTTTCACGTCTATCACTGCTCAATTATCTGCACTGACTACACAGGTAGCTTCTTTGAATAAGATTCATGTTGCAGATTCAACTGGAGTTGAAGGATCACATGCCATAGAGAAAGTTAATTATATTTATCCTAATGGCTACCGAGGTTATGGAGATTACAGAGGTAACCCTATCCCAAATACCTTTCTTCCTAGCTTGCGTAATCATGAAAATTTTTCGTATGCTAACAATAGAAATGTGTTGAATCCTCCGGGGTTAAATGGAAACAAGGACGAGGGTAAGCAGTCTTTGGAGGATGTGGTTAGTACTTTTGTGCAGGAATCACGTAAGAGGATGGCGAGAACTGAATCTCGTCTCGACAGCTTGGAGACGCACATGGCCAACATGGGTGCTGTACTTCAATGCATGGAGACTAGAATCGGGCAGTTGGCGAACGCACTGAAGGATAGTAATAGAGGCCAGTTTCCAAGCAACACTGAGGTAAATCCCAAGGAGCAGTGCAATGCCATAGAGTTGAGGAGTGGAAAAGAAGCTGAAGTCCAAGCACATGCTATTGAAGAGGAGAAACAGAAGGAGCCTAAACCTGATCCAAAACCGATGTACAAGCCGCCTCTCCCCTACCCGCAGAGGTTCAAGAAGAAATCATTGGACGAGCAGTTCTCCAAGTTCTTGGAGATTTTCAAGAAAATTCACATCAACATCCCCTTTGCTGAAGCTTTGGAAAAAAATGCCGAACTATGCAAAGTTCATCAAAGAGGTGATGTCCAAGAAGAGGAGGCTGCTAGAGAATGAGGTTGTAGTAGCCCGTACCCTAATTGAGTAATTAAAGGATTAATGCTAATTAATTAAATTGGGTATCGGACGGATTGGAAGCTCCGAAGGCATGATCGGAAGCTCCGATGAGCGATCGGAGGCACCGATGATATTACGTCATCCATGACGTGTGGTTAGATCGGAAGTTCCGATCAGGATCGGAAGCTCCGATCACCCCTATCCGGAGTCAACAAGTGATATTTTGACACATGGCAGATCAGGATCTTCGAAAGCTCCGATGGCAGGATCGGACGCTTCGATCATGGTTCGGACATTCCGATCGAGGATCGGAAGTTCCGATCGTTGTCTATAAATAGAGGGCCGAGGCTTCATTTCCAATTGCCAATTCCAAGTATTTCCCTCTCCTTTCTAGTCTATTCGAGTAGTGCTAGCCTTCCTAGGCTTGACCCGGTGGTCGGCGAGGTATTCGGTAGTCGTAGCGGAGTTGTGCCCAAGTTCTGGAGGCATCAACATCAAAGGGCTAACGACGGACGAAGGTATAGCTTTTGCTTCCTATAAATATTTAGGAGTATGCAATAGCTTAGTTAAGGCTTTTAGAGCACTATAATGATAGTAGTATCATTTGGCAGTGTAGAGCAGACTATAGGCGTGGACCTAGAGTTGGTAGAGCTTGCACTGTTTTGAGGTACGGAAGTACTGTTCGAGATATCCTGACTGAGTATGCATGTATTATGTGACTGCATGGTTTATATGTCATTGATTTATGCTGCATTCATTTGCATCTTGCTGTATCTCTTTCGAGATGTCTGTTAGTAGGGTTGTACCCTATCCTGTTAGTGGATGAACTTCCATCGATTTGGGTCCGGCGTATCCACGGTTATCTCGGTAAGGGAGCCACCTCCTGAAGCGACGGCACAGCGTGCTACATACCAGGGCCCGGTCTGTCTCTGTTATCTGATCCTTGACCTCGAGTTATAGGGAGTTCACTTTGCATGCATGTATACTCATACTCTCGTACTGAGCGTTTTATGCTCACGTCTCGTACTCTGTATTTTCTAGACACCCTATTCCATGGGGCAGGTTTGCGATTGGACGAGAGGGTGGATCCAGGAGGGGCTAGTAAGGGGTTGGCCAGCTGGAGCTTCGCTTAGGTTTTATTACTGTTGTTTGGGTTGATACAGCTATTCGATTTGGTTGTATATTATTTGGATAAATTACAGATTCCTTTACTTGGGATTGTATTTTGTTTTTGGTTTCCGCAGTTTTATTCTGATATCTGTTTAATTAAGTTAATTGCATGCCTAAGTTCTATTTAGTAGGGGATCCGGGTAAGGGTCACTACATTTATGGTATCAAAGCATTCAAAAGAATTCTTGGGATTTAGTCTCATCATGAGGTATTTTTGTAGATGACAAATCGTGACGACCGGAGTTCTCATGGCAGTGTTGGTGGGCGTTGGGGTGATGCCGACCGGGAGCCTCGTCGAGAACGATGTCATCGTCATTATGACGACGAGCATTTCACTGTGCGTCGATTCTTAGCTATGGGTCCTAAGCCCTTAGTTGGAGGTGAGTCTCCGAAGGATGCGGAGAACTGGTTAGACCGCATGGAAACGACTTTTCAGACTTTTCAATGCACCGAGGAGCAGAAGGTGGAGACCCTTGGCTATCTTCTGGATGGGCGTGCGCGCAGGTGGTGGAGGTTTACTTCTGCACCTTTTGTTGCGGCGAGAGGAGTGGCCACCTGGGCCGAGTTCCGCACAGCTTTCCAAAAGCGGTATTTTCCTCCGGCACTCCGTCAGTCGAAGGCAGGCGAGCTACTGAGTCTGCGACAGGGAGCCATGTCTATCGATGAGTATCAGCAGAGGTTCTTTGATCTGCTATCCTATTGCCCTGAGATTGCTGATAGCTCAGAGATGAAGTATAATATGTTCCTTCAGGGCCTTAACCCTGAGATCCATGACCGTGTGGCGGTTGGCGACGACATGTCCTACGAGGGTTTGGTGAGCCGTTGTCACCAGGCGGAGGACAGCATTCGGTGGAACAGGTATTTCCCTCAGTCGAGGCCTGCTAGTTCTTTGGGTCCCCGTGCCCAAACTTTCAAGAAGTCTGGATCTTCTTCTTCCTCTGGTTCTGGAGGTGTTGTCCGTTTCGGTAAGAAAGACAAGTGTGATCATTGTGGGAAGAACCATCCATCCGACAAGTGCCGTAGAGCTTCTGGAGCTTGTTTCCGTTGTGGAGAGACTGGTCATATCCGGAGGGATTGTCCACTGTCTGGGGGAGGCGGTTCTGGTTCTGGTTTAGGATCGGGTTCTCAGGCCACCGTACAGCAGAGGTCACAGGGACAGTCTGCTGGGAGTTCTCATTTGAGGCCACGAGCTTCTGGCCAGGTGTTTGCCCTGAGACATGATCAGGCAGTGGAGGAGAATGAGAAAGTCATCGCAGGTACATTTTTCTGCTTTATGGTATACCTGCTCTTGTACTTATTGACACTGGTTCATCTCATTCCTTCATTTCTGCACGTTTTGTTAAGAGGCATAAGTTACCATGCATTGCACTAGACGTAGTGATGTCTGTTTCTACTCCGACGGGCCAATCTTCTTTGGGTAAGCGTCTAGTGATAGGTTGCCCTTTAGAGTTCGAAGGGAACATTCTGTTAGCAAATCTCATGGTCCTGGCGATGGACGACTTTGATTGCATTCTGGGAATAGATATGTTGACTACCTATCGAGCTTCAGTGGACTACTATCAGAGATTAGTATGCTTTCATCCGAAGGGGAGTGAGAGCTGATTTTTCTATGGTGAGGGAGCGCGACCCCCGATGCCTTTGGTATCAGCTTTGAGAGCCTGTCGAGCTCTAGAGTCTGGCGGGGAAGGCTACCTTATCTATGCAGTTGATTTGTCCGCTGAGAGCATTGGGATAGAGAGCATTCCTGTTGTGGATGAATTTCCAGATGTATTTCCTGATGAGATTCTGGGTTTTCCTCCTGCTAGGGAAGTCGAGTTTGGCATAGAGTTGATGCCGGGTACTTCACCTATTTCTGGAGCACCGTATCGTCTGGCTCCGTCAGAGATGCGTGAGTTGAAGAATCAGCTACAAGATCTTTTGGACAAGGGGTACATTCGTCCTAGTGTATCTCCTTGGGAGCTCCTATTCTATTCGTGAAGAAGAAGGATGGGTCGATGCGGCTGTGCATTGACTATCGGCAGCTGAATCGAGTCACTGTGAAGAACAAGTATCCGTTGCCTCGTATTGATGACTTGTTTGACCAGCTGCAAGGCACGTCAGTTTACTCCAAGATTGACTTGAGATCTGGGTATCATCAGTTGAGAGTCCGTGATCAGGACGTAGCAAAAACTGCATTCCGTACTCGCTATGGGCATTACGAGTTTCTAGTGATGCCATTTGGTTTGACTAATGCGCCGGCTATATTCATGGATCTGATGAACCGTGTCTTCAGGAAGTATTTGGACAAGTTTGTCGTGGTCTTCATTGACGACATCTTGGTGTATTCGCGTAATACGGAAGAGCATGCTTCTCACTTGCGGTTGGTACTGCAGATTCTTCGAGATGAGCAGTTGTATGCCAAGCTGAGCAAGTGTGAGTTCTGGATGGATAAAGTGGTCTTTCTTGGCCATATCATATCCAGGGAGGGGATTTCTGTTGATCAAAGCAAGATTGAAGCGGTACTTAATTTGTCACGTCCGACGACAGTTGCTGAGATCCGTAGTTTTCTGGGTCTAGCAGGGTATTATCGTCGCTTCATTCTGAACTTCTCTCAACTAGCTCAACCTTTGACGCAGCTTACCCGCAAGGGTGTGGATTTCGAGTGGTCCTCCGAGTGTGAGGAGAATTTCTGTGAGCTTCGACGGCGGTTGACTTCTGCGCCAGTGTTGGCTTTACCGTCAGGATCTGGAGGGTATGTGGTTTACACGGATGCTTCTATTCAGGGGTTAGGTTGTGTCCTGACTCAGAATAGGCATGTGATCGCATACGCTTCTAGACAGCTGAAGCTTCACGAGGACAACTACCCAGTCCATGATTTGGAATTGGCAGCCATTGTGTTCGCTTTGAAGATCTGGCGTCATTATCTGTATGGCGAGAAATTTGAGATCTTCACCGACCATAAGAGTCTCAAGTATTTTTTCACTCAGGCGGAGTTGAACATGAGGCAGAGACATTGGATGGACTTGCTTAAGGACTATGATTGCGAGATAAAGTACCATCCGGGAGCTGCTAATCTCACCGCTGATGCCTTGAGTCGCAAGGTGCGACTATCCGCACTTCAGACTTGTTCGATGTCTAGTGCGATCAGTGACTGTTGTACTTCGGGATATACTTTCAAGCATAAGAAAGGTATGCAGAGTATCCAGATGTTTGCGATATTATCTGAGCCAGCTTTGTATTCGCGGATTCGAGATGCTCAGATGTCTGATCCAAAGACCCAGCGTTTAGCTCGTTTAGCTAACGAGGGTAGCTCGTCTGGATTTCATTATCAGTCAGATGACTTTCTGTGTTTGTCTGGTAGGCTTGTGATTCCGCAGGATGAAGAGTTGGGAGAGGAGATTTTGTCTCAGGCACATCGCACTAAGTTGAGTATTCATCCTGGAAGCAACAAGATGTACAAGGATCTACGTACTCGTTTCTGGTGGAAAGGAATGAAACGCAGTGTTTATCAATTTGTTTCGAGATGTTTGGTGTGTCAACAGGTCAAGGCAGAGCATCGAAGACCTGGAGGATTGCTTCACAGTCTGCCTATTCCTGAATGGAAATGGGAGTTTATCACAATGGACTTTGTGACCCATTTTCCGGTATCCCCGAGGAACTGTGATGCTATCTGGGTTGTGGTGGACCGACTCACCAAGTCACCGTATTTCATTGCCTATAGCCGAGAGTACAATGTGGATCGTATGGCTCGGTTGTACATTCAGGAGATCGTTTGACTTCATGGAGTGCCTGTGAGCATTGTCAGCGATCGGGACCCCAGGTTCACTTCTAGATTCTGGGGGAGTGTTCAGCGTGCGGGGTATTACTCTCAGTTTGAGTACTGCCTATCATCCGGAGACTGATGGTCAGTCAGAGTGCACTATCCGTACTTTGGAGGATATGCTTAGAGCATGCGTCATGGATTTTGGTTCAGCCTAGCAGGATCATTTGCCATTGATCGAGTTCGCGTACAACAACAGCTATCATACTAGTATTGGGATGGCACCTTTTGAGGCGTTGTACGGGCGACGTTGTCGTACTCCACTCTTCTTGGAAGAAGTGGGGGAGAGACAAGCTGAGGGACCGGAGTTTATCCAGCAGGCGATAGACATTGTTGATCAGATCAAGAAACGGATTAAGACTGCACAGGATCGTTAGGCCAGCTATGCTAATATCAAGCGTAGGCCTTTGCAGTTTGATGTCGGGGAGAAAGTGTTTCTGAGAGTGTCACCTTTCCGCAAGATTCTCAGATTTGGCCTTAAGGGTAAGTTATCTCCCAGGTTTATCGGTCCGTTTGAGATCTTGGAGAGCATTGGCAATTTGGTTTATCGACTAGCTTTGCCACCGCATCTATCCATTATTCACGACGTGTTCCACGTATCTCTGTTGCGACGGTATGTGGCGGATGAATCTCATATTCTGCAGCGGTCTGAGGTTCAGTGAACAAGGATTTGACCTATGTTGAGAAACCTATTCGTATCCTGGATTATAAGGATAAGGTTTTACGGAACAAAGTCATTCCTTTGGTTTTAGTTCAGTGGCAGCGCCGAGGCACTGAGGAAGCTCCTTGGGATCTTGAGGACAGGATGCGTGAAGAACATCCTGAGTTGTTTTGATTTCATTCTTAAGTTGTATTCAATTGCAAACTCTGTAAACGTTTGATTTGAATAAAGAATGTTTCTGATTTCTGTATTTCATTCAGTACTTAAGATCTGATTTCGAGGACGAAATATCTTAAGTGGGGGAGAATGTAGTAGCCCGTACCCTAATTGAGTAATTAAAGGATTAATGCTAATTAATTAAATTGGGTATCGGACGGATCGAAAGCTCCGAAGGCACGATCGAAAGCTCCGAACAGGATCGGAAGCTCCGATGAGCGATCAGAGGCACCGATGATATTACGTCATCCATGACGTGTGGTTAGATCGGAAGCTCCGATCAGGATCGGAAGCTCCGATCACCCCTATCCGGAGTCAACAAGTGATATTTTGACACGTGGCAGATCAGGATCTTCGGAAGCTCCGATGGCAGGATCGGACGTTCCGATCATGGTTTGGACGTTCCGATCGAGGATCGGAAGTTCCGATCGTTGTATATAAATAGAGGGCCGAGGCTTCATTTCCAATTGCCAATTCCGAGTATTTCCCTCTCCTTTCTAGTCTATTCGAGTAGTGCTAGCCTTCCTAGGCTTGACCTGGCGGTCGGCGAGGCGTTCGGTAGTCGTAGCGGAGTTGTGCCCAAGTTCTGGAGGCATCGACATCAAAGGGCTAACGACGGACGAAGGTATAGCTTTTGCTTCCTATAAATATTTAGGAGTATGCAATAGCTTAGTTAAGACTTTTAGAGCACTTTAATGATAGTAGTATCATTTGGCAGTGTAGAGCAGACTATAGGCGTGGACCTAGAGTTGGTAGAGCTTGCACTGTTTTGAGGTACGGAAGTACTGTTCGAGATATCCTGACTGAGTATGCATGTATTATGTGACTGCATGGTTTATATGTCATTGATTTATGCTGCATTCATTTGCATCTTGCTGTATCTCTTTCGAGATGTCTGTTAGTAGGGTTGTACCCTATCCTGTTAGTGGATGGACTTCCATCGATTTGGGTCCGGCGTATCCACGGTTATCTCGGTATGGGAGCCACCTCCTGAAGAGACGGTACAGCGTGCTACATACCAGGGCCCGGTCTGTCTCTGTTATCTGATCATTGGCCTCGAGTTATAGGGAGTTCACTTTGCATGCATGTATACTCATACTCTCGTACTGAGCGTTTTATGCTCACGTCTCGTACTCTGTATTTTCTGGACACCCTATTCCATGGGGCAGGTTTGCGATTGGACGAGGAGGGTGGATCCAGGAGGGGCTAGTAAGGGGTTGGCCAGCTGGAGCTTCGCTTAGGTTTTATTACTGTTGTTTGGGTTGATACAGCTATTCGATTTGGTTGTATATTATTTGGATAAATTACAGATTCCTTTACTTGGGATTGTATTTCATTTTTGGTTTCCGCAGTTTTATTCTGATATCTGTTTAATTAAGTTAATTGCATGCCTAAGTTCTATTTAGTAGGGGATCCGGGTAAGGGTCACTACAGAGGTGGTGAATTTAACAGAAGAGTGCAGTGCCGTGCTTCAACAGAAGATGCCACAGAAGCTTAAGGATCCATAGAGTTTTACTATTCCTTGCACTATTGGTTTTTCTTATTTTAATAATGCACTTTGCGATTTAGGAGCTAGCATTAATCTAATGCCTTTGTCTGTGTTCAGGAGTTTAGGACTTGGTGAGGTGAAGCCCACAATGATCGCATTGCAGTTGGCTGATAGATCTATCACATATCCGCTTGGAATCATTGAAGATGTTCTGGTAAAAGTAGATAAATTTATTTTTCCTGTGGATTTTGTTGTGTTAGATATGGAGGAGGATGCAAATATGCCCCTGATATTGGGGAGACCTTTCTTGGGCACTACTGATGCCAAGATAGAGGTGAAGAAGGGTGCGTTTTCGATGGGTGTGGAAGGTGAGAGAATGATTTTCAACTTATTCATGAAGACATCTAATCCACCCATCGAAGACTTATGCTCAATTGAACCGGTTATGAAGTTGGAAAACTGTAAAAGATCTGATTTTGCGGTCGATTCATTGAAGGAGAAAGCACCAAATTTACCAACAAAGAAGGCCACGAAAAAGAGAGCGAAATTTAAAAGGCGGTTCGTGGAATTTATTTGGCGCGTTAAAGAGAAAGGGAAGAATTAACACCGGTAAAAGTCGAGCTGACGACTCTAAACCAAGCGCTTTTTGGGAGGCAACCCAAAATTTTTGTTTTATTTTATTTTTATTATTTTTATTTTTTTAATTTATGCTTTAATTTTTATTCTTGTTCATTAGATTAATTTATGTTTTTGTTTTTGAAATTATTGTTTGGAATTATGGAGACCTGATTTTATAAATGTGTTGAATTTTTTTTCAGGATTTTAAAAGTCTGGGCAGACGCTTATGCGCGCTCGCTCGTGAATCCGCCGCGCCTGCCTCTCCTCTACGCATACTTAAATGCGCACACTTAAGCTCTATCGCCCTCTATAGCCGCGGAAGAATCGAGCGCTATCGCGCAACGTAAGGGCGCAGACATTAAGCGCTATCGTGCTCCGGAAGGGCGCTACTACTAGCGCTATCGCGCATAAAGAGAGCGAAAAAAATCTTGCGCTATCGCGCACGTGAGCAGCGAGTATCAAAGCCTATCGCGCTACTTAAGGGGCCACGAATTAATTGATTCAGACATTAAAAAGCCACTCCAGTCTGCTGATGCACATTCTAAATCTCACACTGCTCGTATCTAAGCGCTATCACCATTTGTGGGATTTTGATCTTCATTACTAGGCCATCGTAAATCTGGGAGTCTCAGACTTTGCTTTTGCTCCATCCACGATCGCATTGAAATAGGAGCAGAGGAAATTTGGAGGGTTTGAAAAATTTTCTTTCAGACATTAAAAAGCCACTCCAGTCTGCTCGTGCACATTCTAAATCTCACACTGCTCGTATCTAAGCGCTATCACCATTTGTTGGATTTTGATCTTCATTACAAGGCCATCGTAAATCTGGGAGTCTCAGACTTTGCTTTTGCTCCATCCACGATCGCACTGAAACAGGAGCAGAGGAAATTTGGAGGGTTTGAAAAATTTTCTTCTTGAACGGTACAAATGCTGAAATTTTCTCTATTACATTTGAGCAGTGTTAAAGTTTGTGATTTGAGGATGTTGGGTTGTTTGAATTGTGGTGGGAAGAACGTTTGATGCAGTGAATTTATATATCATTTTCTTCATGCCTACCAAGTGTTTGTTGAATTTCTTGGGTTGTATTTGAACGTTGCTGGAATTGTTTGGAGTTTAGTGCATTGTTTGAGGCATTTGATTTGAGTTGAATTATTGAGTTACAATGCCACCGAAAACCAAAGGAAAGGGTGCAATTTCTTCGTCCTCTGCTGGTTCATATGATAGACACAGATTTTGGAATGCCACAGCAGAGGAGTATTGTTTTGATGTAATGGAGAGAGGGATGCACAAAGAAAGGGGAATGAGCTTGAGAGAATGTAATGTTCCGGCGTTAATTGAAGCTAAGAGAAGAGGTTGGGAGACATTTGCTAGAAGTCCACCAGATGCTGTTATATCATTGATTCATGAGTTTTATGCAAATTTGATGGTCAAATTTGATAAGAGTACAATTAACAGTCTCTATGAAATGCCGGATTTGGACATTTCAGATGATGAGTATGAGGTATTTAAGAATGAGTCATATCCAGATAATATTTTAATTCAGACTTTGTGTCATGATGGGGCGGAATGGAAGAGGAATGCAAAGGATGAAGCTGTTACATTTCCATCCATATTTCTTAGAAGAGAAGCGAATAATTGGCATGAGTTTGTGGCTGCCAGAATTTTGCCATCTGGGCATACATCCGATGTGACTAAGGTTAGAGCTGGTCTTGTGTACTGCATTGTCACTGGAAAATCTGTTGATGCTGGGAGGGTGATTCAGGAGTCTATTATTGCTGCAGTTAGGGGTTCCTCGACTATCAGTTTACCCCACTCGTCTTTGATTAATCAACTTTTTGCCGGTTAGCTGGTGTTGTGTGGGATGATACGGAGCAGATTCTTCCAATTCGAGGTCCTATAAGAATTACTGGTGCACTGAGACGGGACAAGAAGAAGAAAGAGACCAGTACTTCTGAACAAGCAGCTGAACCACCGCAGCACTCTGAGCCACTACCACACTTTGAGCCAACACCTTCCCATTTGGAAGGACCTATGTCCTTACCGACGCATCCGGCCACTGAGTATTCTACTCGTGATGATTCTACGTCCGTGCTTACTCAGATGAAGAAGCAGTGGAAGATGATGCGAGCACATATGACATATATGCATGACTTCACTGCTGCTCTCGCCCAGAATTATCCTCCCATTGTTGTGCCTTATCCAGCTCCTCCACAGTGGTCTTCTGATGATACTGCTGATGCTGCACCTTCTTTCCATGGAGATGATGATGATGACGCCGAGTCCTGATGCTCGGTGTCGAAGGTATGAGTCCCTTGTTCTTTAATTGATTTTTAATCATTAGGGACAATGATTACATTAAGTTTGGGGGGGTGAATCAATGTTTGATTTAGTTGTTTGGTTGAAAGTTGAGTTTTGAATTTCATAGATAAAATTTTTGTTGAGTTTAGTTGTTATTGTTAGTTGAGTTGAATTGAGTCGAGAAAAAAATGGATGCATGGCTGAAAAATTTTTGTTTTGTGCTATAACTGAAATCCATGATTGTCTGCCTATCTGACAAATATTTTTTGAAAAAATGGAACCAAGTGAATGAACAATTTTCTATATACTCTGTGATTAATACTTGAATCTGAGTTTTGAAACATACAGACATAGATATGATTGATGCATTGTTTGAACTTTGGGCCTGAATTTTTATTGAATTAATTTATCCTTAGTTGCCTATTTGAGCTTACACGTATATTAGTACATTGAGGTACATGATCTGAAATTTGTTGAAAATCATCGTTAACTTCTGATGATTATCTTTTTTGCATTGATTGATATTTGTATGATTTAATTGTGGATTGATACTTGTCTAGAATTAGTTCGGACACTCTTCGAGGCAATACGGGCAAAACTGAGATTAGGGATGATTTAGGCGATTTTTCTGAATTCGTTTGAGCCTTTCAAGCTACCTAATTATTTATGTTATCCCTATTACCTTGTTTGAGCTTTATTGAAAATCGAATGACATGCGTGTAAACGTGTGACTAAACCCCCATTCGTCATTATTTCAAGGTCCTAAATTGACTACCTACATAGCCTAAACACTAATTCCTACCTTTAAGGGAGTAATTTGAATGCTAAATTGTTATATGCTCCTAGTTGATATTTTTGTAAAAATGGAATGGTGTGGTGGTGAATTGAAAAGAAAAAATGAAAAGAGGTAGTAGGAAAGAAGAAAAAAATGTGGTAGAGAGTTGAAAAAGTTCTGAAAAGAAGAGTTGTGAAAGAGTTGTGAAAAAGTTGAGAAATGAAGTGAATTGAAATAGAAGTGAAATTGTGAATGAAAAAGGAGTCGTAATTGAGTTTGATAAATAATAAATTACTCCTTATTTTGAATTCTTATCCTTCGTTTGTAGCCGTGAGCCAGACCTTACATTATAAGCTAATTAAGTCCTTTTGACTGAGTCTCAGTTGCCCAATATACTAGTGGAGAAGAATTGCGAGAATTTAGCCTATGGACTGTTGATTGATGCTTTTAATGATTATGAATTTTGATCGAAACATGCACACACTATTATTCTTTGCATTTACCTATTTGTGAGTGTTTTTGATTAATATCCTATATTTGATCCTATGCTATCCTTGAAAAGTCCTAATGATCTATGAATGTTTGAATTGAACTTGGATAAGGGTGTGTTGAACGTGAGTTGCGGAGATTGTGAGTTTATGAGGTTATTTTGTTATGGCTGAAAAGTTTTAAGTGTTAGTTGGGTGTGATGAGATTGGATTTGATATTTTTGAAATCATTGCCGAAGCCATTGCTCCATAATATTTCTTGATTATTCTTGTTGGTTTGAGAGAATGAGTTTTTGAAGTTATTTGTTTTGAATAGTTTTGCTCGGGACAAGAAAAAGTCTAAGTTTGGGGGTATTTGATAAGTGTATTTTATACACTTAATTTAGTTATGATTTTAATTGTTAAATATTTTTTTCGAGCAGATTTATGTGGGTATTTTAGTGTTTTTGTGTTTGTAGAAGACTATGGAGATTTATTTGAAAAAGAAAAGAAAAATGAGATTTATGAGAAAATGGAGAAAATAAAAGAATAAAAGAAAGAAGGAAAAGAAGAGAAGAAAGAAAGGAACGATCAGATCATGTGAGGAACAGTTGATGGGCTTTCTTTTAATGGGCCACAAAAGATTAGCGCTAAAGTTTAGCGCTTGAGAAGAGCAAACGCGCATCTATTTTATTGAAGTGAGAGATTTCTGGCAGACCTTTATACGCGCCCGCCTGGATTGTGAAGCGCCCGCTCGTCACCAATTCTGAACTTGGAAATTTTTATCGGGAAGGAAAGTCTCTATTTTCTTGGGCTTGATTTTGTGGGCTTTTATGAACGATATAAAAGGGATTTTTATCAGACATGGAAGAGGGAGCCGCCACACACTTAAACACTACACATCAGAGATAGGTTTTGATCGTGAGATTTTTCTGGGATTTTCTGGAGCTTAATTGAAGAACAAAGACGGAGTTTGATAGACCGGACACGGCGTCGACGACGGATTTGATTTCTTTATCTTTTATTTATTTAATTCTGAATATGTTTGGATTTTTGAACATGTTTTATTTTATTCAGAATTTTATTATGAACTAAATTTTTATAGTCTAGAGGTCGGATGGAACCTGGTGTAGACACTTTCATGAATGTTTGATTTTATTGAATTGAATTTCTTCTAGATTAATTGTTTTTCTAGAATTGATTGTCTTTTCAATTATCTGATCAATAATTGATTTGTAATATTTATTTGAAATCTGGCACTCGGGAGAGGAGATTTTGAATAGAACCATTAGAAAATACACTGTTAATTATTTATATTGCTCGGAAGAGTGTATAATTTTAACAGAGCCTTTAAAGAGAACATAGTTTTGAATTGATCACTGCAAGTAGATTCTTAATAGGGATATTGGAATTGAATTGTAGTTGATATATTTTATTCGGCACTCGGGAGAGGGAATAATACACTTAAGTGTTCTTGGCTATTAATTATCTGAAATTCATGAAAATTAATGAATTAGGATTGATTTTTGTTGAAACCAGGTGAAATCTAAACCTCTAGACCATTTTTCTCTGATTGATACTTATCTGAAAGTTGTGTGTGTGCTATAAAATCATCTACTTATTTTTATTTTTTTGCAAAATTCTGAAAGTTTAATTTTCTAGATAAAGTTTAGACTATTTTAATTACAGGCACTGAATATTTTCATTTTATTCCCTGTGGGATCGATATCTGATTTAAATCACTATATTAAAACTTGACACTCGTACGCTTGCGAGGAATTTTCACAACATTCAGCAGCTTCTCCTTGTAGAGAGAATGGGAATAACCGCAGTCGCACTGCATGAATGTTACCCCATTCACCTTGAACGTGTCGCAGATCGACAGAAAACGCTCCAGATGAGCGTAGGGGTCTTCAACAGATGTGCCCCCAAATCTAGCTTGCAATTGGATCAGCTGAATAGTATAGGGTTTCAGCTCAAAATTGTTCGCCTCAACAGCGGGGCGAACTATGCTAGATCCATAACCTTCAGTTGGCGGACGGATAATATCCCAAATAGTACGGTTGTCTGCCATCTCTACTTCAGATTCAGATTCTGACTCTAGTTCAAGATTGATAGATTTCTTGGCTTTTCGGATCCTGCTAAGCGTGTGTTCGATCTCCAAATCAAGTGGTAGTAATTTCCTTGATCGAATGCTATGCATGAACAACAGAAGGTACCTGAAAATCACCAAGAAAGTATAGTCAGAAATTAAGAAAATAAATAAGGTCTAATCTCAAGCGAAATAGAAATTTTTATATCAAACAGTCCCCGACAACGGCGCCAAAAACTTGACCGGCTAAATCGGTGTGATTAAAAATAAACTGGCAAGCGTACCAGGTCAAATTATAGAAAGTGAATAAAATTCGAATGTCGAACCCATAGGGACTGTATAATTATGACTACCAGAATATATTTATCTCTACTTAATCTTGACCAAACAAAAATAGCGATTTCAAATTTTTACTAATAATAAAAAGTTGCAATTAAAATTAAATTAAATAAAACGCAGCTGGAAAATTTAGATTTAAATAAAATTTGGGAAAAGCTCGATCAATGACTTACGTAGGTACCAGACAATTCATGTAACAAGCAGTCGATCTAAGACATTAGACTTAATCTTAATTCACGGGAATTTTCCTAATTTGTTCAAGGACTATTTTTAGAACAATCAAACCTATTCAAATATTGATGAACTAATCTTTTGTAATTCTAATCAAATTTGAATGCATGAATAACTGTGAAAACTCAGTAAACACCTAAATCTCATAATGAAACCGAATTCTATTTCTAGTCAGTTTTACACTATGTTGATTATTGAAGCGATCAAAATCAAACCTCCTCTGTCGAATTGGAATCAATTAACATGCAAGCAAATAACTGGCCAGGAAATTCACAAGACAAATATAAATTCAACGATCAATAAAATAAAATCAAGTCTGAAAATCTCAAATAAACAAATCAAGTTTTATACATAAATTGTCAGGCCCAATCACGTGGTCTTGATCGAGTAAAAACTACTACTCACTAATAAACATAATTAATTAAAACCAAATCTAAAATCATAAACTAAAGAAAATATGAGAGTAGAAGAAAATCTGAAGAATTTGTTCAGCAGCCGTCGTATGCTTCGCGCGTATTCAGAAAGACAAAAAGTCTGTAAAAAGAGCATAAAATTTCTATTTATAGGTCCGCGCCAATTAGAATCCTCTTTGTAACGACCTGTTTTTATCTTAAATGAGTTTATTTGAGTTAATCAGAGATTACAGAGTTTCCGAGCCGGTTTGATTTTGATCAGGGTCCTTTTTGCAAATTTTGGAAATTTCAGGGACTAAAACGCAAATTGTGGATTTTATATATTATGTACTCTTAGAATTTGTTTGAGAAAGTCTTCATCTTCTCCTCCTTAGCCGCCTCCTCCATTAGAGCTGCCCCCTTCTCATTCCAAGCTTTGGGATTTCAGTCCGAGCTCGATCCGTCCGTTGGAAATTATTTCTGAAGGCAGATTAGCGATCATTGCTGCGAGAGCTTCGTTCTATCGTAAGTTTTTCTACGATCAGATACATTCTAGTTTTTGGATGTTGTTAGAATCGTTCTAGATTCGAGTATGTTGTTCTCTTCAGAGTTCTGATCGTTTATTATCTGTCGGTTTTGAATTAGAGCGACGTTCGGAATTGTTATGATTTTTGGAAGCTATTTTCGAAAATCTTGGTTTTGAGATTTGTTGGGTTTGTCTTGTTGTTGTTGTATTAGCATTGAATTGAGTTGATATCGGTATTGAACTGCTATCTGCGTTGCCGGTTTGTTCAGTTATAGCCGTTATGCCATCGGTTTGAGTTTTGGAGTTTCGAACCGTTTTGAGTTATGAACTTGGCTTGTAAGTTTATCGTGGCTATTGATCAATCATCTCTTGTATTCGTACAGATTCGTTGGAGTTGTCGAGCCCTGTGTTAGCAGCATTTGATCGTCGAGAGTTGGACGAAGAACGGTAAAGAGATTTCCATGAACCGTTGATTGTTGTTTAGGTTGTATAGTTGTTGATACAATCTTTTGTTGTAGCTTTCCAGAAGTTGGAACTACTGCCTTAAAAGGTAAAAGCATTCATTCTAGCGGGATAGCATACTCGGGACTGTTGGTTCTCGAGTTTCCCTTTTTAAATCACATATTGCATCGATACTTGTTCTAGCATGTGGAACTTGTATTTGGTTGATTGATTGAGTTTTGTTATGTGGCTTATGTTTATGTTTCTGTTATGCATTCATCTTGAGCCTACTTTGATTTCAGCGGGCAGAACCGCCCTTTTTGTTTAGACGTTTGGGAACTATGATTGAGTGGCCTAGGTTGTAGTATTTCGCCTAGTGCTAGCATACTCATTATGGTTGCTCAAAGTTTAGAGGAGTGGGATACGTGGCACCACCTCGATTGGGAGAGTCGGTGAGTCGTTACGTGATCTCATCCTCGGGATCCCAAAAGCAGAGCAGTACTCCCTTGTTATCAGAATTGATATCCTGGTTTTAAAGACATGCATATCATTAGCTTTGACTTGAATATGTTGTTTGATAACATGTTGTATATTCATTACTTGTTATGTTGTTTTTACTGGGAATGTCATTCTCACCGGTTATCCGGCTGTTGCTTTGTTTTGTATGTGTACTTGGCAACAGGTGGGGCAGGACCAAGTCAGAAGAGGCATGGTTAGCTTCGAGGGAAAGATGTAGAAGTGAGACTCGGTTTAGAAGTCGTGTCGGCATGTCTACCTAGTTTATGTTAGAACATGTTTAGATCTCGAACTTTGTTTTTTTATGTTGTATCGATTATGCGAGCTCCTCGATTTCATGTTATTTCCATGTGCGTAGTTGATCGACTCTAGAACTTCATGTATTAATTGGAGATAGTATGTTTTGATGCATGATGGTATATTGAATGTGTGAGATTGAGTTTAGCTAGCTTCTGCTGTTCTTTTTGCCATGTTTCTGTCCTCGCTCGATCTGCAAGATCTTGCGGATCGAGCGAGAGAATATTTTCAGTTCTCTGTTTTAGGATTTTTGTGTCTCGCTCGATCCGCAAGATCTTGCGGATCGAGCGAGGGCTGTTTTGCCTCGGACAGAGGCTTGAGATTTTTGGCTCGCTCGATCTGCAAGATCTTGCAGATCGAGCGAAGCACTGTTCATTTTAAAAAAAAAAAATCTTATTGCTTTTAATCTTGGTTCTTGATTTACTAATTGTTGTTTAATACCGAGATTAGTTTTTTAAAACCGAGGTCTCACATTAAGTGGTATCAGAGAGTTAAGATTCTTGGTCGAACTAGAGTGAGCGGATAGATCGAGTCTGCGTGTATTGGCTCCTCGCATGTGTTTGAATTATTTTAACTGTGTACTTAATTCCATGCGAGCATGCTTTATTATTGAAAATTATTGAGTTACATGGTTATGTGATTTAATTTATAAAGCATGATCTACTTGAGATATAACTGTTTCTGTTATCGACTGGTATCCGGTATTCCAAGCGGTTGTAAGGGCACTGATTGTAGCGATTGAGGTATATCGTGTCCTAACCTTTGATTATCAGATGGGTCCTCGTCGAGTGATAAAAAAAAAACCCACCGCAGTTATCCCTGAAACTGAGCAAGCTAGCACTGAAGTTGATCAGTTGGATGCTTCAGCAACGCCTATGGAAACCTTGCTGAAGAGGTTTCAGTCTTTCATTCCGCCGTTGTTGTTAGGTTTAGAAAATCCAGTTGACTGTGAAAGTTGGTTGGATGATATTGATCAGCTGTTTGATTCCATTGATTACACAGATGACCGCAAAATCAGGTTAGTCATTCATCAGCTACGTGGGGTTGCTAAGAGCTGGTGGATCATGACAAAGAAAGCAATAGAGAATAGAGGTACGGAAGTTACTTGGACTCTTTTTAAATCTGAATTCTATAAGCGGTTTTTCCCTTATCTCGTACCGTAAGGACAAGGGAGCAGAATTTGCCAATTTGAGACAAGGGAATCTGAACATAAAAGAGTACATTGCCAAGTTTGATAGTCTGTTGCGTTTTGCACCACTAATTGCCGGAGATGAAGAAGCTAAGGCAGATTACTTCATAAATGGCTTGAATCCTGACATCTTCACTTTGGTGAGCACTGCTAGGCCAGACAACTTTGCGGATGCCATGAATTACGCAAAGGGAGCAGAAGCAGGCTTGTGGAGGCAAAGAGGTAATCAGGTAGCACCTCAGAAGCAGAGGCAGTATCAGAACCAACCATCTCAGTATCAGAATCAGCCACCTCAGCATCAGAACCAGCAGCAGAGGTATGAAGGTGGTAACAGTGGGGGAAACAGAAAGGATCAGTACAAGGCAAGAGGTAAACAGTTCAAGAGGCAGGGGAACAGTTCGTCCAGTTCCAGTGGTTCGAAGCAATTCGGTTCAGGACCGAGTTCTGGGTCATCATCCTTGTACTGCAGCAAGTGTGGAGGAAGACACTCACCGGATCAGTGTGTGGGAGTCTTCGGCAATTGTAACACATGTCAGCAACCGGGACACTTCTCTAAGGTGTGCCCTCAGCGTAACAGAGATAGAGCTCAAAGTGAGAGTTCGTCTAGATCTGCAGTTCAGCCGGAGAGGCAGTCATCTGCAGTGCACTCTTTCCAACCTCAGCAGCAGCAGAACAGACAGGGAGGTAGTACCAGTGCAAATCAGCCTCCTAGACAGCAAACACGAGTTTTTGCTCTGACAGAGGATCAGGCTCAAGAAGCACCTGACGATGTTATAGCAGGTAAATGTTCGATTTTTGGTTATTCTGCTCATGTCTTGATAGATACAGGTGCTTCCCATTCTTTTATCTCTGAGAAATTCGTATTATTGCATGCTTTGCCAACTGAATTGTTGCCTACAGTAGTAGCTGCTACTTCACCATTGGGTGGAGGAATTGTTTCTGTCATATTAGTCAGGAACTGTGAACTGCGTTTTGAAGGAAATTTGTTAGAATTTGACTGTATTGTACTTGGACTGTCAGATTTTGATTGTATTGTTGGTATAGATGCTTTAACCAAGTACAGGGCGACAGCCGATTGTTTTCTGAAGGTTGTCAGGTTCAGACCTGAAATGGCAGATGAGTGGAAATTCTTTGGTAAGGGTTCTCGATCTAGAATTCCTTTGATTTCAGTGTTATCTATGACTCGTTTGCTACAGAAAGGTGCAGAAGGATTTTTGGTGTATGCAGTTGATGTACTGAAATCTAGCCCAGCTTTGGTAGATTTACTGGTGGTTAGAGAATTTGCGGATGTATTCCCGGTAGATGTTCCTGGATTGCCACCTATTCGGGAAATCGAATTCAGCATTGACTTAGTGCCAGGTACTCAACCTATTTCTAAAGCTCCTTATCGTATGGAACTTGTTGAATTGAGAGAGTTGAAGGAGCAGCTTGAGGATTTGATTGCCAAGGGATACATCAGACCTAGTGTATCGCCTTAGGGGTGCTCCTGTTCTATTCATTCGGAAGAAGGATGGTTCTATGCGACTCTGTATTGACTACCGCCAATTGAATCAGGCTACAGTCAAGAACAGGTATCCTTTACCCAGAATAGATGACCTTTTTGATCAACTGCAGGGTTCTTCTGTCTACTCTAAGATTGATCTGAGGTCAGGTTATCACCAGTTGAGAGTGCGAGAGGAAGACGTTCCTAAGACCGCATTCAGGACGAGGTATGGTCACTTTGAGTTTATAGTCATGCCATTCGGTTTGACTAACGCTCCAGTGGTTTTTATGGGTTTGTTGAACTGTATCTTTCAGCGTTATTTAGATGAGTTCGTCATTATCTTTATCGATGATATTCTTATCTACTCGAAGAACCGTACTGACCATGCAGAGCACTTGAGGACCATACTGCAGATTTTGCGAGTTGAGCAGTTGTTTGCCAAGCTGTCTAAGTGTGAATTCTGGTTAGATCGAGTTGTCTTTCTCGATCATATTATTTTTGAAGATGGGATTTCTATCGATCCCAGCAAGATTGAAGCAGTCATGAATTGGCCTAGACCGACATCAGTACCTGAGATCCAAAGCTTCATGGGTTTAGCTGGTTATTATCGCCGATTCATCGAGGGTTTCTCGTCTATTTCCAAGACTATTACCCAGCTGACTCAGAAGAATGCGCCTTTTGTCTGGACTTCAGATTGTGATGCTAGCTTTGTTGATCTAAAGAGGAGACTGACCAGTGCTCCGATTTTTTCTATCCCGAAGGGTACTGGAGGTTTCACAGTCTATTGTGATGCCTCTAACCGAGGCTTGGGTTGTGTTCTTATGCAGCATAAGAATGTGATAGCATATGCATCGATACAGCTGAAACCGCACGAGACCTGTTATCCGGTTCACGATCTGGAACTAGCTGCGATCGTCTTTGCACTGAAGATCTAGCGTCACTATCTTTATGGTGAGTCTTTCGAGATCTTTTTTGACCATAAGAGCCTTAAGTACTTGTTTTCACATGCGGAGCTGAATATGAGACAGAGAAGATGGTTAGATCTGTTGAAGGATTTTGACTGCGTAATCAAGTATTATCCCGGAAATTCGAATGCAGTTACAGATGCCTTGAGCCGAAAGCTTTGTTCTTTATCTCTTTCTACTATTGGTGTTTCTCAGTTGATCGATGATAGTTGCACTTCTGGTTTAGAGTTTGAAATAGATAGGGAGACTATCAGAGTGTTTGCTATTCAGGCCGAACCGGAGTTGTTTGTTTCAATCAGAGAAGCATAAAAGTCTGAGCCGAGCATTCAGGTTTCAGTAGAGAAAGTCAGATCTGGGCATCAGTCTGAATTCCAGGTTAGAGATGACGTCTTGTTTGTGAATAACCATCTTGTTGTGCCAGATATTGCGGAGTTGAGACAGCGTATTCTTCGAGAGGCTCATTGCAGTCGGTTCAGTATTCATCCTGAAGGTCGTAAGATGTACAACGATCTGAAGAGTCAGTTCTGGTGGAAGAGAATGAAGAGCAACGTAGCAAGGTTTGTATCTCGGTGTTTGAACTGCCAGCAAGTAAAAGCAGAGCGGAAGCGACCAGGAGGTCTTTTGCACAGCCTATCTGTTCCTGAATGGAAATGGAATCACATTTCTATGGATTTCGTCACGAAGCTACCACGATCCATTCGAGGATGCGATGCTATTTGGGTAGTGATCGACCGATTGACGAAGTCTGCTTGTTTTATTCCGTACAGGATGACGTATCATCATGATCAGATGGATGAGTTGTATGTTAGCAATGTTGTGAGATTGCATGGTGTGCCGAAGTCGATCGTTTCAGACAGAGATCCTAGATTCACTTCGCACTTCTGGCATAGTCTTCAGGAGGCACTTGGTACTCGATTGCATCTGAGTACAACTTATCATCCTCAGACGGATGGACAGTCAGAGCGGACTATCCAGACGTTAGAGGATATGCTGCGAGCGGTAGTGCTAGACTTTGGCACTAGTTAGCAGGACTCTTTGCCTCTTGTCGAGTTTTCTTACAACAACAACTTCCAAGCGAGTATCGGTATGGCGCCTTTTGAGGCTTTGTACGGCAAGAAGTTCCTATCTCCGCTGTTTTGGGATGATTTGTCCGAGTCACCAGATTTGGGGCCGGAAATGCTTTGAGATATGGCAGATCAGGTTAAGATAATTCAGAACAGAATGAAGTCAGCTCAAGATAGACAGGCGAAGTATGCGAACGTCAGACGTAGACCTCTAAGTTTTGAGCAGGGAGACTGTGTTTTTCTTAAGATTTCTCCGTTCAGAGGCACTGTCAGATTCGATAAGAGAGAGAAGTTATCTCCGAGATTCATCGGGCCGTACGAGATTCTCGAGAAGATAGGCGATCTTGCCTACAGACTTGCACTTCCTCCGTCTTTATCTGGTATTCATGACGTTTTTCACGTCTCTATGCTGCGAAAGTATCATCCAGATCCTTCTCATATCCTTCAGCCTGACGAAGCCGAGTTAGACGAGACTCTGAGCTACTTTGAGCGACCGATTCAGATCCTTGATCAGAAAGAAAAGCAACTCAGAACCAAGTTAATTTCGTTAGTGAAAGTGCAGTGGAGCCGTCACGGAGTCGAGAAAGCGACTTGGGAGACAGAATCTGACATGAGACAGTGATTTTCGGAGTTATTCGGATGACGTGAGTTCTTCTTACTGTCTTTAGTTCTTTATTCTATCTTATGAGTTGTGGTTCTCGTTGATTTCGAGGACGAAATCTCTTCTTAGAGGGGGAGAATTGTAACGCCCCGTTTTTATCTTAAATGAGTTTATTTGAGTTAATCAGATATTACAGAGTTCTCGAGCCGTTTTGATTTTGATCAGGGTTCTTTTTGAAAATTTTGGAAATTTCAGGGACTAAAACGCAAATTGTGGATTTTATATATTATCTGCTCTTAGAATTTGTTTGAGAAAGTCTTCATCTTCTCCTCCTTAGCCGCCTCCTCCATTAGAGCCGCCCCCTTCTCATTCCAAGCTTTGGGATTTCAGTTCGAGCTCGATCCGTCCGTTGGAAATTATTTCTGAAGGCAGATTAACGATCATTGCTGCGAGAGCTTCGTTCTATCGTAAGTTTTTCTACGATCAGATACATTCTAGTTTTTGGATGTTGTTAGAATCGTTCTAGATTCGAGTATGTTGTTCTCTTCAGAGTTTTGATCGTTTATTATCTGTCGGTTTTGAATTAGAGCGACGTTCGGAATTGTTATGATTTTTGGAAGCTATTTTTGAAAATCTTGGTTTTGAGATTTGTTGGGTTTGTCTTGTTGTTGTTGTATTAGCATTGAATTGAGTTGATATCGGTATTGAACTGCTGTCTGCGTTGCCGGTTTGTTCAGTTATAGCCGTTATGCCATCGGTTTGAGTTTTGCAGTTTCGAACCGTTTTGAGTTATGAACTTGGCTTGTAAGTTTATCGTGGCTATTGATCAATCATCTCTTGTATTCGTACAGATTCGTTGGAGTTGTCGAGCCCTGTGTTAGCAGCATTTGATCGTCGAGAGTTGGACGAAGAACGGTAAAGAGATTTCCATGAACCGTTGATTGTTGTTTAGGTTGTATAGTTATTGATACAATCTTTTGTTGTAGCTTTCCAGAAGTTGGAACTACTGCCTTAAAAGGTAAAAGCATTCATTCTAGCGGGATAGCATACTCGGGACTGTTGGTTCTCGAGTTTCCCTTTTTAAATCACATATTGCATCGATACTTGTTCTAGCATGTGGAACTTGTATTTGGTTGATTGATTGAGTTTTGTTATGTGGCTTATGTTTATGTTTCTGTTATGCATTCATCTTGAGCCTACTTTGATTTCAACGGGCAGAACCGCCCTTTTTGTTTAGACGTTTGGGAACTATGATTGAGTGGCCTAGGTTGTAGTATTTCGCCTAGTGCTAGCATACTCATTATGGTTGCTCAAAGTTTAGAGGAGTGGGATACGTGGCACCACCTTGATTGGGAGAGTCGGTGAGTCGTTACGTGATCTCATCCTCGGGATCCCAAAAGCAGAGCAGTACTCCCTTGTTATCAGAATTGATATCCTGGTTTTAAAGACATGCATATCATTAGCTTCGACTTGAATATGTTGTTTGATAACATGTTGTGTAAGAGTGGGTGCCCAGTGAGCCAACTGTGTGGCTATGGGCTTTGTTGACTCTTTGTATAAACAATCTTTTGTTTAATATTATTTACACTTTTATGGCAATGACTTTATATTACTTCATATTGTTATATTGTGATATACTATTGTTGTTTTGATAAAGACCTTGAATATACTATAGTGTATGTAAGATGTGGTAGAACATGGAGATGTCTATCATGAAATACATCTTATAGTCACTGTATATTCTAAAACCGTTCCTAGTCGATTGAGCCGTCCGATAATAAGGATAAGGATCGCTCGAGTTTGAGACTAGCATTTGCGATGCGGAGTACCACGTTTCATTGGTAGGGAACATGGAGATGTTCGAAGCATGCAAATGGATATTCATAGGATGAATAGTCGAACTATCCTATCCGGACTTTCCAAGTGGTTATCACTTATCGAGTGGATAAAGTCCGCGGTTTTGGTTGTACACCATTAGTCCTTACGACTTGAAACATCATGGAGACTCTATATGCTAGTACTGTGCTTTGACTCGTTTACCGACTCTGAGGGGGTCATCAGGTGTCGAGATTGGGTACAGTTACGACACATATAGGAGTTAATGCATTGTTGTCAAGGATTCACCACATACTTGCGAGTGTGGATATCCTATGCGATCTGAGGAGATATTAGTGTGACAAATCTCTGGCCAGAGTACTTGATGTGATTTAAGAAATGGTTTCTTAGTAGCACATGCGATGTCACTAATTTGATCTTCAAGATGTATTGCATAGTTATCGAATCTTGAGCGACTCTCGATATACCAATGGTTGTTGATTCGATCGGGATATATGGATGAAGGGACCGTACTGTACGTTAACCAAAATCTACTGGTTCTTGTAGGCACTATCAGTGATACCTAGGGAATCATGGGGCGATGTTGCTAGGCGCTTTACCATGATTCGTTGGGCAAGTCGGAAAGTGTTGTTCCGAGTCACAAGGAGTTGTGAGCCCACGGCTAGCTGTATCCCTGAACCATTGAGGGTCACACAGTGTAATGGAGTTTTAATCCCCGTTGAGATAGTTAAATTTAAAGAGTTAAATTTAATGAACTAAGGAGTTGGACTTCTTAAATAAGAGTAAGGGAGTAGGATTTCCTAAAATGACATAGGGATGGACATTTTTGGAAACCACTGAATTCGGATTCAGGAAAATTTATTTTGACTTTAAAACGTGCAGAAATGGTTTCTGTGCACATTGGTGAAATCGTTTCATCAATCGGAGTCACGATGAATTTTATATTAATTTCTGAACGAGCGGGCTTTGCTTGTCGGGCCCCAGCTTATGACTAATGGGCCCTAAGGTGTTAGTGGCCTGCATTATAAATAAGTTATTTCAGTACAGAAATTACACACAACAGCTCATAATTTTTGAGACAGGATTTTCGAAACCCTAGCCCCTCTCAAAAACGTTTTTGGCCGCCCCCTTGCTCTGTCACAGAGAAATTCCGGTCTGTGATTTTGAATCGCAGTAAGGAATAACGAATCAGATTCGTTTTTTTTTCCGGGGGCGAAACCCGGGCAGCGATTGGATCGCTGCCCGGAGGGGGCAGCGATGGTCGCTGCCCCCAGGGGCGGCGCACGGCGCCGCCCAAAGGGGGCGCACGGCGCCGCCCAGGGCGGCGACCGTCGCCGCCCAGGGCGGCGCACGGCGCTGCCCAGGGCAGCGCTGTGCGCTGCCCAGCGCAGCGCTGGGCGCTGCGCAGGGCAGCGCTGGGCGCTGCGCAGGGCAGCGCTCGGCGCCGCCCAGGGCGGCGCACAGCGCCGCCCAAGGGCGGCGCTCGGCGCCGCCCAGCGGCGGCGCCAGGCGCCGCCAGGGCAGCAAGCGTTGCTGCCCTAAGGGGGCAGCCGGGCTGCCCCGGCCCGCGCCCCGGGTGCGGGCCAACCCGGGAGTGTCCCGGGTGGCCCGCGGGAAAAATTAATATTTTATTAAAAATTAATTTTAATATGTTAAAATTTTATTTTTGGTCCGGTCAAAAATTGTTTTTGATTGGTTCACGAGATTTCGGATCGAATTGTTCGAGTCCGTAAATTTTAAAATTGATTTTGGATAAATTTGAATTTTTGGAAAATTTTAATATTTTATCCGTAAATTGAATTTTGAAATCAATTATTTTGGTACAATTGATGATAAGATATGATCTTATGATATATTAAGTAAAATATGATTTTATTTGTAAAATTGGATTTTATAGATAAAATATGATTTTATTTGATATGGAGATAAAATATGATTTTATATGTGAAATGTGATTTTATATATAAAATATGATTTTATCTTGTTTAAATTTGAATTGCCACAGCATGTTATCCAATAAATTAATTTTGAATTAAATGTTATTGGATAAGGATGATCGATTGCCATGACCAATTTTGTAGGTGTATGTTAGGAATTTACATTTTGTCTTTATTGTTGTTGGTTTTATTAATGGGCCTGGTTTATGGCCCGATATGAATGTCATATGTAATAAAAGTGGGCTTGGTTTATAGCCCGTTCCCACCCCCTAAAAATGTATCCCCTACTTGTCATTGTTATTTATTGTAAATACATTAGATTTAGTGGGAGATCAAGATTTGAAGATGGTGGGCCCAGCAGACAATGAAGAACTGAAGAAATGTAAATTGGAAGCATATGTAATAGGATTGCATTTGCATACTGCATATTACCTAGGATTGGACTAAGACCCGTGATTGGCAACCACGGGTCAATTAGAAATGGAATCGATCATCCTATATAATATGTGATATTATGATTGTATGCATGTTTAGACATAAATTGCGTGAATCCGGCAATGCATGCAATAAATTAAATATGATGAGACAAATATTTTTATAAATAAAATCCCTCATTTTAAATATGATTTAAAATTTATATCAAGATAAATAAAGGAAATTTAAATATTGTTTAAATGTTCCTACCTTCCATCAACGGTCAATGTATGTGATGCTACCCGCGGATACGGTTCGGCTCATATTATTGGGGGGGCCCGTCCGTCGGAAAGCTGTACATTGGATCGACAAATGTTGTAAGTTGGGTGGAACTCCCATGGGATCGGCTCATATTATTGGGGATCCACATGGCGACCGTCCATCACAACTTAATATTGATGGGTCATCTTGACATGTCACTTTAAACGACGTCATATTATTGGGCCCTTATTGGACATGAGGTAAATACATGGGGGTTGCTTTGGAAGCAATTGGGCTCTACCTTTTGAGAATTATGGTTGGCTGATATTATTCGGGACCATAAGTTTGTCAATTGGACTCCATGTTCTCACTAAGGAAAAAGTTTCCCGTTTTCACTAGAGGGTGGTGAAATCGTTAAAATAGTGGGAGTGAGATTCATAAAATTAAATTCGCCTATTTTATGTCTTAGTAAATTGTTAAACAATCATTGATATATGTCTGTTTTCCTTTTCAGTATTTCATACAATGAATTCGCGAAATCCTTTATTCTCGATCCTCGAACAAAACAAGCTGACTGGCGCCAACTATACGGAATGGTTCCGGAAGTTGAAGATTGTCTTAACTTCGGAGAAAATGCTCTACGTGTTAGAGAAAGCACCTCCGAAGGAAGCACCAGCTGATGTTAGTCCGGAGGAATTGGCCAAGCTTGATGCATGGTGGGACCATGACATCAAGACCAAATGCTATATGCAAGCCTCGATGTCTGATGAACTCCAGAGGCGATTTGAGGACACGGTGAATGCTGCTGACATTCACGCGCAACTCAAGGAACTTTTTGGGGCTCAGTCGAGGGCTGAAAGGTTCTCTACTGTTAAGGAGTTGATGACGTGCCGCATGCGTGAAGGGACTTCGGTCCGTGATCATGGGGTACGAGTGATTTGGCTCATACAGAAGTTAGCGACCCTTGATTTGGTGTTGGAGCATGAACTCAATGTGGACTTGTTGCTTCTATCTCTTCCTTCCTCATTTGATGGATTCGTGATAAATTTTAATATGAACAAGATAGAGGCCACCCTTGAAGAGATGGTCAATATGCTCGTTACATATGAATCCACACTTAAGAAGGATAAGCCAGCTTTCTTGGTGGGCTCCTCATCTTCTGCAAAGAAGGGGCCAAGTATGAAGGGCAAGAAACGTTCTGCCCCACCCAAGAAAGTGGAACCCGAGAAGAAGCAAAAGACAAAGGCTTCAAACAATGGAAAATCCAAGGATGTTTGCCATTACTGCAAGAAGCCGGGTCATTGGAAGCGCAACTGCAAGGAGTATCTTGAGCAGTTGGGAACTGCAAAGGGTATGTTCTATATCGAAATAAACATGTCACTTAATACAACTTCTTGGGTATTGGATACCGGATGTGGATCTCACATTTGCAATGATTTGCAGGTGATGACAAGAAGTCGCAGGCTTAGAATGGGTGAGACCCAGCTGAGGCTCGGGAATGGTTCCAGAGTTGAAGCTACGGCCATTGGAGATGTTTGTTTGATTTTGCAGAATGGTTTTAAATTATTGTTGAGAGATGTTTTATTTGTGCCAGATTTAATTAAAAACATTATTTCTATTTCTATGCTTGATAGAGATGGTTATTCTTGTAATTTTGTGAATGGGATTTGCAATATTTACAAGAATGAATGTTTAATTGGAAATGGACAACTTGAAAACGATCTATACAATTTAAAACTAAAAGACGTTCCAGTAAATTGTATTGACAAACCGGCGACAACAAACAAAAGGAAAATCGATAGTCAAAACCCGGCAAACCTTTGGCACGCTAGACTAGGTCATATTTCCTCAAGGAGGATGAACAAGCTAGTGGGAGAGGGCATGTTTGATATGTCTGATATTAACTCTCTACCTACTTGTGAATCCTGCCTAAAAGGGAAAATGACTAAATCTCCTTTTAAGGGGAAGCCTGAACGTAGTCAAAATCTGTTGGATTTGATCCATACAGATGTTTGTGGTCCATTTAGAGTAGGGACTCAACATGGCCACACCTACTTCAACCTTTACTGATGATTATTCTAGGTATGGGTATTTATATTTAATGAAATATAAGTCTGAAGCATTTGAAAAGTTCAAAGAATTCAAGGCTGAAGTAGAAAACAAGCTAGGTAAAAGTATTAAAGCACTTCGATCGGATCGAGGTGGAGAATACTTGAGTACCGAGTTTTTGGACTATCTAAAAGAGAATGGGATTCTCTCTCAGTGGACTCCTCCTATGACACCACAGCTTAATGGTGTATCGGAGCGTCGTAATCGAACTTTGTTGGACATGGTTCGATCCATGATGAGCTTCACTGAGCTTCCACCTTCGTTTTGGGGCTATGCGCTTGAAACGGCGGTATTGTTGTTGAATAACGTCCACACTAAAGCAGTGGACAAAACACCATACGAGTTATGGAATGGCAAAGCTCCTAAGTATTCATACTTGAGGATTTGGGGATGTCCTGCTTACGTGAAGCGGACAGTGGGAGATAAGTTGGATAGTCGATCCAGCTTGTGTTATTTTGTAGGGTATCCGAAGAATTCAATCGGATATTATTTCTATTATCCTGCTGAAACAAAGGTGTTTGTTTCTAGGAATGCCACCTTCTTGGAGAAGGAATTCTTATTGGATAAGAAAGGCGAGATGATGGAACTCGAAGAAGTTCGAGAAGAACCCGAAATACAAAATAACGATCCCACACCTCAGGAACCATTGCTGGACACGCCTGCACCTAGAAGATCCGAGAGGACTTCTAGACCTCCAGTTCGATATGGTCTTCTTCTTGAAGAGGGTCAAGATGAACCCGACATTGGATGTGATCCAAGAAGCTTCAAGGAAGCAATTTCTGATGCGGATTCGAATTTATGGCTTGAAGCTATGCAGTCAGAATTGGATTCGATGCATACTAACCAAGTCTGGTCTTTAGTGGATCCTCCCGATGGAATTGTTCCAATAGGGTGTAAATGGATCTACAAAAGAAAGCTTGGGCCTGATGGTAAGGTATTGACCTACAAGGCGCGATTGGTGGCTAAAGGTTATACTCAAAGGCAAGGAGTTGACTATGACGAAACCTTTTCACCAGTTGCAATGTTCAAGTCCATAAGAATCCTTATTGCCATAGCTGCATGGTATGACTATGAGATATGGCAAATGGATGTGAAGACTGCTTTTCTTAATGGAGACATTAAGGAAGAAATCTATATGAAGCAGCCTGAGGGGTACACATCCATGGGAAGCGAGCATAAGGTATGCAAGCTTCAGAGATCAATTTATGGTCTAAAACAAGCATCAAGAAGTTGGAACCAGAAATTTGATGAAACAATTAAAGACTTTGGTTTCATCAAGAACCCGGAGGAACCTTGCGTGTACAAGAAAGTAGTTAAGGATGCGGTGACATTCTTAGTACTTTATGTTGATGACATCCTACTCATTGGGAATGATGTAGGGATGTTGCAGTCAACAAAGATATGGTTATCAGGTAGATTTTCGATGAAGGATTTGGGTGAGGCATCCTACATTCTTGGGATACAGATCTATAGGGATAGATCTAAGAGAATGATAGGACTCACTCAATCAACCTACATCGATACCATATTGAAACGGTTTTCAATGGATGGGTCCAAGAGAGGACATCTACCCATGTGTCATGGAGTTTCTCTATCCAAGTCTATGTGTCCCAAGACTGATGCAGAGATAGAGAATATGACACATGTACCATATGCGTCAGCTATAGGTAGTATCATGTATGGGATGATATCTACCAGACCGGATGTAGCATTTGCTCTGAGTGTCACGAGCAGATATCAGTCTAATCCTGGTCAGATGCATTGGAAAGCCGTGAAGGACATTCTTAAGTACTTGCGAAGGACTAAGAATATGTTCATGGTTTATGGAGGACGAGAACTCAAACTGGAAGGCTATACCGACTCTAGCTTCCAAAGTGATGTGGATGACTCGAAGTCAACCTCTGGATTTGTGTTCATGCTCAATGGCGGTGCTGTCTCTTGGAAGAGTTCCAAGCAGGACACCACAGCGGATTCCACCACTGAGGCTGAATACATTGCAGCATCAGCTGCTGCTAAAGAGGCCGTTTGGATGAGGAATTTCGTCCAAGAGTTGGGCGTCATTCCTGAATTTGTTGGTCCAGTCCCGGTGTACTGCGACAACACGGGTGCCGTTGCTCAAGCAAAGGAACCAAGGTCTCATCAAAGATCCAAACACGTACTGAGGAAATACCACATAATCCGGGAGATTGTGGAAAGAGGAGACATCAGTGTCGAACGAGTGGCCTCTGCAGACAATATCGCTGATCCACTTACTAAGCCTTTGCCAGGACCATTGTTTGACAAACATCGCGAAGCAATGGGTCTACGTAGTATGACTAGTTGGATATAGGGCAAGTGGGAGATTGTAAGAGTGGGTGCCCAGTGAGCCAACTGTGTGGCTATGGGCTTTGTTGACTCTTTGTATAAACAATCTTTTGTTTAATATTATTTACACTTTTATGGCAATGACTTTATATTACTTCATATTGTTATATTGTGATATACTATTGTTGTTTTGATAAAGACCTTGAATATACTATAGTGTATGTAAGATGTGGTAGAACATGGAGATGTCTATCATGAAATACATCTTATAGTCACTGTATATTCTAAAACCGTTCCTAGTCGATTGAGCCGTCCGATAATAAGGATAAGGATCGCTCGAGTTTGAGACTAGCATTTGCGATGCGGAGTACCACGTTTCATTGGTAGGGAACATGGAGATGTTCGAAGCATGCAAATGGATATTCATAGGATGAATAGTCGAACTACCCTATCCGGACTTTCCAAGTGGTTATCACTTATCGAGTGGATAAAGTCCGCGGTTTTGGTTGTACACCATTAGTCCTTACGACTTGAAACATCATGGAGACTCTATATGCTAGTACTGTGCTTTGACTCGTTTACCGACTCTGAGGGGGTCATCAGGTGTCGAGATTGGGTACAGTTACGACACATATAGGAGTCAATGCATTGTTGTCAAGGATTCACCACATACTTGCGAGTGTGGATATCCTATGCGATCTGAGGAGATATTAGTGTGACAAATCTCTGGCCAGAGTACTTGATGTGATTTAAGAAATGGTTTCTTAGTAGCACATGCGATGTCACTAATTTGATCTTCAAGATGTATTGCATAGTTATCGAATCTTGAGCGACTCTCGATATACCAATGGTTGTTGATTCGATCGGGATATATGGATGAAGGGACCGTACTGTACGTTAACCAAAATCTACTGGTTCTTGTAGGCACTATCAGTGATACCTAGGGAATCATGGGGCGATGTTGCTAGGCGCTTTACCATGATTCGTTGGGCAAGTCGGAAAGTGTTGTTCCGAGTCACAAGGAGTTGTGAGCCCACGGCTAGCTGTATCCCTGAACCATTGAGGGTCACACAGTGTAATGGAGTTTTAATCCCCGTTGAGATAGTTAAATTTAAAGAGTTAAATTTAATGAACTAAGGAGTTGGACTTCTTAAATAAGAGTAAGGGAGTAGGATTTCCTAAAATGACATAGGGATGGACATTTTTGGAAACCACTGAATTCGGATTCAGGAAAATTTATTTTGACTTTAAAACGTGCAGAAATGGTTTCTGTGCACATTGGTGAAATCGTTTCATCAATCGGAGTCACGATGAATTTTATATTAATTTCTGAACGAGCGGGCTTTGCTTGTCGGGCCCCAGCTTATGACTAATGGGCCCTAAGGTGTTAGTGGCCTGCATTATAAATAAGTTATTTCAGTACAGAAATTACACACAACAGCTCATAATTTTTGAGACAGGATTTTCGAAACCCTAGCCCCTCTCAAAAACGTTTTTGGCCGCCCCCTTGCTCTGTCACAGAGAAATTCCGGTCTGTGATTTTGAATCGCAGTAAGGAATAACGAATCAGATTCGTTTATTCTCTTCGCAGAAAACTTCTGATAGATTTTCTAGTGCAATCTATCAGAGGGATTAAACCTCTGTTCGTGGACCTGATTGAAGGCGTTCATCGGTTCCAGGGAGAGACAACAAGAGCAGAATTGTTCTGTTGGTGTCCATTAATCTCGTTGCGAGATTTGAGGTAATATTTATTTAATTGTTATTTAAATTTTACACACACACGTAATTCAATCGATGAACGGTTGATACCCATACCATGGAAACGTTCCATGAAAAATTTTTAAACTTCCGCTGCACCGGGTATCAATCGTAATTGGTCTGGGAACTCGCCAGTTTTCCAACATGTTGTATATTCATTACTTGTTATGTTGTTTTTACTGGAAATGTCATTCTCACCGGTTATCCGGCTATTGCTTTGTTTTGTATGTGTACTTGGCAACAGGTGGGGGAGGACCAAGTCAGAAGAGGCATGGTTAGCTTCGAGGGAAAGATGTAGAAGTGAGACTCGGTTTAGAAGTCGTGTCGGCATGTCTACCTAGTTTATGTTAGAACATGTTTAGATCTCGAACTTTGTTTTTTTATGTTGTATCGATTATGCGAGCTCCTCGATTTCATGTTATTTCCATGTGCGTAGTTGATCGACTCTAGAACTTCATGTATTAATTGGAGATAGTATGTTTTGATGCATGATGGTATATTGAATGTGTGAGATTGAGTTCAGCTAGCTTCTGCTGTTCTTTTTGCCATGTTTCTGTCCTCGCTCGATCTGCAAGATCTTGCGGATCGAGCGAGAGAATATTTTCAGTTCTCTGTTTTAGGATTTTTGTGTCTCGCTCGATCCGCAAGATCTTGCGGATCGAGCGAGGGCTGTTTTGCCTCGGACAGAGGCTTGAGATTTTTGGCTCGCTCGATCTGCAAGATCTTGCAGATCGAGCGAAGCACTGTTCATTTAAAAAAAAAAAAATCTTATTGCTTTTAATCTTGGTTCTTGATTTACTAATTGTTGTTTAATACCGAGATTAGTTTTTTAGAACCGAGGTCTCACATTAAGTAGGATCAAAGAGTTAAGATTCTTGGTCGAACTAGAGTGAGCGGATAGATCGAGTCTGCGTGTATTGGCTCCTCGCATGTGTTTGAATTATTTTAACTGTGTACTTAATTCCATGCGAGCATGCTTTATTATTGAAAATTATTGAGTTACATGGTTATGTGATTTAATTTATAAAGCATGATCTACTTGAGATATAACTGTTTCTGTTATCGACTGGTATCCGGTATTCCAAGCGGTTGTAAGGGCACTGATTGTAGCGATTGAGGTATATCGTGTCCTAACCTTTGATTATCAGATGGGTCCTCGTCGAGTGATAAACAAAAACCCACCGCCAGTTATCCCTGAAACTGAGCAAGCTAGCACTGAAGTTGATCAGTTGGATGCTTCAGCAACGCCTATGGAAACCTTGCTGAAGAGGTTTCAGTCTTTCAATCCGCCGTTGTTGTTAGGTTTAGAAAATCCAGTTGACTGTGAAAGTTGGTTGGATGATATTGATCAGCTGTTTGATTCCATTGATTACACAGATGACCGCAGAATTAGGTTAGTCATTCATCAGCTACGTGGGGTTGCTAAGAGCTGGTGGATCATGACAAAGAAAGCAATAGAGAATAGAAGTACGGAAGTTACTTGGACTCTTTTTAAATCTGAATTCTATAAGCGGTTTTTCCCTTATCTCGTACCGTAAGGACAAGGAAGCAGAATTTGCCAATTTGAGACAAGGGAATCTGAACATAGAAGAGTACATTGCCAAGTTTGATAGTCTGTTGCGTTTTGCACCACTAATTGCCGGAGATGAAGAAGCTAAGGCAGATCACTTCATAAATGGCTTGAATCCTGACATCTTCACTTTGGTGAGCACTGCTATGCCAGACAACTTTGCGGATGCCATGAATTACGCAAAGGGAGCAGAAGCAGGCTTGTGGAGGCAAAGAGGTAATCAGGTAGCACCTCAGAAGCAGAGGCAGTATCAGAACCAACCATCTCAGTATCAGAATCAGCCACCTCAGCATCAGAACCAGCAGCAGAGGTATGAAGGTGGTAACAGTGGGGGAAACAGAAAGGATCAGTACAAGGCAAGAGGTAAACAGTTCAAGAGGCAGGGGAACAGTTCGTCCAATTCCAGTGGTTCGAAGCAATTCGGTTCAGGACCGAGTTCTGGGTCATCATCCTTGTACTGCAGCAAGTGTGGAGGAAGACAGTCACCGGATCAGTGTGTGGGAGTCTTCGGCAATTGTAACACATGTCAGCAACCGGGACACTTCTCTAAGGTGTGCCCTCAGCGTAACAGAGATAGAGCTCAGAGTGAGAGTTCGTCTAGATCTGCAGTTCAGCCGGAGAGGCAGTCATCTGCAGTGCACTCTTTCCAACCTCAGCAGCAGCAGAACAGACAGGGAGGTAGTACCAGTGCAAATCAGCCTCCGAGACAGCAAGCACGAGTTTTTGCTCTGACAGAGGATCAGGCTCAAGAAGCACCTGACGATGTTATAGCAGGTAAATGTTCGATTTTTGGTTATTCTGCTCATGTCTTGATAGATACAGGTGCTTCCCATTCTTTTATCTCTGAGAAATTCGTATTATTGCATGCTTTGCCAACTGAATTGTTGCCTACAGTAGTAGCTGCTACTTCACCATTGGGTGGAGGAATTGTTTCTGTCAGATTAGTCAGGAACTGTGAACTGCGTTTTGAAGGAAATTTGTTAGAATTTGACTGTATTGTACTTGGACTGTCAGATTTTGATTGTATTGTTGGTATAGATGCTTTAACCAAGTACAGGGCGACAGTCGATTGTTTTCTGAAGGTTGTCAGGTTCAGACCTGAAATGGCAGATGAGTGGAAATTCTTTGGTAAGGGTTCTCGATCTAGAATTCCTTTGATTTCAGTGTTATCTATGACTCGTTTGCTACAGAAAGGTGCAGAAGGATTTTTGGTGTATGCAGTTGATGTACTGAAATCTAGCCCAGCTTTGGTAGATTTACCGGTGGTTAGAGAATTTGCGGATGTATTCCCGGTAGATGTTCCTGGATTGCCACCTATTCGGGAAATCGAATTCAGCATTGACTTAGTGCCAGGTACTCAACCTATTTCTAAAGCTCCTTATCGTATGGCACTTGTTGAATTGAGAGAGTTGAAGGAGCAGCTTGAGGATTTGATTGCCAAGGGATACATCAGACCTAGTGTATCGCCTTAGGGGTGCTCCTGTTCTATTCGTTCGGAAAAAGGATGGTTCTATGCGACTCTGTATTGACTACCGCCAATTGAATCAGGCTACAGTCAAGAACAGGTATCCTTTACCCAGAATAGATGACCTTTTTGATCAACTGCAGGGTTCTTCTGTCTACTCTAAGATTGATCTGAGGTCAGGTTATCACCAGTTGAGAGTGCGAGAGGAAGACGTTCCTAAGACCGCATTCAGGATGAGGTATGGTCACTTTGAGTTTATAGTCATGCCATTCGGTTTGACTAACGCTCCAGTGGTTTTTATGGGTTTGATGAACTGTATCTTTCAGCGTTATTTAGATGAGTTCGTCATTATCTTTATCGATGATATTCTTATCTACTCGAAGAACCGTACTGACCATGCAGAGCACTTGAGGACCATACTGCAGATTTTGCGAGTTGAGCAGTTGTTTGCCAAGCTGTCTAAGTGTGAATTCTGGTTAGATCGAGTTGTCTTTCTCGATCATATTATTTCTGAAGATGGGATTTCTATCGATCCCAGCAAGATTGAAGCGGTCATGAATTGGCCTAGACCGACATCAGTACCTGAGATCCGAAGCTTCATGGGTTTAGCTGGTTATTATCGCCGATTCATCGAGGGTTTCTCGTCTATTTCCAAGACTATTACCCAGCTGACTCACAAGAATGCGCCTTTTGTCTGGACTTCAGATTGTGATGCTAGCTTTGTTGATCTAAAGAGGAGACTGACCAGTGCTCCGATTTTTTCTATCCCGAAGGGTACTGGAGGTTTCACAGTCTATTGTGATGCCTCTAACCGAGGCTTGGGTTGTGTTCTTATGCAGCATAAGAATGTGATAGCATATGCATCGATACAGCTGAAACCGCACGAGACCCGTTATCCGGTTCACGATCTGGAACTAGCTGCGATCGTCTTTGCACTGAAGATCTGGCGTCACTATCTTTATGGTGAGTCTTTCGAGATCTTTTTTGACCATAAGAGCCTTAAGTACTTGTTTTCACATGCGGAGCTGAATATGAGACAGAGAAGATGGTTAGATCTGTTGAAGGATTTTGACTGCGTAATCAAGTATTATCCCGGAAATTCGAATGCAGTTACAGATGCCTTGAGCCGAAAGCTTTGTTCTTTATCTCTTTCTACTATTGGTGTTTCTCAGTTGATCGATGATAGTTGCACTTCTGGTTTAGAGTTTGAAATAGATAGGGAGACTATCAGAGTGTTTGCTATTCAGGCCGAACCGGAGTTGTTTGTTGCAATCAGAGAAGCATAAAAGTCTGAGCCGAGCATTCAGGTTTCAGTAGAGAAAGTCAGATCTGGGCATCAGTCTGAATTCCAGGTTAGAGATGACGTCTTGTTTGTGAATAACCATCTTGTTGTGCCAGATATTGCGGAGTTGAGACAGCGTATTCTTCGAGAGGCTCATTGCAGTCGGTTCAGTATTCATCCTGGAGGTCGTAAGATGTACAACGATCTGAAGAGTCAGTTCTGGTGGAAGAGAATGAAGAGCAACGTAGCAAGGTTTGTATCTCGGTGTTTGAACTGCGAGCAAGTAAAAGCAGAGCGGAAGCGACCAGGAGGTCTTTTGCACAGCCTATCTGTTCCTGAATGGAAATGGGATCACATTTCTATGGATTTTGTCACGAAGCTACCACGATCCATTCGAGGATGCGATGTTATTTGGGTAGTGATCGACCGATTGACGAAGTCTGCTTGTTTTATTCCGTACAGGATGACGTATCATCATGATCAGATGGATGAGTTGTATGTTAGCAATGTTGTGAGATTGCATGGTGTGCCGAAGTCGATCGTTTCAGACAGAGATCCTAGATTCACTTCGCACTTCTGGCATAGTCTTCAGGAGGCACTTGGTACTCGATTGCATCTGAGTACAACTTATCATCCTCAGACGGATGGACAGTCAGAGCGGACTATCCAGACGTTAGAGGATATGCTGCGAGCGGTAGTGCTAGACTTTGGCACTAGTTGGCAGGACTCTTTGCCTCTTGTCGAGTTTTCTTACAACAACAACTTCCAAGCGAGTATCGGTATGGCGCCTTTTGAGGCTTTGTACGGCAAGAAGTGCCGATCTCCGCTGTTTTGGGATGATTTGTTCGAGTCACCAGATTTGGGGCCGGAAATGCTTTGAGATATGGCAGAGCAGGTTAAGATAATTCAGAACAGAATGAAGTCAGCTCAAGATAGACAGGCGAAGTATGCGAACGTCAGACGTAGACCTCTAAGTTTTGAGCAGGGAGACTGTGTTTTTCTTAAGATTTCTCCGTTCAGAGGCACTGTCAGATTCGATAAGAGAGGGAAGTTATCTCCGAGATTCATCGGGCCATACGAGATTCTCGAGAAGATAGGCGATCTTGCCTACAGACTTGCACTTCCTCCGTCTTTATCTGGTATTCATGACGTTTTTCACGTCTCTATGCTGCGAAAGTATCATCCAGATCCTTCTCATATCCTTCAGCCTGACGAAGCCGAGTTAGACGAGACTCTGAGCTACTTTGAGCGACCGATTCAGATCCTTGATCAGAAAGAAAAGCAACTCAGAACCAAGTTAATTTCGTTAGTGAAAGTGCAGTGGAGCCGTCACGGAGTCGAGAAAGCGACTTGGGAGACAGAATCTGATGTTGGAAAACTGGCGTGTTCCCAGACCAATTACGATTGATACCCGGTGCAGCGGAAGTTTAAAAATTTTCTCATGGAACGTTTCCATGGTATGGGTATCAACCGTTCATCGATTGAATTATTGTGTGTGTAAAATTTAAATAACAATTAAATAAATTTTACCTCAAATCTCGCAACGAGATTAATGGACACCAACAGAACAATTCTGCTCTTGTTGTCTCTCCCTGGAACCGATGAACGCCTTCAATCAGGTCCACGAACAGAGGTTTAATCCCTCTGATAGATTGCACTAGAAAATCTATCAGAAGTTTTCTGCGAAGAGAATACACGAATTTGATTCGTTATTCCTTACTGCAATTCAAAATCACAGACCGGAATTTTCTCGGGCAGAGCAAGGGGGCGGCCGAAATTCTTTGAGAGGAACTAGGGTTTTCGATTTTTGCTCTCAAAAATTATGACCTGTTGTGTGTAATTTCTGTACTGAAATAACTTATTTATAATGCAGGCCACTAACACCTTAGGGCCCATTAGTCATAAGCTGGGGCCCGACAAGCAAAGCCCGCTCGTTCAGAAATTAATATAAAATTCATCGTGACTCCGATTGATGAAACGATTTCACCAATGTGCACAGAAACCATTTCTGCACGTTTTAAAGTCAAAATAAATTTTCCTGAATCCGAATTCAGTGGTTTCCAAAAATGTCCATCCCTATGTCATTTTAGGAAATCCTACTCCCTTACTCTTATTTAAGAAGTCCAACTCCTTAGTTCATTAAATTTAACTCTTTAAATTTAACTATCTCAACGGGGATTAAAACTCCATTACACTGTGTGACCCTCAATGGTTCAGGGATACAGCTAGCCGTGGGCTCACAACTCCTTGTGACTCGGAACAACACTTTCCGACTTGCCCAACGAATCATGGTAAAGCGCCTAGCAACATCGCCCCATGATTCCCTAGGTATCACTGATAGTGCCTACAAGAACCAGTAGATTTTGGTTAACGTACAGTACGGTCCCTTCATCCATATATCCCGATCGAATCAACAACCATTGGTATATCGAGAGTCGCTCAAGATTCGATAACTATGCAATACATCTTGAAGATCAAATTAGTGACATCGCATGTGCTACTAAGAAACCATTTCTTAAATCACATCAAGTACTCTGGCCAGAGATTTGTCACACTAATATCTCCTCAGATCGCATAGGATATCCACACTCGCAAGTATGTGGTGAATCCTTGACAACAATGCATTGACTCCTATATGTGTCGTAACTGTACCCAATCTCGACACCTGATGACCCCCTCAGAGTCGGTAAACGAGTCAAAGCACAGTACTAGCATATAGAGTCTCCATGATGTTTCAAGTCGTAAGGACTAATGGTGTACAACCAAAACCGCGGACTTTATCCACTCGATAAGTGATAACCACTTGGAAAGTCCGGATAGGGTAGTTCGACTATTCATCCTATGAATATCCATTTGTATGCTTCGAACATCTCCATGTTCCCTACCAATGAAACGTGGTACTCCGCATCGCAAATGCTAGTCTCAAACTCGAGCGATCCTTATCCTTATTATCGGACGGCTCAATCGACTAGGAACGGTTTTAGAATATACAGTGACTATAAGATGTATTTCATGATAGACATCTCCATGTTCTACCACATCTTACATACACTATAGTATATTCAAGGTCTTTATCAAAACAACAATAGTATATCACAATATAACAATATGAAGTAATATAAAGTCATTGCCATAAAAGTGTAAATAATATTAAACAAAAGATTGTTTATACAAAGAGTCAACAAAGCCCATAGCCACACAGTTGGCTCACTGGGCACCCACTCTTACAATCTCCCACTTGCCCTATAGCCAACTAGTCATACTACGTAGACCCATTGCTTCGCGATGTTTGTCAAACAATGGTCCTGGCAAAGGCTTAGTAAGTGGATCAGCGATATTGTCTGCAGAGGCCACTCGTTCGACACTGATGTCTCCTCTTTCCACAATCTCCCGGATTATGTGGTATTTCCTCAGTACGTGTTTGGATCTTTGATGAGACCTTGGTTCCTTTGCTTGAGCAACGGCACCCGTGTTGTCGCAGTACACCGGGACTGGACCAACAAATTCAGGAATGACGCCCAACTCTTGGACGAAATTCCTCATCCAAACGGCCTCTTTAGCAGCAGCTGATGCTGCAATGTATTCAGCCTCAGTGGTGGAATCCGCTGTGGTGTCCTGCTTGGAACTCTTCCAAGAGACAGCACCGCCATTGAGCATGAATACAAATCCAGAGGTTGACTTCGAGTCATCCACATCACTTTGGAAGCTAGAGTCGGTATAGCCTTCCAGTTTGAGTTCTCGTCCTCCATAAACCATGAACATATTCTTAGTCCTTCGCAAGTACTTAAGAATGTCCTTCACGGCTTTCCAATGCATCTGACCAGGATTAGACTGATATCTGCTCGTGACACTCAGAGCAAATGCTACATCCGGTCTGGTAGATATCATCCCATACATGATACTACCTATAGCTGACGCATATGGTACATGTGTCATATTCTCTATCTCTGCATCAGTCTTGGGACACATAGACTTGGATAGAGAAACTCCATGACACATGGGTAGATGTCCTCTCTTGGACCCATCCATTGAAAACCGTTTCAATATGGTATCGATGTAGGTTGATTGAGTGAGTCCTATCATTCTCTTAGATCTATCCCTATAGATCTGTATCCCAAGAATGTAGGATGCCTCACCCAAATCCTTCATCGAAAATCTACCTGATAACCATATCTTTGTTGACTGCAACATCCCTACATCATTCCCAATGAGTAGGATGTCATCAACATAAAGTACTAAGAATGTCACAGCATCCTTAACTACTTTCTTGTACACGCACGGTTCCTCCGGGTTCTTGATGAAACCAAAATCTTTAATTGTTTCATCAAATTTCTGGTTCCAACTTCTTGATGCTTGTTTTAGACCATAAATTGATCTCTGAAGCTTGCATACCTTATGCTCGCTTCCCATGGATGTGTACCCCTCAGGCTGCTTCATATAGATTTCTTCCTTAATGTCTCCATTAAGAAAAGCAGTCTTCACATCCATTTGCCATATCTCATAGTCATACCATGCAGCTATGGCAATAAGGATTCTTATGGACTTGAACATTGCAACTGGTGAAAAGGTTTCGTCATAGTCAACTCCTTGCCTTTGAGTATAACCTTTAGCCACCAATCGCGCCTTGTAGGTCAATACCTTACCATCAGGCCCAAGCTTTCTTTTGTAGATCCATTTACACCCTATTGGAACAATTCCATCGGGAGGATCCACTAAAGACCAGACTTGGTTAGTATGCATCGAATCCAATTCTGACTGCATAGCTTCAAGCCATAAATTCGAATCCGCATCAGAAATTGCTTCCTTGAAGCTTCTTGGATCACATGAGGATCCACTAAAGACCAGACTTGGTTAGTATGCATCGAATCCAATTCTGACTGCATAGCTTCAAGCCATAAATTCGAATCCGCATCAGAAATTGCTTCCTTGAAGCTTCTTGGATCACATCCAATGTCGGGTTCATCTTGACCCTCTTCAAGAAGAAGACCATATCGAACTGGAGGTCTAGAAGTCCTTTCGGATCTTCTAGGTGCAGGCGTGTCCAGCAATGGTTCCTGAGGTGTGGGATCGTTATTTTGTATTTCGGGTTCTTCTCGAACTTCTTCGAGTTCCATCATCTCGCCTTTCTTATCCAATAAGAACTCCTTCTCCAAGAAGGTGGCATTCCTAGAAACAAACACCTTTGTTTCAGCAGGATAATAGAAATAATATCCGATTGAATTCTTCGGATACCCCACAAAATAACACAAGCTGGATCGACTATCCAACTTATCTCCCACTGTCCGCTTCACGTAAGCAGGACATCCCCAAATCCTCAAGTATGAATACTTAGGAGCTTTGCCATTCCATAACTCGTATGGTGTTTTGTCCACTGCTTTAGTGTGGACGTTATTTAACAACAATACCGCCGTTTCAAGCGCATAGCCCCAAAACGAAGGTGGAAGCTCAGTGAAGCTCATCATGGATCGAACCATGTCCAACAAAGTTCGATTACGACGCTCCGATACACCATTAAGCTGTGGTGTCATAGGAGGAGTCCACTGAGAGAGAATCCCATTCTCTTTTAGATAGTCCAAAAACTCGGTACTCAAGTATTCTCCACCTCGATCCGATCGAAGTGCTTTAATACTTTTACCTAGCTTGTTTTCTACTTCAGCCTTGAATTCTTTGAACTTTTCAAATGCTTCAGACTTATATTTCATTAAATATAAATACCCATACCTAGAATAATCATCAGTAAAGGTAATGAAGTAGGTGTGGCCATGTTGAGTCCCTACTCTAAATGGACCACAAACATCTGTATGGATCAAATCCAACAGATTTTGACTACGTTCAGGCTTCCCCTTAAAAGGAGATTTAGTCATTTTCCCTTTTAGGCAGGATTCACAAGTATGTAGAGAGTTAATATCAGACATATCAAACATGCCCTCTCCCACTAGCTTGTTGATCCTCCTTGAGGAAATATGACCTAGTCTAGCGTGCCAAAGGTTTGCCGGGTTTTGACTATCGATTTTCCTTTTGTTTGTTGTCGCCGGTTTGTCAATACAATTTACTGGAACGTCTTTTAGTTTTAGATTGTATAGATCGTTTTCAAGTTGTCCATTTCCAATTAAACATTCATTCTTGTAAATATTGCAAATCCCATTCACAAAATTACAAGAATAACCATCTCTATCAAGCATAGAAATAGAAATAATGTTTTTAATTAAATCTGGCACAAATAAAACATCTCTTAACAATAATTTAAAACCGTTCTGCAAAATTTAAATAAATATTTCCCATAGCTATGGATTTAACTCTGGAACCATTCCCGAGCCTTGACTGGGTCTCACCCATCCTTAGCCTATTACTTCTTATCATCATTTGCAACTCATTGCAAATATGAGATCTACATCTGGTATCCAATACCCAAGAAGTAGTATTAAAAATATTTATTTTAATGTATAACATACCCTTTGCAGTTCGCAACTGCTCGAGGTATTCCTTGCAGTTACGTTTCCAATAACCGGGTTTCTTGCAGTGATGGCAAACTTGTTTAGACTTGTCCAATTTTGTATGTAACATTTTGCCTTGAGATCATGGTCCAACCATTTCTCTAGTTACATCAGCCGGGGCTGTTTTCGGAGAAGCCTTTTCTAACACTTAGAAAATCTTTTCCGAACTTAGGACAATCTTAACTTATGGAATCATTCTGTGTTTGTTTGCGCCAATAAGTTTGTTTTGTTGGAGAACAGAAACATGTGGATTACTGAGAAAAACAGACAATTATCGATGATTGTTTAAATAATTTACTAAGACATAAAATTGGCGAATTTTATTTTATGAATCTCACTCCCACTATTTTAACGATTTCACCACCCTCTAGTGAAAACGGGAAACTTTTTCCTTAGTGAGAACATGGAGTCCAATTGACAAACTTATGGTCCCGAATAATATCAGCCAACCATAATTCTCAAAAGGTAGAGCCCAATTGCTTCCAAAGCAACCCCCATGTATTTACCTCATGTCCAATAAGGGCCCAATAATATGACGCCGTTTAAAGTGACATGTCAAGATGACCCATCAATATTAAGTTGTGATGGACGGTCGCCATGTGGATCCCCCAATAATATGAGCCGATCCCATGGGAGTTCCACCCAACTTACAACATTTGTCGATCCAATGTACAGCTTTCCGACGGACGGGCCCCCCCAATAATATGAGCCGGACCGTATCCGCGGGTAGCATCACATACATTGACCGTTGATGGAAGGTAGGAACATTTAAACAATATTTAAATTTCCTTTATTTATCTTGATATAAATTTTAAATCATATTTAAAATGAGGGATTTTATTTATAAAAATATTTGTCTCATCATTTTTAATTTATTGCATGCATTGCCGGATTCACGCAATTTATGTCTAAACATGCATACAATCATAATATCACATATTATATAGGATGATCGATTCCATTTCTAATTGACCCGTGGTTGCCAATCACGGGTCTTAGTCCAATCCTAGGTAATATGCAGTATGCAAATGCAATCCTATTACATATGCTTCCAATTTACATTTCTTCAGTCTTCATTGTCTGCTGGACCCACCATCTTCAAATCTTGATCTCCCACTAAATCTAATGTATTTACAATTAAATAACAATGACAAGTAGGGGATACATTTTTAGGGGGTGGGAACGGGCTATAAACCAAGCCCACTTTTATTACATATGACATTCATATCGGGCCATAAACCAGGCCCATTAATAAAACCAACAACAATAAAGACAAAATGTAAATTCCTAACATACACCTACAAAATTGGTCATGGCAATCGATCATCCTTATCCAATAACATTTAATTCAAAATTAATTTATTGGATAACATGCTGTGGCAATTCAAATTTAAACAAGATAAAATCATATTTTATATATAAAATCACATTTCACATATAAAATCATATTTTATCTCCATATCAAATAAAATCATATTTTATCTATAAAATCCAATTTTACAAATAAAATCATATTTTATCTAATATATCATAAGATCATATCTTATCATCAATTGTACCAAAATAATTGATTTCAAAATTCAATTTACGGATAAAATATTAAAATTTTCCAAAAATTCAAATTTATCCAAAATCAATTTTAAAATTTACGGACTCGAACAATTCGATCCGAAATCTCGTGAACCAATCAAAAACAATTTTTGATCGGACCAAAAATAAAATTTTAAATATTAAAATTAATAAAAAAATTAAAAATTAATTTTTCCCGCGGGCCACCCGGGACACTCCCGGGTCGGCCCGCACCCGGGGCGCGGGCCGGGGGCAGCCCGGCTGCCCCCTTAGGGCAGCGCCTGGCGCCGCCCCTGGGCGGCGCCGTGCGCTGCCCTGGGCGGCGCCGAGCGCCGCCCTGCGCAGCGCCCAGCGCTGCGCTGGGCAGCGCCGAGCGCCGCCCCTGGGCAGCGCCGAGCGCTGCCCTGCGCAGCGCCCAGCGCTGCGCTGGGCAGCGCACAGCGCTGCCCTGGGCGGCGCCGTGCGCCGCCCTGGGCGGCGACGGTCGCCGCCTTGGGCGGCGCTGTGCGCCCCCTTTGGGCGGCGCCGTGCGCCGCCCGGGGCAGCAACAATTGCTGCCCCACCGGGCAGCGATCCAATCGCTGCCCGGGTTTTGCCCCGAAAAAATTTTTTTTTTATTAAAAATATTTATTTTGTTTCATAAACCGAGACTCAAAAATTTTGTACAATTGATTATTCAATCGATTGATCTGAGCAACCTGGCTCTGATACCACTGTTGGAAAACTGGCGTGTTCCCAGACCAATTACGATTGATACCCGGTGCAGCGGAAGTTTAAAAATTTTCTCATGGAACGTTTCCATGGTATGGGTATCAACCGTTCATCGATTGAATTATTGTGTGTGTAAAATTTAAATAACAATTAAATAAATTTTACCTCAAATCTCGCAACGAGATTAATGGACACCAACAGAACAATTCTGCTCTTGTTGTCTCTCCCTGGAACCGATGAACGCCTTCAATCAGGTCCACGAACAGAGGTTTAATCCCTCTGATAGATTGCACTAGAAAATCTATCAGAAGTTTTCTGCGAAGAGAATACACGAATTTGATTCGTTATTCCTTACTGCAATTCAAAATCACAGACCGGAATTTTCTCGGGCAGAGCAAGGGGGCGGCCGAAATTCTTTGAGAGGAACTAGGGTTTTCGATTTTTGCTCTCAAAAATTATGACCTGTTGTGTGTAATTTCTGTACTGAAATAACTTATTTATAATGCAGGCCACTAACACCTTAGGGCCCATTAGTCATAAGCTGGGGCCCGACAAGCAAAGCCCGCTCGTTCAGAAATTAATATAAAATTCATCGTGACTCCGATTGATGAAACGATTTCACCAATGTGCACAGAAACCATTTCTGCACGTTTTAAAGTCAAAATAAATTTTCCTGAATCCGAATTCAGTGGTTTCCAAAAATGTCCATCCCTATGTCATTTTAGGAAATCCTACTCCCTTACTCTTATTTAAGAAGTCCAACTCCTTAGTTCATTAAATTTAACTCTTTAAATTTAACTATCTCAACGGGGATTAAAACTCCATTACACTGTGTGACCCTCAATGGTTCAGGGATACAGCTAGCCGTGGGCTCACAACTCCTTGTGACTCGGAACAACACTTTCCGACTTGCCCAACGAATCATGGTAAAGCGCCTAGCAACATCGCCCCATGATTCCCTAGGTATCACTGATAGTGCCTACAAGAACCAGTAGATTTTGGTTAACGTACAGTACGGTCCCTTCATCCATATATCCCGATCGAATCAACAACCATTGGTATATCGAGAGTCGCTCAAGATTCGATAACTATGCAATACATCTTGAAGATCAAATTAGTGACATCGCATGTGCTACTAAGAAACCATTTCTTAAATCACATCAAGTACTCTGGCCAGAGATTTGTCACACTAATATCTCCTCAGATCGCATAGGATATCCACACTCGCAAGTATGTGGTGAATCCTTGACAACAATGCATTGACTCCTATATGTGTCGTAACTGTACCCAATCTCGACACCTGATGACCCCCTCAGAGTCGGTAAACGAGTCAAAGCACAGTACTAGCATATAGAGTCTCCATGATGTTTCAAGTCGTAAGGACTAATGGTGTACAACCAAAACCGCGGACTTTATCCACTCGATAAGTGATAACCACTTGGAAAGTCCGGATAGGGTAGTTCGACTATTCATCCTATGAATATCCATTTGCATGCTTCGAACATCTCCATGTTCCCTACCAATGAAACGTGGTACTCCGCATCGCAAATGCTAGTCTCAAACTCGAGCGATCCTTATCCTTATTATCGGACGGCTCAATCGACTAGGAACGGTTTTAGAATATACAGTGACTATAAGATGTATTTCATGATAGACATCTCCATGTTCTACCACATCTTACATACACTATAGTATATTCAAGGTCTTTATCAAAACAACAATAGTATATCACAATATAACAATATGAAGTAATATAAAGTCATTGCCATAAAAGTGTAAATAATATTAAACAAAAGATTGTTTATACAAAGAGTCAACAAAGCCCATAGCCACACAGTTGGCTCACTGGGCACCCACTCTTACATCTGACATGAGACAGCGATTTTCGGAGTTATTCGGATGACGTGAGTTCTTCTTACTGTCTTTAGTTCTTTATTCTATCTTATGAGTTGTGGTTCTCGTTGATTTCGAGGACGAAATCTCTTCTTAGAGGGGGAGAATTGTAATGCCCCGTTTTTATCTTAAATGAGTTTATTTGAGTTAATCAGATATTACAGAGTTCTCGAGCCGTTTTGATTTTGATCAGGGTTCTTTTTGAAAATTTTGGAAATTTCAAGGACTAAAACGCAAATTGTGGATTTTATATATTATCTGCTCTTAGAATTTGTTTGAGAAAGTCTTCATCTTCTCCTCCTTAGCCGCCTCCTCCATTAGAGCCGCCCCCTTCTCATTCCAAGCTTTGGGATTTCAGTCCGAGCTCGATCCGTCCGTTGGAAATTATTTCTGAAGGCAGATTAGCGATCATTGCTGCGAGAGCTTCGTTCTATCGTAAGTTTTTCTACGATCAGATACATTCTAGTTTTTGGATGTTGTTAGAATCGTTCTAGATTCGAGTATGTTGTTCTCTTCAGAGTTTTGATCGTTTATTATCTGTCGGTTTTGAATTAGAGCGACGTTCGGAATTGTTATGATTTTTGGAAGCTATTTTTGAAAATCTTGGTTTTGAGATTTGTTGGGTTTGTCTTGTTGTTGTTGTATTAGCATTGAATTGAGTTGATATCGGTATTGAACTGCTGTCTGCGTTGCCGGTTTGTTCAGTTATAGCCGTTATGCCGTCGGTTTGAGTTTTGGAGTTTCGAACCGTTTTGAGTTATGAACTTGGCTTGTAAGTTGATCGTGGCTATAGATCAATCATCTCTTGTATTCGTACAAATTCGTTGGAGTTGTCGAGCCCTGTGTTAGCAGCATTTGATCGTCGAGAGTTGGACGAAGAACGGTAAAAAGATTTCCATGAACCGTTGCTTGTTGTTTAGGTTGTATAGTTGTTGATACAATATTTTGTTGTAGCTTTCCAGAAGTTGGAACTACTGCGTTGAAAGGTAAAAGCAGTCATTGTAGCGGGATAGCATACTCGGGACTGTTGGTTCTCGAGTTTCCCTTTTTAAATCACATATTGCATCGATACTTGTTCTAGCATGTGGAACTTGTATTTGGTTGATTGATTGAGTTTTGTTATGTGGCTTATGTTTATGTTTCTATTATGCATTCATCTTGAGCCTACTTTGATTTCAGCGGGCAGAACCGCCCTTTTTGTTTAGACGTTTGGGAACTATGATTGAGTGGCCTAGGTTGTAGTATTTCGCCTAGTGCTAGCATACTCATTATGGTTGTTCAAAGTTTAGAGGAGTGGGATACGTGGCACCACCTCGATTGGGAGAGTCGGTGAGTCGTTACGTGATCTCATCTTCGGGATCCCAAAAGCAGAGCAGTACTCCCTTGTTATCAGAATTGATATCCTGGTTTTAAAGACATGCATATCATTAGCTTCGACTTGAATATGTTGTTTGATAACATGTTGTATATTCATTACTTGTTATGTTGTTTTTACTGGAAATGTCATTCTCACCGGTTATCCGGCTATTGCTTTGTTTTGTATGTGTACTTGGCAACAGGTGGGGGAGGACCAAGTCAGAAGAGGCATGGTTAGCTTCGAGGGAAAGATGTAGAAGTGAGACTCGGTTTAGAAGTCGTGTCGGCATGTCTACCTAGTTTATGTTAGAACATGTTTAGATCTCGAACTTTGTTTTTTTATGTTGTATCGATTATGCGAGCTCCTCGATTTCATGTTATTTCCATGTGCGTAGTTGATCGACTCTAGAACTTCATGTATTAATTGGAGATAGTATGTTTTGATGCATGATGGTATATTGAATGTGTGAGATTGAGTTCAGCTAGCTTCTGCTGTTCTTTTTGCCATGTTTTTGTCCTCGCTCGATCTGCAAGATCTTGCGGATCGAGCGAGAGAATATTTTCAGTTCTCTGTTTTAGGATTTTTGTGTCTCGCTCGATCCGCAAGATCTTGCGGATCGAGCGAGGGCTGTTTTGCCTCGGACAGAGGCTTGAGATTTTTGGCTCGCTCGATCTGCAAGATCTTGCAGATCGAGCGAAGCACTGTTCATTTAAAAAAAAAAAATCTTATTGCTTTTAATCTTGGTTCTTGATTTACTAATTGTTGTTTAATACCGAGATTAGTTTTTTAGAACCGAGGTCTCACATTAAGTAGGATCAGAGAGTTAAGATTCTTGGTCGAACTAGAGTGAGCGGATAGATCGAGTCTGCGTGTATTGGCTCCTCGCATGTGTTTGAATTATTTTAACTGTGTACTTAATTCCATGTGAGCATGCTTTATTATTGAAAATTATTGAGTTACATGGTTATGTGATTTAATTTATAAAGCATGATCTACTTGAGATATAACTGTTTCTGTTATCGACTGGTATCCGGTATTCCAAGCGGTTGTAAGGGCACTGATTGTAGCGATTGAGGTATATCGTGTCCTAACCTTTGATTATCAGATGGGTCCTCGTCGAGTGATAAACAAAAACCCACCGCCAGTTATCCCTGAAACTGAGCAAGCTAGCACTGAAGTTGATCAGTTGGATGCTTCAGCAACGCCTATGGAAACCTTGCTGAAGAGGTTTCAGTCTTTCAATCCGCCGTTGTTGTTAGGTTTAGAAAATCCAGTTGACTGTGAAAGTTGGTTGGATGATATTGATCAGCTGTTTGATTCCATTGATTACACAGATGACCGCAGAATCAGGTTAGTCATTCATCAGCTACGTGGGGTTGCTAAGAGCTGGTGGATCATGACAAAGAAAGCAATAGAGAATAGAAGTACGGAAGTTACTTGGACTCTTTTTAAATCTGAATTCTATAAGCGGTTTTTCCCTTATCTCGTACCGTAAGGACAAGGGAGCAGAATTTGCCAATTTGAGACAAGGGAATCTGAACATAGAAGAGTACATTGCCAAGTTTGATAGTCTGTTGCGTTTTGCACCACTAATTGCCGGAGATGAAGAAGCTAAGGCAGATCACTTCATAAATGGCTTGAATCCTGACATCTTCACTTTGGTGAGCACTGCTATGCCAGACAACTTTGCGGATGCCATGAATTACGCAAAGGGAGCAGAAGCAGGCTTGTGGAGGCAAAGAGGTAATCAGGTAGCACCTCAGAAGCAGAGGCAGTATCAGAACCAACCATCTCAGTATCAGAATCAGCCACCTCAGCATCAGAACCAGCAGCAGAGGTATGAAGGTGGTAACAGTGGGGGAAACATAAAGGATCAGTACAAGGCAAGAGGTAAACAGTTCAAGAGGCAGGGGAACAGTTCGTCCAGTTCCAGTGGTTCGAAGCAATTCGGTTCAGGACCGAGTTCTGGGTCATCATCCTTGTACTGCAGCAAGTGTGGAGGAAGACACTCACCGGATCAGTGTGTGGGAGTCTTCGGCAATTGTAACACATGTCAGCAACCGGGACACTTCTCTAAGGTGTGCCCTCAGCGTAACAGAGATAGAGCTCAGAGTGAGAGTTCGTCTAGATCTGCAGTTCAGCCGGAGAGGCAGTCATCTGCAGTGCACTCTTTCCAACCTCAGCAGCAGCAGAACAGACAGGGAGGTAGTACCAGTGCAAATCAGCCTCCGAGACAGCAAGCACGAGTTTTTGCTCTGACAGAGGATCAGGCTCAAGAAGCACCTGACGATGTTATAGCAGGTAAATGTTCGATTTTTGGTTATTCTGCTCATGTCTTGATAGATACAGGTGCTTCCCATTCTTTTATCTCTGAGAAATTCGTATTATTGCATGCTTTGCCAACTGAATTGTTGCCTACAGTAGTAGCTGCTACTTCACCATTGGGTGGAGGAATTGTTTCTGTCAGATTAGTCAGGAACTGTGAACTGCGTTTTGAAGGAAATTTGTTAGAATTTGACTGTATTGTACTTGGACTGTCAGATTTTGATTGTATTGTTGGTATAGATGCTTTAACCAAGTACAGGGCGACAAACGATTGTTTTCTGAAGGTTGTCAGGTTCAGACCTGAAATGGCAGATGAGTGGAAATTCTTTGGTAAGGGTTCTCGATCTAGAATTCCTTTGATTTCAGTGTTATCTATGACTCGTTTGCTACAGAAAGGTGCAGAAGGATTTTTGGTGTATGCAGTTGATGTACTGAAATCTAGCCCAGCTTTGGTAGATTTACCGGTGGTTAGAGAATTTGCGGATGTATTCCCGGTAGATGTTCCTGGATTGCCACCTATTCGGGAAATCGAATTCAGCATTGACTTAGTGCCAGGTACTCAACCTATTTCTAAAGCTCCTTATCGTATGGCACTTGTTGAATTGAGAGAGTTGAAGGAGCAGCTTGAGGATTTGATTGCCAAGGGATACATCAGACCTAGTGTATCGCCTTAGGGGTGCTCCTGTTCTATTCGTTCGGAAAAAGGATGGTTCTATGCGACTCTGTATTGACTACCGCCAATTGAATCAGGCTACAGTCAAGAACAGGTATCCTTTACCCAGAATAGATGACCTTTTTGATCAACTGCAGGGTTCTTCTGTCTACTCTAAGATTGATCTGAGGTCAGGTTATCACCAGTTGAGAGTGCGAGAGGAAGACGTTCCTAAGACCGCATTCAGGACGAGGTATGGTCACTTTGAGTTTATAGTCATGCCATTCGGTTTGACTAACGCTCCAGTGGTTTTTATGGGTTTGATGAACTGTATCTTTCAGCGTTATTTAGATGAGTTCGTCATTATCTTTATCGATGATATTCTTATCTACTCGAAGAACCGTACTGACCATGCAGAGCACTTGAGGACCATACTGCAGATTTTGCGAGTTGAGCAGTTGTTTGCCAAGCTGTCTAAGTGTGAATTCTGGTTAGATCGAGTTGTCTTTCTCGATCATATTATTTCTGAAGATGGGATTTCTATCGATCCCAGCAAGATTGAAGCGGTCATGAATTGGCCTAGACCGACATCAGTACCTGAGATCCGAAGCTTCATGGGTTTAGCTGGTTATTATCGCCGATTCATCGAGGGTTTCTCGTCTATTTCCAAGACTATTACCCAGCTGACTCACAAGAATGCGCCTTTTGTCTGGACTTCAGATTGTGATTCTAGCTTTGTTGATCTAAAGAGGAGACTGACCAGTGCTCCGATTTTTTCTATCCCGAAGGGTACTGGAGGTTTCACAGTCTATTGTGATGCCTCTAACCGAGGCTTGGGTTGTGTTCTTATGCAGCATAAGAATGTGATAGCATATGCATCGATACAGCTGAAACCGCACGAGACCCGTTATCCGGTTCACGATCTGGAACTAGCTGCGATCGTCTTTGCACTGAAGATCTGGCGTCACTATCTTTATGGTGAGTCTTTCGAGATCTTTTTTGACCATAAGAGCCTTAAGTACTTGTTTTCACATGCGGAGCTGAATATGAGACAGAGAAGATGGTTAGATCTGTTGAAGGATTTTGACTGCGTAATCAAGTATTATCCCGGAAATTCGAATGCAGTTACAGATGCCTTGAGCCGAAAGCTTTGTTCTTTATCTCTTTCTACTATTGGTGTTTCTCAGTTGATCGATGATAGTTGCACTTCTGGTTTAGAGTTTGAAATAGATAGGGAGACTATCAGAGTGTTTGCTATTCAGGCCGAACCGGAGTTGTTTGTTGCAATCAGAGAAGCATAAAAGTCTGAGCCGAGCATTCAGGTTTCAGTAGAGAAAGTCAGATCTGGGCATCAGTCTGAATTCCAGGTTAGAGATGACGTCTTGTTTGTGAATAACCATCTTGTTGTGCCAGATATTGCGGAGTTGAGACAACGTATTCTTCGAGAGGCTCATTGCAGTCGGTTCAGTATTCATCCTGGAGGTCGTAAGATGTACAACGATCTGAAGAGTCAGTTCTGGTGGAAGAGAATGAAGAGCAACGTAGCAAGGTTTGTATCTCGGTGTTTGAACTGCGAGCAAGTAAAAGCAGAGCGGAAGCGACCAGGAGGTCTTTTGCACAGCCTATCTGTTCCTGAATGGAAATGGGATCACATTTCTATGGATTTTGTCACGAAGCTACCACGATCCATTCGAGGATGCGATGTTATTTGGGTAGTGATCGACCGATTGACGAAGTCTGCTTGTTTTATTCCGTACAGGATGACGTATCATCATGATCAGATGGATGAGTTGTATGTTAGCAATGTTGTGAGATTGCATGGTGTGCCGAAGTCGATCGTTTCAGACAGAGATCCTAGATTCACTTCGCACTTCTGGCATAGTCTTCAGGAGGCACTTGGTACTCGATTGCATCTGAGTACAACTTATCATCCTCAGATGGATGGACAGTCAGAGCGGACTATCCAGACGTTAGAGGATATGCTGCGAGCGGTAGTGCTAGACTTTGGCACTAGTTGGCAGGACTCTTTGCCTCTTGTCGAGTTTTCTTACAACAACAACTTCCAAGCGAGTATCGGTATGGCGCCTTTTGAGGCTTTGTACGGCAAGAAGTGCCGATCTCCGCTGTTTTGGGATGATTTGTTCGAGTCACCAGATTTGGGGCCGGAAATGCTTTGAGATATGGCAGAGCAGGTTAAGATAATTCAGAACAAAATGAAGTCAGCTCAAGATAGACAGGCGAAGTATGCGAACGTCAGACGTAGACCTCTAAGTTTTGAGCAGGGAGACTGTGTTTTTCTTAAGATTTCTCCGTTCAGAGGCACTGTCAGATTCGATAAGAGAGGGAAGTTATCTCCGAGATTCATCGGGCCATACGAGATTCTCGAGAAGATAGGCGATCTTGCCTACAGACTTGCACTTCCTCCGTCTTTATCTGGTATTCATGACGTTTTTCACGTCTCTATGCTGCGAAAGTATCATCCAGATCCTTCTCATATCCTTCAGCCTGACGAAGCCGAGTTAGACGAGACTCTGAGCTACTTTGAGCGACCGATTCAGATCCTTGATCAGAAAGAAAAGCAACTCAGAACCAAGTTAATTTCGTTAGTGAAAGTGCAGTGGAGCCATCACGGAGTCGAGAAAGCGACTTGGGAGACAGAATCTGACATGAGACAGCGATTTTCGGAGTTATTCGGATGACGTGAGTTCTTCTTACTGTCTTTAGTTCTTATTCTATCTTATGAGTTGTGGTTCTCGTTGATTTCGAGGACGAAATCTCTTCTTAGAGGGGGAGAATTGTAATGCCCCGTTTTTATCTTAAATGAGTTTATTTGAGTTAATCAGATATTACAGAGTTCTCGAGCCGTTTTGATTTTGATCAGGGTTCTTTTTGAAAATTTTGGAAATTTCAAGGACTAAAACGCAAATTGTGGATTTTATATATTATCTGCTCTTAGAATTTGTTTGAGAAAGTCTTCATCTTCTCCTCCTTAGCCGCCTCCTCCATTAGAGCCGCCCCCTTCTCATTCCAAGCTTTGGGATTTCAGTCCGAGCTCGATCCGTCCGTTGGAAATTATTTCTGAAGGCAGATTAGCGATCATTGCTGCGAGAGCTTCGTTCTATCGTAAGTTTTTCTACGATCAGATACATTCTAGTTTTTGGATGTTGTTAGAATCGTTCTAGATTTGAGTATGTTGTTCTCTTCAGAGTTTTGATCGTTTATTATCTGTCGGTTTTGAATTAGAGCGACGTTCGGAATTGTTATGATTTTTGGAAGCTATTTTTGAAAATCTTGGTTTTGAGATTTGTTGGGTTTGTCTTGTTGTTGTTGTATTAGCATTGAATTGAGTTGATATCGGTATTGAACTGCTGTCTGCGTTGCCGGTTTGTTCAGTTATAGCCGTTATGCCGTCGGTTTGAGTTTTGGAGTTTCGAACCGTTTTGAGTTATGAACTTGGCTTGTAAGTTGATCGTGGCTATAGATCAATCATCTCTTGTATTCGTACAAATTCGTTGGAGTTGTAGAGCCCTGTGTTAGCAGCATTTGATCGTCGAGAGTTGGACGAAGAACGGTAAAAAGATTTCCATGAACCATTGCTTGTTGTTTAGGTTGTATAGTTGTTGATACAATAAATTGTTGTAGCTTTCCAGAAGTTGGAACTATTGCGTTGAAAGGTAAAAGCAGTCATTGTAGCGGGATAGCATACTCGGGACTGTTGGTTCTCGAGTTTCCCTTTTTAAATCACATATTGCATCGATACTTGTTCTAGCATGTGGAACTTGTATTTGGTTGATTGATTGAGTTTTGTTATGTGGCTTATGTTTATGTTTCTATTATGCATTCATCTTGAGCCTACTTTGATTTCAGCGGGCAGAACCGCCCTTTTTGTTTAGACGTTTGGGAACTATGATTGAGTGGCCTAGGTTGTAGTATTTCGCCTAGTGCTAGCATACTCATTATGGTTGCTCAAAGTCTAGAGGAGTGGGATACGTGGCACCACCTCGATTGGGAGAGTCGGTGAGTCGTTATGTGATCTCATCCTCGGGATCCCAAAAGCAGAGCAGTACTCCCTTGTTATCAGAATTGATATCCTGGTTTTAAAAACATGCATATCATTAGCTTCGACTTGAATATGTTGTTTGATAGCATGTTGTATATTCATTACTTGTTATGTTGTTTTTACTGGGAATGTCATTCTCACCGGTTATCCGGTTGTTGCTTTGTTTTGTATGTGTACTTGGCAACAGGTGGGGTAGGACCAAGTCAGAAGAGACATAGTTAGCTTCGAGGGAAAGATGTAGAAGTGAGACTCGGTTTAGAAGTCGTGTCGGCATGTCTACCTAGTTTATGTTAGAACATGTTTAGGTCTCGAACTTCGTTGTTTATGTTGTATCGATTATGCGAGCTCCTCGATTTCATGTTATTTCCATGTGCGTAGTTGATCGACTCTAGAACTTCATGTATTAATTGGAGATAGTATGTTTTGATGCATGATGGTATATTGAATGTGTGAGATTGAGTTCAGCTAGCTTCTGCTGTTCTTTTTGCCATGTTTCTGTCCTCGCTCGATCTGCAAGATCTTGCGAAGCGAGCGAGAGAATATGTTCAGTTCTCTGTTTTAGGATTTTTGTGTCTCGCTCGATCCGCAAGATCTTGCGGATCGAGCGAGGGCTGTTTTGCCTCGGACAGAGGCTTGAGATTTTTGGCTCGCTCGATCTGCAAGATCTTGCAGATCGAGCGAAGCACTGTTCATTTTTTTAAAAAAAAAATCTTATTGCTTTTAATCTTGGTTCTTGATTTACTAATTGTTGTTTAATACCGAGATTAGTTGTTTAGAAATGAGGTCTCACATTAAGTGGTATCAGAGAGTTAAGATTCTTGGTCGAACTAGAGTGAGCGGGTAGATCGAGTCTGCGTGTATTGGCTCCTCGCATGTGTTTGAATTATTTTAACTGTGTACTTAATTCCATGCGAGCATGCTTTATTATTGAAAATTATTGAGTTACATGGTTATGTGATTTAATTTATAAAGCATGATCTACTTGAGATATAAATGTTTCTGTTATCGACTGGTATCCGGTATTCCAAGCGGTTGTAAGGGCACTGATTGTAGCGATTGAGGTATATCGTGTCCTAACCTTTGATTATCAGACGGGTCCTCGTCGAGTGATAAACAAAAACCCACTTCCAGTTGTCCCTGCAACTGAGCAAGCTAGCACTGAAGTTGATCAGTATGATGCTTCAGCAACACCTATGGAAACCTTGCTGAATAGGTTTCAGTCTTTCAATCCGCCGTTGTTGTTAGGTTTAGAAAATCCAGTTGACTGTGAAAGTTGGTTGGATGATATTGATCAGCTGTATGATTCCATTGATTACACAGATGATCGCAGAATCAGGTTAGTCATTCATCAGCTACGTGGGGTTGCTAAGAGCTGGTGGATCATGACAAAGAAAGCAATAGAGAATAGAGGTACGGAAGTTACTTGGACTCTTTTTAAATCTGAATTCTATAAGCGGTTTTTCCCTATCTCGTACCGTAAGGACAAGGGAGCAGAATTTGCCAATTTGAGACAAGGAAATCTGAACATCGAAGAGTACGTTGCCAAGTTTGATAGTCTGTTGCGTTTTGCACCACTAATTGCCGGAGATGAAGAAGCTAAGGAAGATCATTTCATAAATGGCTTGAATACTGACATTTTGATCAGGGTCTGCCCGGGAGCGCATTGCACCCTAGCGAGGCGCGGGAGCGCATTGAACCCTGGCCAATGTGCGACCGCGCCCTTGCAAGGCATGGCCGCGCATGGCGCCCTGCCTGGGATGAAACGGGCTGCGCGGCGCGCTGCTCCTGCTGCTAAAAACCAATCCAACGCACGACCATAGCTCGGGGGAGTGAATCAATCATCGCTCTAAGAACAAAATCATGCATTGGTACAAAATTCCTGCAACAACCAATACAGGAGCTAAAGGGAGTTGTCCAACTGTTAAAAAAAATAGAACATGCGCCGGTGCTAGCTAATACAAGCCGAATACAACACATAACCAGTTCTAAACATAAGCAAGACAACCACCAAATCCATGTTCGATATCTAAACATGTTCCAACATAACTAAGTAGACATGCAGACACGACTTCTAAACTGAGTCTCACTTCTACACTTGCCCTCGAAGGTAGCCAAGCCTCCTCTGACTTGATCCTGCCCCACCTGTTGCCAAGTACATATACAAAACAAGGCAACAGCCGGATAAACCGATGGGAAAGATACTCCCAGTAAAAGCAACATAACAAGTAATGAAATCAGTAAACATGCTTTCAAGACAACACATAACAATATCAACGTATTGAAATGCATGTCTTTAAATCGGGATATCAAATCTGATAAATGAGGGATTGTTGCGGTGCTTTTGGAATCACGAGGATGAGATCACGTGACTACTCATCGACTCTCCCAATCGAGGTGGTGCCACGTATCCCACTCCTCTAGACTTTGAACAACTATAATGAGTTTACTAGCACTAGGCGAGACAGCTACGACCTAGGACACTCAGATTGTAGCTCCCAAACTTCTAAACAAAAAGGGCTGTTCTGCCCGCTGAAATCAAAGTTGGCTCAAGATGAATGCATCATAGAACATAAAACGTAAGCCACATAACCAATCTCAATCAATCAACAAAATACCGTTACACATGCTAGAACAATATTGATGCAATATGTGATTTTAAGGGAAACTCGAGAACCAACTGTCCCGAGTATGCTATCCCGCTAACGATGATTGCTTTTACCTTTCAATGCAAGTAGTTCCAACTCTGGATAAGCTACAATAAAAAGGTTATATCAGAACTATACAACCTAACAACAATATCGGCTCAAGGTAATCTCTTTACCGATTTCTTTGTCAAACTCTAGACGATCGACTGCGGCTTCTATGTCTCGACAACTCCAAAAGAATCTGTACGGAGAACAAAAGATGATCAAGAACAACGAACAAACCCAATGCCCAAAGTTCCACAACTCAAACACGGTTCAAAATCCTCAAAACTCAAACCGGCGGCATAACGACTATAAATGATCAAACCGGAAATGCAGACAACAGTTCAATATCGATATCAATACGAATCAATGCTAATACAACAACAAAATCTCAAACCCAACCAATCTCAAAACTCAAACTTTCGAAAATAGCTTCCAAAAATCATAACAATTCCGAACGTCGCTCTATTTCAAAACTGACAGATAATAAACGATAAGAACTCTGCCAAGAACAACATACTCGAATCTCGAACGATTCTAACAACATCCAAAAACTAGAATGTATCTGATCGTAGAAAAACTTACGGTATAACGGAGCCGTCGCTGCAGTGATCGCTAATCTGCCTTCAGAAATAAATTCCAACAGACGGATCGACAAAATAGGAGAATTCCAAAGCTTGAAGAAACGTTTCTCGCTTTAATGGAGGAGGGAGACGTGATGGAGGAGATGAAGTGAGGTTGGAATGAGTCAAAATCCTTATAAATATCTAATAAAATTGATATTTGCATTTTAGTCCCTGAAATTTCCAAAATTTACAAAAAGGACCCTGATCAAAATCAAGTCGGCTTTTGAACTCTGTAATATCCGATTAACTCAAATAAACTCATTTAAGATAAAAACGGGATGTTACAATTCTCCCCCTCTAAGAAGAGATTTCGTCCTCGAAATCAAATAGAATCAAACACATAAGATAGAAAAAGGAACTAAGGACAGTAAGAAGAACTCACGTCATCCGAATAACTCAAGAAAACATTGTCTCATGTCTGACTCAGTCTCCCAAGTCACTTCCTCAACTCCATGTCGACTCCACTGCACTTTCACCAATGGAATCAACTTGGTCCTGAGTTGCTTCTCTTTCCGATCAAGGATCTGAATAGGTCGTTCAAAGTAGCTCAGAGTCTTCTCTAACTCGGGTTTGTCAGGCTGAAGAATATGAGAAGGATCTGGATGATACTTCCGCAGCATAGAGACGTGAAAAACATCGTGAATACCAGATAAAGACGGAGGAAGTGCTAGTATGTAGGCAAGATCGCCTATCTTCTCGAGAATCTCGTACGGCCCGATGAATCTCGGAGATAACTTTCCTCTCTTCCCAAATATAATGGTGCCTCTGAAAGGTGAAATATTCAGAAAGACTCGGTCTCCCTGATCGAAACTCAGAGGTCTGCGTTTGACATTAGCATACTTCGCCTGTCTATCCTGAGCTGACTTCATTCTAGACTGAATGATCTTAACTTGCTGTGCCATATCTCTAAGCATATCCGGTCCCAAATCAGGTGACTCGGACAAATCATCCCAAAACAAAGGAGATCGGCACTTCTTGCCGTACAAAGGCTCAAAAGGCGCCATACCGATACTCGCTTGAAAGCTGTTGTTGTAAGAGAACTCGACAAGAGGCAAGGAATATTGCCAACTAGTGCCAAAGTCTAGCACTACCGCTCGAAGCCTATCCTCTAACGTTTGGATAGTCCGCTCTGACTGTCCATTGGTCTGAGGATGGTAAGCCATACTCAGATGCAATCGAGTACCAAGTGCCTCCTGCAGACTGTTCCAGAAGTGCGAAGTGAATCTAGGGACTCGGTCTGAAACGATCGACTTCGGCACCCCATGCAATCTCACAACATTGCTAACATATAACTCAGACATCTGATCATGACGATACGTCATCCTGTACGGAATAAAACAAGAAGACTTCGTCAATCGGTCGATCACTACCCAAATAGCATCGCATCCTCGAACAGATCGCGGTAGCTTCGTGATGAAATCTATAAAAATGTGATCCCATTTCCATTCAGGAACAGATAGACTGTGCAATAGACCACCCGGTCGCTTCCGCTCTGCTTTCACTTGCTGACAGTTCAAATACCGAGATACAGACCTCGCAACATCGCTCTTCATTCTCTTCCACCAGAACTGGTTCTTCATATCGTTGTACATCTTATGACCTCCAGGATGAACACTGAACCGACTAAAATGAGCCTCTCGGAGAATACGTTGTCTCAACTCCCAAATATCAGGCACAACAATACGGTTATTCATGAACAAAACGTCATCTCTAACCTTGAATTCAGACTGATGCCCAGCTCTGACTTTCTCTACTGAAACCTGAACGCTTGGATCAGACCTCTGTGCCTCTTTGATCGCAATCAACAACTCCGGCTCAGCTTGAATTGCAAACACTCTGATATTCTTCCTATCTGTTTCAAACTCTAAACCAGAAGTGCAACAATCATCGATCAACTGAGAAACACCAATAGTAGAAAGAGATAAAGAACAAAGCTTTTGGCTCAAGGCATCTGCAACTGCATTCGACTTTCCCGGATAATACTTGATTTCACAGTCGAAAGCCTTCAACAGATATAACCATCTTATCAGTCTTATATTCAGTTCTGCCTGTGAAAACAAGTACTTAAGACTCTTATGATCAGAAAAGATCTCGAATGACTCACCGTAAAGATAGTGACGCCAGATCTTCAGAGCAAAAACAATCGCAGCTAGTTCAAGATCATGAACCGGATAACTAGTCTCGTGCGGCTTCAGCTGCCTCAATCCATACGCTATCACATGCTTATGCTGCATAAGAACACAACCCAACCATCGGTTAGAAGCATCACAATAGACTGTGAAACCTCCAGTATCTTTCGGAATAGAAATAATCGGAGCACTGGTCAGTCTCCTTTTCAGATCAACAAAGCTAGCCTCGCAATCTGCAGTCCAGATAAAAGGCGCATTCTTTTGAGTCAGCTGGGTAATTGGCTTGGCAATAGACGAGGAACCCTCAATGAATCGGCGATATTAACCAGCTAAACCCATAAAGCTTCGGATCTCAGGTACTGATGTCGGTCTAGGCCAATTCATAACCGCTTCAATCTTGCTGGGATCGACAGAAATCCCATCTCCAGAAATAATTTGACCGAGAAAGACAACTCGATCCAACCAAAATTCACACTTAGACTGCTTGGCAAACAACTGCTCAACTCGCAAAATCTGCAAGTCGATTCTCAAGTGCTCTGCATGGTCAGTACGGTTCTTTGAATATATAAGAATATCATTGATGAAGATAATGACAAACTCATCTAAATAACGCTGAAAGATACGATTCATCAAACCCATAAAAACTTCTGGAGTGTTAGTCAAACCAAACGGCATGACTATAAACTCAAAGTGACCATACCTTGTTCTGAATGCGGTCTTAGGAACATCTTCCTCTCGCACTCTCAGCTGATGATAACCTGACCTCAGATCAATATTCGAATAGACAGAAAAACCCTGCAGCTGATCAAAAAGGTCATCTATTCGGGGTAAAGGATACCTGTTCTTGACTGTAGCTTGATTCAGTTGACGGTAGTCAATACAGAGTCGCATAGAACCATCCTTCTTCCGAACAAATAGAACAGGTGCACCCCAAGGCGATACACTAGATCTGATGTATTCCTTGGCAATCAAATCCTCAAGCTGCTCCTTCAGCTCTCTCAGTTCAATAGGTGTCATACGATAAATAGCTTTGGAAATGGGCTGAGTACCTGGCACTAAGTCGATGCTGAATTCGATCTCTCGAATAGGCGGAAATCTAGGAACATCTTCCGGAAACACATCAGCAAAATCTCTAACCACTGGTATATCAACCAATTCAGGGCTAGATTTCAGTACATCAACTACATAAACCAAAAATCCCTCTGCACCTCTCTGTAACAAACGAGTCATAGATAACACTAAAATCAAAGGAATTCTAGATAGAGAACCCTTACCAAAGAATTTCCACTCGTCTGCCATTTCAGTTCTGAATCCGACAATCTTCAGAAAATAATCGACTGTTGCTCTGTACTTGGTTAAAGCATCTATACCGACTATACAATCAAAATCTGACAATCCAAGCACAATACAGTCAAACTCTAACAGATTCCCCTCAAAACAGAGTTCACAGTTCCTGACTATTCTGACAGAAACAATTCCTCCACCCAAAGGTGAAGTAACAGCTACTACAGTAGGTAACAACTCAGTAGGAAAAGCATGCAATAACACAAATTTCTCAGAGATAAAGGAATGGGAAGCACCTGTATCTATCAAAACATGGGCAGAATAACCAAAAATCGAACAGTTACCTGCTATAACATCATTAGGTGTTGCCTGAGCCTGATCCTCTGTCAAAGCAAAGACTCGTGCTTGTTGTCTCGGAGGGTGGTTCGCACTAGAGTTACCTCCTTGTCGGTTCTGCTGCTAAGGCTGGAAAGAGTGCACTGCAGAAGACTGCCTCTCAGGCTGAGCTGTAGGTCGAGATGAACTTCCACTCTGAGCTCGATCTCTGTTACAATGAGGGCACACCTTAGAAAAGTGTCCCGGTTGCTGACAAGTGTTGCAGTTTCCGAAGACTCCCACGCACCGATGCTGAGATGGTTGGTTCTGAAACTGCCTCTGCTGCTGAGACACCATCTGATTACCTCTCTGCCTCCACAAGCCTGCTTCCGCTCCCTTTGCGTGATTCATGGAATCCGCAAAGTTATCTGGCCTAGCAGTGTTCACCAACGTGAAGATGTCGGGATTCAAGCCGTTGATAAACTGATCAGCTTTGGCTTCTTCACTGTCGGCAATGTGCGGGGAAAAATGCAACAAGCTGTCAAACTTGGCTACGTACTCCTCAATGTTCAGATTCCCTTGCCTCAGATTGGCAAACTCGGCTCCCTTGTTCTTTCGGTACGAAACAGAGAAAAACCGCTTATAAAACTCAGTTTTGAAAAGAGACCAACCGACAACTATACCTCTGTTCTCCATGGATCTCTTGGTCGTGATCCACCAGTTCTTTGCAACACCACACAGCTGATGAATGACTAACCTGGTTCGGCGGTCATCTGTATAATCCAGGGAATCGAACAGGTGATCAATGTCATCCAACCAACTCTCACAGTCAACTGGATTCTCATTACCCATCAAGAAAGGCGGATTAAAAGACTGAAACCTCTTCAGCAAGGTTTCCATAGGAGTCGGTGTAGCATCCAACTGATCAACTTTAGTACTAGCTTGCTCAGTCGCAGGAATAAGTGGCGGTGGGTTTCTGTTTATCACTCGACGAGGACCCATCTGATAATCAAAGGTTAGGACACAAGATATCTCAATCGCTACAATTCGGTGCCCTTACAACCACTTGGAATACCGGATACCCGTCGATAACAAAAACAGTTATATCTCAAGTAGTTCATTCTTTATAAATTAAATCACAACATCATGTAATTCAATTAATTCTTAAATAATAAAGCATGCTCGCATGGTATGAATTAAACAATTAAAGAAATCAAACACATGCGAGGAGCCAATACATGCGGACTCGAACTACCCCGCTCACTCAAGTTCAACCAAGAATCTTAACGCTCTGATACTACTTAATGTGAGACCTCGTTCTAAACATCTAATCGAAGAGTAAACAATCTAGCAAACAAGAAAAGCCATGAAAATTTTTTTTAAAAGGGGAGGCCGCGCGGCCGTGCACGGTGCTCTGGCCGACACGCGGGCGCGCCCTAGCAAGGCGCAGGCGCGCATGGCACCCTGGCCAACGCGCGGCCACGCCCTTGCGAGGCGCGGCCGCGCATGGCGCCCTGCCTGGGATGAAACGGGCTGTGCGGCGCGCTGCTCCTGCTGCTAAAAACTAATCCAACGCATGACCAAAGCTCGGGGGAGTGAATCAATCATCGCTCTAAGAACAAAATCATGCATTGGTAAAAAATTCCAGCAACATCCAATACAGGAGTTAAAGGGAGTTGTCCAACTGTTAAACAAAATAGAACATGCACCGATGCTAGCTAATACAAGCCGAATACAACACATAACCAGATCTAAACATAAGCAAGACAACCACCAAATCCAAGTTTGATATCTAAACATGTTCCAACATAACTAAGTAGACATGCTGACACGACTTCTAAACCGAGTCTCACTTCTACACTTGCCCTCGAAGCTAGCCAAGCCTCCTTTGACTTGATCCTGCCCCACCTGTTGCCATGTACACATACAAAACAAAGCAACAGCCGGATAAACCGGTGAGAAAGATACTCCCAGTAAAAGCAACATAACAAGTAATGAAATCAGTAAACATGCTTTCAAGACAACACGTAACAATATCAACGTAATGAAATGCTTGTCTTTAAATCGGGATATCAAATCTGATAAACGAGGGATTGCTGCGGTTCTTTTGGGATCCCAAGGATGAGACCACGTGATGACTCACCGACTCTCCCAATCGAGGTGGTGCCATGTATCCCACTCCTCTAGACTTTGAACAACTATAATGAGTTTACTAGCAGTAGGCGAGACGGCTACGACCTAGGCCACTCCGATTATAGCTCCCAAACGTCTAAACAAAAAGGATTGTTCTACCCGCGGAAATCAAAGTTGGCTCAAGATGAATGCATCACAGAAAACATAAAATGTAAGCCACATAACCAATCTCAATCAATCAACAAAATACCGTTCCACATGCTAGAACAATATTGATGTAATATGTGATTTTAAGGGAAACTCGAGAACCATTTGTCCCGAGTATGCTATCCCGCTAACGATGACTGATTTTACCTTTCAATGCAAGTAGTTCCAACTCTGGATAAGCTACAATAAAAAGGTTATATCGGAACTATACAACCTAACAACAATATCGGCTCAAGGTAATCTCTTTACCGATTTCTTCGTCAAACTCTAGACGATCGACTACTGCTTCTCTGTCTCGACAACTCCAAACGAATCTGTACGGAGAACAAAAGATGATCAAGAACAACGAAAAAACCCAATGCCCAAAGTTCTACAACTCAAACACGGTTCAAAATCCTCAAAACTCAAACCGGCGGCATAACGGCTATAAATGATCAAACCGGAAACGCAGACAACAGTTCAATATCGATATCAATACGAATCAATGCTAATACAACAACAAAAGCTCAAAACCAACCAATCTCAAAACTCAAACTTTCGAAAATAGCTTCCAAAAATCATAACAATTCCGAACGTCGCTCTATTTCAAAACTGACAGATAATAAACGATCAGAACTCTGCCAAGAACAACATACTCGAATCTCGAATGATTCTAACAACATCCAAAAACTAGAATGTATCTGATCGTAGAAAAACTTACGATATAACGGAGCCCTCGCTGCAGTAATCGCTAATCTGCCTTCAAAAATAAATTCCAACGGACGGATCAACAAAATCGGAGAATTCCAAAGCTTGAAGAAACATTTCTCGCTTTAATGGAGGAGGGAGACGTGATGGAGGAGATGAAGTGAGGTTGGAATGAGTCAAAATCATTATAAATATCTAATAAAATTGATATTTATGTTTTAGTCCCTGAAATTTCCAAAATTTGCAAAAAAGACCCTGATCAAAATCACGTTGGCTTTTGAACTCTGTAATCTCCGATTAACTCAAATAAACTCATTTAAGATAAAAACGGGGTGTTACACTTATCAATCATTTATTAACCTCTAAAAGCTTAAACTAATCTATTTCATACTCCTAAATATTTTAAGGAGACCATAGCTATACCTGCGTCCGTTGTCAGCCCACTGATGGAGACTGCCTCAAAACTTAGGCACAACTCCGCTATGACGCCGGGATCGCTCCGCTACTTCCGGATTCCCAATAGGACGCCTAGAACTCCCTAGATCCAAGTTAGAAGGATAAGGAAAGAGAGAGAAGAGAGGAGAGGGGCGAGTTGCGAATGAGCCTCGGCACCCTTATTTATAGACGGCGAACGGAATGTCCGTTCGGGGTTTGTTGCGTCCATTTTAGAACGTTGCGTCCATTCCACCATTGTTGCGTCCGATTTTCACATCACTGTCTTAAGCAATGATGTCATCTTGCTGACGTCACGGATGACATCAGATGGCCAGAACGTTGCGTCCGTTCCTCAATGTTGCTTCCGTTCTAGGTCACCCTTCGGGCCATTTCCGATCATTCTTAATCATGTATTAATAAATCAAAACATGATCACACGATTAATATATTCATTAATCGCTAATTACGGATACGGGTCACTACATTCTCCCCCCTTAAAAGATTTCGGCCTCAAAATCTTGGGTAGAACTTCGAGAATGTACTAAAGATCATTACTTGCGCGTCTGGTCGAATAGCTTTCGACACACTCAGAATCTTGTTAAAATTTCTACGAGCTCCATTAATGCTGAATCGCATTATCATTCTCCCAATTGAAAACTACTGCGCTACTTGACGACAGCCAAACTTCCTTGGCACTAAGGTATCGCAACAGTGATACGTCTTCCGTTGTAACACTATCTCACTGATCACGAAGGATACAAAATCCCGCTTGATCGAGATCATCATCCCAAGGAAAATCTTTTACTGACGCAGACCAAGTCATAAACTGACTGGCTTAAGATATCATCGAATCATTAACTGAATCTAACCATCTAATGGTCCCCCAACTTCGCTCGGTGTGGAACACCCATAGTCAGGAAATGCTATTCTAACACTGCTCTTGACACAACATCACTATTTTCTTCTTAAGATAATTCTATCGACACAAGATATACTCCAACGTAACTTCTTATCATGATTCTTAGACTGGTTATCCTTCCCATGCTCCCTTGAAGCAAAGACAAGCTTCTAAAGAAATACTAGAAACTCAGACCACCAAGTCTAGTGAAAATCATAGTTCACGTTTCTTAGTATAACCCAACTTGTACCTTGTTGAGAATATCGTTACTTGGAAATCATGACGCTAAGTCATCCCTTAACCATTGACCTGCGAAGCTATACGCATATTCCGCAATGGAAATCATCGCATCTATGATGATCTACATCATCTCGACCATAGATTATTCACTCATGAATTCCAAACAATGGACATCATCTTGTTAGTTATACATACTCGCAATCGCTGTACACACATCAAGACTAAGGCAAGCTCCCACCAATATGCTCGACTGGGACATTCCACAGTGCACAGACATATGGAAACGCTTCCTATTCTATCTTGAAACTCGACAGTCATTGCACCTGGTATAACTAACCTTGGAGTCTCTGATGACACCATCATCACTTATCATGCATCCAACCATTGTCCATTGCTAAAATGCAATATCCTTGACAAACAGTCTGCACGGATGTAACTCACTGACTGGAAAGAACAAATTTGATCCGTCCCGATCTTGCGAAGTCTTAAATCCCAAAGGCAAACCTCGTTGGCTACTAAATCGATCATCTCAATGGCATCGCACATCGAACGCTGGAAGATTAGTGACACGACCTGCTAGAGACCAAGAACTAGATCCTAGCTAATGTCACATATCACGATCAGACAACTGATGTCCCCTTGCTAATGTCCATTAGATTTTCCAACACTCGTCGAATTCAACATAACGGTTCAACACAAGAACACTCCGTCGAAATGTTCGGTTGACACCCTTGATATCGTTGTTAGTGGAAAACTCTCACACAAAGCAGAAACTTGATCCCTTCCGTTACTCAACCTGAGTACGCGATTGCTATCACTAAGCAATTGCTGGAATCAATATAAGTTTCTTCTTAGCAAAAGACACTATTCTGGAAAACTACCAACTCCCTTGCTTGTTTCTATTGTCAAGTTATCACCTAACTTGGCCATACAAGTCCAATTGCAATCGTCCCCGATTACAGAAATCCCGATTTATTCATCTCCGGCAACCCTAGAGATTTTTAAATTACCCAAATTGCCAACTGCTCTGAGATTGTACCATATACAAATCCCCTTAAGCACTACGCGACAAATTACTATCCCAAGTATTTCTCGATTTGCTATGTCCTAATCATCACAGATTGGACTCAACTAATCAATCTCGTCGATTATACTGTGGCTCACACTTAGCTGGGTAGTGAAATTCAAATAAAACTACCTATGTGGCTCGATCAATAATCTTGACTCAGCTGCCACAAGTATACTATTCTCAAATACTTGGAATAAACAAATCACTCTGGTTTCAACACACCTATATTCGATAGCCAAACAATAGCTACTAGTAGTCTATCGGCACAATCTCGCGCCTTACTACTGACAGTTATCTCATACACTGGACTTAATCTTCCTAACTCTAACAGTGGGGACCTCGGGTGCTAATCTCATCTTAAGGGGCAAATTAACATTTAATCATAAAGGAATCACACATGAACGAATAAAATCAAAGAATGAATTTTTTTTTTAATAATACACGGACCTTGGTCCGGACCCTGTACGGACCATTGCACGGGGTCCGTTCATCCTTTGGACAAGGGTCCGTGCCCATGCGAAAATCAAAATCAAAGGAGTTTCGGAACAGAGGACACACGAACCCTTACACGGAGGCTTACACGGGGTCCGTGCCTCCTTTTCCTCAAAACAGTTTGGGACAGAGTCCATCCGAACCTAGGCACATAGCATGCATGGGGTCCGTACCCTACGCATAAAATTCAGTCTCTTAAAGCTATCAATGCTGAAAAAATAATATAATCTATTATATAAGCTATCCAACATGATTCTACATAATTGACATGCATTTAAACATCAATCTACATATCTGTAATACATGAAATTTCAAGTATAAATCAAATTTATTCTCAACAACAACATATACAAAAGTGCTTGTTGTTCTAACATGATTACCAAATCATAAAATACATGTCATCTGCTTAAAACCCGAGTCTCCACTTCTAATCTTTCAATCTCATGGAATCCAAGTCAAGTCTGACTTGCTCATGCCCCAACTTGATGCAATGCACACATATAAACAAAGCAACAACCGGATAACACCGGTGAGAATAAATCTCAGTATGAATAACATGCATATACATCATTTAAGCATATAGACTCATTCAAATCTCGAATGTCATAAAATAACATGCTAGCATTTATAACCGCATATTCTAAACCATAGAAATCTCTAGGTTAATGCATAAATGCAATGCATGTGTCAAGGAATAGGCTATCAAATCTGATATCAATAAATCGTAGTTCTGGGATCTCGGAGAAATAAAATCTTTACCCGACCACCGACTCTCCCAATTGAGGTGGTGTTAAATATCTCAATTCCTCTGACTTTGGTGCAACTATAGTGAGTCATCTAGCTCTGGAAATAAATCTATATTCCGTGCCATGAGTCATCTGACTCTGGAAGTAAATCTACATTCCATGCCACTCAACTACAGTTCTCCAAACGTCATCTGCACTCTAGGCCTTACAACCCTCTGTTCTTTTCAGGCTGGAGTTCAAGATGAATGCAACATAATCTGGATGCATCAAATCACACATAAGCTAAAACAACATCTTGAACACATCAATCATAAAATCATATGATCATATAATCACTCAAGGATACCGAAAAATCTGTAAGCATCACATGGAATACGTAAAACATGTTCAATACAGAACATAATATAAATCAAAGAAGAAAAATAAACATTTACATAAATATTTTGGGAATTCAAGAAGATATCTATCTTGAATAATCTATCCCATTTATGTAAAAGTAAACAATAACATATATATTAAACATGCATGTATGTGATTTTAGGCAACTCGATAATCAGAAACAATCTCAAGTTATTCTGCCCATCTTATTAATGTCTATTCATACCTTTCCTTCTGAATCTGAGAAGCTCAAATTCTGGAAAAATAACATCAAAGAACTTCCATCAAAATCCGCTCAAATCAGTACAATCATTCAAGGCAAACTAGCTTCACACCTTCTTCAGTATTTCTCGGTTCAACGGCTAACTTCTCGAGCTTGCCGACTCGAAATCGATATGTTGCAATTAAAATCTGAAATGCATTGATATATACTTAAAGATGAGCTTTCAATATCATTCATTCTTATTTAGGATCAAACAATCTAATAACTTGATCCCGTGACCGGAATTCAAACCGACGGCGCAACGGATCAAAACCGGAAATTCTAAACACAGGAATATCATCAATACTATGATCTCAACATAATAGCATCACCAAATTAGCAGCACGATCTCGAAATAATCAGCCCTAAAAATTCATAATTTCAAAAATTCTTTCAAAAATCGAAATCATGTTCAAACGACGATCTATTCTCGATTCGTCTTAGATATGTTATCGTCGTATATGCTAGAACATGTTTATACAATCATATCTTAATTCTAAAAACATCATAAAATTCAAATATGGTAGAACTTCTTAAAACTTACGTCAAAACGTAGCACTCGGAGCCGTGATCGCAAATATATACTCAATCGGAAATTCTACCGGGCGGATCGATTTTTACGGAAGCTTGAAACATAAAAAATGTCTTGAAACCCCTTTCTCCCTCTCTCTCGGTTTTCTTGGCTCAGTGGGCTGAGATTCTGATGCCTTTCATCCCTTTTACACGTTTAAATGGCAAGTTTCAAGACAAATTGCAATTTGGTCCCTGAACTTTGACCTAATTGCAAATCAGTCCCCGGACAAGCGATTTAATTCAATTTTAATCCTAAATAATTTAAGAATAATATAATTTAATTCTAAACTCTAAATATTCTCAAATTAAATATTTTTGGATTAAAATTAAATCATTTCGGACCTTATCGCATTTTAGTCCTTTAACTGCTCAATATTCGCAAATTGGCCCTTGCTCGGATTTCATCCTCAAATTAAATTCTTGATATTTATAATCTTGGAATTTGCATCTTAAATTCCATAAATATCAATTCAAATATTTTTAATCTTTTAATTTAAGAATTCTGGATAGTAAAATCTTAAAATTTGAAAACTCCTCAAATTAAATATTTTTGACCAGAAATTGAAATCTCTAATTTCCATATATTCTTAAATTCATCTTTTCACTCTTATTCGGAATTTAACTCTTAAATCCCATCATTAAGAAATTAATATTTTCGGGCCTTACAATTCCTCCCCTCTAAGGAATGATTTCGTCCCCGAAATCGCATTCGATCTTACTGCTGATTCTCGTAATCGGTATAGCTAACTGAAGTAATACTTACTTCAATTATATGAGCTTTAGATATCTATTTTGATACCTTCTCTTCTATAGTATCTTAATCTTCTTTCTGATCGCTTCTGCAATCATATCTATTATCATGAACATATAATCACTGAGTCAACTTAGATATAAGTTGCTCTTTCTTGTGATCTAACTCTGCCTAAGTTAGTCGGCTTCTTTCTTATCTGCTTCGGTTTTCTCTGAATTGAATGCACATACATATTCTAGCTGATATTCTTCAGCCAATGCATATGTATAACAAGTTATCTTTCTGACAATTCGAGATTGAGTATTAATCAATAAGCTAGATCAAATACTCATAGCTTCTGAAATCTCTTTCTGAACCTAATGATGCTTGGGTAAGAACTTCTTTGCTGATCATTCTGTCCAGGCTTCAAAATCTATATCTATTACCCATTTGCTAACTCTGTCTATGCTGCTCTGTTCTTATTCTGTTCAAATCAATCTTCAAATTCTCTATATTTTCTTGACTCATATCTTGTCTAATAGCTGATACTTCTGACATATCATTTCAATATAAAGACAATTATGCTTTTCTTATCATCTAAACTCATAATACTGTCTCTATATCAATCAGATAGCTGTCACAGGAATTATGGTAATCAAATGGCACATAATCAATCAACTAGTACCGAATCTAGTAGTATAGTTCTGAGCATATCCTCGGAAATTTGGATAATCACATCTGATATTCCACTAATTGGAGGATGGTATAATGAAATCTCATACAACCAAACACTCAGAACATCTGACAATCAATGCCACAATCTAGAAAACAAATCCAAAGTTTCTATCTTGACAATAGATTTCAATAATTCCTGTAATCTGATCATCTTGATAAATTCATAACCAGTATCTCTTTATGTTTGTATCATATCTAATACAACATATTCTTGAATCTGACGTCTTCTACTACAATCTAAATCGCAAAATCATGACGATTCGAGTAGATTTGAACTAAAGTCTTTCACAAAGTTGATCTTTTTTCAACTTTTATGTACCTAATCTGGTACAGACACCACTTGAGTTCTTCTTTTCTGCTTCGTTTACTGGAATTTTAGTATTGGTAATGTCAATTATGTCGTATTTGTTTTCATTTCTTTCACCAATACTAATTTACAAGTAATGACTACATGTAAGTCATACAGATGTAGACAACTGAATGGATATTCAATCTGTTGTCATATGTCTCTTTCAGAATCTGATATTCCATATTTAGAATATTTGGCATACTCAAACGATTATTCGCCGCAAAATTCATCTGTTCTGATCTGCTATCTTATCTCATATCTTAATCTAGCATTCACAATCTAATTTTCATTGCTTGATCTCATATCCATGTTTCTTTTATCTTTCCAAACCAATCAATATTAGCTTGGATTGCAACAATTCTGATTGTATGAGTATCTGTCTAGCAACTCACGTATAAAAATTACAGATCTGTAATCACTCGATCAAGCATTCATCCTCTTTTATTCTTTCTATTTCCTAAGTACTAGCAAATTATTCAATCAACCCATAAATATTGTGGATACTTTGAATCTGAGTTTCTATCAATTACGAGCCAAATACTTCAAGATACACTGAATAGATACATCAAATAATCAATAATTCTCAAATTTCAATCAAAGAACCTCGCTCAAGGAAATGTCAGACAAAATCAAATATTCTGAATGACAGCGAGTTAAGCAAAGCATACTCTAGCAAAAGAATAAGAGTCAATCAAAATCGATCGAGGTCAAATAACACAACCTCAAAATCGAAATCAAGAAATTCAAGAATCTTGATTTCTATGATGTAATAGCTTCAGCAAAATTGAAGAGAAAGCTCAATTGTAACTGATTTTTCTTATTCTCTATTGACATGAGTTCATTTATTAATTCTCAGCTGACAATAGTCGAATATAATATTTTCGACTTAACTTATTGTCATAGAATTAATCATCATTTTGGTACTAAATAACTCTTTTCTACTCAATCTTCTAACTGTTTCTGGAGTTCTTCAGTTCAAGTAATGCTCTTCTATATGAGTTGTCATCAGACTTTCATACTAGACATCACTTTCTATAGAACTCCTATCATTTCTTAGAAAAGTCGGAATATGTCTTCTGAATATTTCTGTATATTCTAACCATTGACATATCTGTCAATTCTAGGTTAGTTTTATACTAATTCAGTACATCGACTAAAATTCTTCCAACGTTTTCCTCTTGGTATACCCAGTACCGAATAACAAAAATCTAATTTATGAAACTCATATCTTAACTATTGCTTAATCAGTGCACGGATTCAATCAGCTGTTAACTAGTACTTAGTTATTGCATTAATATCTATAATGCATGCTAGCTTAATACTTCACGCCTGATATCAGCACATTCAATCTTATTTTCTCAATTCTGTATTTCATCTTCTATGAATAATCATGCAAATGTGTTCCATCAACTCAAAGGAAAAATCTCAGCAAATACGATAAATAAAGACTCATCAGATACGGATTGTAGCATAACAAATCACTGATCTATAAATGTATGCTATGCAATCAATATATAAGCGGTTAACTAGAATTAACTCACTTACCTGTAATATTCTTATCTGATACAATTTGAGCCTTATTTTCTGTATTAGCTTGTTGCCTATGAAATTATCTGCCATTGAAATATTCTCTTGATCTATTTCAGCTATGGAAGCTATGCTTATATTTCTTTATCTGCTGGAGTTTAGGCTAAATTAATCTTTGCTGCAGTTGTCACTATCTCTTGCTTCATAGCTATACTGCTATGAAAGTTATAGTAGAGGTGATGATCATAGTTTTTCACAATTACAAAGACATGAATAAAAATTCAACTCTGCCTCGTACTACCGGTTCGTGATTTCGTTATTCTAGTACTGTCTTGAAATCAACTCATTAAAGTTGTTATGCTTCTATGCTGCAAAGTCTGCTTTTCTATGTTATTTATCATATACGGAAAGAAACAATTCTGTTTACTTACCTGCCAAACATTTCAATACTTCTTCTGGCAACTTCACCAATTTCTTGCTAAGTCCTGGAGTTGAAATATATCAAGCTGATTCTATTTTCATCTGAATATTCTTCTCTTGAACAACTGATCCAGCTCTTCAAATCAACCCCTTTCTAAACATAGCATATTCTGTATCTTTCTGAGTTGGTGATTAATAGTTTTGGAGTTGTTCAACTAACATACTCCCCGGTGCAATCATCATATCGATCGGCTCAAAAACGTACCTCAACACGGTTTTGTTCTGTCTGTGGTTCTGTTCTGTCTGAGGTTCTCATGCTATCTATACAATCTGTCGTATTCGATAACAGAAGAAATATATATATAGCAGAGATTATAAAATACAATTTCAGTATAACATACATATAATTTCATGCTTCTGAATAGAACACATGCTTGCAAATTCTCATGCTTTTCAAATAAAACATGCTTGCAACAAATTCACTTATTCTGATAAATTCAATAAATCATGCATACATATCAGTATATAAGCATGTAATTCGCATATCGGTGAAGCAAGCAGTGTTCAATCAATATATCATGTTGGCATACAATTTCTCAATTCAAGTAAAGCATAATCATGCAATACTATAAATGCATGCGACTCAATCTACCCCGCTCAACTTCTATCTTAGACCAAGACTTTACACTTTGATACCACCTGTTGTGGGGACCTCGGGTGCTAATCTCATCTTAATGGGAAAATTAACATTTAATCATAAAGGAATCACACATGAACGAATAAAATCAAAGACTGAAATTATTATTATTTTTTTAATAATACACGGACCTTGGTCCAGACCCTGCACGGACCATTGCACGGGGTCCGTGCATCCTTTGGACAAGGGTCCGTGTCCATGAAGAAATCGAAATCAAAGGAGTTTCGGAACAGAGGACACACGGACCCTTACACGGAGAATAACACGGGGTCCGTGCCTCCTTTTCCTCAAAACAGTTTGGGACAGAGTCCATCCGGACCTAGGCACATGGCATGCATGGGGTCCGTGCCCTGCGCATAAAATTCAGTCTTTTTAAGCAATCAATGCAGAAAAAATAATATAATCTATCATATAAGCTATCCAACATGATTCTACATAATTGACATGCATTTAAACATCAATCTACATATCTGTAATACATGAAATCTCAAGTATAAATCAAATTTATACTCAACAACAACATATACAAAAGTTCTTGTTGTTCTAACATGATTACAAAATCATAAAATACATGTCATCTGCTTAAAACCCAAGTCTCCACTTCTAATCTTTCAATCTCGTGGAATCCAAGTCAAGTCTGACTTGCTTATGCCCCAACCTGATGCAATGCACACATACAAACAAAGCAACAACTGGATAACTCCAGTGAGAATAAATCTCAGTATGAATAACATTCATATACATCATTTAAGCATATAGACTCATTCAAATCTTGAATGTCATAAAATAACATGCTAGCATTTACAACCGCATATTCTAAACCATAAAAATCTCTAGGTTAATGCATAAATGCAATGCATGTGTCAAGGAATAGGCTATCAAATCTGATATCAATAAATTGTAGTTCTGGGATCCCGGGTAAATAAAATCTTTACACAACCACATATAGTGAGTAATCTAGCTCTGGAAATAAATCTATATTCCGTGACATGAGTCATCTGACTCTGGAAGTAAACATTCCATGCCACTCAACTACAGTTCTCCAAACGTCATCTGCACTCTCGGCCTTTCAACCCTCTGTGCTTTTCAGGCTGGAGTTCAAGATGAATGCAACATAATCTGGATGCATCAAATCACACATAAGCTAAAACAACATCTTGAACACATCAATCATATAATCATATGATCATATAATCACTCAATGATACCGACAAATCTGTAAGCATCACATGGAATACGTAAAACATGTTCAATACAGAACATAATATAAATCAAAGAAGACAAATAAAAATTTACATAAATATTCTGGAAATTCAAGAAGATATCTATCTTGAATAATCTATCCCATTTATGTAAACGTAAACAATAACATATATATTAAACATGCATGTATGTGATTTTAGGCAACTCGATAATCAGAAACAATCTCGAGTTATTCTGCCCATCTTATTAATGTCTATTCATACCTTTCCTTCTGAATCTGAGAAGCTCCAATTCTGGAAAAATAACATCAAAGAAATTCCATCAAAATCTGCTCAAATCAGTACAATCATTCAAGGAAAACTAGCTTCACACCTTCTTCAGTCTTTCTCGGTTCAACGGCTAACTTCTCGAGCTCGCCGACTCGAAATCGATATGTTGCAATTCAAATCTGAAATTCATTGATATATACTTCAAGATAAGCTTTCAATATCATTCATTCTTATTTAGGATCAAACAATCTAATAACTTGATCCCGTGACCGGAATTCAAACCAACGGCGTAACGGATCAAAACCAGAAATTCTAAACACATAAATATCATCAATACTATGATCTCAACATGATAGCATCACCAAATTAGCAGCACAATCTTGAAATCATCAGCCCTAAAAATTCAGAATTTCGAAAATTCTTTCAAAAATTGAAATCATGTTCAAACGACGATCTTTTCTCGATCCGTCTTAGATATGTTATCGTCGTATATGCTAGAACATGTTTATACAATCAAATCTTAATTCTAACAACATCATAAAATTCAAACATGGTAGAACTTCTTAAAACTTACGTCAAAACGTAGCACTCGGAGCCGTGACCGCAAATATATGCTCAATCGGAAATTCTACCGGGCGGATCGATTTTTACGGAAGCTTGAAACATCAAAAATGGCTTGAAACCGCTTTCTTCCTCTCTCTCGGTTTTCTTGGATGAGTGGGCTGAGATTCTGATGCCTTTCATCCCTTTTACACGTTTAAATGGCAAGTTTCAAGGCAAATTGCACTTTGGTCCCTAAACTTTGACCTAATTGCAAATCAGTCCCCGAACAAGCGATTTAATTCAATTTCAATCATAAATAATTTAAGAATAATAGAATTTAATTTTAAACTCTAAATATTCTCAAATTAAATATTCTCGAATTAAAATTAAATCATTTCGGACCTTATCGCATTTTAGTCCTTGAACTGCTCAATATTCGCAAATTGGCCCTTGCTCGGATTTTATCCTCAAATTAAATCCTTGATATTTATAATCTTGGAATTTATATCTTAAATTCCATAAATATCAATTCAAATATTTTTAATCTTTTAATTTAAGAATTCTGGATAGTAAAATCTTAAAATCCGAAAAATCCTCAAATTAAATATTTTTGACCCGAAATTGAAATCTCTAATTTTCATAAATTCTTAAATTCATATTTTCACTCTTATTAGAAATTTAACTCTTAAATCCCTTCATTAAGAACTTAATATTTTCGGGCCTTACACTGACAGAGTTAGCCAATAGCCACTAGTGGTCATTAGCACAATTCATGTGTCACCTTATCACTACTAATCGTTGTCTTGTTCACCCAAGGCGAACATCAAGACAAACTAAGACCAAGAATTGCTCGTGATCTATCAACCTAGATCATTTCTATCCCATGTAAAATCCTACGCTTACCTCTGAGAAAATCAGACGGTGCTTAGCGCTATTACTGGACTCACTATCCTTTGCCTCTTTCATTCAAAAGGAACGCCATGACTAATCAAGTCCAAAAATTATATCTAATCCCAAAGATTCCCAAAATCTCCAGACATGCTCCTGATTATATCCCTCGCTAAGACTGTGCAACAATTCAAGACTGAGGTAGCTTACCTCGATAACCCACCTGGTATCACCACCAAGTGCACACTAGCATAAGTCATGTTTCCCTTCATCTCGAATGATCCGATGAAGTCCTTAACCCTTGATATAATCTACTACTGATGAAGTCAATCATAATGGAGCAATTCTCCTATTCTAGTCGAAGTCTCGAAACTACATCCCATCCAATATCTTGAATAACTCCCATCACAAGGAAACCCTAATCATAACTCTGATGACAATCCCTAGTCATCACTGGTAGAAATCCATCTACATACTAGATCGATCCATCTAGCAGTATTCACTAGGTCAAAAACTAATTGCTTAGAGTACACACTTGTCAAGGAAATCCCTCCAAGACTATTCATCACAGCAGAAAACCCAAACCAATATTTTTGACACAATTCAGACGATATTTTAAATCGCGATACCAACTAGGCATCTAATCCAAGGTCATACCCCGTCGTGACTGTTACCAAAACTCTAGACTGAGTAGCCTCCCCACCGCCGATCTTGAAGCACGAAGGCTCCCAGACAACCTCTGCAGCACAAAGACTCCCAGAGTAACACTGGCATAGGGTCGCGCCCCATCACATCTAGTCATGGTCATAGTCCACAACTCTTGGCATATACTCGACCTTGCCTCCTGATGAAAACTCATCATTCATGAATTGCTGGATAAGTAATACATGTATCATTACTTCAAGTTATGTACAATTTCTTTATTACTATCCCAAGTAATACAATTACAGTATTCCAAAAATACATCGAAAATGTACAATCAATAACTTGAAATTATACAATCAGATTCTGATCATTCATTACAACTGAAATACTGTTTACAATTACAAAAATGCAGTATTTAAAATCATCGTATTCGCCTTCGTTTCTTGACATAAAGCTTCTTATCGACACACACATCAATGCTAGCGTACTCCTGACCAATCTCTCTATCCGTCTCCTGCAAAGACATCTGGAGAAATAACTCAAGCTTGCTAACCAGCTATGCTCAGCATCAGTGCATGTCTGCCGACCTCTTCTGCTCAAGATCTACCGTCAGTGTTTGAACATGAAGTTTCCCGTTTTACCTACCGAATGCATCGATACAAGCATACAGGCAGAATCATGTTTTGCATGAATTTAATGACCTTGTGCTCAAAACCAGTCACGTCTTAGCCACTTGAGGCATTCCTTGGTGAAGGTCTTAATGGCGATCTCTCGAACTACGATTGGAGGATCTTCAGAGTAGCGTCATCATGGTACGGACAATCAGAGGCAAGCATCAAGTGTGTCCCAACCAATCCTCTGCCACTGCCTCTGGCATCCGGTACTCGATCCAAAGATAGGATCCATATGAGTAAATGTCTCGAAAGCTCTGACACGATCCATCGCTCCTGTCCGCACTTACTGGAATCCCATAAGCCAAATATTTAATTTCCTGTCGATTATGATAGTCTTCGGGCAACCTAATCGCCTCATCATCATTTCTTTAAAAGGTCTCATCAATCCTACAAGGATAACCCAAAGTCTCAATACTATATCTCAAGTCTCTTTGCATGCTGCTCTGATACCAATAAATGTAGCGACCCAACCCGGATCCACTACCTAATCAGAGTTTAAAGCATAATTAAGCATGCATTAAATAAATTGCTGCGAAAGACTTAAATAAAAGTAGACCGGCAGAATACAACCGGTTAAAAAAATTCGATTATACAACCCAATCAAATAAACTTAAATAAAACCTACAGGTAATCCTGCTGTCACCAAAGGTCACTGGCAACTTCAAGCTCCTGGTGCTCAATCCTGCACCTACACCTGCCCCGTCGAATGGGGTGTCCAGATACACATAAAAGACTGAACGTTAGCTCTAAGCTCAATACATAAGAAATGATATAGAAAATATATGCAACACATAAATGTATTTAAAAAAAAAGTAAAACAGTATACTCAGGGCGCCAAGAATATGCAGGGCTATGCCGGATAGCTAATCCGCAGTGCCGCTCCCATATTCTCCTACCGACTATAGCGTCTACTCCACCGTCGTGGTCTCTCCTAGTGATAGCAAAACCAGGGGTTGAGTCTCCCCAATCCTGACTCGAATCCAAAACAGTACACTTGGTTCATATGGAAACTGGAAATCCCCGTCTCGAGTCCATGATGAGTTAAAAGCTCCCTATGGAAACTGTCAGTGACTCACATCATACTAGATGCAGTCTACCATAAAAACATTCATGTGCTAAATCCGTAAAACATATAAAAGAAGTAGCACATACTCATGCAACACATATAATATATATCATGCTGGCCATCTCAGTCAGTACTTACGTACTTTATTACAGGTAGCCCTAGCAGTCCCACTCTAGGTTTCAAGCCTATCATCAACTCTACAATTCAAATACCCATGCGTCATTCATTAAGCTCTAAAAGCCTTAACTAAGTTATTTCATACTCCTAAATATTTTAAGGAGACCATAGCTATACCTGCGTCCGTCGTCAGCCCACTGATGGCGACTGCCTCAAAACTTAGGCACAGCTTCGCTACGACGCCGTGATCGCTCCAATACTTATGGATTCCCAATAGGACGCCTAGAACTCCAAAGATCTGAGTTAGAAGGCTAAGGAAAGAGAGAGAAGAGAGAAGAGGGGCGAGTTGCAAATGAGCCCCGACACCCCTATTTATAAACGGCGAACGGAACATTCGTTCGGGGTTCGTTGCGTCCATTCTTGAACGTTGCGTTCGTTCCATCATCATTGCGTCCGATTGTCACGTCACGGTCGTAAGCAATGACGTCATCTTGCTGACATCACGGATGACATCAAATGGCTAGAACATTGCATCCGTTCCTCAACGTTGCTTCCGTTCTAGGTCACCCTTCGGGCCATTTCCGATAATTCTGAATCCATTTCCGAAGTCCGTTAATCTATTGAAATTTCCTTAATCATGTATTAATAAATCAAAACATGATCACACAATTAATATACTCATTAATTGCTAATTATGGATACGGGTCTCTACTTTTTATTTTATTTAAGTTCCATTAAATTTGGTTGTATTAAAATGGTTTTTAGTTGGTTTTATTCTTCTGGCCCAGTATTTATTTAGTTTTCCACTATTTATCTTTGATTAGTGTTAAATACATGCATAATTAAGCTTTAACTTCTGATTAGTCGTGGATTTGAGTTGGGTCGCTACATTTATTGGTATCAGAACATGCAATAAGAGATTTGGGACATAGTATTGGTATTTTTTGTGTTTGACTTGGTTGAATTTTGTAGAAAGATGATCAGTTGATGGTAGGAACCATGAGGGACACTGGGATGACGAAGATTATCATGATCATAATGATTGATAGAAATTCAACTCAGCAGAGAAGGATGGTGTCCTTATTAGCACGGGATTCTGAGTTTGCGAGGCACTTAGTGGACCTCGAGATCGTCATCGCCAAGGTTACCGTCAGGTTTTGACTCATGTAGATCCTAGTTTTGGATCGAGTAACAGATGCCAGAGGATTTGTTGAGGCACGGGTGATGCTTGCATCCATTTCGTTCGACCAGGATAGCACTCCTCTAAAGATTCTCAACAAGCAGTTGGAGAGATTCTCATAACGATCTTATCTCGTCCACCAGAGAATATACCATATAATAGTGAAGTACCTGGTATACTAGTAAGTATATTTTGGAGATCATGGGGAAATAGGTCTGTCAAGCATGCTTTTATTGATGCTTTCTAGGCGAAAGACGAGATATTCCACATTCAAGATCGATAGATGGAATGGAAGAGATTTCTGCATGTATTCGGATTTTAAATGTGGTATTAAGATTGTTGTAAACAGTATTTCAGTTGTAAGTATTGATCATATGTATTAGTGATTACAGAGACTTGTTGTATCATTTCAAGTTTTTATTGCACATCTTTCAGTGTAATAAGAATTGTAAAGAACTGGGATTAGTGATTTTGGTATTTGATCTTTGGAGATTTTCTTTAGATGTGTTCAACTACAATGGCTTGCTGGGTAATTACATGTTTTCAGTTGTTTGGTTCTTGATGTTTTCCAAGATAATTTATTTAGTCGTTGACTATTTTTAGTATCAGGGATAAGGTGATTAATCAGGGACATGAGTTTTGCAACAATTGAATATTTTGACCTTTTAGGTTATTGCCATGTGATGTTGAGTTTTCATCAAGGGACCAGGTCGAGTGATACCTGAAACGACCCTAACTCTATAATTAATAAATAAATATGAGGAATTTTTTTTTTATACTTACTAAATAAAATATGTACATATATGCCCATAAATATATGCACAGAATAAAAAGATTTAAAAATAAATAAATAAATAAATACTTAAATAAAATTGCATTCTTTAAAAAAAATAAATATCTGAGTCTACATTTAATTAAAATACTGTCATGAGGAAATAATTAAAAACTGCATGCACTAAAAATATTTAAATAAAATATTTCAAACCCAACCACTGAAAAATACTTAAAAATGTAACATACTAAAAATATTCAAAACATGCATAACGACTCAGACATCTAACACGGTCACGGGGTCACTGCATGTCCGCTCATATGTCCTCGCCGCCAGTAGGAGCTACATCCTCCTCTACGTACTCACCTGCACCATACCAATGTAGTGAGCCTAGAGGCCCAACATGCTAACATAACAAGGGTTTAAAATAATTTAAATAAATTTAATACTAATACCTAACATATACATGAAGGTGCATGCTTAAAAACATCATAACATATCATAACTTAAATTATCTTAAATAACATAACACATAAATATTGTTGAGCAAATTATTTTCTAACATCGCATGGTTGTATCCGTAGTGTAACCTTAAATCATACATTAAATACTGATCAGCGTGGAAACCAACGTACGTGACGGTGACGAATCACCTCTTAAATTGGCAGTAAACTGCCCTTCAATAGTTCACATATGGGGACGAATCCCCCTCAAATCTTAAATTGTCACACTACTTCAACTTCCAACATAAAATATTTTCTTATTGCTCAACCTTAAACATTTAATCGTACATAAAATTAATTTCATGAATGCATGTACTTAATTAAAATGTGTGTCCTTCATATATATTTAATTTAATTTCATACTAACATATAAATATTAAAATAACTTTCATGCATAAAATAATTAAATATATATTCAGGACACATGCAAATTTCTCATGGATTGTACTGGACTGCAGGCCCTAAACTCTCAAGCCCATTTACTTAAATCCGGCCCATTAACACTGAGACTGGCCCAATAACATACTTAAGCCCAATAAAATTATTCTAAGCCCAATTAAATAATTCAAGCCCATTAACAACCCATTCTGGCCCAATGGGCCCAAAAGCCCAAGGACTGGCCCAATAACTTCCATGGGCCCCCAAGCCCATAAAAATTATTGGACTAACTTAAATTAATTTAATTAAGACCAAAAATAATTAAATTTAACCCAAATAATTAAATGGAACCCAAAACATTTTATTTCTAATTAATTGGCCCAAAAACCCATTAAATCATAAAATACTTTAAAATTAAAAAGACTCGAGCCTGGCCCACCAACCCGGACCCGGACCAAACTTAACCCGACCCACTACCCTACAGACCCGACCCGGACCCAACTGAAAACCCTAGGACCCGTCGCCCTATCCCCTTCTCGGCTGCGGCCGTGAGCAGCAGCCTGCCGGCTTGCTCTGGCCGCCCCTGGCCGGAGCGCCGCCGCCCAGACGTAGCCCACGTCTGGGCGGACCTAACCTGCCCCAGCCCCCAGCCCCATGCAACCTGAACCTCCTCATCGAGCCCCCCCTTCTCAAAACCCTAATCTGCGCACCAAGGGAGCCCGATCGAACCAGCTCCAATTCTAGGCACTTTTGGCTTGAACCATCTAAGCCAATCGAGCCTAGACTCACCTTATACCTCCTAGGGACCTTGACCAGCAGCCTAGACACAACCATGGCTAAGAAACATGAGCATGACAATCAAACTCACACTACAAGCCACAAATTTCATGAAAGCCGAAACTTTTCTGAAAATTCTTGAAAGTTTTTGATGCATACACAATACACACACTAAAATATCTGATAGGCACGAAAAATAGGGAAAGAATCATGCCTTTCACCGAAATTGAAGAGAAAAACGTGCGTGGGACGATTTCGGGACGACGGGACGACGAGAAACCTTGAAACTTCGAAGAAATTCGGCTATGGAACCTCCTTGGCTGTGGTTCGAGGAAGAAGATGATGAATAGTAGGGAGGGAGGCGGCTGATGGGAAACTTACGTAAGGTTTGGGTAGATTAGGTTTTGTTTTTGTTTTAATTAAAATATAGGTTAATTAAATATAGATAAAAGGTTTTAAATATAAAAATATACAACTTAATCTTTCAAATAAAAGTTAAACTCTGATAACCCAATTTAAAAATATAAAAATCCCAAAATTACAAATTAAGGGAATTTTAAAAAAAATTAAAAGTCATTAAAATGGCTAAATTTGAATAAAAATGGACTCCTAAAATTATATAAAATTAAATACTAAAAATTTTGAGGAAATAAAACTCAAAATAATATTTTTGGGCTCTAAAAAGACTCATAAAATAATTTGGATAGAAAGTTGTCATCTCGTCCGTCTACGGTCCCGTCTACACGATCAAAAACAATTAAATACTAAAAATCATAAAAATCACTAATTATGGGTTAAATGCTTAAAAATAAATTAAATCATGCACAAATAATTCACATAATTATTTAACCCATAAATCTAAAATTTAAATAATTAAATTCCCTAATTATGCATGCAGATTTACGTATTTAAAAATACCGGGTGTTACAATTCTCCCCCCCTTAAATTGAATTTTCGTCCTCAAAATTAAAGTACTTACCCGAACAACTCCGGGTAGCGAGTCCTCATGTCTGCCTCGGTCCCCCAAGTAGCTTCCTCCTCTGAGTGATTCAGCCACTGGACTCTGACCATCGGTATGACCCGCGTCCTAAGCCTCCGCTCCTCCCTAGCCAAGATCCGCACTCTCCTCATACACTAGATCTGGTGGCAACTGCAAGGGCTCGAAATCCAACACATGCGACGGGTTAGAGACATATCTCCGAAGCATGGATACATGGAAAACGTTGTGCACTGCCGCTAGCCCTGGTGGTAGAGCTAAACGGTAGGCCAACGTGCCAACTCTCTCCAAGATCTCGAATGGCCCTATATACCTCAGATTAAGCTTGCCTCTCCGGCCAAAACGCACTACTCCCTTCATAGGTGACACCTTCAGGCATACGTGATCACCTACAGCGAACTCCAAATCTCGTCGTCTGGCATCTGCATAACTCTTCTATCGACTCTGAGCAGTCCTCATCCGATCTCGAATCTGAGTCACAATGTCAGCTGTCTACTGCACAATCTCAGGACCCAGTAAAATCTGCTCACCAACCTCATCCCAATGCACAGGAGATCTGCATCTCCTCCCATACAATGCTGCATAAGGAGCCATACCTATAGACGACTGAAAACTGTTGTTATAGGTAAACTCCATTAATGGCAGTCTAGTCTCCCAAGAGCCCCGAAAATCAATGACACAAGCTCTCAGAAGGTCCTCGAGAACCTGAATCACTCTCTCAGACTGACCATCTGTCTGGGGATGGAATGCTGTGCTGAACAAAAGTCTAGTCCCCATAGCTGTGTGCAGACTCTTCCAAAACGCGGATGTGAATCTCGGATCTCTGTCTAACACAATCGACATTGGTTTGCCATGCAACCTAAAAATCTCCTTGATGTAAAGCTCCGCATACTGTGTCAATGAGTAAGTAGTCCTCACCGGCAAGAAATGGGCTGACTTGGTGAGTCTATCCACAATCACCCAAATCGCTGTGCAACCTCTGGCACTCCTCGGTAAGCCAACCACAAAGTCCATCGTAATATTCTCCCATTTCCATTCCGGAATAGGAAGAGGTTTAAGAAGTCCTGCTGGACGCTGATGCTCTGCCTTGACTTGCTGACAAGTCAAGCACTCTGACACCACTCTCCCGATGTCACTCTTCATCCCGGGCCACCAATACAATAGCTGAAAATCTTTGTACATCTTCGTACTTCCGGGGTGAATGGAGTACGGAGATGTGTGAGCCTCTGCTAAAATCTCAGCTCTCAACTGATCGACGTTCGGTACCCACATCCTACCACGGTACTGAACGATACCATCCACTACTGTATACAAGAGGTTACCCCTAGCCTCATCTCTCTGTCTCCATCGCTGCAACTCCTCATCAGTAGACTGTCCATCCCTGATCCGATCTCGCAGAACTGGCTGCACCGTCAACACTGACAAGCTCGGTGCGCGACCACTCGGATAACACTCCAAGTCAAATCTCTGAATCTCGCTCTGCAGTGGTAACTGTACAGTCAAATATGAGACCACTGACGACTTCCGACTCAAAGCATCTGCTACTACATTAGCTTTACCCGGATGGTAGCTAATGTCACAGTCATAATCCTTCACCAACTCCAACCATCGGCGTTGTCTCATGTTCAACTCCTTCTGTGTGAAGAAGTACTTGAGACTCTTGTGTTCTGTGAAAATCTTGCACTTCTCGCCATACAGATAGTGCCTCCAGATTTTCAAAGCGAAAACCACTGTCGCTAACTCCAAGTCATGCGTCGGGTAATTCTGCTCATGAACCTTCAGCTGCCTCTTCGCATACGCAATAACCTTGCCACACTGCATAAGTACTGTGCCTAAACCCAGCTTAGACGCGTCGGTGTACACCACTAACTCCTCATGTGGTACTGTCACCGCTAACACCGGTGCAGTAGTGAGTGCTTTCTTCAGCTGATCAAAGCTCCTCTGACAGTCTGAACTCCAGATAAACTTCGCATTCTTCTTGGTTAAGGAAGTCAAGGGTACTTCAATAGAGGAAAAACCCTTGATGAACTTCCTATAATACCCTGCCAAACCCAAGAAACTGCGAATCTCCGAAGCATTCTTCGGAATACCCCAATTCTGCACTGCCTCAACCTTCGACTGATCAACTGCAATCCCATCTCTCGAAATAATGTGGCCCAGAAATGCCACCTGCTCGAGCCAAAACTCGCACTTGCTGAACTTGGCATACAAACGATGCTCCCTCAAAGTCTGCAAGGCTGTTTGAAGATGCTGTCTATGCTCCTCAATGCTCCTAGAATAGATCAAGATATCATCACTGAAGACTATGATGAACTGATCTAGATACGGCTGAAAGACTCGGTTCATGAGATCCATGAAAACCGCTGGAGCATTGGTCATCCCAAATGGCATCACTAAGAACTCGTAATGCCCATATCGTGTCCTGAAAGCAGTCTTGGACACATCTGCATCTCTAACACGCAACTGATGATAACCAGATCGCAGGTCAATCTTGGAGAACACTGAAGCTCCCTGCAACTGGTCAAATAAATCCTCTAGCCTCGTCAGTGGATACTTGTTCTTCACTGTGACCCTGTTGAGCTCTCGGTAATCGATGCACAATCTCATACTGCCATCCTTCTTCTTCACAAATAACACCGGAGCTCCCCATGGAGAAAAGCTAGGACGAACAAAGCCTTTCTCTAATAGCTCCTGAATCTGCTCCTTCTACTCTTTCATCTCGGTAGGAGCAAGTCTGTACGGTGCCTTAGAGATAGGCATGGTGTCTGGCACTAACTCAATGCTGAACTCCACATCTCTCACTGGTGGAATTCCTGCAACATCCTCCGGAAAGACGTCCGAAAAATCACGAACCACCTCTATCTCTGATAATGATCTGCTAGATGGTTCTGAGGCCATGCCAATACTCGCTAGAAAACCTCGGCAACCCCGTCTCAACAACTTCCTCGCCTGAATAAGAGATATCACCTGAGGAGTACTACTGCTCTGAGATGCATAGAAAGTAAACGGGTCGCCTTCTGACGGTTTCACTGACACTGACCTCCGACGAAAATCAATCGAAGCTCCATTGACTGTCAACCAGTCCATACCCAATATCAAATCAAATCCACTCAACGGCAAAACCACCACATCTGCGCGAATGGAGTGCCCCTGAAGCTCCAACTCCAGTTCTCGAATGACACTAGAGGTAGTAATAATCTGTCCTGATGGCATAGTGACATCATAACCACTGTTGGCAATCTCAGGTGTGATGCCTATCCGTCTGATAAACTCTAGGGAGATAAAAGAATGTGTAGCCCCTGAATCTAGCAACGCAAATGTGGAGTTTCCTCCTACTAGAATTCTCCCGATGATTAAGGAGGTATCTAGGTCTGCCTCCTCAGCCTGCATGACAAACACCCACCCAGTGGTGTTCTTCTTCCTTGAGCAGTTGTATGCCACATTCCCTAGCTCCTTGCAGTGGTAGCAAACATTGGAACCGATCAAACACTGACCTGAGTGAGGCCTCTGACACTATGGGCACAAGGGAACTACTCCTGTCTTAGGGGCCCCGCCGCTCTGCTGCTGCTGCGGCTGGCGCCCCTAAGGCCTCTGCTGCTGTCCCTGCTGATTCGGGCCCTTAGACGGCCCAGTAAACTGCTTCTTCGAAGAAGGCTGCAAAGATGGTCGATAAGCTCCTGGCTGGAACTGCCTCTTGCCTTGCTGTTACCTCTGTATCTCTCGTCTCCCTTCCTTAGAACGCAATGCTCTGCTAACTGCCGCCTCGTAAGTAGTGACATCCAACATGCGAACGTCATGCTTGATGTCAGCCTGCAATCCACAAACTGTCTCAACTTGTCTGGTGCACTCAGCAAAAGAGGCACGAAGCGACACCCTCTCTTGAACTGGGTAATGTAATCCACCACATGTTTCTTTACGTAAATCGTCATGCATAACTAAGTGGTTTAAAATTAATGCTAACTTAAATCCTTAAAAAAATAAATCATACTATAAACACTTAAAACTTACAGACCGGTAGCGTGGATTTCTGAGCTCGCATAACAGTAATGACCCCTCCAAGGACCATGCTCTGATACCAACTGAAACGACCCTAACTCTATAATTAATAAATAAATATGCGGAAATTTTTTTTTTATACTTACTAAATAAAATATGTACATATATGCCCATACATATATGCACAGAATAAAAAGATTTAAAAATAAATAAATAAATAAATACTTAAATAAAAATGCATTCTTTAAAAAAAATAAATATCTGAGTCTACATTTAATTAAAATACTGTCATGAGTAAATAATTAAAAACTGCATGCACTAAAAATATTTAAATAAAATATTTCAAACCCAACCACTGAAAAATACTTAAAAATGTAACATACTAAAAATATTCAAAACATGCATAACGACTCAGACATCTAACACGGTCACGGGGTCACTGCATGTCCGCTCATATGTCCTCGCCGCCGGTAGGAGCTACATCCTCCTCTACGTACTCACCTACACCATACCAGTGTAGTGAGCCTAGAGGCCCAACATGCTAACATAACAAGGGTTTAAAATAATTTAAATCAATTTAATACTAATACCTAATATATACATGAAGGTGCATGCTTAAAAACATCATAACATATCATAACTTAAATTATCTTAAATAACATAACACATAAATATTGTTGAGCAAATTATTTTCTAACATCGCATGGTTGTATCCGTAGTGTAACCTTAAATCATACATTAAATACTGATCAGCGTGGAAACCAACGTTCGTGGCGGTGACGAATCACCTCTTAAATTGGCAGTAAACTGCCCTTCAATAGTTCACATATGGGGACGAATCTCACTCAAATCTTAAATTGTCACACTACTTCAACTTCCAACATAAAATATTTTCTTATTGCTCAACCTTAAACATTTAATCGTACATAAAATTAATTTCATGAATGCATGTACTTAATTAAAATGTGTGTACTTCATATATATTTAATTTAATTTCATACTAACATATAAATATTAAAATAACTCCCATGCATAAAATAATTAAATATATATTCAGGACACATGCAAATTTCTCATGGATTGTACTGGACTGCTGGCCCTAAACTCTCAAGCCCATTTACTTAAATCTGGCCCATTAACACTGAGACTGGCCCAATAACATACATAAGCCCAATAAAATTATTCTAAGCCCAATTGAATAATTCAAGCCCATTAACAACCCATTCTGGCCCAATGGGCCCAAAAGCCCAAGGACTGGCCCAATAACTTCCATGGGCCCCCAAGCCCATAAAAATTATTGGACTAACTTAAATTAATTTAATTAAGCCCAAAAATAATTAAATTTAACCCAAATAATTAAATGGAACCCAAAACATTTTATTTCTAATTAATTGGCCCAAAAACCCATTAAATCATAAAATACTTTAAAATTAAAAAGACTCGAGCCCGGCCCACCAACCTGGACCCGGACCAAACTTAACCCGACCCACTACCCTACTGACCCAACCTGGACCACAGACCCGACCCGGACCCAACTGAAAACCCTAGGACCCGTCGCCCTATCCCCTTCTCGGCTGCAGCCGTGAGCAGCAGCCACTCCGTGGCTGCTGCCGGCCTGCTCCGGCCGCCCCTGGCCAGAGCGCCGCCGCCCAGACGTAGCCCACGTCTGGGCGGACCTAACCTGCCCCAGCCCCCAGCCCCATGCAGCCTGGACCTCCTCACCGAGCCCCCCCTTCTCAAAACCCTAATCTGCGCAACAAGGGAGCCCGATCGAACCAGCTCCAATTCTAGGCACTTTTGGCTTGAACCATCCAAGCCAATCGAGCCTAGACTCACCTTATACCTCCTAGGGACCTTGACCAGCAGCCTAGACACAACCATGGCTAAGAAACATGAGCATGACAATCAAACTCACACTACAAGCCACAAATTTCATGAAAGCCGAAACTTTTCTGAAAATTCTTGAAAGTTTTTGATGCATACACAATAAACACACTAAAATATCTGATAGGCATGAAAAATAGGGAAAGAATCATGCCTTTCACCGAAATTGAAGAGAAAAACGTGCGTGGGACGATTCCGGGACGACGGGACGACGAGCAACCTTGAAACTTCGAAGAAATTCGGCTGTGGAACCTCCTTGGCTGTGGTTCGAGGATGAAGATGATGAATAGTAGGGAGGGAGGCGGCTGATGGGAAACTAACATGGGGTTTGGGTAGATTAGGTTTTGTTTTTGTTTTAATTAAAATATAGGTTAATTAAATATAGATAAAAGGTTTTAAATATAAAAATATACAACTTAATCTTTCAAATAAAAGTTAAAATCTGATAACCCAATTTAAAAATATAAAAATCCCGAAATTACAAATTAAGGGAATTTTAAAAATAATTAAAAGTCATTAAAATGGCTAAATTTGAATAAAAATGGACTCCTAAAATTATATAAAATTAAATACTAAAAATTTTGAGGAAATAAAACTCAAAATAATATTTTTGGGCTCTAAAAAGACTCATAAAATAATTTGGATAGAAAGTTGTCATCTCGTCCGTCCACGGTCCCGTCTACGCGATCAAAAACAATTAAATACTAAAAATCATAAAAATCACTAATTATGGGTTAAATGCTTAAAAATAAATTAAATCATGCACAAATAATTCACATAATTATTTAACCCATAAATCTAAAATTTAAATAATTAAATTCCCTAATTATGCATGCAGATTTACGTATTTAAAAATACCGGGTGTTACAATACCAAGAGTTGTGGATTGTGACCGAGGCCAGACATGAAAAGGCACGACCCTATGCTATTGTTACTCTGAGAGCCTTTCATGCTTCAGAGGTTTCCTGGAAACTTTTCATGCTTCAGGAGGGCGGTCGGGAAAGGCTACCTCAGTCTAGGGATTTGGCAACAGTTGCAGCGAGGTATGACCTTGGTTTGTATTGATACCAAGATTGAGTATCTAGAGATTAGTTATCGTCCAACTTTTGTTAGAGATACAAATATTTGATTTCTGCTATCAGAAATAGTCTTGGAAATGGAATTTCCTTGACGAGTGATTGTTCTGAGCAGATAAGTTTTGGCCTTTGATTTGGGGATATCGCTATACGGATAAATATAGTAGGTGGACTGATTCTTACTATTGGTATTCGGATTATCGTCTGACATTGTTAGAGGTGAGGCGTAGAATTCTTTGTGACAAGGATGATCCAGTATATCAGATCGGGAATTTTCTTCGGGCTTAGTTCACCTTGGTGTTCATCTTGGGTGAACAAGGCAGTTTGTTAGTAGGTCTAAACTGGTGCGGGATCGGTTCCAGTGACTACCCTTATCTATCATCTGACTCCGTCAGAGATAAGAGTGATGGATTCAGTGGAACCTTGTGATTCCATGTGTTTGGGATTAGCGGACTTATGGCAACGAGATCAGAGTTGTTGATCGAGCCATGTAAGGTTTTTAGTGATCAGTAATTGGCGAGTGATTGCCTAATTTTGTTGATCCTGTCAGGCTAAGCGTGAGCCGCAACAGATCAACGTGACTGATGGGATTAGTCCAATCAATGATTTATTTGGGGATATAGTGAATCAGGAGGTACTTGGGACGGTACTATAAGCTGGTATGCTTATGAGTTTGGTCCTTGGTGATGCCTTGAAGTTGTAATGCGATTCAAGTGCATTCAGGGTCCTTCTAGTCATCTGCAGATCTTTGGGAAATAGAAGACGTAACTTTTGGGTTTTTCCTGATCACAGAGAGTGATTACCGTTTGAACCTTTGTGGTCATGGATTAATCCGTTAGCATTTCTGAAGTTATCAGTGATAAATATAGACGTTTGGATTTAGTAACGGTTCAAGAAAGTACTTCCCTGTTAGGAGGGAGCAAATTTGATCTGAGTATTGCTTGGTATTAGCACATGGTTGACCCAGTTTGCGAAAATGGTATTAAGTAGTTACTCCAGGTTGTTAGTAATTGAAAATTTTCAAAGACTGTTATCCGAGTACTATACTCATGAATTTTAGTGATATATCAGGGAATTGTAGTTGGACCGTAATTCAGAAAACAATTATGGATTTCGATGGGAATTAACATGTTAACATAATTTGATTTAGTCACGTGATGATACAATAGCTGAGACCTGTGGTTTTCGGGGTCTAGAGGAATTGTTGTCACTGAATATTCCAATATTTTCTGATGCACTTTGCCACTAAGATGTTAGAATCAATCGGGATCGATCCGGAAGCGAGCTGGATTGCCGCAAGTGTCGATCACTCCGTGAGGGATTGAAGTGAACTAGTTTGTTCATCATATTCAGAGAGTCAAGTTAACGAGGAGTTGTAGTGACCCGTATCCGTGATTAACGATTAATGAGTAATTAATCATTTAATCATGTTTGGGTTAAGTAAAACATGATTAAGAAAATTCTAGGAGGATTAACGGAGCCCAAAAATGGATCCAGAACACTCGAAATTGGTTTAGAGGGTTCCAAGACTCGAGTGGGATTGGAAGCAACGATCTAGGATCGGAGCGTCCGATCGACGATCGGAACGTTCGATCAAGAACGGAGCTTCCGATGGCTGTCGGTGACAGGTGTGTGGTTGCATGTGGACCGAATTGACACGTGGCGAACGGAGCATCCGATCGAGGAACAAAGCTTCCGATCTGCCGGAACGGTACGTCCGATCGAGGAACGGAACTTCCGATCGACGTCTATAAATATAGGGTCCGAGCTCCTCATTTCTTGCCAATTCCGAATTCCTCTCCTTCACCCTAGTAGCTCTATTTTGGGCTTTGGGTACTCTTATTTTAGAGTTGGAGTAGGAAATATATTTGTAACGCCCCGTTTTTATCTTAAATGAGTTTATTTGAGTTAATCAGAGATTACAGAGTTCTCGAGCCGGTTTGATTTTGATCAAGGTCCTTTTTGCAAATTTTGGAAATTTCAGGGACTAAAACGTAAATATTGATTTTTATATATTATCTACACTTGGATTTGATTGGAGAAGCCTTCTCCTCCTTCCTCAAGCACGCCTCCTCCATTGTAGATGCCACTTTTGAGCTTTTGAGCTTTGTGATTTCATTCCGGGCTCAATCCGTCCGTTGGAAATTAATTCTGAAGGCAGATTATCGATCACTGCAGTGAGAGCTCTGTTATATCGTAAGTTCTTCTTCGATCCGATACATTCTAGTTTTTGGATGTTGTTAGAATCGTTCTAGATTCGAGTATGTTGTTCTTGACAGAGTTCTGATCGTTTATTATCTGTCGGTTTTGAATTAGAGCAACGTTCGGAATTGTTATGATTTTTGGAAGCTATTTTCGAAAATGTGAGTTTTGAGATGTGTTGGGTTTGCCTTGTTGTTGTTGTATTAGCATTGAGTTGAGTTGATATTGGTATTGAACTGCTAACTGTGTTGCCGGTTTGTTCAGTTTATAGCCGTTATGCCGTCGGTTTGAGTTTTGGGGATTTTGAACCATTTTTGAGTTGTTGGAACTTGGCTTATAAGTTGATCTTGGTTATTGATCATTCATTGTCTCCGTACAGATTCGTTTGGAGGTATCAAGCCCAGAGTTAGCAGCCGTTTGATCGTGTCCGAGATTTGAACAAAGAACGGTATAGAGCATTTCCTTGAACCGTTGCCTTGTTGTTGTTAGATTGTATAGTTTTTGATACAGTCTCTTTTGTAGCGTATCCAGAGTTGGAAGCTACTGCATTGAAAGGTAAAAGCAGTCATCATATCGGGATAGCATACTCGGGACTGTGGTTCTCGAGTTTTCCCTTTTGAAATCACGTACTTGCATCTACACTTGTTCTTGCATGAGAAACTTGTGTTTTGTTTGATTGTTTTGGCTTTTGTTAAATGGCTTATGTTTTATGTTTCTGTTATGCATTCATCTTGAGCCAACCTTGTTTTCAGCGGGCAGAACCGCCCTTTTTGTTTAGACGTTTGGTAACTATGATTGAGTGGCCTAGGTTGTAGTATTTCGCCTAGTGCTAGCATACTCATTATGGTTGTTCAAAGTCTAGAGGAGTGGGATACGTGGAACCACCTCGATTGGGAGAGTCGGTGAGTCGTTACGTGATCTCATCCTCGGGATCCCAAAAGCAGAGCAGCACTCCCTTGTTTATCAGAATCGATATCCTGGTTTTAAAGACATGCATATCTTTAGCTTCGACTTGAATATGTTGTTGATAGCATGTTGTATATCCATTATTTGATATGTTGCTTTTACTGGGATTATCATTCTCACCGGTTTTCTGGCTGTTGCTTTGTTTTGTATGTGTACTTGGCAACAGGTGGGGCAGGACCAAGTCAGAAGAGGCATGGTTAGCTTCAAGAGGGAGAGCTAGTAGTGAGACTTGGTTTAGAAGTCGTGTCATCATGTTCATCTAGTTTAGATAGTAGCATGTTAGAATTCGAACTTCTTATGTTTGTATTCATATTGTAATAGCCTTTTCGAGATATGATAGTTGCATGTTCTAGCCTTTTGGACATTTAATCAACTCTAGAACTTTATGTATTAGTTGGAGAATTCATTATTGTAGGTTTTGGACTTGAGTTTTAGCATAAATGCTGCTGTTCTGTTTCTGCTGTAGGAGGGCGCTCGAGCTGCATTTTTTAGCAGCCCGAGCGCACCTCATTCCGTGTATTCTAGTAGCGCCAAGGAGTAGGGCGCGCTCGAGCAGCAGTTTATGGCCGCCCGAGCGCGGCCCTTTTTTAAAAAAAAAAATTTTCTTTTGTTTCGGCTTTGCTTTTAGTTCTTGAATCTTGTATGCTTAATTATTGTTTACTCCTTAATTAGATGTTTAGAACCGAGGTCTCACATTAAATGGTATCAGAGAGTTAAGATTCTTGGTCGAACTAGAGTGAGCGGGTAGATCGAGTCTGCGTGTATTGGCTCCTCGCATGTATTTGAATTATTTTAACTGTTTATTTAATTCCATGCGAGCATGATTTATTATTGAGAGTTTTTGAATTACATGGTTTTGTGATTTAATTTATAAAGCATGATCTACTTGAGATATAATTATTTCTGTTATCGACTGGTATCCGGTATTCCAAGCGGTTGTAAGGGCACTGATTGTAGCGATTGAGATATCTCGTGTCCTAACCTTTGATTATCAGATGGGTCCTCGTCGAGTGATAAACAGAAACACACCGCCAGTTATCCTTGCGACTGAGCAAGCTAGCACTGAAGTTGATCAGTTGGATGCTTCAGCGACTCCTATGGAAACCTTGCTGAAGAGGTTTCAGTCGTTCAATCCGCCGTTGTTGATGGGTTCAGAAAATCCAGTTGACTTTGAGAGTTGGTTGGATGATATGGATCAGTTGTTTGATTCCATTGACTACATAGATGACCGCCGAATCAGGTTAGTAATTCATCAGCTGTGTGGTGGTGCTAAGAGCTGGTGGATCATGACAAAGAAAGAATTTGAGAGTAGATGTACAGAGGTTACTTGGACTCTTTTTAAATCTGAGTTTTATAAGCGATTTTTCCCTATCTCGTATCGCAAAGATAAGGCAGCAGAGTTTGCCAATCTGAGGCAAGGGAATCTGAACATTGAGGAGTACATGGCTAAGTTCGATAGTCTGTTGCGTTTTGCACCGCTATTGCCGGAGATGAAGAAGCAAAGGCAGATCAGTTTATAAACGGGTTGAACCCCGATGTTTTCACGTTGGTTAACACCAACAGGCCTAATAACTTTGTGGATGCCATGAATTACGCAAAGGGAGCAGAAGCAGGCTTGTGGAGGCAAAGAGGTAATCAGGGGGCACCTCAGCAGCAGAGGCAGTATCAGAACCAACCATCTCAGTACCAGAATCAGTCACCTCAACATCAGAACCAGCAGCAGAGGTATGAAGGTGGTAGCAGTGGGGGAAACAGAAAGGATCAGTACAAAGCAAAAGGTAAACAGTTCAAGAGGCAAGGAAACAGTTCGTCCAGTTCCAGTGGTTCGAAGCAATACGGTTCAGGACCGAGTTCTGGGTCATCATCCTTGTACTGCAGCAAGTGTGGAGGAAGACACTCACCGGATCAGTGTGTGGGAGTCTTCGGCAATTGTAACACCTGTCAGCAACAGGGACACTTTTCTAAAGTGTGCCCACAGCGTAACAGAGACAGAGCTCAGAGTGGGAGTTCGTCTAGACCTATAGTTCAGCTGGAGAGGCAGTCGTCTGCAGTGCACTCTTTCCAGCCTCAGCAGCAGAACAGACAGGGAGGTAATTCTAGTGCGAATCAGCCTCCGAGACAGCAAGCACGAGTCTTTGCTTTGACAGAGGATCAGGCTCAGGCAGCACCTGATGATGTTATAGCAGGTAACTGTTCGATCTTTGGTCATTCTGCTCATGTTTTGATAGATATAGGTGCTTCCCATTCCTTTATCTCTGAGAAATTTATATTATTGCATGCTTTGCCAACTGAATTGTTGCCTACAGTAGTAGCTGTTACTTCACCTTTGGGTGGGGGAATTGTTTCTGTCAGATTAGTCAGGAACAGTGAGCTCTGTTTTGAGGGAAATTTTCTAGAATTTTACTGTATTGTGCTTGGACTGTCAGATTTTGATTGTATTGTCGGTATAGATGCTTTAACCAAGTACAGGGCAACAGTCGATTGTTTTTAGAAAGTTGTCAGGTTCAGACCTGAAATGGCAGACGAGTGGAAATTCTTTGGTAAGGGTTCTCGATCTAGAATTCCTTTGATTTCAGTGTTATCTATGACTCGTTTGCTACAGAGAGGTGTAGAAGGATTTTTGGTGTATGCAGTTGATGTACTGAAATCTAGCCCAGCTTTGGTAGATTTACCGGTGGTTAGAGAATTTGCGGATGTGTTCCCGGAAGATGTTCCTGGATTGCCGCCTATTCGAGAAATCGAATTCAGCATTGACTTAGTGCCAGGTACTCAACCTATTTCGAAAGCTCCTTATCGTATGGAACTTGTTGAATTGAGAGAGTTGAAGGAGCAGCTTGAGGATTTGATTGCCAAGGGATACATCAGACCTAGTGTATCGCCTTGGGGTGCTCCTGTTCTATTCGTTCGGAAGAAGGATGGTTCTATGCGACTCTGTATCGACTACCGCCAATTGAATCAGGCTACAGTGAAGAACAGGTATCCTTTACCCAGAATAGATGACCTTTTTGATCAACTGCAGGGTTCTTCTGTCTATTCTAAGATTGATATAAGGTCAGGCTACCATCAGCTGAGAGTGCGAGAAGAAGATGTTCCTAAGACCGCATTCAGAACGAGGTATGGTCATTTCGAGTTTATAGTCATGCCGTTCGGATTGACTAACGCTCCAGCGGTTTTTATGGGTTTGATGAACCATATCTTTCAGCGTTATTTAGATGAGTTCATCATTATTTTCATCGATGATATTCTTATCTACTCGAAGAACCGTACTGACCATGCAGAGCACTTGAGGACCGTGCTGCAGATTTTGCGAGTTGAGCAGTTGTTTGCCAAGCTGTCTAAGTGTGAATTCTGGTTAGATCGAGTTGTCTTTCTCGGTCATATTATTTCAGAAGATGGGAGTTCTGCCGATCCCAGCAAGATTGAAGCGGTTATGAATTGGCCTAGACCTACTTCAGTGCCGGAGATCCGAAGCTTCATGGGTTTAGCTGGTTATTACCGTCGTTTCATCGAGGGTTTCTCATCTATTGCCAAGCCAATTACCCAGCTGACTCAGAAGAATGCGCCTTTTGTTTGGACCCCAGATTGTGAGGCTAGCTTTGTTGATCTGAAGAGGAGACTGACCAGTGCTCCAATTCTTTCTATTCCGAAGGGTACTGGAGGTTTCACCGTCTATTGTGATGCTTCTAACCAAGGCTTGGGTTGTGTTCTTATGCAGCATAAGCATGTGGTGGCGTATGCATCGAGGCAGCTGAAACCGCACGAGACTCGTTATCCGGTTCATGATCTTGAACTAGCTGCGATTGTATTTGCTCTAAAGATCTGGCGTCTCTATCTTTATGGTGAGTCTTTCGAGATCTTTTCCGATCATAAGAGTCTTAAGTACTTGTTTTCACAGGCAGAGCTGAATATGAGACAGAGAAGATGGTTAGATCTGTTGAAGGATTTCGACTGTGAAATCAAGTATTATCCGGGAAAGTCGAATGCAGTCGCAGATTCCTTGAGCCGAAAGCTTTGTTCTTTATCTCTTTCTACTATTGGTGTTTCTCAGTTGATCGATGATTGTTGCACTTCTGGTTTAAAGTTTGAAACAGATAGGGAGACTATCAGAGTGTTTGCTATTCAAGCCGAACCGGAGTTGTTTGTTGCAATCAGAGAAGCACAAAAGTCTGAGCCGAGCATTCAGGTTTCAGTAGAGAAAGTCAGATCTGGGCATCAGTCCGAATTCCAGGTTAGAGAGGAAGTCTTGTTTGTGAATAACCGTATTGTTGTGCCTGACATTCCGGAGTTGAGACAGCGTATTCTCCGAGAGGCTCATTGCAGTCGGTTTAGCGTTCATCCTGGAGGTCGTAAGATGTACAACGATTTGAAGATTCAGTTCTGGTGGAAGAAAATGAAGAGTGACGTAGCGAGGTTTGTATCTCGGTGTTTGAATTTTCAACAGGTGAAAGCAGAACGGAAGTGACCAGGAGGTCTGTTGCACAGTCTATCTGTTCCGGAATGGAAGTGGGATCACATTTCCATGGATTTCGTCACGAAGCTACCACGATCCGTTCGAGGATACGATGCCATTTGGGTGGTGATCGACCGATTGACGAAGTCTGCGTGTTTTATTCCGTACAGGATGACGTATCGTCATGATCAGATGACAGAGTTGTATGTTAGCAATGTTGTGAGATTGCATGGTGTACCGAAGTCGATCGTTTCAGACAGAGATCCTAGATTCACTTCTCACTTTTGGCACAGTCTTCAGGGGGCACTTGGTACTCGATTGCATCTGAGTACAGCTTATCATCCTCAGACCGATGGACAGTCAGAGCGGACTATCCAGACGTTAGAGGATATGCTGCGAGCGGTAGTGCTAGACTTTGGCACTAGTTGGCAAGATTCTTTGCCTCTTGTCGAATTCTCTTACAACAACAGCTTCCAAGAAAGTATCGGTATGACGCCTTTTGAGGCATTGTATGGTAAGAAATGCCGATCTCCGTTGTTTTGGGATGACTTGTCCGAGTCACCAGATTTGGGACTGGATATGCTTAGAGATATGGCAGAGCAGGTTAAGATCATTCAGACCAGAATGAAATCAGCTCAAGATAGACAGGCGAAGTATGCGAACGTCAGACGTAGACCTCTGAGTTTTGAGTAGGGAGACCGCGTTTTTCTTAAGATTTCTCCGTTCAGAGGCACCGTCAGATTCGGTAAGAGAGAAAAGTTATCTCCGAGATTCATCTGGCCGTACGAGATTCTCGAGAAGATAGGCGATCTTGCCTACAGACTTGCACTTCCTTCGTCTTTATCTAGTATTCACGAAGTTTTTCACGTCTCTATGCTGCGAAAGTATCAACCAGATATTTCTCATATCCTTCAGCCTGACGAAGCCGAGTTAGACGAGACTCTGAGCTATTTTGAATGACCGATTCAGATCCTTGATCGGAAAGAAAATCAACTCAGAACCAAGTTGATTCCGTTGGTGAAAGTGTAGTGGAGCCGTCACGGAGTCGAGGAAGCGACTTGGGAGACAGAGTTTGACATGAGACAGCATTTTCCAGAGTTTTTCGGATGACGTGAGTTCTTCTTACTGTCTTTAGTTCTTCAGTCTATCTTATGAGTTATGGTTCTCATTGATTTCGAGGACGAAATCTCTTCTTAGTGGGGGAGAATTGTAACGCCCCGTTTTTATCTTAAATGAGTTTATTTGAGTTAATCAGATATTACAGAGTTCTCGAGTCGGTTTGATTTTGATCAGGGTCCTTTTTGCAAATTTTGGAAATTTCAGGGACAAAAACGCAAATATTGATTTTTATATATTATCTACACTTGGATTTGATTGGAGAAGCCTTCTCCTCCTTCCTCAAGCACGCCTCCTCCATTGTAGACGCCACTTTTGAGCTTTTGAGCTTTGTGATTTCATTCCGGGCTCGATCCGTCCGTTGAAAATTAATTCTGAAGGCAGATTATCGATCACTGCAGTGAGAGCTCTGTTATATTGTATGTTCTTCTTCGATCCGATACATTCTAGTTTTTGGATGTTGTCAGAATCGTTCTAGATTCGAGTATGTTGTTCTTGACAGAGTTCTGATCATTTATTATCTGTCGGTTTTGAATTAGAGCGACGTTCGGAATTGTTATGATTTTTGGAAGCTATTTTTGAAAATGTGAGTTTTGAGATGTGTTGGGTTTGCCTTGTTGTTGTCGTATTAGCATTGAGTTGAGTTGATATTGGTATTGAACTGCTGTCTGCGTTGCCGGTTTGTTCAATTTATAGCCGTTATGCCGTCGGTTTGAGTTTTGGGGATTTTGAACCGTTTTTGAGTTGTTGGAACTTGGCTTATAAGTTGATCTTGGTTATTGATCATTCATTGTCTCCGTACAGATTCGTTTGGAGGTATCAAGCCCAGAGTTAGCAGCCATTTGATCGTTTCCGAGATTTGAACAAAGAACGGTATAGAGCATTTCCTTGAAACGTTGCCTTGTTGTTGTTAGATTGTATAGTTGTTGATACAGTCTCTTTTGTAGCGTATCCAGAGTTGGAAGCTACTGCATTGAAAGGTAAAAGCAGTCATCGTAGCGGGATAGCATACTCGGGACTGTGGTTCTTGAGTTTTCCCTTTTGAAATCACGTACTTGCATCTACACTTGTTCTAGCATGAGGAACTTGTGTTTTGTTTGATTGTTTTGGCTTTTGTTAAATGGCTTATGTTTTATGTTTCTGTTATGCATTCATCTTGAGCCAACCTTATTTTCAGCGGGCAAAACCGCCCTTTTTGTTTAGACGTTTGGGAACTATGATTGAGTGGCCTAGGTTGTAGTATTTCGCCTAGTGCTAGCATTCTCATTATGGTTGCTTAAAGTCTAGAGGAGTGGGATACGTGGCACCACCTCGATTGGGAGTGTCGGTGAGTCGTTACGTGATCTCATCCTCGGGATCCCAAAAGCAGAGCAGCATTCCTTGTTTATCAGAATCGATATCCTGGTTTTAAAGACATGCATATCTTTAGCTTCGACTTGAATATGTTGTTGATAGCATGTTGTATATCCATTATTTGATATGTTGCTTTTATTGGGATTATCATTCTCACCGGTTTTCCGGTTGTTGCTTTGTTTTGTATGTGTACTTGGCAACAGGTAGGGCAGGACCAAGTCAGAAGAGGCATGGTTAGCTTCAAGAGGGAGAGCTAGTAGTGAGACTCGGTTTAGAAGTCGTGTCAGCATGTTCATCTAGTTTAGATAGTAGCATGTTAGAATTCGAACTTCCTATGTTTGTATTCGTATTGTAATAGCCTTGTCGAGATATGATCGTTGCATGTTCTAGCCTTTTGGACATTTGATCAACTCTAGAACTTCATGTATTAGTTGGAGAATTCATGATTGTAATGCATGATTATTAGTTGATGGTTTTGGACTTGAGTTTTAGCATAAATTCTGCTGTTCTCTTTCTAATGTAGGAGGGCGCTCGAGCTGCATTTTTTAGCAGCCCGAGCGCACCCAATTCCGTGTATTCCAGTAGCGCCAAGGAGTAGGGCGCGCTCGAGCGGCAGTTTATGGCCGCCTGAGCGCGGCCCCTTTTAAAAAAAAAAATTAATTCTTTTGTTTTGGCTTTGCTTTTAGTTCTTGAATCTTGTATGCTTAATTATTGTTTACTCCTTAATTAGATATTTAGAACCGAGGTCTCACAATATTTTAGTATAGTCAGACAGTGTCTGACATAGTAGCGGGGCAGTGCTCGTGTAGCGGAGCAGTGCTCGAAGCTGTGGAGCTGCAGTAGAGGTGTGCCCCTAGTTGCGGGATAGTCGCCATCAGTGGGCTGACGACGGACGTAGGTATAGCTATGGTCTCCTTAAATTATTTAGGAGTATGCAATAGCTTAGTTAAGGCTTTTAGAGCTTATTGAATGATGCATGGATATTTGCATTGTAGAGTTGATGATAGGCTTGGAACCTAGAGTGGGACTGCTAGGATTTGCCTGTAGTAAGGTACGTAAGTACTGACTGAGATGACCAGCATGATATATATTATATGTGTTGCATGAGTATGTGCTATATGTTTTACCATGTTTTACGGCTTTAGCACATGCATATGTTTTTACGGTGTCTGCATCGGGATAATGTGAGTCATGACAGTTTCCATCAGTCGAGGCGATTCTTCCTGAGGATTCTTGTCTTGGGAATATACGAGTACCACGCGGAGTCGCTCTCTAGCCCGGTACTGTGTATTCCAGGCGCCCAGAGAAAGTGATTTAACCCTGATTTTTGAAGTCACTTATGTGTTGCATATAAAATATATATCATTGCTTTCGTATTGAGCTTAGAGCTCACGTCCAGTGTTTCTGTATGTCTGGACACCCCATTCGACGGGGCAGTTGTAGGTGCATGGTTGGGCACCAGGAGCTTGGAGTAGCCAGTGACCAGTGAAGACAGCAGGATTTAGCTGAAGGTGTTTGCCTTTAGGGTTATTTATTTCGATTGGGTTGTATAATCGAATTTATTTATCCGGTTTTATTCTGCCGGTCTGTTTTAATTTAAGTCTTCCGCAGCGATTTATTTAATGCATGTTTAATTATGCTCCTAAACTCTGATTAGGTAGTGGATCCGGGCTGGGTTGCTACATTCATTGGTATCAGAGCATATACATGCAAGAGACTTGGGATATAGTACTAAGACTTTGGGTTATCCTTGTAGGATTGGTGAGACCTAAGGATAATTTTCTTCATTTCCAAGGTCTGCGGCAGGAGTTTTCATTATAAGGAAGGCAACAGTGATGAGAACACCGATAGTAGCATGAATATGCTGACTACAGTTCATCATTTGATGCATTGGGATGCTGATCGAAGAACATATGGATTCCAGCAGGAAAAGACTGGGAGAGAAGAAAGAGAATATCACGTCAGATATCTCTGAGGGCTTTTTGGAACGAATGGTGTGTAATAACCCATGTGGTTCCAGTCCAAAGAGATTCTCCACTCGTAGTTGGAGAGATTGTCATTTAAACTCATGCAGAACATGGTTTTGCCGGTGTGCGTGTATCGATGCTTTTGGTACGTGTTGGAGAACGGTGATCAGATCAATCAGAATTGATACCCAGCGCAGCGGAAGTTTAAAATTTTTATATGGAACGATTCCATATCATGGATATCAAAATTTTACGATTAAATTGTGCGTGTAAAAATTAAATAACAATTAAATTTTTACCTTGAATCTCGAAACGAGATTATGGACACCAACAGATAACTCTGCTCTTGTTGTATATCCCAGGAACTGATGGACGAACAATTCTTCAATCAGGTCCACAAACAGAAGTTTAATCCCTCTGATAGATTTCACTAGAAAATCTATCAGAAGTTTCTACGAAGAGAATTAACGAATTTGATCCGTTAAACCAGACTGCAAATTCAAAATTCACAGGCTGGAATTTTCTGAGCAGAGAGGGGAGGGGGTGGCGGCCACTAGGAGAAAAACTAGGGTTTTTCGAAAATTTGTGACCTCTGTTATTTAATTTCTGTACTGCAATAACTTATTTATAATGTGGGCTGCTAACAGCTTAGGGCCCATTAGTCATAAGTTCAAGCCTGACAAGCAAAGCCCGCATGTTCAGAAATTAATATAAAATTCATCGTGACTCAGATTGATAAACCAATTTCACCAATGTTCACAGAAACCATTTCTGCACCTTTTAAAGTCAAGATAAATTTTCTGAATCCGAATTCAGTGATTTCCAAAAATTCCAATCCCTATGTCATTTTAGGAAATCTTACTCCCTCTACTCTTAAATAAGAAGTCCCACTTCTTTGTTCATTAAATTTAACTCTTTAAATTTAACTATCTCAACGGGGATTAAAAATCCATTACTTGTGTGACCCTCAATGGTTCAGGGATACAGCTAGCCGTGGGCTCACAACTCCTTGTGACTCGGAACAACAATTTCCGACTTGCCCATCGAATCATGGTAAGAGTGCCTAGCAACATCGCCCCATGATTCCCTAGGTATCACTGATAGTGCCTGCAAGAACAAATAGATTTTGGTTAGCGTACAGTACGGTCCCTTCATCCATATATCCCGATCGAATCAACAACCATTGGTAAATCGAGAGTCGTTCGAGATTCGATAACTATGCAATGCATCTTGAAGATCAAATAGTGACATCGCATGTGCTACTAAGAAACCATTTCTTAAAACACATCATGTACTCTGGCCAGAGATTCGTCACACTAATATCTCCTTAGAATGCATGGGATATCCATACTAGCAAGTATGTGGTGAATCCTTGACAACAAAGCATCGACTCCTATATGTGTCGTAACTGTACCTAATCCCGACACCTGATGACCCCAATAGAGTCGGTAAACGAGTCAAAGCACAGTACTAGCATATAGAGTCTCAATGATGTTTCAAGTAGTAAGGACTAATGGTGTACAACCAAAACCGCGGACTTTATCCACTCGATAAGTGATAACCACTTGGAATGTCCGGATAGGGTAGTTCGATTATTCATCGTATGAATATCCATTTGCATGCTTTGAACATATCTATGTTCCATACCAATGAAACGTGGTACTCGGCATCGCAAATGCTAGTCTCAATCTCGAACGATCCTTATCCTTATTAACGGACGGCTCAATCAACTTGGAACTGTTTAGAATATACAGTGACTATAAGATGTGTTTCATGATAGTCATCCCCATGTACTACCACATCTTACATACACTATAGTATATTCAAGGTCTTTATCAAAACAACAATAGTATATCACAATATAACAATATGAAGAAAGATAAAGTCATTGCCATTATAAAAGTGTAAATTATATTAAACAAAAGATTGTTTATACATAGAGTCATCAAAGCCCTTAGCCACAAGTTGGCTCACCGGGCACCCACTCTTTCAATCTCCCACTTGCCCTAAAGCCAACTAGTCATACTACGTAGACCCATTGCTTCGCGATGTTTGTCAAATAATGGTCCTGGCAAGGGCTTAGTAAGTGGATCAGCGATATTGTCTGCAGAGGCCACTCTTTCGACAGTGATGTCTCCTCTTTCCACAATCTCCCGGATGATGTGGTATTTCCTCAGTACGTGTTTGGATCTTTGATGAGACCTTGGTTCCTTTGCCTGAGCAACGGCACCATGTTGTCACAGTACACCGGGACTGGACCAACAACTTCAGGAATGACGCCCAACTCTTGGACGAAATTCCTCATCCAAACGGCCTCTTTAGCAGCAGCTGATGCTGCAATGTATTCTGCCTCAGTGGTGGAATCCGCTGTGGTGTCCTGCTTGGAACTCTTCCAAGAGACAGCACCGCCATTGAGCATGAACACAAATCAAGAGGTTGACTTCGAGTCATCTACGTCACTTTGGAAGCTAGAGTCGGTATAGCCTTCCAATTTTAGTTCTCTTCCTCCATATACCATGAACATATTCTTAGTCCTTCGTAAGTACTTAAGAATGTCCTTCACGGCTTTCCAATGCATTTGACTGGGATTAGCTTGATATCTGCTCGTGACACTCAGAGCAAATGCTACATCCAGTCTGGTAGATATCATCCCATACATGATACTACCTATGGCTGACGCATATGGTACATGTGTCATTTTCTCTATCTCTTCAGCAGTCTTGGGACACATAAACTTGGATAGAAAAACTCCATGACACATGGGTAGATGTCCTCTCTTGGACTCATCCATTGAAAACCGTTTCAATATTGTGTCGATGTAGGTTGACTGAGTGAGTCCTATCATTCTCTTAGATCTATCTCTATAGATCTGTATCCCTAGAATATAGGATGTCTCACCCAAATCCTTCATCGAGAATCTACCTGATAACCATATCTTTGTTGACTGCAACATCCCTACATCATTCCCAATGAGTAGGATGTCATCAACATAAAGTACTAAGAATGTCACAGCATCCTTAACTACTTTCTTGTACACGCATGGTTCCTTCGGGTTCTTGATGAAACCAAAATCCTTTATTGTTTCATCAAATTTCTGGTTCCAACTTCCTGATGCTTGTTTTAGACCATAAATTGATCTCTGAAGCTTGCATACCTTATGCTCGCTTCCCATGGATGTGTACCCCTCAGGCTGCTTCATATAGATTTCTTCCTTAATTTCTCCATTAAGAAAAGCAGTCTTCACATCCATTTGCCATATCTCATAGTCATACCAAGCAGCTATGGCAATAAGGATTCTTATGGACTTGAACATTGCAACTGGTGAAAAGGTTTCATCATAGTCAACTCCTTGTCTTTGAGTATAACCTTTCGCCACCAATCGCGCCTTGTAGGTCAATACCTTACCATCAGGCCCAAGCTTTCTCTTGTAGATCCATTTACACCCTATTGGAACAATTCCATCGGGAGGATCTACTAAAGACCAAACTTGGTTTGTATGCATCGAATCTATTTCGACTGCATAGCTTCAAGCCATAAATTTGAATCCGCATCAGAAATTGCTTCCTTGAAGTTTCTTGGATCACATCCAACATCGGGTTCATCTTGATCCCCTTCAAGAAGAAGACCATATCGAATAGGAGGTCTAGAAGTCCTCTCGGATCTTCTAGGTACAGGCGTGTCTATCAATGGTTCCTGAGGTGTAGGATCATTATTTTGTATTTCGGGTTCTTCTCGAATTTCTTCGAGTTCCATCATCTCGTCTTTCTTATCCAATAAGAACTCCTTCTCCAAGAAGGTGACATTCCTTGAAACAAACACCTTTGTTTCAGCAGGATGATAGAAATAATATCCGATTGAATTCTTCGGATACCCTACAAAATAACATAAGGTGGATCGACTATCCAACTTATCTCCCACTGTCTGCTTCACGTAAGCAGGACATCCCCAAATCCTCAAGTACGAATATTTAGGAGCTTTGCCATTCCATAACTCGTATGGTGTTTTGTCCACTTCTTTAGTGTGGACGTTGTTCAACAACAATACCGCCGTTTCAAGCGCATAGCCCCAAAACGAAGGTGGAAGCTCAGTGAAGCTCATCATGGATCGAACCATGTCCAACAAAGTTCGATTACGACGCTCCGATACACCATTCAGCTGAGGTGTCATAGGAGGAGTCCACTGAGAGAGAATCCCATTCTCTTTTAGATAGTCCAAAAACTCGGTACTCAAGTATTCTCCACCTCGATCTGATCGAAGTGCTTTAATACTTTTACCTAGCTTGTTTTCTACTTCAGCCTTGAATTCTTTGAACTTTTCAAATGCTTCAGACTTATATTTCATTAAATATAAATACCCATACCTAGAATAATCATCAGTAAAGGTAATGAAGTAGGTGTGGCCATATTGATTACCAACTCTAAATGGACCACAAACATCTGTATGGATCAAATCCAACAGATTTTGACTACGGTCAGGTTTCCCCATAAAAGAAGATTTAGTCATTTTGTCCTTTCAGGCAGGATTCACAAGTAGGTAGAGAGTTAATATCAGACATATCAAACATGCCCTCTCCCACTAGCTTGTTCATCCTCCTTGAGGAAATATGACCTAACCTAGCATGCCAAAGGTTTGCCGGGTTTTGGCTATCGATTTTCCTTTTGTTTGTTGTTGCCGGTTTATCAACATAATTTATTGGAACGTCTTTTAGTTTTAAGTTATATAGATCATTTTCAAGTTGTCCATTTTCAATCAAACATTCATTCTTGTAAATATTGCAAATCCCATTCACAAAATTGCAAGAATAACCATCTCTATCAAGCATAGAAATAGAAATAATGTTTTTAATAAAATCCGGAACAAATAAAACATCTCTCAAAAGTAACTTAAAATCGTTCTTCAAAATTAAATAAATATCTCCCACAGCTTTAGCTTCAACTCTGGAACCATTTCCGAGCCTCAGCTGGGTCTCACCCATTCTAATCCTGCGACTTCTTGTCATCACATGCAAATCATTGCAAATGTGAGATCCACATCCGGTATCCAATACCCAAGAAGTAGTATTAAGTGAAACATTTATTTCAATATAGAACATACCCTTCGCAGTTCGCAACTGCTCTAGATATTCCTTGCAGTTACGCTTCCAATGATCGGGCTTCTTGCAGTAATGGCAAACATCCTTGGACTTTTCCATGTTTGAAGCCTTTGTCTTGTACTTCTTCTCGGGTTCGATTTTCTTGGGTGGGGCAGAACGTTTCTTACCCTTTGTACTTGGCCTCTTCTTAGCAGAAGAAGAGGAGCCCACCAAGAAAACCGGTTTATCATTCTTTAAAGTGGATTCATATGTCACAAGCATATTGACCATCTCTTCAAGGGAGGCCTCTATCTTGTTCATATTGAAATTCACCACAAATCCGTCAAACGAAGAAGGAAGAGATAGAAGTAGTAAGTCCACGTTGAGTTCATGCTCCAACACCAAATCAAGGGTTACCAACTTCTATATGAGCCAAATCACTCGTACCCCATGATCACGGACCGAAGTCCCTTCACGCTTGCGACACGTCATTAGCTCCTTTACAGTAGCGAACCTTTCAGCCCTCGATTAAGCCCCAAAAAGTTCCTTGAGTTGTACGTGAATGTTAGCAGCATTCACGGTATCCTCAAATCGCCTCTGGAGTTCATCAGACATCAAGGCTTGCATATAGCATTTGGCCTTGATATCATGGTCCCACCATGTATCAAGTTTGGCTAACTCTTCCGGACTTATGTCAGCTGGTGCTTCCTTCGGAGGAGATTTTTCTAACACGTAGAGCATCTTCTCCGAAGTCAAGACAATCTTCAACTTACGGAACCATTCCGTATAGTTTGCGCCAGTCAATTTATTTTGTTCGAGGATCGAGAAAAGTGGATTACGCGAATTCATCTTTATGAAATACTGAAAAGAAACAGACAAATATCAGTGATTATTTAAGTAATTTACTAAGACATAAAATAGGCGAAATTTATTTTATGAATCTCACTCCCACTATTTTAACGATTTCACTACCCTCTAGTGAAAACGGGAAACTGTTTTCCTTAGTGAGAACATGGAGTCCAATTGACAAAATATGGTCCCGAATAATATCAGCCAACCATAATTTTCAAAAGGTAGAGCCCAATTGCTTCCAAAGCAACCTCCACGTTTTTACCTCATGTCCAATAAGGGCCCAATAATATGACGCCGTTTATTGTGACATGTCAAGATGACCCATCAATATTAAGTTGTGATGGACGGTCGCCATGTGGATCCCCCAATAATATGAGCCGATCCCATGGGAGTTCCACCTAACTTACAACATGTGTCGATCCAATGTACAGCTTTTCGACGAACGGGCCCCTCCAATAATATGAGTCGGACCGTATCCGCGGGTAGCATCTCATACATTGATCGTTGATGGAAGGTAGGAACATTTAAACAAATTTAAATTTCCTTTATTTATCTTGATATCAATTTTAAATCATATTTAAAATGAGGGATTTTAATTTTGAAAATTTGTCTCATCATTTTTAAAATTTTGTATGCTTGCCGGATTCACACAATTTTGTCTAAAACATGCATACAACAATAATATCACATATTATATAGGATGATCGATTCCATTTCTAATCGACCCATGGTTGCCAATCACGAGTCTTAGTCCAATCCTAGATTATATGCAGTATGCAATGCAATCCTATTACATTGAGCTTCCAATTTACATTTCTTCTGTCTTTATTGTCTGCTGGGCCCACCTCCATCTTCAAATCTTCATCTCCCACTAAATCTAATGTATTTACAATAAATAACAATGACAAGTAGGGGATACATTTTTAAGGGGTGGGAACGGGCCATAAACCAGGCCCACTTTTATTACATATGACCATTCATATTGGGCCATAAACCAGGCCCATTAATAAATCCAACAACAATAAAAACAAATGTAAATTCCTAACATACACCTATAAAATTGGTCATGACAATCGATCATCCTTATCCAATAACATTTAATTCAAAATTAATTTATTGGATAACATGCAATGGCAATTTAAATTTAAAAGGATAAAATCATATTCAATATATAAAATCTTATTTTACATACAAAATCATATTTTATCTTTTTATCAAATAAAATCATATCTTATCTATAAAATCCAATTTTATACATAAAATCATATTTTACTCAATATATCCATAAGATCATATCTTATCATCAATTGTACCAAAAATAATTAATTTCAAAATTCAATTTAACGGATAAAATATTTAAATTTTCCAAAAATTCAAATTTATCCAAAAATCAATTTTAAAATTTTTGGACTCGAACAATTCGATCCGACGCCTCTTGGACCAATCAAAAACTATTTTCGATCGGACCAAAAATAGAATTTTAACATATTAAAATTTTTTAATTTAAAAATTAAAAATAATTTTTTTGCGGGCCGCCCGAGACACTCCAGGGCTGCCCGCGCCCCAAAGGGGCTCGGGCCGGGCAGCGATCCAATCGCTGCCCGGGTTTTGCCCGAAAAAAAAAAATTTTATATTTAAAATATTTATTTTGTTTCAAAAACCGAGGCTTAAAAATTTTTGTACAATCGATTAATTTAATTGCTTGATCTGAGCTACCTGGCTCTGATACCATTGTTGGAGAACGGTGATCAGATCAATCAGAATTGATACCCAACGCAGCGGAAGTTTAAAAATTTTATATGGAACGATTCCATATCATGGATATCAAAACTTTACGATTAAATTGTGCGTGTAAAAATTAAATAACAATTAAATTTTTACCTTGAATCTCGAAACGAGATTATGGACACCAACAGATAACTCTGCTCTTGTTGTATATCCCAAGAACTGATGGACGAACAATTCTTCAATCAGGTCCACGAACAGAAGTTTAATCCCTCTGATAGATTGCACTAGAAATCTATCAGAAAGTTTCTAAGAAGAGAATTAACGAATTTGATCCGTTAAACCAGACTGCAAATTCAAAATTCACAGGCTGGAATTTTCTGAGCAGAGAGGGGAGGGGGTGGCGGCCACTAGGAGAAAAACTAGGGTTTTTCGAAAATTTGTGACCTCTGTTATTTAATTTCTGTACTGCAATAACTTATTTATAATGTGGGCTGCTAACAGCTTAGGGCCCATTAGTCATAAGTTCAAGCCTGACAAGCAAAGCCCGCATGTTCAGAAATTAATATAAAATTCATCGTGACTCAGATTGATAAACCAATTTCACCAATGTTCACAGAAACCATTTCTGCACCTTTTAAAGTCAAGATAAATTTTCTGAATCCGAATTCAGTGATTTCCAAAAATTCTCATCCCTATGTCATTTTAGGAAATCTTACTCCCTCTACTCTTAAATAAGAAGTCCCACTTCTTTGTTCATTAAATTTAACTCTTTAAATTTAACTATCTCAACGGGGATTAAAAATCCATTACTTGTGTGACCCTCAATGGTTCAGGGATACAGCTAGCCGTGGGCTCACAACTCCTTGTGACTCGGAACAACAATTTCCGACTTGCCCATCGAATCATGGTAAGAGCGCCTAGCAACATCGCCCCATGATTCCCTAGGTATCACTGATAGTGCCTGCAAGAACAAATAGATTTTGGTTAGCGTACAGTACGGTCCCTTCATCCATATATCCCGATCGAATCAACAACCATTGGTAAATCGAGAGTCGTTCGAGATTTGATAACTATGCAATGCATCTTGAAGATCAAATAGTGACATCGCATGTGCTACTAAGAAACCATTTCTTAAAACACATCATGTACTCTGGCCAGAGATTGGTCACATTAATATCTCCTCAGAATGCATAGGATATCCATACTAGCAAGTATGTGGTGAATCCTTGACAACAAAGCATCGACTCCTATATGTGTCGTAACTGTACCCAATCCCGACACCTGATGACCCCAATAGAGTCAGTAAACGAGTCAAAGCACAGTACTAGCATATAGAGTCTCAATGATGTTTCAAGTATTAAGGACTAATGGTGTACAACCAAAACCGCGGACTTTATCCACTCGATAAGTGATAACCACTTGGAAAGTCCGGATAGGGTAGTTCGATCATTCATCGTATGAATATCCATTTGCATGCTTTGAACATCTCTATGTTCCATACCAATGAAACGTGGTACTCGGCATCGCAAATGCTAGTCTCAATCTCGAACGATCCTTATCCTTATTAACGGACGGCTCAATCGACTAGGAACTGTTTAGAATATACAGTGACTATAAGAGGTGTTTCATGATAGTCATCCCCATGTACTACCACATCTTACATACACTATAGTATATTCAAGGTTTTTATCAAAACAACAATAGTATATCACAATATAACAATATGAAGAAAGATAAAGTCATTGCCATTATAAAAGTGTAAATTATATTAAACAAAAGATTGTTTATACATAGAGTCATCAAAGCCCTTAGCCACAAGTTGGCTCACCGGGCACCCACTCTTTCAATCTCCCACTTTCCCTAAAGCCAACTAGTCATACTACGTAGACCCATTGCTTCGCGATGTTTGTCAAATAATGGTCCTGGCAAGGGCTTAGTAAGTGGATCAGCGATATTGTCTGCAGAGGCCACTCTTTCGACAGTGATGTCTCCTCTTTCCACAATCTCCCGGATGATGTGGTATTTCCTCAGTACGTGTTTGGATCTTTGATGAGACCTTGGTTCCTTTGCCTGAGCAACGGCACCGTGTTGTCACAGTACACCGGGACTGGACCAACAACTTCAGGAATGACGCCCAACTCTTGGACGAAATTCCTCATCCCATACATGATACTACCTATGGCTGACGCATATGGTACATGTGTCATTTTCTCTATCTCTTCATCAGTCTTGGGACATATAGACTTGGATAGAGAAACTCCATGACACATGGGTAGATGTCCTCTCTTGGACCCATCCATTGAAAACCGTTTCAATATGGTGTCGATGTAGGTTGATTGAGTGAGTCCTATCATTCTCTTAGATCTATCTCTATAGATCTGTATCCCTAGAATATAGGATTCCTCACCCAAATCCTTCATCGAGAATCTACCTGATAACCATATCTTTGTTGACTGCAACATCCCTACGTCATTCCCAATGAGTAGGATGTCATCAACATAAAGTACTAAGAATGTCACAGCATCCTTAACTACTTTCTTGTATACGCATGGTTCCTCCGGGTTCTTGATGAAACCAAAATCCTTTATTGTTTCATCAAATTTCTGGTTCCAACTTCCTGATGCTTGTTTTAGACCATAAATTGATCTCTGAAGCTTGCATACCTTATGCTCGCTTCCCATGGATGTGTACCCCTCAGGCTGCTTCATATAGATTTCTTCCTTAATGTCTCCATTAAGAAAAGCAGTCTTCACATCCATTTGCCATATCTCATAGTCATACCAAGCAGCTATGGCAATAAGGATTCTTATGGACTTGAACATTGCAACTGGTGAAAAGGTTTCATCATAGTCAACTCCTTGTCTTTGAGTATAACCTTTCGCCACCAATCGCGCCTTGTAGGTCAATACCTTACCATCAGGCCCAAGCTTTCTCTTGTAGATCCATTTACACCCTATTGGAACAATTCCATCGGGAGGATCTACTAAAGACCAAACTTGGTTTGTATGCATCGAATCTATTTCCGACTGCATAGCTTCAAGCCATAAATTTGAATCCGCATCAGAAATTGCTTCCTTGAAGTTTCTTGGATCACATCCAACATCGGGTTCATCTTGATCCCCTTCAAGAAGAAGACCATATCGAATAGGAGGTCTAGAAGTCCTCTCGGATCTTCTAGGTACAGGCGTGTCTATCAATGGTTCCTGAGGTGTAGGATCGTTATTTTGTATTTCGGGTTCTTCTCGAATTTCTTCGAGTTCCATCATCTCGCCTTTCTTATCCAATAAGAACTCCTTCTCCAAGAAGGTGGCATTCCTTGAAACAAACACCTTTGTTTCAGCAGGATGATAGAAATAATATCCGATTGAATTCTTCGGATACCCTACAAAATAACATAAGGTGGATCGACTATCCAACTTATCTCCCACTGTCCGCTTCACGTAAGCAGGACATCCCCAAATCCTCAAGTACGAATACTTAGGAGCTTTGTCATTCCATAACTCGTATGGTGTTTTGTCCACTGCTTTAGTGTGGACGTTGTTCAACAACAATACCGCCGTTTCAAGCGCATAGCCCCAAAACGAAGGTGGAAGCTCAGTGAAGCTCATCATGGATCGAACCATGTCCAACAAAGTTCGATTACGACGCTCCGATACACCATTCAGCTGAGGTGTCATAGGAGGAGTCCACTGAGAGAGAATCCCATTCTCTTTTAGATAGTCCAAAAACTCGGTACTCAAGTATTCTCCACCTCGATCTGATCGAAGTGCTTTAATACTTTTACCTAGCTTGTTTTCTACTTCAGCCTTGAATTCTTTGAACTTTTCAAATGCTTCAGACTTATATTTCATTAAATATAAATACCCATACCTAGAATAATCATCAGTAAAGGTAATGAAGTAGGTGTGGCCATATTGATTACCAACTCTAAATGGACCACAAACATCTGTATGGATCAAATCCAACAGATTTTGACTACGCTCAGGTTTCCCCTTAAAAGAAGATTTAGTCATTTTGTCCTTTCAGGCAGGATTCACAAGTAGGTAGAGAGTTAATATCAGACATATCAAACATGCCCTCTCCCACTAGCTTGTTCATCCTCCTTGAGGAAATATGACCTAACCTAGCATGCCAAAGGTTTGCCGGGTTTTGGCTATCGATTTTCCTTTTGTTTGTTGTTGCCGGTTTATCAACATAATTTATTGGAACGTCTTTTAGTTTTAAGTTATATAGATCATTTTCAAGTTGTCCATTTTCAATCAAACATTCATTCTTGTAAATATTGCAAATCCCATTCACAAAATTGCAAGAATAACCATCTCTATCAAGCATAGAAACAGAAATAATGTTTTTGATCAAATCTGGAACAAATAAAACATCTCTCAAAAGTAACTTAAAACTGTTCTGCAAAAATAAATGTCTCCTATAGCTTTGGATTTATCTCTGGAACCATTCCCGAGCCTTGACTGGGTCTCACCCATCCTTAGCCTATTACTTCTTGTCATCATTTGCAACTCATTGCAAATATGAGATCTACATCTGGTATCCAATACCCAAGAAGTAGTATTAAGAAAAACATTTATTTTAATGTAAAACATACCCTTTGCAGTTCGCAACTGCTTGAGGTATTCCTTGCAGTTACGTTTCCAATGACCGGGTTTCTTGCATTGATGGCAAACTTGTTTAGACTTGTCCAATTTTGCATGTAACATTTGGCCTTGAGATCATGGTCCAACCATTTCTCTTGTTCGGCCAACCTTTCGGCAGTTACATCAGCCGGGGCTGTTTTCGGAGAAGCCTTTTCTAACACTATAGAAAATATTTTCCGAACTTAGGACAATCTTAACTTATGGAATCATTCTGTATTGTTTGCGCCAGTAAGTTTGTTTTGTTCGAGAATAGAGACATGTGGATTACGAAGATTCATCATAATGATATACTGAGATGAAACAGACAATTATCGATGATTGTTTAATTAATTTACTAAGACATAAAATAGGCGAAATTTATTTTATGAATCTCACTCCCACTATTTTAACGATTTCACTACCCTCTAGTGAAAACGGGAAACTGTTTTCCTTAGTGAGAACATGGAGTCCAATTGACAAACTATGGTCCCGAATAATATCAGCCAACCATAATTTTCAAAAGGTAGAGCCCAATTGCTTCCAAAGCAACCTCCACGTTTTTACCTCATGTCCAATAAGGGCCCAATAATATGACGCCGTTTATTGTGACATGTCAAGATGACTAATCAATATTAAGTTGTGATGGACGGTCGCCATGTGGATCCCCCAATAATATGAGCCGATCCCATGGGAGTTCCACCCAACTTACAACATGTGTCGATCCAATGTACAGCTTTTCGACGAACGGGCCCCCCCAATAATATGAGCCGGACCGTATCCGCGGGTAGCATCTCATACATTGATCGTTGATGGAAGGTAGGAACATTTAAACAAATTTAAATTTCCTTTATTTATCTTGATATCAATTTTAAATCATATTTAAAATGAGGGATTTTAATTTTGAAAATTTGTCTCATCATTTTTGAAATTTTTTTGTATGCTTGTCGGATTAACACAATTTTGTCTAAAACATGCATACAACTATAATATCACATATTATATAGGATGATCGATTCCATTTCTAATCGACCCGTGGTTGCCAATAACGAGTCTTAGTCCAATCCTAGGTAATATGCAGTATGCAATGCAATCCTATTACATTGAGCTTCCAATTTACATTTCTTCTGTCTTTATTGTCTGCTGGGCCCACCACCGTCTTCAAATCTTCATCTCCCACTAAATCTAATGTATTTACAATAAATAACAATGAAAAGTAGGAAATACATTTTTAAGGGGTGGGAACGGGCCATAAACCAAGCCCACTTTTATTACATATGACAATTCATATTGGGCCATAAACCAGGCCCATTAATAAATCCAACAACAATAAAAACAAATGTAAATTCCTAACATACACCTAAAAAATTGGTCATGACAATCGATCATCCTTATCCAATAACATTTAATTCAAAATTAATTTATTGGATAACATGCAATGGCAATTTAAATTTAAAAGGATAAAATCATATTTCATACATAAAATCTTATTTTATATACAAAATCATATTTTATCTTTTTATCAAATAAAATCATATTTTATCTATAAAATCCAATTTTATACATAAAATCATATTTTACTCAATATATCCATAAGATCATATCTTATCATCAATTGTACCAAAAATAATTAATTTCAAAATTCAATTTAACGGATAAAATATTTAAATTTTCCAAAAATTCAAATTTATCCAAAAATCAATTTTAAAATTTTCGGACTCGAACAATTCGATCCGATGTCTCGTGGACCAATCAAAAACAATTTTCGATCGGACCAAAAATAGAATTTTAACATATTAAAATTTAATTTAAAAATTAAAAAATTAATTTTTTTCCCGCGGGTCGCCCGGGACATTCCCGGGCTGCCCGCGCCCTAATGGGGTCGAGCCGGGCAGCGACGATCGCTGCCCGAGTTTTTGCCCGAAAAAAAAAAAAATTTATTTTTAAAATATTTATTTTGTTTCAAAAACCGAGGTTTAAAATTTTTTGTACAATTGATTAATTTAATCGCTTGATCTGAGAAACCTGGCTCTGATACCACTGTTGGAGAACGCGGCGATCAGATCAATTAGGATTGATACCCGGTGCAGCGGAAGTTTAAAATTTTTATATGGAACGATTCCATAATGGGTATCAACCTTACGATTAAATTGTGTGTGTAAAAATTAAATAACGATTATAAATTTTTACCTCCAATCTCAAAGCGAGATTATGGACACCAACAGATTGCTCTGCTCTTGTTGTATATCCCTGGAACTGATGGACGAACTGTTCTTCAATCAGGTCCACGAACGGATATTTAATCCCTCTGATAGATTGCACTAGAAAATCTATCAGAAGTTTCTACGAAGAGATTAACGAATTTGATCCGTTAAACCAGACTGTAATTCAAAATTCACAGACTGGATTTTACCGAGCAGAGGGGAGAGGGGGTCGGCCACTTCAGAAGAAAATCACTAGGGTTTTTCAAAAATTTTGTGACCTGTTGTGTTTAATTTCTGTACTGCAATAACTTATTTATAATGTAGGCCACTAACAGCTTAGGGCCCATTAGTCATAAGTTCAAGCCCGACAAGCAAAGCCCGCATGTTCAGAAATTAATATAAAATTCATCGTGACTCCGATTGATAAACCGATTTCACCAATGTGCACAGAAACCATTTCTGCACCTTTTAAAGTCAAGATAAATTTTTCTGAATCCGAATTCAGTGATTTTCAAAAATGCCCATCCCTATGTCATTTTAGGAAATCTTACTCCTCTACTCATAATTAAGAAGTCCAACTTCTTTGTTCATTAAATTTAACTCTTTAAATTTAACTATCTCAACGGGGATTAAAAATCCATTACTCTGTGTGACCCTCAATGGTTCAGGGATACAGCTAGCCGTGGGCTCAAAACTCCTTGTGACTCGGAACAACAATTTCCGACTTGCCTATCGAATCATGGTATGAGCGCCTAGCAACATCGCCCCATGATTCCCTAGGTATCACTGATAGTGCCTGCAAGAACCAATAGATTTTGGTTAGCGTACAGTACGGTCCCTTCATCCATATATCCCGATCGAATCAACAACCATTGGTATATCGAGAGTCGTTCGAGATTCGATAACTATGCAATACATCTTGAAGATCAAATAGTGACATCGCATGTGTTACTAAGAAACCATTTCTTAAAACACATCATGTACTCTGGCCAGAGATTCGTCACACTAATATCTCCTCAGATCGCATAGGATATCCACACTCGCAAGTATGTGGTGAATCCTTGACAACAAAGCATCGACTCCTATATGTGTTGTAACTGTACCCAATCCCGACACCTGATGACCCCAATAGAGTCGGTAAACGAGTCAAAGCACAGTACTAGCATATAGAGTCTCAATGATGTTTCAAGTAGTAAGGACTAATGGTGTACAACCAAAACCGCGGACTTTATCCACTCGATAAGTGATAACCACTTGGAAAGTCCGGATAGGGTAGTTCGATCATTCATCATATGAATATCCATTTGCATGCTTCGAACATCTCTATGTTCCTTACCAATGAAACGTGGTACTCCGCATCGCAAATGCTAGTCTCAAACTCGAGCGATCCTTATCCTTATTATCGGACGGCTCAATCGACTAGGAACAGTTTAGAATATAAAGTGACTATAAGATGTGTTTCATGATAGACATCCCCATGTTCTACCACATCTTACATACACTATAGTATATTCAAGGTCTTTATCAAAACAACAATAGTATATCACAATATAACAATATGAAGAAAGATAAAGTCATTGCCATTAATAAAAGTGTAAATTATATTAAACAAAATATTGTTTATACAAAGAGTCATCAAATCCCTTAGCCACAAGTTGGCTCATCGGGCACCCACTCTTTCATCTAGTAGGTGGATGGAATTCTACCAAGAATGACTTGTGGTTGTCATCAGAGTTGTGGATAAAGTTTCCTTGAGATAGGAATTATCCGAGATCCAGGATGTGATGCAGTTTCAAGACATCGACTCGAATACAAGAATTACTTCATGATGATTGATTTCATCAAGTGTTGGATCATATGATAAGTATTGTACAAGGATTATTGAGATCTGAGGGAAGCATGGCCTATACCCGTGAAGCCTTGGTGGTTGTCCAGGTGGGTTATCGAGGTAAGCTAACCTAAGTCTTGAATTGTCGTACAGTCTTAGCAAGGGATCTGATCCGGAGAATGTTCGAAGATTGTGAAGATATTTGGTATTCGTTAGTTATGATTCTTGGACTTGACTAATCGTGATTTTCATCTTGAAAGAACGAGGCAAGAATAATGAGTCCAGTGATTGCGCCATGAACTGTCTGATATTTCAGAGGTTGAGCGTAGGATTTTCTCTGAGATGGAAATGGTCTAAGTTGATAAGATCGCGAGAAGATCTTGAACTTGGTTTGCCTTGATGATCATCTCGAGTGAACAAGACAAACGAGTAGTAGTGCTGAGACGGCACAGGATTTGTGCTAATGACTACTAGTGGTTAATGATTAACTTTGTCAGAGTTAGATTGATTAAGTCAGTGTACGAGATAGCTGTCAGTAATAAGACACGAGATTGTGTCATTGGATTACTAATAGCTATGTTTCGGTTACCAAGCGCGGGTTTGTTGTAACCAGAGAGTTTTTGTGTAATCCAATGTTTGGAATAGTAGACTTGGATCAGTCGAGTCAAGAGTAATTGATCGAGCCACTTAGGTGTTGACGATCAGTGGTTATCTGATTTGATAAGTGTGAGTATCAATCTGCAAATCGACGAGGTCGATGAGTAAGTCCAATCAGCGATGAATTGGATGTAGAAATCGAGAAATGCTTAAGAGATGAGTACTTGGTACAGTCTCGGAGCAAGTGGTTCTTTGAAATCTCTAGGTGGCTGGAGATGAATTCACCAAAGAGTTTTGACTTGAAGGGTCAAGTTAAGGGTTAACTTGACAGGAGACACAAGTGAAGGAATTGGTAACTTCCAGGATAGTGCTTTTGTGATGATGTCTTAAGTGTACCATTGGAGTTTGGGATCCAACGAGGATTGGATACTCATATGGACATCAGTTGTATGATCGCGAGGTGTGACATTAACTGGGACTTAGTTCTCGAGATCCAGCAGGGGGTGTCACTAATTTTCAGCATATGGTGCGTAAGATTATTGAGACGATCGAAGCAGTCGTTGATCGACTTAGTGGTCAACAAGATTGTTGTGGGAATTGAAGACTTTGCAAGACAGCGATGCAGCGACTTTGTTCTTTCAAGTTAGTAAGTCACATCCGTGCAGACTGTTTGTCGAAGATATTACGTTGCAGCAGTAGACAATAGTCGGAGGTTTTATATGTGACACACTACTCTAAGCACAAGTGTTTCCCAGGAGCGGCTAGGGAATCGACGAATTAGTCTTTTCATTTGCTGAGACTGATGAGTTCAGCAAGGGAAGCTATTTGACTATTGAGAATCCGTTGGGATTTAGTCCCAGGATCAGTGTGATTAACCATGGGAGGTTGGTATGCGATGATGGTATCATCAAAGACTCCGAGTTGAGTTATACCAGGCACTTACAACTGTCGAGTTTCGAGTCGGTATAGTAAGCGTTTCCATATGTCTGTGTACTGTGGAATTTCCCAGTCGAGCATATTGGTGGGAGCTTGCCTTAGTCTTGATTTGTATACAGTGATTGCGAGTATGTATAACTATCGGGGGATGCCCATCGATGGAATTCATGGGTGAATAACCTATGATTGAGATGATGTTAATCATCAGAGGCTAGAAATGACGTAGCGTCATTATTGGTGAGTGATGATGTTTTCATCATAGCAGGGTGCTGAGGTATACTAAGAAACATGAACGGTGATTGGTATTAGACTGGATAGTTCCCAGTGTTGCCCTTGGGAAGCTGTTTTGCTTCGGTGAGTCTTGGGGAGGATAATCAGTCTATGAAATCATGTTAAGCAGTTATATTGCAGTATAACCCTGTGTCATTTAGATTCTCTTGAAGAGGATTAGAGCTTTGTTGTGTCAGCACAGTGTTGGGATTAGTGTTTCCTCACTAGAGGTGTTGGGCACTGAGGACTTTTGGTGACCAGTGGATTGTTGTATGCTTCGTGATCAGTAAGATCGTGATTGTGACGAAGGACGTATCAGTGCTGTGGCACGTTAGTGTCAAGCGAGGTTAATTGTCATCAAGTAATGCAGTGGTTTCCAGCTCGGAGAATGCTATTGTGATTTAGCATTTATGCAGTTTGCATATAATTCGACACGAGTCTGAGTATGTCGGAAGCTATTTCGACCAGGCACTCAAGCAAGGGTCTTTTACATGTTCTCGAGGTTTTACCTTAGATTTCGAGGACGAAATCTTTTAAGGAGGGGAGAATTTAGTGACCCGTATCCGTGATTAACGATTAATGAGTAATTAATCATGTAATCATGTTTGTGTTAAGTAAAATATTATTAAGGAAATTCTAGGAGGATTAACGGAGCCCAAAAATGGATCTAGGACACTCGAAATTGGTTTAGTGGGTTCCAAGACTCGAGTGGGATCGAAAGCAACGATCTAGGATCGGAGCGTCCGATCGACGATCGGAACGTCTGATCAAGAACGGAGCTTCCGATGGCTGTCGGTGACAGGTGTGTGGTTGCATGTGGACCGAATTGACACGTGGCGAACGGAGCATCCGATCGAGGAACGGAGCTTCCGATCTGCCAGAACAGAACGTCCGACCGAGGAACGGAACTTCCGATCGACGTCTATAAATATAGGGTTCGAGCTCCTCATTTCTTGCCAATTCTGAATTCCTCTCCTTCGCCCTAGTAGCTCTTTTTTGGGCTTTGGGTACTCTTATTTTAGAGTTGGAGTAGGAAATATATTTTAGTATAGTCAGAAAGTGTCTGACATAGTAGCGGGGCAGTGCTCGAAGCTGTGGAGCTGCAGCAGGGGTGTGCCCCTAGTTGCGGGATAGTCGCCATCAGTGGGCTGACAACGGACGCAGATATAGATAGCTATTGTCTCCTTAAATTATTTAGGAGTATGAAATAGCTTAGTTAAGGCTTTTAGATCTTATTGAATGATGCATGGATATTTGCATTGTAGAGTTGATGATAGGCTTGGAACCTAGTGTGGGACTGCTAGGATTTGCCTGTAGTAAGGTACGTAAGTACTGACTGAGATGACCAGCATGATATATATTATATGTGTTGCATGAGTATGTGCTATATGTTTTATCATATTTTACGGCTTTAGCACATGCATATGTTTTTACGGAGACTGCATCGGGATGATGTGAGTCATGACAGTTTCCATCAGTTGAGGCGATTCTTCCTGAGGATTCGTGTCTTGGGAATATACGAGTACCACGCGGAGTCGCTCTCTAGCCCGGCACTGTGTATTCCAGGCTCCCAGAGAAAGTGATTTAACCCTGATTTTTGAAGTCACTTATGTGTTGCATATAAAATATATATCATTGCTTTCGTATTGAGCTTAGAGCTCACGTCCAGTGTTTCTGTATGTCTGGACGCCCCATTCGACGGGGCAGTTGTAGGTGCATAGTTGGGCACCAGGAGCTTGGAGTAGCCAGTGACCAGTGAAGACAGCAGGATTTAGCTGAAGGTTTTTGCCTTTAGGTTTATTTATTTCGATTGGGTTGTATAATCGAATTTATTTATCCGGTTGTATTCTGCCGGTCTATTTTAATTTAAGTCTTCCGCAGCGATTTATTTAATGCATGTTTAATTATGCTCCTAAACTCTGATTAGGTAGTGGATCCGGGCTGGGTCGCTACAGGAGTTGTCTTTATCCATGATAGAATAATCAATATCGTTTTCTAGATATTATATCAAGTCACGAGACAGATGCACCCATTCAAGACATATCATTAATGTCGAGGATGGTGTTAGCCCATCTAAGCGTTCGACGTGATGGTGAAGTATTTCCGAGGTGACGATCTGATATATTCAGTGCGGTGGAGAATTGTGGACAACGATGTTGTAGCAATATATTCCGATTGGCAAGAGTTGGCCATCTATTTCCATAGTTAGTATCCTTTTTGGAAATATAATTCAGCATCGAGCAGAATAAGTATTGGAGATACTTACTCTGATTCCGGGAATTGTCAGGACTTGTAATTTTTCGCGGTAGGATGACCAGTAAAATCGTTTGGATGATATCTCCAGTAGTGAGATTTGGATGTTAGGATCAGGACTGGTCTTGATCAGTTCAAGTTTTCTATATAACTATAATCATACCACTGGTAATGTGATCTGAGGTTTTCAGATAGAAAGATTGGTGTGCAGGGATGTTGTCGCTTTACAAATAAGTGGCAAATTATTGGCCATTTATTTTCTCCAAGGCTATTCTGTTTTGGAATAAAAGACTTTGTCCTCAGTAAGGGGAGTAGCTCGAGTGAGTACTATGAAAAATATCTCTAGAATGTGACACTAAGATTAAAATTGTGGGCATTTGGTTAACGCCTTGTGGCAACAACATGGATGCAATGTCAGTGTCAGGCCAATTAAGTGATACATAGTATATGTATCCTGTCTTCTCGGTTGATGTGGATGGATGATAGCGGAAGAAGTTGTGCACATCTAGTGATAGTTGATGTCTAGTTGCAGCCTTAACAAGAAGCGTCACGCTAAGATTCATTGTAGCATCTAAAATTTTATAATTTGGATTGCATGTCTAATTTTGTTTTAATACTTATAATTTTAATTACTGGGATTTAATTGCTTTAAATTTATTTAAAATTTATTTTGCTTAAATATTTAAGATAATTATTCTTGAGATTCTTGAATTCAATAGCTTCTGGTTTCGGCATGAGGTGATGGTGGATTTAGGACGGTAATATTTAGATTTTTCAAGATTTGAGATTTGTAAGGAATTGATGAAAATAAATAAAATTTTGATTTTTAAGATTTTACGAGCGACCAAAATTGCTTTTATGAAATTTTTGAGTTTATTTTAGAACTTTCCAAAAATTTAGCATTTTAAAACCCGGTAAGTGAAATTAAAATATTTATTTCAATTCTTGAATTTTTCAAACAAAGGGATTTTGAGAGACTAAGTGTGAGGAGTGTTAAAGTTGTAAAACAATTAGTGACACTTAGATAAGTAAAGTAGCACTTTTAGCTGGTGAGTTCTTTGAATTCCAACCCCTTTCCAACCTATTTACTTGTGTATTGAAGGCGTAAAGCAAGTATATGTCATTTCTTTGGCCACCAAGCAAAGCTACTATGTTGTATGCCTATTTCTTGTTGCCATTTTGATTTTTCATTGATTTTGTAAGCTAGGGTTTCGAATTTCCCCAAAAAGCAGTAGCCATACATGTGTGATTTCGAATTATCCTTGTATTTGTTGCTAAAATGAGTTATATGTTGAGTTGGAGTTGAGACTTGGTTGTTCTATGCCTATATTTCGAATTTTTCTCCAAAAATCAGCAGGGTTCATGTGTAATTTCGTGTTATGCTAGTGTCATTGATGTTAAAATGAGCCGTGTTATGTGTATTAGTCAATACTTGAAGAGGCATTATGCATTTCAAAAATTCAGCTTGCTAGTTTGTGACGATTGGGCTGGTTTTCTGAAAATTTGATTGAATGGTGTTAAGGGATGCCTAGGCTAGATGAAAGGGAGTTCAAATGGTGTTTTAGGTGAGGTTTAGGAAGGTATGAAGGGCTGGAGGTGCAGTGGTAGTGGGCTGAAGTTGTGGTTGTGGGTTGGGAGTGGTCCGATTGAGGTAAGTCGGCCTAGAATTGGACTTGAGCTAGATTCGAGTGCGAGGGCTTGGCTCGAGGTTTCATCATGGTCTAAGTGGAGTTAATAGGGTTGGTTTGTAGGCTAGAAGATGGGAAACCCAATCGGGTGAAAGGTTCGTAAGGGGTTAAGATAATCTTGTTCTTGCACATATTTATGTCATCCCTGTGATTGGCCTCAAGAGTTTGGTTCTGTTGGGTTGGGTTGGGTTAAGACTTCTAGAAAGGTGTTGTCTTGGTCTTATTTCAAGTCTAGGATGTGGTGAAATTGTCTGTTCAATTTGGGAGTCATTTGGTTATGTCTTGGATATGTTAAGGGTGATTTCAGTTAAGGTGGTTGTGCAGATTTTTAGTGAAGCGTAGTTGCCGCCCGGAAATCCGTTTTGTTCGGGATGCTAGGTTTGGCATGGGAGGTTAAGGACTGATCCTTGGGATTTTTCAGGGTGTGTATAGGGTGTCGGTTCAAGCGGAAGTTAATTCAGTTAAATTAAGGTTGAGTTATGGGTTTTTAGGTTGGATCGCTCGAGGTAATTCGTGTTTGAAGGAAAAAGGGAGTTTATCCTAGGGACAACCACTTAATCATCACTCTTTCTTGTTTTAAAGCATGTATTCATCCACTGAAGTTGTATATTCAAGTGTGTTGCTCCCACCATTCGAGTTGAGTTAAATTTTAAACAAGTTGAGAAAATACCTTTGTGTTTTCGATTCAAGTAAAAGTTTTGGGTTGAGTTAAAGTAAAAGTGAAAGGCCCAAGATTATTTAATTTTAATCCGAAAATATTTAATTTGAGAATTTTTGGAGTTTAGATTTAAATTCTAATATTCTTAAATTATTTAGGATTGAAATTGAATTAAAAAGAAGTTTCAAGGGTTAATTTGCAAATAGTGAAGAATGGAAGGGCCAAAGTGCAATTATGGATTTTTGAGTGGGACACTTGTCTACATATGCATGTTCACGTGTATTGTGTATGAAATTCATCAGATTTATCAATTCCTTCAGCCAAGAAACCGAGAGTTATATTCTTCCTTGCAATTGTCATCTTAAATCTTCAATATCTCAAGATCCGTCCGATCGAATTAAATTCCGAGCATAGTTCCGCGATCCATAAAAGACGAGCTTCGATTTGGTGTAAGTATCTTTATGATCCAGAATATTTCAAAATTGAGATGATAAAGAACTCATAATTTTAGTATGAATATATGTTCTTGAGATTCTATGTGTTGTATTATCGAAATCGGGTCGAAGATTGGATGCCGTTTCTATTTCTTATGAATTTTCCAGCATGTATTTCGAAATGGTAGTTGCTGATATGCTGGTATATTGATGTATTTTGGCTGGTATATCATGTATTTGAAGTAGATATGAATGATAGATTGGTTGGATTTCAGTTTCGGTTACCGATTTCGTACCGTTACGCCGTCGGTTTGAAAAATGAGCAAGTTTGAGTCTAGATTGTTTGAGCTGAGTAGTATGTGAGTTCTTGCTGATGTTCTTAGACATGTTTGATGTATTTTCGGATTGAAAACAGGGGGCTTCAAGTTAAGAATCATGACTTTGAAACCGATCGACGGAAGAACAAGGTTTGATGTACATTCAAGAGATTTTGCTTGAATGCCCTTTCCAATATCACATACTATGTGCTTATATGTGTTGAATTTGCACATTTACTTACTTTTTTGACTTAGCTTGTTATGAGTTGGCTTTTATTTCTATGCTTCTAGAATTTGATGCATTCATATTGAGCCAACAAACCTTTGAGATGTGAAATGGCAGATTCGCCAAAAGAATACGGACGTTTGGATATATATCAAGGAACTTAGGAGATAGATCGACTCTTATTATTAGAAACTTGATATAGTATGCCAAAGTCCGAGAAAAGAGCTCAACGCCACCCCGAAAGGGAGAGTAGGTGGGAGATTTGTTGTGTTCTTATTCCCCGGGATCCCAAGAACCAATATAGAACTTGATAGCAGATTTTTAAATCATGCATTGCATTAGATTGGTTAATGCTTGTTGAGATGTTTAAATGAGTAATTCTTGAAACTCTATGATATGCATGATATAATAGTTTTATACTGGGATTCAATTCTCACCGGAGACATCCGGCTATTTCTATGTTTGTATGTGTGCATGGGAATAGATGGGGCGAGCACAGGACAAAGAAGGTTGTAAGCACAAAGAGGTGGAGTTAGATGTGGTGAACTCGGGTTTATGCAATAGAGATGATGTCAACCTTTGTGTGAGACCTCGATTCTAATCGGCTAATATCAAATAATCCATAATTAAACATCATTAATAAAAGCCTAAAAGAAAAGAAATTTTTTTTTTTGAATGAATAGTGTCGCGCTAGATCCTAGAAAATTCCAGGATCGAGCGCACCATATTCCTGAACTCTCTGCCGAGAAAAAGTAAAAGTGCCGCACTCGATCCGGAAAAAATCTAGGATCGAGCGCACCCCCCTGCCCAGAAAAATTACAGAACAGGGTATGCTATTCCTTACAAACTCAATCCAACAATAATTCAATCTTCAATCTAAAACATGCACTAACACATCCAAACATGCATAATACATTACAAGGTAGTTATAGAGTTATACAATCTCAAACTAATAGAACATGCATCAATTTAAGTTCCATAACCGATACAAAACGAGTTAGAATAAAATCTACGTTCGATTACATATTCGACTTCTAAAACAACAAGGCCTCACGTCTATCATCTCAACCACCTAGCCATGCTGCCTCTGACTCGGTCCTGCCCCACCTGTTGCCAAGCACACATACAAAGACAAGACAACAGCCAGATAATCCGGTGAGAATACAATTCCCAGAAGAAGAGACAAACATGCATATCAATTAATATATCAACACATGATATATATACAAGACAATGAATTCCAAATTCATATCTAAACTCAATTAAAATGCATACAATGCAATGCATGTCTTTAAAATCTGGGATTATCAAGTCGGATAATCAAAAGTGTTGCTGCTTTTGCTTTTGGGATCCCGAGGATGAGATCACGTAAACCACTCACCGACTCTCCCGATCGAGGTGGTGCTACGTATCTCCATCCTCTAGACTTTGGTGCGACTATAAGGAGTATGCTAGCACTAGGTGAAACGGCTACACCCAGGCCACTCACAATATAATCCCCAAAACGTCTATCATAAAAGGGTCGTCCTGCCCGCTGCTCAAATCAGGGATTCTTAGCTCAATATGAATGCAATGCAAAACATAACTCAAATAACTCAAATAATCAAATAACATGCTAGTATGTGATTTTTCCGGAACACTCGAATCAAGTCGGATTCGAGTCACACGTTCCATTCCAGTCTAAGTCATCTTATACCTCTTTTCAACAATGTCGATGCTCCAAACCTGGAAACAACAACGATTCATCAAACAAGATTCAATCAAACTTTCTCAATCGATAATAAGAGAATCGATACTATACCGGCTCCAATCTCCAAGTTGCACAAAGCTGCAATATCGCAACTCCACTGGCCTCAAATCAATCTGTACAAGAAGTAATAAAGGCTCGAGATTAACATACAACTCAATCGAAGGCTTGGCTCAAACAATTCAAACCGATTTACAATCCAAAACTCAAACCGACGGCATAACGGCTATAATCTGATCAAACCGGAATGCAGATAGCATAATATCAATCCAATAGACTCAATTAAATCAACATTCCACCATAACAATCCAATTCTAACAAATCATAAAACTCAACTTTCAAAAATCCCTTCAAAAATTCATAACAATTCCGAACGTCCCTCTATTTCAAAATCGACAGATAATAAACGATCAGAACTCTATCAAGAACAACATACTCGAATCTCGAACGATTCTAACAACATCCGAAAAATAGAATAAACCTGATCGTAGAAAAACTTACGATATAACGGAGCTCTCGCAGCCGTGATCGTTAATGTGCCTTCAGAAATAAATTCCAATGGGCGGATCGAGCTCAGGATGAAATCTGGAAAGCTTGAGAGGCGTTCTCTCGCCTTCAATGGAGGAATCGGTTGGGAGAGAAGAGATGGAGTGAAAGAGAAAAGTCAAAAAGCTTATAAATATCTAATAAATCTAATATTTGCATTTTAGTCCCTGAAATTCCAAAATTTGCAAAAAGGACCTTGATCAAAATCAAGTCGGCTCTTGAACTCTGCAATCTCCGATTATCTCAAATAAAGACAAATAAGATAAAATCGGGGCGTTACAATTCTCCCCCTCTAATAAAAGATTTCGTCCTCGAAATCAAACACGGTTCGAACACGAACTGTGTCTCTCCAATTTACTCCTTCAAGTCCGTTAATCCAAAGTCGACTCATTCTCGTCAGAATAATCTTCCTCTGCTTAGTCACAATTCGATTCATCTTTGGTTCCAAAATAGGTGACACAAAAAATCACCTCCAATCAACGGGAATCTTCTTCTCTTCTCGTACAACTCTTGAAAAGTGCATTCAAGAATTCACCAAAAAGCTGTCGTTGTACGAAGTCTCCACAAGAATTCGGAGTTCTGCCAACTAGTGCTAAGTCGAGCACTACAACTCATGACATAACTTCAAAAGTTCAACTCATCTGCTCTGGCTGTCCGTTGTTCTGAGGGTATCGAACTAAATAATGTTGAAATCAGACCACAAAACCTCATCGAAGTCCTTTCCTAAAGCACGAGTGCATCAAAGATCTCTGTCTAAACTAACAGACTTCTGCAAATCATACAATCTGACAAAAAATTTCCTGACAGAAATCTAACATATGATCATGTATGAGAACCAATCCGTAGGGAAAACAATAGCAGAATAATAATCGTCAATCATACATGGATAGCAACTCAACTTAAACCGATCACAGAAGTCTCACGACGTATCCCTCGAACGTAATCTCTATCTCATTCTGATTCGGCTCAAAAGCAAAATTCCTGATAGGCCTCCTCTCTATTTCAAACTCTAATCAGAAGTGTAACAATCATCGATCAAAGAAAATAACGATAGTAGATAAAATAAGAACAGATCTTTACATCGGTTGCTGCATACAATTCCTCAGATAAAAATTCGCAGTCAGAAATCTCATACAATCTAATCCTCTTCTCTGCTTTCAAATCAGTTCCGTCTGCTAAAATAATTACTCCAACTCTTAAGATTAGAACAGATCACATGAATTTTCTCATAAGACAATAGAAAACAGATCTTCAAACCAATAAGATTGCTGCGAGCTCAAGGTCCAGATTCAGACATTGAGTCTCGAGATTCTTCAGCTGTCTCGATGTCTAGAGTTAGAGTGTGATTCCTCTGAATAAGAATACATCCCAAAAATTTTGATAAGAAGAGATTGTTGATCGACAGAAATTCCATCATCAAATCATACAATCGAAGAAGACCATTCGAACCAAACAGAATTCAGACAACGAAGAATAGCATACAACTGATTGGTACCACAATCTGCTATACGATTCTCAAAAGCTCCGAAGGATTAGTATAATTCTCATTCCAAAAAGATAAGAAATCAACGATAAGAATTCATAGTCTCAACTAATTCTTCTGGAAGATCCGGTTAATAGAAGTTAACAACACTACTGGAGTATTCATCAATTCGAACGATTCGACAATTTAATAGAGGCACGTTAAACATAAACAAATTCTTCAATAAGAAGGCAAGAGACTCGCTAGTATCTAACAGTCCAATAAGAATAGGAAACTCAAAATCGAACGTTACCTAATCTGTCATTATCGGGTGCAGCCTGAGTCTGCGGATCCTCAGACAGAGCAAAAACTCGTGACTGTTTTCTGGGAGGCTGGCTTCCATACTGATTACCTTCCTGAATATTCTGCTGCTGAGGTTGGAAAGAGTGGACAGTAGGTGCTTGTTGCTGAGGCTAAGCTGTCTGTCTCAAAAAACTTCCACTATGAGCTTGCTCAGGGACACGCTGAGGACATGCTCTGGCAAAGTGTCCCGCCTGGTTACAAATATAGCAGTTTCCAAAGATACCTCTACATTGATCACTAGAGTGACGACCTCCACAATTTTCATAAGACATTCCTGACTGTCCCGAACTCTGTCCCGATCCATACCGCCTCGAACCACTAGAGCTCGAAGAACTGGTTCCGTGCTTCTTAAACTGCTTCCATTTTAGATGATAGTAATCCTTCTTATTACCTCCACTGCTACCACCTTCAGAACTCGGTGGTTGATTATGAAACTGAGATGGTTGGTTCTGGTATTGGTAAGGTTGTGCCTGAAACTATCCTTGTTGTTGCTGTGGCAAAAACTGACCTCCACTCTATCTCCACAAACATGCTTCTGCTCCTTTTGCGTGATTCATGGCATCCGCAAAATTATTTGGCCTAGCAGTGTTTACCAGCGTGAAGATGTTTGGGTTCAGTAATGAAATGGTCGGCTTTAGCTTCCTCATCACCGGCAATTAGCGGTGCAAAATGCAACAGACTATCAAACTTGGCTACGTACTCTTCAATGTTCAGATTCCCTTGCCTCAGATTGGCAAACTCAGCTCCCTTATCCTTACGGTACGAGATAGGGAAAAACCGCTTATAAAATTCAGATTTGAAAAGAGTCGAAGTAACTTCCGTACCTCTATTCTCCATTGCTTTCTTCGTCATTATCCACCAGCTCTTAGCAACCCCACGAAGCTGATGAATGACTAACCTGATTCGACGGTCATCTGTGTAATCGATGGAATCGAATAACTGATCGATATCATCCAACCAACTCTCACAGTCAACTGGATTTTCTGAACCCATCAACAATGGCGGATTGAACGACTGAAACCTCTTCAGCAAGGTTTCCATAGGCGTCGCTGTAGCATCCATCTCAATCGTTTCAGTACTAGCTTGCTCAGTTGTAGGAATAACTGGCGGTGGATTCCTATTAATAACTCGTCGAGGACCCATCTGATAATCAAAGGTTAGGACACAAGATATCTCAATCGCTGCAATTCGGTGCCCTTGCAACCTCTCAGAATTCCGGATACAGGTGAAATACAGTTCATATCTCAAATAATTTATGTTTTATAATTCAAATCACAAAATCATGTTACTCAAATAATTCTCAACAATAAAGCATGCTCGCATGGTATTTAAATAAATCAATTTAAATAACTCAATCACATGCGAGAATCAATTCATGCGGACTCGGTCTACTCCGCTCACTTCTAAATTCAGTCCAAGAATCTTATCGCTCTGATACCACTTAATGTGAGACCTCGATTCTAATCGGCTAATATCAAATAATCCATAATTAAACATCATTAATCAAAGCCTAAAAGAAAAGGATTTTTTTTTTTTTGAATGAATAGTGTCGCGCTCGATCCTATAAAATTCCAGGATCGAGCGCACCATATTATGAACTCTCTGCCGAGAAAAAATAAAAGTGCCGCGCTCGATCCAGCAAAAATCCAGGATCAAGCGCACCCCCCTGCCCAGAAAAATTACAGAATAGGGTATGCTATTCCTTACAAACTCAATCCAACAATAATTCAATCTTCAATCTAAAACATGCACTAACACATCCAAACATGCATAATACATTACAAGGTAGTTCTAGAGTTATACAATCTCAAACTAATAGAACATGCATCAATCTAAGTTCCATAACCGATACAAAACGAGTTCGAATAAAATCTGTTGGAAAACTGGCGTTCAGATCAATCACGATTGATACCCGGTGCAGCGGAAGTTTAAAATTTTTATTATGGAACAATTCCATAGTGTGGGTATCAACCGTTCAACGATTAAATTATAAGTGTGTGTAAAATTTAAATAACAATTATTAAATTTTACCTTCAATCTCGAATCGAGATTATTGGACTCCAACAGATTTCTCTGCTCTTGTTGTCTCTCCCTGGAACCGATGAACTCCTTCAATCAGGTCCACGAATAGAGGTTTAATCCCTATGATAGATTGCACTAGAAAATCTATCAGAAGTTTTCTACGAAGAGAATAAACGAATTTGATTCGCTATTCCAGACTGCAATTCAAAATCACAGACCGGAATTTCTCACGCAGAGAAGGGAGGGGCGGCCGAATTTGAGAGAGAGGAGGCTAGGGTTTTCGAAATTTTGCTCTCAAAATTATGACCAGTTGTGTGTAATTTCTGTACTGCAATAACTTATTTATAATGCAGGCCACTAACACCTTAGGGCCCATTAATCATAAGTTGAGGCCCGACAAGCAAAGCCCGCATGTTCAGAAATTAATATAAAATTCATCGTGACTCCAATTGATAAACCGATTTTACCAATGTGCACAGAAACCATTTCTGCACATTTTAAAGTCAAGATAAATTTTCCTGAATCCGAATTCAGTGGTTTCCAAAAATGTACATCCCCATGTCATTTTAGGAAATCCTACTCCCTTACTCTTATTTAAGAAGTCCAACTTCTTTATTCATTAAATTTAACTCTTTAAATTTAACTATCTCAACGGGGATTAAAACTCCATTACACTGTGTGACCCTCAATGGTTCAGGGATACAGCTAGCCGTGGGCTCACAACTCCTTGTGACTCGGAACAACGATTTCCGACTTGCCCAACGAATCATGGTAAAGCGCCTAGCAACATCGCCCCATGATTCCCTAGGTATCACTGATAGTGCCTACAAGAACCAGTAGATTTTGGTTAGCGTACAGTACGGTCCCTTCATCCATATATCCCGATCGAATCAACAACCATTGGTATATCGAGAGTCGCTCAAGATTCGATAACTATGCAATACATCTTGAAGATCAAATTAGTGACATTGCATGTGCTACTAAGAAACCATTTCTTAAATCACATCAAGTACTCTGGCCAGAGATTCGTCACACTAATATCTCCTCAGATCGCATAGGATATCCACACTCGCAAGTATGTGGTGAATCCTTGACAACAATGCATCGACTCCTATATGTGTTGTAACTGTACCCAATCCCGACACCTGATGACCCCCATAGAGTCGGTAAACGAGTCAAAGCACAGTACTAGCATATAGAGTCTCCATGATGTTTCAAGTAGTAAGGACTAATGGTGTACAACCAAAACCGCGGACTATATCCACTTGATAAGTGATAACCACTTGGAAAGTCCGGATAGGGTAGTTCGATTATTCATCCTATGAATATCCATTTGCATGCTTCGAACATCTCCATGTTCCCTACCAATGAAACGTGGTACTCCGCATCGCAAATGCTAGTCTCAAACTCGAACGATCCTTATCCTTATTCTCGGACGGCTCAATCGACTAGGAACAGTTTAGAATATACAGTGACTATAAGATGTATTTCATGATAGACATCCCCATGTTCTACCACATCTTACATACACTATAGTATATTCAAGGTCTTTATCAAAACAACAATAGTATATCACAATATAACAATATGAAGAAAGATAAAGTCATTGCCATTAATAAAAGTGTAAATTACATTAAACAAAAGATCGTTTGTACAAAGAGTCATCAAAGCCCATAGCCACAAGTTGGCTCACTGGGCACCCACTCTTTCAAAATCTACGTTCGATTACATATTCGTCTTCTAAAACAACAAGGCCTCATGTCTATCATCTCAACCACCTAGCCATACTGCCTCTGACTCGGTCCTGCCCCACCTGTTGCCAAGCACACATACAAAGACAAGACAACAGCCGGATAATCCGGTGAGAATACAATTCCCAGAAGAAGAGACAAACATGCATATCAATTAATATATCAACACATGATATATATACAAGACAATCAATTCCAAATTCATATCTAAACTCAATTCAAATGCATACAATGCAATGCATGTCTTTAAAATCTGGGATTATCAAGTCGGATAATCAAAAGAGTAGCTGCTTTTGCTTTTGGGATCCCGAGGACGAGATCACGTAAACAACTCATCGACTCTTCCGATCGAGGTGGTGCTACGTATCTCCATCCTCTAGACTTTTGTGCGACTATAAGGAGTATGCTAGCACTAGGTGAAACGGCTACACCCAGGCCACTCACAATATAATCCCCAAAACGTCTATCATAAAAGGGCCGTCCTGCCCGCTGCTCAAATCAAGGATTCTTAGCTCAATATGAATGCAATGCAAAACATAACTCAAATAACTCAAATAATCAAATAACATGCAGTATGTGATTTTTCCGGAACACTCGAATCAAGTCGGATTCGAGTCACACATTCTATTCCAGTCTAAGTCATCTTATACCTCTTTTCAACAACGTCGATGCTCCAAACCTGGAAACAACAACGATTCCTCAAACAAGATTCAATCAAACTTTCTCAATCGATATTAAGAGAATCGATACTATACCGGCTCCAATCTCCAAGTTGCACAAAGCTGCAATCTCGCAACTCCACTGGCCTCAAATCAATCTGTACAAGAAGTAATAAAGGCTCGAGATTAACATACAACTCAATCGAAGGCTTGACTCAAACAATTCAAACCGATTTACAATCCAAAACTCAAACCGGCGGCATAACGGCTATAATCTGATCAAACCGGAATGCAGATAGCATAATATCAATCCAATAGACTCAATTCAATCAACATTCCACCATAACAATCCAATTCTAACAAATCATAAAACTCAACTTTCGAAAATTCCTTCAAAAATTCATAACAATTCCGAACGTCGCTCTATTTCAAAATCGACAGATAATAAACGATCAGAACTCTGTCAAGAACAACATACTCGAATCTCGAACGATTCTAACAACATCCGAAAAATAGAATAAACCTGATTGTAGAAAAACTTACGATATAACGGAGCTCTCGCAGCCGTGATCGTTAATGTGCCTTCAGAAATAAATTTCAATGGACGGATCGAGCTCGGGATGAAATCTGTAAAGCTTGAGAGGCGTTCTCTCGCCTTCAATGGAGGAATCGGTTGGGAGAGAAGAGATGGAGTGAAAGAGAAAAGTCAAAAAGCTTATAAATATCTAACAAATACAATATTTGCATTTTAGTCCCTGAAATTACAAAATTTGCAAAAAGAACCTTGATCAAAATCAAGTCGGCTCTTGAACTCTACAATCTCCGATTATCTCAAATAAAGACAATTAAGATAAAATCGGGGCGTTACACTTTGTATCTAGATCTTGTATATGTTTTGTTATAAACACTTGCTCATAAAGACTTGTATGTTTGGCAAGAATAAGAACAATGTAAGATCTTGTGGGTTGTATGTCAAGTTCCATGTTTACTTGCTTGATTAGCTCAGGGATTTGCATGGTTCCTTCTAGATTTTTATGTTGAATTCATGCCATTTATGTTAAATGATGTTTGAGGATCAAAACAGGGGCAAATGTATCATTTTCCAACTGTTGGGAAGTGAAAACAGAGGGCCAGGGGCGCCCTCTTAGCCAGAGGGCGCGGCCGCGCCTAACCAAGGCACCATGGGTGCCTTGGCCCGAGCCTTAGGCGCACCCACGCGTCAAGGTTTTCTAAAAAAAAAATAAAAATTGTTGATCTTTTGCGACGTGTTTTTATGTCGCCAAATGTAAGGTTTTGCGTCGCCAAATGTCCAATATTACAGATTGTATATTTTTTTTAGTTATTAATCGCCCTATAAGATTAGATTAGCACCCGAGGTCCCCACAACAGATGGTATCAGAGCATAAGTTTTGGACTGATTAGAGATAAGCGAGCGGGGTAGATCGAGTCCTCTTGATCGATTGATTTTGCTTGCATGATTTAATGTTTTAGATTAAATTGATCACATGATTATGTGTATTCATTTTATAAGCATGAGTTACTGCTTTATCAAGTATGTATTATTTGAGAATGAATTAGAACCGGTTTTGGATCATAACTTGATCTCTAGAGAAGGCATGAAAATGCTAATCAGAGGGGGACTGAAACAGAATGGGTGAGTCTGATATATTGATACCTTTGTGTGCTAATCCTTTTAAATATCAGATATGCCTCCTCGTCAAGCGCCGGTTACTAGACAGACATTGGGCGTTCCTCCGCCAGAACAGGCAGATGTGCCACAGGCCGCAGAAGCTCCTAGACCAGAACAGGGCAGTACATCCAATGACCCAATGGATGTTACAGCAACACCTATTGAGACTTTGCTGAAAAGGTTTCAATCCTTCAAGCCGCCTACTTTGAAAGGAACCGAGAACTCAGTTGAATTTGAAGGCTGGTTAGAGGATATGGAAATGTTGTTTGATTCCCTAGATTATGCAGATGACAGAAGAGTCAGACTGATTGGGCACCAATTATATGAGGTTGCCAAGAGTTGGTGGATAACAACCAAGAGAGCTCTTGAAAATAGAGGTACAACTATCACTTGGAAAGTATTTACAAAAGAATTTTATCAACGTTTCTTTCTAGTGTCGTACAGAAAGGACAAGGGTGCAGAGTTTGCAAATCTGAAACAGGGGAATCTGAATATAGAAGAGTACGTTGCCAAGTTCTCTACGTTGCTAAAGTTTGCTCCACATGTAGCCGGAAGTGAAGAGGCCAAAGCTGATCAGTTCATCAATGGACTGAATCCAGATGTCTTTACCCTTGTGAACTCTGGGAGGCCGAATAACTTTGCTGATGCACTTGATAGAGCAAAGGGAGCGGAGGCTGGTTTGATTAAACAGAGAGGAGCATCGTTTGTTGCACAGACTCAACGGCAACCACAACCCCCAGCTCAGTTTCAACAATCATCTCCTAGATTTGAGGGAGGTAGCAGTAGCGGTGGTAAGAAAGATTATCTGAAAGCTAAAGGAAAGCAGTTTAAGAAGTCAGGCAGTGGTTCATCCATCTCTGGTGGGCCAAGACAGAGCAGTGCTGGTCAGGGTTCAGGAAATATAGGAATGTATTGCAACAAATGTGGAGGAATACATCCCAGTGATCAGTGCAGAGGTGTGTCTGGGAATTGTAACATATGCCATCAGCCAGGACATTTTGCCAAAGTGTGTCCACAACGTGGTTCAGTGAGGTCTCAAGGTGCAGGATCATCACGATCAGTGGCTCAGCCTGAAAGGCAAGCATCTACTGTACACTCCTTCCAGCCACAGTGTAGTGACCCTTACCCGGATCACCTACTAAACAGAACTTAGGCATGCAATTAACTTAATAAAACAGATATCAGAATAAAACTGCGGAAACCAATAACATTATACAATCCCAAGTAAAGGAATCTGTAATTATCCAATATTATACAACCAAATCGAATAGCTGTATAAACCCAAACAACAATAATAAAACCTAGACGAAGCTCCAGCTGGCCAACCACTGACTAGCCCCTCCTGGATCCACCCTCCTCGTCCAATCGCAAACCTGCCCCATGGAATAGGGTGTCCAGAAAATACAGAGTACGAGACGTGAGCATAAAACGCTCAGTGCAAGAGTATGAGTATACATGCATGCAAAGTGAACTCCCTATAGACTCGAGGTCAAGGATCAGATAACAGAGACAGACCGGGCCCTGGTATGTAGCACGCTGTGCCGTCGCTTCAGGAGGTGGCTCCCATACCGAGATAACTGTGGATACGCCGGACCCAAATCGATGGAAGTCCATCCACTAACAGGATAGGGTACAACCCTACTACAGACATCTCGAAGGAGATACAGCAAGATGCAAATGAATGCAGCATAATATCATGGCATATAAATCATGCAGTCACATAATACATGCATACTCAGTCAGGATATCTCGAACAGTACTTCCGTACCTCAAATACCAGGTAGGCACTACCAGCTCTAAGTCCAAGCCTAAAGTCCGCCTACACAGCGAAATGATACTACTATCATTACAGTGCTCTAAAAGCCTTAACTAAGCTATTGCATACTCCTAAATATTTATAGGAAGCAAAAGCTATACCTTCGTCCGTCGTTAGCCCTTTGATGTCGATGCCTCCAGAACTTGGGCACAACTCCGCTACGACTACCGAACGTCTAGACGACTCCCAGTTCAAGCCTAGGAAGGCTAGAACAACTCGAATATGACTAGAAATAGAGAGGAAATCCGGAATTGGCAAGGAGAAATGAAGCCTCGGCCTTCTATTTATAGACAACGATCGGAACTTCCGATCCTTGATCGGAACGTCCGAACCTCGATCGGAACGTCCGATCCTGCCATCGGAGCTTCCGAAGATCCTGATCTGCCACGTGTCAAAATATCACTTGATGACTCCGGATAGGGGTGATCGGAACGTCCGATCCTGATCGGAGCTTCCGATCCAGCCACACATCATGGATGACGTAATATCATCGGTGCCTCCGATCCTCATCGGAGCTTCCGATCCCGATCGGAGCTTCCGATCGTCCCTTCGGAGCTTCCGATCCGTCCGATGCCTAATTGAATTAATTAGCATTAATCCTTTAATTACTCAATTAGGGCATGGGCTACTACATTCTCCCCCACTTAAGATATTTCGTCCTCGAAATCAGATCTTAAGTACCGAATGCAAATACAGAAATCAGAAACATTCTTTATTCAATCAAACGTTTACAGAGTTTGCAACTGAATACAACTTAAAGAATGAAATCAAAACAACTCAGGATGGTCTTTACGCATCCTGTCCTCAAGCTCCCAAGTAGCTTCCTCAGTACCTCGGCGCTGCCACTGAACTAAAACCAAAGGAATGACTTTGTTCCGTAAAACCTTATCCTTATAATCCAGGATACGAAGAGGTTTCTCAACATAAGTCAAATCCTTGTCTACCTGAACCTCAGACCGCTGCAGAATATGAGATTCATCCGCCACATACCGTCGCAACAGAGATACGTGGAACACGTCGTGAATACTGGATAGATGCGGTGGCAAAGCTAGTCGATAAGCCAAATCGCCAATACTCTCCAAGACCTCAAACGGACCGATAAATCTGGGAGACAACTTGCCCTTAAGGCCAAATCTGAGAATCTTGCGGAAAGGTGACACTCTCAGAAACACTTTCTCCCCGACCTCGAACTGCAAAGGCCTACGCTTGATATTAGCATAACTGGCCTGACGATCCTGTGCAGTCTTAATCCGTTTCTTGATCTGATCAACAATGTCTATCGCCTGCTGGATAAACTCCGGTCCCTCAGCCTGTCTCTCCCCCACTTCTTCCCAGAAGAGTGGAGTACGACAACGTCGCCCATACAACGCTTCAAAAGGTGCCATCCCAATACTAGTGTGATAGCTGTTGTTGTAAGCGAACTCGATCAATGGCAAATGATCCTGCCAGGCTGAACCAAAATCCATGACGCACGCTCTAAGCATATCCTCTAACGTACGGATAGTGCGCTCTGACTGACCATCAGTCTCCGGATGATAGGCTGTACTCAAACTGAGAGTAGTACCCATCGCATGCTGAACACTCCCCCAGAATCTAGAAGTAAACCTGGGGTCCCGATCGCTGACAATGCTCACAGGCACTCCATGAAGTCGGACGATCTCCTGAATGTACATCCGTGCCATGCGATCCACAGAGTACTCTCGGCTATAGGCAATGAAATGCGCTGACTTGGTGAGTCGGTCCACCACAACCCAGATAGCATCACAGTTCCTCGGGGATACCGGCAAATGGGTCACAAAGTCCATCGTGATAAACTCCCATTTCCATTCAGGAATAGGCAGACTGTGAAGCAATCCTCCAAGTCGTCGGTGCTCTGCCTTGACCTGTTGACACACCAAACATCTCGAAACAAACTGATAAACACTGCGTTTCATTCCCTTCCACCAGAAACGAGTACGTAGATCCTTGTACATCTTGTTGCTCCCAGGATGAATACTCAACTTAGTGCGATGTGCCTGAGATAAAATCTCCTCTCGCAACTCTTCATCCTGTGGAATCACAAGCCTACCAGACAAACACAGAAAGCCATCTGACTGATAATGAAATCCAGACGAGCTACCCTCGTTAGCTAGACGAGCTAAACGCTGGGTCTTTGAATCAGACATCTGAGCATCTCGGATCCGCGAATACAAGGCTGGCTCAGATAATATCGCAAACATCTGGATACTCTGCATACCTTTCTTATGCTTGAAGGTAAAACCTGAAGTACAATAGTCACTGATCGCACTAGACATCGAACAAGTCTGAAGTGCGGATAGTCGCACCTTGCGACTCAAAGCATCAGCGGTGAGATTAGCAGCTCCCGGATGGTACTTAATCTCGCAATCATAGTCCTTAAGCAAATCCATCCAACGTCTCTGCCTCATGTTCAATTCTGCCTGAGTGAACAAATACTTGAGACTCTTATGGTTGGTGAAGATCTCAAATTTCTCGCCATAAAGATAATGACGCCAGATCTTCAAAGCGAACACAATGGCTGCCAATTCCAAATCATGGACTGGGTAGTTGTCCTCGTGAAGCTTCAGCTGTCTAGAAGCGTATGCAATCACATGCCCATTCTGAGTCAGGACACAACCTAACCCCTGAAGAGAAGCATCCGTGTAAACTACATACCCTCCAGATCCTGACGGTAATGCTAACACCGGCGCAGAAGTCAACCGCCGTCGAAGCTCACGGAAATTCTCCTCACACTCGGAGGACCACTCAAAATCCACACCCTTGCGGGTAAGCTGCGTCAACGGTCGAGCTAACTGAGAGAAGTTCAGAATGAAGCGACGATAATACCCTGATAGACCCAGAAAACTACGGATCTCAGCAACTGTCGTCGGACGCGTCCAATTAAGTACCGCTTCAATCTTGCTTGGATCAACAGAAATCCCCTCCCTAGATATGATATGGCCAAGAAAGACCACTCTATCCATCCAGAACTCACACTTGCTCAGCTTGGCGTACAATTGCTCATCTCGAAGAGTCTGCAGTACCAACCGCAAGTGAGAAACATGCTATTCCGTATTACGCGAATACACCAAGATGTCGTCAATGAAGACCACGACAAACTTGTCCAAATACTCCCTGAATACACGGTTCATCAGATCCATGAATATAGCCGGCGCATTGGTCAAACCAAATGGCATCACTAGGAACTCGTAATGTCCATAGCGAGTACGGAATGCAGTCTTGGCTACGTCCTGATCACGGACTCTCAACTGATGATACCCAGATCTCAAGTCAATCTTGGAGTAAATTGATGTGCCCTGCAGCTGGTCAAACAAGTCATCAACACGAGGCAACGGATACTTGTTCTTCACAGTGACTCGATTCAGCTGCCGATAGTCAATGCACAGCCGCATCGACCCATCCTTCTTCTTCACGAAGAGAACAGGAGCTCCCCAAGGAGATACACTAGGACGAATGTACCCCTTGTCCAAAAGATCCTGTAACTGATTCTTCAACTCACGCATCTCTGAAGGTGCCAGACGATACGGTGCTCTAGAAATAGGCGAAGTACCCGGCATCAACTCTATGCCAAACTCGACTTCCCTAGCAGGAGGAAAACCCGGAATCTCATCAGGAAACACATCTGGAAATTCATCCACAACAGGAATTCTCTCTATCCCAAAACTCTCAGCGGACAAATCAACTGCATAGATAAGGTAGCCTTCCCCGCCAGACTCTAGAGCTCGACAGGCTCTCAAAGCTGATACCAAAGGCATCGGGGGTCGCGCTCCCTCACCATAGAAAAACCAACTCTCACTCCCTTCCGGATGAAAGCGTACTAATCTCTGATAGCAGTCCACTGAAGCTCGATAGGTAGTCAGCACATCTATTCCCAGAATGCAATCAAAGTCGTCCATCGCCAGGACCATGAGATTCGCCAACAGAACGTTCCCTTCGAACTCTAAAGGGCAACCCATCACTAGACGCTTAGCCAAAGCAGATTGGCCCGTCGGAGTAGAAACAGACATCACTACGTCTAGTGTAATGCATGGTAACTTATGCCTCTTAACAAAACGTGCAGAAATGAAGGAATGAGATGCACCAGTGTCAATAAGTATAAGAGCAGGTATACCATAAAGCATAAATGTACTTGCGATGACTTTCTCATTCTCCTCCATAGCCTGATCATGTCTTAGGGCAAACACCTGGCCAGAAGCTCGTGGCCTCAAATGAGAACTCCCAGCAGACTGTCCCTGCGACCTCTGCTGAACGGTAGCCTGAGAACCAGATCCTGAACCAGATCCAGAACCGCCTCCCCCAGACAGTGGACAATCCCTCCGGATATGACCATTCTCTCCACAACGGAAACAAGCTCCAGAAGCTCTACGGCACTTGTCGGATGGATGGTTCTTCCCACAGTGATCACACTTGTCCTTCTTACCGAAACGGACAATACCTCCAGAACCAGAGGAAGAAGAAGATCCAGACTTCTTGAAAGTTTGGGCACGGGGACCCAAAGAACTAGCAGGTCTCGACTGAGAGAAAGACCTGTTCCGCCGAATGCTGTCCTCCGCCTGGTGACAACGGCTCACCAAACCCTCGTAGGACATGTCGTCACCAACCGCCACACGGTCATGGATCTCAGGGTTAAGGCCCTGAAGGAACAGATTATACTTCATCTCTGAGCTATCAGCAATCTCGGGGCAATAGGATAGCAGATCAAAGAACCTCTGCTGATACTCATCGATAGACATGGTTCCCTGTCGCAGACTCAGTAGCTCGCCTGCCTTCGACTGTCGGAGTGCAGGAGGAAAATACCGCTTTTGGAAAGCTGTGCGAAACTCGGCCCAGGTGGCCACTCCTCTCGCCGCAACAAAAGGTGCAGAAGTAAACCTCCACCACCTGCGCGCACGCCCATCCAGAAGCTAGCCAAGGGTCTCCACCTTCTGCTCAACGGTGCATTGGAAAGTCTGAAAATTCGTCTCCATGCGGTCTAACCAGTTCTCCGCATCCTCCGGAGACTCACCTCCAACTAAGGGCTTAGGACCCATAGCTAAGAATCGACGCACAGTGAAACGCTCGTCGTCATGGTGACGATGACGCCGTTCTCGACGAGGCTCCCGGTCGGCATCACCCCAACGCCCACCAACACTGCCATGAGAACTCTGGTCGTCACGATTTGACATCTACAAAAATACCTCAAGATGAGACTAAATCCCAAGAAATCTTTTGCATGCTCTGATACCATAAATGTAGTGACCCTTACCCGGATCACCTACTAAACAGAACTTAGGCATGCAATTAACTTAATAAAACAGATATCAGAATAAAACTGCGGAAACCAATAACATTATACAATCCCAAGTAAAGGAATCTGTAATTATCCAATATTATACAATCAAATCGAATAGCTGTATAAACCCAAACAACAATAATAAAACCTAGACGAAGCTCCAGCTGGCCAACCACTGACTAGCCCCTCCTGGATCCACCCTCCTCGTCCAATCGCAAACCTGCCCCATGGAATAGGGTGTCCAGAAAATACAGAGTACGAGACGTGAGCATAAAACGCTCAGTGCGAGAGTATGAGTATACATCCATGCAAAGTGAACTCCCTATAGACTCGAGGTCAAGGATCAGATAACAGAGACAGACCGGGCCCTGGTATGTAGCACGCTGTGCCGTCGCTTCAGGAGGTGGCTCCCATACCGAGATAACTGTGGATACGCCGGACCCAAATCGATGGAAGTCCATCCACTAACAGGATAGGGTACAACCCTACTACAGACATCTCGAAGGAGATACAGCAAGATGCAAATGAATGCAGCATAATATCATGGAATATAAATCATGCAGTCACATAATACATGCATACTCAGTCAGGATATCTCGAACAGTACTTCCGTACCTCAAATACCAGGTAGGCACTACCAGCTCTAAGTCCAAGCCTAAAGTCCGCCTACACAGCGAAATGATACTACTATCATTACAGTGCTCTAAAAGCCTTAACTAAGCTATTGCATACTCCTAAATATTTATAGGAAGCAAAAGCTATACCTTCGTCCGTCGTTAGCCCTTTGATGTCGATGCCTCCAGAACTTGGGCACAACTCCGCTACGACTACCGAACGTCTAGACGACTCCCAGTTCAAGCCTAGGAAGGCTAGAACAACTCGAATATGACTAGAAATAGAGAGGAAATCCGGAATTGGCAAGGAGAAATGAAGCCTCGGCCTTCTATTTATAGACAATGATCGGAACTTCCGATCCTTGATCGGAACGTCCGAACCTCGATCGGAACGTCCGATCCTGCCATCGGAGCTTCCGAAGATCCTGATCTGCCACATGTCAAAATATCACTTGATGACTCCGGATAGGGGTGATCGGAACGTCCAATCCTGATCGGAGCTTCCGATCCAGCCACACGTCATGGATGACGTAATATCATCGGTGCCTCCGATCCTCATCGGAGCTTCCGATCCCGATCGGAGCTTCCGATCGTCCCTTCGGAGCTTCCGATCCGTCCGATGCCTAATTGAATTAATTAGCATTAATCCTTTAATTACTCAATTAGGGCATGGGCTACTACACACAGCCTCAGCAACAGAATAGAGCAGGAGGTAGTCAAGAAACGAATCAACCTCCAAGACAACAAGCTCGAGTCTTTTCCTTGACTGAAGAGCAGGCTCAGGCAGCACCTGATGACGTTATAGCAGGTAACTGTACTCTCTGTGGTTATCCTGCTTATGTGTTAGTAGATACAGGTGCATCCCATACGTTTATATCTGAACAATTTGCTACATTACATGCATTGCCTGTTGAGTCATTATCTGCTGTAGTATCTATATCTTCACCTTTGGGGAGCGGTATAGTATCAGTGAAATATGTCAGAAATTGTATACTACAGTTTGAAGGTAATGTGATAGAAATAGACTGTATTGTGCTTGGGTTGTCAGACTTTGATTGCATTATCGGAATCGATATGTTAACCAAGTACAGGGCTACCATAGACTGTTTTCAGAAGGTTGTGAGATTCAGACCAGAAATGGCAGGGGAATGGAAATTCTATGGTAAAAGTTCGAGATCTCGAATACCTTTGATATCAGTTCTATCTATGACTCGTTTATTGCAGAAAGGGGCAGAGGGATTCCTTGTTTATGCAGTAGATGTGTTGAAAACTAGCCCAGAATTGGCAGATCTGCCAGTGGTTAGTGAGTTTGCTGATGTCATTCCAAACAAAATTTTGGGATTACCTCTAGCTCGAGAGATAGACTTCGGTATTGAATTGATGCCAGGTACGTTACCGATTTCTAAAGCACCTTACAGAATGGCACAAATTGAATTGAAAGAATTAAAAGAACAACTTGAAGATCTCTTAGCAAAAGGGTATATTAGACCGAGTGTTTCACCCTGGGGCACTCCGGTTTTATTTGTACGAAAGAAAGACGGCTCAATGAGACTTTGCATTGAATACACGCAACTAAACAAGGCAACGGTAAAGAATAAATATCCATTGCCTAGAATAGATGATTTGTTTGACCAGTTGCAGGGTTCCTCAGTGTATTCCAAGATTGATTTGAGATCCGGATATCATCAGTTGAGAGTTCGGGATGAAGATATACCGAAGACCGCATTTAGAACGAGGTATGGTCATTTTGAGATTATCGTTATGCCGTTTGGTCTGACGAATGCTCCAGCAGTATTTATGGTTCTTATGAATAGGGTATTTTAGAAATATCACGATGACTTTGTTATTATCTTTATTGACGATATTCTGATTTATTCTAAGAATCTGTGTGATCATGCCGAGCATCTCAAAATTATTTTAAAGACTTTGAGAACAGAAAAGTTGCATGCCAAACTGTCAAAGTGTGAATTCTGGTTGAAGAGAGTGGTCTTCCTTGGGCATATTATATCCGGAGATGGGATTTCTGTTGATCTTAGCAAGATTGAAGCTGTGATCAGTTGGCCTAGACCGACATCTGTACCAGAGATACGGAATTTTATGGGCTTAGCAGGTTATTATCGCAGATTTATTAAATATTTCTCCAGTATTGCCAAGCCTATTACTCAGTTGACTCAGAAGAATGCACCATATGTCTGGACTGAAGCATGTGAAGCCAGTTTCCTTGAGTTGAAGAAGAGATTGACGAGTGCACCAGTTTTGACTATTCCTTCAGGTACTGGTGATTTTACTGTATATTGTGATTCTTCTCACAGGGGATTAGGTTGTGTGCTTATGCAGCGAGGACATGTCATTGCTTATGCCTCGAGACAGTTGAAACCACACGAAACCAGATATCCTATCCATGACCTGGAACTTGCAGCCATCGTATTTGCATTGAAGATATGGCGACATTATCTATATGGTGAGAAGTTTTAAATTTATTCAGATCATAAAAGTTTGAAATATCTATTTTCACAGTCTGAACTGAATATGAGGCAACAAAGATGGCTAGATTTACTGAAAGATTTTGACTGTGAGATCAAATATTATCCGGGAAATTCCAATGCAGCTGCAGATGCCTTGAGTAGAAAGTATGTGCCTTATCCTTATCTACGATAGGTATCACTAAATTGGTAGAAGATTTCTGTGTTTCTGGATTGATATTGGAAACATATATGAAGTTTATCATAATTTGTGCACTTCAAGCTGAGCCAGAAATGTTGGTTAGAATTAAAGAAGCACAAAGAAGTGATCAGAGTATTCAGAAGTCCGTTGACACGGTCATATCAAGGCATCAGTCTGAATACAAGGTTAGTGTAGATGGTGTTTTATATGTGAATAACAGACTTGTTGTTCCAGATATTTTAGATTTGAAACAGCTGATATTGAAAGAGGCTCATTGCAGCAGATACAGTGTTCATTCTGGTGGCAAAAAAATATACAATGATTTGAAAACTCAGTATTGGTGGAAGCAGATGAAATCTGATGTTACAGAGTTTGTATCTCGTTGTATGAATTTCCAGCAGGTAAAGGCCGAAAGAAAGAAACCAGGTGGTTTATTGCATAGCTTACCTATTCCAGAATGGAAGTGGGATCATATTTCTATGGATTTTGTAACAAAGCTACCGCGTTCATCCAGAGGTTGTGATGCTGTTTGGGTAGTTATGACGAAATCAGCCTGTTTTATTTCGTACAAAATGACATACAGGCACGACCAGATGGCAGAGATTTATGTCAGAGAAGTTGTAAGATTACATGGTGTGCCTAAATCTATCGTTTCAGATCGAGACCCTAGATTTACATCGAACTTTTGGCACAGCTTGCAGCAAGCTCTTGGTACTCGATTGCACTTGAGTACTGCGTATCATCCTCAGACTGACGAACAGTCAGAGCGGACTATCCAGACACTCTAGGATATGCTTAGAGCTGTAGTGCTAGATTTTGGCACTAGTTGGCAAGATTCACTACCACTTGGGATGATATCTCAGAAACATCTGATATTTGGCCAGATATGATTTCAGAGATGACCGAGAAAATAAGACTGATTCAGTAAAGAATGAAGACAGCACAAGATCGACAAGCCAAGTATGCAAATGTTCGATGCAGGCCTTTGTGTTTTGAACAAGGAGACCGAGTGTTCTTGAAGATTTCTCCATTCAGAGGCACTGTTAGATTTGGCAAGCAAGGGAAGTTATCTCCAAGATTTATTGGTCCATATGAGATTCTCGAGAAGATAGGCAATCATGCCTATAGACTTGCTCTTCCTCCAGCTCTTTTTGGAATACATGATGTCTTTCATGTTTCTATGCTGCGGAAGTATAAGCCTGATATTTCTCATGTTCTCCAGATAGATGAAGCAGAATTAGATGAGACTCTGAGTTACTTTGAGAAGCCGATACAGATACTTGATCAGAAAGAAAAACAACTCAGAAACAAGATTGTTCCTTTGAGGCCCCGATTCTAAACATCTAATCTCGAAATTAAACAACAATAGGGCAATTAAGATCCAAGATTAAAAGTAATAAAAAATAATTTTTTTTTAAAAGGTGAACAGTGCCCGCTCGATCGGTTAATTCTTACCGATCGAGCGGCCACACTCTATCAAGCCACTGCCCAGAAAAATCGGGACGCCCGCTCGATCGGTGAAGTCTTATCGATCGAGCGGCCAACAAAATTCAACTTTCTGCCTCTGTACAGGGGTGCTCGCTCGATCGGTATAATTCCACCGATCGAGCGAGACACTCTGCACCAGAAAAATAACTGGTTTTCTTTCTTTCTTTCAATCCAAACTCAACTCAATCGATACGACAACAAGATAAATTCCATTCAACATGATATACAAGTATTCAATTCTAAGTTCATACAATCTTCAATATATCAAGCATGCTTTAATCTAGTTTGAACATATACAACTACAAAAAGGAGTTCGAAAACGTAAACGACTCCTAAACATTAAAGCCTCACTTCTATCATCTCAACCACCTAGTCATGCTGCCTCTGACTCGGTCCTGCCCCACCTGTTGCCAAGTACACATACAAACAAAGACAACAACCGGATAATCCGGTGAGAATACAATTCCCAGTAAAATAGACTATCATGCATATCAATTAAAACACATGAAGACATGACATGTATCAATTTCCAAATATCTATCGCATCAATATAAATCAAGTAATTCATCCAAGTACTAAATTAAAATGATATGCATGTCTTTAAAACTTCTGGATTATCAGACTCAGATAATCACTAGGAATTCTTCTCTCTTTCTTTCTTCGATTTTGGATCCCGAGGTTAAAATATCCAACAATCACACCGAACTCCCCTATCGAGGTGGACGAGGCATATTTTAATCCTCTAGACTCCAGAGCATTATAGAGAGTTTAATTGACAAGGTATAAAATCTCCAACCAAGTCACTCAACTACAATCTCTAGATCGTCTAATCAAATTGAAATGAATCGAGGATCAATATGAATGCATATGTCATCTCATGCATTCTAATATCATTTCAATCATCAGTTCATATAAGCATTCAATCATGCTTTCATTCATCAATTCAAATAATCATTCAAACATGATTTCGTCAATATAAATGCAGATATAATCTCATGCATTCAAATAAACATTCAATCAAGCAAGTATGTGATTTCTTCGGAACACTCGAATAAAGTCTAATTCGAGTTAATCGTTCCATTCAAGTCTAAGTCATCTTTTACCTTATTCTCTTCGAAGGTACTGAAATCTGAAAATCAATAATAAGTATAATAATCAATATCCAAACAAATTCATTCAAAACTCAATCAACTTCTTCAATCGATAAATAAGAAAAATGATACTATACCGACTCCAATCTTCCAACTGACCAAAGCTGCTACCTCGCAACTCTTCTGACTTCAATTCAATCTATCATAAGAAGTCAATAGGATCAATATCGACATCCAAAATCTCAATCAAACTCGATACGATCAAAATATTGAACGAAGTCCCAAACTCAAACTGACGGCATAACGGCTATAAACTGATCAAACCGGAAACGCAGACACAAGATATCAATTCAATAAACTCATAATCATCTCAATATCATCAAAACAATTCAAATTCTTCAAATCTAAAATCTGCACTTTCGAAATAATCTTCCAAAAATCAAAACAATTCCGAACGACGCTCTACTTCAAAACCAACAGAGAATAAACGATCAGAACTCTGCCAAGATCAACATACTCCAAACTCAATCGATTCTAACAACATCCGAAAATAGAAGTCTAGCTGATCGAAGAAAAACTTACTATATAACGAAGCTCTCGCAGACGTGATCGCTAATCTGCCTTCAGAAATAAATTCCAACGGACGAATCGACAAAAACGGAGAATTCCAAAGCTTGAAACTCACTTTCCTCTTAACAATGGAGGAAGAAGGCGAGATGGGGGAGGAGAGAATGGAGGAGACCAAGTCAAATCCCTTATAAATATCTAACAAAACCCATTTTTGCATTTTAGTCCCTAAAAATTCCAAAAATTGCATTCTAGTCCCTGATCAAAATCGAATCGGCCCTCGACTTCTAAAATCTCTGATTATCTCAAATAAAGTCCATTAAGATAATTTTGGGGCGTTACAATTCTCCCCCTATAAGAATCGATTTCGCCCTCGAAATCAATCACTGTTCTATCACAAGGTCGAGGATAAAGTCAAAGGACTGCAATAAGAATTTACATCTCGGAACTAAGTCCAGAATCTTCTTCCAATCAAACCCTGAATCGTTCTTTTCAAACCGTTCGACATCTCAAACAATCAGAGGATGCCAGAAACTCTAGTCGATTACTTCATCAATACTCCATCCGTCTATCAAAAGTCAACACATCGTCGTCAGAAAATTCTTCTAAACTCAGACACAATTCGAATCATCTTTCGTTCTAACTCAAGAGACACTGAAAGTTCATCTCAAACGGAAGGAGATCTTCATTTCTCCTCGTACAACTTCTATAATGTGTCTCCAATAACTCGTCAAACTCTGTCGTTGCAAGAAATTTCCACAAACAACAAGAATTCTGTCAACTAGTGCTAAGTCGAGCAATACTACTCAATGCAATTTTTCTAAAGTTTGACTCATCTGATCTGGCTGTACGTCGTTCTCAAGAATCTCTATCTAGACTGACAGACTTCGGCAATTCATGAAATCTGACAACCTCTGACAAGATATCAATTCTCTGTTCTTCATAAAAATCATTCTGTACAGAAAACTGTAATGGATCCTGTTTATCGGTCAATCAAAATCAGACAGTAGATAAAATAAGAACAAATTCTTCGGTTCTAAACATCAATTGCTGCATTCACTTCTTCTGCTAAAAAGATTCAAAACAGAAATCTCAATAAGAAAAAAACCAAGTACTGCAATATCATCAGTACTGAAACTCAGAATATAGAAGAACGGATAATCAGAAATTCCATCATCAGATAAACAGATCAAAGAAATTCATTCGTTCCGCTCAGAATTTCAAACATCAAGATTAGTCTACAACTGATCAGCGTACAATTCTGAAAAGATTGTCGAAAACTCTATACGATCAGTACAATTCTCATATCCAGAAAATAGGAATTCATCAATAAGAACTCCTAATCTCAACTCATACTTCTGAGAGATTCGGTCAACAGAAAATTCTTCAACAATACAGGAGTATTCGTCAAAACAAACGGCCTGTCAAAAGTTTGAAACGGCCGTACCTCAATTCGGAAATGATTCTGAGAAAAATTCTCTTCACGAACTTCCTGAAGATAAAATTCGGATCTCCATTCAGTGTCGAACTCGTTCTGACAATCGGGACCAAACTAGAAGTTCATTCTGAACAACTTCAGTCGTTCAATAACCACTGGCACATCAACCAGTTCAGGTTACAATTCAAAACATCAACTGTAAAGCTTCGAGAGTTCGTTCATACTATTCTGTAACATCAGTCAATCTACAGAATAAATCAAGAATTCTTAGAATCGAGAATTCTTAACGGAGTATTCCATCACTCGCTCAACGATACTCAGATAACATTTCATCTCGAACTCAACAAAGTAGTCTTACTACTAAAATCAATGAATTGTGATCCCAAATCCATTCTGAATCAGAATAGACTGTACAACAGAAAATTGGATTGTTCTCTTTTTGACTACTGACAGTTCACAACATCAGAAACTATACTTCAAATCTCATACTTCATCATCCTCTATTCAATTTGATTCCTCAATTTATCAACAAACATCTTCCGATCATCTGGAAGAACTCCGAATAAACTTCAAAGTGCCAAACTCCTGATACTCTGTCTCAAACCGAAACATCTGGCACCACAAAAGTTATTCGCTAATATTGCATCAATAAAAACTTGAAACTCAGATTATACTCAGATCTGATCTATCTTCATCGGATTCTGAAAGGTAGAATCAGATTCCAAAGCGTTATCAATCTTCCCAATCAACTCTGGTTCGATGTCGAATGAAGGATTCAAGATAAACGTTCCATCTTTTCCAGACTCTAACAAAAGTGCAGCAATCATCTATCAAGCAGACAACTGAAGTAGATAAAATAAGATCAGATCATACATCTTACAATTGTAGCTGTTACCATCAGTTCTCCGGATAATAATAAAATTCGCAGTCAGATTAATCATCCTCTATAACTCTCTTTCCCAACTCATAATCAGTTCGAACTGCGACAATCAAAACTTCTATCTTCCAAGATCAGAATAGATTACTGAAATCTTCCAAGCAATAAGATCTGCGAGAGATTCAAATCGGAACTAACATTGCGTTTCGAGCGTCTTCAAATTCTTCGATGATCAAGATAATAAAGATTTCTTCTGAACAAGAATAAGTCTCGAAACTCAATAAGAAGAAGTGCAAAGCACCAAAAGATCATCAAAGATACAACTTAATAGAAGAGCATAATCTGTTGAGTATTCGTCTAATCAACAATAAGAATTCCTCAAAGGATTCGCGATAGAACTCGCTAAATCCAAGAATCTTTAATTTCAGATAAGGACGTCGATCCAAATCAATTCATAACTGCTCTAGTCTTGAGGTATTCAATAAAATTCCATCTTCCCAGAGAAAAGATCGAGGAAAATACCACTCGGTCTCACGAGATTCAGACATCAAAAGAATAACATAATTGATCGACATGCAAATCTGCGAACAATTCTTAAAGAATCTGAAAGATCAATACGGATCTTCGAAGGATAAAAGATTCATCGATAAGAATACTCAAGAACTCATCTACAAACCTCTGGAAGATTCGGTTCAAAGGACTCATAAACATTGCAGATGCAATTCCAATTCAATCTGTACGATAAAATTCAAACCGGTCGTACCTCATTCCGAACTCAATCTCTGAAACTTCTTCCCTTCAGATTATTAGTCGATGATGTCTGATCTAAAATAAATGCTGAACTCATCCTCTCGACTCGAAGGCAAATCTGGAATCTCAACCAGAACAACATCAACAAACTTAACATCTCTGTTAAAACAACCAACACGGGCTGATTGAAGACATCATCTACATACATCAAACATTCCTCCGTACTATTCTGTAACAAACGGTAATCAACAATAAATAAGAAAGGAATTCTTAATTCAGGAGTTTTACCGGAGGAAATTCATTCGTCTATCGTCTCAGATCTGAATCTGGCAACTGTCTGAAATCAACCTCGGTTGCCCTATACTCGGTTAATAAACTACATCGATAATATAATCAAATCTGATAATCGAAGTATAGTACTGTTCAGTGCAATCAACTCCCATCGAATCAAAGTTCAAAAATTCGAACTAAACTCACCAGAACTAATTCAGATACTCAAATGTAGAGGAAGTATTAATCTAACTTCTCAATAAGAAGAAAAAGTTGCATCAATATCTAACAGCAAAAGAGTCGAAAGACTAGAATCGAACAGTTACCTGCTTCATCATCGCCAAGAGCAGTTAGAGTCTGTGAATCCTCGAGCAAGTACTACAGTCTTTCGCAGGAATTTGGATTTAAACAAACTCTACGAAACGATCAAACCTTGTTTCTCTAAGGCTTTCTTCTTCGATATCCACCATTTTTGCAATACCTTGCAGTTGGTAACCAATTAATTGAATCCGTCGTTCATCAGTGTAGTTTAAAAGAATCAAACAACTGATCGATCTCTTCTAGTCCGCTTTCACACCTAAACTCATTCTCAGAACTCCTTAGAGTTGAAGGCTAAAAGACTGAAATCTTATCAGCAATGCTTCCATCAGTTCAGTCACAGAACAATTCTGTACAACCGAGTTCGCTACTAGTTTAATCCTGTTCAAAACTTTCCGAGTAGAAAAATCTGATTCAAGAGGATTAGGACACAACATCTCAAATACATCTATCCGGTGTCCAACAACCTCAGCTCGACATACTCATTCGATCTCTAGAGTATTCAGTGCAACCAGTAACTCGAAATAGTTCGTATCTCAAATAATTCATGCCTTAAAATTTAAATCACATATCCAAGTAATTCAAATAATTCTCAATCATAAAGCATGCTCGCACTGTATTTAATAAATCAATTAAATAACTCAAACACATGCGAGAAGCCAGTTCAAGCGGACTCGATCTACCCGCTCACTCTAGTTAAGTCCAAGAATCTTATCTCTCTGATACTACTTAATGTGAGGCCTCGATTCTAAACATCTAATCTCGAAATTAAACAACAATAGGGCAATTAAGATCCAAGATTAAAAGTAATAAAAAATAATTTTTTTTTAAAAGGTGAACAGTGCCCGCTCGATCGGTTAATTCTTACCGATCGAGCGGCCACACTCTATCAAGCCACTGCCCAGAAAAATCGGGACGCCCGCTCGATCGGAGAAGTCTTACCGATCGAGCGGCCAACAAAATTCAACCTTCTGCCTCTGTGTAGCGACCCTTCCCGGATCCGCTATCTAATTAGAGTTAATAGCATAATTAAACATGCATTAAATAAATCGCTGCGGAAGACATAAATAAAAACAGACCGGCAGAATACAACCGGTTAAATAAATTCGATTTATACAACCAAATCAAATAAATAGCCTAAAGGCAAAACCTACAGCTAATCCTGCTGTCTTCACTGGTTACTGACTACTCCAAGCTCCTGGTGCTCAATCCTGCACCTACACCTGCCCCGTCGAATGGGGTGTCCAGATACACAGAAAAGACTGGACGTGAGCTCTAAGCTCAATACGAAAGCACTGGGTAAAACATACTAATATGATGCATGCAAATGATAGGGTATCCATATCTGGGATAACTGTATATAACTGCTCAGTAAAGGCGCCTAGGACATGAGTGGTACAACCCGGGGAGCAAACCCTGCGTACACTGCTCATTTCTATAGGACGTGGACTGTGTCCCGAGATGCTAACTACCCATGACCCTGAAAGAGTGGGTGCCCGGTGAGCCAACTTGTGGCTAAGGGCTTTTATGACTCTATGTATAAACAATCTTTTGTTTAATATAATTTACACTTTTATAATGGCGTTTACTTTATCTTTTATCATATTATTATGTTGTGACATACTATAAGATGTTTAGATGAAGACCTTGAATATACTATAGTGTATGTAAGATGTGGTGGCACATGGGGATGGCTATCATGAAACACATCTTATAGTCACTGTATATTCTAAACAGTTCCTAGTCAATTGAGCCGTCCGTTAATAAGGATAAGGATCGCTCGAGATTGAGACTAGCATTTGCGATGCCGAGTACCACGTTTCATTGGTATGGAACATAGAGATGTTCAAAGCATGCAAATGGATATTCATACGATGAATGATCGAACTACCCTATCCGGACTTTCCAAGTGGTTATCACTTATCGAGTGGATAAAGTCCGCGGTTTTGGTTGTACACCATTAGTCCTTACTACTTGAAACATCATTGATACTCTATATGCTAGTACTGTACTTTGACTCGTTTACCAACTCTATTGGGGTCATCAGGTGTCGGGATTGGGTACAGATACGACACATATAGGAGTCGATGCTTTGTTGTCAAGGATTCACCACATACTTGCTAGTGTGGATATCCTATGCAATCTGAGGAGATATTAGTGTGACGAATCTCTGGCCAGAGTACATGATGTGTTTTAAGAAATGGTTTCTTAGTAGCACATGCGATGTCAATATTTGATCTTCAAGATGCATTGCATAGTTATCGAATCTCGAACGACTCTCGATTTACCAATGGTTGTTGATTCGATCGGGATATATGGATGAAGGGACCGTACTGTACGCTAACCAAAATTTATTGGTTCTTGCAGGCACTATCAGTGATACCTAGGGAATCATGGGGCGATGTTGCTAGGCGCTCTTACCATGATTCGATGGGCAAGTCGGAAATTGTTGTTCCGAGTCACAAGGAGTTGTGAGCCCACAGCTAGCTGTATCCCTGAACCATTGAGGGTCACACAAGTAATGGATTTTTAATCCCCGTTGAGATAGTTAAATTTAAAGAGTTAAATTTAATGAACAAAGAAGTAGGACTTCTTATATCAGAGTAGAAGAGTAAGATTTTCTAAAATGACATAGGGATGGGCATTTTTGGAAATCACTGAATTCGGATTCAGAAAATTTATCTTGACTTTAAAAGATGCAGAAATGGTTTCTGTGAACATTGGTGAAATTGGTTTATCAATCTGAGTCACGATGAATTTTATATTAATTTCTGAACATGCGGGCTTTGCTTGTCAGGCTTGAACTTATGACTAATGGGCCCTAAGATGTTAGCAGCCCACATTATAAATAAGTTATTGCAGTACAGAAATTACATAACAGAGGTCACAAAATTTTCGAAAACCCTAGATGTTTTTCTCTAGTGGCCGCCGCCCCCTCCTCTCTCTGTCGAAAATTCCAGCCTGTGAATTTTGAATTTGCAGTCTAGTTTAACAGATCAAATTCGTTAATTCTCTTCGTAGAAACTTCTGATAGATTTTCTAGTGCAATCTATCAGAGGGATTAAACTTCTGTTCGTGGACCTGATTAAAGAATTGTTCGTCCATCAGTTCCTGAGATATACAACAAGAGCAGAGTAATCTGTTGGTGTCCATAATCTCGTTTCGAGATTCAAGGTAAAAATTTAATAGTTATTTAATTTTTACACGCACAATTTAATCGTAAAGTTTTGATACCCATGATATGGAATCGTTCCATATAAAATTTTAAAACTTCCGCTTGCACCGGGTATCAATTCTGATTGATCTGAACACAGTTTTCCAACAGTGGTATCAGAGCCAGGTTGCTCAGATCAAGCGATTAAATTAATCGATTCTACAAAATTTTTAAGCCTCGATTTTTGAAACAAAACAAATTTTAAAAATTAAATTTTTGACGGGCAAAACACGGGCAGCGATTGGATCGCTGCCCAAGGGGCAGTGACGGGCTGCCTGGCCCGAGCCCCTTTTGGGGCGTGGGCTGCCCGGGATCTTCCCGGGCGGCCCGGGAAAATTAATTTTTTTATTTTTAATTAAAATTTTAATATGTTAAAATTCTAATTTTGGTCCGATCGAAAATTGTTTTTGATTGGTCCACGAGGCGTCGGATCGAATTGTTCGAGTCCGAAAATTTTAAAATTGATTTTTGGATAAATTTGAATTTTTGGAAAATTTATAGATTTTATCCGTTAAATCAGATTTTATGAAATTAATTATTTTTGGTACAATTGATGATAAGATATGATCTTATGGAAATATTGAGTAAAATATGATTTTATGTATAAAATTGGATTTTATATGTAAAATATGATTTTATTTGATAAAAAGATAAAATATGATTTTGTATATAAAATAAGATTTTATATATGGAATATGATTTTATCCTTTTTATTTTAATTGTCATTGCATGTTATCCAATAAATTAATTTTGAATTAAATATTATTGGATAAGGATGATCGATTGCCATGACCAATTTTGTAGGTGTATATTAGGGAATTTACATATGGCCCGTTCCCACCCCTTAAAATGTATCCCCTACTTGTCATAGTTATTTATTGTAAATACATTATACTTAGTGAGAGATGAAGATTTGAAGACGGAGGTGGGCCCAGCAGACAATAAAGACTGAAGAAATGTAAATTGGAAGCACAATGTAATAGGATTGCATTGCATACTTGCATATCACCTAGGATTGGACTTAGACTCGTGATTGGCAACCACGGGTCGATTAGTAATGGAATCGATCATCCTAAAATATAATATATGATATTATCGTTGTATGCATGTTTAGACTAAATTGTATGAATCCCGCAAGCATACAAATTTTAAATGATGAGACAAATTTTCAAAATTAAAATCCCTCATTTTAAATATGATTTAAAATTGATATCAAGATAAATAAAGAAAATTTAAATATTTTTTAAATATTCCTACCTTCCATCAACGATCAATGTATGAGATGCTACCCGCGGATACGTTCCGGCTCATATTATTGGGGGGGCCCGTTCGTCGGAAAGCTGTACATTGGATCGACACATGTTGTAAGTTGGGTGGAACTCCCATGGGATTTGCTCATATTATTGGGTATCCACATGGCGACCGTCCATCACAACTTAATATTGATGGGTCATCTTGACGTGTCACAATAAACGGCGTCATATTATTGGGCCCTTATTGGACATGAGGTAAAAACGTGGAGGTTGCTTTGGAAGCAATTGGGCTCTACCTTTTGAAAATTATGGTTGGCTGATATTATTCGGGACCATAGTTTGTCAATTGGACTCCATGTTCCCACTAAGGAAAACAGTTTCCCGTTTTCACTAGAGGATAGTGAAATCGTTAAAATAGTGGGAGTAAGATTCATAAAATAAATTTCGCCTATTTTATGTCTTAGTAAATTAATTAAACAATCACTGATTATTGTCTGTTTCTTTTCAGTATTTCATTAAGATGAATTCACGCAATCCACTATTCTCTATTCTCGAACAAAATAAACTGACAGGCGCAAACTATACGGAATGGTTCCGTAAGTTGAAGATTGTCTTGACCTCGGAGAAGATTCTCTACGTGTTAGAAAAATATCCTCCGAAGGAAGCACCAGCTGATATAAGTCCGGAAGAGTTGGCCAAACTTGATATATGGTGGGACCATGATATCAAGGCCAAATGCTATATGCAAGCTTCGATGTCTGGTGAACTCCAGAGGCGATTTGAGGATACCGTGAATGCTGCTGACATTCACGTACAACTCAAGGAACTTTTTTTGGCTCGATCGAGAGCTGAAAGGTTCGCTACTGTAAAAGAGTTAATGATGTGTCGCATGCGTGAAGGGACTTCGGTCCGTGATCATGGGGTACGCGTGATTTGGCTCATTCAAAAGTTGGTAACGCTTGATTTGGTATTGGAGCATGAACTCAATGTGGACTTATTACTTCTCTCTCTTCCTTCATCGTTTGACGGTTTTGTGGTGAATTTCAATATGAACAAGATAGAGGCCTCCCTTAAAGAGATGGTCAATATGCTTGTAACATATGAAGCCACATTAAAGAAGGATAAACCAGTTCTCTTGGTGGGCTCCTCTTCTTCAGCGAAGAAGGGGCCAAGTACAAAGGGTAAGAAACGTTCTGCCCCATCCAAGAAAACCGGACCCGAGAAGAAGAACAAGACAAAGTCTTCAAACATGGAAAAGTCCAAGGATGTTTGCCATCACTGCAAAAAACCCGATCATTGGAAACGTAACTGCAAGGAATATCTAGAGCAGTTGCGAACTGCGAAGGGTATGTTTTATATTGAAATAAATGTTTCACTTAATACGACTTCTTGGGTATTGGATACCGGATGTGGATCTCACATTTGCAATGATTTGCAGGTGATGACAAGAAGTCGCAAGCTTAGAATGGGTGAGACCCAGCTGAGGCTCGGAAATGGTTCTAGAGTTGAAGTCAAAGCTGTGGGAGACGTTTATTTAATTTTGCAGAACGATTTTAAGTTACTTTTGAGAGATGTTTTATTTGTTCCAGATTTGATTAAAAACATTATTTCTGTTTCTATGCTTGATAGAGATGGTTTTTCTTGCAATTTTGTGAATAGGATTTGCAATATTTACAAGAATGAATGTTTGATTGAAAATGGACAACTTGAAAACGATCTATATAACTTAGAATTAAAAGACGTTCCAATAAATTATGTTGATAAACCGGTAACAACGAACAAAAGGAAAATCGATAGTCAAAACCCGGCAAACCTTTGGCATGCTAGGCTAGGTCATATTTCCTCAAGAAGGATGAACAAGATAGTGGGAGAGGGCATGTTTGATATGTCTGATATTAACTCTCTACCTACTTGTGAATCCTGCCTGAAAGGAAAAATGACTAAATCTCCATTTAAGGGGAAACCTGAGCGTAGTCAAAATCTGTTGGATTTGATCCATACAGATGTTTGTGGTCCATTTAGAATTGGTACTCAATTTGGCCACACCTACTTCATTACCTTTACTGATGATTATTCAAGGTAAGGGTATTTATATTTAATGAAATATAAGTCTGAAGCATTTGAAAAGTTCAAAGAATTCAAGGCTGAAGTAGAAAACAAGCTAGGTAAAAGTATTAAAGCATTTCAATCGGATCGAGGTGGAGAATACTTAAGTACCGAGTTTTTGGACTATCTTAAAGAGAATGAGATTCTCTCTCAGTGGACTCCTCCTATGACACCTCAGCTGAATGGTGTATCGGAGCATCGTAATCGAACTTTGTTGGACATGGTTCGATCCATGATGAGCTTCACTGAGCTTCCACCTTCGTTTTGGGGCTACGCGCTTGAAACGGAGGTATTGTTGTTGAACAACGTCCACACCAAAGCAGTAGATAAAACACCATACGAGTTATGGAATGGCAAAGCTCCTAAGTATTCGTACTTGAGGATTTGGGGATGTCCTGCTTACGTGAAGCAGACAGTGGGAGATAAGTTGGATAGTCGATCCACCTTATGTTATTTTGTAGGGTATCCGTAGAATTCAATCGGATATTATTTCTATCATCCTACTGAAACAAAAGTGTTTGTTTCAAGGAATGCCACCTTCTTGGAGAAGGAGTTCTTATTGGATAAGAAAGGCAAGATGATGGAACTCAAAGAAATTCGAGAAGAACCCAAGATAAAAAATAATGATCCTACACCTCAGGAACCATTGATGGACACGCCTATACCTAGAAGATCCGAGAGGACTTCTAGACCTCCTATTCGATATGGTCTTCTTCTTGAAGGGGATCAAGATGAACCCGACGTTGGATGTGATCCAAGAAACTTCAAGGAAGCAATTTCTGATGCGGATTCAAATTTATGGCTTGAAGTTATGCAGTCGGAAATAGATTCGATGCATACAAACCAAGTTTGGTCTTTAGTAGATCCTCCCGATGGAATTGTTCCAATAGGGTGTAAATGGATCTACAAGAGAAAGCTTGGGCCTGATGGTAAGGTATTGACCTACAAGTCACGATTGGTGGCGAAAGGTTATACTCAAAGACAAGCAGTTGACTATGATGAAACCTTTTCACCAGTTGCAATGTTCAAGTCCATAAGAATCCTTATTGCCCTAGCTGCTTGGTATGACTATGAGATATGGAAAATGGATGTGAAGACTGCATTTCTTAATGGAAACATTAAGGAAGAGATCTACATGACGCAGCCTAAGGGATACACATCCATGGGAAGCGAGCATAAGGTATGTAAGATTCAGAGATCAATCTATGGTCTCAAACAAGCATCAAGAAGTTGGAACCAGAAATTTGATGAAACAATAAAGGATTTTGGTTTCATCAAGAACCCGGAGGAACCGTGCGTGTACAAGAAAGTAGTTAAGGATGCTGTGACATTCTTAGTACTTTATGTTGATGACATCTTACTCATTGGGAATGATGTAGGGATGTTGCAGTCAACAAAGATATGGTTATCAGGTAGATTCTCGATGAAGGATTTGGGTGAGGCATCCTATATTCTAGGTACACAGATCTATAGAGATAGATCTAAAAGAATGATAGGACTCACTCAATCAACTTACATCGAAACCATATTGAAAAGGTTTTCAATGGATGGGTCCAAGAGAGGACATCTACCTATGTGTCATGGAGTTTCTCTATCCAAGTCCATGTGTCCCAAGACTGATGAAGAGATAGAGAAAATGACACATGTACCATATGCGTCAGCCATAGGTAGTATCATGTATGGGATGATATCTACCAGACCGGATGTAGCATTTGCTCTGAGTGTCACGAGCAGATATCAAGCCAATCCCGGTCAAATGCATTGGAAAGCCGTGAAGGACATTCTTAAGTACTTACGAAGGACTAAGAATATGTTCATGGTATATGGAGGAAGAGAACTAAAATTGGAAGGCTATACCGACTCTAGCTTCCAAAGTGACGTGGATGACTCGAAGTCAACCTCTGGATTTGTGTTCATGCTCAATGGGGGTGCTGTCTCTTGGAAGAGTTCCAAGCAGGACACCACAGCGGATTCCACCACTGAGGCAGAATACATTGCGGCATCAGCTGCTGCTAAAGAGGCCGTTTGGATGAGAAATTTCGTTCAAGAGTTGGGCGTCATTCCTGAAGCTGTTGGTCCAGTCCCGGTGTACTGTGACAACACGGGTGCCATTGCTCAGGCAAAGGAACCAAGGTCTCATCAAAGATCCAAACACGTACTGAGGAAATACCACATCATCCGGGAGATCGTGGAAAGAGGAGACATCATTGTCGAGAGAGTGGCCTCTGCAGAAAATATCGCTGATCCACTTACTAAGTCCTTTCCAGGACCATTATTTGACAAACATCGCGAAGCAATGGGACTGCGTAGTATGACTAGTTGGCTTTAGGGCAAGTGGGAGATTGAAAGAGTGGGTGCCCGGTGAGACAACTTGTGGCTAAGGGCTTTTATGACTCTATGTATAAACAATCTTTTGTTTAATATAATTCACACTTTTATAATGGCGTTTACATTATCTTTTATCATATTATTATGTTGTGACATACTATAAGATGTTTAGATGAAGACCTTGAATATACTATAGTGTATGTAAGATGTGGTGGCACATGGGGATGGCTATCATGAAACACATCTTATAGTCACTGTATATTCTAAACAGTTCCTAGTCGATTGAGCCGTCCGTTAATAAGGATAAGGATCGCTCGAGATTGATACTAGCATTTGCGATGCCGAGTACCACGTTTCATTGGTATGGAACATAGAGATGTTCAAAGAATGCAAATGGATATTCATACGATGAATGATCGAACTACCCTATCCGGACTTTCCAAGTGGTTATCACTTATCGAGTGGATAAAGTCCGCGGTTTTGGTTGTACACCATTAGTCCTTACTACTTGAAACATCATTGAGACTCTATATGCTAGTACTGTACTTTGACTCGTTTACCGACTCTATTGGGGTCATCAGGTGTCGGGATTGGGTACAGATACGACACATATAGGAGTCGATGCTTTGTTGTCAAGGATTCACCACATACTTGCTAGTGTGGATATCCTATGCAATCTGAAGAGATATTAGTGTGACGAATCTCTGGCCAGAGTACATGATGTGTTTTAAGAAATGGTTTCTTAGTAGCACATGCGATGTCACTATTTGATCTTCAAGATGCATTGCATAGTTATCGAATCTCGAACGAATCTCGATTTACCAATGGTTGTTGATTCGATCGGGATATATGGATGAAGGGACCGTACTGTACGCTAACCAAAATCTATTGGTTCTTGCAGGCACTATCAGTGATACCTAGGGAATCATGGGGCGATGTTGCTAGGCGCTCTTACCATGATTCGATGGGCAAGTCGGAAATTATTGTTCCGAGTCACAAGGAGCTGTGAGCCCACAGCTAGCTATATCCCTGAACCATTGAGGGTCACACAAGTAATGGATTTTTAATCCCCGTTGAGATAGTTAAATTTAAAGAGTTAAATTTAATGAACAAACAAGTAGGACTTCTTATATCAGAGTAGAAGAGTAAGATTTCCTAAAATGACATAGTGATGGGCATTTTTGGAAATCACTGAATTCGGATTCAAAAAATTTATCATGACTTTAAAAGATGCAGAAATGGTTTCTGTGCACATTGGTGAAATTGGTTTATCAATCTGAGTCACGATGAATTTTATATTAATTTCTGAACATGCGGGCTTTGCTTGTCAGGCTTGAACTTATGACTAATGGGCCCTAATATGTTAGCAGCCCACATTATAAATAATTTATTGCAGTACAGAAATTACATAACAGAGGTCACAAAATTTTTGAAAACCCTAGCTGTTTTTCTCTAGTGGCCGCCGCCCCCTCCTCTCTCTGTCGAAAATTCCAGCCTGTGAATTTTGAATTTGCAGTCTGGTTTAACGGATCAAATTCGTTAATTCTCTTCGTAGAAACTTCTGATAGATTTTCTAGTGAAATCTATCAGAGGGATTAAACTTCTGTTCGTGGACCTGATTGAATAATTGTTCGTCCATCAGTTCCTGGGATATACAACAAGAGCAGAGTAATCTGTTGGTGTCCATAATCTCGTTTCGAGATTCAAGGTAAAAATTTAATTGTTATTTAATTTTTACACGCACAATTTAATCGTAAAGTTTTGATACCCATGATATGGAATCGTTCCATATAAAATTTTAAAACATCCGCTGCACCGGGTATCAATTTTGATTGATCTGAACACAGTTTTCCAACAGACCCGTCAGTCACTGAGCACTAGACATCAACCGTCCAGACAGGGCTGAGCGGCCCTACGTGGCTCATCTCATAAGATGGATAGGCACAATATGATATGCACATGCTGCATAATAAATGACATACAAAATGCAACATATAAGCATGCAAAACCCGCTGGCTATCTCAGTATGTACTTACGTATCTTACTACAGGCAGTTCCTAGCAGTCCCACTCTAGGTTCCAAGCCTATATCAGCTCTACAATGCAAATACCCATGCATCAATAATTAAGCACTAAAAGCCTTAACTAAGCTATTGCATACTCCTAAATAATTTTAGGAGACCATAGCTATACCTGCGTCCGTCGTCAGCCCGCTGATGGCGACTATCCCGCAACTAGGGGCACACCCCTGCTGCAGCTCCACAGCTTCGAGCACTGCTCCGCTACACGAGCACTGCCCCGCTACTATGTCAGACACTGTCTGACTATACTAAAATATATTTCCTACTCCAACTCTAAAATAAGAGTACCCAAAGCCCAAAATAGAGCTACTAGGGCGAAGGAGAGGAATTCGGAATTGGCAAGAAATGAGGAGCTCGGACCCTATATGTATAGACGTCGATCGGAAGTTCCGTTCCTTGATCGGACGTTCCGTTCCGGCAGATCGGAAGCTCTGTTCCTCGATCGGACGCTCCGTTCGCCACGTGTCAATTAGGTCCACATGAAACCACACACCTGTCACCGACAGCCATCGAAAGCTCCGTTCTTGATCGGACGTTCCGATCGTCGATCGGACGCTCCGATCCTAGATCGTTGCTTCCTATCCCACTCGAGTCTTGGAACCCTCTAAACCAATTTCGAGTGTCCTGGATCCAATTTTAGGCTCCGTTAATCCTCCTAGAATTTCCTTAATCATGTTTTACTTAACCCAAACATGACTACATGATTAATTACTCATTAATCGCTAACTCTGGATACGGGTTACTACATTCTCCCCCCCCCCCTTAAAATATTTCGTCCTCGAAATCTAAGGTAATACCTCGAGAATGTACAAGAAACCCTTGCTCGAGTGTCTGGTCGAAATAGCTTCCGACACACTCAGACTCCCGTCAAATTCACTGCAAGCTTCATTACTGCTAAACCGCATTAACATTTTCCCAGCTGAAAATTTCTGCGCTACTGGTCGACAATCGAACTTCCCTTGCGCTAGCGTATCGTAACACCGACACTTCTTTCACTCGGAACACGATCTTCCTGACCACGAAGGATACAATACCCGCTTGATCAAGATCATCGTCTCAAAGGAAATTTTAGAATAACGAAGACCAAGTCATAACTTGACTGGCTTACGACAATCGTCGAATCACTAATCAAAACTAACCATCTAATGGTTCCAAAAGTTCTCGGTGCTCAACACCTCTAGTTAGGAAAACACTAATCCCAAAATTGTGCTGACACATTCTAACATGAATCTTGCTTTAAGATAATCCAGTGGATTCAAGTCTATACTTCAACGTAACTGCTCGCAATGTTCCCTAGACTGGTTACCCTCCCCACTCTCCCTGAAACACAACCGTCTTTCCTAGGAATACTGGGAACTTAAACCATCATGTCTAGTACATTCTGCTGTCCACGTTTCTTAGTATAACCTCAACACTGTGCCCTGATGATAACTATCAATACTTGCAATTCATGACGCTACGTCATCTCCTAGCAATTGGCCTGCGAAATCACGCATACATTGCAATAGAAGTTATTACATCTCTGATGATCTTCATCATCTCGATCATAGGTTATTCACCTCATGAATTTCAATCGATAGACAACCTCCTGATAGTTATACATACTCGCAATCACTGTACGCTCATCAAGACTAAGGCAAGCTCTCACCAATATGCTCGACTGGGACTTTCCACAGTGCACAGACATATGGAAACGCTTCCTATTCCGTCTTGAAACTCGACATTCATTGCACCTTGTATAACTCAACTCAAAGTCTCTGATAATACCATCAGCTCGTACCAATCTCCCAAGGTTGAACATACTGATCCTGGAACTAAATCCCAACGGATTCTCAATAGTCAAATCGCTCCCTTGCCGAACGCATCAGTCTCAGCACTGAACGATCTAATTCGTCGATTCCCTAATCAATCCTTAGAAACACTTGTGCTCGAAGTAACTTGCCACACAATGCGTCTCTGATTGTCATTTATTGATACAACGCAATATTCTTTGACCAACAGTCTGTATAAATGTGACTCACTAACTCGAAAGAACAATTTCGATCCGTCACGATCTTACGAAATCTTCGACCCCAAAGGCAAACCTCGTTGGCTACTAAGTCGATCCTTAACTATCTCAGTCACACATCGCACATCACTAGCTGGAAGATTAGTGACACAACCTGCTAGATCTCGAGGATCAGATCCTAGCTAATGTCACACAGATCAGACAACTGATATTTCCTTGCTAATGTCCATTAGCATTCCCAACTATTCGTTGGATCCAAACACAGCGGTACACATAGATGCCCTCACTTAACCAAAATGTTCGGTCAACAATCTTCACTATTGTTTGTTCAATGGAAAACTTCTCACATGAAACAACAACATGATCCTTTCATGACCTATTGCTATCTAAGCAATTGATTGGATCAATATCAGCTTCCTTCTTAACAAGAATGCACTATACTGGAAACTACCAACTCCCTTGCTTGTCTCCACTGTCAAGTTAGCACCTAACTTGATCATACAAGTTCACTTGCAATCGTTCCCAATTACAGCAATCCCAGAAGATTCATCTCTGGCGATCATTGAGACTAAATAACTCAAATCTCCGATTTCTCTGAGATGGTATTCAGTACTCTTCCCATAAGCATTATTCGACAAAATACTATCCCAAGTTTATGATACATCCTGATCAACCTTGATTGGCTCAACCAATCGAATTTGTTGATATACTTAAGCTCGCACTTATCAGATCAGACCACCACTGATCATCCAACTTACATGGCTTGGTCAATAACCATGACTTAGCTACCACAAAGAACCATTTCCAAACGGTGTCAGATCACGGTACATAAGTAGTTTTCTTGGCACAAGTCCTGCGCCTTTTCAGCACTACTAACCGCTGCATTGTATTCTGAACTTAATCATCCTAACTCTGACAGAGTTACCCAATAACCACTAGTAGTCACTAGCACAGATCTCGTGCCATCTTAGCACTACTAATCGTTGTCTTGTTCACCCAAGGCAAACATCAAGATAAACTAAGCCCATTTCTATCCCATGGAGAATCCTACGCTCAACCTCTGAAAATATCAGACAGTACTTAGCGCAACCACTAGACTCACTATCCTTACCTCGTTCATTCAGAATGAACACCACGGCTCGTCAAGTCCAAGAAGAATAACTAAAGAATCTCCAAGATTTCCACAATCTTCGGATACAATCTTGATTATATCCCTCGCTAAGATTTTTCAACAAATTAAGACCGAGGTAGCCTACCACCATGTCCCACCTGGAATCACTACCAAGTGTATACTGGCATCACGCTTCCCTCATGCCTCAATTAGTCTTATACAATCCATAGCGTCTGATACAACCCCATTACTGATGAAAGACTAACATTGCTGGTAGAAAACCCGTCCACTTACTAGATCCACACGTCTAGCAGTAACCCAAAGGTTAAAACCTATTTTCTCAGAGTACACACTTGTCAAGAAAATCCCTCCATGACTGGTTCCCATAGCAGAACACTCAAACTATATCTCTGGCACACCAGATGACATCAAACCATCGATATCAAACCTGATATCTTAATCCAAGGTCATACCCTGTCGTGACTGCTACCGAATCCCTAGACTGAGAAGCCTTCCCACCGCCATCTCCTAAAGCACAAGGCTCCCAGATAACCTCTGATGTACAAGGACTCCCAGAGTAACACTGGCATAGGGTCGCACCCCATCACGTCTGGTCATGGTCATAGTCAACAACTCTCGGCATATACTGGACCTGGTATCCCTGATGAAAACCCATCATCACAAGCCTCAACCTAACAAAGGTTAGACAGTCTAATGTTCTCAAGGAAACAACCTAGAACAAAGTCCAAATGTTCTAAATCGAACAATATCCTTAATGCCTCAAGATGATTCCACTCATCCTTGGTACTATCTTAGTCCACTGACTAACTAGGTCAATCCTAGGAAAACGCCTAGACTAACCACAAGTCAAACACTCACAGTCGGCCCACTCAAATCCCATGAGCTGCAATAGTTGAACGCTAATCAACTAAACTCAATCCAAATTTCCGCACAATCATGCAATCATCTATGAATTGCTGGATAAATAAAACATGTATCACTTATTTCAAGTTATGTACAATTCTCTTTATTACAATCTCATGTAATACATACAGTATTCAAAATACAATGAAATGTTCAACCAAACTTGAAATAATACAGCCAAAGTATGATGATTCATTACAACTGAAATACTATTTACAACTACAACGATACAGTATTTAAATCATCGTACTAGTCTTCATTTCTTGAGCATGAAGCTTCTAATCGACACACGCATCGATACAAGCATACTCCCGACCAAGTCTCTCTACATGTCCTCCTACGAAGAACTCCGGAGAAATGGCTCTTGATAGCTAATCAGCTATGCCCTGTGTCAGTGCATGTCAGTCGACCCCTTCTGCTCACGATCTACCATCAGCGTTCTTCTTGTAACCAAATCATGTTTTTGAACATGAAGTTTCCCGTGTTCCCATCGAACGCATCGATATCAGCATACCGGCAAAACCATGTTCTGCATGAGGTTAAAGACCTCACTCTCGAAACCTGTCATGCTTTAGGCACTCGAGGCATTCTCTGGTGAAGGTCTATCTGACAATCTCTCCAACTATAACTGGAGAATCTTCAGAGTAGTGTCATCATTGTATGGACTGTACAGATGCAAGCATCAAGTGCATCCCATCCAATGCTCTGCCACTACCTCTGACATCCGATAATCGATCCAAAGCTAGGATCCACATGAGTAGAAGTCTTGAAAACTTGGACACGATCCATCACTCCTGTCCGCCCTTGCTGGAATCCCATAAGCCAAATCTTTAGAAATCCTGCCGATGATGATAGTCTCTAGGCAAACTAATTGCCGCATCATCACCTCTTCCAAGGTCTCATCCATCCTATAAGGATAACCCAAAGTCTATATCCCAAGTCTCTTGCATGCATATGCTCTGATACCAATAAATGTAGCGACCCTGCCCGGATCCGCTATCTAATCAGAGTTAAGAGCATAATTAAACATGCATTAAATAAATCGCTGCGGAAGACTTAAATAAAAACACACCGGCAGAATACAACCGGTTAAATAAATTCAATTTATACAAACAAATCGAATAAATAGCCTATAGGCAAAACCTACAGCTAATCCTGTTATCTTCACTGGTTACTGATTACTCCAAGCTCCTGGTGCTCAATCCTACACCTACACCTGCCCCGTCGAATGGGGTGTCCAGATACACAGAAAAGACTGGACGTGAGCTCTAAGCTCAATACGAAAGCACTGGGTAAAACATACAAATATGATGCATGCAAATGATAGGGCATCCATATCTGGGATAACATTATATAACTGCTCAGTAAAGGCGCCTAGGACATGAGTGGTACAACCCGGGGAGCAAACCCTGCGTACACTGCTCATTCCTACAGGACATGGACTGTGTCCCCATATGCTAACTACCCATGACCCGTCAGTCACTGAGCACTAGACATCAACCGTCCAAACAGGGCTGAGCGGCCCTACGTGGCTCATCTCATAAGATGGATAGGCACAATATGATATGCACATGCTGCATAATAAATGACATACAAAATGCAACATATAAGCATGAAAAACCCGATGGCTATCTCAGTTTATACTTACGTACCTTACTACAGGCAGTTCCTAGCAGTCCCACTCTAGGTTCCAAGCCTATATCAGCTCTACAATGCAAATACCCATGCATCAATAATTAAGCTCTAAAAGCCTTAACTAAGCTATTGCATACTCCTAAATAATTTAAGGAGACCATAGCTATACCTGCGTCCGTCGTCAGCCCGCTGATGGCGACTATCCCGCAACTAGGGGCACACCCCTGCTGCAGCTCCTTAGCTTCGAGCACTGCTCCGCTACACGAGCACTGCCCCGCTACTATGTCAGACACTGTCTGACTATACTAAAATATATTTCCTACTCCAACTCTAAAATAAGAGTACCCAAAGCCCAAAATAGAGCTACTAGGGCGAAGGAGAGGAATTCGGAATTTGCAAGAAATGAGGAGCTCGGACCCTATATTTATAGACGTCGATCGGAAGTTCCGTTCCTTGATCGGACGTTCCGTTCCGGCAGATCGGAAGCTCCGTTCCTCGATCAGATACTCCATTCGCCACGTGTCAATTCGATCCACATGCAACCACACACCTGTCACCGACAGCCATCGGAAGCTCCGTTCTTGATCGATCCCACTCGAGTCTTGGAACCCTCTAAACCATTTTTGAGTGTCCTGGATCCATTTATGGGCTCCGTTAATCCTCCTAGAATTTCCTTAATCATGTTTTACTTAACCCAAACATGATTACATGATTAATTACTCATTAATCGCTAACTCTGGATACGGGTTACTACACTCTATACAGGGGTGCTCGCTCGATCGGTATAATTCCACCGATCGAGCGAGACACTCTGCACCAGAAAAATAACTGGTTTTCTTTCTTTCTTTCAATCCAAACTCAACTCAATCGATACGACAACAAGATAAATTCCATTCAACATGATATACAAGAATTCAATTATAAGTTCATACAATCTTCAATATATCAAGCATGCTTCAATCTAGTTTGAACTTATACAACTACAAAAAGGAGTTCGAAAACATAAAAGACTCCTAAACATCAAAGCCTCACTTCTATCATCGCAACCACCTAGTCATGCTGCCTCTGACTCGGTCCTGCCCCACCTATTTCCATGTACACATACAAACAAAGACAACAACCGGATAATCCGGTGAGAATACAATTCCCAATAAAATAGACTATCATGCATATCAATTAAAACACATCAAGACATGACATGTATCAATTTCCAAATATCTATCGCATCAATATAAATCAAGTAATTCATCCAAGTACTAAATTAAAATGATATTCATGTCTTTAAAACTTCTGGATTATCAGACTCAGATAATCACTAGGAATTCTTCTTTCTTTCTTTCTTAGGTTTTGGATCCCGAGGTTAAAATATCCAACAATCACATCGAACTCTCCTCTCGAGGTGGACGAGACACATTTTAATCCTCTAGACTCCAGAGCATTATAGAGAGTTTAATTGACAAGGTATAAAATCTCCAACCAAGTCACTCAACTACAATCTCTAGATCGTCTAATCAAATTGAAATGAATCGAGGCTCAATATGAATGCATATGTCATCTCATGCATTCTAATATCATTTCAATCATCAGTTCATATAAGCATTCAATCATGCTTTCATTCATCAATTCAAATAATCATTCAAACATGATTTCATCAATATAAATGCAGATATAATTTCATGCATTCAAATAAACATTCAATCAAGCAAGTATGTGATTTCTTCGGAACACTCAAATAAAGTCTAATTCGAGTTAATCGTTCCATTCAAGTCTAAGTCGTCTTTTACCTTATTCTCTTCGAAGGTACTGAAATCTAAAAATCAATAATAAGGATAATAATCAATATCCAAACAAATTCATTCGAAACTCAATCAACTTCTTCAATCGATAAATAAGAAAAACGATACTATACCGAATTCAATCTTCCAACTGACCAAAGCTGCTACCTCGCAACTCTTCTAACTTCAATTCAGTCTATCATAAGAAGTCAATAGGATCAATATCGACATCCAAAAGCTCAATCAAACTCAATACGATCAAAATATTGAACGAAGTCCAAAACTCAAACTGACGGCATAACGGCTATAAACTGATCAATCCGGAAATGCAGACAGAAAGATATCAATTCAATAAACTCATAATCATCTCAATATCATCAAAACAATTCAAATTCTTCAAATCTAAAATCTCCACTTTCGAAATAATCTTCCAAAAATCAAAACAATTCCGAACGACGCTCTATTTCAAAACCAACAGAGAATAAACGATCAGAACTCTGCCAAGATCAACATACTCCAAACTCAATCGATTCTAACAACATCCGAAAATAGAAGTCTAGCTGATCGAAGAAAAACTTACTATAGAACGAAGCTCTCGCAGACGTTATCGCTAATCTGCCTTCAGAAATAAATTCCAACGGACGGATCGACAAAAACGGAGAATTCAAAAGCTTGAAACTTACTTTCCTCTCAACAATGGAGGAAGAAGGCGAGATGGGGGAGGAGAGAATGGAGGAGACCAAGTCAAATCCCTTATAAATATCTAACAAAACCCATTTTTGCATTTAGTCCTTGAAAATTCCGAGAATTGCATTCTAGTCCCTGATCAAAATCGAATCGGCCCTCGACTTCTGAAATCTCTGATTATCTCAAATAAAGTCCATTAAGATAATTTTGGGGCGTTACAATTCCTCTTGTGAAAGTTCAGTGGAGTAGACATGGAGTTGAAGAAGCAACTTGGGAAGTCGAATTAGATATGAAACAACGCTTTCCAGACCTATTTCACTGATCTGAGTTCTTATTCAGTATTTATGTTATTATCTTATCTTATATGCATATAGACTGCATACGATTTTGAGAACAAAATCATATCTTAGATGGGGAGAATTGTAAGGCCCGAGATTATTTAAGTTTAATCCGAGAATATTTAATTTGAGAATTTTTGGAGTTTAGATTAAAATTATAATATTCTTAAATTATTTAGGATTGAAATTGAATTAAAAATAAGTTTCAAGGGTCAATTTTCAAATAGTGAAGAATTGAAGGGCCAAAGTGCAATTATGGATTTTTGAGTGGGACACTTGTCTACATATGCATGTTCACGTGTATTGTGTATGAAATTCATCAGATTTATCAATTCCTTCAGCCAATAAACCGAAAGTTATATTCTTCCTTGCAATTGTCATCTTAAATCTTCAATATCTCAAGATCCGTCCGATCGAATTAAATTCCAGGCATAGTTCCGCGATCCTTAAAAGACGAGCTTCGATTTGGTGTAAGTATATTTATGATCCAGCATATTTCAAAATTGAGATGATAAAGAACTCATAATTTGAGTATGAATATATGTTCTTGAGATTCTATGTGTTGTATTATCGAAATCGGGTCGAAGATTGGATGTCGTTTCTATTTCTTATGAATTTTCCAGCATGTATTTTGTAGTAACCCGCATTTCTAAAGTGATTAATGAGTAATTAATCATGTGATCATGTTTAGATTAAATAAAACATGATTAAGTAAGTTTCTGTTGGGATAACGGACTTCAGAAATGGATTCAGAGCACTCGAATTAGTTGAATTGGTTCAGCAGGATCGGACGATCCGAAGAGGAGTTCGGACGATCCGAAGTGGATCGGAAGCTCCGTGCCAGGATCGGAGGCTCCGATCGAGATCGGACGCTCCGTCGGCGAGATCGGAAGCTCCGATCTGGACCAGGGCACATGTCATCGCTTACGTCAGCAAGGTGACATCATGGATGACGTAATATTGAGCGATCGGAAGCTCCGAAGGTGCGATCAGAGGTTCCGATCGTGTTAGGACGTTCCGAACCGAGTTCGGAGGCTCCGAACTTTGTTTATCAATAGGGGGCCGAGATTTCATTTTCAAGTGCACCTTTCCCTCTCTTCTCTCTGATTCCTAGGCCTTCTAACTCAGATCTAGGGAGTTTTAGGCATCCTATTGGGAATCTGGAAGTGGCTTAGTGATCTAGACGTTGCCGCGGAACTATGGCCTTGTTTTGAGGCTATCGATAGCATAGGGCTAACGACGGACGCATGTATATCTATGGTCTCCTTAAATTATTTAGGAGTATGCAATAGCTTAATTAAGGCTTTTAGAGCTTAATTGTTGATGCATGGATAATTGCATTGTAGTAGCAGTAGACTGGACTAGTAGGCTTGGAGTATAGGCCAGTGGAGCTAGGTTGTCTAGCAGTGTTAGAGGTACGTAAGTACTGACCGAGATAGCCGGCATGATACATGATTTTACGTGTGACTGCATCCGGAGAGATGTAAGTCATTGACAGTCTCCATAGGGAACAATGATCTCATTTTGAACTCGAGTCAGGTATGACAGTTTTCATATGAGGCTTGTATCCTGTTTTGGATTCGGGTCAGGATGGGGTTGGCTCAGCCCTGATATGGAGTATATGAGTACCTCGCAGAGTCGCCCTCTAGCCGGTACTGTATATTCTCGGCGCCATGAGCAAGTATTTTCACTTGAGTTTTAAATCATCTGTGTGCGCATATTTGTATTTATATCATTGCTTCGTATTGAGCGTTCTATCTCACGCCCCTGTGTTTGGGTATTGTGTACCTTGTGGCGGGGCAGGTTTGAGGCTGGACGGTCCAGGCGGCTCTCAGCAGGATTGAGCTTTGGGGAGTGCGAGGTTGTAGAGGGTAGGGATTTATTTACCCTAAACCTTCGATTTGGTTGTATAACAGTACTTATACACTTGTGATATCATCGGTTGTATTCTGCCAATTGGATTTGTTGTATTTTAATTATCCGCACTTTACGATTTAAGCTTTGATTGCGTGCGCTTTTTCTATAACTCTGATTAGGTAGTGGATCCGGGTTGGGTCACTACATTTTTTGGTATCAGAGCGACGCATTGCACTGGGAATATCGTAAAGCGGATTAAGTAATTATCTGTTCTTGTGCAACAGATGGAAAATTACAACGAGAACCACGGTAGCGTAGACGGCGGTCGTTGGGGCGATCCGGATGATCATAGACGTCGTCAAGGACAGCCTGAGGAGCGCAAGCGAGTGAGTATGCGCAGATTCAAGGAGGTTAGCCCGAAGCCTTTGACGGGTGGTGAGACAGCTGAAGAGGCGGAGGATTGGCTTGAGAGCATGGAGCAGTGCTTCTAGGAGTTCCGTTGCACGGCTGAGGATAGGATGGAGATTCTTGCCTTTATGCTTGAGGGCAGAGCGAGGAAGTGGTGGAGATCTACTTCCGCACCATGCATAGCAGCTAGAGGAGCAGCTACGTGGGTTGAGTTCCGTAATGCTTATCAGAGGTTGTATTTTCCTCCAGCTCTTCGTCAGGCGAAAGCCAGTGAGTTGTTGAGTTTGCGACAGGGGACGATGACGATCGAGGTGTACCAGCAGAAGTTCTTTGATCTACTATCTTTTTGTCCTCATGTTGCTGATAGTTCTATGGCAAAGTTTGATCATTTCATTCAAGGGTTGAACCCTGATATTCATAGGATGGTTGCTGTGGGCGGCGATGGGACTTACGAGGATTTGGTTGACCGTTGTCGCCAGGCCGAGGACAGTATTCGGAAGAACATGGGACTTTACTCTTCTTCTTCCAGGCCAGCGAGTGCTAGTGCTTTGGGCCCTAGGGGGCAGTCCTTCATGAAGCCAGGAGGTACTTCTTCTTCTTTCTTTGGATTTGGTGGAGTGCATAACTTTGGTGGTCAAAGGCTGAACCGTTGTCGTAAGTGCAGACGCAGACATCCGTCAGGGCAGTGTGGTCGATCGACCACTGCATGTTTCCAGTGTGGCCAGGAGGGTCACATGAAGAGATATTGTCCTATGCTGATTGGGGTAGTGAGTGGTTCCGGAGGTTCTCAGGCATCTGTTCATCCACCTCAGTACCAGCAGCCACCTTTTCAGCAGCAGTATTCGCAGCAGCACCAGCAGCCGTAGCAGTCTCAGAGACAGCCTACTCAGACTCCTTCTCGGGGAAATTCTTTGAGGCCACGTACCCAGGTTCAGGTCTTTGCGCTTAACCAGAAGCAGGCAGAGGCTGACAGTGATCGGATGATTGCAGGTATCTATTGTTTATGTGGTTTTCCTGCATATGTTTTAATTGATACCGGTGCATCGCATTCTTTTGTCTCAGCACGTTTTGCTAAGAAGTATAGATTATCGTTTATTCCTTTAGACGTGTTGTAGCGCCCATACCCGGATCCGCTACCTTATCAGAGTTAAGAGTATAATTAAACATGCATTAAATAAATCGCTGCGGAAGACTTAAATAAAAAAAGACCGGCAGAATACAACCGGTTAAATAATTTCGATTTATACAACCAAATCGAATAAATAGCCTAAAGGAAAAACCTACAGCTAATCCTGTTGTCTTCACTGATCACTGGCTACTACAAGCTCCTGGTGCTCCACCCTGCACCTACACCTGCCCCGTCGAATGGGGTGTCCAGATACACAAAAAAAGACTGGATGTGAGCTCTAAGCTCAATACGAAAGCACTGGGTAAAACATACAAATATGATGCATGTAAATGATAGGGTATCCATATCTGGGATAACTGTACATAACTGCTCAGTAATGGCGCCTAGGACATGAGTGGTACAACCCGAGGAGCAAACCCTGCGTACACTGCTCATTCCTACAGGACGTGGACCGTGTCCCTCGATGCTAGCCACCCATGACCCGTCAGTCAATAGGCCCTAGACATCAACTGTCCAGACAGGGCTGAGCGGCCCTACGTGGCTCATCTCACAAGATGGATAGACACAATATGATATGCACATGCTGCATAATAAATGACATAAAAATGCAACATATAAGCATGCAAAACCCGCTGGAAATCTCAGTCTGTACTTGCGTACCTTACTACAGGCAGTTCCTAGCAGTCCCACTCTAGGTTCCAAGCCTATATCAGCTCTACAATGCAAATACCCATGCATCAATAATTAAGCCTTAAAAGACTTAACTAAGCTATTGCATAGACCTAAATAATTTAAGGAGACCATAGCTATATCTGCGTCCGTCGTCAGCCCGCTGATGGCAACTATCTCGCAACTAGGGGTACACCCCTGCTGCAGCTCCATAGCCTCGAGCACTGCTCCGCTACACTAGCACTGCTCCGCTACTATGTCAGACACTGTCCGACTATACTAAAATATGTTCCTTACTCCAACTCTAAAATAAGAGTACCCAAAGCCCTAAAATAGAGCCACAAGGGCGAAGGAGAGGAATTCGGTGCGCTTTGAAACGAAGCCCTCACACCTATATTTATAGACAACGATCGGAAGCTCCGTTCCTGATCGGAAGCTCCGAACGTGTAGATTGGAAGCTCCGTTCCTCCGATCGGAAGCTCCGATTCCACGTGTCAAACCCAACCACATGCAACCACACACCTGTCACCGACAACCGATCGGAAGCTTCGATTGCTGATCGGAATTTCCGATCTCCATGCTTCCGATATGGTTCCGATTTGGTTCCAATGTCACCAAGATCGGAAGCTCCGATCCTGGATTGGTGGTTTCGATCCCACTCGGGTCTTGGGGCCTTCTAAGCCATTTTCGAGTGTCCTGGATCCATTTATGAACTCCGTTAACTCTTTTAAAATTTTCTTAATCATGTTTTACTTAATCCAAACATGATTACTTGATTAATTACTCATTAATCGCTAATTCTGGATACGGGTTACTACATTCTCCCCCCCTTAAAAGATTTCATCCTCGAAATCTAGGGTAAAACCTCGAGAACGTACAAGAAAACCTTGCTCGAGTGTCTGGTCGAAATATCATCCGACACACTCAGACTCCCGTCGAATTCTCTGCAAGATTCATTAATGCTGAACTGCATTAATATTTTCCCAGCTGAAAATTACTGCGCTACTGGTCGAAAATCGAACTTCCCTTGCGCTAGAGTATCGTATCACTGACACTTCTTTCACTCGGAACACGATCTTCCTGACCACAAAGGATACAATACCCGCTTGATCAAGGTCATCGTCTCAAAGGAAATCTTATACTGACGAAGACCTAGTCATAACCTGACTGGTTTTACTGCAATCGTCGAATCACTAATCAAAACTAACCATCTAATGGTCCCAAAAGTTCTCGGTGCTCAACACCTCTAGTTAGGAAAACACTAGTCCCCAAGATTGTGCTGACACATTCTAATATGAATCTCGCTTTAAGATAATCCAGTTGACTCAAGTCTATACTTCAACGTAACTGCTCGCAATGTTCCCTAGACTGGTTACCCTCCCCACTCTCCCTAAAGCACAACCGGCTTTCCAAGGAATACTGGGAACTTAAACCATCATGTCTAGTACATTCTGCTGTCCACGTTTCTTAGTATAACCTCAACAATGTGCCCTGATGATAACTATCATCACTTGCAATTCATGACGCTACGTTATCTCCTAGCCATTGGCCTGTGAAATCACGCATACATTGTAATGGAAGTCATTACGCCTCTGATGATTTACATCATCTCGATCATAGGTTATTCACCTCATGAATTTCAATCGATAGACATCCTCAGGTTAGTTATACATACTCGCAATCACTGTACACACATCAAGACTAAGGCAAGCTCCCACCAATATGCTCGACTGGGACATTCCACAGTGCACAGACATATGGAAATGCTTCCTATTCTGTCTCGAAACTCGACAGTCATTGCACCTGATATAACTCAACTCGGAGTCTCTGATAATACCATCAGCTCAAACCAATCTCTCAAGGTTGAACATACTGATCCTGGAACTAAATCCCAACAGATTCTCAATAGTCAAATCGCTCCCTTGCCGAACGCATCAGTCTCAGCACTGTACGATCTAACTCGTCGATTCCCTAGTCAATCCTGGGAAATACTTGTGCTCGAAGTAACTTGTCACACAATGCGTCTCTGATTGTCGTTTATTGACACAACGCAATATTCTTTGACCAACAGTCTGTATAGATGTGACTCACTAACTCGAAAGAACAATTTTGATCCGTCACGATCTTGGGAAATCTTCTATCCCAAAGGCAAACCTCGTTGGCTACTAAGTCGACCCTTGACTATCTCTGTCATTTCAGAGGCATCATTCTTCACGCTAGAAGACTAGTGACACATCCTGCTAGATCTCGAGAATTAGATCTCAGCTAATGTCATACCACAGGATTAGACAAATAATGTTCCCTTGCTAATGTCCATTAGCATTTCTAACTACTCGTCGGATCCAACCACAATGGTACACATAGATGCCCTCACTTAACCGCAATGTCCGGTCAACAATCTTCACTATTGTTGTTTAATGGAAAACTCTCACATGAAGCAACAACATGATCCTTTCCTGACCAATTGCTATCACTAAGAAATTGATTGAATCCATATCAGCTTCCTTCTTAACAAGAATGAACTATACTGGAAACTACCAACTCTCTTGCTTGTTTCCACTGTCAAGTTAGCACCTAACTTGATCATACAAGTCCACTTGCAATCGTTCCCAATTACAGCAATCCCAGAAGATTCATCTCTGACGATCATTGAGACTAAATAACTCAAATCTCCGATTTCTCTGAGATGGTATTCAGTACTCATCCCATAAGAATGTACTCGAAAAAATACTATCCCAAGTATTTCTTAATTGCTACGTCCTGATCAACCCTGATTGGCTCAACCAATAGAATTCGTCGATCTACTTAAGCTCGCACTTATCTGGTCAGACGACCATTGATCATTCAACCTGTATGGCTTGGTCAATAACTATGACTCGGCTACCACAAAGAACCATTTCCAAATGGTATCAGATCACTGTACATAAGTAGTTTACTTGGCACAAGTCCTGCGCATTTTCAGCACTACTAACCGCTGCTTCGTATTCTGAACTTAATCATCCTAACTCTGACAGAGTTACCCAATAACCACTAGTAGTCACTAGCACAGATCCCGTGCCACCTTAGCACTACTAATCGTTGTCTTGTTCACCCAGGGCAAACATAAACTAAGCCCATTCCATCCCATGGAAAATCTTACGCTCAACCTCTGAATATCAGACAGTACTTAGCGCAACCACTGGACTCACTGTCCTTGCCTTGTTCATTCAGAATGAACATCACGGCTCGTTTAAGTCCAAGAAGAATAACTAAAGTATCCCAAAGATTTCCACAATCTTTTGACACAATCTTGATTATATCCCTCGCTAAGATTGTGCAACAATTTAAGATTAAGGTAGCTTACCATGTTAACCCACCTGGACAACCACCATGGCTTCATGGGTATAGGCCACGCTTCCCTCATATCTCAGATAGCTCTGTACAATCCTTAGCGTCTGACATAATCTATCACAAATGAAGTCAATCATCATGGAGTAGTCCTCGTATTCGAGTCTAAGTCTTAAAATAGCATTCCATCCAGTATCTTGGATAATTCCTATCACAAGGAAATTCTAACCACAACTCTGATGACAACCCCTAGTCATCGTTGATAGAAATCCGTCCACCTACTAGATCCATATGTCTAGCAGTAACCCAAAGGTTAAAACCTATCTGCTCAGAGTACACACTCGTCAAGGAAATCCCCCCCCCCCCACGACTGGTTCCCACAGCAGAACATAAACAATATCTCTGGCACACCAGACGATATCGAACCATCGATGTCAAACCTGACATCTAATCCAAGGTCATACCTCGTTGTGTGTAACGCCCCGATTTTATCTTAATCAACTTTATTTGAGATAATCGGAGATTTCAGAGTTCAAGAGCCGACTTGATTTTGATCAGGGTCCTTTTTGCAAATTTTGGATTTTTGAGGGACTAAAATGCAAATTTGGACTTAAATAGATATTTAAACAAGTGTTGACTCTTTTCCTTCACTTCATCTCCTCCCTCACGCCTCCTCCCTCCATTGAAGATGCCTCAAACCCATTTCAAGCTTTTAGATTTCTCCCCGAGCTCGATCCGTCCGTTGGAAATTATTTCTGAAGGCAGATTAGCGATCACGGCTGCGAGAGCTTCGTTCTATCGTAAGTTTTTCTACGATCAGGTTCTTTCTAATTTTGGGATGTCGTTAGAATTGATTGAGTTTGGAGTATGTTGTTCCTGGCGGAGTTCTGATCATTTATTATCTGTCAGTTTTGAATTAGAGCGACGTTCGGATTTGTTATGAATTTTTGAAGGGATTTTCGAAAAAGTGAGTTTTGTGATTTGTTGGAATTGGATTGTTTTGGTTGAATGTTGATTGATATGAGTTGCTTAGAGTGATATTATGTTGTTTGCATTTTCGGTTAGTTGAGTTTATAGCCGTTATGCCGCCGGTTTGAGATTTTGGAAATTGGAGATTCGTTTGAGTTTTTGGGAGTTGCTCGTTTTGAATGGATTGATATTGGATTGATTTTATCTCCGCAGATTAGTTGAAGATCGTGGAGTTCCGAATTGGCAACTTTCGAATCGTTGAATAGTTCATTGAGGTTTGGTATCGAGTTGATCCATCCTCGAAAGTTGAATTGAATTATCTTTATCGTTGAACTTGATTTGGAATGGAATTTTGATTTGGAATTCTTGTATCGATGTTGTTTCCAGGTTTGGAGCATCGACGTTGTTGAAAGAGGTAAAAAGCTAAAATGTTTTGATTATCCGACTTGATAATCTCAGATTTAAAGACATGCATTGCATTTATGCATATGAATTGATTTTTAGACATGTTTGTGGAATTGCATGGTTGTTAGTTGAATATGTAGAAGATGATGCATTTCGTTTGAGATGTTTTTATGATATTGCATGTTTGTCTCTTTTACTGGGAATATTATTCTCACCGGATTATCCGGCTGTTGTCTTGTCTTTGTATGTGTGCTTGGCAACAGGTGGGGCAGGACCGAGTCAGAAGAGGCATGGTTAGCTTCGAGGGCAAGTAGTAGAAGTGAGACTCGGTTTAGAAGTCGAATTAGCATGTTTATCTAGTTTAAGATTGAAGCATGTTAGAACTCGAACTTGATATGTTTTGTTATTCGAATTAGTTTGTATTCGGATTGTAATCTAAAATTGAAGTATGTTGTTGTTGTATCGTTTTAGACTTCTGGTTGTTTTTAGGCCTTCTGAAAGCATGACTTGTTATGGAAGGTTTCCCTACACCCTGTTATTTCATATGTATTTGAAGGCATGTCGGACCAAGCGCGGAATCCTTTCTTTATTTTCTGCAGCCTGAGCATTTTATGCCCAGGCCTTCCGCGCGCGGGCGAGGCGTTCCTCGCGCGCGCGCGAGGCCTCCGTTGGGCCTCTGAATTGTTTGCCCGCGCGCGCGCGAGCTTGGTACCTCGCGCGGGCGCGAGCCTTTGGTTGGTCTCGGTTGTTGAAGCCCGCGCACGCGCGAGCTTGGTTCCTCGCGCGGGCACGCGGCATTTAAAAAAAAAAAAAAAAAAAAACTTTGAATTGTTTTACTCTTGGATTCTTGTTTGCTTACTTGTTGTTTAATTCGATATTAGTGGTTTAGAATCGAGGTCTCACATTAAGTGGTATCAGAGCGATAAGATTCTTGGACTGAATTTAGAAGTAAGCGGGGTAGATCGAGTCCGCATGAATTGATTCTCGCATGTGATTGAGTTATTTGAATTGATTTATTTAAATACCATGCGAGCATGCTTTGTTGTTGAGAATTACTTGATTTACTTGATTTTGTGATTTGAAATATGAAGCATGAATTATTTGAGATATGAACTGTATTCCACCTGTATCCGGAATTCCGAGAGGTTGCAAGGGCACCGAATTGCAGCGATTGAGATATCTTGTGTCCTAACCTTTGATTATCAGATGGGTCCTCGACGAGTTATTAATAGGAATCCACCGCCAGTTATTCCTACAACTGAGCAAGCTAGTACTGAAACGGTAGAGATGGATGCTTCAGCGACGCCTATGGAAACCTTGCTGAAAAGGTTTCAGTCGTTCAATCCGCCATTGTTGATGGGTTCTGAAAATCCAGTTGATTGTGAGAGTTGGTTGGATGATATCGATCAGCTGTTTGATTCTATCGATTACTCAAATGACCGTCGAATCAGGTTAGTCATTCATCAGCTTCGTGGGGTTGCTAAGAGTTGGTGGATCATGACGAAGAAAGCAATGGAGAATAGAGGTACGGAAGTTACTTGGACTCTTTTAAAATCGGAATTTTATAAGCGGTTTTTCCCTATCTCGTATCGCAAAGATAAGGGAGCAGAGTTTGCCAACCTGAGGCAAGGGAATCTGAACATTGAAGAGTACGTGGCTAAGTTCGATAGACTGTTGCGTTTTGCACCGCTAATTGCCGGAGATGAAGAAGCTAAGGCAGATCAGTTCATCAATGGTTTGAACCCTGACGTCTTCACGTTGGTAAATACCAACAGGCCTAATAACTTTGCGGATGCCATGAATCACGCAAAGGGAGCAGAAGCAGGTTTGTGGAGACAGAGAGGAAATCAGTTTGTGCCTCAGCAGCAGCAAGGACAGTTTCAGGCACAATCTTCTCAATACCAAATCCAACCGTTCCATTACCAGAATCAATCCTTTCAGTTTCAGAACCAACCACCAAGTTCTGAGGGTGGTAGCAGTGGAGGTAACAGGAAGGATTACTATCTCCCGAAAGGGAAGCAGTTTAAGAAGCACGGAACCAGTTCTTCGAGCTCGAGTGGTTCGAGGCAGTATGGATCGGGACAGAGTTCGGGACAGTCAGGCATGTCTTGTGCCAACTGCGGAGGTCGTCACTCCAGTGATCAGTGTAGAGGTATTTTTGGAAGCTGTCATATTTGTAACCAGGCGGGGCATTTTGCGAGAACGTGTCCTCAGCGTGTTCCTCAGCAAGCTCAGAGTGGAATTTTCCCGAGACAGACAGCTCAGCCTCAGCAGCAAGCACCTACTGTCCACTCTTTCCAACCTCAGCAACAGAATGTTCAGGAAGGTAATCAGTATGCAAGCCAGCCTCCCAGACAGCAGGCACAAGTTTTTGCTCTGTCTGAGGATCCGCAGACTCAGGCTGCACCCGATAATGACAGATCAGGTAACGTTCGATATTGAGTTTCCTATTCTTATTGGACTGTTAGATACTGGCGAATCTCTTGCCTTCTTATTGAAGAATCTGTATATGTTTAACGTGCCTCTTTTAATTGTTGAATCGTTCGAATTGATGAATACTTCAGTAGTGTTGTTAACTTCTGTTAACCGGATCTTTTAGAAGAATTAGTTGAGACTAGGAATTTTTATCGTTGATTTCTTATCTTTTTGGAATGAGAATTGTACTGATCTTTCGGAACTTTTGAGAATCGTATAGCAGATGTTTGTGCCGAGCAGTTGTATGTTTTCTTCGATGTCTGAATTCTTTGAATCGAATGGTCTTCTTCGATTGTATGATTTGATGATGGAATTTATGCCGATCAGCGATCTTTTCTTATCGAGGTTTTGGAGATGTGTTCTTATTAAGTGGAATTGCGCTATAGTCTAGACGTCGAGACAGTTGAAGACGCTCGAGACTCAATGTCTGAATCTGGACTTTGAGCTCGTAGCGATCTTATTGATTTGAAGACCTGTTCTTCTATTGTCTTATGCGGAAATTCACGTGATCTGTTCTAATCTTAAGAGTTGGAGTAATTATTTTAGCAGACGGAACTGATTTGAAAGCAGAGAAGAAGATTAGATTGTTTGAGATTCTGACTGCGAATCTTTATCTGAGGAATTTTATGCAACAACCGATGTTTTGAACTGTTCTTATTTTATCTACTATCTGACTTCGAATGACCGATTGCTGGAATTTGCTACAGTTCTCTGTACAGAATGACTTTCATTCAAGATTAGAGGATTGAGATCTTGTCAGAGGTCGTCAGATGTCATGTTTGGCCGAAGTCGGTTAGTTTAGACAGAGATCCTTGATGCGCTCATTCTTTCGGCAAGGACTTCGATGAGATTTTGTTGCCTGATTTCAACTTTTTTAGTTCGATATCCTCAGAACGACGGACAGCCAGATTAGACGAGTCGAACTTTGGATATTATGCCTTGAGTTGAAACCAGAGATGATTCGATTGTGACTGAGCTTAGGAGGATTTTCTGTAGAGAAGGAGTCGACTTTTGATTGACCGACTTGAAGGAGTAGTTTGGAGAACAGAGTTCGTGTTGGAACCGTGTCGATTTCGAGGACGAAATCTTTTCTTAGAGGGGGAGAATTGTAACGCCCCGATTTTATCTTAATCGACTTTATTTGAGATAATCGGAGATTCCAGAGTTCAAGAGCCGACTTGATTTTGATCAGGGTCCTTTTTGCAAATTTTGGATTTTTGAGGGACTAAAATGCAAATTTGGACTTAAATAGATATTTAAGCAAGTGTTGACTCTTTTCCTTCACTTCATCTCCTCCCTCACGCCTCCTCCCTCCATTGAAGACGCCTCAAACCCATTTCAAGCTTTTAGATTTCTCCCCGAGCTCGATCCGTCCGTTGGAAATTATTTCTGAAGGCAGATTAGCGATCACGGCTGCGAGAGCTTCGTTCTATCGTAAGTTTTTCTACGATCAGATTCTTTCTAATTTTGGGATGTCGTTAGAATTGATTGAGTTTGGAGTATGTTGTTCCTGGCGGAGTTCTGATCATTTATTATCTGTCAGTTTTGAATTAGAGCGACGTTCGGATTTGTTATGAATTTTTGAAGGGATTTTCAAAAAAGTGAGTTTTGTGATTTGTTGGAATTGGATTGTTTTGGTTGAATGTTGATTGATATGAGTTTCTTAGAGTGATATTATGCTGTTTGCATTTTCGGTTAGTTGAGTTTATAGCCGTTATGCCGCCGGTTTGAGATTTTGGAAATTGGAGATTCGTTTGAGTTTTTGGGAGTTGCTCGTTTTGAATGGATTGATATTGGATTGATTTTATCTCCGCAGATTAGTTGAAGATCGTGGAGTTCCGAATTGGCAACTTTCGAATCGTTGAAGAGTTGATTGAGGTTTGGTATCGAGTTGATCCATCCTCGAAAGTTGAATTGAATTATCTTTATCGTTGAACTTGATTTGGAATGGAATTTTGATTTGGAATTCTTGTATCGATGTTGTTTCCAGGTTTGGAGCATCGACGTTGTTGAAAGAGGTATAAGATGACTTGGAATGGAATGGAACGAATGACTCGAATCCGACTTGATTCGAGTGTTTCGGAAAAATCACATACTTGCATGTTAATTGATTATTTGAGTTATGTTGCATTGCATTCATATTGAGCATATGAACCCTGATTTGAATAGCGGGCAGGACGGCCCTTTTGATAATAGACGTTTTGGGAATTATATTGTGAGTGGCCTGGGTGTAGCTGTTTCACCTAGTGCTAGCATACTCCTTATAGTTGCACCAAAGTCTAGAGGATGGAGATACGTAGCACCACCTCGATCGGGAGAGTCGGTGAGTTGTTTACGTGATCTTGTCCTCGGGATCCCAAAAGCAAAAGCTGAAATGTTTTGATTATCCGACTTGATAATCTCAGATTTAAAGACATGCATTGCATTTATGCATATGAATTGAGTTTTAGACATGTTTGTGGAATTGCATGGTTGTTAGTTGAATATGTAGAAGATGATGCATTTCGTTTGAGATGTTTTTATGATATTGAATGTTTGTCTCTTTTACTGGGAATATTATTCTCACCGGATTATCCGGCTGTTGTCTTGTCTTTGTATGTGTGCTTGGCAACAGGTGGGGCAGGACCGAGTCAGAAGAGGCATGGTTAGCTTCGAGGGCAAGTAGTAGAAGTGAGACTCGGTTTAGAAGTTGAATTAGCATGTTTATCTAGTTTAAGATTGAAGCATGTTAGAACTCGAACTTGATATGTTTTGTTATTCGAATTAGTTTGTATTCGGATTGTAATCTAAAATCGAAGTATGTTGTTGTTGTATCGTTTTAGACTTCTGGTTGTTTTTAGGCCTTCTGAAAGCATGACTTGTTATGGAATGTTTCCCTACACCCTGTTATTGCATATGTATTTGAAGGCATGTCGGACCAAGCGCGGAATCCTTTCTTTATTTTCTGCAGCCTGAGCATTTTATGCCCAGGCCTTCCGCGCGCGGGCGAGGCGTTCCTCGCGCGCGCGAGGCCTCCGTTGGGCCTTTGAATTGTTTGCCCGCGCGCGCGCGAGCTTGGTACCTCGCGCGGGCGCGAGCCTTTGGTTGGTCTCGGTTGTTGAAGCCCGCGCACGCGCGAGCTTGGTTCCTCGCGCGGGCGCGCGGCGTTTAAAAAAAAAAAAAAAAAAAAAGAACTTTGAATTGTTTTACTCTTGGATTCTTGTTCGCTTACTTGTTGTTTAATCCGAGATTAGTGGTTTAGAATCGAGGTCTCACATTGTGACTGCTACCATATTCCTAGACTGAGTAGCCTTCCCACCGCCAATCCTGAAGCACCAAGGCTCCCAGATAACCTCTAAAGTACAAGGACTCCCAGAGTAACACTGGCATAGGGTCGCGCCCCATCACGTCTGGTCATGGTCATAGTCCACAACTCTCGGCATATACTGGACTTGGTATCCCTGATGAAAACCCATCATCACAAGCCTCAACCTAGCAAAGGTCAGATAGCCTACTGTTTCAAGAAACAACCTAGAACAAAGCCCAAATGTTCTAAACCGAACAATACCCTTAATGCCTCTAGATGAGTCTACTCATTGCTGGCACTAACATAGTCCACTGACTAACTAGGTCAATCCTAGGAAAACGCCTAGACTAACCGCAAGTCAAACAGTCACAGTCGGCCCACTCCAATCCTATGAGCTATAGCAGTTGAACACTAATCAACAAGAATCAAGCCAACCTCAGCAAGTCTCTTTACATGTCCTCCTACGAAGAACTCCGGAGAAATGGCTCGTGATAGCTAATCAGCTATGCTCTGCGTTAGTGCATGTCAGTCGACCCCTTCTGCTCACGATCTACCATCAGCATTCTTCTTGTATTCATTTCATGCTTTTAAACATGAATTTTCCCGTGTGCCTATCGAATGTATTGATATCAGCATACCGGAAAAACCATGGTCCGCATGAGGTTAAAGACCTCACTCTCGAAACCTATCATGCTTTAGGCACTCGAGACATTCTTTGGTGAAGGTCTATCTGACAATCTCTCCAACTACTAGTGGAGAATCTTCAGAGTAGTGTCATCATGGTATGGACGATACAGATGCAAGCATCAAGTGCATCCCATCCAATGCTCTGCCACTGCCTCTGACATCCGGTAATCGATCCAAAGCTAGGTTCCACATGAGTAAAAATCTTGAAAACTCGGACACGATCCATCACTCTTATCCGCACTTGCTGGAATCCCATAAGCCAAATCTTCATAAATTCTGCCGATGATGATAGTCTCTGGGTAAACTAATTGTCGCATCATCACCTCTTCCAAGGTCTCATCCATCCTATAAGGATAACCCAAAGTCTCATTACTATATCCCAAGTCTCTTGCATGCATATGCTCTGATACCAATAAATGTAGCGACCCTACCCGGATCAGCTACCTAATCAGAGTTAAGAGCATAATTAAACATGTATTAAATAAATCAATGCGGAAGACTTAAATAAAAACAGACCGGCAGAATACAACCGGTTAAATAATTTGATTTATACAACCAAATCGAATAAATAGCCCAAAGGCAAAACCTACAGCTAATCATGTTGTCTTCACTGGTCACTGGCTACTCCAAGCTCCTGGTGCTCCACCCTGCACCTACACCTGCCCCGTCGAATGGGGTGTCCAGATACACAAAAAAAGACTGGTTGTGAGCTCTAAGCTCAATACGAAAGCATTGGGTAAAACATACAAATATGATGCATGTAAATGATAGGGTATCCATATCTGGGATAACTGTATATAACTGCTCAGTAATGGCGCCTAGGACATGAGTGGTACAACCAGGGGAGCAAACCCTGCGTACACTGCTCATTCCTACAGGACGTGGACTGTGTCCCCCGATGCTAGCCACCCATGACCCGTCAGTCAATAGGCCCTAGACATCAACCGTCCAGACAGGGCTGAGCGGCCCTACGTGGCTCATCTCACAAGATGGATAGGCACAATATGATATGCACATGATGCATAATAAATGACATACAAAATGCAACATATAAGCATGCAAAACCCGCTGGCAATCTCAGTCTTTACTTGCGTACCTTACTACAGGCAGTTCCTAGCAGTCCCACTCTAGGTTCCAAGCCTATATCAGCTCTACAATGCAAATACCCATGCATCAATAATTAATCTCTAAAAGCCTTAACTAAGCTATTGCATAATCCTAAATAATTTAAGGAGACCATAGCTATACCTGCGTCCGTCGTCAGCCCGCTGATGGAGACTATCTCGCAACTAGGGGTACACCCCAGCTGCAGCTCCACAGCCTCGAGCATTGCTCCGCTACACGAGCACTACTCCTCTACTATGTCAGACATTGTCCGACTATACTAAAATATGTTCCTTACTCCAAATCTAAAATAAGAGTACCCAAAGCCCTAAAATAGAGTCACGAGGGCGAAGGAGAGGAATTCGGTGCGCTTTGAAATGAAGCCCTCGCACCTATATTTATAAACAACGATCGGAAGCTCCGTTCTTGATCGGAAGCTCCGAACGTGTAGATCGGAAGCTCCGTTCCTCCGATCGGAAGCTCCGATGCCACGTGTCAAACCCAACCACATGCAACCACACACCTGTCACCGACAGCCGATCGGAAGCTCCGATTGCTGATCGGAAGTTCCGATCTCATGCTTCCGATATGGTTCCGATTTGGTTCCGATGTCACCAAGATCGGAAGCTCCGATCCTGGATCGGTGGTTTTGATCCCACTCGAGTCTTGGGGCCTTCTAAGCCATTTTCGAGTGTCCTGGATCCATTTATTGAAAGAGTGGGTGCCCGGTGAGCCAACTTGTGGCTAAGGGCTTTGATGACTCTTTGTATAAACAATCTTTTGTTTAATATAATTTACACTTTTATTAATGGCAATGACTTTATCTTTCTTCATATTGTTATATTGTGATATACTATTGTTGTTTTGATAAAGACCTTGAATAAACTATAGTGTATGTAAGATGTGGTAGAACATGGAGATGTCTATCATGAAACACATCTTATAGTCACTGTATATTCTAAACTGTTCCTAGTCGATTGAGCCGTCCGATAATAAGGATAAGGATCGCTCGAGTTTGAGACTAGCATTTGCGATGCAGAGTACCACGTTTCATTGGTAAGGAACATAGAGATGTTCGAAGCATGCAAATGGATATTCATATGATGAATGATCGAACTACCCTATCCGGACTTTCCAAGTGGTTATCACTTATCGAGTGGATAAAGTCCGCGGTTTTGGTTGTACACCATTAGTCCTTACTACTTGAAACATCATTGAGACTCTATATGCTAGTACTGTGCTTTGACTCATTTACCGACTCTATTGGGGTCATCAGGTGTCGGGATTGGGTACAGTTACAACACATATAGGAGTCGATGCTTTGTTGTCAAGGATTCACCACATACTTGCGAGTGTGGATATCATATGCGATCTGAGGAGATATTAGTGTGACAAATCTCTGGCCAGAGTACAAGATGTGTTTTAAGAAATGGTTTCTTAGTAACACATGCGATGTCACTATTTGATCTTCAAGATGTATTGCATAGTTATCGAATCTCGAATGACTCTCGATTTACCAATGGTTGTTGATTCGATCGGGATATATGGATGAAGGGACCGTACTGTACGCTAACCAAAATCTATTGGTTCTTGCAGGCACTATCAGTGATACCTAGGGAATCATGGGGCGATGATGCTAGGCGCTCTTACCATGATTCGATGGGCAAGTCGGAAATTGTTGTTCCGAGTCACAAGGAGTTGTGAGCCCACGGCTAGCTGATCCCTGAACCATTGAGGGTCACACAGAGTAATGGATTTTTAATCCCCATTGAGATAGTTAAATTTAAAGAGTTAAATTTTATGAACAAAGAAGTTGGACTTCTTATTTAAGAGTAGAGGAGTAAGATTTCCTAAAATGACATAGGGATGGACATTTTTGGAAATCACTGAATTCGGATTCAGAAAAATTTATCTTGACTTTAAAAGGTGCAGAAATGGTTTCTGTGCACATTGGTGAAATCGGTTTATCAATCGGAGTCATGATGAATTTTTTATTAATTTCTGAACATGCGGGCTTTGCTTGTCGGGCTTGAACTTATGACTAATGGGCCCTAAGCTGTTAGCGACCTACATTATAAATAAGTTATTGCAGTACAGAAATTACACACAACAGGTCACAAAATTTTCAAAAAACCCTAGTATTTTTTCTCTGAAGTGGCCGCCCCCTTTTCCCCTCTGCTCGATAAAATCCAGTCTGTGAATTTTGAATTACAGTCTGGTTTAACGGATCAAATTCGTTAATTCTCTTCGTAGAAACTTCTGATAGATTTTCTAGTGCAATCTATCAGAGGGATTAATTATCCGTTCGTGGACCTGATTGAAGAACAGTTCGTCCATCTGTTCCAGGGATATACAACAAGAGCAGAGCAATCTGTTGGTGTCCAAAATCTCGATTCGAGATTGAAGGTAAAAATTTATAATTGTTATTTAATTTTTACACACACAATTTAATCGTAAAAGTTTTGATACCCAATATGAAATCGTTTCATATAAAATTTTTAAACTTCCGCTGCACCGGGTATCAATTCTGATTGATCTAATCGCCGCGTTCTCCAACATTGGTATCAAAGCCAGGTTGCTCAGATCAAGCGATTAAATTAATCGATTGTACAAAAATTTTTTAGCCTAGGTTTTTGAAACAAAATAAATATTTTAAAAATAAAAATTTTTTTTTCGGGCAAAACCCGGGCAGCGATCGTCGCTGCCCGGCCCGAGCCCTTTGGGGCGCGGGCAGCCTGGGAGTGTCCCAGGCGGCCCGCGGAAAATTTAATTTTTTAATTTTAAATTAAATTTTAATATGTTAAAATTCTATTTTTGGTCTGATCGAAAATTGTTTTTAATTGGTCCACGAGGCGTCGGATCGAATTGTTCGAGTCCAAAAATTTTAAAATTGATTTTTGGATAAATTTGAATTTTTGGAAAATTTAAATATTTTATCCGTTAAATTGAATTTTGAAATTAATTATTTTTGGTACAATTGATGATAAGATATGATCTTATGGATATATTGAGTAAAATATGATTTTATGTATAAAATTGGATTTTATAGATAAAATATGATTTTATTTGATAAAAAGATAAAATATGATTTTGTATGTAAAATGAGATTTTATATATGAAATATGATTTTATCCTTTTAAATTTAAATTGCCATTGCATGTTATCCAATAAATTAATTTTGAATTAAATGTTATTGGATAAGGATGATCGATTGCCATGACCAATTTTGTAGGTGTATGTTAGGAATTTACATTTGTTTTTATTGTTGTTGGATTTATTAATGGGCCTGGTTTATGGTCCAATATGAATTGTCATATGTAATAAAAGTGGGCTTGGTTTATAGCCCGTTCCCACCCCTTAAAAATGTATCCCCTACTTGTCATTGTTATTTATTGTAAATACATTAGATTTAGTGGGAGATGAAGATTTGAAGATGGAGGTGAGCCCAGCAGACAATAAAGACAGAAGAAATGTAAATTGGAAGCAAAATGTAATAGGATTGCATTGCATACTGCATATTACCTAGGATTGGACTAAGACTCGTGATTGGCAACCACGGGTCGATTAGAAATGGAATCGATCATCCTATATAATATGTGATATTATTGTTGTATGCATGTTTTAGACAAAATTGTGTGAATCCGACAAGCATACAAAATTTTAAAAATGATGAGACAAATTTTTAAAAATAAAATCCCTCATTTTAAATATGATTTAAAATTGATATCAAGATAAATAAAGGAAATTTAAATTTGTTTAAATGTTCCTACCTTCCATCAATGATCAATGTATGAGATGATACCTGCGGATACGGTCCGGCTCATATTATTGGGGGGGCCCGTTCGTCAGAAAGCTTTACATTGGATCGACACATGTTGTAAGTTGGGTGGAACTCCCATGGAATCGGCTCATATTATTGGGGGATCCACATGGCGACCGTCCATCACAACTTAATATTGATGGGTCATCTTGACATGTCACAATAAACGGCGTCATATTATTGGGCCCTTATTGGACACGAGGTAAAAACGTGGAGGTTTCTTTGGAAGCAATTGGGCTCTATCTTTTGAAAATTATGGTTGGCTGATATTATTCGGGACCATAGTTTGTCAATTGGACTCCATGTTCTCACTAAGAAAAACAGTTTTCCGTTTTCACTAGAGGGTAGTGAAATCGTTAAAATAGTGGGAGTGAGATTCATAAAATAAATTTCTCCTATTTTAAGTCTTAGTAAATTACTTAAACAATCAACTATATTTGTCTGTTTCTTTTCAGTATTTCATAAAGATGAATTCGCGTAATCCACTTTTCTCGATCCTCGAATAAAATAAATTGACTGGCGCAAACTATACGGAATGGTTTCGTAAGTTGAAGATTGTCTTGACTTCGGAGAAGATGCTCTACGTGTTAGAAAAATCTCCTCCGAAGGAAGCACCAGCTGACATAAGTCCGGAAGAGTTAGCCAAACTTGATACATGGTGGGACCATGATATCAAGGACAAATGCTATATGCAAGCCTCGATGTCTGATGAACTCCAGAGGCGATTTGAGGATACCGTGAATGCTGCTGACATTCACGTACAACTCAAGGAACTTTTTGGGGCTCAATCGAGGGCTGAAAGGTTCGCTATTGTAAAGGAGCTAATGACGTTTCGCATGCGTGAAGGGACTTCGGTCCGTGATCATGGGGTACGAGTGATTTGGCTCATACAGAAGTTGGTAACCCTTGATTTGGTGTTGGAGCATGAACTCAACGTGGACTTACTACTTCTATCTCTTCCTTCTTCATTTGACGGATTTGTGGTGAATTTCAATATGAACAAGATAGAGGCCTCCCTTGAAGAGATGGTCAATATGCTTGTGACATATGAATCCACATTAAAGAAGGATAAACCGGCTTTCTTGGTGGGCTCCTCTTCTTCTGCTAAGAAGGGGCCAAGTACAAAGGGTAAGAAACGTTCTGCCTCACCCAAGAAAATCGAACCCGAGAAGAAGTACAAGACAAAGGCTTCAAACATGGAAAAATCCAAGGATGTTTGCCATTACTGCAAGAAGCCCGGTCATTGGAAGCGTAACTGCAAGGAATATCTAGAGCAGTTGCGAACTGCGAAGGGTATGTTCTATATTGAAATAAATGTTTCACTTAATACTACTTCTTGGGTATTGGATACCGGATGTGGATCTCACATTTGCAATGATTTGCAGGTGATGACAAGAAGTCGCAGGCTTAGAATGGGTGAGACCCAGCTGAGGCTTGGAAATGGTTCCAGAGTTGAAGCTAAAGCTGTAGGAGATATTTATTTAATTTTGCAGAACGGTTTTAAGTTACTTTTGAGAGATGTTTTATTTGTTCCGGATTTGATTAAAAACATTATTTCTGTTTCTATGCTTGATAGAGATGGTTATTCTTGCAATTTTGTGAATGGGATTTGCAATATTTACAAGAATGAATGTTTGATTGGAAATGGACAACTTGAAAATGATCTATATAAATTAAAATTAAAAGACGTTCCAATAAATTATGTTGATAAACCGGCAACAACAAACAAAAGGAAAATCGATAGCCAAAACCCGGTAAACCTTTGGCACGCTAGGCTAGGTCATATTTCCTCAAGGAGGATGAACAAGCTAGTGGGAGAGGGCATGTTTGATATGTATGATATTAACTCTCTACCTACTTGTGAATCCTGCCTAAAAGGAAAAATGACTAAATCTCCTTTTAAGGGGAAACCTGAGCGTAGTCAAAATCTGTTGGATTTGATCCATACAGATGTTTGTGGACCATTTAGAGTTGGTACTCAATATGGCCACACCTACTTCATTACCTTTACTGATGATTATTCTAGGTATGTGTATTTATATTTAATGAAATATAAGTCTGAAGCATTTGAAAAGTTCAAAGAATTCAAGGCTGAAGTAGAAAACAAGCTAGGTAAAAGTATTAAAGCACTTCGATCGGATCGAGGTGGAGAATACTTAAGTACCGAGTTTTTGGACTATCTAAAAGAGAATGGGATTCTCTCACAGTGGACTCCTCCTATGACACCACAGCTGAATGGTGTATCGGAGCGTCGTAATCGAACTTTGTTGGACATGGTTCGATCCATGATGAGCTTCACTGAGCTTCCACCTTCGTTTTGGGGCTATGCGCTTGAAACGGCGGTATTGTTGTTGAACAACGTCCACACTAAAGCAGTGGACAAAACACCATACGAGTTATGGAATGGCAAAGCTCCTAAGTATTCGTACTTGAGGATTTGGGGATGTCCTGCTTACGTGAAGCAGACAGTGGGAGATAAGTTGGATAGTCGATCCACCTTATGTTATTTTGTAGGGTATCCGAAGAATTCAATCGGATATTATTTCTATTATCCTGCTGAAACAAAGGTGTTTGTTTCAAGGAATGCCACCTTCTTGGAGAAGGAGTTCTTATTGGATAAGAAAGGCGAGATGATGGAACTCGAAGAAATTCGAGAAGAATCCAAAATACAAAATAACGATCCTACACCTCAGGAACCATTGATAGAAATGCCTGTACCTAGAATCCGAGAGGACTTCTAGACCTCCTATTCGATATGGTCTTCTTCTTGAAGCGGATCAAGATGAACCCAATATTGGATGTGATCCAAGAAACTTCAAGGAAGCAATTTCTGATGCGGATTCAAATTTATGGCTTGAAGCTATGCAGTCGGAAATAGATTTGATGCATACAAACCAAGTTTGGTCTTTAGTAGATCCTCCCGATGGAATTGTTCCAATAGGGTGTAAATGGATCTACAAGAGAAAGCTTGGGCCTGATGGTAAGGTATTGACCTACAAGGCGCGATTGGTGGCGAAAGGTTATACTCAAAGACAAGGAGTTGACTATGATGAAACCTTTTCACCAGTTGCAATGTTCAAGTCCATAAGAATCCTTATTGTCATAGCTGCTTGGTATGACTATGAGATATGACAAATGGATGTGAAGACTGCTTTTCTTAATGGAGACATTAAGGAAGAAATCTATATGAAGCAGCCTGAGGGGTACACATCCATGGGAAGCGAGCATAAGATATGCAAGCTTCAGAGATCAATTTATGGTCTAAAACAAGCATCAAAAAGTTGGAACCAGAAATTTGATGAAACAATAAAGGATTTTGGTTTCATCAAGAACCCGGAGGAACCATGCGTGTACAAGAAAGTAGTTCAGGATGCTGTGACATTCTTAGTACTTTATGTTGATGACATCCTACTCATTGGGAATGACGTAGGGATGTTGCAGTCAACGAAGATATGGTTATCAGGAATATTCTCGATGAAGGATTTGGGTGAGGCATCCTATATTCTAGGGATACAGATCTATAGAGATAGATCTAAGAGAATGATAGGACTCACTCAATCAACCTACATCGATACCATATTGAAACGGTTTTCAATGGATGGGTCCAAGAGAGGACATCTACCCATGTGTCATGGAGTTTCTCTATCCATGTCTATGTGTCCCAAGACTGATGAAGAGATAGAGAAAATGACACATGTACCATATGCGTCAGCCATAGGTAGTATCATGTATGGGATGATATCTACCAGACCGGATGTAGCATTTGCTCTGAGTGTCACGTGCAGATATCAAGCTAATCACGGTCAAATGCATTGGAAAGCCGTGAAGTACATTCTTAAGTACTTACGAAGGACTAAGAATATGTTCATGGTATATGGAGGAAGAGAACTAAAATTGGAAGGCTATACCGACTCTAGCTTCCAAAGTGACGTGGATGACTCGAAGTCAACCTCTGGATTTGTGTTCATGTTCAATGGCGGTGCTGTCTCTTGGAAGAGTTCCAAGCAGGACACCACAGCGGATTCCACCACTGAGGCAGAATACATTGCAGCATCAGCTACTGCTAAAGAGGCCGTTTGGATGAGGAATTTCGTCCAAGACTTGGGCATCATTCCTGAAGTTGTTGGTCCAGTCCCGGTGTACTGTGACAACACGAGTGCCGTTGCTCAGGCAAAGGAACCAAGGTCTTATCAAAGATCCAAACACGTACTGAGGAAATACCACATCATCCGGGAGATTGTGGAAAGAGGATACATCACTGTCGAAAGAGTGGCCTCTGCAGACAATATCGCTGATCCACTTACTAAGCCCTTGCCAGGACCATTATTTGACAAACATCGCGAAGCAATGGGTCTACGTAGTATGACTAGTTGGCTTTAGGGCAAGTGGGAGATTGAAAGAGTGGGTGCCCGGTGAGCCAACTTGTGGCTAAGGGCTTTGATGACTCTTTGTATAAACAATCTTTTGTTTAATATAATTTACACTTTTATTAATGGCAATGACTTTATCTTTCTTCATATTGTTATATTGTGATATACTATTGTTGTTTTGATAAAGACCTTGAATATACTATAGTGTATGTAAGATGTGGTAGAACATGGAGATGTCTATCATGAAACACATCTTATAGTCACTGTATATTCTAAACTGTTCCTAGTCGATTGAGCCGTCCGATAATAAGGATAAGGATCGCTCGAGTTGAGACTAGCATTTGCGATGCAGAGTACCACGTTTCATTGGTAAGGAACGTAGAGATGTTCGAAGCATGCAAATGGATATTCATATGATGAATGATCGAACTACCCTATCCGGACTTTCCTAGTGGTTATCACTTATCGAGTGGATAAAGTCCGCGGTTTTGGTTGTACACCATTAGTCCTTACTACTTGAAACATCATTGAGACTCTTTATGCTAGTACTGTGCTTTGACTCGTTTACCGACTCTATTGGGGTCATCAGGTGTCGGGATTGGGTACAGTTACAACACATATAGGAGTCGATGCTTTGTTGTCAAGGATTCACCACATACTTGCGAGTGTGGATATCCTATGCGATCTGAGGAGATATTAGTGTGACAAATCTCTGGCCAGAGTACATGATGTGTTTTAAGAAATGGTTTCTTAGTAACACATGCGATGTCACTATTTGATCTTCAAGATGTATTGCATAGTTATCGAATCTCGAACGACTCTCGATTTACCAATGGTTGTTGATTCGATCGGGATATATGGATGAAGGGACCGTACTGTACGCTAACCAAAATCTATTGGTTCTTGCAGGCACTATCAGTGATACCTAGGGAATCATGGGGCGATGTTGCTAGGCGCTCTTACCATGATTCGATGGGCAAGTCCGAAATTGTTGTTCCGAGTCACAAGGAGTTGTGAGCCCACGGCTAGCTGTATCCTGAACCATTGAGGGTCACACAGAGTAATGGATTTTTAATCCCCGTTGAGATAGTTAAATTTAAAGAGTTAAATTTAATGAACAAAGAAGTTGGACTTCTTATTTAAGAGTAGAGGAGTAAGATTTCCTAAAATGACATAGGGATGGACATTTTTGGAAATCACTGAATTCGGATTCAGAAAAATTTATCTTGACTTTAAAAGGTGCAGAAATGGTTTCTGTGCACATTGGTGAAATCGGTTTATCAATCGGAGTCATGATGAATTTTATATTAATTTCTGAACATGCGGGCTTTGCTTGTCGGGCTTGAACTTATGACTAATGGGCCCTAAGCTGTTAGCGGCCTACATTATAAATAAGTTATTGCAGTACAGAAATTACACACAAGAGGTCACAAAATTTTCGAAAAACCCTAGTATTTTTCCTCTGAAGTGGCCGCCCCCTTTTCCCCTCTGCTCGGTAAAATCCAGTCTGTGAATTTTGAATTACAGTCTGGTTTAACGGATCAAATTCGTTAATTCTCTTCGTAAAAACTTCTGATAGATTTTCTAGTGCAATCTATTAGAGGGATTAATTATCCGTTCGTGGACCTGATTGAAGAACAGTTCGTCTATCAGTTCCAGGGATATACAACAAGAGCAGAGCAATCTGTTGGTGTCCAAAATATCGATTCGAGATTGAAGGTAAAAATTTATAATTGTTATTTAATTTTTACACACACAATTTAATCGTAAAAGTTTTGATACCTAATATGGAATCGTTCCATATAAAATTTTTAAACTTCCGCTGCACCGGGTATCAATTCTGATTGATCTGATCGCGGCGTTCTCCAACATTTATGAACTCCGTTAACCCTTCTGAAATTTTCTTAATCATGTTTTACTTAATCCAAACATGATTACTTGATTAATTACTCATTAATCGCTAATTCTTGATACAGGTTACTACACGTGTTGATAGTGGTTTCTACTCCTATGGGAAGCGAGGTTTTAGCCAAGCGCCTAGTTGTGGGTTGTGTTTTGGATTTCGAGGGACATCAGCTTAGTGCTAACCTGATGATTCTAGCGATGGAGGATTTTGATTGCATCATTGGGATAGATCTATTGACTACCTACCGAGTGATAGTGGATTGCTATCAGAGGTTTGTTCAGTTTCGTCCAAAGGATGACGAGTCATGGTATTTCTATGATGAGGGAGCGCGACCCCCAATGCCAGTGGTTTCAGCTCTGAAGGCGCGACGTGCTTTAGAGTCTGGCGGGGAAGGCTACCTTATCTACGCCATTGACGCATCCTTATGAGAGCCAGATATCCGAGAGATACCAGTGGTTTGTGACTTTCCAGATGTGTTTCCGGAGGAGATTCCAGGTTTGCCACCAGTAAGAGAGATTGAGTTTGGCATTGAGTTAGTGCCAGAGACTGCACCGATTTCCAAAACTCCTTACCGATTGGCACCGTCAGAAATGAAAGAGCTGCAGAAGAAATTGCAAGATCTTTTTGATAAGGGTTATATTCAACCTAGTGTTTCGCCATGGGGAGCCCCAGTACTATTTGTCAAGAAGAAGGATGGGTCGATGCAGTTGTGTATTGACTACCGTCAGTTGAATCAGGTGACGGTGAAGAATAAGTATCCTCTTCCGTGGATAGATGATCTCTTTGATCAGTTGCAGGGTACTTCTGTCTATTCGAAGATTGATCTTTGGTCTGGATATCATCAGTTGCGAGTTCCTCAGGAGGATGTTCCTAAGACAGCATTTTGTACGCGGTATGGACACTATGAGTTTCTAGTGATGCCGTTTGGTCTGACAAATTCACCAGTTGTTTTTATGTATCTGATGAACAGAGTTTTCCGCGACTTTTTGGATAAGTTCGTGGTTGTGTTCATCAATGACATTTTGGTGTATTCTCGCAGCATGGATGAGCATGCCTACCATCTCTATACTGTACTGCAGGTCTTGAGGGAGAGACAGTTGTATGCGAAGCTGAGTAAGTGTGACTTCTGGATTGACCAAGTTGTGTTCCTTAGTCATGTCATTTCTCAGGAGGGCGTATCTGTTGATCCTAGCAAGACAGAGGCTATTTTGAATTGGTCACGTCCGACTACAGCTTCTGAGATTCGTAGTTTCCTTGGTTTAGCAGGATACTATCGTCGTTCTGTGGAGAATTTCTCTCAGATAGCTAAGCCTTTGACTCAGTTGATGAAGAAAGATGTTCCTTTTGTTTGGTCTGATGCTTGTGAAGACAGTTTTCGTGAGTTGAGACGTCGTTTGACGACAGCTCCAGTTCTTGCCTTACCGTCTGGATTAGGTGGTTTTGTAGTCTTCACTGATGCTTCTCTCTAGGGTTTGGGGTGTGTGTTGACTCAGAATGGCCACGTGATCGCTTATGCCTCCAGACAACTGAAGACTCACGAGGAGAACTATCCCGTACATGATTTAGAGCTTGCAACCATTGTCTTTGCTCTTAAGATATGGCGTCACTATTTGTACGGAGAACGATTTGAAATCTTCATCGATCATAAGAGTTTGAAGTATCTGTTCACTCAAGCTGAGTTGAACATGCGGTAGCGTCGTTGGATGGATCTGTTGAAAGATTACGATTGTGAGATCAAGTATCATCCAGGTTCTTCAAATCCTGTTGCTGATGTGCTTAGTCGCAAAGTCTAAGTGAGTTCCCTTCGTACCAATTCGGTACGGAAGGCAGTGGAAGAGTGTTGTTCTTCAGGGTTCACATTCTGTCATAAGAAAGAACAACAAGGGATTCGTGTTTCTTCTGTGCTTGCAGAGCCAACGTTGTATCGACGAATCCGTGAAACTCAGAATTCTGATCTAAAGACGCAAAAGTTGGCCTGTTTGGCTGAGGGTAGTAATACTTCTGGTTTCCATTTACACGGAGGACTCTACTTTGAGGGATGAGATCTTATCGCAAGCTCACCGCAGTCGATTCTCTGTACATCAAGGCAGCATGAAGATATATAAGGATCTTCGCACTCGATTTTTTTGGAAAGGGATGAAGCGCAGTGTCTATCAGTTTGTGTCCCGATGCCTTGTGTGTCAGCAGGTCAAGGCAGAGTTTAGACGACCCGAAGGGTTACTGCACAGCTTAGAGATTCCTTAATGGAAGTGGGAGCATGTGACGATGGACTTTGTCACCCACTTGCCTATGTCTTCCAGGAATTGTGATGCTATTTGGGTTGTCGTGGATCGGTTGTCGAAGTCAGCGCATTTTCTTCCCTATAACCGCGATTACAACTTTGATAGGATGGCGCAATTGTATGTGCGGGAGATTGTTCGATTGTATGGGATTCCATTGAGCATTGTCAGTGATAGAGATCTGAGATTCACCTTGAGGTTTTGGGGTAGTTTCCAGTGAGCCCATGGTACTACTTTAAGCTTGAGTACGACTTATCATCCAGAGACGGACGGACAGTCCGATCGTACTATTCGCACTTTAGAAGATATGCTTCGCGAGGCGGTGATGGATTTTGGTCCAGCGTGGCATGATCATTTACCCTTGGTGGAGTTCGCCTACAACAATAGTTTCCATCGCAGCATTGGCATGGCACCATTTGAGGCTCTTTATGGACGCCGTTGTCATACACCTTTGTTTTGGGACAAGGTTGGTGAGCGTTAGGTTGAGGGTCCTCAGATGATTCAGCAGATGATTGATGCAGTAGAGTTGATCCGACACAGGGTTAAGGCAGCCCATGATCGATAGGCTAGTTACGCGAACACTCACTGCAGGCCACTTCATTTTGAGGAAGGGGAATATGTTTTCTTGCGTGTGTCACCTTTTCGGAAGGTGATGAGGTTTGGTCGCAAGGGTAAGCTGACACCTAGATTTATTGGTCCTTTCGAGATTCTTGAGAAGGTTGGGGATGTGGCTTATCGTCTGGCCTTTCCACCCGATCTTTCGAAGATCCACGATGTGTTCCACGTGTCCTTGTTGAGGCAGTATGTGGCGGATCGCATATTTTGCATCCGACCGAGGTAAAGGTAGATCGGGATCTATCGTATGTGGAGAAAACCCTGTGGATTCTTGACAGGAAGGACAAGGTGCTTCGTAACAAACGTATGCCGTTGGTGATGGTACAGTGGCAACGCAGAGGGACAGAGGAAGCTACTTGGGAATTGGAAGACCGGATGCGAGCCGAACACCCCGAGTTATTTTGAGCTCCTGTATTTCCTTGTATCAAGTTTATACTTGTTCAGTTGTAATAAAGAACATTTGGTTGGCTATTTATGTTTTCCTCTAAGACTTAAATTTCGAGGACGAAATTTCTTAAGTGGGGGAGAATGTATTAACCCGCATTTCTAATTAGTGATTAATGAGTAATTAATCACGTGATCATGTTTAGATTAAGTAAAACATGATTAAGTAAGTAAATGTTGGGATAACGGACTTCAAAAATGGATTCAGATCACTCGAATTAGTTGAATTGGTTCAGCAGGATCAGACGATCCGAAGAGGAGTTAGGACGATCCGAAGTTGATCGGAAGCTCCGTGCCAGGATCGGACGCTCCGATCGAGATCGGACGCTCCGTCGGCGAGATCGAAAGCTCCGATCTGGACTAGGGCACATGTCATCGCTTACATCAGCAAGGTGATGTCATGGCTGACGTAATATTGAGCGATCGGAAGCTCCGAAGGTGCAATCGGAGGTTCCGATCGCGTTCGGACGTTCCGAACCGGGTTCAGAGGCTCCGAACTTTGTCTATAAATAGGGGGCCGAGATTTCATTTTCATGTGCACCTTTCCCTCTCTTCTCTCTGATTCCTAGGCCTTCTAACTCAGATCTAGGGAGTTCTAGGTATCCTATTGGGAATCCGGAAGTGGCTTAGTGATCTAGACGTCATCGCGGAACTATGGCCTAGTTTTGAGGCTATCAACAGCAAAGGGCTAACGACGGATGCAGGTATAGCTATGGTCTCCTTAAATTATTTAGGAGTATGCAATAGCTTAATTAACACCTTTAGAGATTAATTGTTGATGTATGGATAATTGCATTGTAGTAGCAGTAGACTGGACTAGAAGGCTTGGAGTATAGGCCAGTGGAGCTAGGTTGTCCAGCAGTGTTAGAGGTACATAAGTACTGACCAAGATAGCTGGCATGATATATTTGCTTGTATGTTGCATGAGTATGTGATATATGTTTTATCATGTTTTAGCATGTTTTATCGTCTTAGCACATACATGATTTTACGTGTGACTGCATCTGAAGAGATGTGAGTCATTGACAGTCTCCATAGGGAACAATGATCTCATTTTGAACTCGAGTCAGGTATGACAGTTTTTATATAAGGTCCAGGCGGCTCTCAACAGGATTGAGCTTTGGGAAGTGCGAGGTTGTAGAGGGTAGGGATTTATTTACCCTGAACCTTCGATTTGGTTGTATAACAGTACTTATACACTTGTGATATCATCGGTTGTATTCTACTGATTGAATTTGTTGTATTTTAATTATCCACACTTTACGCTTTAAGCTTTGATTGCGTGCGCTTTTTCTATAACTCTGATTAGGTAGTGGATCCGGGTTGGGTCACTACATATTTCGAAATGGTAGTTGCTGATATGCTGGTATATTGATGTATTTTGGCTGGTATATCATGTATTTGAAGTAGATATGAATTATAGATTGGTTGGATTTCAGGTTTGGTTACCGATTTCATACCGTTACGCTGTCGATTTGAAAAATGAGCAAGTTTGAGTCTGGATTGTTTGAGCTGAGTAGTATGTGAGTTCTTGCTGATGTTCTTAGACATGTTTGATGTATTTTCAGATTGAAAACAGGGGGCTTCAAGTTAAGAATCACGACTTCGAAACCGATCGACGGAAGAACAAGGTTTGTGACTTGTTAGCCTTGAAGATTGAGAAGAGTATGAGCAGATTTTGATTGTGTTCTTGTTGTGCAGCTAGATCATATTTGAAGAGCTTTGAAACCAAGTTTGAAAGGTATAAGACAACCATTGAATAAGGGCTTGTACATTCAAGAGATTTTGCTTGAATGCCCTTTCCAAAATCACATACTATGTGCTTATATGTGTTGAATTTGCACTTAGCTTGTTATGAGTTGGCTTTTATTTCTATGCTTCTAGACTTTGATGCATTCATATTGAGCCAACAAACCTTTGAGATGTGAAATGGCAGATTCGCCAAAAGAATACGGACGTTTGGATATATATCAAGGAACTTAGGAGATAGATCGACTCTTATTATTAGAAACTTGATATAGTATTCCAAAGTCCGGGAAAAGAGCTCAACGCCACCCCGAAAGGAAGAGTAGGTGGGAGATTTGTTGTGTTCTTATTCCCCGGGATCCCAAGAACCAATATAGAAATTGATAGCAGATTTTTAAATCATGCATTGCATTAGATTGGTTAATGCTTGTTGAGATGTTTAAATGAGTAATTATTTAAACTCTATGATATGCATGATATAATTGTTTTATACTGGGATTCAATTCTCACCGGAGACATCCGGCTATTTCTATGTTTGTATGTGTGCATGGGAATAGATGGGGCGAGCACATGACAAAGAAGGTTGTAAGTAGAAAGAGGTGGAGTTAAATGTGGTGAACTCGGGTTTATGCAATAGAGATGATGTCAACCTTTGTATCTAGATCTTGTATATGTTTTGTTATAAACACTTGCTCATAAAGACTTGTATGTTTGGCAAGAATAAGAACAATGTAAGATCTTGTGGGTTGTATGTCAAGTTCCATGTTTACTTGCTTGATTAGCTCAGGAATTTGCATGGTTCCTTCTAGATTTTTATGTTGAATTCATGACAATTATGTTAAATTATGTTTGAGGATCAAAACAGGGGCAAATGTATCATTTTACAGCTGTTGGGAAGTGAAAACAGAGGGCCAGGCGCGCCCGCCCAGCCAAAGGGCGCGGCCGCGCCTAACCAAGGCACCATGGGTGCCTTGGCCCGAACCTTAGGCGCGCCCGCGCCTCAATGAGGCGCGCCCGCGCGTCAAGGTTTTCTAAAAAAAAAATTAAATAAATAATAAAATTTGTTGATCTTTTGCGACGTGTTTTTATGCCGCCAAATGTACTGTATTACAAATTGTATATTTTTTTAGTTATTAATCTCCCTATAAGATGAGATTAGCACCTGAGGTCCCCACAACAGGTGGTATCAGAGCATAAGTTCTGGACTGATTAGAGATAAGCGAGCGGGGTAGATCGAGTCCTCTTGATTGATTGATTTTGCTTGCATGATTTAATGTTTTAGATTAAATTGATCACATGATTATGTGTATTGATTTTATAAGCATGCATTACTGCTTTATCAAGTATGTATTATTTGAGAATGAATTAGAACCGGTTTTGGATCAGAACTTGATCTCTAGAGAAGGCATGAAAATGCTAATCAGAGGGGGAGTGAAACAGAATGGGTGAGTTTGATATATTGATACCTTTGTGTGCTAATCCTTTTGAATATCAGATATTCCTCCTCGTCAAGTGCGAGTTACTAGACTGACATTGGGCGTTCCTCCGCCAGAACAGGCAGATGTGCCACAGGCCGCAGAAGCTCCTAGACCAGAATAGGGCAGTACATCCAATGACCCAATGGATGTTACAGCAAAACCTATGGAGACTTTGCTGAAAAGGTTTCAATCCTTCAAGATGCCTACTTTGAAAGGAACCGAGAACTCAGTTGAATGTGAAGGCTGGTTAGAGGATATGGAAATGTTGTTTGATTCCCTAGATTATGCAGATGACAGAAGAGTCAGACTGATTGGGCACCAACTACATGAGGTTGCCAAGAGTTGGTGGATAACAACCAAGAGAGCTCTTGAAAATCGAGGTACAACTATCACTTGGAAAGTATTTACAAAAGAATTTTATCAACGTTTCTTTCCAGTATCGTACAGAAAGGACAAGGGTGCAGAGTTTGCAAATCTGAAACAGGGGAAGCTGAATATAGAAGAGTACGTTGCCAAGTTCTCTACGTTGCTAAAGTTTGCTCCACATGTAGCCGGAAGTGAAGAGGCCAAAGCTGACCAGTTCATCAATGGACTGAATCCAGATGTCTTTACCCTTGTGAACTCTGGGAGGCCGAATAACTTTGTTGATGCACTTGATAGAGAAAAGGGAGCGGAGGCTGGTTTGATTAAACAGGGAGGAGCATCGTTTGTTGCACAGACTCAACGACAACCACAACCCCCAGCTCAGTTTCAACAATCATCTCCTAGATTTGAGGGAGTTAGCAGTAGCGGTGGTAAGAAAGATTATGTGAGACCTCGGTTTAAACAACTAATCTCGGGATTAAACAACAATAAGGCATACAATAACCAAAGGTTAAAAGCAATAATATTTTTTTTTTAAAATAGTGCCTCGCTCGATCCGCATGATCTTGCGGATCGAGCAAGCAACTTTTGCCAAAGTTACTGCCCGGAAAACCTAGCCCTCGCTCGATCCGCAATATCTTGCAGATCAAGCGAGCCACAAAAATTTGAAACAGAGGACTGCACAGCTTGCCCTCGCTCGATCCGCAAGATTTTGCGGATCGAGCGGTGACAGAAACAAAGCTAAACAGCAGAAATCATGCTAGAACTTGAGTCCAAAACCAACAACATTTTATCATGCATTACAATCACAAGTTCCCCAACTAATACAAGAAATTGTCAGGGTTACTCAACCTCTCAAAAGTATTGGATTTGTAATGACAAACTTTCAACACAGCTCACATAAACAATACGATAACATAACGAAGTTCGATATCTAAACATGTTCAAATACAACTAGGTAGACATGTCGACATGACTTCTAAACCGAGTCTCACTACTAGCTCTCCTTCTTGTTGCTAACCAGGCCTTCACTGACTTGGTCCTGCCCCACCTGTTGCCAAGTACACATACAAAACAAAGCAACAGCCGGATAAACCGGTGAGAAAGATAATCCCAGTAAAAGCAACATAGCAAGTAATAAATTCAATAAACATGCTTTCAAGGTAACAATTAATCAATGTTAACGTAATGAATGCATGTCTTTAAAACGGGTTATCAAATCTGATAAACGAGGGATTGCTGGTGTGCTTTTGGGATCCCGAGAATGAGATCACGTAACAACTCACCGACTTTCCCAATCGAGGTGGTGCCACGTATCCCACTCCTCTAGACTTTGAGCAACCATAATGAGTATGCTAGCACTAGGCGAAAGGACTACGACCTAGGCCACTCAATCATAGTTCCCAAACGTCTAAAACAAAAAGGGCGGTTCTGCCCGCTGTAAACAAAGTAGGCTCAAGATGAATGCATAGCATAAATATAAGCAAAAGTCACATAATGAAACTCAATCAACCAACAAATACAAGTTCCACATGCTAGAACAAGTATTGATGCAATATGTGATTTAAAAGGGAAAACTTCGAGAACCAACAGTCCCGAGTATGCTATCCCGCGACGATGACTGCTTTTACCTTTCAAGGCAAGTAGTTCCAATCTCTGGAAAGCTACAACAAAATATTGTATCAAAGTCTAACCCATCTAAACAACAACAAGGCTCAAGGTAAAACTCTTTACCGATCTTCGTCCAACTCTTGACGATCAAAACGCTGTTAACTCTGGCTTGACAAACTCCAAACGAATCTGTCCAGATGAAATACAAGATCAATAACCAAGATCAACTTACAAGCCAAGTTCAACAACTTCAAAAATTGTTCAAATCTCCAAAACTCAAACCGACAGCATAACGACTATAAACTAAACAAACCGACAACGCAGACAGCAGTTCAATAGCGATAACAACTCACAACAATGATAATACAACCTTAACAAGGCAATCCCAACAAATCTCAAAATCATTATTTTCGAAAATGGCTTCCAAAAATCACAACAAATCCGAACGTCGTTCTATTTCAAAACCGACAGGTAATAAACAATCAGAACTCTGTCGAGAACAACATACTCGAATCTAGAATGATTCTAACAATATCCAAAAACTAGAATGTATCTGATCGTAGAAAAACATACGATAGAACGAAGCTCTCGCAGTCGTGATCGCTAAACTGCCTTCAGAAATAATTTCTAACGGACGGATCGACCGGAAACGGAGATTGGAAAAGCTTGAAAGGCGTTTCCCCAAGCTTCAATGGTGCTTCACGGTTTGGGGAGGAAGAGGAGACTTCTCAAATAAAAATCTAAGTGTAGATAATATATAAAATCCCATATTTGCATTTTAGTCCCTGAAATTTCCAAAATTTGCAAAAAGGACCCTGATCAAAATCAAGTCGGCTCGTGAACTCTGCAATCTCCGATTAACTCAAATAAATTCATTTAAGATAAAAACGGGGCGTTACAATTCTCCCCCACTAAGAAGACATTTCGTCCTCAAAATCAACGAGAACCACAACTCATAAGATAGAATAAAGAACTAAAGACAGTAAGAAGAACTCACGTCATCCGAATAACTCCGGAAATCGTTGTCTCATGTTAGATTCTGTCTCCCAAGTCGCTTCCTTGACTCTGTGACGGCTCCACTGCACTTTCACCAACGGACTCAACTTGGTTTTGAGTTGCTTTTCTTTCCGATCAAGGATCTGAATCGGTCGTTCAAAATAGCTCAGAGTCTCGTCTAACTCGGCTTCATCAGGCTGAAGGATATGAGAAGGATCTGGATGATACTTTCGCAGCATAGAGACGTGAAAAACGTCGTGAATACCAGATAAAAACGGAGGAAGTGCAAGTTTGTAGGCAAGATCGTCTATCTTCTCGAGAATCTCGTACGGACCGATGAATCTCGGAGATAACTTTCCTCTCTTCCCAAATCTAACAGTGCCTCTAAAAGGAGAATTCTTAAGGAATACACGGTCTCCCTGCTCAAAACTCAGAGGTCTACGTCTGTAGTACCCCGTAACCGAAATTGGTAATTAAGAGATTAATTATGTTAATTAAACCAATTTGGTATCTGAAGGATCGGAAGCTCCGAAGGTGAGATCGGAAGCTCCGATCGATATTACGTCATGCTTGACATGTGGCAGGATCGGAAACTCCGATCGGGATCGGAAGCTCCGATCGCCCTATCCGAAGTCAACCAGTGAGATTTTGACATGTGGCAGATAAGGATGTTCGGAAGCTCCGATGGCAGGATCGGACGTTCCGATCAAGGATCAAAAGTTCCGATCGAGGATCGGAGGTTTCGATCGATGCTTATAAATATAAGGTCCGAGGCATTCATTTCTTGCCAATTCTGAATTCTCTCCTTCGCCTCGTGGCCCTATTTTAGGGCTTTGGGTACTCTTATTTTAAGAGTTGGAGTAGGGTATTTGTTTTAGTATAGTCAGACAGTGTCTGAAATAGTAGCGGAGCAGAGCTCATGTTGAAGAGCCGTGTTCGAGGCTGTGGATTCGCAGCAGGGGAGTGCCCTAGTTGCGGGATAGTCGCCATCAGTGGGCTGACGACGGACGCAGGTATAGCTATGGTCTCCTTAAATTATTTAGGAGTATGCAATAGCTTAGTTAAGGCTTTTAGCGCTTATTGAATGATGCATGGGTATTTTCATTGTAGACTTGATGATAGGCTTGGAACCTAGAGTGGGACTACTAGGACTGCCTTAGAAAGGTACGTAAGTACTGACTGAGATTGCCAGCGGATATGCATGCTTATATGTTGCATTTATGTGTTTGCATGTTATTATTGTTATGCGGCATGTGCATATCATCTTGTGCCTGTACATCTGTATATCTTTTGAGATGAGCCAGTTAGGGTTGCTCAGCCCTGTTAGGACATTTGATATCGAGTACCCTTAGGTACTGATACCTCGAGGACTCTGCAGTCCGCGTCCGGGATTCGGGAATGAGTGGTCGCACACAGTGGTTAGCTACCCCGATGTGACGAGCTTATATCCCAGGCGCCAGTTTGAGCAGTTTGTATATAGTTATCCCAGATATGGATACCCGGTCATTTGCATGCATCATATTTGTATGTTTATCCGTGCTTTCGTATTGTGCTTAGAGCTCATGTACAGTATTTTCTGTGTATCTGGATACCCTATTCGATGGGGCAGGAATAGGTGCAGGATTGAGCACCAGGAGCCTGGAGTAGCCAGTGACCTTGAAGACAACAGGATTAGCTGTAGGTTTTATTTAAAGTAATTCTATCGGGTTGTATAAATCGAGTTTGATTAGCCGGTTGTATTCTGCCGGTCTACTTGTATTTAGTCTTCCGCAGAAATTTGATTTAATACATGCTTAATTATGCTCTTAACTCTGATTAGGTAGTGGATCCGGGTCGGGTCTCTACATTTATGGTACCAGGATTTAAAGAACTTTGGATATATGCCTGGGTCCAAGGTTCGAATCCTGGGGAGGGCAAAAACTCCCCCAGCCAGGTGGGGAGAAGGCCATGAGTAGCATAATGGCTTGGCCGGCCCAGAGAGGGTTAGTAGAGCGCAAAGGCCCAGTCCATTACATAAAAATTGTAACGCCCCGTTTTTATCTTAAATGATTTTATTTGAGTTAATCAGCGATTACAGAGTTCTTGAGCCGATTTGTTTTTGATCAGGGTCCTTTTTGCAAATTTTGGAAATTTCAGGGACTAAAACGCAAATATTGATTTTTATATATTATCTACACTTAGAATTGATTGGGAAAGTCTTCATCTTCCTCTCCAAAACCGTGAGCCTCCATTGAAACGCCCCTTTTGAGTTTTGAGCTTTCAGATTTCCTTCCGAGCTCGATCCGATCGTTGGAATTTATTCCGAAGGCAGTTTAGCGATCACAGCTGCGAGAGCTTCGTTCTATCGTAAGTTTTTATACGATCAGATACATTCTAGTTTTTGTATGTTGTTAGAATCGTTCGAGATTCGAGTATGTTGTTCTAGACAGAGTTCTGATCGTTTATTATCTGTCGGTTTTGAATTAGAGCGACGTTCGGATTTGTTGTGATTTTTGGAAGCCATTTTTGAAAATAATGATTTTGAGATTCATTGGGATTGCCTTGTTAAGGTTGTATTAGCATTGTTATGTGTTTTTATCGCTATTGAACTGCTGTCTGCGTTGTCGGTTTGTTCAGTTTATAGCCGTTATGCCGTCAGTTTGAGTTTTGGAGATTTGAACCTTTTTTGAAGTTGTTGAACTTGGCTTGTAAGTTGATCTTGGTTATTGATCTTGTATTTCATCTGGACAGATTCGTTTGGAGTTTGTCAAGACAGAGTTAATAGCGTTTTGATCGTCAAGAGTTGGACGAAGATCGGTAAAGAGTTTTACCTTGAGCCTTGTTGTTGTTTAGATTGGTTAGACTTTGATACAATATTTTTTTGTAGCTTTCCAGAGATTGGAACTACTTTCCTTGAAAGGTAAAAGCAGTCATCGTAGCGGGATAGCATACTCGGACTGTTGGTTCTCGAGTTTCCCTTTATAAATCACATATTGCATCGATACTTGTTCTAGCATGTGGAACTGGTATTTTGTTTATTGATTGAGTTTTGTTATGTGGCTTATGTTTATGTTTCTGTTATGCATTCATCTTGAGCCTACTTTGATTTCAGCGGGCAAAACCGCCCTTTTTGTTTAGACGTTTGGGAACTATGATTGAGTGGCCTAGGTTGTAGTATTTCGCCTAGTGCTAGAATATTCATTATGGTTGCTCAAAGTCTAGAGGAGTGGGATATGTGGCACCACCTCGATTGGGAGAGTCGGTGAGTCGTTACGTGATCTCATCCTCGGGATCCCAAAAGCAGAGCAGCACTCCCTTGTTTATCAGAATTGATATCTGAAAGAGTTGATGCCCCGCTAACCAACTTGTGGCTAAGGGCTTTGAGAGTCTCTTTTTGTAAACATTCTTTGTTTAATATAATATACGTTCTTTAAATGGCGTTCACTTTATCTTATTATTATATAATGATATACTATTGCTATTTTGATAAAAACCTTGAATATACTAAAGTAAGATGTGGTAGCACATGGGGATGTCTATCATGAAACACATCTTATAGTCACTGTATATTCTAAACAGTTCCTAGTCAATTGAGCCGTCCACAAATAAGGATAAGGATCGCTCGAGATTGAGACTAGCATTTGCGATGCCGAGTACCACGTTTCATTGGTATGGAACATAGAGATGTTCAAAGCATGCAAATGGGTATTCATATGATGAATGATCGAACTACCCTATTCGGACTTTCCAAGTGGTTATCACTTATCGAGTGGATATAGTCCGCAGTTTTGGTTGTACACCATTAGTCCTTATTACTTGAAACATCATTGAGACTCTATATGCTAGTACTGTGCTTTGACTCGTTTACCGACTCTATTAGGGTCATCAGGTGTCGGGATTGGGTATAGTTACGACACATATAGGAGTCGATTCTTTGTTGTCAAGGATTCACCGCACACTTGCGAGTGTGGATATCCTATGCAATCTGAGGAGATATTAGTGTGACGAATCTCTGGCCAGAGTACATGATGTGTTTTAGGTTACTTGGTTTACTAGTAGCACATGCGATGTCACTATTTGATCTTCAAGATGCATTGCATAGTTATCGAATCTCGAACGACTCTCGATGTACCAATGGTTGTTGATTCGATCGGCATATATGGATGAAGGGACCGTACTGTACGCTAACCAAAATTTATTGGTTCTTGCAGGCACTATCAGTGATACCTAGGGAATCATGGGGCGATGTTGCTAGGCTCTCTTGCCATAATTCGTTGGGCAAGTCGGAAATTATTATTCCGAGTCACAAGGAGTTGTGAGCCCACGGCTAGCTGTATCCCTGAACCATTGAGGGTTACACAAGTAATGAATTTTTAATCCCCGTTGAGATAATTAAATTTAAAGAGTTAAATTTAGTGAATAAATAAGTGGGACTTCTTATTTAAGAGTAGAGGGAGTAAGATTCTCTACTCATATTCATATTTAAGTGGGCAGCCCAGCGTGCTAGGCTAGGGCAAACGTTGGTACACGGTCGTCCCGGGCAGCCCAGAAAAATTAAAATTTTATTTTTTTTTTGAAATTTTGAATTTCGGCCCGTTAATTGTTATCGGGCCCGATTTTTTGCCTGATTAAAAATTTTTTCAGTTGGTCCACGAGGAAATGGGTCAAAATTGTTTGAGCCCAAAATTTTTTAAGAAAATTAATTTTTGGTTAAATTTTGAATTTTGGAAATTTATAAATTTAATCCAATAAATTAAATATTTAATTATTAATTTTGGTACAATTGATAATAAAATATGATTTTATGTATAAAATTGGATTTTATATGTAAAATATGATTTTATGGATAAACTAGATAAAATATGATTTTATATATAAAATAAGATTTTATGTATGAAATATGATTTTATCTATTTAAATTTTATTTCCGTTGCATGATATCCAATAAATTAATTTTTGAATTAAAGATTATTGGATAAGGATGATCGATTACCATGACCAATGTTATAGGTGTATGTTAGGTTGTTTACATTTGGTTTTAATTATTGTTTTTGGATTTATTAATGGGCCTGGTTTATGGCCCAATATGAATTATCATATGTAATAAAAGTGGGCCTGGTTTATGGCCCGTTCCCACCCCTTAAATATGTATCCCCTGCTTGTCATCGAAATTTATTGTAAATTTTAGACTTAGTGGGAGATGAAGATTTGAAGACAAAGGTGGGCCCAGCAGACAATAATGACCGAAGAAATGTAAATTGGAAGCCCAATGTAATAGGATTGCATTGCATACTTGCATATGACCTAGGATTGGACTTAGACTCGTGATTGGCAACCACGGGTCGATTAGTAATGGAATTGATCATCCTAAAATAATATATGATATTATTGTTGTATGCATGTTTAGACAAAATTATATAAATCCCGCAAGCATACAAATTTTAAATAATGAGACAAATTTTCAAAATTAAAAATCCCTCATTTTAAATATGATTTAAAATTGATATCAAGATGAATAAAGGAAATTTAAATATTGTTTAAATGTTCCTACCTTCCATCAACGATCAATGTATGAGATGCTACCCGCGGATACGGTCCGACTCATATTATTGGGGGTGCCCGTTCGTCGGAAAGCTGTACATTGGATCGACACATGTTGTAAGTTGGATGGAACTCCCATGGGATTGGCTCATATTATTGGGGATCCACATGGCGACCGTCCATCACAACTTAATATTGATGGGTCATCTTGACGTGTCACAATAAATGACGTCATATTATTGGGCCCTTATTGGACATGAGGTAAAAACATGGAGGTTGCTTTGGAAGCAATTGAGCTCTACCATTTGAAAATTATGGTTGGCTGATATTATTCGTGACTATAGTTTGTCAATTGGACTCCATGTTCCCACTAAAGAAAATGTTTCTCGTTTTCACTAGAGGGTAGTGAAATCGTTAAAATAGTGGGAGTGAGATTCATAAAATAAATTTCGCCTTATTTTATGTCTTAGTAAATTAATTAAACAATCACTGATTATTGTCTGTTTCTTTTCAGTATTTCATTAAGATGAATTCGCGCAATCCACTATTCTCTATTCTCAAACAAAACAAACTGAATGGCGCAAAATATACGGAAGGGTTCCGTAAGTTGAAAATTGTCTTGACCTCGGAGAAGATGTTCTACGTGTTAGAAAAATCTCCTCCGAAGGAAGCACCAGCTGATATAAGTCCGGAAGAGTTGGCCAAACTTGATAAATGGCGGGACCATGATATCAAGGCCAAATTCTATATGCAAGCTTTGATGTTTGATGAACTCCAGAGGCGATTTGAGGATACCGTGAATGCTGCTGACATTCACGCACAACTCAAGGAACTTTTTGGGGCTCAATCGAGAGCTGAAAGGTTCGCTACTGTAAAAGAGTTAATGACGTGTCGCATGCGTGAAGGGACTTTGGTCCGTCATCATGGGGTACGCGTGATTTGGCTCATTCAGAAGTTGGTAACGCTTGAATTGGTATTGGAGCATGAACTCAATGTGGACTTATTACTTCTCTCTCTTCCTTCATCGTTTCACGGTTTTGTGGTGAATTTCAATATGAACAAGATAGAGGTCTCCCTTGAAGAGATGGTCAATATGCTTGTAACTTATGAAGCCACTTTAAAGAAGGATAAACCGGTTCTCTTGGTGGGCTCCTCTTCTTCTGCTAATAAGGGGCCAAGTACAAAGGGTAAGAAACGTTCTGCCCCATCCAAGAAAACCGGACCCGAGAAGAAGAACAAGACAAAGGCTTCAAACGTGGAAAAATCCAAGGATGTTTGTCATCACTGTAAGAAACTCGGTCATTGGAAACGTAACTGCAAGGAATATCTTGAGCAGTTGCGAACTGCGAAGGGTATGTTTTATATTGAAATAAATTTTTAACTTAATAATACTTCTTGGGTATTGGATACCGGATGTGGATCTCATATTTGCAATGATTTGCAGGTGATGACAAGAAGTCGCAAGTTTAGGATGGGTGAGACCCAGCTGAGGCTCGGAAATGGTTCTAGAGTTGAAGCCAAAGCTGTGGGAGACGTTTATTTAATTTTGCAGAACGATTTTAAGTTACTTTTGAGAGATGTTTTATTTGTTCCAGACTTGATTAAAAACATTATTTCTGTTTCTATGCTTGATAGAGATGGTTTTTTTTGCAAGTTTGTGAATGGGATTTGCAATATTTACAAGAATGAATGTTTAATTGGATGTGGACAACTTGAAAACGATCTATATAACTTAAAATTAAAAGACGTTCCAATTAATTATGTTGATAAACCGATAACAACAAATAAAAGGAAAATTGATAATCAAAACCCGGCAAACCTTTGGCATGCTAGGCTAGGTCATATTTCTTCAAGGAGGATGAACAAGCTAGTGGGAGAGGGCATGTTTGATATGTCTGATATTAACTCTCTACCTACTTGTGAGTCCTGCCTCAAAGGAAAAATGACTAAATCTCCTTCCAAAGGGAAGCCAGAGCATAGTCAAAATCTATTGGATTTGATCCATACAGATGTTTGCGGACCATTTAGTATTGGTACAAAATTTGGTCACACCTACTTCATTACCTTTACTGATGATTATTCTAGGTATGGGTACTTATATTTGATGAAATATAAGTCTGAATCATTTGAAAAGTTCAAAGAATTCAAGGCTGAAGTAGAAAACAAACTAGGTAAGATTATTAAAGCACTTCGATTAGATCAAGGTGGAGAATACTTAAGTACCGAGTTCTTGGATTATCTTAAAGAGAATGGGATTCTCTCTCAGTGGACTCCTCCTATGACACCTCAGCTGAATGGTGTTTCGAAGCGTCGCAATCGAACCTTGTTGGACATGGTTTGATCTATGATGAGCTTCACTGAGCTCCCACCTTCGTTTTGGGGCTATGCTCTTGAAACGGCGGTATTGTTGTTGAACAATGTCCACAATAAAGCAGTGGACAAAACACCATACGAATTATGGAATGGCAAAGCTCCTAAGTATTCGTACTTGAGGATTTGGGGATGTCCTGTGTAGTGACCCTTACCCGGATCACCTACTAAACAGAACTTATGCATGCAATTAACTTAATAAAACAGATATCAGAATAAAACTGCGGAAACCATAAATAGTTTACAACCCCAAGTAAAGGAATCTGTAATTTATCCAATTATATACAACCAAATCGAATAGCTGTATAAACCCAAAACAACAGTAATAAAACCTAGACGAAGCTCCAGCTGGCCAACCAAAGACTAGCCCCTCCTGGATCCACCCTCCTCGTCCAATCGCAAACCTGCCCCATGGAATAGGGTGTCCAGAAAATACAGAGTACGAGACGTGAGCATAAAACGCTCAGTGCGAGAGTATGAGTATACATGCATGCAAAGTGAACTTCCTATAGACTCGAGGTCAAGGATCAGATAACAGAGACAGACCGGGCCCTGGTATGTAGCACGCTGTGCCGTCGCTTCAGGAGGTGGCTCCCATACCGAGATAACCGTGGATACGCCAGACCCAAATCGATGGAAGTCCAATCCACTAACAGGATAGGGTACAACCCTACTAACAGACATCTCGAAAGAGATACAGCAGGATGCAAATGAATGCAGCATAATATCATGGCATATAAATCATGCAGTCACATAATACATGCATACTCAGTCAGGATATCTCGAACAGTACTTTCGTACCTCAAAACAGTGCAAGCTCTACCAACTCTAGGTCCACGCCTATAGTCTGCTCTATACTGCCAAATGATACTACTATCATTAAAGTGCTCTAAAAGCCTTAACTAAGCTATTGCATACTCCCAAATATTTATAGGAAGCAAAAGCTATACCTTCGTCCGTCGTTAGCCCTTTGATGTCGATGCCTCCGGAACTTGGGCACAACTCTGCTACGACTACCGAACGCCTCGCCGACCTCCGGACCAAGCCTAAGAAGACTAGAACAACTCCAAAAGGACTAGAATGGAAAGGAGAACTCGGAATTGGCAAATGAAAGTGAAGTATCGGCCTTCTATTTATAGACAATGATCGGAACTTCCGATCCTTGATCGGAATGTCCGAACCTCGATCGGAACGTCCGATCCTGCCATCGGAGCTTCTGAAGATCCTGATCTGCCACGTGTCAAAATATCACTTGTTGACTCCGGATAGGGGTGATCGGAGCTTCCGGTCCTGATCGGAGCTTCCGATCCAACCACACGTCATTCCTGACGTAATAACATCGGTGCCTCCGATCGCTCATCGGAGCTTCCGATCCTGTTCGGAGCATCCGATCGTGCCTTCGGAGCTTCCGATCCGTCCAATACCCAATTCAATTAATTAGCATTAATCCTTTAATTACTCAATTAGGGTACGGGCTACTACATTCTCCCCCACTTAAGATATTTCGTCCTCGAAATTAGATCTTAAGTACCGAATGCAAAATACAGAAATCAAAAACATTCTTTATTCAAATCAAACGTTTACAGAGTTTGCAACTGAATACAACATAAAGAATGAAATCAAAACAACTCAGGATGGTCTTTACGCATCCTGTCCTCAAGCTCCCAAGTAGCTTCCTCAGTGCCTCGGCGCTGCCACTGAACTAAAACCAAAGGAATGACTTTGTTCTGTAAAACCTTATCCTTATAATCCAGGATACGAAGAGGTTTCTCAACATAATTCATCTGCCACATACCTTCTCAACAGAGAAACGTGGAACACGTCTTGTATACTGGATAGATGCGGTGGCAAAGCTAGTCGATAAGCCAAGTCGCCAATGCTCTCCAAGATCTCAAACGGACCGATAAATCTGGGAGACAACTTGCCCTTAAGGCCAAATCTGAGAATCTTGCGGAAAGGTGACACTCTCAGAAACACTTTCTCCCCGACCTCGAACTGCAAGGGCCTACGCTTGATATTAGCATAGCTGGCCTGACGATCCTGTGCAGTCTTAATCCGTTTTTTGATCTGATCAACAATGTCTATCGCCTGCTGGATAAACTCCGGTCCTTCAGCCTGTCTCTCCCCCACTTCTTCTCAGAAGAGTGGAGTACGACAACGTCGCCCATACAACGCCTCGAAAGGTGCCATCCCAATACTAGTATGATAACTATTGTTGTACGCGAACTCGATCAACGGCAAATGATCCTGCCAGGCTGAACCAAAATCCATGATGCACGCTCTAAGCATATCCTCTAAAGTACGGATAGTGCGCTCTGACTGACCATCAGTCTCCGGATGATAGGTTGTACTCAAACTGAGAGTAGTACCCATCGCACGCTGAACACTTCCCCAGAATCTAGAAGTAAACCTGGGGTCCCGATCGCTGACAATGCTCACAGGCACTCCATGAAGTCGGACGATCTCCTGAATGTACATCCGTGCCATGCGATCCACAGAGTACTCTCGGCTATAGGCAATGAAATGCGCTGACTTGGTGAGTCGGTCCACCACAACCCAGATAGCATCACAGTTCCTCGGGGATACCGGCAAATGGGTCACAAAGTCCATTGTGATAAACTCCCATTTCCATTCAGGAATAGGCAGACTGTGAAGCAATCCTCCAGGTCGTCGGTGCTCTGCCTTGACCTGTTGACACACCAAACATCTCGAAACAAACTGATAAACACTGCGTTTCATTCCCTTCCACCAGAAACGAGTACGTAGATCCTTGTACATCTTGTTGCTCCCAAGATGAATACTCAACTTAGTGCGATGAGCCTGAGACAAAATCTCCTCTCGCAACTCTACATCCTGCGGAATCACAAGCCTACCAGACAAACACAGAAAGCCATCTGATTGATAATGAAATCCAGACGAGCTACCCTCGTTAGCTAGACGAGCTAAACGCTGGGTCTTCGAATCAGACATCTGAGCATCTCGGATCCGCGAATACAAGGCTGGCTCAGATAATATCGCAAACATCTGGATACTCTGCATACCTTTCTTATGCTTGAAGGTATACCCTGAAGTACAACAGTCACTGATCGCACTAGACATCGAACAAGTCTGAAGTGCGGATAGTCGCACCTTGCGACTCAAAGCATCAGCGGTGAGATTAGCAGCTCCCGGATGGTACTTAATCTCGCAATCATAATCCTTAAGCAAGTCCATCCAATGTCTCTGCCTCATGTTCAACTCCGCCTGAGTGAACAAATACTTGAGACTCTTATGGTCGGTGAAGATCTCAAATTTCTCGCCATACAGATAATGACGCCAGATCTTCAAAGCGAACACAATGGCTGCTAACTCCAAATCATGGACTGGGTAGTTGTCCTCGTGAAGCTTCAGCTGTCTAGAAGCGTATGCGATCACATGCCCATTCTGAGTCAGGACACAACCTAACCCCTGAAGAGAAGCATCCGTGTATACCACATACCTTCCAGATCCGGACGGTAATGCCAACACCGGCGCAGAAGTCAACCGCCGTCGAAGCTCACAGAAATTCTCCTCACACTTGGAGGACCACTCGAAATCCACACCCTTGCGGGTAAGCTGCGTCAACGGTCGAGCTAACTGAGAGAAGTTCAGAATGAAGCGACGGTAATACACTGCTAGACCCAAAAAACTGCGGATCTCAGCAACTGTCGTCGGACCCGACCAATTAAGTACCGCTTCAATCTTGCTTGGATCAACAGAAATCCCTTCACTGGATATGATATGGCCAAGAAAGACCACTCTATCCATCCAGAACTCACACTTGCTCAGCTTGGCGTACAATTGCTCATCTCGAAGAGTCTGCAGTACCAACCGCAAGTGAGAAACATGCTCTTCCGTATTATGCGAATACACCAAGATGTCGTTAATAAAGACCACGACAAACTTGTCCAAATACTCCCTGAAAACACGGTTCATCAAATCCATGAATATAGCCGGCGCATTAGTCAAACCAAATGGCATCACTAGAAACTCGTAATGCCCATAGCGAGTACGGAATGCAGTCTTGGCTACATCCTGATCACGGACTCTCAACTGATGATACCCAGATCTCAAGTCAATCTTGGAGTAAACTGACGTGCCCTGCAGTGAAAGAGTGGGTGCCTAGTGAGCCAACTTGTGGATATGGGCTTTGATGACTCTTTGTACAAACGATCTTTTTTTTAATATAATCTACACTTTTATTAATGGCAATGACTTTATCTTTCTTCATATTGTTATATTATGATATACTATTGTTGTTTTGATAAAGACCTTGAATATACTATAGTGTATGTAAGATGTGGTAGAACATGGGGATGTCTATCATGAAATACATCTTATAGTCACTGTATATTCTAAACTGTTCCTAGTCGATTGAGCCGTCCGATAATAAGGATAAGGATCGCTCGAGTTTGAGACTAGCATTTGCGATGCGGAGTACCACGTTTCATTGGTAGGGAACATGGAGATGTTCGAAGCATGCAAATGGATATTCATAGGATGAATAATCGAACTACCCCATCCGGACTTTCCAAGTGGTTATCACTTATCGAGTGGATAAAGTCCGCGGTTTTGGTTGTACACCATTAGTCCTTACTACTTGAAACATCATGGAGACTCTATATGCTAGTACTGTGCTTTGACCCGTTTACCGACTCTATGGGGGTCATCAGGTGTCGGGATTGGGTACAGTTACAACACATATAGGAGTCGATGCATTGTTGTCAAGGATTCACACACATACTTGCGAGTGTGGATATCCTATGCGATCTGAGGAGATATTAGTGTGACGAATCTCTGGCCAGAGTACTTGATGTGATTTAAGAAATGGTTTCTTAGTAGCACATGCGATGTCACTAATTTGATCTTCAAGATGTATTGCATAGTTATCGAATCTTGAGCGACTCTCGATATACCAATGGTTGTTGATTCGATCGGGATATATGGATGAAGGGACCGTACTGTACGCTAACCAAAATCTACTGGTTCTTGTAGGCACTATCAGTGATACCTAGGGAATCATGGGGCGATGTTGCTAGGCGCTTTACCATGATTCGTTGGGCAAGTCGAAAATCGTTGTTCCGAGTCACAAGGAGTTGTGAGCCCACGGCTAGCTGTATCCCTGAACCATTGATGGTCACACAGTGTAATGGAGTTTTAATCCCCGTTGAGATAGTTAAATTTAAAGAGTTAAATTTAATGAATAAAGAAGTTGGACTTCTTAAATAAGAGTAAGGGAGTAGGATTTCCTAAAATGACATGGGGATGTACATTTTTGGAAACCACTGAATTCGGATTCAGGAAAATTTATCTTGACTTTAAAATGTGCAGAAATGGTTTCTGTGCACATTGGTAAAATCGGTTTATCAATTGGAGTCACGATGAATTTTATATTAATTTCTGAACATGCGGGCTTTGCTTGTCGGGCCTCAACTTATGACTAATGGGCCCTAAGGTGTTAGTGGCCTGCATTATAAATAAGTTATTGCAGTACAGAAATTACACAAAACTGGTCATAATTTTGAGAGCAAAATTTCGAAACCCTAGCCTCCTCTCAAGAATATTTCGGCCGACCCCTCCCTCTCTCTGTCAGAGAAATTCCGGTCTGTGATTTTGAATTGCAGTCTGGAATAAGAGAATCAAATTCGTTATTCTCTTCGCAGAAAACTTCTGATAGATTTTCTAGTGCAATCTATCAGAGGGATTAAACCTCCATTCGTGGACCTGATTGAAGGAGTTCATCGGTTCCAGGGAGAGACAACAAGAGCAGAGAAATCTGTTGGAGTCCAATAATCTCGATTCGAGATTGAAGGTAAAATTTAATAATTGTTATTTAAATTTTACACACACTTATAATTTAATCGTTGAACGGTTGATACCCACAATATGGAATTGTTCCATAATAAAATTTTTAAACTTCCGCTGCACCGGGTATCAATCGTGATTGATCTGAACGCCAGTTTTCCAACAGTGGTATCAGAGCCAGGTTGCTCAGATCAAACGATTAAATTAATCGATTGTACAAAAATTTTTGAGTCTCGGTTTTTGAAACAAAATAAATATTTTTAAATAAAAAATAAAAAAAAAATTTCGGGGCAAAACCCGGGCAGCGATTGGATCGCTGCCCGGTGGGGCAGCAATTGTTGCTGCCCCGGGCGGCGCACGGCGCCGCCCACGGCGGCGCACGGCGTCTCCAGGGCAGCGCTCGGCGCTGCCCAGGGCGGCGCACGGCGCCGCCCATGGGCGACGCTCGGCACCGCCCAGGGCAGCGCCAGGCGCCGCCAGGGCAGCAACTGTTGCTGCCCCGGCCCGCGCCCACGGGTGCGGGCCGGCCCGGGAGTGTCCAGGGCGGCCCGCGGGAAAAAAAAATTATTATTTTTTATTTAAATTAATTTTAATGTGTTAAAATTTTATTTTTGGTCCGGTCAAAAATTGTTTTTGATTGGTTCACGAGGCATCGGATCGAATTGTTCGAGTCCGAAAATTTTAAAATTGATTTTTGGATAAATTTGAATTTTTGGAAATTTTTAATATTTTATCCTTAAATTGAATTTTGAAATCAATTATTTTTGGTACAATTGATGATAAGATTTGATCTTATGTATATATTAAGTAAAATATGATTTTATCTATAAAATTAGATTCTGTAGATAAAATATGATTTTATTTAATAAAAGGTAAAATATGATTTTATATGTAAAATATGATTTTATATATAAAATATGATTTTATCCTGTTTAAATTTAAATTGCCATATGCATGATATCCAATAAATTAATTTTGAATTAAATGTTATTGGATAAGGATGATCGATTGCCATGACCAATTTTGTAGGTGTATGTTAGGAATTTACATTTGTTTTTACTGTTGTTGGTTTTATTAATGGGCCTGGTTTATGGCCCAGTATGAATGTCATATGTAATAAAAGTGGGCTTGGTTTATGGCCCGTTCCCACCCCCTAAAAAAAATGTATCCCCTATTTGTCATTGTTATTTATTGTAAATACATTAGATTTAGTGGGAGATCAAGATTTGAAGATGGTGGGCCCAGCAGACAATAAAGACAGAAGAAATGTAAATTGGAAGCACATGTAATAGGATTGCATTGCATACTGCATATTACCTAGGATTGGACTAAGACTCGTGATTGGCAACCACGGGTCAATTAGAAATGGAATCGATCATCCTATATAATATATGATATTATGATTGTATGCATGTTTTAGACATAATTGCGTGAATCCGACAAGCATGCAATAAATTGAAAAATGATGAGACAAATTTTCATAATTAAAAATCCCTCATTTTAAATATGATTTAAAATTGATATCAAGATAAATAAAGGAAATTTAAATTTGTTTAAATGTTCCTACCTTCCATCAACGGTCAATGTATGTGATGCTACCCGCGGATACAGTCCGGCTCATATTATTGGGGGGGCCCGTCCGTCGGAAAGCTGTACATTGGATCGACACATGTTGTAAGTTGGGTGGAACTCCCATGGGATCGGCTCATATTATTGGGGGATCCACATGGCGACCGTCCATCACAACTTAATATTGATGGGTCATCTTGACATGTCACTATAAACGGCGTCATATTATTGGGCCCTTATTGGACATGAGGTAAATACATGGGGGTTGCTTTGGAAGCAATTGGGCTCTACCTTTTGAGAATTATGGTTGGCTGATATTATTCGGGACCATAAGTTTGTCAATTGGACTCCATGTTCTCACTAAGGAAAACAGTTTCCCGTTTTCATTAGAGGGTAGTGAAATCGTTAAAATAGTGGGAGTGAGATTCATAGAATAAATTTCGCCTATTTTATGTCTTAGTAAATTGCTTAAACAATCATCGATAATTGTCTGTTTAATCTCAGTAATCCACATGTTTCTATTCTCCAACAAAACAAACTTATTGGCGCAAACAATACAGAATGATTCCATAAGTTAAGATTGTCCTAAGTTCGGAAAAGATTTTCTAAAGTGATAGAAAAGGCTTCTCCGAAAACAGCCCCGGCTGATGTAACTGCCGAAAGGTTGGCCGAACTAGAGAAATGGTTGGACCATGATCTCAAGGCCAAATGTTACATGCAAAATTGGACAAGTCTAAACAAGTTTGCCATCACTGCAAGAAACCCGGTCATTGGAAACGTAACTGCAAGGAATACCTCAAGCAGTTGCGAACTGCAAAGGGTATGTTTTTACATTAAAATGTTTTTCTTAATACTACTTCTTGGGTATTGGATACCAGATGTAGATCTCATATTTGCAATGAGTTGCAAATGATGACAAGAAGTAATAGGCTAAGGATGGGTGAGACCCAGTCAAGGCTCAGGAATGGTTCCAGAGATAAATCCAAAGCTATAGGAGACATTTTTGCAGAACAATTTTAAGTTTTTTTGAGAGATGTTTTATTTGTTCCAGATTTGATTAAAAACATTATTTCTGTTTCTATGCTTGATAGAGATAGTTATTCTTGCAATTTTGTGAATGGGATTTGCAATATTTACAAGAATGAATGTTTGATTGGAAATGGACAACTTGAAAACGATCTATACAACTTAAAACTAAAAGACGTTCCAATAAATTATATTGATAAACCGGCGACAACAAACAAAAGGAAAATCGATAGTCAAAACCCGGCAAACCTTTGGCACGCTAGACTAGGTCATATTTCCTCAAGGAGGATGAACAAGCTAGTGGGAGAGGGCATGTTTGATATGTCTGATATTAACTCTCTACCTACTTGTGAATCCTGCCTAAAAGGGAAAATTACTAAATCTCCTTTTAAGGGGAAACCTGAGCGTAGTCAAAATCTGTTGGATTTGATCCATACAGATGTTTGTGGTCCATTTAGAGTTGGGACTCAATATGGCCACACCTACTTCATTACCTTTACTGATGATTATTCAAGGTATGGGTATTTATATTTAATGAAATATAAGTTTGAAGCATTTGAAAAGTTCAAAGAATTCAAGGCTGAAGTAGAAAACAAGCTAGGAAAAAGTATTAAAGCACTTCGATCGGATCGAGGTGGAGAATACTTGAGTACCGAGTTTTTGGACTATCTGAAAGAGAATGGGATTCTCTCTCAGTGGACTCCTCCTATGACACCACAGCTGAATGGTGTATCGGAGCGTCGTAATCGAACTTTGTTGGACATGGTTCGATCCATGATGAGCTTCACTGAGCTTCCACCTTCGTTTTGGGGCTATGCGCTTGAAACGGCGGTATTGTTGTTGAACAACGTCCACACTAAAGCAGTGAACAAAACACCACACGAGTTATGGAATGGAAAAGCTCCTAAGTATTCGTACTTGAGGATTTGGGGATGTCCTGCTTACGTGAAGCGGACAGTGGGAGATAAGTTGGATAGTCGATCCAGCTTATGTTATTTTGTAGGGTATCCGAAGAATTCAATCGGATATTATTTCTATTATCCTGCTGAAACAAAGGTGTTTGTTTCTAGGAATGCCACCTTCTTGGAGAAGGAGTTCTTATTGGATAAGAAAGGCGAGATGATGGAACTCGAAGAAGTTCGAGAAGAACCCGAAATACAAAATAACGATCCTACACCTCAGGAACCATTGCTGGACACGCCTGAACCTAGAAGATCCGAGAGGACTTCTAGACCTCCTGTTCGATATGGTCTTCTTCTTGAAGGGGATCAAGATGAACCCGACATTGGATGTGATCCAAGAAACTTCAAGGAAGCAATTTCTGATGCGGATTCAAATTTATGGCTTGAAGCTATGCAGTCTGAATTGGATTCGATGCATACAAACCAAGTTTGGTCTTTAGTAGATCCTCCTGATGGAATTGTTCCAATAGGGTGTAAATGGATCTACAAGAGAAATCTTGGGCCTGAGGGTAAGGTATTGACCTACAAGGCACGATTGGTGGCAAAAGGTTATACTCAAAGGCAAGGAGTTGACTATGATGAAACCTTTTCACCAGTTGCAATGTTCAAGTCCATAAGAATCCTTATTGCCATAGCTGCATGGTATGACTATGAGATATGGCAAATGGATGTGAAGACTTCTTTTCTTAATGGAGACATTAAGGAAGAAATCTATATGAAGCAGCCAGAGGGGTTCACATCCATGGGAAGCGAGCATAAGGTATGCAAGCTTCAGAGATCAATTTATGGTCTAAAACAAGAATCAAGAAGTTGGAACCAGAAATTTGATGAAACAATAAAAGATTTTGGTTTCATCAAGAACCCGGAGGAACCGTGCGTGTACAAGAAAGTAGTTAAGGATGCTGTGACATTCTTAGTACTTTATGTTGATGACATCCTACTCATTGGGAATGATGTAGGGATGTTGCAGTCAACAAAGATATGGTTATCAGGTAGATTCTCGATGAAGGATTTGGGTGAGGCATCCTACATTCTTGGGATACAGATCTATAGAGATAGATCTAAGAGAATGATAGGACTCACTCAATCAACCTACATCGACACCATATTGAAACGGTTTTCAATGGATGGGTCCAAGAGAGGACATCTACCCATGTGTCATGGAGTTTCTTTATCCAAGTCTATGTGTCCCAAGACTGATGCAGAGATAGAGAATATGACACATGTACCATATGCGTCAGCTATAGGTAGTATCATGTATGGGATGATATCTACCAGACCGGATGTAGCATTTGCTCTGAGTGTCACGAGCAGATATCAGGCTAATCCTGGTCAAATGCATTGGAAAGCCGTGAAGGACATTCTTAAGTACTTACGAAGGACTAAGAATATGTTCATGGTATATGGAGGACGAGATCTGAAATTGGAAGGCTATACCGACTCTAGCTTCCAAAGTGACGTGGATGACTCGAAGTCAACCTCTGGATTTGTGTTCATGCTCAATGGCGGTGTTGTCTCTTGGAAGAGTTCCAAGCAGGACACCACAGCGGATTCCACCACTGAGGCTGAATACATTGCAGCATCAGCTGCTGCTAAAGAGGCCGTTTGGATGAGGAAGTTCGTCCAAGAGTTGGGCGTCATTCCTGAATTTGTTGGTCCAGTCCCGGTGTACTGTGACAACACGGGTGCCGTTGCTCAAGCAAAGGAACCAAGGTCTCATCAAAGATCCAAACACGTACTGAGGAAATACCACATCATCCGGGAGATTGTGGAAAGAGGAGACATCACTGTCGAACGAGTGGCCTCTGCAGACAATATCGCTGATCCGCTTACTAAGCCCTTGCCAGGACCATTGTTTGACAAACATCGCGAAGCAATGGGTCTACGTAGTATGACTAGTTGGCTATAGGGCAAGTGGGAGATTGAAAGAGTGGGTGCCCAGTGAGCCAACTTGTGGATATGGGCTTTGATGACTCTTTGTACAAACGATCTTTTGTTTAATATAATCTACACTTTTATTAATGGCAATGACTTTATCTTTCTTCATATTGTTATATTATGATATACTATTGTTGTTTTGATAAAGACCTTGAATATACTATAGTGTATGTAAGATGTGGTAGAACATGGGGATGTCTATCATGAAATACATCTTATAGTCACTGTATATTCTAAACTGTTCCTAGTCGATTGAGCCGTCCGATAATAAGGATAAGGATCGCTCGAGTTTGAGACTAGCATTTGCGATGCGGAGTACCACGTTTCATTGGTAGGGAACATGGAGATGTTCGAAGCATGCAAATGGATATTCATAGGATGAATAATCGAACTACCCCATCCGGACTTTCCAAGTGGTTATCACTTATCGAGTGGATAAAGTCCGCGGTTTTGGTTGTACACCATTAGTCCTTACTACTTGAAACATCATGGAGACTCTATATGCTAGTACTGTGATTTGACCCGTTTACCGACTCTATGGGGGTCATCAGGTGTCGGGATTGGGTACAGTTACAACACATATAGGAGTCGATGCATTGTTGTCAAGGATTCACCACATACTTGCGAGTGTGGATATCCTATGCGATCTGAGGAGATATTAGTGTGACGAATCTCTGGCCAGAGTACTTGATGTGATTTAAGAAATGGTTTCTTAGTAGCACATGCGATGTCACTAATTTGATCTTCAAGATGTATTGCATAGTTATCGAATCTTGAGCGACTCTCGATATACCAATGGTTGTTGATTCGATCGGGATATATGGATGAAGGGACCGTACTGTACGCTAACCAAAATCTACTGGTTCTTGTAGGCACTATCAGTGATACCTAGGGAATCATGGGGCGATGTTGCTAGGCGCTTTACCATGATTCGTTGGGCAAGTCGGAAATCGTTGTTCCGAGTCACAAGGAGTTGTGAGCCCACGGCTAGCTGTATCCCTGAACCATTGAGGGTCACACAGTGTAATGGAGTTTTAATCCCCGTTGAGATAGTTAAATTTAAAGAGTTAAATTTAATGAATAAAGAAGTTGGACTTCTTAAATAAGAGTAAGGGAGTAGGATTTCCTAAAATGACATGGGGATGTACATTTTTGGAAACCACTGAATTCGGATTCAGGAAAATTTATCTTGACTTTAAAATGTGCAGAAATGGTTTCTGTGCACATTGGTAAAATCGGTTTATCAATTGGAGTCACGATGAATTTTATATTAATTTCTGAACATGCGGGCTTTGCTTGTCGGGCCTCAACTTATGACTAATGGGCCCTAAGGTGTTAGTGGCCTGCATTATAAATAAGTTATTGCAGTACAGAAATTACACACAACTGGTCATAATTTTGAGAGCAAAATTTCGAAACCCTAGCCTCCTCTCAAGAATATTTCGGCCGACCCCTCCCCCTCTCTGTCAGAGAAATTCCGGTCTGTGATTTTGAATTGCAGTCTGGAATAAGCGAATCAAATTCGTTATTCTCTTCGCAGAAAACTTCTGATAGATTTTCTAGTGCAATCTATCAGAGGGATTAAACCTCCATTCGTGGACCTGATTGAAGGAGTTCATCGGTTCCAGGGAGAGACAACAAGAGCAGAGAAATCTGTTGGAGTCCAATAATCTCGATTCGAGATTGAAGGTAAAATTTAATAATTGTTATTTAAATTTTACACACACTTATAATTTAATCGTTGAACGGTTGATACCCACAATATGGAATTGTTCCATAATAAAATTTTTAAACTTCCGCTGCACCGGGTATCAATTGTGATTGATTTGAACGCCAGTTTTCCAACATGCAGCTGATCGAACAGGTCATCAATACGAGGCAACGGATACTTGTTCTTCACAGTGACTCGATTCAGCTGCCGATAGTCAATGCACAGCTGCATCGACCCATCCTTCTTCTTTACGAAGAGAACAGGAGCTCCCCAAGGAGATACACTAGGACGAATGTACCCCTTGTCCAAAAGATTCTGTAGCTGATTCTTCAACTCACGCATCTCTGACGGAGCCAGATGATAAGGTGCTCTAGAAATAGGCGAAGTACCCGGCATCAACTCTATGCCAAACTCGACTTCCCTAGCAGGAGGAAAACCCGGAATATCATCAGGAAATACATCTGGAAATTCATCCACAACAGGAATGCTCTCTAACCCAATACTCTCAGCGGACAAATCAACTGCATAGATAAGGTAGCCTTCCCCGCCAGACTCTAGAGATCGACAGGCTCTCAAAGCTGATACTAAAGGCATCGGGGGTCGCGCTCCCTCACCATAGAAAAACCAACTCTCACTCCCCTCTGGGTGAAAGCGTACTAATCTCTGATAGCAGTCCACTGAAGCTCGATAGGTAGTCAACACATCTATTCCCAGAATGCAATCAAAGTCGTCCATCGCCAGGACCATGAGATTCGCTAACAGAATGTTCCCTTCGAACTCTAAAGGGCAACCCATCACTAGACGCTTAGCCAAAGCAGATTGGCCCGTCGGAGTAGAAACAGACATCACTACGTTTAGTGCAATGCGTGGTAACTTATGCCTCTTAACAAAACGTGCAGAAATGAAGGAATGAGATGCACCAGTGTCAATAAGTACAAGAGCAGGTATACCATAAAGCAGAAATGTACCTGCGATGACTTTCTCATTCTCCTCCACTGCCTGATCATGTCTCAGGGCAAACACTTGGCCAGAAGCTCGTGGCCTCAAATGAGAACTCCCAGTAGACTGTCCCTGCGACCTCTGCTGTACGGTGGCCTGAGAACCCGATCCTGAACCAGATCCAGAACCACCTCCCCCAGACAGTGGACAATCTCTCCAGATATGACCAGTCTCTCCACAACGAAAACAAGCTCCAGAAGCTCTACGGCACTTGTCGGATGGATGGTTCTTCCCACAGTGATCACACTTGTCCTTCTTACCGAAATGAACAACACCTCCAGAACCAGAGGAAGAAGAAGATCCAGACTTCTTGAAAGTTTGGGCACGGGGACCCAAAGAACTAGCTGGTCTCGACTGAGAGAAAGACCTGTTCCGCCGAATGCTGTCCTCCGCTTGGTGAAAACGGCTCACCAAACCCTCGTAGGACATGTCGTCGCCAACCGCCACACGGTCATGGATCTCAGGGTTAAGGCCCTGAAGAAACAGATTATACTTCATCTCTGAGCTATCAGCAATCTCGGGGCAATAGGATAACAGATCAAAGAACCTCTACTGATACTCATCGATAGACATGGCTCCCTGTCGCAGACTCAATAGCTCGCCTGCCTTCAACTGACGGAGTGCCGGAGGAAAATACCGCTTTTGGAAAGCTGTGCAGAATTCGGCCCAGGTGGCCACTCCTCTCGCTGCAACAAAAGGTGCAGAAGTAAACCTCCACCATCTGCGCGCACGCCCATCCAGAAGATAGCCAAGGGTCTCCACCTTCTGCTCTTCGGTGCATTGGAAAGTCTGAAAAGTCGTCTCCATGCGGTCTAACCAGTTCTCCGCATTCTCCGGAGACTCACCTCCAACTAAGGGCTTAGGACCCATAGCTAAGAATCGACGCACAGTGAAACGCTCGTCGTCATGGTGACGATGACGCCGTTCTCGACGAGGCTCCCGGTCGGCATCACCCCAACGCCCACCAACACTGCCATGAGAACTCTGGTCGTCACGATTTGACATCTACAAAAATACCTCAAGATGATACTAAATCCCAAAAAATCTTTTGCATGCTCTGATACCATAAATGTAGTGACCCTTACCCGGATCACCTACTAAACAGAACTTATGCATGCAATTAACTTAATAAAACAGATATCAGAATAAAACTGCGGAAACCATAAATAGTTTACAACCCCAAGTAAAGGAATTTGTAATTTATCCAATAATATACAACCAAATCGAATAGCTGTATAAACCCAAAACAACAGTAATAAAACCTAGACGAAGCTCCAGCTGGCCAACCAAAGACTAGCCCCTCCTGGATCCACCCTCCTCGTCCAATCGCAAACCTGTCCCGTGGAATAGGGTGTCCAGAAAATACAGAGTACGAGACGTGAGCATAAAACGCTCAGTGCGAGAGTATGAGTATACATGCATGCAAAGTGAACTCCCTATAGACTCGAGGTCAAGGATCAGATAACAGAGACAGACCGGGCCCTGGTATGTAGCATGCTGTGCCGCCGCTTCAGGAGGTGGCTCCCATACCGAGATAATCGTGGATACGCCGGACCCAAATCGATAGAAGTCCAATCCACTAACAGGATAGGGTACAACCCTACTAACAGACATCTCGAAAGAGATACAGCAAGATGCAAATGAATGCAGCATAATATCATGGCATATAAATCATGCAGTCACATAAAACATGCATACTCAGTCAGGATATCTCGAACAGTACTTTCGTACCTCAAAACAGTGCAAGCTCTACCAACTCTAGGTCCACGCCTATAGTCTGCTCTACACTGCCAAATGATACTACTATCATTAAAGTGCTCTAAAAGCCTTAACTAAGCTATTGCATACTCCCAAATATTTATAGGAAGCAAAAGTTATACCTTCGTCCGTCGTTAGCCCTTTGATGTCGATGCCTCCAGAACTTGGGCACAACTCCGCTACGACTACCGAACGCCTCGCCGACCTCCGGACCAAGCCTAAGAAGACTAGAACAGCTCCAAAAGGACTAGAATGGAAAGGAGAACTCGGAATTGGCAAATGAAAGTGAAGTCTCGGCCTTTTATTTATAGACAACGATCGGAACTTCCGATCCTTGATCGGAACGTCCGAACCTCGATCGGAACGTCCGATCCTGCCATCGGAGCTTCCGAAGATCCTGATCTGCCACGTGTCAAAATATCACTTGTTGACTCCGGATAGGGGTGATCGGAGCTTCCGGTCCTGATCGGAGCTTACGATCCAACCACACGTCATGCCTGACGTAATAACATCGGTGCCTCCGATCGCTCATCGGAGCTTCCGATCCTGTTCGGAGCTTCCGATCGTGCCTTCGGAGCTTCCGATCCGTCCAATACCCAATTCAATTAATTCGCATTAATCCTTTAATTACGCAATTAGGGTACGGGCTACTACATCCTGCTTACGTGAAGCAGACAGTGGGAGATAAGTTGGATAGTCGATCCACCTTATGTTATTTTGTAGGGTATCCAAAGAATTCAATCGGATATTATTTCTATCATCCTACTGAAACAAAAGTGTTTGTTTCAAGGAATGCCACCTTCTTGGAGAAGGAGTTCTATTGGATAAGAAAGGCAAGATGATGGAACTCGAAGAAATTCGAGAAGAACCCGAAATACAAAATAACAATCCTATATCTCAAGAATCATCACAAGACACACCTATTACTAGAAGATCCGAGAGGACTTCTAGGCCTCCTATTAGATATGGTCTTCTTCTTGAAGGGGATCAAAGTGAACCCGACATTGGATGTGATCCAAGAAACTTCAAGGAAACAATTTCTGATGCGGATTCGAATTTATGGCATGAAGCTATGCAGTCGGAAATAGATTCGATGCATACAAACCAAGTTTGGTCTTTAGTATATCCTCCCGATGGAATTGTTCCAATAGGGTGTAAATGGATCTACAAGAGAAAACTTGGGCCTGATGGAAAGGTACTGACCTACAAGGCACGATTGGTGGCAAAAGGTTATACTCAAAGACAAGGAGTTGACTATGATGAAACATTTTCACCAGTCGCAATGTTCAAGTCCATAAGAATCCTTATTGCCATTGCTGCATGGTATGACTATGAGATATGGCAAATGGATGTGAAGACTGCATTCCTTAATGGAAGCATTAAGGAAGATATCTATATGATACAACCTGAGGGATTCACATCCATGGGAAGCGAGCATAAGGTATGTAAGCTTCAGAGATCAATTTATGGTCTCAAACAAGCATCAAGAAGTTGGAACCAGAAATTTGATGAAACAATAAAGAATTTTGGTTTCATCAAGAACCCGGAGGAACCGTGCGTGTACAAGAAAGTAGTTAAGGATGCTGTGACATTCTTAGTACTTTATGTTGATGACATCTTACTCATTGGGAATGATGTAGGGATGTTGCAGTCAACAAAGATATGGGTGTCAGGTAGATTCTCGATGAAGGATTTGGGTGAGGCGTCCTATATTCTAGGGATACAGATCTATAAAGATAGATATAAGAGAATGATAGGACTTACTCAAGCTACCTACATCGACACTATATTGAAAAGTTTTCAATGGATGAGTCCAAGAGAGGACATCTACCTATGTGTCATAGAGTCTCTCTATCCAAGTCTATGTTTCCCAAGACTGACGAAGAGATAGAAAAAATGACACACATACCATATGCGTCAGCTATAGGGAGTATCATGTATGGGATGATATCTACCAGATCGGATGTGGCATTTGCTCTGAGTGTCACGAGCAGATATCAAGCCAATCCCGGTCAAATGCATTGGAAAGCCGTGAAGGATATTCTTAAGCACTTGAGAAGAACTAAGAATGTATTCATGGTTTATGGAGGAAGAGAACTGAAATTAGAAGGCTATACCTACTCTAGCTTCCAAAGTGACGTGGATGACTTGAAGTCAACCTCTGGATTTGTGTTCATGCTCAATGGCGGTGCTGTCTCTTGGAAGAGTTCCAAGCAGGACACCACAGCGGATTCCACTACTGAGGCAGAATACATTGCGGTATCAGCTGCTGCTAAAGAGGCCGTTTGGATGAGGAATTTCGTCCAAGAGTTGGGCGTTATTCCTGAAGCTGTTGGTCCAGTCCCGGTGTACTGTGACAACACGGGTGCCGTTGCTTAGGCAAAGGAACCAAGGTCTCATCAGAAGTCCAAACACGTACTGAGGAAATACCACATCATCCAGGAGATCGTGGATAGAGGAGACATCACTGTCGAGAGAGTGGCCTCTGCAGACAATATTGCTGATCCACTTACTAAGCCCTTGCCAGGACCATTATTTAACAAACATCGCAAAGCAATGGGACTATGTAGTATGACTAGTTGGCTTTAGGGCAAGTGGGAGATTGAAAGAGTTGATGCCCCGCTAGCCAACTTGTGGCTAAGGGCTTTGAAAGTCTCTTTTTGTAAACAATCTTTGTTTAATATAATATACGTTCTTTAAATGGCGTTCACTTTATCTTATTATTATATAATGATATACTATTGCTATTTTGATAAAGACCTTGAATATACTAAAGTAAGATGTGGTAGCACATGTAGTGGCCCGTATCCAAAACTAATGAGTAATGAGTAATTAAATCGTATAATCATGTCGGGATTAAGTAAAACATGATTAAGGAAATTCCAGAAGGGTTAACGGATTTCAGAAATGGATCCAGGACACTCAAAAATGGCTTAGGGGGTTTCATGACTCGAGTGGGATCGGAACCACCGATCCAGGATCGGAGCCTCCGATCTTGGTGAGTTCGGAACCACATCGGAAGCAGGGAGATCGGAACGTCCGATCAGGATCGGAGCTTCCGATGGCTGTCGATGACAGGTGTGTGGTTGCATGTGGACCGAATTGACACGTAGCGAACGGAACTTCCGATCGGGGAACGGAGCTTCCGATCTAAACGAACGGAGCTTCCGATCGAGGAACGGAGCTTCCGATCGATGCCTATAAATATGAGGTCCGAGCTCCTCATTTCTTGCCAATTTCGAGTTCCTCTCCTTCGCCTAGTAGCTCTATTTTAGGGCTTTGGGTACTCTTATTTTAGAGTTGGAGTAGAGAATATATTTTAGCATAGTCAGACAGTGTCTGACATAGTAGCTGAGCAGTACTCGTTTAGCGGAGCAGTGCTCGAGGCTGTGGAGCTGCAGCAGGGGTGTGCCCCTAGTTGCGGGATAGTCTCCATCAGTGGGCTGACGACGGACGCAGGTATAGCTATGGTTTCCTTAAATTATTTAGGAGTACGCAATAGCTTAGTTAAGGCTTTTAGCGCTTATTGAATGATGCATGGGTATTTGCATTGTAGACTTGATGATAGGCTTGGAACCTAGAGTGGGACTACTAGGACTGCCTTAGAAAGGTACGTAAGTACTGACTGAGATTGCCAGCGGATATGCATGCTTATATGTTGCATTTATGTGTTTGCATGTTATTATTGTTATGCGGCATGTGCATATCATCTTGTGCCTGTACATCTGTATATCTTTCGAGATGAGCCAGTTAGGGTTGCTCAGCCCTGTTAGGACGTTTGATATTGAGTAACCTTAGGTACTGATATCTAGAGGACTCCGCGGTCCGCGTCCGGGATTTGGGAATGAGTGGTCGCACACAGTGGTTAGCTACCCCGATGTGACGAGCTTATATTCCAGGCGCCAGTCTGAGCAGTTTGTATACAGTTATCCCAGATATGGATACCCTGTCATTTGCATGCATCATATTTGTATGTTTATCCGTATTTGCGTATTGAGCTTAGAGCTCACGTTCAGTCTTTTCTGTATATCTGGACACCCTATTCGATGGGGCAGATTTAGGTGCAGGGTTTGAGCACCAGGAGCTTGGAGAAATCAGTGACCTTGAAGACAGCAGGATTAGCTGTAGGTTTTATTTAAAGTTATTCGATTGGGTTGTATGATCGAATCTGTTTAACCGGTTGTATTCCGCCGGTCTTTTTATATTTAAGTCTTCCGCATCGATGATATTTAATGCATGTTTTATTATGCTCTTATCTCTGATTAGGTAGTGGATCCGGGATGGGTCGCTACATTTATTGGTATCAGAGCAATGCATGCAAGGGACTTAGGAAATTGATAATAAGACTTCTTGATTATCCTTGTAGGATTGATTGAGGCCCAGCGAAAGAAGATTTGGTTCTTCATTGCCGAGGTTTGCGACATAAGTCTTTACTATAAGGAATGCAACAGTGATGAGAACACCAGTAGTAGCATATCGATAGATAGACTGACTGCTGTGGACAGTTCATCATTCGATGCATTGGGATGTTGACCGAAGAATATATGCATTCCAGCCAAGGAAGACTGGAAGAGAAGATCGAGTATATCGCGTCAGATACCTCTGAGGGATTTTTGGAACGAATGGTGTTTAATAATCCATGTGGTTCCAGTCCTCGAATATTCTCCACTCGTAGTTGGAGAGATTGTCAGATAGATCTTTACCAGGGAATGCTTCGAGTGCCTAAGGCATGGCAGGTTCCTAGCGTAAGGTCTGTAAACTCATGCGGAACATGGTTTTGCCGGTATGCTTGCATTGATGCTTTTGTTAGGCATACGGGAAACTTCATGTTCAAAAGCATGATTCGGATACAAAAAGAACGCTGATGGTTGATCGCGAGCAAAAGAAATCGACCGACATGCACTGACGCAGAGCATAGCTGGTTAGCTATTACGTGCCATTTCTCCAGAGTTCTTCGCGGGAGGACATGTAGAGAGACTTGGACGAGAGTATGCTTGTATCGATGCGTGTGTCGATGGGAAGCTTCATGCTCAAGGAACGAAGACAAGATTTGATGATTTTAAATACTGTATTGTTGTAGTTGTAAACAGTATTTCAGTTGTAATAAATCGTCAGAATGTGGTTGTATCAGTTCAAGTTATTGGATGTACATTTGTTGTATTTTGAATACTGTATGTATTACATGGGATTGTAATAAAGGAAATTGTACATAACTTGAATTAATGATACATGTTTTATTTATTCAGCAATTCGTGATTGATTGCAAGTAATTTTATAAAGTTTGGCTTGGAATTAGTTGATTGGTAATCAACTAGGTTAGCTCATGGATTTTGGGTAAGCCAGCGGTAACGAATTGAAGTGTGGTTAGTCTAGGTGTTTTCCTAGGATTGACCTATTTAGTTATTTGACTGGGTTAGTGCCATTGATGAGGTGATTCATCTGGGGGCATGGGATTATTGATCTTGTTTTGGAATTTTGAGTTTCGTTCTAGGTGATTTCCGTAGATCAATAACTTGATTAACCTTCATAGGTTGAGACTTCGTGATGATGGGATTTCATCGGGATACCAAGTCGAGTATATATATACCGAGAGTTGTGGACTATGACCATGACTAGACATGATGGAGCGCGACCCTATGCCAATGTTACTCTGGGAGTCTTTCGTACTTTGGAGAATGTCTGGAAGCCTTCGTGCTTCAGGATTGGCAGTGGGAAGGCTACTAGTCTAGAGTTGTGGTAACAGTCACAACGGGGTATGAATTTGGATTAGTTGCCTTGGTTAGGTATCAGTGGTTTAGATATCGTCTGACTGTCGTCAGAGATATTGGCTGGTTAAGTATCTGTGGTTTAGATATCGTCTGACTGTCGTCAGAGATGTTGCTTTGGATTCTGTCATAAGGACCAGTCTTGGAGGGATTTCCTTGACAAGTGCGTACTCTGAGCAGATAGTTTTAGACTATTGGTTGCTGCTAGACTAGTGGATCTAGTCGGTGTTTGGATGCTCTGGTGATAGGGGCTAACTAGGAGTTTGGTTTGTGAACTTCCTATAACGTTTGACTCGAGGATTAGTATTTCTTTCAGCATTGATGGTTTCCTTCAGTGATAGATTATATCCGATGCTAAGGATTGTACATGATGATTTGAGGGGTGAGGATAGCGTGATTTGTGCCAGTGTACACTTGGTGGTGATTTCAGGTGGGACACCGCGGCAAGCAACCTCAGTCTCGATTTGTTGCAGTCTTAGCAAGAGATATAATTATCAGGAGTATGTTCAACGATAGTTGAAATCATTCGGACTTGTATTGCGGCTTGAGTTGAACAAGTCCTTATGATCATCTTGGATGAAGATAGACAGTGGATAGTATGTCTAGACTGGTGCAGGTTTAGCACTAGTGACTACTTGTAACTGTTGTCTGACTCTGTCAAAGATGAGTGATTGAATTAGCTGTGATTCTTTTGATTTCAAGTATTTGGAATCTGCGGACGTGTGGCAGTGAGATCATTGATAGTGATCGGCCATGGGATTTTTCTTTGATCTGTGATTGTCTGATTAGAATTTGTATCGTCAGGCATAACAAGAGCTACAGTAGATCAACTTGATTGATCAGAATATTCCAATTGGTACTGATTGGGATATAGTGAATCAAGAAGTGCTGGAATAGTACTTAAGTATGGTATGCTATGATATAGCGATTCAAGTGCATTTAAGAAATTCTTTAGTCGCTAAGGAATCTCCAGGGATGCGGGAATCGAGACTTTTGGATTCTGCGGATCACGAAAGTGGTCATTAGTTTTCTTTTGCGATCGTAGTTGTTGGTAACGTTGCTTTGGCTACCAGTGACGGATTTTGATCTGAACATTGCTTGGTTTTAGCAATGATTTATTCAGTTGCGGAAAAAGGATTCAATGATTGTTCCAGGGTTGTCAGTGAACGAATTTTGGAGACTGTTAGTCGGAATGATCAGCTTGGGTGCTTCCAGCAGATTTCTCAAGAGTTGTTCTTGAGCGGTAATTCGACAAGTGCTTTTGGATTTCAATGAGCATTAGCATGATAGCATTAGTTGTTTCATGGGATGAGACAACAGCTGGGACTTGTGTTTCTGAGTCTGGCAGGATTGTTGTCACTGATATCCCAGTGCGTTCTGATATGCTGTGTCATTGAAAGGATTTGATAACGTAATTGCCATCCGTATTGATAGATTCTGTGCGGGATCGCGGTAAATCAGTTTGGTTATCCCCGCTAGGGAGCCAAGGGTTTGGTTTTCTGGAACAGGATTAACCGGAATCGTTTTCGTTGATACTATCTCTAGTTCTGATATGGAAGTAAACATCTGATTGAGACTACTGCTGAGGATGGTGTGGTCCATCTGGGAGCTTCAGCATGATGTTAGTGAATTTCGAGATGACGACCTCGAAGAATGCTTTTAGACAAGAAATTGTGTATAAGGATCTTATCACAATTGGGGTTAGTAATCTTTGTTTGCTAGTTGTTGTTCTTTGGGAACATTTGTTGGCCAATGGCAGGGTGAGTACTGAAAGTACATACTATGACGCCAGAAATTGTCAGGATTTTGTTGTTATCCATGGCAGGATGACTAATGTAATCGAGTAGATGCTATCTACGATGGCGAGATTCGGATCAAGTTTATCGCAATTATTCTAAGGATTTCAAATGGTTAGAGTCGCGTGCAGTGGTGCGATTGCTCTGCGAGCGGGTGGCCGGTAGCTGCCATTTCTATTCGCATAAGGTACTGTTTTGGAAAATATATTTTATCCTTCGTGATAAAAAGTAACTCACACGAGTTCTTGGAAAAAGGATATCTAGGATTTGACCGAGAGTTGAATCTAGGTCGATTGTTTAGGGCTTTTCGATAACATCAAGAGATGAGATGTTACCGTTAGACCAGTGAGATACAATGTGTTGTATCTTGTTCTCTAGTTGGACTGCGATGGAGTTCGTACATATCTATAGATAACTGCTGATTAATTACTATCTTAGCAAGGGTGTCATTGCTAAGATTTGTAGGCAGTGTGACTGATTCAATGGGCAATTTGGACCGAAGGTGCCTTGTTGTTGAGGTTATCAATGGATGACTGACGGTAGCCAATAGTGTTACACTATTTTATCAAGGATTGGGTCTGTCGAAGGTTATTCGACCCAATATTTGGAACCGGAACTATTACTGAATTGGACAAGTGGTTTGTACTATATTCCGAGGTTTACCTTAGATTTCGAGGACGAAATCCTTTTAAGGTGGTGGGAATGTAGTGGCCCGTATCCAAAACTAATGAGTAATGAGTAATTAAATCGTATAATCATGTCGGGATTAAGTAAAACATGATTAAGGAAATTCCAGAAGGGTTAACGGATTTCAGAAATGGATCCAGGACACTTGAAAATGGCTTAGGGGGTTTCATGACTCGAGTGGGATCGGAACCACCGATCCAGGATCGGAGCCTCCGATCTTGGTGAGTTCGGAACCACATCGGAAGCAGGGAGATCGGAACGTCCGATCAGGATCGGAGCTTCCGATGGCTGTCGGTGACAGGTGTGTGGTTGCATGTGGACCGAATTGACACGTAGCGAACGGAACTTCCGATCGGGGAACGGAGCTTCCGATCGAGGAACGGAGCTTCCGATCGATGCCTATAAATATGAGGTCCGAGCTCCTCATTTCTTGCCAATTTCGAGTTCCTCTCCTTCGCCTAGTAGCTCTATTTTAGGGCTTTGGGTACTCTTATTTTAGAGTTGGAGTAGAGAATATATTTTAGCATAGTCAGACAGTGTCTGACATAGTAGCTGAGCAGTACTCGTTTAGCGGAGCAGTGCTCGAGGCTGTGGAGCTGCAGCAGGGGTGTGCCCCTAGTTGCGGGATAGTCGCCATCAGTGGGCTGACGACGGACGCAGGTATAGCTATGGTCTCCTTAAATTATTTAGGAGTATGCAATAGCTTAGTTAAGGCTTTTAGCGCTTATTGAATGATGCATGGGTATTTGCATTGTAGACTTGATGATAGGCTTGGAACCTAGAGTGGGACTACTAGGACTGTCTTAGAAAGGTACGTAAGTACTGACTGAGATTGCCAGCGGATATGCATGCTTATATGTTGCATTTATGTGTTTGCATGTTATTATTGTTATGCGGCATGTGCATATCATCTTGTGTCTGTACATCTGTATATCTTTCGAGATGAGCCAGTTAGGGTTGCTCAGCCCTGTTAGGACGTTTGATATTGAGTACCCTTAGGTACTGATATCTAGAGGACTCCGCGGTCCGCGTCCGGGATTTGGGAATGAGTGGTCGCACACAGTGGTTAGCTACCCCGATGTGACGAGCTTATATTCCAGGCGCCAGTCTGAGCAGTTTGTATACAGTTATCCCAGATATGGATACCCTGTCATTTGCATGCATCATATTTGTATGTTTATCCGTATTTGCGTATTGAGCTTAGAGCTCACGTTCAGTCTTTTCTGTATATCTGGACACCCTATTCGATGGGGCAGATTTAGGTGCAGGGTTTGAGCACCAGGAGCTTGGAGAAATTAGTGACCTTGAAGACAGCAGGATTAGCTGTAGGTTTTATTTAAAGTTATTCGATTGGGTTGTATGATCGAATCTGTTTAACCGGTTGTATTCCGCCGGTCTTTTTATATTTAAGTCTTCCGCAGCGATGATATTTAATGCATGTTTTATTATGCTCTTATCTCTGATTAGGTAGTGGATCCGGGATGGGTCGCTACAGCACATGGGGATGGCTATCATGAAACACATCTTATAGTCACTTTATATTCTAAACAGTTCCTAGTCAATTATGCCGTCCACAAATAAGGATAAGGATCGCTCGAGATTGAGACTAGCATTTGTGATGCCGAGTACCACGTTTCATTGGTATGGAACATAGAGATGTTCGAAGCATGCAAATGGATATTCATATGATGAATGATCGAACTACCCTATTCGGACTTTCCAAGTGGTTATCACTTATCGAGTGGATATAGTACGCGGTTTTGGTTGTACACCATTAGTTCTTATTACTTGAAACATCATTGAGACTCTATATGCTAGTACTATGCTTTGACTCATTTATCGACTCTATTAGGGTCATCAGGTGTCGGGATTGGGTACAGTTACAACACATATAGGAGTCGATGCTTTGTTGTCAAGGATTCACCGCACACTTGCGAGTGTGGATATCCTATGCAATCTGAGGAGATATTAGTGTGACGAATCTCTGGACATAGTACATGATGTGTTTTAGGTTACTTGGTTTCCTAGTAGCACATGCGATGTCACTATTTGATCTTCAAGATGCATTGCATAGTTATCGAATCTCGAACGACTCTCAATGTACCAATGGTTGTTGATTCGATCGGGATATATGGATGAAGGGACCGACTGTACGCTAACCAAAATCTATTGGTTCTTGCAGGCACTATCAGTGATACCTAGGGAATCATGGGGCGATGTTGCTAGGCGCTCTTACCATGATTCGTTGGGTAAGTCGGAAATTGTTGTTTCGAGTCACAAGGAGTTGTGAGCCCACGACTAGCTGTATCCCTGAACCATTGAGGGTTACACAAGTAATGGATTTTTAATCCCCGTTGAGATAATTAAATTTAAAGAGTTAAATTTAGTGAATAAAGTAGTGGGACTTCTTATTTAAGAGTAGAGGGAGTAATATTTCCTAAAATGACATAGTGATGGACATTTTTGGAAATCACTGAATTCGGATTCAGAAAATTTAACTTGACTTTAAAAGATGTAGAAATGGTTTCTGTACACATTGGTGAAATTGGTTTATCAATCTGAGTCACGATGAATTTTATATTAATTTCTGAACATGCGGGCTTTGCTTGTCAGGCTTGAACTTATGACTAATGGGCCCTAAGCTGTTAGCAGCCCATATTATAAATAAGTTATTGCAGTGCAAAAATTACACACAACACAAGGCATAAAATTCGAAACCCTAGAGCTCTCTCTCTAGAGAATTCGGTCGCCCCCCTCCCCTACTGTGTTCGAGAATTTCAGTCTGCAAATTTCGAATTTGCAATCTGAATTAGCAGATCAAATCTGTTATTTCTCTTCATAGAAACTTTTGATAGACTTTTTAGTGCAGTATATCAGAGGGATTAAACTTCTGTTCATGGACCTGATTGAAGAAATGTTCGTTCATCAGTTCCTGGGATATACAACAAGAGCAGTTTAATCTGTTGGTGTCCATAATCTCGCTTCGAGATTTTAAGGTAAAATTTATATTGTTTAAATTTTATGTTATTAATTTTAATCGTAGGAATTTGATACCCATATGGAATCGTTCCATATAAAATTTTAAAACTTCCGCTGCACCGGGTATCACTTTCTTTTTCGATCCGGAGAACAACCGTGCACCAACAATATCCTGGTTTTAAAGACATACATATCATTAGCTTTGACTTGAATATGTTGTTTTGATAGCATGTTGTATATTCATTACTTGTTATGTTGTTTTTATTGGGAATCTCATTCTCACCGGTTTATCCGGCTGTTGCTTTGTTTTGTATGTGTACTTGGCAACAGGTGGGGCAGGACCAAGTCAGCGAAGGCCTGGTTAGCAACAAGAGGGAGAGCTAGTAGTGAGACTCGGTTTAGAAGTCGTGTCAGCATGTCTACCTAGTTGTATTGGAACATGTTTAGATATCGAACTTTGTTTTGTTGTTGTATTTATTATGCGAGCCTTGTCGACATGTTATCATCACATATTCTATATTTGGAACGGTTGTATGACTCCAGTACTTCATGTATTAGTTGGAGAACTTGTGATTGCAATGCATGATATTATTTTGTGGGTTTTGGACTCAAGTTTCTAGCATGAATTCTGCTGTTTTTGGCTCTGTTTTTGTCGCCACTCGATCGGCAATATGTTGCGGATCGAGCGAGGGCAAGCTGTGCAGTCCTCTGTTCCAAATTTTTGTGGCTTTCTCGATCTGCAAGATCTTGCGGATCGAGCGAGGGCTGGGTTTTTCCGGGCAGTAACTTTGGTAAAAGTTGCTCGCTCGATCCGCAAGATCATGCGGATCGAGCGAGGCACTATTTAAAAAAAAATAATCTTATTGCTTTTAACCTTTGGTTATTGTATGCCTTATCTTTGTTTAATCCCGAGATTAGTTGTTTGGAACGAGGTCTCACATTAAGTGCTATCAGAGCCTTAAGATTCTTGGTTGAACTAGAGTGAGCGGAGTAGATCGAGTCTGCGTGTATTGGCTCCTCGCATGTGTTTGAATTATTTTAACTGTGTACTTAATTCCATGCGAGCATGCTTTATTATTGAGAATTATTGAATTACATGGTTATGTGAATTAATTTATAAAGCATGATCCACTTGAGATATAACTGTTTCTGTTATCGATTGGTATCCGGTATTCCAAGCGGTTGTAAGGGCACTGACAGTAGCGATTGAGATATTGTGTCCTAACCTTTGATTATCAGATGGGTCCTCATCGAGTGATAAACAGAAACACACCGCCAGTTATCCCTGCGACTGAGCAAGCTAGCACTGAAGTTGATCAGTTGGATGCTTCAGCAATGCCTATGGAAACCTTGCTGAAGAGGTTCCAGTCGTTCAATCCGCCGTTGTTGATGGGTTCAGAAAATCCAGTTGACTGTGAAAGTTGGTTGAATGATATTGATCAGTTGTTTGATTCCATTGACTACACCGATGACCGCCGAATCAGGTTAGTAACTCATCAGCTACGTTGTGGTGCTAAGAGCTGGTGGATCATGGCAAAGAAAGCAATAGAGAGTAGAGGTACGGAAGTTACTTGGACTCTTTTTAAATCTGAATTTTATAAGCGGTTTTTCCCTATCTCGTATCGCAAATATAAGGGAGCAGAGTTTGCCAACCTGAGGCAAGGGAATCTGAACATTGAAGAGTGCGTGGCTAAGTTTGATAGTCTGTTGCCTTTTGCGCCGCTAATTGCCAGAGATGAAGAAGATAAGGCAGATCAGTTCATAAATGGGTTGAACCCCGACGTCTTCACGTTGGTTAACACCAACAGACCTAACAACTTTGCGGATGCCATGAATCACGCAAAGGGAGCAGAAGCAGGCTTGTGGAGGCAAAGAGGTAATCAGGTGTCACCTCAGCAGCAGAGGCAGTATTAGAACCAACCATCTCAGTATCAGAATCAGCCACCGCAGCATCAAAACCAGCATCAAAGGTATGAAGGTGGAAACAGTGGGGGAAACAGAAAGGATCAGTACAAGGCAAGAGGTAAACAGTTCAAAAGGCAAAGGAATAGTTCATCTAGTTCCAGTGGTTCCCGACAGTTTGGTTCAGGACAGAGCTCTGGATCATCATCCTTGTACTGTAGCAAGTGTGGAGGAAGACACTCACCGGATCAATGTGTGGGAGTCTTTGGCAATTGTAACACCTGTCAGCAACCGGGACACTTCTCTAAAGTGTGCCCACAGCGTAACAGAGATAGAGCTCAAAGTGGGAGTTCGTCTAGACCTGCAGCTCAACCCGAAAGGCAGTCTTCTGCAGTGCACTCTTTCCAGCCTCAGCAGCAAAATAGACAAGGAGGTAACTCTAGTGCAAATCAGCCTCCGAGACAGTAGGCACGAGTCTTTGCATTGACAGAGGATCAGGCTCAGGCAGCACCTGATGATGTTATAGCAGGTAACTGTTCGATTTTCGGTTATTCTGCTCATGTCTTGATAGATACAGGTGCTTCCCATTCCTTTATCTCTGAGAAATTTGTGTTATTGCATGCTTTGCTAATTGAATTGTTGCCTACAGTAGTAGCTGTTACTTCACCTTTGGGTGGAGGAATTGTTTCTGTCAGACTAGTTAGGAACTGTGAACTTTATTTTTTGGGGAATTTGTTAGAATTCGACTGTATTGTGCTTGGGTTATTAGATTTTGATTGTATTGTTGGTATAGATGCTTTGACCAAGTACAGGGCAACAGTTGATTGTTTTCTGAAGGTTGTCAGGTTTAGACCTGAAATGGCAGATGAGTGGAAATTCTTTGGTAAGGGTTCTCGATCTAAAATTCCTTTGATTTCAGTGTTATCTATGACTCATTTGTTACAAAGAGGTACAAAAGGATTTTTGGTTTATGCGGTTGATGTACTGAAATCTAGCCCAGCTTTGGTTGACTTACCAGTGGTTAGAGATTTTGCTGATGTGTTTCCGGAAGATTTTCCTAGATTGCCACCTATTCGAGAGATCGAATTCAGCATCGATTTGGTGCCAGGTACTCAACCTATTTCAAAAGCTCCGTATCGTATGACACTTATTGAATTGAGAGAGTTGAAGGAACAGCTTGAGGATTTGATTGCCAATGGATACATCAGACCTAGTGTATCGCGTTGGGGTGCTCCTGTGCTTTTTGTTCGGAAGAAGGATGGTTCTATGCGGCTCTGTATCGACTACCGCCAATTGAATCAGGCTACAGTTAAGAACAGGTATCCTTTACCCCGAATAGATGAACTTTTCGATCAGCTGCAGGGTTCTTCTGTCTACTCTAAGATTGATCTGAGGTCAGGTTATCACCAGTTGAGAGTGCGAGAGGAAGACGTTCCTAAGACCGCGTTCAGAACGAGGTATGGTCATTTTGAGTTTATAGTCATGCCATTCGGTTTGACTAATGCTCCAGCGGTTTTTATGGGTTTGATGAACCGTATCTTTCAGCGTTATTTAGATGAGTTCATCATTATCTTTATCGATGATATTCTTATCTACTCAAAGAACCGTACTGACCTTGCAGAGCACTTGAGGACCGTACTGTAGATTTTGCGTGTTGAGCAGTTGTTTGCCAAGCTATCTAAGTGTGAATTCTGGTTAGATCGAGTTGTTTTTCTCGGTCACATTATTTCTGAAGATGGGATTTCTGTCGATCCGAGCAAGATTGAAGCGGTTATGAATTGGCCTAGACCGACATCAGTACCTGAGATCCGAAGCTTCATGGGTTTAGCTGGTTATTACCATCTTTTTATCGAGGGTTTCTCGTCTATTGCCAAGCCTATTACCCAGCTGACTCAAAAGAATGCGCCTTTTGTTTGGACTCCAGATTGTGAGGCTAGCTTTGTTGATCTGAAGAGGAGACTGACCAGTGCTCCAATTCTTTCTATTCCGAAGGGTATTGGAGGTTTCACAGTCTATTGTGAAGCTTCTAACCGAGGCTTGGGTTGTGTTCTTATGCAGCATAAGCATGTGATAGCGTATGCATCAAGGCAGCTGAAACCGCACGAGACTCGTTATCCGGTTCATGATCTTGAACTAGCTGCGATCGTCTTTGCTCTGAAGATCTGGCGTCACTATCTTTATGGTGAGTCTTTCGAGATCTTTTCTAATCATAAGAGCCTTAAGTACTTGTTTTCACAGGTAGAGCTGAATATGAGACAGAGAAGATGGTTAGATCTGTTGAAGGATTTTGACTGTGAAATCAAGTATTATCCGGGAAAGTCAAATGCAGTTGCAGATGCCTTGAGCCGAAAGCTATGTTCTTCATCTCTTTCTACTATCGGTGTTTCTCAGTTGATCGATGATTGTTGCACTTCTGGTTTAGAGTTTGAAACATATAGGGAGACTATCAGAGTGTTTGCTATTCAAGCCAAGCCGGAGTTGTTTGTTGCAATCAGAGAAGCACAGAAGTCTGAGCCGAGCATTCAGGTTTCAGTAGAGAAAGTCAGATCGGGACATCAGTCTGAATTCCAGGTTAGAGATGATGTTTTGTTGGTGAATAACCATATTGTTGTGCCTGATATTCCGGAATTGAGACAGCGTATTCTCCGAGAGGCTCATTGCAGTCGGTTCAGCGTTCATCCTGGAGGTCTTAAGATGTACAACGATCTGAAGATTCAGTTTTGGTGGAAGAGAATGAAGAGCGATGTTGCGAGGTTTGTATCTCGGTGTTTGAGCTGTCAGCAAGTAAAAGCAGAGCGGAAGCGACCAGGAGGTCTGTTGCACAGTCTATCTATTCCTGAATGGAAATGGGATCACATTTCCATGGATTTCGTCACGAAACTACCACGATCTGTTCGAGGATGCGATGCCATTTGGGTAGTGATCGACCGATTGATGAAGTCTGCTTGTTTTATTTCGTACAGGATGACGTATCGTCATGATCAGATGGCTGAGTTGTATGTTAGCAATGTTGTGAGATTGAATGGTGTGCCGAAATCGATCGTTTCAGACAGAGATACTAGATTCACTTCGCACTTCTGGCATAGTCTTCAGGAGGCACTTGGTACTCGATTGCATCTGAGTACAGCTTATCATCCTCATATAGATGGACAGTCAGAGCGGACTATCCAGACGTTAGAGGATATGCTGCGAGCGGTAGTGCTAGATTTTGGCACTAGTTGGCAAGATTCTTTGCCTCTTGTCGAGTTTTCTTACAACAACAGCTTCCAAGAGAGTATCGGTATGGCGCCTTTTGAGGCATTGTACGGTAAGAAATGCCGATCTCTATTGTTTTGGGACGACTTGTCCGAGTCAACAGATTTGGGACCGGATTTTCTTAGAGATATGGCAGAGCAATTTAAGGTCATTAAGTCTAGAATGAAGTCAGCTCAGGATAGACAGGAGAAGTATGCGAATGTCAGGCATAGAACTCTGAGTTTTAATCAGGGAGACCGAGTCTTTCTGAAGATTTCACCTTTCAGAGGCACTGTTAGATTTGGGAAGAGAGGAAAGTTATCTCCGAGATTCATCGGTCCGTACGAGATTCTTGAGAAGATAGGCGATCTTGCCTATAGACTTGCACTTCCTCCGTCTTTATCTGGTATTCACGAAGTTTTTCACGTCTCTATGCTGCGAAAGTATCATCCAGATCCTTCTCATGTTCTTCAGCCTGACGAAGCCGAGTTAGACGAGACTCTGAGCTATTTTGAACGACCGATTCAGATCCTTGATCGGAAAGAAAAGCAACTCAGAACCAAGTTGATTCCGTTGGTGAAAGTGCAGTGGAGCCATCATGGAGTTGAGGAAGCGACTTGGGAGATAGAATCTGACATGAGACAGCGATTTCCGGAGTTATTTGGATGACGTGAGTTCTTCTTACTGTATTTAGTTCTTTATTCTATCTTATGAGTTGTGGTTCTTGTTGATTTCGAGGACGAAATCTCTTCTTAGAGGGGGAGAATTGTAATGCCCCGTTTTTATCTTAAATGAGTTTATTTGAGTTAATCAGAGATTACAGAGTTCTCGAGCCGATTTGTTTTTGATCAGGGTCCTTTTTGCAAATTTTGGAAATTTCAGGGACTAAAATGCAAATATTGGTTTTTATATATTATTTACACTTAGAATTGATTGGGAAAGTCTTCATCTTCCACTCCAAAACCGTGAGCCTCCATTGAAATGCCCCTTTTGAGTTTTGAGCTTTCAGATTTCCTTCCGAGCTCGATCCGGCCGTTGGAATTTATTCTGAAGGCAGTTTAGCGATCACGGCTGCGAGAGCTTCGTTATATCGTAAGTTTTTCTACGATCAGATACATTCTAGTTTTTGAATGTTGTTAGAATCGTTCGAGATTCGAGTATGTTGTTCTAGACAGATTTCTGATTGTTTATTATATGTCGATTTTGAATTAGAGCGACGTTCGGATTTGTTGTGATTTTTGGAAGCCATTTTCGAAAATAATGATTTTGAGATTTGTTGGGATTGCCTTGTTAAGGTTGTATTAGCATTGTTATGAGTTTTTATCGCTATTGAACTGCTGTCTACGTTGTCGGTTTGTTCAGTTTATAGTCGTTATGCCGTCGGTTTGATTTTTGCAGATTTGAACCGTTTTTGAAGTTGTTGAACTTGGCTTGTAAGTTGATCTTGGTTATTGATCTTGTATTTCATCTGGACAGATTCGTTTGGAGTTTGTCAAGCCAGAGTTAACAGCGTTTTGATCATCAAGAGTTGGACGAAGATCGGTAAAGAGTTCTACCTTGAGCCTTGTTGTTGTTTAGATTGGTTAGACTTTGAAAGGTAAAAGCAGTCATCGTAGCGGGATAGCATACTCGGACTGTTGGTTCTCGAGTTTCCCTTTTTAAATCACATATTGCATCGATACTTGTTCTAGCATGTGGAACTGGTATTTTGTTGATTGATTGAGTTTTGTTATGTGGCTTATGTTTATGTTTCTGTTATGCATTCATCTTGAGCCTACTTTGATTTCAGCGGGCAGAACCGCCCTTTTTGTTTAGACGTTTGGGAACTATGATTGAGTGGCCTAGGTTGTAGTATTTCGCCTAGTGCTAGCATACTCATTATGGTTTCTCAAAGTCTAGAGGAGTGGGATACGTGGCACCACCTCGATTGGGAGAGTCGGTGAGTCGTTACGTGATCTCATCCTCGGGATCCCAAAAGCAGAGCAGCACTCCCTTGTTTATCAGAATTGATATCCTGGTTTTAAAGACATGCATATCATTAGCTTTGACTTGAATATGTTGTTTTGATAGCATGTTGTATATTCATTACTTGTTATGTTGTTTTTACTGGGAATGTCATTCTCACCGGTTTATCCGGCTGTTGCTTTGTTTTGTATGTGTACTTGGCAACAGGTGGGGCAGGACCAAGTCAGCGAAGGCCTGATTAGCAACAAGAGGGAGAGCTAGTAGTGAGACTCGGTTTAGAAGTCGTGTCAGCATTTCTACCTAGTTGTATTGGAACATGTTTAGATATCGAACTTCATTTTGTTGTTGTATTGATTATGCGAGCCTTGTCGACATGTTATCATCACATATTCTATATTTGGAACGGTTGTATGACTCCAGTACTTCATGTATTAGTTGGAGAACTTGTGATTGCAATGCATGATATTATTTTGTGGGTTTTGGACTCAAGTTTCTAGCATGAATTCTGCTGTTTTTGGCTCTGTTTCTATCGCCGCTCGATCGGCAATATGTTGCGGATCGAGCGAGGGCAAGCTGTGCAGTCCTCTGTTTCAAATTTTTGTGGCTCGCTCGATCTGCAAGATCTTGCGGATCGAGCGAGGGCTGGGTTTTTCTGGGCAGTAACTTTGGTAAAAGTTGCTCGCTCGATCCGCAAGATCATGCGGATCGAGCGAGGCACTATTTCAAATAAAAAAAATTCTTATTGCTTTTAACCTTTGGTTATTGTATGCCTTATCTTTGTTTAATCCCGAGATTAGTTGTTTGAAACCGAGGTCTCACACCTTGACTGAAGTGAAAGAGTGGGTGCCCGGTTAGCCAACTTGTGGCTAAGGGCTTTTATGACTCTATATAAAATAATCTTTTGTTTAATACAATTTACACTTTTATAATGGCATTGACTTTATCTTTCATCATATTGTTATATTATGATATAATATTGTTGTTTTGATAAAGACCTTGAATATACTATAGTGTATGTAAGATGTGGTAGCACATGGGGATGGCTATCATGAAACACATCTTATAGTCACTGTATATTCTAAACTGTTCCTAGTCAATTGAGCCGTCCGCAAATAAGGATAAGGATCGCTCGAGATTGAGACTAGCATTTGCGATTCCGAGTACCACGTTTCATTGGTATGGAACATAGAGATGTTCAAAGCATGCAAATGGATATTCATATGATGAATGATCGAACTACCCTATTCGGACTTTCCAAGTGGTTATCACTTATCGAGTGGATAAAGTTCGCGGTTTTGGTTGTACACCATTAGTCCTTATTACTTGAAACATCATTGAGACTCTATATGCTAGTACTGTACTTTGACGAGTTTACCGACTCTATTGGGGTCATCAGGTGTCGGGATTGGGTACAGTTACGACACATATAGGAGTCGATGCTTTGTTGTCAAGGATTCACCACATACTTGCGAGTGTGGATATCCTATGCGATCTGAGGAGATATTAGTGTGACGAATCTCTGGCCAGAGTACATGATGTGTTTTAGGTTACTTGGTGTTCCTAGTAACACATGCGATGTCACTAATAGATCTCCAAGATGTTATGCATAGTTATCGAATCTCAAACGACTCTCGATGCACCAATGGTTGTTGATTCGATCGGGATATTTGGTTGAAGGGACCGTACTGTACGCTAACCAAAATCTACTGGTTCTTGCAGGCACTATCAGTAATACCTAGGGAATCATGGGGCGATGTTGCTAGGCGCTCTTACCATGATTCGATGGGTAATTCGAAAATTGTTGTTCCGAGTCACAAGGGGTTGTGAGCCCACGGCTAGCTGTATTCCTGAACCATTGAGGGTTACACAAGTAATGGATTACTAAAACCCCGCAGAGATAGTTAAATTTAAAGAGTTAAATTTAATGAATGAGAAGTTGGACTTCTTAACTAAAGGGAGTGGGATTTCCTAAAATGACATAGGGATGGGCATTTTTGGAAATCACTGAATTCGGATTCAGAAAAATTATCTTGACTCTAAAAGATGCAGAAATGGTTTCTATGCATATTGGTGAAATCAGTTTATCAATCGGAGTCACGATGAATTTTATATTAATTTCTATAACAACAGGCTTGGCTTGTTGGGCTTAAGTTATGGATTGTGGGCTTTAATGAGTTAGAGTCCTGATACAATTATAACTAGAAATTATCTATAAATAGAGGTGTTGAGTTCGAAAATCACACACATTGAATATTGCAATTTTCGAATTTCAGCCTATATTATTCAAGGGGATTTTCGAAATCCTCTATCTCTTTTGGAGAAAATTCGGGTTGTGATTTTTGTGAAAAATTACAATCTGAATTAACAGATCATATCTGTTTATTCTCTACGCAAACTTCTGATTGATTTCTAGTGCAGTCAATCAGAGGGTTTTGATTTCTATTCGTGGACCTGATTGAAGAAACGTTCGTTCATCAGTTCCGGGGATATACAACAAGAGCAGATTAAATTCTGTTGGTGTCCATATTCTCGCTTCGAGATTTTAAGGTAAAATATTTAATAGTGATTATTTGTTTTACTTACACAAATTTAATCGTAAAGTTTTGATACCCAGATATGGAATCGTTCCATATTAATAAAATAAATTTTTAAACTTCCGCTGCACCGAGTATCAATTCTAATTGATCTGAACACAGTTTTCCAACATGAAGAGCAGGCTCAGGCAGCACCTGACGACGTTATAGCAGGTAACTGTACTCTCTGTGGTGATCCTGCTTATGTGTTAGTAGATACAGGTGCATCCCATACGTTTATATCTGAACAATTAGCTACATTACATGCATTGCCTGTTGAGTCATTATCTGCTGTAGTATCTATATCTTTACCTTTGGGGAACGGTATAGTATCAATGAAATCTGTCAGAAATTATATACTACAGATTGAAGGTAATGTGATAGAAATAGACTGTATTGTGCTTGGGTTGTCAGACTTTGATTGCATTATCGGAATCGATATGTTAACCAAGTACAGGGCTACCGTAGACTGTTTTCAGAAAGTTGTGAGATTCAGACCAGAAATGGCAGGGGAATGGAAATTCTATGGTAAAGGTTCGAGATCTCGAATACCTTTGATATCACTTCTATCTATGACTCGTTTATTGCAGGAAGGGGCAGAGGGATTCCTTGTTTATGCAGTAGATGTGTTGAAAACTAGCCCAAATTGGCAGATCTGCTAGTGGTTAGTGAGTTTGCTGATGTCTTTCCAAACGAAATTTCGGGATTACCTCCAGCTCGGGAGATAGACTTCGGTATTGAATTGATGCCAGGTACGTTACCGATTTCTAAAGCACCTTACAGAATGGCACCAATTGAATTGAAAGAAATAAAAGAACAACTTGAAGATCTCTTAGCAAAAGGGTACATCAGACTGAGTGTTTCACCCTGGGGCACTCCGGTTTTATTTGTACGAAAGAAAGATGGCTCAATGAGACTTTGCATTGACTACCGGCAACTGAACAAGGCAACGGTAAAGAATAAATATCCATTGCCTAGAATAGATGATTTGTTTGACCAGTTGCAGGGTTCCTCAGTGTATTCCAAGATTGATTTGAGATCCGGATATCATCAGTTGAGAGTTTGGGATGAAGATATACCGAAGACCGCATTTAGAACAAGGTATGGTCATTTTGAGTTTATCGTTATGCCGTTTGGTCTGACGAATGCTCCAGCAGTATTTATGGGTCTTATGAATAGGGTATTTCAAAAATATCTCGATGACTTTGTTATTATCTTTATTGACGATATTCTGATTTATTCTAAGAATCTGTGTGATCATGTCGAGCATCTCAAAATTATTTTAAAGACTTTGAGAACAGAAAAGTTGTATGCCAAACTGTCAAAGTGTGAATTCTGGTTGAAGAGAGTGGTCTTCATTGGGCATATTATATCCGGAGATGGGATTTCTGTTTATCCTAGCAAGATTGAAGCTATGATCAGTTGGCCTAGACCGACATTTGTACCAGAGATACAGAGTTTTATGGGCTTAGCAGAATATTATCGCAGATTTATTAAAGATTTCTCTAGTATTGCCAAGCCTATTACTCAGTTGACTCAGAAGAATGCACTGTATGTCTGGACTGAAGCATGTGAAGCCAGTTTCCTTGAGTTGAAGAAGAGATTGACGAGTGCACCAGTTTTGACTATTCCTTCAGGTATTGGTGATTTTACTGTATATTGTGATGCTTCTCACAGGGGATTAGGTTGTGTGCTTATGCAACGAGGACATGTCATTGCTTATGCCTCGAGACAGCTGAAACCACACAAAACCATATATCCTATCCATGACTTGGAACTTGCAGCCATCGTATTTGCATTGAAGATATGGCGACATTATCTATATGGTGAGAAGTTAGAAATTTATTCAGATCATAAAAGTTTGAAATAACTATTTTCACAGTCTGAACTAAATATGAGGCAACGAAGATGGCTAGATTTACTGAAAGATTTTGACTGTGAGATCAAATATTATCCGGGAAAGTCCAATGCAGCTGCAGATGCCTTGAGTAGAAAGGTATGTGACTTATCCTTATCTACGATAGTTATCACTAAATTGGTAGAAGATTTCTGTGTTTCTGGATTGATATTGGAAACAGATATGAAGTTTATCAGAATTTGTGCACTTCAAGCTGAGCCAGAATTGTTGGTTAGAATTAAAGCACAAAGAAATGATCAGAGTATTCAGAAGTCCGTTGACATGGTCAGATCAGGGAATCAGTCTGAATACAAGGTTAGTGTAGATGGTGTTTTATATATGAATAACAGACTTGTTGTTCCAGATATTTCAGATTTGAAACAATAGATATTGAAAGAGGCTCATTGCAGCAGATACAATGTTCATCCTGGTGGCAGAAAAATGTACAATGATTTGAAAACTCAGTATTGGTGGAAGCAGATGAAATCTGATGTTACAGAGTTTGTATCTTGTTGTCTGAATTGCCAGCAGGTAAAGGCCGAAAGAAAGAAACCAGGTGGTTTATTGCATAGCTTACCTATTCCAGAATGGATGTGGGATCATATTTCTATGGATTTTTAATGAAGCTACCACGTTCATCCAGAGGTTGTGATGCTATTTGGGTAGTTATCGACAGATTGACGAAATCATCCTGTTTTATTCCGTACAGAATGACATACATGCACGACCAGATGACAGAGATTTATGTCAGAGAAGTGGTAAGATTACATGGTGTGCCTAAATCTATCGTTTCAGATCGAGACCCTAGATTTACATCGCACTTTTGGCACAGCTTGAAGCAGGCTCTTGGTACTCGATTGCACTTGAGTACTGCGTATCATCCTCAGACTGACGGACAGTTAGAGCGGACTATCCAGACACTCGAGGATATGCTTAGAGCTGTAGTGCTAGATTTTGGCACTAGTTGGCAAGATTCACTACCACTTGTGGAATTCTCGTACAATAACAGCTATCAGACTAGTATCGAGATGGCTCCATTTGAAGCATTGTACAGAAAAAAATGCAGATCTCCTCTTTATTGGGATGATATCTCAGAAACACCTGATATTGGGCCAGATATGATTCGAGAGATGACCGAGAAAATAAGACTGATTCAGAAAAGAATGAAGACAACACAAGATCGATAAGCCAAGTATGCAAATGTTCGACGCAGGACTTTGTGTTTTGAACAAGGAGACCGAGTGTTCTTGAAGATTTCTCCATTCAGAGGCACTGTCAGATTTGGCAAGCGATGGAAGTTAACTTCAAGATTTATTGGTCCATATGAGATTCTCGAGAAGATAGGAAATCTTGCCTATAGACTTGCCCTTCCTCTAGCTCTTTCAGGAATACATGATGTCTTTCATGTTTCTATGCTGCGGAAGTATCAGCCTGATATTTCTCATGTTCTCCAGCCAGATGAAGCAGAATTAGATGAGACTCTGAGTTACTTTGAGAAGCCGATATAGATACTTGATCAGAAAGAAAAACAACTCAGAAACAAGATTATTCCTATTGTGAAAGTTCAATGGAGTAGACATGGAGTTAAAGAAGCAACTTGGGAAGTCGAATCAGATATGAAACAACGCTTTCCAGACCTATTTCACTGATGTGAGTTCTTATTCAGTATTTCTGTTATTTTCTTATCTTATATGCGTATAGACTGCATACGATTTCGAGGACGAAATCATATCTTAGAGGGGGAGAATTGTAAGGCCCGAGATTATTTAATTTTAATCCGAGAATATTTAATTTGAGAATTTTTGGAGTTTAGATTTTAATTCTAATATTCTTAAATTATTTAGGATTGAAATTGAATTAAAAATGAAGTTTCAAGGTTCAATTTGCAAATAGTGAAGAATTGAAGGGCAAAGTGCAATTATGGCTTTTTGAGTGGGACACTTGTCTACATATGCATGTTCACGTGTATTGTGTATGAAATTCATCAGATTTATCAATTCCTTCAGCCAAGAAACCGAGAGTTATATTCTTCCTTGCAATTGTCATCTTAAATCTTCAATATCTCAAGATCCGTCCGATCGAATTAAATTCCGGGCATAGTTCCGCGATCCTTAAAAGAAGAGCTTTGATTTGGTGTAAGTATCTTTATGATCCAGAATATTTCGAAATTGAGATGATAAAGAACTCATAATTTGAGTATGAATATATGTTCTTGAGATTCTATGTGTTGTATTATCAAAATCGGGTCGAAGATTGGATGCCGTTTCTATTTCTTAAGAATTTTCCAGCATGTATTTCGAAATGGTAGTTACTGATATGCTGGTATATTGATGTATTTTGGCTGGTATATCATGTATTTGAAGTAGATATGAATGATAGATTGGTTGGATTTCAGCTTTGGTTACCGATTTCGTATCGTTACGCCGTCGGTTTGAAAAATGAGCAAGTTTGAGTCTAGATTGTTTGAGCTGAGTAGTATGTAAGTTCTTGCTGATGTTCTTAGACATGTTTGATGTATTTTCAGATTGAAAATAGGGGGCTTCAAGTTAAGAATCACGACTTCGAAACCGATCGACGGAAGAACAAGGTTTGTGACTTGTTAGCCTTGAAGATTAAGAAGAGTATGAGCAGATTTTGATTGTGTTCTTGTTGTGCAGCTAGATCAGATTTGAAGAGCTTTGAAACCAAGTTTGAAAGGTATAAGACAACCTTTGAATAAGGGCTTGTACATTCAAGAGATTTTGCTTGAATGCCCTTTTCAAAATCACATACTATGTGTTTATATGTGTTGAATTTGCACATTTACTTACTTGTTTGACTTAGCTTGTTATGAGTTGGCTTTTATTTCTATGCTTCTAGACTTTGATGCATTCATATTGAGCCAACAAACCTTTGAGATGTGAAATGGCAGATTCGCTAAAAGAATACGGACGTTTGGATATATATCAAGGAACTTAGGAGATAGATCGACTCTTATTATTAGAAACTTGATATAGTATGCCAAAGTCCGGGAAAAGAGCTCAACGCCACCCCGAAAGGGAGAGTAGGTGGGAGATTTGTTGTGTTCTTATTCCCCGGGATCCCAAGAACCAATATAGAACTTGATAGCAGATTTTTAAATCATGGATTCCATTAGATTGGTTAATGCTTTTTGAGATGTTTAAATGAGTAATTCTTTAAACTCTATGATATGCATGATATAATTGTTTTATACTGGGATTCAATTCTCACCGGAGACATCCGGCTATTTCTATGTTTGTATGTGTGCATGAAAATAGATGGGGCGAGCACAGGACAAAGAAGGTTGTAAGAAGAAAAAGGTGGAGTTAGATGTGGTGAACTCGGGTTTATGCAATAGAGATGATGTCAACCTTTGTATCTAGATCTTGTATATGTTTTGTTATAAACACTTGCTCATAAAGACTTGTATGTTTGGCAAGAATAAGAACAATGTAAGATCTTATGGGTTGTATGCCAAGTTCCATGTTTACTTGCTTGATTAGCTCAGGGATTTGCATGGTTCCTTCTAGATTTTTATGTTGAATTCATGCCATTTATGTTAAATGATGTTTGAGGATCAAAACAGGGGAAAATGTATCATTTTCCAGCTGTTGGGAAGTGAAAACAGAGGGCCAGGCACGCCCGCCCAACCAGAGGGCGCGACCGCGCCTATCCAAGGCACCATGGGTGCCTTGGCCCGAGCCTTAGGCACGCCCGCGCGTCAAGGTTTTCTAAAAAAAAATATTAAATAAATAAAAATTTGTTGATCTTTTGCGACGTGTTTTTATGTCGCCAAATGTAAGGTTTTGCGTCGCCAAATGTCCTGGATTACAGATTGTATATTTTTTTAGTTATTAATCGCCCTATAAGATGAGATTAGCACCCGAGGTCGCCACAAAAAGTTTTGAATGAGGAAAGTTGATTGTGAAGTTAGACGTGTAAGGAAGGGCCGGGAGAAATCTTGGTTTTCTTACCACCCAAACGTGTAAGGAGGGGCCGGGAGAAATCTTGGTTTCATTACCATAGAGGGGCAATGTGGGGCGGGAGAAATCTTGGCTTCCTTGTCGGCATAGTACTATAGCCATTGATCGATCAAAACAAAGAGGGTCACAATCGAAGATCTAAATTCATAGAGGAAATCTTAAAGTTAAAGTTTATGAAAGTTATGTTTAAAGGCCTGAGTTGAGTTGAAGTTTAAAGCGTGATTTTTTTCGTAATGCGTGAGTTCATTCCATGTGACCTTCGTTATAGTTCCAAGTCTAATTTCCTTTTATCTTTAAGATTTTTTCTGATTTAGTTTTAAGGTATTATAAGTACTAGTATTTTAAGTATCGTGCTTGTATTTTTAAACCTTTGCTACATCATGGTTTATATTTGCTGGGTCTTTAGACTCACTACCTTTGTTTGGCGCATGTGAGGATTTTGTAGTTACCGAGGGGCAGGATACCTTGGGTTGATGGCACTGGTTGAGCCGACCCTCGATCGTGGCTTTTATTTTTCCGCACTTGAGTATTTGAAGCAATGAACTAGCAAACTATGTTTATTTTTAGAGTTGGATGGCAGGATGTGTATTCCCTGCGATTTGTTTTATTTGGCATGTAAACCAATTAACTATTTTACCTTGATGGTTGTGGATTCGAACTTCTTCCTTTAGCTTCATGCCTTTCACTCATTTCAATTTCCTGTCTTGTTGGTTGTTTGGTTGTTGTGCTTGAGACAGGTTGTAGTGACCCTACCCGGATCTAGTATCTAATCAGAGTTAATTAGCGCATGCAATAAAATATTGAAACATAAAGAGCAGATAATCAAAGTACAACAAAACCAATCGGCATAATACAACCGACGACAACAAAAGTGTATAAATATCATTATACAACAAAATCGAAGGTTCAGGGTAAACAGATCCCTACCCTCTAAAACCTCACACTCTCGGATCCTCAATCCAGCTAAGAGCCGCCTGGACCGTCCAGCCTCAAACCTGCCTTTCCACAAGGTACACCACAATACCCAAACATAGGAGCGTGAGCGACAACGCTCAATACATAAGCAATGATATATGTACAAATATGCGCACACAGATGATTTAAAATCCCAGGTAAAACACTTGCTCATGGCGCCAGGAATATACAGTACCGACTAGAGAGCGACTCCGCGGGGTACTCGTATATTCTATATGTAACGCCCCGAATTTATCTTAATTGAGCTTAGTTGAGTTAATTAGAGATTTCAGAGTTCACGAGCCGAATTGATTTTGATCAGGATCCTTTTTGCAAATTTTGGATTTTTCAGGGACTAAAATGCAAAAATGGAGATTGTTAGATATTTATAGCATGTTTGACTTGGTCTTATATATATAATAGGAGAGAGAGGCGTGGGTCTTCATCTTCTCCTTCTCCCCCACGCCTCCTAATCCAATTCCTCCATTAACGTGAGCTTCCAAGCTTTGGGATTTCAGTCCGAGCTCGATCCGTCCGTTAGAATTTAATTCTGAAGGCAGATTAGCAATCACGACAACAAGAGCTTTGTTATAGAGTAAGTATTTCTCCGATCAGATTCGTTCTATTTTTCGGATGTTGTTATAATCAGATGATTTTCGAGTATGTTGCTCTTGGCAGAGTTCTGGTCGTTTATTCTCAGTCAGTTTTGAATTTGAGCGTCGTTCGGAATTGTTTTGATTTTTGAAAGATTATTCGAAATTTGGGTTTTGGAGATTTGTTGGGTTTGAGCCATTTTTGGGTTTGATGGTTGATTTGAGTTTATTGGATTGATATTATACTGTCTGTATTTTCGGTTTGATCAGTTATAGTCGTTATGCCGTGTAACGCCCCATCTTTTTTTATCTTAAATGAGTTTATTTGAGTTAATCAGAGATTACAGAGTTCACGAGCCGACTCGATTTTGATCAGGGTCTATTTTGCAAATTTTGGATTTTTCAGGGACTAAAATGCAAATATCGGTTTTATTAGATATTTATAAGGGAAATGACTTGTATTATTCATTCATCACCTTCCCTTAGCCGCCTCCTCCATTGTAGACGCCACTTTTGAGATTTTGAGCTTTGTGATTTCATTCCGGGCTCGATCCGTCCGTTAGAAATTATTTCTGAAGGCAGATTATCGATCACTGCAGTGAGGGCTCCGTTATATCGTAAGTTCTTCTTCGATCCGAAACATTCTAGTTTTTGGATGTTGTTAGAATCGTTCTAGATTCGAGTATGTTGTTCTAGACAGAGTTCTGATCGTTTATTATCTGTCGATTTTGAATTAGAGCGACGTTCGGATTTATTATGATTTTTGGAAGCCATTTTCGAAAATGTGGATTTTTGAGATTGATGGGTTTGCTTTGTTTTGGTTGTCTTAGAATTTTTATGAGGTTATATCGCTATTGAACTGCTGTCTGCGTTGTCGGTTTGAGTTTTGGAGATTTGAACCGTTTTTTAAGTTGTTGAACTTGGCTTGTAAGTCGATCATGGTAATTGATCTTTGATTGTATCTGAACAGATTCGTTTGGAGTTGTCAAGCCCTATGTTATCAGCATTTGGTTGTCGAGAATTGGACGAAGAACGGTAAAGAGATTACCTTGAACCGTTGCCTTTGTTGTTGGATTGTTTAGTTGTTGATTAAACCTTTTGTTGTAGCTTATCCAGAGTTGGAACTACTGCATTGAAAGGTAAAAGCAGTCATCGTAGCGGGATAGCATACTCGGGACTGTTGGTTCTCGAGTTTTCCTTTTTTTAAATCACATATTGCATTGATACTTGTTCTAGCATGTGAAACTTGTATTTGTTGATTGATTGAGTTTTTGTTATGTGGCTTATGTTTATGTTTCTGTTATGCATTCATCTTGAGGCTACTTTGATTTCAGCGGGCAGAACCGCCCTTTTTGTTAGACGTTTGGGAACTATGATTGAGTGGCCTAGGTTGTAGTATTTCACCTAGTGCTAGCATACTCATTATGGTTGCTCAAAGTCTAGAGGAGTGGGATACGTGGCACCACCTCGATTGGGAGAGTCGGTGAGTCATTACGTGATCTCATCCTCGGGATCCCAAAGGCAGTGCAATACTCCCATGTTTATCAGTATCGATATCCTGGTTTTAAAGACATGCATATCATTAACTTCGACTTGAATATGTGGTTTGATAGCATGTTGTATATTCATTACTTGATATGTTGCTTTTACTGGGATTATCATTCTCACCGGTTATCCGGCTGTTGCTTTGTTTTGTATGTGTACTTGGCAACAGGAAGGGCAGGATCAAGTCAGCATAGACCTGGTTAGCGTCCAGAGCAAGAGATAGAAGTGAGACTCGTTTAGAAGTCGAATCAGCATGTCAACCTAGTTATGTTTTGCGATCATGTTTAGTCATTCGAACTTCTCGTATATGTTGTGTAAGCAAGAAATGATGTAGGTGCTATTGAATTGAATGTTGCTCTTCCCTAAACCTTTCTTGTATTGTTATTGGAATGTCAAATACTCTTAATGCAAGTGTTTAGGTTTTGATTGAGTTTATTACAGTGCCTTAACCTTTCTGGGCGAGGGGACGGCGCGGGCGCGCGGCCTCTTTGCGAGGTATGAGCGCGGGCGCGCTGGGTTTTGCGGGGCGTAGGCGCGGGCGCGCTGATGTCAGTGCGGGCGCGCGAGCCTCCTTTTAAAAAAAAATATATTTATTGGGTTCTTGATTAGTTATCGCTTGTTGTCTGATATTAGTTGTTTAGAAACGAGGTCTCACATGCCGCCAGTTTGAGTTTTGGAATATCAATCGTTTATATTGATGAGATTTTGGATTTAGGAGTTGGAATTGAGTTTGAATGGTTGATTTGGATGGATTGACATTGGAATTCTTTTATATCTCCTTTCAGATTCAGTTGCAGATTTTGGAGTCCAGAAATTACAGAATTCGAATCGTTGACGAATTGATCGAGGTTTGATATCGAGGTTACTTTATTATTTGACTTGAATCGAATGATGTTTGATTGAGTCTTTTGTGCTTGTAGCTTGTCCGGATTTCAGCTACGTCAATCAAAGAAGAGGTAAAAGATGACTTTGGAATGGAATAGGATGATTAACTCGAATCCGGAATGATTCGAGTTTCTTAGGGAAAATCACATACTTGCATGCTTCTTGAATTATATGTTATTTGTTTTACTGGAATCAGTTGAATGAGTTTTGATTTTCATTGCATTCATATTGAGCCAATTACCTTTGTTTTGCGGGCAAGAGAGGCCCAGGGGAGTTAGATGTTCTGTGGACTATAGTTGAGTGACATTGGTTAGCAGATTTTTACCAGTTGTCGAGAAACACTCTCTATATGTGCCCAGAGTCTAGAGGAGAAAAATATGCACCGTCCACCTCGATCGGAAGAGTCGGTGTTTTGATGATATTTTGTCCTCGGGATCCCAATTGAAAATAGAGAACTTTTACCTTGTGATTATCCAGACTTGATAATCCTTGTTTTAAAGACATGCATTGCACTTTATGCAATTGATTTGGAGTTATTGACATGCTATTGGAACTCTTGTTTGGTTATTTCATATATCGCGTTCGATATATTATTTGATATGCATGCTTTGTCTCTTTTACTGGGAATTGTATTCTCACCGGATTATCCGACTGTCATTTTGTTTGTATGTGTACTTGATGGCAGGTGGGACAGGATCGAGTCAGAGATCGCATGGCTAGGTGGTCGAGTTGATAGAGTGAGGCCTCGTTATTGTAGGAGTCGATTTCGTTTTCGAACTCGGTTGTACTTGTTGTATTTTGATTGTAGAACTTAGAAGTGATGCATGTTCTACTAGATTGATTATTGTACAACTCTAGAACTTCATGTTTTGTATTTTGACAGTCGGATATATCAATGCATGTTTATGATTAAGTTGGTTTATGATTTTGCACTTTCCCAAGCTTTAGCTTTGCTTTTTGGGAGTTTTTTTCAGTGCAGGTCAAAGGGGCAGCGCACCCGCGCCTCCCCTGGGCTTGTCGCATTTTGCGAAATTCCGGCGCGCCCGCGCCTCCACGGGGCTTGGAATTTCGCATCGTGCGAAATTCCGGCGCGCCCGCGCCTGTATTTCGATTTTTTTTAAAAAAATATTGATTTCTTTTTCGCAGCTCCTCGTGTTCGTTTGTGTTTAATTAAACGAGTTTAGATGATTAGAAACGGGGTCTCACATTAAGTGGTATCAGGGCGATAAGTTTCTTGGACTGAATTAGAGTGAGCAGGGTAGATCGAGTTCGCATGAATTGAATTCTCGCATGTGATTGAGTTATTTAATTGTTTGTTTAAATATCATGCGAGCATGCTTTATTATGTGAAGATTACTTGAACTACGTGATTTGTGATGTTAATTGTAAAGCATGAATTATCTGGAATATAAACTATAATTGTTTCCCAATTGAAATTGAATATTTCTGAGATAGAAGAAAATTGTTGAATAGAGATTATGGACACGAGATGATTGAGATTGAGATTGAGATGTTTGTGTCCTAATGCTCTCGAAATTGAGATATATATTACTCGATGAATTTTGAACAGGAAGCATTCCGTATCGGAATTCGATTGAGCGAGGTTGTCCTACAGCCGGAGAATGGACGTTACTCCAACGCCGATGGAAGCCTTGTTGATGAGGTTCCAGACTTTTCAACCCCCAACCCTGAGAAGTTCAGAGAGTGCAGTGGAATGTGTGAATTGGTTAGAAGAAATCAACCAGTTATTTGATTCTCTGGAATACAACGATGAACGTAGAATTCGGTTAGTTATGTACCAACTGCAAGGGACTGCCAAAATTTGGTGGATTTCTAGGAAGAAGGCATTAGAGAATCAAGGTTTGGTTGTTTTGTGGAGTTTGTTCAAAGCTGAATTTCTTAGGCAGATTCCGTTCCAAAAACCGACCGTGTACAGAGGGAGTACCACTAGAGATCGTTTGCAACCGAGAGGACGGTCATTCAAGAAGTATGGGAGTAGTTCTTCCAGCTCCAGCGGATCAAAACAGTCTGGTTCCGGACATAGTTCAGGATCTTCCGGTGTATCTTGCAATAACTGTGGAGGTCAACATCTCAGTGAGCATTGCCTTGGGATTTCTGGATGCTGCAATATCTGCCATCTGCCAGGACACTTTGCTAGGAGATGTCCTCAGTGTTATACCAGTGGGTCTCAGTCGGGGAGTTCTTTTAGACCGATGGTTCAATAGGAGGGACAAGCTCGTGTAGTTCACTCATATCAACCGTCGCACGAGAATTGGCCTAGAGGCTCTTCGATCATGAATCAACCTCCGATTCAACAAACGTTGAATCTTTCTCTCCATGAGGATCCGCAGACTTGTGTTGCACCCGATGATGACACAACAGGTAATTGTTGAGTATGATTTTATGCTCTTATTCTGATAGTTCTGTTACGCTCCTTATTCTTAACTGAGGATATTACTATGATGCATCCTCTGCCTTTTGAGCTTTTGCATTCCATAGTTGCTTTTGTCTGTTGTATGATCGCTTGATTTTAGAATTGTACGGAGGAATTCTTTTTGTATACAGTTGATGTCTTAGAATCTAGCCCGAATTGGTTGATAAATCAGTGGTTAGAGAGTTTACTAGTATTGCCAGATGAGATTCCGGGATTGCCTCTGATTTATGAAGTTAATTTCAGCAACGACTTGAGATCAGACATCATCATTTGAGAGTAGTAAGAAAGAGGAATGGAAGAGTGGATTCGGAATGAGGTATGGCCGCTTTGATTCTGTTGTAGTACCGTTTAAATTGTAAACTCGTCTTCAGTTTTATAGACCCTTTGAACTGAACCTATCAGAGATGTTAGATGAATTCGTAAGTATTCGATCTGTGGATTTCTCATCCGTTTGAAGAGTTGTACTGATTTTTTAGATTCTTGGTTGATGATCGCTGATTGCATGCCGAGCAGTGATACGCTATTTTACCGACGGAATTTTGATTGGTTTGAGGTGTTCTTATCAATCATGTTATCTGGAGGTGGAATTTTTGTTGATCACCTCACGACCGGCACAAAATGAATTTATCTATATCGACGTCTTTACCTAGAATTTGAAGATGTTTGAGTTCTATCGCAGATTCTGTGAGAAATTCTTATCGTTCGTAAAGCCGATTACTCAGCATGATATATTCTTATGTGTGGACTTAATCTCATGAGACCAGTTCTTATAGATTTGAATAAGAGATTGACCAGCGCTTCAGAATTCTTTATTCTTCTGTATTGCATACCTTACGGTGCTTTGCACTTATTCTTATTGAGATTTGAGGTTTATTCTTGTTTGGAAGAATCAATTATTAGCCTGAGCATCGAGACAGCTGAAGACGCTCGAGACTCAATGTCTGAATCTGGACTTTGATCTCGTCGCGATCTTATTGATTAGAAGATCTGAATCGCTTTTCTTATGAGGAAATTTCCGTAATCTTCCCTGATGTTGGTAGCTGTAGTAATAATTTTCCATACAGACTGAGTATAAGAAAGAGAATATGATTAGAATTACTGAGGAATTTCTGATTGGAATCTTTTCATTCCGGGAATATCGAATGCAGCAGCTGTTGCTCTAAGCCGAAAGATATGTTTTTATTTTATCTACTATCGGTAATTCTCTTTGAGTGACGATTGATATAGTTTCGATTTTGAGTTTGAAGCAGGTATGAGAATTCGTTGAAGAAATTCAGATTGGGTTACAGTTTGAGTTTCAGTTCAGTGCCGAGATCGTATATTGGGAGTAATTGTTTTGTTACGTCAGGTGTTTCGAGAAAGCAGAGTATCTAGAGATTGGCACTTTTGAGTTATTCAGTATTCTTTCAGATGACAGACGGATATTCAGAGAATTGAGGGATTGATCTTTTCAGAACAGATGCAGAAGGAAGTTTAAAGAATAACTACTGATAATCTGGACTGTCCACAGCTGGTAGCTGAGAGAGAGATCTGATTTCGGTGGTACAGTTTATTATTTCAGAATAGAATTGGGAACTTTCGACATGTGTTGTTGCAGAGCTACCGGTCAGTCTGAGTTTGAACTGCCATCCGAGTTTGATTGACCGATTGATGAATCTGCTATTGTATTCCCTACAGAATGGTTCTCAGACATGATCAGATGTTAGTGTTTCTGTCAGAACTTTTGTCAGATTGATTGAATGTCGAATTTGGTCATTTTAGATAGAGATCTTGGTTATGGCCTTTCTTTTGGTATAGTCTTCGAAGAGACTTTTGTTATTCTAGTACACTTGAGTTCAGTGATTATCCTCAGAATGACGGACATCCAGAACAGATGATATTGATTAGAGGTTTGCCTCTTGTTTAGAAAATTTTTTGTATGAGCAGTCTATGCCTTCTCTTAAGCTCAACCTTAACCAGACCTGGTAAATCAAGGTACCGATCCTGAAGGTCCATGGTTCTAATGAGAGGAAGATATGAAACTCCCTGATCCCGGGAGGGGAAAATCTGAAGCATGGTGCTTGACCCTTGCGCTAGCTGACGAGTGTCGCTAACTTTTATGAAGTTCTTGTACAACAAAAACTATCAGATGATTATCTGGATAGAATATTTTGACGAGTTGTGCGAGCAGAATTGAAAACCTCCATTGTATTGGGATGGTTCTTCTTTTGAATCACCTGTTTTGGGACCAGAATTGTTTTGAGGTTTTGATCAGTTGATGATTTTGTGTCAAGAATGAAGATGACTTGGACTAAGCGGTCGAAGTATTCAGATTTTAGATGCAGAATTTTGTATTTTGGTCGGAAAGATCGAATATTTCGGAAGACTCCGAGTTTCAGAAAGATTTTTCAGAGATGAGAAGAGAGATAAATTGTCTCTGAGATTGTTTGAATATCATTAGAGTCCGGAGATGATGGACGATCTTTCTTACGGACTTGTTTTATTCCGTCTCTTTCTGGTTTTCACGTAGTGTTTTCCGTCTTTTGATGCGGATTATCACCGAATCCTTGTTGTTAGGTTACCAGATCAAAATTTATTTTGCTCTTTAGCTGATGAGACCGGATTTGTTGAGATGACAAATTGCTTGAGATGACTAATTCAGAGTTTCGACCTGAATCAGAACAGTTCTGAGGCAAACCGTTTCAGTTTGTATTAGTGCAGTGAAGTTGCTACGGATTTGAAGAAGCAGTTAGAAGAACAGAGTTTGTTTGGAGTAGCAAATTCAGGGTTAGTCCTGAGAGAAGAATCTTTATTGCAGTCTTGACTCTATCTAGTTCTTATAATATTGAACCGTTTTGACTTCGAGGACGAAATCTATTTTTAAAGGGGGAGAATTGTAACGCCCCGAATTTATCTTAATTGAGCTTAGTTGAGTTAATTAGAGATTTCAGAGTTCACGAGCCGAATTGATTTTGATCAGGATCCTTTTTGCAAATTTCGGATTTTTCAGGGACTAAAATGCAAAAATGGAGATTGTTAGATATTTATAGCATGTTTGACTTGGTCTTATATATATAATAGGAGAGAGAGGCGTGGGTCTTCATCTTCTCCTTCTCCCCCACGCCTCCTAATCCAATTCCTCCATTAACGTGAGCTTCCAAGCTTTGGGATTTCAGTCTGAGCTCGATCCGTCCGTTATAATTTAATTCTGAAGGCAGATTAGCAATCACGGCAACAAGAGCTTCGTTATAGAGTAAGTATTTCTCCGATCAGATTCGTTCTATTTTTCGGATGTTGTTATAATCAGATGATTTCCGAGTATGTTGCTCTTGGCAGAGTTCTGGTCGTTTATTCTCAGTCAGTCTTGAATTTGAGCGTCGTTCGGAATTATTTTGATTTTTGGAAGATTATTCGAAATTTGGGTTTTGGAGATTTGTTGGGTTTGAGCAATTTTTGGGTTTGATGGTTGATTTGAGTTTATTGGATTGATATTATACTGTCTGTATTTCCGGTTTGATCAGTTATAGCCGTTATGCCGCCAGTTTGAGTTTTGGAATATCAATCGTTTATATTGATGAGATTTTGGATTTAGGAGTTGGAATTGAGTTTGAATGGTTGATTTGGATGGATTGACATTGGAATTCTTTTATATCTCCTTTCAGATTCAGTTGCAGATTTTGGAGTCCAGAAATTACAGAATTCGAATCGTTGACGAATTGATCGAGGTTTGATATCGAGGTTACTTTATTATTTGACTTGAATCGAATGATGTTTGATTGAGCCTTTTGTGCTTGTAGCTTGTCCGGATTTCAGCTACGTCAATCAAAGAAGAGGTAAAAGACGACTTTGGAATGGAATAAGATGATTAACTCGAATCCGGAATGATTCGAGTGTCTTAGGGAAAATCACATACTTGCATGCTTCTTGAATTATATGTTATTTGTTTTACTGGAATCAGTTGAATGAGTTTTGATTTTTATTGCATTCATATTGAGCCAATTACCTTTGTTTTGCGGGCAAGAGAAGCCCAGGGGAGTTATATGTTCTGTGGACTATAGTTGAGTGACATTGGTTAGCAGATTTTTACCAATTGTCAAGAAACACTCTCTATATGTGCCCAGAGTCTAGAGGAGAAAAATATGCACCGTCCACCTCGATCGGAAGAGTCGGTGTGTTGGTGATATTTTGTCCTCGGGATCCCAATTGAAAATAGAGAACTTTTACCTTGTTATTATCCAGACTTGATAATCCTTGTTTTAAAGACATGCATTGCACTTTATGAAATTGATTTGGAGTTATTGACATGCTATTGGAACTCTTGTTTGGTTATTTCATATATCGCGTTCGATATATTATTTGATATGCATGCTTTGTCTCTTTTACTGGGAATTATATTCTCACCGGATTATCCGGATGTCGTTTTTTTTGTATGTGTACTTGACGGCAGGTGGGACAGGATCGAGTCAGAGATCGCATGGCTAGGTGGTTGAGTTGATAGAGTGAGGCCTCGTTATTGTAGGAGTCGATTTCGTTTTTGAACTCGGTTGTACTTGTTGTATTTTGATTGTAGAACTTAGAAGTGATGCATGTTCTACTAGATTGATTATTGTACAACTCTAGAACTTCATGTTTTGTATTTTGACAGTCGGATATATCAATGAATGTTTATGATTAAGTTGGTTTATGGTTTTGCACTTTCCCAAGCTTTAGCTTTGCTTTTTGGGAGTGTTTTTCAGTGCAGGTCGAAGGGGCAGCGCGCCCGCGCCTCCCCTGGGCTTGTCGCATTTTGCGAAATTCCGGCGCCCCCGCGCCTCCCCGGGGCTTGGAATTTCGCATCGTGCGAAATTCCGGCGCGCCCGCGCCTGTAGTTCGATTTTAAAAAAAAAAATTGATTTCTTTTCCGCAGCTCCTCGTGTTCGTTTGTGTTTAATTAAACGAGTTTAGATGATTAGAAACGGGGACTCACACTATATCAGGGTTGAGCCAACCCCATCCTTACCCGAATCCAAAACAGGATACAAGTCCCATATGGAAACTGTCATACCTGACTCGAGTCCAACATGAGATCACTATTCCCTATGGAGACTGTCAATGACTCACATCTCTCAGGATGCAGTCACACGTAAAATCATGCATGTGTTAAGGCGGTAAAACATGCTAAAACATATAGCACATACTCATGCAACATACATGCAAATATATCATGTCGGCTATCTCGGTCAGTACTTACGTACCTCTAACAGAGCTGGTCAAAACCTAGCTCCGCTGGTCAAGACTCCAAGCCTACTAGTCCAGTCTACTGCTACAACAATTCAATTACCCATGCATCACTAATTCAGCCCTAAAAGCCTTAACTAAACTATTATATACTCCAAAATATTTTTAGGAAACCAAAGCTATACCTGCGTTTGTTGTTAGCCCTTTGCTGTCGATAGCCTCAAAACTAGGCCATAGCTCTGCTACGACGTCTAGATCGCTGCGCCACTTCCGGAATTCCGATAGGACGCCTAGATCTCCCTAGATATGAGTTAGAAGGCCTAGGAATCGAGAGAGAAGAGAGGAAAGAGGTGAGAGAAATGAGCTCTCGGACCCTCTATTTATAGACACGGAACGGAACGTATGTTCTTCATCGTTGCGTCCGTTCTCCCCATCGTTGCTTCCGATGTCCCATCAAGTGCATAAGCAATGACGTCATATTGCTGACGTCACGGATGACATCAGCTTCCAAAACGTTGCTTCCGATCCATGAACGTTGCTTTCGTTCCTGGTCACCCTTCGGGCCATTTCCGATCATTTTGAATCCATTTCTGAAGTCCGTTAATCCAACAGAAACTTACTTAATTACTTATTAATAATTCAAAACATGATCACATGATTAATATACTCATTAATCGTTAATTATGGATACGGGTCACTACATTCTCCCCCACTTAAGAAATTTCGTCCTCGAAATTTAAGTTTAGAGGAAAACATGAATAGTCAACCACATGATCTTTATTACAATTGAACAAGTACACATTCGATACAAAAAAGTACACAATCTCAAAATAACTCGGGGTGCTCGGCTCGCATCCGGCTCTCTAACTCCCAAGTAGCTTCCTCTGTACCTCTACGCTGCCACTGTACCATCACCAACGGTATACGCTTGTTACGAAGTACCTTGTCCTTCCTGTCTAGAATTCGTAGGGGTCTCTCCACATATGACAGATCCTGATCTAATTGCACCTCGGTCGGATGCAAAATATGCGACTCGTCTGCCACATACTGTCTCAACAAGGAGATGTGAAATACATCATGGATTCCCGAAAGATCTGGTGGCAATGCTAGACGATAAGACACGTCCCAAACCTTCTCGAGAATCTTGAAAGGACCAATAAATTTCGGTGTCAGCTTACGCTTGTGACCAAACCTCTTCACCTTTCGGAAAGGTGACACACGCAATAATACATGCTCTCCTAACTCAAAGTGTTGCATTCTGGGAATAGATATGTTGACTACCTATCGAGCTTCAGTGGACTGCTATCAGAGATTAGTACGCTTTCATCCAGAGGGGAGTGAGAGTTGGTTTTTCTATGGTGAGGGAGCGCGACCCCCGATGCCTTTGGTATCAGCTTTGAGAGCCTGTCGAGCTCTAGAGTCTGGCGGGGAAGGCTACCTTATCTATGCAGTTGATTTGTCCGCTGAGAGTATTGGGATAGAGAGCATTCCTGTGGTGGATGAATTTCCAGATGTATTTCCTGCTGAGATTCCGGGTTTTCCTCCTGCTAGGGAAGTTGAGTGTGGCATAGAGTTGATGCCGGGTACTTCGCCTATTTCAAGAGCACCGTATCGTCTGGCTCCGTCAGAGATGCGTGAGTTGAAGAATCAGCTACAGGATCTTTTGGAAAAGGGTACATTCGTCCTAGTGTATCTCCTTGGGGAGCTCCTGTTCTCTTCGTGAAGAAGAAGGATGGGTCGATGCGGCTGTGCATTGACTATCGGCAGCTGAATCGAGTCACTATGAAGAACAAGTATCCATTTCCTCGTATTGATGACTTGTTTGACCAGCTGCAGGGCACGTCAGTTTACTCCAAGATTGACTTGAGATCTGGGTATCATCAGTTGAGAGTCCGTAATCAGGACGTAGCCAAGACTGCATTCCGTACTCGTTATGGGCATTACGAATTCCTAGTGATGCCATTTGGTTTGACTAATGCGCCGGCTATATTCATGGATTTGATGAACCGTGTCTTCAGGGAGTATTTGGACAAGTTTGTCGTGGTCTTCATTGACGACATCTTGGTGTATTCGCGTAATATGGAAGAGCATGTTTCTCACTTGCGGTTGGTACTGCAGACTCTCCGAGATGAGCAATTGTACGCCAAGCTGAGCAAGTGTGAGTTCTGGATGGATAGAGTGGTCTTTCTTGGCCATATCATATCCAGGGAGGGGATTTCTGTTGATCCAAGCAAGATTGAAGCGGTACTTAATTGGTCGCGTCCGACGACAGTTGCTGAGATCCGTAGTTTTTTGGGTCTAGCAAGGTATTATCGTCGCTTCATTCTGAACTTCTCTCAGTTCGCTCGACCGTTGACGCAGCTTACCCGCAAGGGTGTGGATTTTGAGTGGTCCTCCGAGTGTGAGGAGAATTTCCGTGAGCTTCGACGACGGTTGACTTCTGCGCCGGTGTTGGCATTACCGTCAGGATCTGGAGGGTATGTAGTTTACACGGATGCTTCTCTTCAGGGGTTAGGTTGTGTCCTGACTCAGAATGTGCATGTGATCGCATACGCTTCTATACAGCTGAAGCTTCACGAGGACAACTACCCAGTCCATGATTTGGAGTTGGCAGCCATTGTGTTCGCTTTGAAGATCTGGCGTCATTATCTGTATGGCGAGAAATTTGAGATCATCACCGACCATAAGAGTCTCAAGTATTTGTTCACTCAGGCAGAGTTGAACATGAGGCAGAGACGTTGGATGGATTTGCTTAAGGACTATGATTGCGAGATTAAGTACCATCCGGGAGCTGCTAATCTCACCGCTGATGCTTTGAGTCGCAGGGTGCGACTATCCGCACTTCAGACTTGTTCGATGTCTAGTGCGATTAGTGACTATTGTACTTCAGGTTATACCTTCAAGCATAAGAAAGGTATGCAGAGTATCCAGATGTTTGCGATATTATCTGAGCCAGCATTGTATTCGCGGATCCGAGATGCTCAGATGTATGATTCGAAGACCCAGCGTTTAGCTCGTCTAGCTAACGAGGGTAGCTCGTATGGATTTCATTATCAGTCAGATGGCTTTCTGTGTTTGTCTGGTAGGCTTGTGATTCCACAGGATGAAGAGTTGCGAGAGGAGATTTTATCTCAGGCACATCGCACTAAGTTGAGTATTCATCCTGGGAGCAGCAAGATGTACAAGGATCTACGTACTCGTTTCTGGTGGAAGGGAATGAAACGCAGTGTTTATCAGTTTGTTTCGAGATGTATGGTGTGTCAACAGGTCAAGGCAGAGCACCGACGACCTGGAGGATTGCTTCACAGTCTGCCTATTCCTGAATGAAAATGGGAGTTTATCACTATGGACTTTGTGACCCATTTGCCGGTATCCCCGAAGAACTGTGATGCTATCTGGGTTGTGGTGGACCGACTCACCAAGTCAGCACATTTCATTGCCTATAGCCGAGAGTACTCTGTGGATCGCATGGCACGGATGTACATTCAGGAGATCGTCCGACTTCATGGAGTGCCTGTGAGCATTGTCAGCGATCGGGACCCCAGGTTTACTTCTAGATTCTGGGGGAGTGTTTAGCGTGCGATGGGTACTACTCTCAGTTTGAGTACAGCCTGTCATCCGGAGACTGATGGTCAGTCAGAGCGCACTATCCGTACGTTAGAGGATATGCTTAGAGCGTGCGTCTTGGATTTTGGTTCAGCCTGGCAGGATCATTTGCCGTTGATCGAGTTCGCTTACAACAACAGCTATCACACTAGTATTGGGATGCCACCTTTTGAGGCGTTGTATGGGCGACGTTGTCGTACTCCACTCTTCTGGGAAGAAGTGGGGGAGAGACAGGTTGAGAGACCAGAGTTTATCCAGCAGGCGATAGACATTGTTGATCAGATCAAGAAACGGATTAAGACTGCACAGGATCGTCAGGCCAGCTATGCTAATATCAAGTGTATGCCCTTGCAGTTCGAGGTCGGGGAGAAAGTGTTTCTGAGAGTGTCACCTTTCCGCAAGATTCTCATATTTGGCCTTAAGGGCAAGTTGTCTCCCAGATTTATCGGTCCGTTTGAGATCTTGGAAAGCATTGGCGATTTGGCTTATCGACTAGCTTTGCCACCGCATCTATCCAGTATTCACGACGTGTTCCACGTATCTCTGTTGCGACGGTATGTGGCGGATGAATCTCATATTCTGCAGCGGTCTGAGGTTCAGGTAGACAAGGATTTAACTTATGTTGAGAAACCTCTTCGTATCCTGGATTATAAGGATAAAGTTTTACGGAACAAAGTAATTCCATGGGTTTTAGTTCAGTGGCAGCGCCGAGGCACTGAGGAAGCTACTTGGGAGCTTGAGGACAGGATGCGTAAAGACCATCCTGAGTTGTTTTGATTTCATTCTTTGAGTTGTATTCAGTGGCAAACTTTGTAACGTTCGATTTGAATAAAGAATGTTTCTGATTTCTGTATTTGCATTCGGTACTTAAGATCTGATTTCGAGGACGAAATATCTTAAGTGGGGGAGAATGTAGTAGCCCGTACCCTAATTGAGTAATTAAAGGAATTAATCATAATTACTTGGGTAGAGTTCGGAAGCTCCGAAGGTGAGATCGGAAGCTCCGATCAGGATCGGAAGCTCCGAACAGGATCGGAAGCTCCGATCGGTATTACGTCAGGCATGATGTGTGGTTGGATCGGAAGCTCCGATCTGGACCGGAAGCTCCGATCACCCCTATCCGGAATCAACAAGTGATATTTTGACACGTGGCAGATCAGGATCTTCGGAAGCTCCGATGGCAGGATCGGACGTTCCGATCGAGGTTCGGACGTTTCGATCAAGGATCGGAAGTTCCGATCGTTGTCTATAAATAGAAGGCCGAGGCTTCACTTTCATTTGCCAATTCCGAGTTCTCTTTTCCATTCTAGTCCTTTTGGAGCTGTCCTAGTCTTCTTAGGCTTGGTCCGGAGGTCGGCGAGGCGTTCGGTAGTCGTAGCGGAGTTGCGCCCAAGTTCTGGAGGCATCGACATCAAAGGGCTAACGACGGACGAATGTATAGCTTTTGCTTCCTATAAATATTTAGGAGTATGCAATAGCTTAGTTAAGGCTTTTAGAGCACTTTAATGATAGTAGTATCATTTGGTAGTGTAGAGCAGACTATAGGCGTGGACCTAAAGTTGGTAGAGCTTGCACTGTATTGAGGTACGAAAGTACTGTTCGAGATATCCTGACTGAGTATGCATGTATTATGTGACTGCATGATTTATATGCCATGATGTTATGCTGCATTCATTTGCATCTTGCTGTATCTCTTTCGAGATGTCTGTTAGTAGGGTTGTACTCTATCCTGTTAGTGGATGGACTTCCATCGATTTGGGTCCGACGTATCCACAGGTTATCTCGGTATGGGAGCCACCTCCTGAAGCGACGGCACAGCATGCTACATACCAGGGCCCGGTCTGTCTCTGTTATCTGATCCTTGACCTCGAGTCTATAGGGAGTTCACTTTGCATGCATGTATACTCATACTCTCGCACTGAGCGTTTTATGCTCATGTCTCGTACTCTGTATTTTCTGGGCACCCTATTCCATGGGGCAGGTTTGCGATTGGACGAGGGGGGTGGATCCAGGAGGGGCTAGTCAGTGGTTGGCCAGCTGGAGCTTCGCTTAGGTTTTATTTATGTTGTTTGGGTTTATACAGCTATTCGATTTGGTTGTATATTATTGGATAAATTACAGATTCCTTTACTTGGGATTGTATAATGTTTGTGGTTTCCGCAATTTTATTCTGATATCTGTTTTATTAAGTTAATTGCATGCCTAAGTTCTGTTTAGTAGGTGATCTGGGTAAGGGTCACTACAGACTTTATGGGACCGTTCCCTGTTTCTTTTGGGAACAAGTACATTTTAGTGGCAGTGGATTATGTGTCTAAATGGGTAGTATAACTTGCATGCCCCACTAATGACTCTAGGATTGTTCTAAATTTTCTAAAGAAATATATTTTCTCAAGGTTTGGCACACCTAGGGAAATATTTAGTGAAGGCAGTACCCACTTTTGTAATAGTCAATTTGACGCTCTTTTAAGCAAGTACGAGGTTACTCATAAGATGACAACACCTTATAATCCTCAAAACAGTGGTCAAGTAGATGTATCAAATAGAGAGTAAAGAATTCTTGAAAAAACTATCAGCTCTTGTAGAAAAGATTGGGTGAATAACTTAGATGACACATTTTGGGCTTATCAAAATGCGTTCAAAACACCTATAGGAATGTCTCCTTTTAGGTTGTTAATGGAAAAACATGTCATTTACCTATAGAACTCAAACATATATAAAGATTTTTGGGCAAGTTTTATATGAATTCCATAGGTGGGGAGCGAATTCTACAACTGAATGAACTCGAAAAACTTAGGCTGGATGGATATGAGAATTCCAAGTTGTACAAGGAGAAGACAAAAATATGGCATGATCAGAATATAGTATTTTGAGAATCTGAGCAAGGCCAACAGGTATTATTATTTAACTCACGACTAAAACTAATGCAAGGTAAGCTGCGCTCTCGGTGGTCTGGACCATACCCTATCACACAACTTTTTCCGTATGGCACTGTGGAAATAACTAGTGCAACAAGTGACATGTTCAAAGTCAATGGCCAAAGGCTCAAGATTTACAGTGGAGGAGTCGTGGAGAAGAATCAAACCATAATGGACCTGCAGGATATGGATTAGAGAGAGACACAAAGTCGGGCTATAGACTATAAACTTAGCGCTGACTGGGAGGTGATCCCGTGTTTTTATTCCCTTCCATTTTATTTCTTTTTCGTCTACTTCTGTTATTGTATTTATTTTAATTAAAAAATAGTTTATTTCCCTCGAGCGGACAAAACTATCCGCTCGATCAAGGATAGTTTTGTCCCAAAATTTTTGAAATCGCATAGCTCACGCTCGAGCAAGAGAAACTCTCCACTCGAGCGTGGAGAGTTATGATTTGATAATTTTTTTTATTATAAGTCGTACTGGAGCACGCAACTTTGTGCGCTCCAGTGTGACGGGATCTGTGTACCTCCCTCCCACTTTCATTCCCCTTATTTTCGAAATGCTTCCCTTTATCCTTTCCAATAGGCGCTCTGACACTATATCTCCTTCAAATTATAGGCTACTCTCAAAGCAAGCACATCAAGCAAACAAATTGGAAGGCATACCTCCCAAGAAAGCCAAGGTATCTAATAAAGCATCATACTCTTCTTCGATTATTGGGGGAAAATTCGTATCAATGGAGGAAAAAAAGAGGTATGACCATGCTAAACTTCATAGAAATCCTATGTGATGTGATGTAATTTTTAAAGTTTTCAGGTTGGTATTTAATTTTTGTTCGTAAGGATGAGTCTAGCCTTGGAACGATTTAAAAAAAATATTTTTATTTAAATAAGTTTACAGAGATGCAGTGTAATTATTATTGGGAGAGATAAAATATTTCAAAGAATTTTAATTAACTAATGGGCCGCGTTGGGAATTCATTAGTCAAAAATCAAATTAAGCGTTTCATTCTTTTATTCCTCTCATTTTGGAATGCTCACTTTATCTTCTCCCAATCTCTCACTCTCGTTCAAACGCTGCATCAAGGCTAGGGTTCTTTGATTTTCCAAGGCTAGATCATCTCTTCATAAAGGTTAATCCCAACCAAATCAATCAGGAAATTTTTTTTTACTGTTTTGAAACCCATTCAAGAATATAGATATTTTCAAGGTAAAACCCTAGGTGTTTGATTGATGATCTATGAATGTTTTCTTGAAAAATTTATGAGTATGTTTCTTGATTGTGATAAGTGAAGCATTCCTGATGTGTTCGCTTCAAGTTATTTGAGTTTTGAATGATTTGAAGGCAAGAAATTAGATTTTTTGGAAAAAAGTTTGAAGGAAGGTTTTGATTCAAAATCTTTGAAGTTGCTAAGTGTTTTGGCATGAATTGTTTTGAATTTTTTTATGGTGTTGAATGGTATTTTGATGGAAAAGTGTTCCAAAACATTGTGGAATTTGAAATAGTGGAGAAAAGAATAAAAGTTTGGAGAGAGAGTCGCATCGGCGCGGCTGCGCTACTTCTACGCAGGCCAGCGCACAGGCTGCGCAGCCGCGATGCAGAAGCAGATAACTGAAACATAAGAACTCACATCAGTGAAATAGATAAGGAAATTGTTGCTTCATATCTTCTTCGACTTCCCACGTTGCTTCTTCAACTCCGTGTCTACTCCATTGAATCTTCACCAATGGAATGGTCTTCGTTCGGAGTTGCTTTGTCTTCCTATCAAGAATCTGAATAGGTTGCTCGAAATAGCTAAGAGTGTCATCCAAATCAGCTTCATCGGAGCGAATCACATGAGATGCATCAGATATATACTTCCTCAACATCGATACATGAAAGACATCATGTATTCTAGATAAAGACGTAGGAAGAGCGAGTCGATAAGCTAGATTGCCTATCTTCTCGAGAATCTCATACGGCCCAATATACCTCGGAGATAATTTTCCTCGTTTGCCAAATCGAACTGTGTCCCTGAACGGTGAAATCTTCAGAAACACTCTATGTCCTTGATTAAAAGATAACGGCCGTCGTCGTACATTTGCATATCTCGTCTGTCTATGCTGCGCTATTCTCATTCTCTGTTGTATCAATTTCACCTTCTCAGTCATCTGTCTGATCATATCTGGCCCTAACTCAGGTACCTCAGAAACATCATCCCAATACAAAGGCGATCGACACTTCTTACCATATAATGCTTCAAATGGTGCCATCTCTATACTCGTCTGATAACTGTTGTTATAAGAAAATTCCACAAGTGGTATAGAGTTTTGCCATGTAACTCCAAAATCAAGTACTATATCTCTAAGCATATCCTCAAGCGTCTGAATAGTTCGTTCAGATTGACCGTCCGTTTGAGGATGATAAGCGGTACTCAAATGTAAACGCGTACCTAGAGCTTCCTGTAGGCTATGCCAAAAGTGTGAAGTAAACCTCGGATCTCGGTCAGATACAATCGACTTTGGCACACCGTGCAATCTTACCACTTCTCGAATATAGAGATCCGCCATTTGATCATGACGATAAGTCATTTGGTAAGGAATAAAGCACGCAGATTTCGTCAATCTGTCGATGATCACCCAAATAGCATCGCATCCTCGAGATGATCGTGGCAACTTCGTTACAAAGTCCATGGAAATGTGATCCCATTTCCATTCAGGAATCGATAAACTCTGTAATAAGCCACCCGGTTTCTTTCTTTCAGCCTTCACCTGTTGGCAATTCAAACATTTAGATACAAATTCAGTCACATCAGACTTCATTTGTTTCCACCAGTACTGACTCTTCAAGTCATTGTACATTTTTCTGCCTCCAGGGTAAACACTATAGAGACTACAATGGGCTTGTTTCAAAATATTCTGTCTCAAGTCTGCAATATTGGGAACAACTATTCGATCATTCTCATACAAGATATCATCGTCACTAACCTTGTACTCAGATTGATGTCCTGATCGGATCATTTCAATCAATTTCTGTACATTCTGATCAGCTTTCTGTGCTTCTTTGATACGAATTAGCAATTCTGGCTCAGCACTGATTTCATACACTCTCATTGGCCTTCTATCTGTCTCAAATACATACCCAAAAATACAACAATATTCATTCAAATTAGATACACCTACCATATACAAGGATAAAGCACATACCTTTCTACTCATGTCATCCGCTGTTGCGTTAGATTTCCCCGGATAGTATTTGATTTCACAATCAAAATCCTTCAATAAATCAAGCCATCGCCGTTGTCTCATATTCAATTCAGATTGTGAGAAAAGATACTTCAGACTTTTGTGATCAGAAAATATTTCAAACTTCTCGCCGTATAAGTAATGTCTCCAGATCTTCATTGCAAAGACGATTGCAGCCAATTCAAGATCATGAATCGGATACCTGACTTCATGTGGTTTTAGTTGTAGAGAAGTATAAGCGAAAACATGTCCTTTCTGCATTAAAATACTTTCCAAACCCTGGTGAGAAGCATCACAATAAACAACAAAATCACCAGTACCTGTAGGGATTTTCAAAACCGGCGCTGTAGTCAATCTCTTCTTTAATTCGATAAAACTCCTTTCACACGCTTCAGACCAAATAAATGATGCATTCTTCTGTGTAAGCTGTGTAATAGGCTTCGCTATCGAGGAAAAATCTCGAATGAATCGACGGTAATAACCTGCCAAGCCCATAAAACTTCGAATTTCTGGCACAGATGTCGGTATTTGCCAACTGATCACAGCTTCAACCTTACTCAGATCCACTGAAATGCCATCTCCTGAAATTACATGACCAAGAAAAACAACTCGCTGCAACCAAAACTCACATTTGGATAACTTGACATACAATTTATCTTTTCTTAATATTCTCAATACAGTTCGGAGATGATCAGCATGTTCTCACAGATTCTTAGAGTATATCAAAATATCATCGATAAAGATAATCACAAAGTCATCTAAATATCTTTGAAATACTCTATTCATCAATCCCATAAAAACTGACGGTGCATTCGTTAGACCAAAAGGCATGACTATGAATTCATAATGGTCATACCTGGTTCTAAATGCAGTCTTAGGAATATCCTCATCTCTAACTCTCAACTGATGATATCCGGATCGAAGATCAATCTTCGAATATACCGACGAACCCTGCAATTGATCAAATAAATCATCGATACGAGGTAAAGGATAACGATTCTTTACCGTTGCTTTGTTCAATTGTCGGTAGTCTATACATAATCTCATTGATCCGTCCTTCTTTCTAACAAATAATACCAGAGCATCCCATGGGGATACACTCGGTCTGATATATCCTTTGGCCAACAAATCTTCAAGTTGGTCCTTCAATTCTTTCAGTTCGATCGGTGCCATACGATAAGGTGCTTTCGATATCGGTTGTGTACCTGGCATTAATTCAATACCAAAATCTACCTCTCTGTACGGTGGCAATCCTGGAATCTCATCAGGGAATACATCTGCAAACTCACTCACCACCGGTATATCAGTCAATTTCGGACTAGACTTCAGCATATCAACTGCATAGATCAAAAATCCCTCTGCTCCCTTCTGTAACAAATCAGTCATAGCAATAACAGATATCAAAGGAATTCTGGCTCGTGATCCCTTACCATTGAACTTCCATTCATCAGTCATATCAGGTCTGAACTTCACAATATTCTGAAAACAATCCACTGTGGCTCTGTACTTGGTTAGCATATCGATACCGATTATACAATCAAAATCAGATAAACCAATAACGATACAGTCAAGCTCAACTTCATTACCTTCGTACTGTAGTACACAATTTCGTACAGACTTCACTGATATTATACCTTTTCCCAATGGTGAAGATATAGACACTACAGTAGTTAATGATTCAATAGGCAATGAATACAACGTAACAAAGTGTTCAGATATGAAGGTATGCGACGCACCCGTATCGAATAAGACATAGGCAGGATAACCATAAAGAAAACAGTTACCTGCAATCACATCTCGTCTGGTGCTGCTTGTGCTTGCTCTTCTGTCAATGCAAGCACTCGTGCTTGTTGCCTCAGAGGTTGATTCACCATCTAACCTCCTCCTCTACTTGGTGCTGCAGGCTGTGGTTGAAAAGAGTGAACAGAAGATGTAGATTGACCTATCGGTCTCGATGATCCCACATCCTGTGCACCTTCAGAACCTCATTGTGGACACACTCGTGCAAAATGTCCCATCTTGTTGCAAATGTGGAAGCTTCCAAATACACCTCGGCATTGTTCATTGGTATGGCATCCACCACACTTGGTGCAATACACATCAGACTTTTGTCCAGCCCTAGACTGTCGGGAACTACCTGAACTCGAAGAGTTACTACCACCAGATCTCTTGAACTGTTTACTCTTGCTCTTGAAGAAGTTCTTCTTTCCACTACTGCTACATCCAGCTTCAAATCGAGGTGGCGGTGGAATCTGTGACTGTTCTTAGGACTGTCTCACTGCTGTGGCACAAACTGTGCTCCTCGTTGTTTTAGTATCCCTGCTTCTGCACCCTTTGCTCGATTCAGAGCATCAGCAAAGGTATTCGGTCTTCCCGAATTCACAAGTGTAAACACATCAGGATTCAATCCATTGATAAATTGATCGGCTTGAGCTTCATCACTAACAGCAATATGTGGAGCAAACTTCAACAAGCTGGTGAATTTGGAAACATATTCTTCGATATTTAACTGTCCCTGCTGCAAACTTGCAAACTATGCTCCTTTGTCCTTGCGATACGACACAGGAAAGAAATGCTGATAGAAAGTAGTTCGAAATAAAAGACCAGGTAATAACAGTTCCTTGGTTTTCCAATGCTTTATTCGTCGCTATCCACTAACTCTTGGCAATGCCATGTAGTTGATGAATAATCAGTCTCACACGACGATCATCTTAATAGTCAATGGACTCGAATAACTGCTCAATATCTTCCAGCCAGTTCTCACACTCCACAGCATTCTCAGTTCCTTGCAACTTCGGTGGTTTGAATGACTGAAATCGTTTCAGAAGTTTCTTCATCGGATTAGTATCACTGAACTCATCAGTAGACGTACTACCCTGTCCATGTTCAGACACTGTCACTGGGACCTGTGCAGCATTTGTCTGTTCAGGCTGATTCGTAGCCAATGTCTGTCTAACTCTCGGTGCTGGTCGGGGAGGCATATCTGATAATCAAATATATTAGTGTACAGTTCAATCTTACATAAAACCATTCTGTTTCAGTCCACAATGCCTTCTCAAAAGATCGAATTTGATTCAGTCGTAATCATACATGCTTCCAATCATATCAGATAACAGATAACATGCAATTCTTAAAGCTGTAAATCAAGTCAAATAATAAACATGCTTCGAGAATAACTAAATCAGAATAAAAGACTCGATCTACCCCCGCTCATCTATTCTCAGTCCGAGAAACTTAAGCTCTAATACCACCTGTTGTGGGGACCTCGGGTTGCTAATCTCATTTAGGGAAATTACTAAACAAATAACATTCATTAAACATCAAATGAATAAAGCAAGAGCCAAGTAAAAAAATTTTTATTTTTTTTTTAAAATTCAGTGTCTCGCTCGATCGGTGAAAAACACCCGATCGAGCGAGCACAATTGCTCAGCCTCAGATGGAAATATAATTTGGCCTCGCTCGATCCGTAAACTTCTGCGGATCGAACGGCCTCCAAATTCCAGAAAAATTGCAGAACTAGTTTTGCTGTCTAACTCGATTCCTTCCATTCTAAATCAACAAACATGGTCCAATACATGATATATCAATTCCAAAAAATGCATATACATATAAACAAAGTCAAAAGCATTTATACATGCATTTTATTACATCCACAAGTCGCTAAAGATCGGTAAACGACAAGAATTATCTCAAACTTTATACATGTAATCCAAACAAACTAAACCAAAGTTTCATGCTTCTAAAGTTCAAGACATCATCTACAACCCGAGTCCTCACGTGCTAGACTCTCTCCCAGCTGTCAATGATGTCGATGACTAGCTCCTGCCCCATCTGTTGTCGTGCACACATACAAAACAAGACAACAGCCGGATAAACTCTGGTGAGAAACGATTCTCAGTTAACCAACATATAGAAAGCATTAAATAAATCGTATCGACTCTATTTAAACTCGACTCAACAAATAGAGTAAATTAACGCTTCGCATAAGAACTGATTCATATAACTTCGAGGCCATCAAGATTCATAAATGATCTTGACATGGATATCCATCTAACGAGTTCGTAAACGACTCGCAAATAAGGTTAACCGCAACCTTGGCATAGAATCAATTCAATATAGCATCATATCAACTCGAATATAAAGATCCACTACCTGAGATGGATCGACAACACCACAATCAAATCAAAAACATAAACAAGTATGTGGTTTATGCGGGCCAACTCAAGGTTAGTCATTCTTGAGTTTCAAAGTCCCTACTTCGCGATGTCGTCATTATACCTTATTTTATTAAGGTTCTGAACTCTTAAAATCTGTAAGATATAATCAAAATACATATATCAAACTCTATATCAAACTATCATTTCAAAAATGAGTCAAAACCATCAAGAATTCATCAATCAATCGCATTTCAAACCTCAACTCTTTCTTCGTTAGTTCAAGTCGGTGTCTTGTGTCGTTTAGCCTTAAAACTTAACTAAAACTGAATAAGAAAAATACTATAACATTCACATCATCAAAATAAGTGTTTCAGCTTAGCTATCGAATATCAAAACAGTCCAAAAACTCGATTAAATGGCGTAGCGATTCAAAATCGGTAATCGACGTAATCCCGAAACCATTTCTAACTTCTAACCAACTCATACATGTATTTCAAATCAATAACCAGCTGATATATCATTCAAATCTTCATCTCGATAGCTATAATCAACAACCATAAGCTGGAAATCATGTTTAGATGCATTCAATACAAACTTCTCAAACCGGTTTCGAGATAAAATCGCATATACGTCAATAAACATGATCAAAAACTCAACATCTGATATCTATCAACTTTCGAGCTTCAAACCATGCTGTAAGATATAAAAACTTACACTAAATCGAAGCCCTCATTGTAAGGATTCCAGAACAATTTACGGAATCAAAATCGGACAACCGGTTCAAAAGATATAAGGATTTTAAAATCACAAATGCAAAGGAAAAGAAGAAGCTCGGCTCCTCTATTCTTATTTTATGAATTCTCTACCAACAATACACGTGCACATGCTGAGTCTTGCATAATAATCTGATAACATTCAACCAATATTGCAATTTAGCCCCTCAATTCTTCAATATTTGCAATTTGGTCCTCGACCCTTATTTTAATTCAATTTCAATCCTAAATAATTTAAGAATATTAGAATTTTAATCGAAACTCTAAATATTCCCAAATTAAATATACTCGGATTGAAATCAAATTAAGTTCGGATTAATATTAATTAATCCCGGGCCTTACATTTGTCGCCAGGCCGAGGACAGTATTTGGAGGAACAGGGAACTTTGCTCTTCTTCTTCCAGGTCAGCGAGTGCTAGTGCTTTGGGCCCTAGGGGGAATTCCTTCAAGAAGCCAGGAGGTACTTCTTCTTCTTCCTCTGGATCTGGTGGAGTGCATAACTTTGGTGGTCAAAGGCCGAACCGTTGTCGTCAGTGCCGACGCAGACATCCGCCAGGGCAGTGTGGTCGATCGACCACTGCATGCTTCCAGTGTGGCCAGGAGGGTCACATGAAAAGAGATTGTCCTATGCTGATTGGGGAAGCGAGTGGTTCCGGAGGTTCTCAAGCATTTGTTCAGCCACCTCAGTACTAGCAGCCACCTTTCCAGCAGCAGTACTCGCAACAGCGCCAGCAGCCACAGCAGTCTCAGAGACAGCCTACTCAGACTCTTTCTCGGGGTCATTCTTCTTTGAGGCCACGTACCCAGGGTCAGGTTTTTGCGCTTAACCAAGAGCAGGCAGAGGCTGACAGTGATTGGATGATTGCAGGTATCTGTAGTTTATGTGGTTTTCCTGCATATGTTTTAATTGATACCGGTGCATCGCATTCTTTTGTCTCAGCATGTTTTTCTAAGAAGTATAGATTGTCGTTTATTCCTTTAGACGTGTTGCTAGTGGTTTCTACTCCTATGGGGAGCGAGGTTTTATCCAAGCGTCTAGTTGTGGGTTGTGTTTTGGATTTCGAGGGTCATCAGCTTAGTGCTAACCTGATGATTCTAGCGATGGAGGATTTGATTGCATCATTGGGATAGATCTAATGACTACCTACCGAGCGATAAGGGATTTCTATCAGAGGTTTGTTCAGTTTCATCCAGAGGATGACGAGTCATGGTATTTCTATAGTGAGGGAGCGCGACCCCCGATGCCAGTGGTTTCAGCTCTGATGGTCCGGCGTGCTTTAGAGTCTGGTGGGGAAGGCTACCTTATCTACGCCATTGATGCATCCTTAGAAGAGCCAGATATCCGAGAGATACTAGTGGTTCGTGACTTTCCAGATGTGTTTTCGGAGGAGATTCCAGGTTTGCCACCAGTAAGGGAGATTGAGTTTGGCATTGAGTTAGTGCCAGGGACTGCACCGATTTCCAGAACTCCTTACCGATTAGCACCATCAGAAATGAAAGAGCTGCAGAAGCAATTGCAAGATATTTTTGATAAGGGTTATATTCAACCTAGTGTTTCGCCATGGGGAGCCCCAGTACTGTTTGTCAAGAAGAAGGATGGGTCGATGCGGTTATGTATTGACTACCGTCAGTTGAATCAGGTGACAGTGAAGAATAAGTATCCTCTTCCGCAGATAGATGATCTCTTTGATCAGTTGCAAAGTACTTCTGTCTACTCGAAGATTGATCTTCGGTCTGGGTATCATCAATTGCGAGTTCGACAAGAGGATGTTCCTAAGACAGCATTTCGTACGCGGTATGGGCACTATGAGTTTCTAGTGATGCCGTTTGGTTTGACGAATGCTCCAGCTGTTTTTATGGATTTGATGAACAGAGTTTTCCGCGACTTTCTGGATAAGTTCGTGTTGGAGAACGCGGCGATCAGATCAATTAGGATTGATACCCGGTGCAGCGGAAGTTTAAAAATTTTATATGGAACGATTCCATAATGGGTATCAACCTTACGATTAAATTGTGTGTGTAAAAATTAAATAACGATTATAAAATTTTTACCTCCAATTTCGAAGCGAGATTATGGACACCAACAGATTTCTCTGCTCTTGTTGTATATCCCTGGAATTGATGGACGAACTGTTCTTCAATCAGGTCCACGAACGGATATTTAATCCCTCTGATAGATTGCACTAGAAAATCTATCAGAAGTTTCTACGAAGAGATTAACGAATTTGATCCGTTAAACCAGATTGTAATTCAAAATTCACAGACTGGATTTTACCGAGCAGAGGGGAGAGGGGGTCGGCCACTTCAGAGGAAAAAGACTAGGGTTTTTCGAAAATTTTGTGACCTGTTGTGTTTAATTTCTGTACTGCAATAACTTATTTATAATGTAGGCCACTAACAGCTTAGGGCCCATTAGTCATAAGTTCAAGCCCGACAAGCAAAGCCCGCATGTTCAGAAATTAATATAAAATTCATCGTGACTCTGATTGATAAACCGATTTCACCAATGTGCACAGAAACCATTTCTGCACCTTTTAAAGTCAAGATAAATTTTTCTGAATCCGAATTCAGTGATTTCTAAAAATGCCCATCCCTATGTCATTTTAGGAAATCTTACTCCTCTACTCTTAATTAAGAAGTCCAACTTCTTTGTTCATTAAATTTAACTCTTTAAATTTAACTATCTCAACGGGGATTAAAAATCCATTACACTGTGTGACCCTCAATGGTTCAGGGATACAGCTAGCCGTGGGCTCACAACTCCTTGTGACTCGGAACAACAATTTCCGACTTGCCCATCGAATCATGGTAAGAGCGCCTAGCAACATCGCCCCATGATTCCCTAGGTATCACTGATAGTGCCTACAAGAACCAATAGATTTTGGTTAGCGTACAGTACGGTCCCTTCATCCATATATCCCGATCGAATCAACAACCATTGGTATATCGAGAGTCGTTCGAGATTCGATAACTATGCAATACATCTTGAAGATCAAATAGTGACATCGCATGTGCTACTAAGAAACCATTTCTTAAAACACATCATGTACTCTGGCCAGAGATTCGTCACACTAATATCTCTTCAGATCGCATAGGATATCCACACTCGCAAGTATGTGGTGAATCCTTGACAACAAAGCATCGACTCCTATATGTGTTGTAAATGTACCCAATCCCGACACCTGATGACCCCAATAGAGTCGGTAAACGAGTCAAAGCACAGTACTAGCATATAGAGTCTCAATGATGTTTCAAGTAGTAAGGACTAATGGTGTACAACCAAAACCGCGGACTATATCCACTCGATAAGTGATAACCACTTGGAAAGTCCGGATAGGGTAGTTCGATCATTCATCATATGAATATCCATTTGCATGCTTCGAACATCTCTATGTTCCTTACCAATGAAACGTGGTACTCTGCATCGCAAATGCTAGTCTCAAACTCGAGCGATCCTTATCCTTATTATCGGACGGCTCAATCGACTAGGAACAGTTTAGAATATACAGTGACTATAAGATGTGTTTCATGATAGACATCTCCATGTTCTACCACATCTTACATACACTATAGTATATTCAAGGTCTTTATCAAAACAACAATAGTATATCACAATATAACAATATGAAGAAAGATAAAGTCATTGCCATTAATAAAAGTGTAAATAATATTAAACAAAAGATTGTTTATACAAAGAGTCATCAAAGCCCTTAGCCACAAGTTGGCTCACCGGGCACCCACTCTTTCAGTTCGTGGTGGTGTTCATCGATGACATTTTGGTGTATTCTCGCAGCATGGATGAGCATGCCTACCATCTTTATACTGTACTGCAAGTCTTGAGGGAGAGACAGTTGTACGCGAAGTTGAGTAAGTGTGACTTCTGGATTGACCGAGTTGTGTTCCTTGGTCATGTCATTTCTCAAGAGGGCGTATCTGTTGATCCTAGCAAGACAGAGGCTATTTTGAATTGGTCACGTCTGACTACAGCTTCTGAGATTCGTAGTTTCCTTGGTTTAGCAAGATACTATAATCGTTTTGTGGAGAATTTTTCTCAGATAGCTAAGCCTTTGAATCAGTTGACGAAGAAAGACGTTTCTTTCGTTTGTTCTGATGCTTGTGAAGACAATTTTCATGAATTGAGACGTCGTCTGACGACAGCTTCTGTTCTTGCTTTATCGTCTAGATCAGGTGGTTTTGTAGTCTTCACTGATGCTTCTCTCCAGGGTTTGGGGTGCGTGTTGACTCAGAATAGCCATGTGATTGCTTATGCCTCCAGACAACTGAAGACTCACGAGGAGAACTATCCCGTACATGATTTAGAGCTTGTAGCCATTGTCTTTGCTCTTAAGATATGGCGTCACTATTTGTACGGAGAACGATTTGAGATCTTCACCGATCATAAGAGTTTGAAGTATCTGTTCACTCAGGCTGAGTTGAACATGCGGCAGCGTCGTTGGATGGATCTGTTGCAGGATTACATTTGTGAGATCAAGTACCATCCAGGTTCTTCAAATCCCGTTGCTGATGCGCTTAGTCGCGAGGTTTATGTGAGTTCCCTTCGTACCAGTTCGGTTTCGAAGGCAGTGGAGGAGTGTTGTTATTTGGGATTCACGTTCCGTCATAAGAAAGAACAACAAGGGATTCGTGTCTCTTCTGTGCTTGCAGAGCCAGCGCTATACAGACGAATCCGGGAAGCTCAGAATTCTGATCTGAAGACTCAGAAGTTAGCCCGGCTGGCTGAGAGTGTTAATACTTCTGGTTTTAATCTGCAAGGAGACGGTTTGTTGTGTCTTTCTGCTCGGGTTGTGGTACCCGAGGATTCTACTTTGAGGGATAAGATCTTATCACAAGCTCACCGCAGTCGATTCTCTGTACATCCAGGCAACATGAAGATGTATAAGGATCTTCGCACTCGATTTTGGTGGAAAGGGATGAAGCACAGTGTCTATCAGTTTTTGTCCCGATGCCTTGTGTGTCAACAAGTCAAGGCAGAGTTTAGACGACCCGGAGGGTTACTTCACAGCCTAGAGATTCCTGAATGGAAGTGGGAGCATGTGACGATGGACTTTGTCACCCACTTGCCTATGTCTTCCAGGAATTGTGATGCTATTTGGGTTGTCGTGGATCGGTTGTCAAAGTCAGCGCATTTTCTTCCCTATAACAGCGATTACACCTTTGATAGGATGGCGCAATTGTATGTGCGAGAGATTGTTCGATTGCATGGGATTCCGTTGAGCATTGTCAGCGATAGAGATCCGAGATTCACTTCGAGGTTTTGGGGTAGTTTCCAGTGAGCCCTTGGTACTACCGTGATCTTGAGTACGGCTTATCATCCAGAGACAGACGGACAGTCGGAGCGTACTATTCGCACTTTAGAGGATATGCTTCGCGCGGCGGTGATTGATTTTGGTCCAGCGTGGCATGATCATTTACCCTTGGTGGAGTTCTCCTACAACATTAGTTTTCATCGCAGCATTGACATGGCACCATTTGAGGCTCTTTATGGACGCCGTTGTCGTACAACTTTGTTTTGAGACGAGGTTGGCGAGCGTCATGTAGAGGGTCCTCATATGATTCAGCAGATGATTGATGCAGTAGAGTTGATCCGACGCAGGGTTAAGGCAGCCCAGGATCGACAGGCTAGTTACGCGAACACTCACCGCAGGCCACTTCATTTTGAGGTAGGGGAATATGTTTTCTTGCGTGTGTCACCTTTCCGGAAGGTGATGAGGTTTGGTCGCAAAGGCAAGCTAACACCTAGATTTGTTGGTCCTTTCGAGATTCTCGAGAAGGTTGGGAACATGGCTTATCGTCTGGCCTTGGCACCCGATCTTTCGGAGATCCACGATGTGTTCCACGTGTCCTTGTTGAGGCAGTATGTGGCGGACGAGTCGCATATTTTGCATCTGACCGAGGTAAAGGTAGATCGAGATCTATCGTATGTGGAGAAACCCCTACGGATTCTTGACAGGAAGGACAAGGTACTTCGTAACAAGCGCATACCATTGGTAATGGTACAGTGGCAGCGCAGAGGTACAGAGGAAGCTACTTGGGAGTTGGAGAGCCGAATGTTAGCCGAGCACCCCGAGTTATTTTGAGATTTTGTACTTCTTTGTATCGAGTTTGTACTTGTTCAGTTGTAATAAAGAACATTTGGTTGGCTAATTATGTTTTCCTCTAAGACTTAAATTTCGAGGACGAAATTTCTTAAGTGGGGGAGAATGTAGTAACCCGCATTTCTAATTAGTGATTAATGAGTAATTAATCACGTGATCATGTTTAGATTAAGTAAATCATTATTAAGTAAATTCCTGTTGGGATAACGGACTTCAGAAATGGATTCAGAGCACTCGAATTAGTGGAATTTGTTTAGCAGGATCGGACGCTCCGAAGTAGACTTTGGAGGATCCGAAGTGGATCGGAAGATCCGTGCCAAGATCGGAGGCTCCGATCAAGATCGGAAGCTCCGTCGGCGAGATTGGAAGCTCCGATCTGGACCAGGGCACACGTCATCGCTTACATCAGCAATGTGATGTCATGGCTGATGTAATATTGAGCGACCGGAAGCTCCGAAGGTGCGATCGGAGGTTCCGATCGTGTTCGGACGTTCCGAACCGGGTTCAAAGGCTCCGAACTTTGTCTATAAATAGGGGGCCGAGATTTCATTTTCAAGTGCACCTTTCCCTCTCTTCTCTCTGATTCCTAGGCCTTCTAACTCAGATCTAGGGAGTTATAGGCATCCTATTGGGAATCCGGAAGTGGCTTAGTGATCTAGACATCGTCGCGGAACTATGGCCTAGTTTTGAGGCTATCGACAGCAAAGGGCTAACAACGGACGCAGGTATAGCTATGGTCTCCATAAAATATTTAGGAGTATGCAATAGCTTAATTAAGGATTTTAGAGCTTAATTGTTGATGCATGGATATTTGCATTGTAGTAGCAGTAGACTGGACTAGTAGGCTTGGAGTATAGGCCAGTGGAGCTAGGTTGTCCTGCAGTGTTAGAGGCACGTAAGTACTGACCGAGATAGCCGGCATGATATATTTGCATGTATGTTGCATGAGTATGTGCTATATGCTTTATCATGTTTTAGCATGTTTTACCGTGTTAGCACATACATGATTTTACGTGTGACTGCATCCGGAGAGATGTGAGTCATTGAAAGTCTCCATAGGGAACAATGATCTCATTTTGGATTCGAGTCAGGTATGACAGTTTCCACATGAGGCTTGTATCCTGTTTTGGATTCGGGTCAGGATGGGGTTGGCTCAGCCCTGATATGGAGTATACGAGTACCCCGCGGAGTAGCTCTCTAGCCGGTACTGTATATTCTCGGCGCCATGAGCAAGTATTTTCACTTGAGTTTTAAATCATCTATGTGCGCATATTTGTATTTATACCATTGCTTCGTATGGAGCGTTCTAGCTCACGACCCTGTATTTGGGTATTGTGTACCTTGTGGCGGGGCAGGTTTGAGGCTGGACGGTCCAGGCGGCTCTCAGCAGGATTGAGCTTTGGGGAGTGCGAGGTTGTAGAGGGTAGGGATTTATTTACCCTGAACCTTGGATTTGGTTGTATAACAGTACTTATACACTTGTGGTAGCGTTGGTTGTATTCTGCCGATTGGATTTGTTGTATTTTAATTATCCGCACTTTACGCTTTAAGCTTTTATTGCGTGCGCTTTTACTATAACTCTGATTAGGTAGTGGATCCGGGTTGGGTCTCTACAATGCATGTATTATGTGCTTGCATGATTTTATGTGCATATTTTATGACATGACTATATGTTGCATGCATATTACATTTCGAGCTATATCTTGGGATATTATAGGGTTTTACCCTATCCTGTTAGTGGATGGACTTCCATCGATTTGGGTCCAAAGTGTCCATGGAATTTGGTATGGGAGCCACCTCCTGAATCGATGGCACAGTGTGCTACATACCAGAGCCCGGTCTGTCTATTTCATCTGATCCTTGGCCTCTAGTCTCAGTAGGTGGTACACTTGCATTCATGCATCTATATAATTCCATATGCTCATACTCTCGTGCTTAGCGTTTTATGCTCAAGTCTCGTACTTTGTGTATTTGGACACCCTATTCCATGGGGCAGGTTTGCGTTTGGATGAGACGGGTGGGATAATAAACTATTCGATTTGGTTGTATAAATATTTGGATATTTATAGATTCCTTTTCTTGGGATTGTATAAACGTTTTATTGCTTTCGTAGTTTATTTTGGTTAACTGTTTTAATTAAGTTAATTTCTTGCTTAAGTTTCTAATTAGTAGGTGATCTCGGTAAGGGTCACTACAAAACGTTTCTTCAAGATTTCCTTCTTTGGTTTCCGTTTGATCCGTTCGGTAGAATTTTAATCCGAAGTCAGTTTAGCGATCCCGACAGCGAGAGCTTCGTTCTATAGTAAGTTTTTGTCCGATCAGTTATATTTCTATTTTTGGATGTTTTTAGAATCAATTGAGTTTCGGATATGATGTTCTTGAACTAGTTCTTATCGTTTATTCTCAGTAGGATCGGAAAAAAGCGTCGTTTGGAATTGTTATGATTTTTGAGTCATATTTCGAAAAGTGGAGTTTTGTGATGTGTTGGTTTTGAATCGATAATGTTGTTTTGGTATTGGTTTGAGTTGATTGCGATGTTATACTGCTGTCTGTGTTTTTGGTTTGATCAGAACATAGTCGTTATGCCGCCGGTTTCATTTTTGGGATTTTGATTTGTTTGAATTGTTGAACCGTTGGCTGTTGGGTTTGATTGTCGTTGTTAATCTTTTTTTGCCTCCGTACAGATTGGTTTGAAGTTGTTGAGCCCAGAGTTAGCAGAAGTCAATCGTCGAAGAGTTAGACGAAGAGCGGTAAAGAGTTTTACCTTGAGCGTTTGTTTTATTGGTTGTATGGATTTTGATATAATCTCTTTTTGTAGCGTATCCAGAGTTTGAGCTTTTGAATCGAAAGGTATAAGAAGACATCGGTTAAGCGGGATAGAAAACACAAGATAGATGGTTTTTGAGTTTCCCCTAAATCACATACTTGCATCAATACTTGTTCTAGAGTGAGGAACTTGTATTTTGTGATTTAACTCTTGTTGTTAATTGAATTATGGTTTAATGCTTTGTATTTTCTTTATGCATTCATCTCGAGCCTAAATTTTTTATTTCAGCGGGTTGTACGGCCCTTTTTGTTAGACGATTTGGGGGCTATATCGAGTGGTCTGGGTTGTAGAAGTTAACATAGTGTTAGCATACTCCTTGTAGTCGCACCAAAGTCTAGAGGATGGAGATACGTGACACCACCTTGATCGGGAGAGTCGGTGAGTTGTTACTTGATATCCTCGGGATCCCAAAAGAATAGTAGAAATTCCTTCATTATCAGAGTTGATATCCCGATTTTAAAGACTTGCATTTCATTTGTATTAACATTGAATATGTTATCCTTATATCATGTTATTGATATATTACTTGTTATTGCATGTTATGTTGCTTTTATTCGGAATATCATTTTCACTGGAGTTATTTGTTTTGTATGTGTACATGGCAACATGTGGGGCAGGATCGAGTTAGAGGAGACTTGGTTAGCATCGAGATCAAGGGATAGAAGTGGGACTCTGTTAGAAGTCGAACAACATGTCAATCTAGTTTATGTTTTGAAGCATGTTGAGATCTCAAACCTTGTTGATTTTTGTTTTATCGATTATTCAAATATTGATGGTGTTGTTCTTGCATGAATCAAGACTTTATGTTGTATCGGTTTGATTGAGTTGGAGCAATTCTGAGTTTTTGTTCAGGGTTGGGCTCGCTCGATCGGTAATTTATTACCGATCGAGCAAAGAGTCCTAATTTTGCGAGGCACAATTTTTCTCGCTCGATTGGTAACTTTTAACCGATCGTGCGAGAGGGCCTGGAGATGTTGGGAAGGGATTTGCTTGCTCGATCGGTAAGAAGTTACCGATCGAGCGAGGCACTGTTCACCAGAAAAATAAATTTTTTTTAATTATTATTATTGTGTTTCAATCTTGGATATTTTATGCTTATTGATTGTTAAATCCCAGAATAGATGTTTAGAACCGATGTCTCATATTAAGTGGTATCAGAGCATAAGTTCTTGGATTGAACTAGAAGTGAGCGGGGTAGATCGAGTCCGCTTGTATTGGCTTCTCGCATGTGATTGAGTTAATTAATTGATTATTTAAATTCCATGCGAGCATACTTTATTACTTGAGAATTAATTTAATTGCATGATTATGTGACTTAATTTATAAAGCATGGACTACTTGAGATATAACTGTTTTGTTTATCGACATGTATCCGAATTTCTAAGCGGTTGAAGGGCACCGATTGTAGAGATTGAGATATTTTGTGTCCTAACCCTTTGATTATTAGATGGGTCCTCGTCGCGTAATTAACATAAACCCATCGCCAGTTACTCCTCCGAACGAACAGGCTAGTACCGAAACTGATCAAATGGACGCCACAGCGACGCCTATGGAAAGCTTGCTAAAGGGTTTCAGTCGTTTAACCCACCAATATTGAAGGATTCTGAAAATGCTATTGACTGTGAGAGTAGGCTGGAGGACATAGATCAGTTGTTCGATTCTCTCGACTATTCAGATGACCTCAAAATCAGGTTAGTGATTCATCAGCTACAGGGTGTTGCTAAGTGCTCGTGGATTTTGATGAAAAAGGTCATTGAGAATCGAGGTACAGTTGTCACTTGGAGTTTGTTCAAGACTGATTTCTATAAGCGTTTCTTTCCAGTGTCTTATAAAAAGGACAAGGGTGCTGAGTTTGCCACTCTGAGGCAAGGGAACGTGAACATTGAGGAGTATGTGTCTAAGTTTGATAGCTTGCTAAAGTTTTCACCGCACTTTTCTGACAACGAAGAAGGAAAAGCCGACCAGTTCATTAATGGTTTGAACCCTAATATCTTTACGTTGGTAAACAATACTAGGCCTGATAATTTTGCAGATGCCATGAACCATGCAAAGGGAGCTGAAGCAGGTTTGATGAGACCGAGAGGAGCTCCGTTTGTGCCTCAGAAGCCGAGACAGTCACAGAACCAACCGTCTCAGTATCAGAACCATCCATCTCAGTATCAAAAACAGCCATCGCAGTATCAGAACCAACCACCGAAGTTTGAAGGAGGAAGCAGTGGAGGTAACAAAAGGGAGCACTTCAGAGCAAAGGGGAAACAGTTCAAGAAGCCAAGGAGCAGTTCTTCTAGCTCCAGTGGCTCCAAACAATTTCGGGAACTGCAATATCTGTCAGCAGCCAGGGCACTTTGCTAAGGTGTGTCCTCAGTGACGTAATGAACGAGCTCAGAGTGGGAGTTCTTCTAGACCGACAGCTCAGCCTGAGAGGTAGACTACTGCGGTTCACTCCTTCTAGCCTCAGCAACAGAATAGACAGGGAGGTAACCGAAATGCGAACCAGCCACCGAGACAGTAGACACGAGTCTTTGCTCTGAGTGAGGATCAGGCTCAGGATGCACTTGACGATGTTATAGCAGGTAACTATTTGATTTTCGGTTATTCTTCTCATGTATTGATAGATACGGGTGTGTCCCACTCTTTTATATCTAAGAAATTTGTTTTGATGCATGTCTTGCCTACTGAGCTTTTTCCTGCTATAGTAGTTGTTACTTCACCTTTGGGTGAGGGAATTGTGTCCGTAAGATTGGTTCGGAACTGTGAATTACGTTTTGAAGGTAATGTGATTATTTTCGATTTTATTGTGCTTGGGTTGTCAGATTTTGACTGTATTATTGATATATATGCTTTGACCAAGTACAGGGCTACCATTGACTATTTTCAGAAAATAGTCCATTTTAGATCAGAAATGGCAGAGGAGTGGAAATTTTTCAGTAAGGGTTCTCGATCAAGAATTCTTTTAATATATGTTTTGTCGATGACTCGTTTGTTACAGAAAGGAGAAGAGGGATTCTTGATTTATGCAGTGGATGTCCTGAAATCTAGCCCATAATTGGTTGATATACCAGTGGTTAGAGAGTTTGCTAACGTCTTTCCATATGAGATTCATGTATAGCCGCCTATTCGTGAGATCGAATTCAGCATTGATTTATTTTCAGGTAATCAACCGATTTCCAAAGCTCCTTATCGTATGACACCGGTCAAATTGAGAGAATTAAAAGAACAACTCCAGGATTTGATTGCCAAGGGATACATCAGACCTAGTGTGTCGCCTTGGGGTGCTCCTGTTCTCTTTGTGCGGAAGAAGGACGGTTCTATGCTGCTCTGTATTGATTACCATCAATTGAATCAAGCGACGGTAAAGAACAGGTATCCTTTACCTAGAATAGATGACCTTTTTGATCAACTGCAGGGTTCTTCTGTCTATTCGAAGATTGATCTGAGGTCGGGATATCACCAGCTGAGAGTGCGAGAGGACGATATTCCTAAGACTGCTTTCAAAATGAGGTATGACCATTTCGAGTTTATAGTCATGTCGTTCGGTTTGATTAACGCTCCAGAAAATCCGAAAATACCCAGCTGACTCAGAAGAATGCGCCTTTTATCTGAACTACAGATTGTTTGGCTAGATTTGTTGATCTGAATAAAATACTGTCCAGTGCACCGATTTTATCTATTCCATTAGGTAATGGAGGTTTTACCGTTTATTGCGATGCATCTCTTCTAGGTCTTGTATGTGTTATTACGCAGATGAAGCATGTGATAGCTTATGCATCAAGGTAGCTGAAGCCGCACGAGACTCGTTATCCGGTTCATGATCTTGAACTCATCACGATCATTTTTGCTTTGAAGATCTGACGTCACTATCTTTATGGTGAGTGTTTCGAGATATTTTGTGATCATAAAAGCCTTAAGTATTTGTTTTTGCAGTCAGAAATGAATATGAGACAGAGGATATGGTTAGATTTGTTGAAGGATTTCGACTGTGAAATCAAATACTACCCAGGAAATTCGAATGCAGCTACAGATGCCTTGAGCCAAAAGCTTTTCTCTTTATCTCTTTCTACTATCGATTTTTCTCAGTTGATCGACGAATGTTGCACTTCTGGTTTGGAGTTTGAAACAGAGAGGAGTACTATCATAGTTTTTACCATTCAAGCTGAGCCAGAGTTAATTGTAATGATCAAAGAAGTACATAAGTCTGATCCGAGTATTCAAATTTTGGTAGAGAAAGTCAGAACTGAGCATCAGTCTGAGTTTCAGGTCAGGGATGATGTTTTGTTTGTGAATAACCGTATTTTTGTGCCTGATAATTCTGAGTTGAGACAGCGTATTCTTCGAGAGGCACATTGCAGTCGGTTCAGTGTTCATCCTGATGGTCGGAAGATGTACAACGATCTGAAGAATCAGTTCTGGTGGAAGAAAATGAAGAGCGATGTTACGAGATTTGTATCCCGATGTTTGAACTGTCAGCAGGTGAAAGCAGAGAGGAATCATATTTCGATGGATTTTTTCATGAAGCTACCACGATTTGTTCAAGGATGCGATGCTATTTGGGTAGTGATCGATAGATTGGCGAATTCTTCTTGCTTTATTCCGTACAAGATGATGTATCGTCACGATCAGATTACTGAGTTGTATGTTAGCAACGTTGTGAGATTGCATGGTGTGCCAAAGTCGATCATTTCAGACCGAGACCCTAGATTCACTTCACACTTTTGACACAGTCTTCAAGAGGCACTTGGTACTCGATTGAATCTGAGTACAGCATATCATCCTCAGACCGACAGATAGTCAGAGCGGACTATACAGACTTTAGAGGATATTCTTTGAGCAGTAGTGCTAGACTTTGGCAGTAGCTGGCTGGATTCTTTGCCTCTTGTCGAGTTTTCTTACAACAACAGTTATCAAGCGAGTATCGGAATGACACCTTTTGAGGCTTTGTACGGTAATAAGTGCCTATCTCCTTTGTTTTGGGATGATGTGTCCGAGTCACCTGAGTTGGGACCAGATATGCTTCGAGATATGGAAGAGAAAGTAAAGATCATTCAGACGAGAATGAAGTTAGCTCACTATAGACAGGCAAAGTATGCAAATATCAGAGGTAGACCTCTGAGTTTTGATCAGGGAAACCGAGTATTCTTGAAGATTTCTCCTTTCAGAGGCACTGTTAGATTCGGAAAGATAATGAAGTTATCTCCGAGATTCATCGGACCAAATGAGATTCTCGAGACGTTAGGCGATCTTGCCTACAGACTTGAACTTCCTCCCTCTTTATCTGGTATTCACGACGTTTTTTATGTCTCTATTTTGCAAAAATATCATCCAGATCCTTCTCATATTCTTCAGCCTGAAGAACCCGAGCATGACGAGACTCTAACTACTTTGAGCGACCGATTCAGATCCTTGGCCGAAAGGAGAAGCAACTCAGAACCAAGTCGATTCCTTTGGTGAAAGTTCAGTGGAGCCGTCATGGAATCAAGGAAGCAACATGGGAGACAGAGTCTGATATGAGACAATGGTTTCCAGAGTTATTCGGATGATGTGAGTTCTTCTTACTGTCTTAATGTTGCGTAATTTTTTGCCCGCAAGTTTACGATGTCATGTTTTAATATATTATGAGTAGAGTGTCAATCCCACGAGGAGTAAAGAGAAAATATTCAGTACTTGTAATTAAAATAGTCTTAAATTTATTTAGAAAATCAATAATCAAAAGATTTGCAGAAAAATAAAATAAACAAAGGATTTTTAGTAGCACACACACAATTTTCAGATAAATATCAACCAGAGGAAAAAAAATGGTCTAGAGGTATTGATTTTAACTGGTTTCGACAGAAACTACTCTTAATTAACTTAGTTTCATGAATCTTATTCAATTAATAGCCAAGAACACTTATGTGTATTATTCTCCACTCCCGAGAAACAAATAATATTTATCAACTAAGATTCAATTCCTATATTCTTATTAAAATTTAGTCTTAGTGATATGTGTAAATCGATGTTCTTCCTAAAGCTCTGTTAATATTATACACTCTCTCGAGCTATATAAATAATTAACGTGTAATTTCTATTGGTCCTATCCAAAATTGCCTCTCCAGAGCATCAATTTTGAATAAATATAATAATCCAATTATTGATTAAGTAATTGAAAAGACTATCAAAACTATAAAAACAATTAATTTAGGGAGATTCAATCCAATAAAATTAAGAATTCTTAAAAGTAACTCTACCAGCCTACATCAACCTCTAGACTATGAAAAATTTAGTTCATACTCAAATTCTTGCAAAAATAAATAATGTTCAGAAATCTAGACATCAATTTAATAATAATAAGCTCAAAAGGAAGAAAACAAATCCGAATATTCGATGTCGTGTCCGGTCGATCGATCTTCGTCTTTGTTCTTTGATTTTTCTTCAAGTTCTTGTCCAAATTTCTTCTCTCAATTCACGATCCAAATCTCTGAATTTTTCTGTGTTGTGAGGCTGATGTTTGTGCGGCTCCCCCCTCCTATTGCGTCTTTGAAATCTCTTTTATATGTCCTCAAAGCCCGTCAAAGAAAGCACGACAAATCGAGAGTTTTAAAGTTGCCAAAATCTTCCAATTTCTCGCACAGAGCAGCGCGCTAGGAAACAGCGAGGGCGTGCATGAGCTTCGAATTTAAACTTCTTTTCACGTCCCGGGATGGCGCAACAAACTTCAAAAAATCATATCTCCAAACCAACCGCCGGATTGAGCTGAAATTTTGAAAGAACCTTCAAAACATCCTAGAATTTATTATGAACGATGGAGATTGGATTTGGACATCTCAAACATTCCCAGTAAGTTTCTGGTTGTTACTTTTTCTCAAATCCTTGCAACTCACAAAAATAACAACAAATACACATAATATCCACTCAATACATCAAAAAAGCCAAGTCAAATCATATATAAATTAAGTGCATAAATTGCACTTATCAAATTTCCCCAAACTTAGACTTTTTCTAGTCCCGAGCAAAACAATAATGAGTAATCTAATCGACCTCCGAATTTTTACATTCCAAGATTCAATCCACATGTCGGATAATTTTCTCAAGAGTTATCGTGTGTGTGTGCTTAGCCAATTTCATCTACCCACCCACCTTTTGATAAAATCATGCAATCTATAAGTTTCGTAAAATCATTAACTCCGCCCTCAAATTTCAAAATGCAATCAACCAAGTTCAATATTTATTAGCACATATTAGAAGGACTTTTTCGGATATCATTTAGTTCAAGCAATTTAGCAGGAGACAAGTATCCAGATATGTATCAATGGTAATCAAAGACTCAAAATAAATTCAAGCAAAGGGAATGGATACTTTTCAATTTGGGCAGTATTGAGTAGCTAAAAATATTACTTGCATTGCATTGCCAGATAATTCCATCTAGGCTTCCTTCTAATCCATACATTCTCCATCTTTAGCCTTGTTTTTGGACTAAAATTTCAATCCATTTTTTTTCAAGGCCTCCCTTCACCTTAATTTCTCCGTCGTTACTTTTCTTTGAACTTTTTAGCTAATCATCTTTGGTTTTTGGATTTTGAAGAATATAGAGTGAATAAAAAGGCTCAATAGATTCAAAAACTCCTAAATCACTTCTGTCTTTATAAAAATCTACCTCAGTTTGAAGCAAAAATCACAAGAGTTAAAAATCAAATCATCTAATCCACATCACAAATCCACATAATTTTTCTCTAATTGTTAGGAGTATCGAAAATCATGTCATTCGTGCATAACTGTGAGAACTCAAGATTAAATATAGCTAACACTGACTTTTTAGCACAAAAATTATTTTCATCACAGGCCAATCACAATTACATATTATGCCTTCAACTCAACATAATTCATGAAAATTTTCAAATTTCACACATCCCCCCCCCCCCAACTTAAAGTGTGCATTGTTTTCAATGTACAGTATTAAAGAAAAATAAGGACACATACCTTGGACACCGAGCGCCAGTAATCAGTACCATATTTATCATTCAATGCTCTTCTTCAGGGGTAACATCGAAATTCTTCATCCTTCAAAATTTTTACCTACACAACTCAAAATTATTGTTGATCTCTAGTCTCCTAATGCTAAAAAAATGAAACAAAAACAACTAAAATTAACAAATAAAAATAAAGCAAATAAATAAAAATAGCTTGGGTTGCCTCCCAAGATGTGCTTAGTTTATAGTCCATAGCCCGACTATACTCTGGTTCTAGCCCAGTTTAGTCTTATTGGAGGATTTTTCCTTTTCCTTCACCCTCCAAATATATTTCATGAACCGCATTTTAAATTTTGCTTTCTTTTTCGTGTCCTTCTTTGGTGAACTTGGCTCTCTCTTCTTTGATGAATCAACCGCAATATTTGACAGCCCTCCAACTTCACAACCGGCTCAATCATATATAATTGATCGATGGGTGGATTATATGCCTTCATGAATATATTAAAACTAACTCGTTTGTCTTCCACACCCATCAAAAATTCACCCTTCTTCACTTCATTTTTTGCATCCGCAGTAGCAAAAAATGGTCTCCCAAAAATCAATGGCGTGGCGTGCTCTTCTTCCATATCCAGAATCACAAAATCCATCGAAAAGATAAATTTATCCACCTTGATGAGTACATCTTCGACAAAACCTAGTGGATACTTGATGCGTCTATCTGCCAACTGCAGAGTGATCGATGTCGGCTTCATCTCTCCAAGATCCAAGGCTTTGTAAGTAGACAATGTCATTAAATTAATACTGACCCCTAAATCACATAATGCAGTAGTAAAATGAGATCCACCAATATAACAAGGAATAGTAAAACTCCCTGGATCTTTAAGCTTTTGTGGCATTTTCTTTTGTAGCACCGCACTGCACTCTTCAGTCAAATTCACCACCTCGTTCTCTAGCAGCATCTTTTTCTTGGACATCACCCCTTTGATGAACTTTGCATAGTTTGGCATTTGTTCCAAAGCATCAGTAAAGGGGATGTTGATATGTATTTTCATGAGAATCTCCAAAAATTTGGATAACTGCTCATCCAAAGCCTTCTTCTTGAACCTTTGGGGATATGGAAGTGGAGGCTTGTACATCGGTTTCTCCTCAAATTCAGCCTCTTTCTCCTTGACTTCCTTCTCTTCAACTTCAGTTTTTCCGACATCTTTCTCTCAGGTTTGCCTTCTTCATTATACACTTGCTTCCCACTCCTCAACATGATAGCAATACACTGCTCCTTTGGATTTACCTCTATTTTGCTTGGAATCTGGCCTCTGTTGTTATCTTTCAAGGCATTTGCCAGCTGCCCAATGCTAGTGTAGCGACCCGACCTGGATCCACTACCTAATCAAAGTTAAGAGCATAATTAAGCATGCATTAAATAAATCGCTGCGGAAGACTTAAATACAAGTAGCAATTTCGATATGGTCTTCTTCTTGAAGGGGATCAAGATGAACCCGATGTTGGATGTGATCCAAGAAACTTCAAGGAAGCAATTTCTGAAGCGGATTCAAATTTATGGCTTGAAACTATGCAGTCGGAAATAGATTCGATGCATACAAACCAAGTTTGGTCAATAGTAGATCCTCCCGATGGAATTGTTCCAACAGGGTGTAAATGGATCTACAAGAGAAAGCTTGGGCCTGATGGTAAGGTATTGACCTACAAGGCACGATTGGTGGCGAAAGGTTATACTCAAAGACAAGGAGTTGACTATGATGAAACTTTTTCACCAGTTGCAATGTTCAAGTCCATAAGAATCCTTATTGCCATAGCTGCTTGGTATGACTATGAGATATGGCAAATGGATGTGAAGACTGCTTTTCTTAATGGAGACATTAAGGAAGAAATCTATATGAAGCAGCCTGAGGGGTACACATCCATGGGAAGCGAGCATAAGGTATGCAAGCTTCAGAGATCAATTTATGGTCTAAAACAAGCATCAAGAAGTTGGAACCAAAAATTTGATGAAACAATAAAGGATTTTGGTTTCATCAAGAACCCGGAGGAACCATGCGTGTACAAGAAAGTAGTTAAGGATGCTGTGACATTCTTAGTACTTTATGTTGATGACATCCTACTCATTGGGAATGACGTAGGGATGTTGCAGTCAACAAAGATATGGTTATCAGGTAGATTCTCGATGAAGGATTTGGGTGAGGCATCCTATATTCTAGGGATACAGATCTATAGAGATAGATCTGAGAGAATGATAGGACTCACTCAATCAACCTACATCAACACCATATTGAAACGGTTTTCAATGGATGGGTCCAAGAGAGGACATCTACCCATGTGTCATGGAGTTTCTCTATCCAAGTCTATGTGTCCCAAGACTGATGAAGAGATAGAGAAAATGACACATGTACCATATGCGTCAGCCATAGGTAGTATCATGTATGGGATGATATCTACCAGACCGGATGTAGCATTTGCTCTGAGTGTCACGAGCAGATATCAAGCTAATCCCGGTCAAATGCATTGAAAAGCCGTGAAGGACATTCTTAAGTACTTACGAAGGACTAAGAATATGTTCATGGTATATGGAGGAAGAGAACTAAAATTGGAAGGCTATACCGACTCTAGCTTCCAAAGTGACGTGGATGACTCGAAGTCAACCTCTGGATTTGTGTTCATGCTCAATGGCGGTGCTGTCTCTTGGAAGAGTTCCAAGCAGGACACCACAGCGGATTCCACCACTGAGGCAGAATACATTGCAGCATCAGCTGCTGCTAAAGAGGCCGTTTGGATGAGGAATTTCGTCCAAGAGTTGGGCGTCATTCCTGAAGTTGTTGGTCCAGTCCCGGTGTACTGTGACAACACGGGTGCCGTTGCTCAGGCAAAGGAACCAAGGTCTCATCAAAGATCCAAACACGTACTGAGGAAATACCACATCATGCGGGAGATTGTGGAAAGAGGAGACATCACTGTCGAAAGAGTGGCCTCTGTAGACAATATCGCTGATCCACTTACTAAGCCCTTGCCAGGACCATTATTTGACAAACATCGCGAAGCAATGGGTCTACGTAGTATGACTAGTTGGCTATAGGGCAAGTGGGAGATTGAAAGAGTGGGTGCCCGGTGAGCCAACTTCTGGCTAAGGGCTTTGATGACTCTTTGTATAAACAATCTTTTGTTTAATATAATTTACACTTTTATTAATGGCAATGACTTTATCTTTCTTCATATTGTTATACTGTGATATACTATTGTTGTTTTGATAAAGACCTTGAATATACTATAGTGTATGTAAGATGTGGTAGAACATGGAGATGTCTATCATGAAACACATCTTATAGTCACTGTGTATTCTAAACTGTTCCTAGTCGATTGAGCCGTCCGATAATAAGGATAAAGATCGCTCGAGTTTGAGACTAGCATTTGCGATGCAGAGTACCACGTTTCATTGGTAAGGAACATAGAGATGTTCGAAGCATGCAAATGGATATTCATACGATGAATGATCGAATTACCCTATCCGGACTTTCCAAGTGGTTATCACTTATCGAGTGGATAAAGTCCGCGGTTTTGGTTGTACACCATTAGTCCTTACTACATGAAACATCATTGAGACTCTATATGCTAGTACTGTGCTTTGACTTGTTTACCGACTCTATTGGGGTCATAAGGTGTCGGGATTGGGTACAGTTACAACACATATAGGAGTCGATGCTTTGTTGTCAAGGATTCACCACATACTTGCGAGTGTGGATATCCTATGCGATCTGAGGAGATATTAGTGTGACGAATCTCTGGCCAGAGTACATGATGTGGTTTAAGAAATGGTTTCTTAGTAGCACATGCGATGTCACTATTTGATCTTCAAGATGTATTGCATAGTTATCGAATCTCGAACGACTCTCTATTTACCAATGGTTGTTGATTCGATCGGGATATATGGATGAAGGGACCGTACTGTACGCTAACCAAAATCTATTGGTTCTTGCAGGATCTATCAGTGATACCTAGGGAATCATGGGGCGATGTTGCTAGGCGCTCTTACCATGATTCGATGGGCAAGTCGGAAATTGTTGTTCCGAGTCACAAGGAGTTGTGAGCCCACGGCTAGCTGTATCCCTGAACCATTGAGGGTCACACAGAGTAATGGATTTTTAATCCCCGTTGAGATAGTTAAATTTAAAGAGTTAAATTTAATGAACAAAGAAGTTGGACTTCTTATTTAAGAGTAAAGGAGTAAGATTTCCTAAAATGACATAGGGATTGGCTTTTTTGGAAATCACTGAATTAGGATTCAGAAAAATTTATCTTGACTTTAAAAGGTGCAGAAATGGTTTCTGTGCACGTTGGTGAAATCGGTTTATCAATCGGAGTCATGATGAATTTTATATTAATTTCTGAACATGCGAGCTTTGCTTGTCGGGCTTGAACTTATGACTAATGGGCCCTAAGCTGTTAGCGGCCTACATTATAAATAAGTTATTGCAGTACAGAAATTATACAACAGGTCATAAAATAATTTTCGAAAACCCTAATTTTATTTATTGTGGCCGCCGCCCCATCCCCTCTGCTCATGAAAATCCAGTCTGTGAATTTTGAATTACAGTCTGGTTTAACGGATCAAATTCGTTAATTCTCTTCGTAGAAACTTCTGATAGATTTTCTAGTGCAATCTATCAGAGGGATTAATTATCCGTTCGTGGACCTGATTGAAGAACAGTTCGTCCATCAGTTCCAGGGATATACAACAAGAGCAGAACAATCTGTTGGTGTCCAAAATCTCGATTCGATATTGGAGGTAAAAATTTATAATTGTTATTTAATTTTTACACAAACAATTTAATCGTAAAAGTTTTGATACCCATTATGGAATCGTTCCATATAAAATTTTTAAACTTCCGCTGCACCGGGTATCAATTCTGATTGATCTGATCGCCGCGTTCTCCAACAGTGGTATCAGAGCCAGGTTGCTCAGATCATGCGATTAAATTAATCGATTGTACAAAAATTTTTAAGCCTCGGTTTTTGAAACAAAATAAATATTTTAAAAATAAAAAAAAATTTCGGGCAAAACCCGGGCAGCGATTGGATCACTGCCCGAGGGGGCAGCGATGGTCGCTGCCCTGGGCAGCGCACGGCGCTGCCCTAGGGGCAGCCGGGCTGCCCAGCCCGAGCCCTTTGGGGCGCGGGCAGCCCGGGATTGTCCCGGGCGGCCTGCGGAAAAATTAATTTTTTAATTTTAAATTAAATTTTAATATGTTAAAATTCTATTTTTGGTCCGATCAAAAATTGTTTTTGATTGGTCCACGAGGCGTCGGATCGAATTGTTCGAGTCCGAAAATTTTAAAATTGATTTTTGGATAAATTTGAATTTTTTGAAAATTTAAATATTTTATCCGTTAAATTGAATTTTGAAATTAATTATTTTTGGTACAATTGATGATAAGATATGATCTTATGGATATATTGAGTAAAATATGATTTTATGTATAAAATTGGATTTTATAGATAAAATATGATTTTATTTGATAAAAAGATAAAATATGATTTTGTATGTAAAATAAGATTTTATATATGAAATATGATTTTATCCTTTTAAATTTAAATTGTCATTGCATGTTATCCAATAAATTAATTTTGAATTAAATGTTATTGGATAAGGATGATCGATTGCCATGACCAATTTTGTAGGTGTATGTTAGGAATTTACATTTGTTTTTATTGTTGTTGGATTTATTAATGGGCCTGGTTTATGGCCCAATATGAATTGTCATATGTAATAAAAGTGGGTTTGGTTTATGGCCCGTTCCCACCCCTTAAAAATGTATCCCCTACTTGTCATTGTTATTTATTGTAAATACATTAGATTTAGTGGGAGATGAAGATTTGAAGACGGTGGTGGGCCCAGCAGACAATAAAGACAGAAGAAATGTAAATTGGAAACACAATGTAATAGGATTGCATTGCATATTGCATATTACCTAGGATTGGACTAAGAATCGTGATTGGCAACCACGGGTCGATTAGAAATGGAATCGATCATCCTATATAATATGTGATATTATTGTTGTATGCATGTTTTAGGCAAAATTGTGTGAATCCGGCAAGCATACAAAATTTTAAAAATGATGAGACAAATTTTCATAATTAAAATCCCTCATTTTAAATATGATTTAAAATTGATATCAAGATAAATAAAGGAAATTTAAATTTGTTTAAATGTTCCTACCTTCCATCAACGATCAATGTATGAGATGCTACCCGCGGATACGGTCCGGCTCATATTATTGGGGGGGCCCGTTCGTCTTAAAGCTGTACATTGGATCGACACATGTTGTAAGTTGGGTGGAACTCCAATGGGATCGGCTCATATTATTGGGGGATCCACATGGCGACCGTCCATCACAACTTAATATTGATGGGTGATCTTGACATGTCACAATAAACGGCGTCATATTATTGGGCCCTTATTGGACATGAGGTAAAAACGTGGAGGTTGCTTTGGAAGCAATTGGGCTCTACCTTTTGAAAATTATGGTTGGCTGATATTATTCGGGACCATAGTTTGTCAATTGGACTCCATGTTCTCACTAAGGAAAAAAGTTTCCCGTTTTCACTAGAGGGTAGTGAAATCGTTAAAATAGTGGGAGTGAGATTCATAAAATAAATTTCTCTTATTTTATGTCTTAGTAAATTACTTAAACAATCACTGATATTTGTCTGTTTCTTTTCAGTATTTCATAAAGATGAATTCGCGTAATCCACTTTTCTCAATCCTCGAAGAAAATAAATTGACTGGCGCAAACTATACGGAATGGTTCCGTAAGTTGAAGATTGTCTTGACTTCGGAGAAGATGCTCTACGTGTTAGAAAAATCTCCTCCGAAGGAAGCACCAGCTGACATAAGTCCGGAAGAGTTAGCCAAACTTGATACATGGTGGGACCATGATATCAAGGCCAAATGCTATATGCAAGCCTCGATGTCTGATGAACTCCAGAGATGATTTGAGGACACCGTGAATGCTGCTGACATTCACGTACAACTCAAGGAACTTTTTGGGGCTCAATCGAGGGCTGAAAGGTTCGCTACTGTAAAGGAGCTAATGACGTGTCGCATGCGTGAAGGGACTTCGGTCCGTGATCATGGGGTACGAGTGATTTGGCTCATACAGAAGTTGGTAACCCTTGATTTGGTGTTGGAGCATGAACTCAACGTGGACTTACTACTTCTATCTCTTCCTTCTTCGTTTGACGGATTTGTGGTGAATTTCAATATGAACAAGATAGAGGCCTCCCTTGAAGAGATGGTCAATATGCTTGTGACATATAAATCCACTTTAAAGAAGGATAAACCGTCTTTCTTGGTGGGCTCCTCTTCTTCTGCTAAGAAGGGGTCAAGTACAAAGGGTAAGAAACGTTCTGCCCCACCCAAGAAAATCGAACCCGAGAAGAAGTACAAGACAAAGGCTTCAAACATGGAAAAATCCAAGGATGTTTGCCATTACTGCAAGAAGCCCGGTCATTGGAAGCGTAACTGCAAGGAATATCTAGAGCAGTTGCGAACTGCGAAGGGTATGTTCTATATTGAAATAAATGTTTCACTTAATACTACTTCTTGGGTATTGGATACCGGATGTGGATCTCACATTTGCAATGATTTGCAGGTGATGACAAGAAGTCGCAGGCTTAGAATGGATGAGACCCAGCTGAGGCTCGGAAATGGTTCCAGAGTTGAAGCTAAAGCTGTGGGAGATATTTATTTAATTTTGCATAACGGTTTTAAGTTACTTTTGAGAGATGTTTTATTTGTTCCGGATTTGATTAAAAACATTATTTCTGTTTCTATGCTTGATAGAGATGGTTATTCTTGCAATTTTGTGAATGGGATTTGCAATATTTACAAGAATGAATGTTTGATTGGAAATGGACAACTTGAAAATGATCTATATAACTTAAAACTAAAAGACGTTCCAATAAATTATGTTGATAAACCGGCAACAACAAACAAAAGGAAAATCGATAGCCAAAACCCGGCAAACCTTTGGCATGCTAGGCTAGGTCATATTTCCTCAAGGAGGATGAACAAGCTAGTGGGAGAGGGCATGTTTGATATGTCTGATATTAACTCTCTACCTACTTGTGAATCCTGCCTGAAAGGAAAAATGACTAAATCTCCTTTTAAGGGGAAACCTGAGCGTAGTCAAAATCTGTTGGATTTGATCCATACAGATGTTTGTGGTCCATTTAGAGTTGGTACTCAATATGGCAACACCTACTTCATTACCTTTACTGATGATTATTCTAGGTATGGGTATTTATATTTAATGAAATATAAGTCTGAAGCATTTGAAAAGTTCAAAGAATTCAAGGCTGAAGTAGAAAACAAGCTAGGTAAAAGTATTAAAGCACTTCGATCGGATCGAGGTGGAGAATACTTAAGTACCGAGTTTTTGGACTATCTGAAAGAGAATGGGATTCTCTCTCAGTGGACTCCTCCTATGACACCACAGCTGAATGGTGTATCGGAGCGTTGTAATCGAACTTTGTTGGACATGGTTCGATCCATGATGAGCTTCACTGAGCTTCCACCTTCGTTTTGGGGCTATGCGCTTGAAACGGCGGTATTGTTGTTGAACAACGTCCACACCAAAGCAGTGGACAAAACACCATACGAGTTATGGAATGGCAAAGCTCCTAAGTATTCGTACTTGAGGATTTGGGGATGTCCTGCTTACGTGAAGCAGACAGTGGGAGATAAGTTGGATAGTCGATCCACCTTATGTTATTTTGTAGGGTATCCGAAGAATTAAATCGGATATTATTTCTATCATCCTACTGAAACAAAGGTGTTTGTTTCGAGAAATGCCACCTTCTTGGAGAAGGAGTTCTTATCGGATAAGAAAGGCGAGATGATGGAACTCGAAGAAATTTGAGAAGAACCCGAAATACAAAATAATGATCCTACACCTCAGGAACCATTGATAGACACGCCTATACCTAGAAGATCCGAGAGGACTTCTAGACCTCCTATTCGATATGGTCTTCTTCTTGAAGGGGATCAAGATGAACCCGATGTTGGATGTGATCCAAGAAACTTCAAGGAAGCAATTTCTGATGCGGATTCAAATTTATGGCTTGAAGCTATGCAGTCGGAAATAGATTCGATGCATACAAACCAAGTTTGGTCAATAGTAGATCCTCCCGATGGAATTGTTCCAATAGGGTGTAAATGGATCTACAAGAGAAAGCTTGGGCCTGATGGTAAGGTATTGACCTACAAGGCGCGATTGGTGGCGAAAGGTTATACTCAAAGACAAGGAGTTGACTATGATGAAACTTTTTCACCAGTTGTAATGTTCAAGTCCATAAGAATCCTTATTGCCATAGCTGCTTGGTATGACTATGAGATATGACAAATGGATGTGAAGACTGCTTTTCTTAATGGAGACATTAAGGAAGAAATCTATATGAAGCAGCCTGAGGGGTACACATCCATGGGAAGCGAGCATAAGGTATGCAAGCTTCAGAGATCAATTTATGGTCTAAAACAAGCATCAAGAAGTTGGAACCAAAAATTTGATGAAACAATAAAGGATTTTGGTTTCATCAAGAACCCGGAGGAACCATGCGTGTACAAGAAAGTAGTTAAGGATGCTGTGACATTCTTAGTACTTTATGTTGATGACATCCTACTCATTGGGAATGACGTAGGGATGTTGCAGTCAACAAAGATATGGTTATCAGGTAGATTCTCGATGAAGGATTTGGGTGAGGCATCCTATATTCTAGGGATACAGATCTATAGAGATAGATCTAAGAGAATGATAGGACTCACTCAATCAACCTACATCGGCACCATATTGAAACGGTTTTCAATGGATGGGTCCAAGAGAGGACATCTACCCATGTTTCATGGAGTTTCTCTATCCAAGTCTATGTGTCCCAAGACTGATGAAGAGATAGAGAAAATGACACATGTACCATATGCGTCAGCCATAGGTAGTATCATGTATGGGATGATATCTACCAGACAGGATGTAGCATTTGCTCTGAGTGTCACGAGCAGATATCAAGCTAAAATTGGAAGGCTATACCGACTCTAGCTTCCAAAGTGACGTGGATGACTCGAAGTCAACCTCTGGATTTGTGTTCATGCTCAATGGCGGTGCTGTCTCTTGGAAGAGTTCCAAGCAGGACACCACAGCGGATTCCACCACTGAGGCAGAATACATTGCAGCATCAGCTGCTGCTAAAGAGGCCGTTTGGATGAGAAATTTCGTCCAAGAGTTGGGCGTCATTCCTGAAGTTGTTGGTCCAGTCCCGGTGTACTGTGACAACACGGGTGCCGTTGCTCAGGCAAAGGAACCAAGGTCTCATCAAAGATCCAAACACGTACTGAGGAAATACCACATCATGCGGGAGATTGTGGAAAGAGGAGACATCACTGTCGAAAGAGTGGCCTCTGTAGACAATATCGCTGATCCACTTACTAAGCCCTTGCCAGGACCATTATTTGACAAACATCGCGAAGCAATGTGTCTACGTAGTATGACTAGTTGGCTATAGGGCAAGTGGGAGATTGAAAGAGTGGGTGCCCGGTGAGACAACTTCTGGCTAAGGGCTTTGATGACTCTTTGTATAAACAATCTTTTGTTTAATATAATTTACACTTTTATTAATGGCAATGACTTTATCTTTCTTCATATTGTTATATTGTGATATACTATTGTTGTTTTGATAAAGACCTTGAATATACTATAGTGTATATAAGATGTGGTTGAACATGGAGATGTCTATCATGAAACACATCTTATAGTCACTGTGTATTCTAAACTGTTCCTAGTCGATTGAGCCGTCCGATAATAAGGATAAGGATCGCTCGAGTTTGAGACTAGAATTTGCGATGCAGAGTACCACGTTTCATTGGTAAGGAACATAGAGATGTTCGAAGCATGCAAATGGATATTCATACGATGAATGATCGAATTACCCTATCCGGACTTTCCAAGTGGTTATCACTTATCGAGTGGATAAAGTCCGCGGTTTTGGTTGTACACCATTAGTCCTTACTACTTGAAACATCATTGAGACTCTATATGCTAGTACTGTGCTTTGACTCGTTTACCGACTCTATTGGGGTCATAAGGTGTCGGGATTGGGTACAGTTACAACACATATAGGAGTCGATGCTTTGTTGTCAAGGATTCACCACATACTTGCGAGTGTGGATATCCTATGCGATCTGAGGAGATATTAGTGTGACGAATATCTGGCCAGAGTACATGATGTGGTTTAAGAAATGGTTTCTTAGTAGCACATGCGATGTCACTATTTGATCTTCAAGATGTATTGCATAGTTATCGAATCTCGAACGACTCTCGATTTACCAATGGTTGTTGATTCGATCGGGATATATGGATGAAGGGACCGTACTGTACGCTAACCAAAATCTATTGGTTCTTGCAGGCACTATCAGTGATACCTAGGGAATCATGGGGCGATGTTGCTAGGCGCTCTTACCATGATTCGATGGGCAAGTCGGAAATTGTTGTTCCGAGTCACAAGGAGTTGTGAGCCCACGGCTAGCTGTATCCCTGAACCATTGAGGGTCACACAGAGTAATGGATTTTTAATCCCCGTTGAGATAGTTAAATTTAAAGAGTTAAATTTAATGAACAAAGAAGTTGGACTTCTTATTAAAGAGTAGAGGAGTAAGATTTCCTAAAATGACATAGGGATGGGCATTTTTGGAAATCACTGAATTCGGATTCAGAAAAATTTATCTTGACTTTAAAAGGTGCAGAAATGGTTTCTGTGCACGTTGGTGAAATCGGTTTATCAATCGGAGTCATGATAAATTTTATATTAATTTCTGAACATGCGGGCTTTGCTTGTCAGGCTTGAACTTATGACTAATGGGCCCTAAGCTGTTAGCGGCCTACATTATAAATAAGTTATTGCAGTACAGAAATTATACACAACAGGTCATAAAATAATTTTCGAAAACCCTAATTTTATTTATTGTGGCCACCGCCCCCTCCCCTCTGCTCGTAAAAATCCAGTCTGTGAATTTTGAATTACAGTCTGGTTTAACGGATCAAATTCGTTAATTCTCTTCGTAGAAACTTCTGATAGATTTTCTAGTGCAATCTATCAGAGGGATTAATTATCCGTTCGTGGACCTGATTGAAGAACAGTTCGTCCATCAGTTCCAGGGATATATAACAAGAGCAGAGAAATCTGTTGGTGTCCAAAATCTCGATTCGATATTGGAGGTAAAAATTTATAATTGTTATTTAATTTTTACACAAACAATTTAATCGTAAAAGTTTTGATACCCATTATGGAATCGTTCCATATAAAATTTTTAAACTTCCGCTGCACCGGGTATCAATTCTGATTGATCTGATCGCCGCGTTCTCCAACAGTGGTATCAGAGCCAGGTTGCTCAGATCAAGCGATTAAATTAATCGATTGTACAAAAATTTTTAAGCCTCGGTTTTTGAAACAAAATAAATATTTTAAAAATAAAAAAAAATTTCGGGCAAAACCCGGGCAGCGATTGGATCACTGCCCGAGGGGGCAGCGATGGTCGCTGCCCTGGGCAGCGCACGGCGCTGCCCTAGGGGCAGCCGGGCTGCCCAGCCCGAGCCCTTTGGGGCGCGGGCAGCCCGGGAGTGTCCCGGGCGGCCTGCGGAAAAATTAATTTTTTAATTTTAAATTAAATTTTAATATGTTAAAATTCTATTTTTGGTCCGATCAAAAATTGTTTTTGATTGGTCCACGAGGCGTCGGATCGAATTGTTCGAGTCCGAAAATTTTAAAATTGATTTTTGGATAAATTTGAATTTTTTGAAAATTTAAATATTTTATCCGTTAAATTGAATTTTGAAATTAATTATTTTTGGTACAATTGATGATAAGATATGATCTTATGGATATATTGAGTAAAATATGATTTTATGTATAAAATTGGATTTTATAGATAAAATATGATTTTATTTGATAAAAAGATAAAATATGATTTTGTATGTAAAATAAGATTTTATATATGAAATATGATTTTATCCTTTTAAATTTAAATTGTCATTGCATGTTATCCAATAAATTAATTTTGAATTAAATGTTATTGGATAAGGATGATCGATTGCCATGACCAATTTTGTAGGTGTATGTTAGGAATTTACATTTGTTTTTATTGTTGTTGGATTTATTAATGGGCCTGGTTTATGGCCCAATATGAATTGTCATATGTAATAAAAGTGGGTTTGGTTTATGGCCCGTTCCCACCCCTTAAAAATGTATCCCCTACTTGTCATTGTTATTTATTGTAAATACATTAGATTTAGTGGGAGATGAAGATTTGAAGACGGTGGTGGGCCCAGCAGACAATAAAGACAGAAGAAATGTAAATTGGAAACACAATGTAATAGGATTGCATTGCATACTGCATATTACCTAGGATTGGACTAAGAATCGTGATTGGCAACCACGGGTCGATTAGAAATGGAATCGATCATCCTATATAATATGTGATATTATTGTTGTATGCATGTTTTAGGCAAAATTGTGTGAATCCGGCAAGCATACAAAATTTTAAAAATGATGAGACAAATTTTCATAATTAAAATCCCTCATTTTAAATATGATTTAAAATTGATATCAAGATAAATAAAGGAAATTTAAATTTGTTTAAATGTTCCTACCTTCCATCAACGATCAATGTATGAGATGCTACCCGCGGATACGGTCCGGCTCATATTATTGGGGGGGCCCGTTCGTCTTAAAGCTGTACATTGGATCGACACATGTTGTAAGTTGGGTGGAACTCCAATGGGATCGGCTCATATTATTGGGGGATCCACATGGCGACCGTCCATCACAACTTAATATTGATGGGTGATCTTGACATGTCACAATAAACGGCGTCATATTATTGGGCCCTTATTGGACATGAGGTAAAAACGTGGAGGTTGCTTTGGAAGCAATTGGGCTCTACCTTTTGAAAATTATGGTTGGCTGATATTATTCGGGACCATAGTTTGTCAATTGGACTCCATGTTCTCACTAAGGAAAAAAGTTTCCCGTTTTCACTAGAGGGTAGTGAAATCGTTAAAATAGTGGGAGTGAGATTCATAAAATAAATTTCTCTTATTTTATGTCTTAGTAAATTACTTAAACAATCACTGATATTTGTCTGTTTCTTTTCAGTATTTCATAAAGATGAATTCGCGTAATCCACTTTTCTCAATCCTCGAAGAAAATAAATTGACTGGCGCAAACTATACGGAATGGTTCCGTAAGTTGAAGATTGTCTTGACTTCAGAGAAGATGCTCTACGTGTTAGAAAAATCTCCTCCGAAGGAAGCACCAGCTGACATAAGTCCGGAAGAGTTAGCCAAACTTGATACATGGTGGGACCATGATATCAAGGCCAAATGCTATATGCAAGCCTCGATGTCTGATGAACTCCAGAGATGATTTGAGGACACCGTGAATGCTGCTGACATTCACGTACAACTCAAGGAACTTTTTGGGGCTCAATCGAGGGCTGAAAGGTTCGCTACTGTAAAGGAGCTAATGACGTGTCACATGCGTGAAGGGACTTCGGTCCGTGATCATGGGGTACGAGTGATTTGGCTCATACAGAAGTTGGTAACCCTTGATTTGGTGTTGGAGCATGAACTCAACGTGGACTTACTACTTCTATCTCTTCCTTCTTCGTTTGACGGATTTGTGGTGAATTTCAATATGAACAAGATAGAGGCCTCCTTGAAGAGATGGTCAATATGCTTGTGACATATAAATCCACTTTAAAGAAGGATAAACCGTCTTTCTTGGTGGGCTCCTCTTCTTCTGCTAAGAAGGGGTCAAGTACAAAGGGTAAGAAACGTTCTGCCCCACCCAAGAAAATCGAACCCGAGAAGAAGTACAAGACAAAGGCTTCAAACATGGAAAAATCCAAGGATGTTTGCCATTACTGCAAGAAGCCCGGTCATTGGAAGCGTAACTGCAAGGAATATCTAGAGCAGTTGCGAACTGCGAAGGGTATGTTCTATATTGAAATAAATGTTTCACTTAATACTACTTCTTGGGTATTGGATACCGGATGTGGATCTCACATTTGCAATGATTTGCAGGTGATGACAAGAAGTCGCAGGCTTAGAATGGATGAGACCCAGCTGAGGCTCGGAAATGGTTCCAGAGTTGAAGCTAAAGCTGTGGGAGATATTTATTTAATTTGCATAACGGTTTTAAGTTACTTTTGAGAGATGTTTTATTTGTTCCGGATTTGATTAAAAACATTATTTCTGTTTCTATGCTTGATAGAGATGGTTATTCTTGCAATTTTGTGAATGGGATTTGCAATATTTACAAGAATGAATGTTTGATTGGAAATGGACAACTTGAAAATGATCTATATAATTTAAAACTAAAAGACGTTCCAATAAATTATGTTGATAAACCGGCAACAACAAACAAAAGGAAAATCGATAGCCAAAACCCGGCAAACCTTTGGCATGCTAGGCTAGGTCATATTTCCTCAAGGAGGATGAACAAGCTAGTGGGAGAGGGCATGTTTGATATGTCTGATATTAACTCTCTACCTACTTGTGAATCCTGCCTGAAAGGAAAAATGACTAAATCTCCTTTTAAGGGGAAACCTGAGCGTAGTCAAAATCTGTTGGATTTGATCCATACAGATGTTTGTGGTCCATTTAGAGTTGGTACTCAATATGGCAACACCTACTTCATTACCTTTACTGATGATTATTCTAGGTATGGGTATTTATATTTAATGAAATATAAGTCTGAAGCATTTGAAAAGTTCAAAGAATTCAAGGCTGAAGTAGAAAACAAGCTAGGTAAAAGTATTAAAGCACTTCGATCGGATCGAGGTGGAGAATACTTAAGTACCGAGTTTTTGGACTATCTGAAAGAGAATGGGATTCTCTCTCAGTGGACTCCTCCTATGACACCACAGCTGAATGGTGTATCGGAGCGTTGTAATCGAACTTTGTTGGACATGGTTCGATCCATGATGAGCTTCACTGAGCTTCCACCTTCGTTTTGGGGCTATGCGCTTGAAACGGCGGTATTGTTGTTGAACAACGTCCACACCAAAGCAGTGGACAAAACACCATACGAGTTATGGAATGGCAAAGCTCCTAAGTATTCGTACTTGAGGATTTGGGGATGTCCTGCTTACGTGAAGCAGACAGTGGGAGATAAGTTGGATAGTCGATCCACCTTATGTTATTTTGTAGGGTATCCGAAGAATTAAATCGGATATTATTTCTATCATCCTACTGAAACAAAGGTGTTTGTTTCGAGAAATGCCACCTTCTTGGAGAAGGAGTTCTTATCGGATAAGAAAGGCGAGATGATGGAACTCGAAGAAATTTGAGAAGAACCCGAAATACAAAATAATGATCCTACACCTCAGGAACCATTGATAGACACGCCTATACCTAGAAGATCCGAGAGGACTTCTAGACCTCCTATTCGATATGGTCTTCTTCTTGAAGGGGATCAAGATGAACCCGATGTTGGATGTGATCCAAGAAACTTCAAGGAAGCAATTTCTGATGCGGATTCAAATTTATGGCTTGAAGCTATGCAGTCGGAAATAGATTCGATGCATACAAACCAAGTTTGGTCAATAGTAGATCCTCCCGATGGAATTGTTCCAATAGGGTGTAAATGGATCTACAAGAGAAAGCTTGGGCCTGATGGTAAGGTATTGACCTACAAGGCGCGATTGGTGGCGAAAGGTTATACTCAAAGACAAGGAGTTGACTATGATGAAACTTTTTCACCAGTTGTAATGTTCAAGTCCATAAGAATCCTTATTGCCATAGCTGCTTGGTATGACTATGAGATATGACAAATGGATGTGAAGACTGCTTTTCTTAATGGAGATATTAAGGAAGAAATCTATATGAAGCAGCCTGAGGGGTACACATCCATGGGAAGCGAGCATAAGGTATGCAAGCTTCAGAGATCAATTTATGGTCTAAAACAAGCATCAAGAAGTTGGAACCAAAAATTTGATGAAACAATAAAGGATTTTGGTTTCATCAAGAACCCGGAGGAACCATGCGTGTACAAGAAAGTAGTTAAGGATGCTGTGACATTCTTAGTACTTTATGTTGATGACATCCTACTCATTGGGAATGACGTAGGGATGTTGCAGTCAACAAAGATATGGTTATCAGGTAGATTCTCGATGAAGGATTTGGGTGAGGCATCCTATATTCTAGGGATACAGATCTATAGAGATAGATCTAAGAGAATGATAGGACTCACTCAATCAACCTACATCGGCACCATATTGAAACGGTTTTCAATGGATGGGTCCAAGAGAGGACATCTACCCATGTTTCATGGAGTTTCTCTATCCAAGTCTATGTGTCCCAAGACTGATGAAGAGATAGAGAAAATGACACATGTACCATATGCGTCAGCCATAGGTAGTATCATGTATGGGATGATATCTACCAGACAGGATGTAGCATTTGCTCTGAGTGTCACGAGCAGATATCAAGCTAAAATTGGAAGGCTATACCGACTCTAGCTTCCAAAGTGACGTGGATGACTCGAAGTCAACCTCTGGATTTGTGTTCATGCTCAATGGCGGTGCTGTCTCTTGGAAGAGTTCCAAGCAGGACACCACAGCGGATTCCACCACTGAGGCAGAATACATTGCAGCATCAGCTGCTGCTAAAGAGGCCGTTTGGATGAGAAATTTCGTCCAAGAGTTGGGCGTCATTCCTGAAGTTGTTGGTCCAGTCCCGGTGTACTGTGACAACACGGGTGCCGTTGCTCAGGCAAAGGAACCAAGGTCTCATCAAAGATCCAAACACGTACTGAGGAAATACCACATCATGCGGGAGATTGTGGAAAGAGGAGACATCACTGTCGAAAGAGTGGCCTCTGTAGACAATATCGCTGATCCACTTACTAAGCCCTTGCCAGGACCATTATTTGACAAACATCGCGAAGCAATGGGTCTATGTAGTATGACTAGTTGGCTATAGGGCAAGTGGGAGATTGAAAGAGTGGGTGCCCGGTGAGCCAACTTCTGGCTAAGGGCTTTGATGACTCTTTGTATAAACAATCTTTTGTTTAATATAATTTACACTTTTATTAATGGCAATGACTTTATCTTTCTTCATATTGTTATATTGTGATATACTATTGTTGTTTTGATAAAGACCTTGAATATACTATAGTGTATATAAGATGTGGTTGAACATGGAGATGTCTATCATGAAACACATCTTATAGTCACTGTGTATTCTAAACTGTTCCTAGTCGATTGAGCCGTCCGATAATAAGGATAAGGATCGCTCGAGTTTGAGACTAGCATTTGCGATGCAGAGTACCACGTTTCATTGGTAAGGAACATAGAGATGTTCGAAGCATGCAAATGGATATTCATACGATGAATGATCGAATTACCCTATCCGGACTTTCCAAGTGGTTATCACTTATCGAGTGGATAAAGTCCGCGGTTTTGGTTGTACACCATTAGTCCTTACTACTTGAAACATCATTGAGACTCTATATGCTAGTACTGTGCTTTGACTCGTTTACCGACTCTATTGGGGTCATAAGGTGTCGGGATTGGGTACAGTTACAACACATATAGGAGTCGATGCTTTGTTGTCAAGGATTCACCACATACTTGCGAGTGTGGATATCCTATGCGATCTGAGGAGATATTAGTGTGACGAATCTCTGGCCAGAGTACATGATGTGGTTTAAGAAATGGTTTCTTAGTAGCACATGCGATGTCACTATTTGATCTTCAAGATGTATTGCATAGTTATCGAATCTCGAACGACTCTCGATTTACCAATGGTTGTTGATTCGATCGGGATATATGGATGAAGGGACCGTACTGTACGCTAACCAAAATCTATTGGTTCTTGCAGGCACTATCAGTGATACCTAGGGAATCATGGGGCGATGTTGCTAGGCGCTCTTACCATGATTCGATGGGCAAGTCGGAAATTGTTGTTCCGAGTCACAAGGAGTTGTGAGCCCACGGCTAGCTGTATCCCTGAACCATTGAGGGTCACACAGAGTAATGGATTTTTAATCCCCGTTGAGATAGTTAAATTTAAAGAGTTAAATTTAATGAACAAAGAAGTTGGACTTCTTATTAAAGAGTAGAGGAGTAAGATTTCCTAAAATGACATAGGGATGGGCATTTTTGGAAATCACTGAATTCGGATTCAGAAAAATTTATCTTGACTTTAAAAGGTGCAGAAATGGTTTCTGTGCACGTTGGTGAAATCGGTTTATCAATCGGAGTCATGATAAATTTTATATTAATTTCTGAACATGCGGGCTTTGCTTGTCAGGCTTGAACTTATGACTAATGGGCCCTAAGCTGTTAGTGGCCTACATTATAAATAAGTTATTGCAGTACAGAAATTATACACAACAGGTCATAAAATAATTTTCGAAAACCCTAATTTTATTTATTGTGGCCACCGCCCCCTCCCCTCTGCTCGTAAAAATCCAGTCTGTGAATTTTGAATTACAGTCTGGTTTAACGGATCAAATTCGTTAATTCTCTTCGTAGAAACTTCTGATAGATTTTCTAGTGCAATCTATCAGAGGGATTAATTATCCGTTCGTGGACCTGATTGAAGAACAGTTCGTCCATCAGTTCCAGGGATATATAACAAGAGCAGAGAAATCTGTTGGTGTCCAAAATCTCGATTCGAGATTGGAGGTAAAAATTTATAATTGTTATTTAATTTTTACACACACAATTTAATCGTAAAAGTTTTGATACCCATTATGAAATCGTTCCATATAAAATTTTTAAACTTTCGCTGCACCGGGTATCAATTCTGATTGATCTGATCGCCGCGTTCTCCAACAATAACAATAACATGCAAACACAAAAATGCAACATATAAGCATGCATATCCGATGGCAATCTCAGTCAGCACTTACGTACCTTACTAAAGGCAGTCCTAGTAGTCCCACTCTAGGTTCCAAGCCTATCATCAACTCTACAATGCAAATACCGATGCATCATCTATTAAGCTTTAAAAGCCTTAACTAAGCTATTGCATACTCCTAAAAAATTTAAGGAGACCATAGCTATACCTGAGTCCGTCGTCAGCCCACTGATGGCGACTGCCTCAAAACTTAGGCACAACTCCGCTTCGCCGCCGGGATCGCTCCGCTACTTTTGGATTCCCAATAGGACGCCTAAAACTCACAAGATTTGACTAGAAAGGCTAAGAAACGAGAGATAAGAGAGGAGAGGTGCGAGTTGGAATGAATCCTCGGATCCCATATTTATAGACGCGGAATGGAACGTCCGTTCCTCCATCGTTGCGTCTGTTTGCCATCGTTGCATCCGTCCGAAAAACTTTGCGTCCGATGTCCCATCATGTTTGTAAGAAATGAAGTCATCTTGCTGATGTCACGGATGAAATCAGCTGCCACGAACGTTGCATCCGTTCCCCGGACGTTGCTTTCATTCAAGGTCACCCTTTGGGCCATTTTTGATTATTTTGAATCCATTTCTGAAGTCCGTTAATCCAATAGAAATTTCCTTAATCATGTTTCACTAAATCCAAACACGCTCATATGATTAATTACATATTTATCGCTAAATACGGATACGGGTCACTGCATTCTCCCCTCCCCCCCCCCCTTGAAATATTTCGTCCTCGAAATCTAGGGTAAACCTCGAGAAGATAACATAGACCACTTGTCCAATCCACCAATAGTTTCGGTTCGAAGCATTTGGTCGAACAACCTTCGACAACCCCAAACCTCGCTCAACCTGCGGGGTCTGTTTAATCACTGAACCACATCAAAACTTATACTCTGTTTAGAATCCGCGCTGATTCTAAACTCGTACGCCTTAAACAATTACCTTGGCAATCAATGTCTTCTTATCCGCAATCATGCTAGAATTGTGTAACACTACTGACTACTGTCAGTTATCCATCATTAACCGCAAACGACACGGTACATTTGGTCCAAATTGCCGACTGTATCAGCCACACTGCCTACAAATCTTAGCGATGACACTCCTGCTAAGATCATAACTAGTCATCAGCTATCTCTAGACATGCACGAACTCCATCGCTGCCCATCGAGAAAAACAAGATACAATACATTTTATCTCACTGGTCTAACACTAACATCGCATCCCTCGATGTTAATGCAAAGCGCTAAACAATCGATCTAGATTCCACTCTAACCATCTAAAATCCTCAGCTGATTGCGATCAACCTTGATCCGAATCTCGCTATCGTAGATAGCATCTACTCGATCACATTAGTCATCCTGCCATGGATAACAACCAAATCCTGACAATTCCTGGCATCATAGCACGTACCTTCAGTACTTACCCTGCCTGATGCTGACGAATGTTCCCAAAGAACACCAACTAAGTAAACAGATGACAAAATCTTTGTCTACTAACCCCAATTGTGACAAAATCATTGTACACAATTTCTTGTCTTAATGCACTCTTCGAGGTCGTCGCCTCGAAATACACTACCATCCTGCTAAAACTCTCAGATTGACTAACACCATCCTCAGCATTAGTAGTCTATATCGAACGCTTACCTCTATCTCATCACTAGAGATAGTATCGACGAAAATGATTCAGGTTATCCTGTCCTAGGTAACGGAAAATCCTTGACTCACTAACTGGGATAACCAAACTAGTTCACCTTGATCCCACATAAAATCTATCAATACTAGCGGCAATCCCGCTATCTCAACCTCTCAATGACACAGCATATAAGAACGCACTGGGATATCAGCGACAACAATCCCGCCAGACTCAGAAACACAAGTCTTAGCTACTGTCTCATCCCATGAAACAACTAATGCTAACCTGATAATGCTCATTGAAATCCATAAGCACTCGTCGAATCGCCTCTCAAGAACAACTCTTGAGAAATCTGCTGGAAGCACCGAAGAAAAACACTCTGACTAACAGTCCCCAAAATTTGTCCACTGACAATCCTGGGACAATCACTAAATCCTATTTCCACAAAACGGAACAATCATTGCTAACAACAAGCAATGCTCAGGTCAAAATCCGTCAATGGTAATCTCATCAACGCTATCAACGAACTATGATCACAAGAGCCCACCTATGACCATTTTCATGATCCGCAGAATCCAAAAGCCCCGATTCCTGCATTCCTGGAGATCCTTAACGACTATAGAATTCTCTAAATGCACTTGAGTCGCTACATCTAAGCATACCATGCTTCTAGTACTATCCCATGTACTTCCTGATTCACTATATCCCAATCAGCACCGATTGGAATAATCTGATCGATCAAGTCGATCTACTGTAGCTCTCGCTATGCCTGACGGTATCAACCCTGCTCATAAAATCACTTATCAATGAAAAACTCTCAGGGCTCGATCAATATCGATAATCTCACTGCCACATGTCCGCAAATCCCAAATACTTGGAATCAAAAGAATCACAGCTGATTCAATCACTTATCTCTGACAGAGTCAAACAACAGCTACAAGTAGTCACTAGTGCCAAGCCTGCACCCGTCTAGACATACTATCCACTTTTTATATTCATTCAAGATGATCATTAGGACTTGCCAAACCAAAAATGCACTACAAGTCCGAAAGATTCCCACTAACGCTGATCATGCTCCTGATAATTATATCTCTCGCTAAGCTTGCAACAAATCAAGACTGAGGTAACCTACCACGATGTCCACCTGGGATCACCACCAAGTGTATACTGACATAAGTCACGCTTCCCTCATGCCTCAAATAGTCATGTGCAATTCTAAGCATATAATATAATTCACTATTGAGAAAAACTCTCATCGCTGGAAAATACTCTCCCCCGAGCCAATGTCCCAAACAATTTACAAATTCATCTCCTGGATAACCCCTATCACAAGAGAATTCAATCACCGATTAGATTCACTAGTCTACCAGTATCCCATAGACTAAAACTATCTACTCAGAGTATACGGTTGTCAAATAAATCTTTTCCAAGACAGGTCCTCACGGCAGAACTCCAAAACAATATCTCTGACGACAGTCAGACGATATCTAAACCAATGATACCTAACCAGACATCTAATCCAAGGTCATACCCTGTCGTGAAAGTTACCAAGACTCTATACTGAGAAGCCTTCCCACCACCGATCCTGAAGCACGAAGGATTCCAGGCAACCTCTGAAGTACAAAGACTCCCAGAGTAACACTGGCATAGGGTCGCACCCCATCACATCTAATCATGGTAATAGTCCACAACTCTCGGCATATACTCGACTTGGAATCCCGATGAAATCACATCATCACAAAGTCTCAACCTACGAAGGTCAAAAAAACTGTTGTTCTAAGGAAATAACCTATAAAAAAACTCAAAATTCCAAACCGAACAATATTTCCATGCATCCAGATGAATCACCTCATCACTGGAACTCACCAAGTCAAACGACTAATTAGGTCAATCCTAGGAAAACATCTAGACTAACACCATGTCAATCAGTTACATCTCGCTTACTCAAAACCCATGAGCTAGCATAGTTGATCACTAATCAACTAGAACCAAGCCAAGCTTAGCAAAATCACTTGTAATCATTCACGATTTGCTGGATAATTAATACATGTATCATTATTTCAAGTTATGTACAATTCTTTATTACAGTCTCATGTAATACAATTACAGTATTTCCAAAAATACAACGAAAATGTACAACCAATAACTTGAAATGATACAACCGGATTTTGATGATTCATTACAACTGAAATACTGTTTACAATTACAAAAATACAGTATTTAAAATCCTCGTACCAGTCTTCGTTCCTTGAGCATGAAGTTTCTAATAGGCGCACGCATCAATGCAAGCATACTCCTGACCAATCTCTCTACCCGTCCCGCCTGCAAAGACATCCGGAGAAATGATCTGTGCTCGCTAACCAGCTATGCTCTGCATCAGTGCCTTTCAGCCGTCCTCTTCTGCTCACGATCTACCGCCAACTTTCTTCTTGTAACTATCTCATGCTTTTGGACATGAAGTTTCCCGTTTGCCTACCGAACGCATCGATACATGCATACCGACAAAACCATGTTCTGCATGATTTTAATGACCTTACGCTCAAAACCCATCATGCCTTAAGCACTCGAGGCATTTCCTGGTGAAGGTCTTTATGAAAGTCTCTCAAACTACGAGTGGAGAATCTATTCGGACTGGAACCACATTGGTTATTACACACCATTCGTTCCAAAAGTCCTCAGAGGTATCTGACGCGATATACTCGTTTTTTTCTTCCAGTCTTTCCCGGCTGGAATCCATATGTTCTTCGATCATCGTACCAATGCATCGAATGATGAACCTGTTGGAAAACTGGCGGTCAGATCAATCACGATTGATACCCGGTGCAGCGGAAGTTTAAAATTTTTATCATGGAACAATTCCATGGTGTGGGTATCAACCGTTCAACGATTAAATTATTGTGTGTGTAAAATTTAAATAACAGTTATTAAATTTTACCTCCAATCTCGCAACGAGATTAATGGACACCAACAGATTTGATCTGCTCTTGTTGTCTCTCCCTGGAACCGATGAACTCCTTCAATCAGGTCCACGAACAGAGGTTTAATCCCTCTGATAGATTGCACTAGAAAATCTATCAGAAGTTTTCTGCGAAGAGATTACACGAATCTGATTCGTTATTCCTGACCGCGATTCAAAATCACAGACCGGAATTTTCTCGGGCAGAGGGGAGGGGTCGGCCGAAATTTTCTTTTAGAGAGACTAGGGTTTTCGATTTTTGCTCTCAAAAATTATGACCTGTTGTGTGTAATTTCTGTACTGAAATAACTTATTTATAATGCAGGCCACTAACACCTTAGGGCCCATTAGTCATAAGCTGGGGCCCGACAAGCAAAGCCCGCTCGTTCAGAAATTAATATAAAATTCATAGTGACTCCGATTGATGAACTGATTTCACCAATGTGCACAGAAACCATTTCTGCACATTTTAAAGTCAAAATAAATTTTCCTGAATCCGAATTCAGTGGTTTCCAAAAATGTCCATCCCTATGTCATTTTAGGAAATCCTACTCCCTTACTCTTATTTAAGAAGTCCAACTCCTTAGTTCATTAAATTTAACTCTTTAAATTTAACTATCTCAACGGGGATTAAAACTCCATTACACTGTGTGACCCTCAATGGTTCAGGGATACAGCTAGCCGTGGGCTCACAACTCCTTGTGACTCGGAACAACACTTTCCGACTTGCCCAACGAATCATGGTAAAGCGCCTAGCAACATCGCCCCATGATTCCCTAGGTATCACTGATAGTGCCTACAAGAACCAGTAGATTTTGGTTAGCGTACAGTACGGTCCCTTCATCCATATATCCCGATCGAATCAACAACCATTGGTATATCGAGAGTCGCTCAAGATTCGATAACTATGCAATACATCTTGAAGATCAAATTAGTGACATCGCATGTGCTACTAAGAAACCATTTCTTAAATCACATCAATTACTCTGGCCAGAGATTTATCACACTAATATCTCCTCAGATCGCATAGGATATCCACACTCGCAAGTATGTGGTGAATCCTTGACAACAATGCATTGACTCCTATATGTGTCGTAACTGTACCCAATCTCGACACCTGATGACCCCCATAGAGTCGGTAAACGAGTCAAAGCACAGCACTAGCATATAGAGTCTCCATGATGTTTCAAGTCGTAAGGACTAATGGTGTACAACCAAAACCGCGGACTTAATCCACTCGATAAGTGATAACCACTTGGAAAGTCCGGATAGGGTAGTTCGATTATTCATCCTATGAATATCCATTTGCATGCTTCGAACATCTCCATGTTCCCTACCAATGAAACGTGGTACTCCGCATCGCAAATGCTAGTCTCAAACTCGAGCGATCCTTATCCTTATTATCGGACGGCTCAATCGACTAGGAACGGTTTTAGAACATACAGTGACTATAAGATGTATTTCATGATAGACATCTCCATGTTCTACCACATCTTACATACACTATAGTATATTCAAGGTCTTTATCAAAACAACAATAGTATATCACAATATAACAATATGAAGTAATATAAAGTCATTGCCATAAAAGTGTAAATAATATTAAACAAAAGATTGTTTATACAAAGAGTCATCAAAGCCCATAGCCACACAGTTGGCTCACTGGGCACCCACTCTTACAGAACCGTACACAGCAGTCAATCTATCTATCAATATGCTACCACTATTGTTCTCATCACTGTTGCATTTCTTATAGTAAAGACTTCTGCCGCAAACCTCGGCAATTAAGAACCAAATCTTCTTTCATTAGGTCTCATCAATCCTACAAGGATAATCCAAAGTTTCAGTACTATATCCCAAGTCTTTTGAATGCAGCTCTGATACCAAAAATGTAGCGACTCAGCCTAGATCCACTACCTAATCAGAGTTAAGAGTTTAATTAAGCATGCATTAAATAAATCGCTGCGGAAAACTTAAATATAAGTAGACCGGCCGAATACAACCGGTTAAACGAATTCGACTATACAACCTAATCGAATAACTTAAATAAAACCTACAGCTAATCTTGCTGTCTTCAAGGGTCACTGGCCTATCCAAGCTCCTGATAAAGAGATAAAGTGCTTATGAGGTGCCTATGAGGCCTTCTGGATGTGTCAAAAAGAGATAAAGAGATAAAGTGTACTCCCAATTTTTAAAAACGTAGACAACACTTGCACATTTCCTGATGATAGCTTGCTGGATGGATTTATTTTTTGTATCCATGTTCATAAACCTTGGGTCCTCTATGTTTCTAAATACATGCATACACACTTGATGTGAATTGAATCATATTGTCTTCTTTATTTTTTGTTACAATTTCAGGCCAACCTTTTATTTATTCAATGTTTTCCTTCAATTAATATATCGTGGAAAAAAGCATTTTAAAATAAATACTCATAGAAAAATACTATGACGATTCACCTCAAGTACTTAAAGTTGAATTCAATGGATTTTAAAATTTAGTTATACCTCTCTCAAGATTTCCATTTTCACTTTTGGATTAACTTTTGTTTCCAGGGAGCTGTTCAAGGATTTGTTCAAACAATGTTCAAGTTTGGATGCGTCGGATTTCTCTCTTGAAACGATATCTGGTGGCATCACAAATTTGTGTGCGTCTTGTTCCTGTTTCTCTCAAAAGAAATTGATTAAAAATAATGCTCTCAAATTTAAAATCATTTATAATCCGTACTTCAAATACTTTGTAAATCAAATCCCTTGCTGCAAAAGAAAACCTTATAGAATTTCAAGAATCAACAAAGAATTTGTCAGTTAGATAAGCAACTCACTCAGTGGAGTCCACAATAACAGTTGGAGACGCAACTCATTCATCGGAGTCTACCATGGGCAGTATTTGTATTATGTCAAGAACATAAGGCTCAATACATGTGTTGAATTTACAAATTTATTCAAGTCAAATGTGTGGTTTACATGCTAGTAAATGTAACATACTTTGTTTTCATCATTGTTAAAATATCTTACCTCTTGTATAAAATAAATATAATTCAATGATCCATGAATGAATTGTGTTCCACCACCTGGTGCCCTTTCACTTTTGCCAGCAATGTGTGTGGTACATTATGGTACCATATTTGCCACCACCAGACATGCACACGTACTAAAAAGTGATCATGATAATGATTTCAGTAACAATAGAAATGATAGAGTAATAATAATATACTAACATTAGTGTGGTGGTGGTGATGATAATAGTAGAGGCAGTTTGCAGAAAGTGTTGTATTGCAGAAATTTGTGTGCGTCTTGTTCGAGTTTGTAGTAACCCGCATTTATAATTAGTGATTAATGAGTAGTTAATCACATGATCATGTATAGATTAAGTAAAACATGATTAAGTAAGTTCTTGTTGGGATAACGGACTTCTAAAATGGATTCAGAGCACTCGAATTAGTTGAATTGGTTCAGCAGGATCGGATGGTCCGAAGAGGAGTTCGGACGATCAGAAGTGGATCGAAAGCTCCGTGCCAGGATCGGAGGCTCCGATCGAGATCGGACGCTCCGTCGGCAAGATCGAAGGCTTCGATCTAGACCAGGGCATGCGTCATCGCTTACATCAGCAAGGTGACGTCATAGCTGACGTAATATCGAGCGATCGGACACTCCGAAGGTGCGTTCGGAGGTTTCGATCGAGTTCGGACGGTCCGAACCGGGTTCGGAGGCTCCAAACGTTGCCTATAAATAGAGGGTCCGAGAATTCATTTTCTCGCACCAATTCCCTTGCTTCTCTCTCGATTCCTAAGCCTTCTAACCCAGATCTAGGGAGATCTAGGTATTCTACGGGGAATCCGGAAGTGGCTTAGTGATCTAGACGTCGTCGCGGAGCTACGGCCTAGTTTTGAGGCTATCGTCAGCAAAGGGCTAACGACGGACGCAGGTATAGCTTTGGCATCCTAAAAATATTTAGGAGTATGCAATAGTTTAGTTAAGGCTTTTAGAGCTAAATTGTTGATACGTGGATATTTGCATTGTAATAGCTAGTAGACTGGACTAGTAGGCTTGGAGTCTAGACCAGTGGAGCTAGGTTTGACCAGCAGTGTTAGAGGTACGTAAGTACTGACCGAGATAGCCGGCATGATATATTTGCTTATATGTTGCATGAGTATGTGCTATATGTTTTATCATGTTTTAGCATGTTTTACCGTCTTAGCACATACATGATTTTACGTATGACTGCATCCGAAGAGATGCGAGTCATTGACAGTCTCCATTGGGAATGATGATCTCATTATGGACTCGAGTCAGGTATGAAAGTTTCCATATGGTACTCGTATCCTGTTTTGGATTCGGGTCAGGATGGGGTTGACTTAGCCCTGATATGGAATATATGAGTACCCCGCGGAGTAGCTCTCTAGCCGGTGCTGTATATTCCTGGTGCCATGAGCAAGTGTTTTCACTTGAGTTTTAAATCATCTGTGTGCGCATATTTGTATTTATATCATTGCTTCGTATTGAGCGTTCTAGCTCACGCCCCTGTGTTTGGGTATTGTGTACCTTGTGACGGGGCAGGTTTGAGGCTGGACGGTCCAGGCGGCTCTCAGCAGGATTGAGCTTGGGGGTACGAGGTTGTAGAGGGTAGGGATTTATTTACCCTGAACCTTCGATTTGGTTGTATAACTGCATTTATACACTTGTGATAGCGTCGGTTGTATTCTGCCGATTGGATTTGTTGTATTTTAATTATCCGCTCTTTACGCTTTAAGTTTTTATCGCGTGTGCTTTTACTATAACTCTGATTAGATAGTGGATCCGGGTTGGGTCACTGCATTTTGGTATCAGAGCCACGCATTGCACTGGGAATATCGTAAAGCGGATTAAGTAATTATCTGTTCTTATGTAACAGATGGCAGATTACGACGAGAGTCACGGTAGCATAGACGACGGTCGTTGGGGCGATCCAGATGATCATAGACGTCGGGGACAGCCCGAGGAGCGCAGGCGAGTCAGCATGCGTAGGTTTAAGGAAGTTAGCCCAAAACCTTTGACGGGTGGTGAGACAGCCGAAGAGGTGGAGGATTGGATGGAGAGGATGGAGCAGTGCTTCCAGGAGTTTCGTTTCACGGCTGAGGATAGGATGGAGATCCTTGCCTTTATGCTACTTGGGTGGAGGTCTACTTCCGCACCGTTCATAGCAGCTAGAGGTGCAGCTACTTGGGTTGAGTTCCGTACTGCCTATCAAAGATTTTATTTTTCTCCAGCTCTTCATCAGGCAAAAGCCAGTGAGTTGTTGAGTTTGCGACAAGGGACGATGACGATCAAGGAGAACCAGCTGAAGTTCTTTGATCTGCTATCCTTTTGTCCTCATATTGCTGATAGTTCTATGGCGAAGTTTGATCATTTCCTTTAGGGTTTGATTCCCTGACATTCATCGTATGGTTGTTGTGGGCGGCGATGGGACTTACGAGGATTTGGTGGACCGTTGTCGCCAGGCCGAGGACAGTATTCGGAGGAACAGGGGACTTTACTCTTCTTCCAGGCCAGCGAGCTCTAGTCCTTTGGGTCCAAGAGGACAGTCCTTCAAGAAGCCAGGAGGTACTTCTTCTTCTTCCTTTGGATCTGGTGGAGTGCATCGTTTTGGTGGATAGAGACCAAACCGGTGTATTTAGTGCCGACGCAGACATCCGCTAGGGCAGTGTGGTCGGTCAGCCACTGCATGTTTCCAGTGTGGCCAGGAGGGTCACATGAAGAGAGATTTTCCTATGCTTATTGGGGCAGCGAGTGGTTCCGGAGGTTCTCAGGCATCTGTTCAGCCACCTAAGTACTAGCAGCCACCTTTTCAGGAGCAGTATTCGCAGCAGCACCAGCATCCACAGCAGTTTGAGAGACAACCTACTCAGACTCCTTCTCGGGGTCATTCTTCGTTGAGGCCACGTACCCAGGGTCAAGTCTTTGCGCTTAACCAGAAGCAGGCGGAGGCTGACAGCGATCGGATGATTGCAGGTATCTGTAGTTTATGTGGTTTTCCTGCATATGTTTTAATTGATACCGGTGCATCGCATTCTTTTGTCTCAGCACGTTTCGCTAAGAAGTATAGATTTCCATTTATTCCGTTAGACATGTTGCTAGTGGTTTCTACTCCTATGGGGAGCGAGGTTTTAGCCAAACATCTAGTTGGGGGTTGTGTTTTGGATTTTGAGGGACATCAGATTAGTGCTAACCTAATGATTCTAGCGATGGAGGATTTCGATTGCATCATTGGGATAGATTTATAGACTACCTACCGAGCGATAGTGGATTGCTATCAGAGATTTGTCCAGTTTCGTCCAGAGGATGACGAGTCATGGTATTTCTATGGTGAGGGAGCGCGACCCCCGATGTCAGTGGTTTCAGCTCTGAAGACTCGACATGCTTTAGAGTCTGGCGGGGAAGGCTACCTTATCTACGCCTTTGACGCATCCTTAGGAGAGCCAGATATCCAAAAGATACCAGTGGTTCGTGACTTTCCAGATGTGTTTCCGGAGGAGATTCCAGGCTTTCCACCAGTAAGGGAAATTGAGTTTGGCATTGAGTTAGTGCCAGGGACTGCACCAATTTCAAGAACTCCTTACCGATTGTCACCGTCAGAAATGAAAGAGCTGCAGAAGCAATTGCAAGATCTCCTTGATAAGGGTTATATTCGACCTAGAGTTTCGCCATGGGGAGCCCCAGTACTGTTTGTCAAGAAGAAGGATGGTTCGATGCAGTTGTGTATCGATTACCGCTAATTGAATCAAGCGAAAGTGAAGAATAAGTATCCTATTCCGCGGATAGATGATCTCTTTGATCAGTTGCAGGGTACTTCTGTCTATTCGAAGATTGATCTTCGGTCTGGGTATCATCAGTTGCGAGTTCGACAGGAGTTCCTAAGACAGCATTTTGTATGAGGTATGGACACTATGAATTTCTAGTGATGCCGTTTGGTTTGACGAATGCTGCAGCTGTTTTTATGGATCTGATGAACAGAGTTTTTTGCGACTTTCTAGATAAGTTCGTGGTGGTGTTCATCGATGACATTTTGGTGTATTCTCGCAGCATGGATGAGCATGCCAACCATCTCTATACTGTACTGCAGGTCTTGAGGGAGAGACAGTTGTATGCGAAGCTGAGTAAGTGTGACTTCTGGATTGACCGAGTTGTGTTCCTTGGTCATGTCATTTCTCAGAATGGCGTATCTGTTGATCCTAGCAAGACAGAGGCTATTCTGAATTGGTCACGTCCGACTACAACTTCTGAGATTTGTAGTTTCCTTGGTTTAGCAGGATACTATCGTCGTTTTGTGGAGAATTTCTCTCAGATAGCTAAGCATTTGACTCAGTTGACGAAGAAAGACGTTTCTTTCGTTTGGTCTGATGCTTGTGAAGATAGTTTTCGTGAGTTGAGACGTCGTCTGACGACAGCTCCAGTTCTTTCTTTACCGTCTGGATCAGGTGGTTTTGTAGTCTTCAATTATGCTTCTCTCCAGGGTTTGGGGTCTGTGTTGACTCAGAATGGCCACGTGATCTCTTATGCCTCTAGACATCTGAAGACTCACGAGGAGATCTATCCCGTACATGATTTAGAGCTTGCAACCATTGTCTTTGCTCTTAAGATATGGCGTCACTATTTGTACGGAGAACGATTCGAGATCTTCACCGATCATAAGAGTTTGAAGTATATGTTCACTTAGGCTGAGTTGAACATGCGGAAGCATCGTTGGATGGATCTGTTGAAGGATTACGATTGTGAGATCAAGTACCATCCAGGTTCTTCAAATCCTGTTGCTGATGCGCTTAGTCGCAAAGTTTATGTGAGTTCCCTTCGTACCAGTTTGGTTTCGAAGGCAGTGGAGGAGTGTTGTTCTTTGGGATTCACGTTCCGTCATAAGAAAGAACAACAAGGAATTCGTGTCTCTTCTGTGCTTGCAGAGCCAGCGCTATACAGACGAATCCGGGAAGCTCAGAATTATGATCTGAAGACTCAGAAGTTGGCCCGGCTGGCTGAAGGTGATAACACTTCTGGTTTCCATCTGCAAGGGGACGGTCTGTTGTGTCTTTCTGGTCGAGTTGTGGTACCCGAGGATTCTACATTGAGGGATGATATCTTATCACAAGCTCACCGTAGTCGATTCTCTGTACATCCAGGCAGCATGAAGATGTACAAGGATCTTCGCACTCGATTTTGGTGGAAAGGGATGAAGCGCAGAGTTTATCAGTTCGTATCCCGATGCCTTGTGTGTCAACAAGTCAATGCAGAGTTTAGATGACCCGGAGGGTTACTTCACAGCTTAGAGATTCCTGAATGGAAGTGGGAGCATGTGACGATGGACTTTGTCACCCACTTGCCTATGTCTTCCAGGAATTGTGATGCTATTTGGGTTGTCGTGGATCGGTTGTCGAAGTCAGGGCATTTTCTTCCCTATAACCACGATTACACCTTTGATAGGATGGCACAATTGTATGTGCGGGAGATTGTTCGATTGCATGGGATTCCGTTGAGCATTGTCAGCGATAGAGATACGAGATTCACTTCGAGGTTTTGGGGTAGTTTCCAGTGAGCCCTTGGTACTACCGTGATCTTGAGTACGGCTTATCATCTAGAGACGGACGGATAGTCGGGGCGTACTATTCGCACTCTAGAGGATATGCTTCGCGCAGCGGTGATGGATTTTGGTTCAGTGTGGCATGATCATTTACCCTTGGTGGAGTTCGCCTACAACAATAGTTTTCATCGCAACATTGGCATGGCACTATTTGAGGCTCTTTATGGATGCCGTTGTCGTACACCTTTGTTTTGGGACGAGGTTGGCGAGCGTCAGGTTGAGGGTCCTCAAATGATTCAGCAGATGATTGATGCAGTAGAGTTGATCCGACGCAGGGTTAAGGCATCCCAGGATCGACAGGCTAGCTACGCGAACATTCACCGCAGGCCACTTCATTTTGAGGTAGGAGAGTATGTTTTCTTGCGTGTGTCACCTTTCCGGAAGGTGATGAGGTTTGGTCACAAGGGTAAGCTGACACCTAAATTTATTGGTCCTTTCAAGATTCTCGAGAAGGTTGGGGATGTTGCTTATCATCTGGCCTTACCACCCGATCTTTCGGAGATCCACGATGTGTTCCACGTATCCTTGTTGAGGCAGTATGTGGTGGATGAGTCACATATTTTGCATCCGACCGAGGTAAAGGTAGATCGAGGACTATCGTATGTGGAGAAACCCCTACGGATTCTTGACAGAAAGGACAAGGTACTTTGTAACAAGCGCATACCATTGGTTATGGTACAATGGCAACGCAGAGGGACAGAGGAAGCTACTTGGGTGTTGGAGAGCCGGATGTTAGCCGAGCACCCCGAGTTATTTTGAGATTTTGTACTTCTTTGTATCGAGTTTGTACTTGTTCAGTTGTAATAAAGAACATTTGGTTGGCTATTTATGTTTTCCTCTAAGACTTAAATTTCGAGGATGAAATTTCTTAAGTAGGGGAGAATGTAGTAACCCGCATTTCTAATTAGTGATTAAGGAGTAGTTAATCACATGATCTTGTCTAGATTAAGTAAAACATGATTAAGAAAGTTCCTGTTGCGATAACGGACTTCAGAAATGGATTCAGAGCACTCGAATTAGTTGAATTGGTTCAGCAGGATCAGACGGTCCGAAGAGGAGTTCGGACGATCCGAAGTGGATCGGAAGCTCCGTGCCAGGATCGGAGGCTCCGATCGAGATCAGACGCTCCGTCGGCAAGATCGAATGCTCCGATCTGGACTAGGGCACACGTCATCGCTTACGTCAGCAAGGTGACATCAGGCTGACGCAATATCGAGCGTTCGGATGCTCCGAAGGTGCGATCGGAGGTTCCGATCGAGTTCGGACGGTCCGAACCGGGTTCGGAGGCTCCGAACATTCCCTATAAATATAGGGTCCAAGAATTCATTTTCTCGCACCAATTCCCTCTCTTCTCTCTCGATTCCTAAGCCTTCTAACTCAGATCTAGGGAGATCTAGGTATTCTACGGGGAATCAGGAAGTGGCTTAGTGATCTAGACGTCGTCGCGGAGCTACGGCCTAGTTTTGAGGCTATCGTCAGCAAAAGGCTAATGACGGACGCAGGTATAGCTTTGGCATCCTAAAAATATTTAGGAGTATGCAATAGCTTAGTTAAGGCTTTTAGAGCTAAATTGTTGATACGTGGATATTTGCATTGTAATAGCTAGTAGACTGGACTAGTAGGCTTGGAGTCTAGACCAGTGGAGCTAGGTTTGACCAGTAGTGTTAGAGCTACGTAAGTACTGACCGAGATAGCCGGCATGATATATTTGCTTATATGTTGCATGAGTATGTGCTATATGTTTTATCATGTTTTAGCATGTTTTACCGTCTTAGCACATACATGATTTTACGTATGACTGCATCCGGAGAGATGTGAGTGATTGACAGTCTCTATAGGGAACGATGATCTCATTATGGACTCGAGTCAGGTATGACAGTTTCCATATGGGACTCGTATCCTGTTTTGGATTCGGGTCAGGATGGGGTTGACTCAGCCCTGATATGGAATATACGAGTACCCCGCGGAGTAGCTCTCTAGCTGGTGCTGTATATTTCCGGCTCCATGAGCAAGTGTTTTCACTTGAGTTTTAAATCATCTGTGTGCGCATATTTGTATTTATATCATTGCTTCGTATTGAGCGTTCTAGCTCACGCCCCTGTGTTTGGGTATTGTGTACCTTATGATGGGGCAGGTTTGAGGCTGGACGGTCCAAGCGGCTCTCAGCAGGATTGAGCTTGGCAGTGCGAGGTTGTAGAGGGTAGGGATTTATTTACCCTGAACCTTCGATTTGGTTGTATAACAGTATTTATATACTTGTGATAGCGTCGGTTGTATTCTGCCGATTGGATTTGTTGTATTTTAATTATCCGCTCTTTACGCTTTAAGTTTTTATTGCGTGTGCTTTTACTATAACTCTGATTAGATAGTGGATCCGGGTTGGATCACTGCACAGTTTCTCTCAAAGTAGTATGTTCTTATTTTTACATTTGATGGTTTACTGACTGTCATTTACAAATCATTTATATTTTGAATGCAACAATACTCAAGATATCCATGAATGAAAAAGGTGGAAATATTTGCATAAAATAGCGATTATTTCCAGCTGTGTTAGATAACTTCTCTGTGTGTTTTCTTGGCCATAATTTTGTGTGTTCTTAATTGATTCAGGATTATTTTCAACTATGTTAGATAACTTCAGTGCCAATGTCTTTGTGGATGGGAACTCTGTGAAGCTTGCCTGAGGTATACTTCTGGTAAAACAATCCTCTTCTTCATTTAATATTTTTATTTTTGAAATATGACCATCAAATTTGTTGCTTACTTATAAATTCATTTTGTTTGTCGAAAAATATAAATATCTGATTTTTCTCATTCTTATTTAAATTGACCATGCTTTTAGATTTCATTGCATAAATTTTTTAATGTCCAGAAATGATATTTTCAATCAAATATTTTTTGTGTGGTAGTGTGGTAAGTGAGAAACATTCAAGATCACATAGTTTTCATGCATAATTTTTAAAATAAATTTCAAAATTATATTGAAAGCTAGGTAAAAGGCCGTTAAATATTACAAAGGTGATACCACTCGGATATTAAAAATATAATTATTGAGAAATTCGCTCCTTTTCACTCAAATATTGTTGGTTAGTAAAATAAGTTATTTCCTTATTTTTCTAGAATCCCTTGATTGGTGTATTAGATCAATATTTAAGGATTTTATTATAAATATGAGAAAATTAGTTTTAACTGATATATTTCTTCAACAAAATAGAATGATAAAACATTGATTAATTTTTTTTTAGTTTTGAAGGATTAGACTGAGTGTTGGTTGCTCAGTTGTATGAGTAATGGACAAAGCTTGGATGTCAAAGAACAGATTATCACATGAATATGAGGTCGGGGTAGAATCTTTTCTGTAATTTTCAATGCAAAATGCTAACGATCCAAATAAAATACCTTGCCCATGCACAAGATGTGGTAATCTACAGATGAAAGATGTTCATACTATAAGGGCACATTTGTGTTGTAATGGCATGGATTTAACATATCATACATAGATTTGGCATGGGGAAAGATCTACGGTCAAGAACCCAATGAATTATAGTGATCAAGTAGGACTATATGAACACAAATATTTTGCCGAAGAAACAATAGATATGGTACATGCTGCATATGATAGCTATGCTGATAATCCAAGCCAATTTCATAGGAAACTTGAAGATGCCGAGAAACCTTCATACTCTAGATGCACAAAATTTACAAATTTAACAGCAGTTGTGAAATTATTTTATTTGAAAGCAAAATATAGTTGGAGCGATAAAAGTTTCATTGACTTGCTTAGTTTGTTAGGAGAAATGCTTCTAGATGACAATGAATTGCATTTATCCTTCTATAATGCAAAAAAAAAGCTTTAGTGCATTAGGAATGAATTAGGTGAAAACACATGCTTGCCCTAATGATTGTATCTTGTACCAGAAAGAGTTCGAGGACTTGTCCAATTGTCCTATTTTCGGTATGTCTAGGCGAAAGTTGGGTAATAATTATGTGGTGAATGAAGGTATTCCTGCAAAGGTTCTTTGGTACTTTCCACCTATTCCAAGATTTCAAAGATTATTTCGGAACAAAGAGATGTCTAAAGAGTTAACTTGGAATGCTGATATAAGAATTCGTGATGGATACTTACGTCATCCAGCTGATTCGCCGGCTTGGAAAGTAGTGGATCACAAATGGCCGGATTTTTCTTCTGAGTCAAGAAATCTTAGATTGGCCATATCAGCAAATGGGATCAATCCTCATAGTTTGATGAGTTCTGCATATAGCTATTGGCCAGTTGTGATGGTCACTAACAACCTTCATCCATGGTTGTGTGTGAAGAGAAAATTTATGATGCTCACTTTATTGATTTCTGGACCCAAACAACCGGGAAAGGATATTGACGTTTACTTAGCACCTCTAGTTGATGACTTAAAATGCTTATGGGAGATAGGTGTTGATGTGTATGATGCATATTGGAAAGAAAGTTTCTCTCTTAGAGCTATCTTACTATGGACAATCAATGTTTTTCCTACTTATGGGAACATGTCAGATTTTGTTGTGAAAGGATATCAAGCATGCCCTATTTGTGGTGAAGAAATATATTCGACCAGGTTGAAGCATAGTAGAAAAATGTCATATGCAGGTCATCGAAGGTTTCTTCCTAGAAATCATCCTTATCGTAGGCAAAAAAAAAAGATTTTAATGGGAAACAAGAGTTTAACTTCGCACCAAAACCATTAACTGGGCTTGAAGTTTTGGAAAGAGTTGATAAGATTAACTATCGTTCGGGAAAAATGAGTGGGAAGCTTCAACGCAAGGAGTTGGATACAAAATCATGTTGGAAAAAAAATCTATATTCTTTGAACTAGAGTATTGGAAACATCTACATGTTCTACATGTGCTTGATGTGATGCACACTAAAAAAAATGTTTGTGAAAGTCTTATTGGTACGATAATTGATGTTCCAGAAAAAACAAAGGATGGGGTAGCTGCTAGACTAGGCCTCGTGGAGATGAAGGGTGTATAGCCGAATGTTACGTTACTGAAGAGGCTGTGGAATATTTCTCGGACTACATGTCTAATGTTCATACAATTGGGTGAAGGAAAACTGGCGTTCAGATCAATCACGATTGATACCCGGTGCAGCGGAAGTTTAAAATTTTATTATGGAACAATTCCATAGTGTGGGTATCAACCGTTTAACGATTAAATTATAAGTGTGTGTAAAATTAAATAACAATTATTAAATTTTACCTTCAATCTCGAAGTGAGATTATTGGACTCCAACAGATTTCTCTGCTCTTGTTGTCTCTCCCAGGAACTGATGAACTTCTTCAATCAGGTCCACGAATAGAGGTTTAATCCCTCTGATAGATTGCACTAGAAAATCTATCAGAAGTTTTCTACGAAGAGAATAAACGAATTTGATTCGCTATTCCAGACTGCAATTCAAAATCACAGACCGGAATTTCTCACGCAGAGAAGGGAGGGGGGCGGCCGATTTGAGAGAGAGGAGGCTAGGGTTTTCGAAAAACCTGTCTCAAATTATGACCTGTTGTTGTGTAATTTCTGTACTGCAATAACTTATTTATAATGCAGGCCACTAACACCTTAGGGCCCATTAGTCATAAGTTGAGGCCCGACAAGCAAAGCCCGCATGTTCAGAAATTAATATAAAATTCATCGTGACTCCGATTGATAAACCGATTTTACCAATGTGCACAGAAACCATTTCTGCACATTTTAAAGTCAAGATAAATTTTCCTGAATCCGAATTCAGTGGTTTCCAAAAATGTACATCCCTATGTCATTTTAGGAAATCCTACTCCCTTACTCTTATTTAAGAAGTCCAACTTCTTTATTCATTAAATTTAACTCTTTAAATTTAACTATCTCAACGGGGATTAAAACTCCATTACACTGTGTGACCCTCAATGGTTCAGGGATACAGCTAGCCGTGGGCTCACAACTCCTTGTGACTCGGAACAACGATTTCCGACTTGCCCAACGAATCATGGTAAAGCGCCTAGCAACATCGCCCCATGATTCCCTAGGTATCACTGATAGTGCCTACAAGAACCAGTAGATTTTGGTTAGCGTACAGTACGGTCCCTTCATCCATATATCCCGATCGAATCAACAACCATTGGTATATCGAGAGTCGCTCAAGATTCGATAACTATGCAATACCTCTTGAAGATCAAATTAGTGACATCGCATGTGCTACTAAGAAACCATTTCTTAAATCACATCAAGTACTCTGGCCAGAGATTCGTCACACTAATATCTCCTCAAATCGCATAGGATATCCACACTCGCAAGTATGTGGTGAATCCTTGACAACAATGCATCGACTCCTATATGTGTTGTAACTGTACCCAATCCCGACACCTGATGACCCCCATAGAGTCGGTAAACGAGTCAAAGCACAGTACTAGCATATAGAGTCTCCATGATGTTTCAAGTAGTAAGGACTAATGGTGTACAACCAAAACCGCGGACTTAATCCACTCGATAAGTGATAACCACTTGGAAAGTCCGGATAGGGTAGTTCGATTATTCATCCTATGAATATCCATTTGCATGCTTCGAACATCTCCATGTTCCCTACCAATGAAACGTGGTACTCTGCATCGCAAATGCTAGTCTCAAACTCGAGCGATCCTTATCCTTATTATCGGACGGCTCAATCGACTAGGAACAGTTTAGAATATACAGTGACTATAAGATGTATTTCATGATAGACATCCCCATGTTCTACCACATCTTACATACACTATAGTATATTCAAGGTCTTTATCAAAACAACAATAGTATATCATAATATAACAATATGAAGAAAGATAAAGTCATTGCCATTAATAAAAGTGTAAATTACATTAAACAAAAGATCGTTTGTACAAAGAGTCATCAAAGCCCATAGCCACAAGTTGGCTCACTGGGCACCCACTCTTTCAATCTCCCACTTGCCCTATAGCCAACTAGTCATACTACGTAGACCCATTGCTTCGCGATGTTTGTCAAACAATGGTCCTGGCAAGGGCTTAGTAAGCGGATCAGCGATATTGTCTGCAGAGGCCACTCGTTCGACAGTGATGTCTCCTCTTTCCACAATCTCCCGGATGATGTGGTATTTTCTCAGTACGTGTTTGGATCTTTGATGAGACCTTGGTTCCTTTGCTTGAGCAACGGCACCCGTGTTGTCACAGTACACCGGGACTGGACCAACAAATTCAGGAATGACGCCCAACTCTTGGACGAACTTCCTCATCCAAACGGCCTCTTTAGCAGCAGCTGATGCTGCAATGTATTCAGCCTCAGTGGTGGAATCCGCTGTGGTGTCCTGCTTGGAACTCTTCCACGAGATAGCACCTCCATTGAGCATGAACACAAATCCAGAGGTTGACTTCGAGTCATCCACGTCACTTTGGAAGCTAGAGTCGGTATAGCCTTCCAATTTCAGATCTCGTCCTCCATATACCATGAACATATTCTTAGTCCTTCGTAAGTACTTAAGAATGTCCTTCACGGCTTTCCAATGCATTTGACCAGGATTAGCCTGATATCTGCTCGTGACACTCAGAGCAAATGCTACATCCGGTCTGGTAGATATCATCCCATACATGATACTACCTATAGCTGACGCATATGATGCATGTGTCATATTCTCTATCTCTGCATCAGTCTTGGGACACATAGACTTGGATAAAGAAACTCCATGACACATGGGTAGATGTCCTCTCTTGGACCCATCCATTGAAAACCGTTTCAATATGGTGTCGATGTAGGTTGATTGAGTGAGTCCTATCATTCTCTTAGATCTATCTCTATAGATCTGTATCCCAAGAATGTAGGATGCCTCACCCAAATCCTTCATCGAGAATCTACCTGATAACCATATCTTTGTTGACTGCAACATCCCTACATCATTTCCCAATGAGTAGGATGTCATCAACATAAAGTACTAAGAATGTCACAGCATCCTTAACTACTTTCTTGTACACGCACGGTTCCTCCGGGTTCTTGATGAAACCAAAATCTTTTATTGTTTCATCAAATTTCTGGTTCCAACTTCTTGATGCTTGTTTTAGACCATAAATTGATCTCTGAAGCTTGCATACCTTATGCTCGCTTCCCATGGATGTGAACCCCTCAGGCTGCTTCATATAGATTTCTTCCTTAATGTCTCCATTAAGAAAAGCAGTCTTCACATCCATTTGCCATATCTCATAGTCATACCATGCAGCTATGGCAATAAGGATTCTTATGGACTTGAACATTGCAACTGGTGAAAAGGTTTCATCATAGTCAACTCCTTGTCTTTGAGTGTAACCTTTCGCCACCAATCGCGCCTTGTAGGTCAATACCTTACCATCAGGCCCAAGCTTTCTCTTGTAGATCCATTTACACCCTATTGGAACAATTCCATCAGGAGGATCTACTAAAGACCAAACTTGGTTTGTATGTATTGAATCCAATTCAGACTGCATAGCTTCAAGCCATAAATTTGAATCCGCATCAGAAATTGCTTCCTTGAAGTTTCTTGGATCACATCCAATGTCGGGTTCATCTTGATCCCCTTCAAGAAGAAGACCATATCGAACAGGAGGTCTAGAAGTCCTCTCGGATCTTCTAGGTTCAGGCGTGTCCAGTAATGGTTCCTGAGGCGTAGGATCGTTATTTTGTATTTCGGGTTCTTCTCGAACTTCTTCGAGTTCCATCATCTCGCCTTTCTTATCCAATAAGAACTCCTTCTCCAAGAAGGTGGCATTCCTAGAAACAAACACCTTTGTTTCAGCAGGATAATAGAAATAATATCCGATTGAATTCTTCGGATACCCTACAAAATAACATAAGCTGGATCGACTATCCAACTTATCTCCCACTGTCCGCTTCACGTAAGCAGGACATCCCCAAATCCTCAAGTACGAATACTTAGGAGCTTTGCCATTCCATAACTCGTATGGTGTTTTGTCCACTGCTTTAGTGTGGACGTTGTTCAACAACAATACCGCCGTTTCAAGCGCATAGCCCCAAAACGAAGGTGGAAGCTCAGTGAAGCTCATCATGGATCGAACCATGTCCAACAAAGTTCGATTACGATGCTCCGATACACCATTCAGCTATGGTGTCATAGGAGGAGTCCACTGAGAGAGAATCCCATTCTCTTTCAGATAGTCCAAAAACTCGGTACTCAAGTATTCTCCACCTCGATCCGATCGAAGTGCTTTAATACTTTTACCTAGCCTGTTTTCTACTTCAGCCTTGAATTCTTTGAACTTTTCAAATGCTTCAGACTTATATTTCATTAAATATAAATACCCATACCTTGAATAATCATCAGTAAAGGTAATGAAGTAGGTGTGGCCATGTTGAGTCCCAACTCTAAATGGACCACAAACATCTGTATGGATCAAATCCAACAGATTTTGACTACGCTCAGGTTTTCCCTTAAAAGGAGATTTAGTCATTTTCCCTTTTAGGCAGGATTCACAAGTAGGTAGAGAGTTAATATCAGACATATCAAACATGCCCTCTCCCACTAGCTTGTTCATCCTCCTTGAGGAAATATGACCTAGTCTAGCGTGCCAAAGGTTTGCCGGGTTTTGACTATCGATTTTCCTTTTGTTTGTTGTCGCCGGTTTATCAACATAATTTTTTGGAACGTCTTTTAGTTTTAAGTTGTATAGATCGTTTTCAAGTTGTCCATTTCCAATCAAACATTCATTCTTGTAAATATTGCAAATCCCATTCACAAAATTGCAAGAATAACCATCTCTATCTAGCATAGAAACAGAAATAATGTTTTTAATTAAATCCGGAACAAATAAAACATCTCTTAAAAATAACTTAAAACCGTTCTGCAAAATTAAACAAACATCTCCAATGGCTGTAGCTTCAACTCTGGAACCATTCCCGAGCCTCAGCTGGGTCTCACCCATTCTAAGCCTGCGACTTCTTGTCATCACCTGCAAATCATTGCAAATGTGAGATCCACATCCGGTATCCAATACCCAAGAAGTAGTATTAAGTGAAATGTTTATTTCAATATAGAACATACCCTTTGCAGTTCCCAACTGCTCTAGATATTCCTTGCAGTTGCGCTTCCAATGACCGGGTTTCTTGCAGTAATGGCAAACATCCTTGGATTTTCCATTGTTTGAAGCCTTTGTCTTGTGCTTCTTCTCGGGTTCGACTTTCTTGGGTGGGGCGGAACGTTTCTTACCCTTCGTACTTGGCCCCTTCTTAGCAGAAGATGAGGAGCCCACCAAGAAAGCTGGTTTATCCTTCTTTAGTGTGGATTCATATGTCACAAGCATATTGACCATCTCTTCAAGGGTGGCCTCTATCTTGTTCATATTAAAATTTACCACAAATCCGTCAAACGAAGAAGGAAGAGACAGAAGCAGTAAATCCACGTTGAGTTCATGCTCCAACACCAAATCAAGAGTTGCTAACTTCTGTATGAGCCAAATCACTCGTACCCCATGATCACGGACCGAAGTCCCTTCACGCATGCGACACGTCATTAGCTCCTTAACAGTAGCGAACCTTTCAGCCCTCGATTGAGCCCCAAAAAGTTCCTTGAGTTGAGCGTGAATGTCAGCAGCATTCACGGTGTCCTCAAATCGCCTCTGGAGTTCATCAGACATCGAGGCTTGCATATAGCATTTGGTCTTGATGTCATGGTCCCACCATGCATCAAGTTTGGCCAATTCCTCCGGACTTACGTCAGCTGGTGCTTCCTTCGGAGGTGATTTCTCTAACACGTAGAGCATCTTCTCCGAAGTCAAGACAATCTTCAACTTCCGGAACCATTCCATATAGTTTGCGCCAGTCAACTTGTTTTGTTCGAGGATCGAGAATAATGGATTACGCGCATTCATTGTATGAAATACTGAAAAGAAAAACAGACATATATCAATGATTGTTTAAGCAATTTACTAAGACATAAAATAGGCGAATTTAATTTTATGAATCTCACTCCCACTATTTTAACGATTTCACTACCCTCTAGTGACAACGGGAAACTTTTTCCTTAGTGAGAACATGGAGTCCAATTGACAAACTTATGGTCCCGAATAATATCAGCCAACCATAATTCTCAAAAGGTAGAGCCCAATTGCTTCCAAAGCAACCCCCATGTTTTTACCTCATGTCCAATAAGGGCCCAATAATATGACGCCGTTTATAGTGACATGTCAAGATGACCCATCAATATTAAGTTGTGATGGACGGTCGCCATGTGGATCCCCCAATAATATGAGCCGATCCCATGGGAGTTCCACCCAACTTACAACATGTGTCGATCCAATGTACAGCTTTCCGACGAACGGGCCCCCCCAATAATATGAGCCGGACCGTATCCGCGGGTAGCATCTCATACATTGACCGTTGATGGAAGGTAGGAATATTTAAACAAATTTAAATTTCCTTTATTTATCTTGATATCAATTTTAAATCATATTTAAAATGAGGGATTTTTAATTATAAAAAATTTGTCTCATCAATTTCAAATTATTGCATGCTTGCCGGATTCACGCAATTATGTCTAAAACATGCATACAATCATAATATCATATATTATATATATGATGATCGATTCCATTTCTAATTGACTCGTGGTTGCCAATCACGAGTCTTACTCCAATCCTAGGTAATATGCAGTATGCAATGCAATCCTATTACATTAGCTTCCAATTTACATTTCTTCGTCTTTATTGTCTGCTGGGCCCACCATCTTCAAATCTTGATCTCCCACTAAATCTAATGTATTTACAATAAATAGCAATGACAAGTAGGGGATACATTTTAGGGGTGGGAACGGGCCATAAACCAAGCCCACTTTTATTACATATGACATTCATATTGGGCCATAAACCAGGCCCATTAATAAAACCAACAACAATAAACAAATGTAAATTCCTAACATACACCTACAAAATTGGTCATGGCAATCGATCATCCTTATCCAATAACATTTAATTCAAAATTAATTCATTGGATATCATGCATATGGCAATTTAAATTTAAACAGGATAAAATCATATTTTATATATAAAATCATATTTTACATATAAAATCATATTTTACCTTTTATTAAATAAAATCATATTTTATCTACAGAATCTAATTTTATAGATAAAATCATATTTTACTTAATATATACATAAGATCAAATCTTATCATCAATTGTACCAAAAATAATTGATTTCAAAATTCAATTTAAGGATAAAATATTAAAATTTTCCAAAAATTCAAATTTATCCAAAAATCAATTTTAAAATTTTCGGACTCGAACAATTCGATCCGATGCCTCGTGAACCAATCAAAAACAATTTTTGACCGGACCAAAAATAAAATTTTAATACATTAAAATTAATTTAAAAAAAATAATAATAATTTTTCCCGCGGGCCGCCCGGGACACTCCCGGGCCGGCCCGCGCCCACGCAGCCAGGCTGCCCCTTTAGGGCAGCGACAATCGCTGCCCTGGCGGCGCCGAGCGTCGCCCCTGGGCGGCGCCGTGCGCCGCCCTGTTCAGCGCTCTGCGCTGCGCTGCGCTGGGCAGCGCTCGGCGCTGAGCGCCGCCCGGGGTAGCGACCGTCGCTGCCCCACCGGGCAGCGATCCAATCGCTGCCCGGGTTTTGCCCGAAAAAAAAAATTTTTTTTTATTTAAAATATTTATTTTGTTTTAAAAAACCAAGACTCAAAAATTTTTGTACAATCGATTAATTTAATCGTTTGATCTGAGCAACCTGGCTCTGATACCACTGTTGGAAAACTGGCGTTCAGATCAATCACGATTGATACCCGGTGCAGCGGAAGTTTATAATTTTATTATGGAACAATTCCATAGTGTGGGTATCAACCGTTTAACGATTAAATTATAAGTGTGTGTAAAATTAAATAACAATTATTAAATTTTACCTTCAATCTCGAAGCGAGATTATTGGACTCCAACAGATTTCTCTGCTCTTGTTGTCTCTCCCAGGAACTGATGAACTTCTTCAATCAGGTCCACGAATAGAGGTTTAATCCCTCTGATAGATTGCACTAGAAAATCTATCAGAAGTTTTCTACGAAGAGAATAAACGAATTTGATTCGCTATTCCAGACTGCAATTCAAAATCACAGACCGGAATTTCTCACGCAGAGAAGGGAGGGGGGCGGCCGATTTGAGAGAGAGGAGGCTAGGGTTTTCGAAAAACCTGTCTCAAATTATGACCTGTTGTTGTGTAATTTCTGTACTGCAATAACTTATTTATAATGCAGGCCACTAACACCTTAGGGCCCATTAGTCATAAATTGAGGCCCGACAAGCAAAGCCCGCATGTTCAGAAATTAATATAAAATTCATCGTGACTCCGATTGATAAACCGATTTTACCAATGTGCACAGAAACCATTTCTGCACATTTTAAAGTCAAGATAAATTTTCCTGAATCCGAATTCAGTGGTTTCCAAAAATGTACATCCCTATGTCATTTTAGGAAATCCTACTCCCTTACTCTTATTTAAGAAGTCCAACTTCTTTATTCATTAAATTTAACTCTTTAAATTTAACTATCTCAACGGGGATTAAAACTCCATTACATTGTGTGACCCTCAATGGTTCAGGGATACAGCTAGCCGTGGGCTCACAACTCCTTGTGACTCGGAACAACGATTTCCGACTTGCCCAACGAATCATGGTAAAGCGCCTAGCAACATCGCCCCATGATTCCCTAGGTATCACTGATAGTGCCTACAAGAACCAGTAGATTTTGGTTAGCGTACAGTACGGTCCCTTCATCCATATATCCCGATCGAATCAACAACCATTGGTATATCGAGAGTCGCTCAAGATTCGATAACTATGCAATACCTCTTGAAGATCAAATTAGTGACATCGCATGTGCTACTAAGAAACCATTTCTTAAATCACATCAAGTACTCTGGCCAGAGATTCGTCACACTAATATCTCCTCAGATCGCATAGGATATCCACACTCGCAAGTATGTGGTGAATCCTTGACAACAATGCATCGACTCCTATATGTGTTGTAACTGTACCCAATCCCGACACCTGATGACCCCCATAGAGTCGGTAAACGAGTCAAAGCACAGTACTAGCATATAGAGTCTCCATGATGTTTCAAGTAGTAAGGACTAATGGTGTACAACCAAAACCGCGGACTTAATCCACTCGATAAGTGATAACCACTTGGAAAGTCCGGATAGGGTAGTTCGATTATTCATCCTATGAATATCCATTTGCATGCTTCGAACATCTCCATGTTCCCTACCAATGAAACGTGGTACTCCGCATCGCAAATGCTAGTCTCAAACTCGAGCGATCCTTATCCTTATTATCGGACGGCTCAATCGACTAGGAACAGTTTAGAATATACAGTGACTATAAGATGTATTTCATGATAGACATCCCCATGTTCTACCACATCTTACATACACTATAGTATATTCAAGGTCTTTATCAAAACAACAATAGTATATCATAATATAACAATATGAAGAAAGATAAAGTCATTGCCATTAATAAAAGTGTAAATTACATTAAACAAAAGATCGTTTGTACAAAGAGTCATCAAAGCCCATAGCCACAAGTTGGCTCACTGGGCACCCACTCTTTCATTGGGATCCCAACAAGGCATGGACAATTACAACTTACTAGGCCTTTATCTGGTGTCGTAATGCACTCCACTAGCCTTGATGAGTTGCATCAAGCCCATCGTTAAATATTGGAAAATGATGTTGACGTTGATCCATATATTAAGTAATTTCTCTAACTTATTAGTAATTTCTTGCACTTTTTTTGATCTATTGGTTAACTTAAACACATTTATTTTTTTTATTAGGGAACACCTGACGTTTTTGAATGAAAAATTTCCCAGTAAAGCTAAGTCCAAAAAAGTTTTTATAAGATGAGAACAACCACGCGTTTGCTAACTGGTTAATGACCCTGTAAGTGTCATAGGGATTGAAAAATAAGTTTTCAAAGCCACGTTAAAATTTTATCACATTGTGAAATATAGGTTGGAAGTGCAGTTGGTCATTTCACCTGTCAAATATCAGAAAGATTGAAGTGGATAGCCCGTGGACCTAGTAATCAAATGTTAATGTACTCTAGCTATCTGATTGATGGGGTAACTTATCATACTAAAGAGTGCGATGATACACAAGTTGTTCAAAACTATGGAGTAATCTTAGTCGCAAAGACAATGCAAGTTTCCATTGTGAAGGAAAAACATCCAGTTGTGTCAGACATGATTTTTTTTAAGTCATTCAAGAAATATGGGTACTCGATTACCACAAATTTCAAGTTCCAATGTTTAAATGTAATTGGGTTTAGAATAACAACAACATTAAAGTTGATGATCTTTGTTTCACGTTGGTGAACTTCAAAAAATTTGGATTCAAATCTGACTATTTTATCTAAGCCAGTCAAGCAAAGCAGGTGTTTATATTGAATATCCTCAAGATCCTACATGGCATGTTGTACTTACAACTCCTACCAAGGAGTACATTGAATTCATAAACGAGGATATGTTGGAAAACTCTGTAATTCACTATCAATCTTTTACTAGAGGATTTCTACCAATGGAACCAATGGATGTTGACGGAAAAGATGAAAATTAACCACCATGCATTTGTGAAGATTGTGATGGGACTTGGGTTGAAAATACATAAGTGTAACCCACTGAAATCCTTTTTTTTAATATTTAGTATATAAATCTTGTTACACTATTTCATTTTCATTCTCACTTTTGTTTTCTTTCTAATACATATGCCTAACAAGATGTTAACTTTTGCAGGAACTGTCATTCGGGAAACTTGAGGTCTGATTTGGCATTGAATAATCTTCTAATTTCTGGCGCTATGGAAGCTCGTGTACATTTTCATAAGGTATATCACAATGATAAAGCTATTGAAAACAGTGAGGGAGAACCAATGGAATCTACTGAGACCGATGCGACAAGAAGTTCTAGAGGATGTACACGTTTGGATAAGGTCGTTAGACAAAGGGTGCAAGGAGTTAGAAAGGATGTAATGTTCAATAAAATTGGACAACCAATAGGAGAATTTACGATTGAAATGCATAGTTATATAGGAGTTCTCGCTCAAGAAAAGATTAATATCAGCTACAATACTTGGAAGCAAGTTCCAAGTGATGTTAAAGAATTAATTTGGGAATCAGTTGATGTAAGTTAGAATTATTTGATAGTTTAAAGAAATTAAATGTTATGTATGGGTTGATTTCTACTTTTCTTTACAGCAGACATACAATATTATCCCAAGCTGGAAGAAGGGTTGTCTACATTCAACAAATAGTAAGTGGCGTCAATACAAGGCGCACTTCACTGAGAAGTTCATTTTCTCTAAGCTTGATGAACCAGAGGAGTTGAAAGAACCGCCAAGTGGCTACGGTATTCCACGGGATGATTGGAGTTCCTTTGTAATCACTCGCATGTCCGGTGACTTCATGGTAAGATCGATTATTAATTAGTTCTTAAAAAAATTTGACGACATGTCATTATTATATATACCGATACATTAACACATTTGGAAGGATTAATTAACTATAACTTAAGTGTCGAGCAAAAGAAGAGAAGAAAGCAAAACATATATCCACATCAACTTTCCCGTAAAGGTTATGCAAGATTTGCTGACGAAATAGTAAGTATTTTTTTAATAACCTATCTTGTATAACAATGTCACTCATTTGATAATTATCTTTGAATAATTCTTGCCACCTATAAGAAGAAACGACAAAAATAATATTTTGTATCTTGTTTGAAGGCGGGTGAATTATGTGATGATGATGATATCAATCGGGCTCTTATTTGGAAGAAAGGACGGGTGAATAAGGAGGGTCAAGTTGAATGAGATGATCTGAAAATGAAAATAGAAAAAGATTGTATGTAATAAGTACATGAATCCAATAGTATTTATTCAACTAAACTGATTTTTAGTAATTATTTTTTTTCTTGTGCTTGACAGGATGATTATGTGCAAAAAAACAGGAGGGTAAATTGCACTTTGAAGGGTCAAAAAAGGATATCCATTCAAATGTACTTGATTCAGAAGAGCATGTTGGACGTGTCAGGGGTGTTGGAGGTAATATCACTCCAACAGTCTACTTTAATGTTGATACATTATGGAGGAGTCCTACCGGTGATGACCACTTACTGATTCAGCATAAAAATGAGTTGTCAGAGGCAAAAATGTTGATTTCAGAACAATCTGCTCGCATTGTAGATCAAGATGAACGCATAAAAAAGTTGGATGCTCAAAAATGGTGCATGCTACTTTGAGATTGAAGAGAAAGGTAGTTGCGCCGTAAATTTACATCCCATGAGTGAAGACAAAATCAAAATAGAAAAGAGTGCCCCAAATTATGAAACTTTCATTGATGATCACATGAAAATTCTGAGCAAAGACGATTTATTGCAGGTATGTTAAAAATTCAGACTCAATACTTTTGGAACCAATTGGTATTGCCTACACTACTGTTATTATGTTATTGAATGAATGTCACCCGGGAGTTGAATCAATTTATAACATGATGAAACTTTGCTTTAAAGGGTAAGTTAGTTACGTTGACGCTGGAATATAATACTATAGTTGCCTATGGTACAATTGTTCATGTTAATGGAGGTGGTAACTTACTTCATGGGTTCCATTGCCCGTAAATTTTATGCACATCGCCATTGATGAGGCTGTGGAGAAATCAGCACAGCTACCACTCCCAATTCCAAATTAATGTGATAATATTGGTGATGCTTTAGGTTGTCACGTGGCTTGGCCTGTGCACTTGGTATTGATGCGGGATGAGGTAAATATGATATTATAGTTGGATTTAACTTTCCAATAAAATTTAGTGAACTGTACCTAACATATATATCTACGTTTGCAATTTTTAGAAGCATGTAATGAAGAAAAATGTGAAGAAAAAAAGTAGTTGTGTTTTGGCATCGCATGTACCGAAGTCATTGAATATGTTTCATTTTTTCTGCAAGCATGCTCTAGATCAGGAAAATAATATATCAATCAATTTAGATCATGATTAGTTTGACGAAGAATACGAACTACTTGTGCACCTTGAAGACATCATCCCTTTTATGAGTTGGAGCCAGTATATGCCAATTGTATGGTTGTTTACATTTGGTAGGTGTTCAATTAACATGAACTTTTATGCCTTAATTTGTTTAGCATATAAGTTGTACATACTTTAATTAATTCATCATACTAACATTTTTCTGTTGCTAATGGCTGACATCTTTATAGAAAGATGAAAAGTGATAACAAGGTTGAGAAATATAGGTTCATGAATCCACACACCATCCAATACATGCCATTTGTGACCAACCTAGACATAAACGGTAAAATTGAACACTTTAATGAAAGAGCGACTGTTTTAGCAGACATGTTGAGTGGTTCATCGAGAAATCAACTAGTTTTGATGCCAGTTAATGTTGGGTAAGCAAATGTTATAATATCCTATGAAATTGATTTTTGGAAACTGTTTAGGGAAATGTATGCACTAATAATATGTTTTTACGCATAGGTTTCATTGGATTCTCACTATTATTGATCCTTACATAGAAGTGGTTTATTTGTTGGATCCACTGAGTCATCATAATCGTTATGAAGACAGGAAATATGTAGTGAATATGTGAGTACGTATTTTTGTCTTTATCAAGGACTTAATTATGTGATTCAAACATTGATGTGTTAATATTATGTATGAAGGAGCTTGAGATTGTTTAATTCAAACAAAGAAAGGAAAGGGGGAAAACAAGCAATATGGGAAATAGTAAAGGTATGTACGCGTGTCTACTTGTGATTCATCTACAAATATTATTTGTAGTGTTGACATTTTGCTTTCTTAAATCTACACAGGGTCCTCGACAACCAGATGCAAAACAATGTGGTTATTATGTGATGAGATTTATGAGAGATATTATTGAAGGAAATGTTAACAGTGAAAAGCATTCACTGTCCGCTATAGTAAATCTTCTCAAATAATTGTCTTCTTATTTTTTTTTCCAAAGTCATTTACATTTATTTGGATAATAATATAATTTATTTGTGGTTTGATGTTCGTGAAAACAGAGTACTCAATGGAAAAAATTAATGAAGTTCGTTCCGAATGGGTGGAATGCATACAATATTATATTGATTACTAGGTGCGTATATTTATGGTCGATTATATCATAATTTTGACAAAAAATCATGAAATATTTGGATTCATGGGAATGCAGTTGTACTTTACTGTTTTAATTTATCTATTTTCAATTAGAAGTGGATCTTTCGGTTGTGAGTTTTTTATGCTTTTGGATGTTTACTTTTTTCTACTGATGAGAATTAATTTTTCATTGGTTTCTTTGTTTTTAAAATTAGCACATCAATTAGGTTTATAATAGCGTTTACCATGGACCTTAAGTTTCTTTAAAAATAACAAATTTTATGCACATTTGGTATAGTATTTGTACCATTAAATGGAGTATACAAAATAGCTGAAACATAATTTTTATGCAATTGATGAAATTGAGAGTTGCATAAAAAATTAGATGAGTAACATAATGGACAGCAGCATCTATGAAGCCTTTCCATTCTCATCAAGCAACATTCCTTTGAGACTTTTCGCTAACCTGATTGCGGTATCTCTTGGCAAGACCTTTTCCTTCCCAAATGGCTTCAAAATCACAGCAAGTTATTCTAGTCTACTTTGCTGAAGCAAGTCAGCAGATAGTTCTAGTATACCTTCAAGAGCATCGGCTCTTTTCTTGAAAGAAGATACATCTAAAACTTCCCTGTCTCATGTCTCCATCTATGTAGGATGAGCTATGGGTTTCTCTGGTTTTGAAGTATCACGGTTAGAAGCTGTAGGAATGGGATTTGTACTTGCCACGCCTATTTATTTTGAGAGACATTTTTCAAATAGATTAGAAGAGGAGGCAGTGGTTTCAAAGGAAACCACAACGTCGGTGCAAGTAAATAAAGCTGGATCATTAACATCACCTGAGGCAGTTGGGAGATGTGTGTGAATTGATTTTTCAACTTATGTTTAGCAGTTATTGGCTTAGTGACATGACTTGATTGTTAAAACAAACTTTTCTTACAGCATTTGATGAAGTACTGATATTCATCGTATTTGGTTTGTGATAGATATTTCCTTATGTTTGATAGTGTCATAGTATACAGATAATTATAGCATACATCTCTTATTTTCACTCAAACTATTGATAACTCGTGTGGTATGTGGTTGATTTTTGTAATTGGCTTGTAACACTATTTGGTATTTGTTATTACTTGTAGTTTTGGCTGTCGGGTGACTGGAAGTCATGTAGGGCATGGGCATGAAGCTGTGGATTAATGAACTAGCTGTTCTTGGAAATTGAGGAGAAGAGATTTGTTTCAAGATCGAACTCTAACAATTTAGAAGCTGTTTTTGGAAATCGTGATCGAAAATATGTGATTTATGGTTTCATACTAGTAAATTTGGTCAGATAAGTACATCTATATTTTTTGTAAAACTTCCACGACATGTTGGGTTCAAAATTACGAGGGCTACAATTTCTTAGAAAGTATTTAGATGTAACAGCTTTTGAGACTTGAAGATATATACTATTTCCACGGATTTAATGCATGTAGTAAATATTTTATTTTGTATGGACCACTAATTAAATTAGACAACGGTTTTGAATTCATAGTAAAAATTTAATAATGACAACGAAATATAACTGTTGTGAAAATCAACTTAATGCCAACATACGACAACTGATATAAAGTGTTGCAAATATGTTGTCGTATGCCAACATAGACAACGGTTTATAACTTTTGTAGAAGGCAACTTTGAAAGAGTGGGTGCCCAGTGAGCCAACTTGTGGCTAAGAGCTTTAATGACTCTTTGTATAAATAATCTTTTGTTTAATATCATTTACACTTTTATTAATGGCAATGACTTTGTCTTTCTTCATATTGTGATATTGTGATATACTATTGTTGCTTTGATAAAGATCTTGAATATACTATAGTGTATGTAAGATGTGGTAGAACATGGAGATGTCTATCATGAAACACATCTTATAGTCACTGTATATTCTAAACTGTTCCTAGTCGATTGAGCCGTCCGATAATAAGGATAAGGATCGCTCGAGCTTGAGACTAGCATTTGCGATGCAGAGTACCACGTTTCATTGGTAAGGAACATAGAGATGTTCGAAGCATGCAAATGGATATTCATATGATGAATGATCGAACTACCCTATCCGAACTTTCCAAGTGGTTATCACTTATCGAGTAGATAAAGTCCGCGGTTTTGGTTGTACACCATTAGTCCTTACTACTTGAGACATCATTGAGACTCTATATGCTAGTACTGTGCTTTGACTCGTTTACCGACTCTATTGGGGTCATCAGGTGTCGGGATTGGGTACAGTTATAACACATATAGGAGTCGATGCTTTGTTGTCAAGGATTCACCACATACTTGCGAGTGTGGATATCCTATGCGATCTGAGGAGATATTAGTGTGACGAATCTCTGGCCAGAGTACATGATGTGATTTAAGAAATGGTTTCTTAGTAGCACATGCGATGTCACTATTTGATCTTCAAGATGCATTGCATAGTTATCGAATCTCAAGCGACTCTCGATATACCAATGGTTGTTGATTCGATCGGGATATTTGGATGAAGGGACCGTACTGTACGCTAACCAAAATCTACTGGTTCTTGTAGGCACTATCAGTGATACCTAGGGAATCATGGGGCGATGTTGCTAGGCGCTCATACCATGATTCGATGGGCAAGTCGGAAATTGTTGTTCCGAGTCACAAGGAGTTGTGAGCTCACGGCTAGCTGTATCCTTGAACCATTGAGGGTCACACAGAGTAATGGATTTTTAATCCCCGTTGAGATAGTTAAATTTAAAGAGTTAAATTTAATGAACAAAGAAGTTGGACATCTTATTTAAGAGTAGAGGAGTAAGATTTCATAAAATGACATAGTGATGGGCATTTTTGGAAACCACTGAATTCGGATTCAGAAAAATTTATCTTGACTTTAAAAGGTGCAGAAATGGTTTCTGTGCACATTGGTGAAATCGGTTTATCAATCGGAGTCACGATAAATTTTATATTAATTTCTGAACATGCGGGCTTTGCTTGTCGGGCCTGAACTTATGACTAATGGGCCCTAAGCTGTTAGTGGCCAACATTATAAATAAGTTATTGCAGTACAGAAATTACACACAACAAGGTCACAATTTTCGAAAACCCTAAGTATTTTTCCTAAAAGGTGGCCGCCCCCTCCCTCTCTCTGTGAGAAAAATCCAGCCTGTGATTTTGAATTACAGTCTGGTTTAATGGATCAAATTCTTTAATCTTTTCGTAGAAAACTTCTGATAGATTTTCTAGTGCAATCTATCAGAGGGATTAAATCTCTGTTCGTGGACCTGATTGAAGAACAGTTCGTCCATCAGTTCCAGGGATATACAACAAGAGCAGAAAAATCTGTTGGTGTCCAAAATCTCGATTAGAGATTAAAGGTAAAAATTTTATAATTGTTATTTAATTTTTACACACACAATTTAATCGTAAGGTTGATACCCATTATGGAATCGTTCCATACAAAATTTTAAACTTCCGCTGCACCGGGTATCAATCATAATTGATCTGATCGCCGTGTTCTCCAAGAGTGGTATCAAAGCCAGGTTGCTCAGATCAAGAGATTAAATTAATCGATTGTACAAAAAAATTTTAGGCCTCGGTTTTTGAAACAAAATAAATATTTTAAAAATAAAAAATTATTTTTTTTCCGGGCAAAAACCCGGGCAGCGATTGGATCGCTGCCCGGGGCAGGGGCAGCGCACGGCGCTGCCCAGGGCAGCGATCGTCGCTGCCCTAGGGGCAGCCGGGCTGCCCGGCCCGAGAACGTCCCGGGCGGCCCGCGGGAAAAATTATTTTTTTTAATTTTTTAAATTAAATTTTAATATGTTAAAATTCTATTTTTGGTCCGATCGAAAATTGTTTTGATTGGTCCACGAGGAGTTAGATCGAATTGTTCGAGTCCGAAAATTTTAAAATTGATTTTTGGATAAATTTGAATTTTTGGAAAATTTTAATATTTTATCCTTTAATTGAATTTTGAAATTAATTATTTTTGGTACAATTGATGATAAGATATGATATTATGGATATATTGAGTAAAATATGATTTTATGTATAAAATTGGATTTTATAGATAAAATATGATTTTATTTGATAAAAAGATAAAATATGATTTTATATGTAAAATAAGATTTTATGTATGAGATATGATTTTATCTTTTTTAAATTTAAATTTCCATTGCATGTTATCCAATAAATTAATTTTGAATTTAATGTTATTGGATAAGGATGATCGATTGCCATGACCAATTTTGTAGGTGTATGTTAGGAATTTGCATTTGTTTTATTGTTGTTGGTTTTATTAATGGGCCTGGTTTATGGCCCAATATGAATGTCATATGTAATAAAAGTGGGCTTGGTTTATGGCCCGTTCCCACCCCTTAAAAATGTATCCCTACTTGTCATTGTTATTTATTGTAAATACATTAGATTTAGTGGGAGATCAAGATTTGAAGATGGAGGTGGGCCCAGCAGACAATAAAGACAGAAGAAATGTAAATTGGAAGCAAATGTAATAGGATTGCATTGCATACTGCATATTACCTAGGATTGGACTAAGACTCGTGATTGGCAACCACGGGTCGATTAGAAATGGAATCGATCATCCTATATAATATGTGATATTATAGTTGTATGCATGTTTTAGACATAATTGTGTGAATCCGGCAAGCATACAAAATTTTTAAAAATGATGAGACAAATTTTTATAATTAAAAATCCCTCATTTTAAATATGATTTAAAATTGATATCAAGATAAATAAAGGAAATTTAAATTTGTTTAAATGTTCCTACCTTCCATCAACGATCAATGTATGAGATGCTACCCGCGGATACGGTCCGGCTCATATTATTGGGGGGGCCCGTTCGTCGAAAAGCTGTACATTGAATCGACACATGTTGTAAGTTGGGTGGAACTCCCATGGGATCGGCTCATATTATTGGGGGATCCACATGGCGACCGTCCATCACAACTTAATATTGATGGGTCATCTTGACATGTCACAATAAACGGCGTCATATTATTGGGCCCTTATTGGACATGAGGTAAAAACATGGAGGTTGCTTTGGAAGCAATTGGGCTCTACCATTTGAAAATTATGGTTGGCTGATATTATTCGGGACCATAAGTTTGTCAATTGGACTCCATGTTCTCACTAAGGAAAACAGTTTTCCGTTTTCACTAGAGGGTAGTGAAATCGTTAAAATAGTGGGAGTGAGATTCATAAAATAAAATTCGCCTATTTTATGTCTTAGTAAATTGCTTAAACAATCACTGATATTTGTCTGTTTCATCTCAGTAATCCACATGTTTCTATTCTCCAATAAAACAAACTTACTGGCGCAAACAATACAGAATGATTCCATAAGTTAAGATTGTCCTAAGTTCGGAAAAGATTTTCTAAGTGTTAGAAAAGGCTTCTCCAAAAACAGCCCCGGCTGATGTAACTGCCGAAAGGTTGGCCGAACTAGAGAAATGGTTGGACCATGATCTCAAGACCAAATGTTACATGCAAAATTGTACAAGTCTAAACAAGTTTGCCATCACTGCAAGAAACCCGGTCATTGGAAACGTAACTGCAAGGAATACCTAGAGCAGTTGCGAACTGCGAAGGGTATGTTCTATATTGAAATAAATGTTTCACTTAACACTACTTCTTGGGTATTGGATACCGGATGTGGATCTCATATTTGCAATGAGTTGCAAATGATGACAAGAAGTCGCAGGCTTAGAATGGGTGAGACCCAGCTGAGGCTCGGAAATGGTTCCAGAGTTGAAGCTAAAGCTGTGGGAGATATTTATTTAATTTTGCAGAACGGTTTTAAGTTACTTTTGAGAGATGTTTTATTTGTTCCGGATTTGATTAAAAACATTATTTCTATTTCTATGCTTGATAGAGATGGTTATTCTTGCAATTTTGTGAATGGGATTTGCAATATTTACAAGAATGAATGTTTGATTGGAAATGGACAACTTGAAAACGATCTATACAACTTAAAACTAAAAGACGTTCCAATAAATTATGTTGATAAACCGGCAACAACAAACAAAAGGAAAATCGATAGCCAAAACCCGGCAAACCTTTGGCACGCTAGGCTAGGTCATATTTCCTCAAGGAGGATGAACAAGCTAGTGGGAGAGGGCATGTTTGATATGTCTGATATTAACTCTCTACCTACTTGTGAATCCTGCCTAAAAGGAAAAATGACTAAATCTCCTTTTAAGGGGAAACCTGAGCGTAGTCAAAATCTGTTGGATTTGATCCATACAGATGTTTGTGGTCCATTTAGAGTTGGGACTCAATATGGCCACACCTACTTCATTACCTTTACTGATGATTATTCAAGGTATGGGTATTTATATTTAATGAAATATAAGTCTGAAGCATTTGAAAAGTTCAAAGAATTCAAGGCTGAAATAGAAAACAAGCTAGGTAAAAGTATTAAAGCACTTCGATCGGATCGAGGTGGAGAATACTTGAGTACCGAGTTTTTGGACTATCTAAAAGAGAATGGGATTCTCTCTCAGTGGACTCCTCCTATGACACCACAGCTTAATGGTGTATCGGAGCGTCGTAATCGAACTTTGTTGGACATGGTTCGATCCATGATGAGCTTCACTGAGCTTCCACCTTCGTTTTGGGGCTATGCGCTTGAAACAGCGGTATTGTTGTTGAACAACGTCCACACTAAAGCAGTGGACAAAACACCATACGAGTTATGGAATGGCAAAGCTCCTAAGTATTCGTACTTAAGGATTTGGGGATGTCCTGCTTACGTGAAGCGGACAGTGGGAGATAAGTTGGATAGTCGATCCAGCTTATGTTATTTTGTAGGGTATCCGAAGAATTCAATCGGATATTTTTTCTATTATCCTGCTGAAACAAAGGTGTTTGTTTCAAGGAATGCCACCTTCTTGGAGAAGGAGTTCTTATTGGATAAGAAAGGCGAGATGATGGAACTCGAAGAAATTCGAGAAGAACCCGAAATACAAAATAACGATCCTACACCTCAGGAACCATTGCTGGACACGCCTGTACCTAGAAGATCCGAGAGGACTTCTAGGCCTCCTATTCGATATGGTCTTCTTCTTGAAGGGGATCAAGATGAACCCGATGTTGGATGTGATCTAAGAAACTTCAAGGAAGCAATTTCTGATGCGGATTCAAATTTATGGCTTGAAGCTATGCAGTCGGAAATAGATTCGATGCATACAAACCAAGTTTGGTCTTTAGTAGATCCTCCCGATGGAATTGTTCCAATAGGGTGTAAATGGATCTACAAGAGAAAGCTTGGGCCTGATGGTAAGGTATTGACCTACAAGGCACGATTGGTGGCAAAAGGTTATACTCAAAGACAAGGAGTTGACTATGATGAAACCTTTTCACCAGTTGCAATGTTGAAGTCCATAAGAATCCTTATTGCCATAGCTGCATGGTATGACTATGAGATATGGCAAATGGATGTGAAGACTGCGTTTCTTAATGGAGACATTAAGGAAGAAATCTATATGAAGCAGCCTGAGGGGTACACATCCATGGGAAGCGAGCATAAGGTATGCAAGCTTCAGAGATCAATTTATGGTCTAAAACAAGCATCAAGAAGTTGGAACCAGAAATTTGATGAAACAATAAAAGATTTTGGTTTCATCAAGAATCCGGAGGAACCATGCGTGTACAAGAAAGTAGTTAAGGATGCTGTGACATTCTTAGTACTTTATGTTGATGACATCTTACTCGTTGGGAATGATGTAGGGATGTTGCAGTCAACAAAGATATGGTTATCAGGTAGATTCTCGATGAAGGATTTGGGTGAGGCATCCTATATTGTAAGGATACAGATCTATAGAGATAGATCTAAGAGAATGATAGGACTCACTCAATCAACCTACATCGACACCATATTGAAACGGTTTTCAATGGATAGGTCCAAGAGAGGACATCTACCCATGTGTCATGGAGTTTCTCTATCCAAGTCTATGTGTCCCAAGACTGATGAAGAGATAGAGAAAATGACACATGTACCATATGCGTCAGCCATAGGTATTATCATGTATGGGATGATATCTACCAGACCGGATGTAGCATTTGCTCTGAGTGTCACGAGCAGATATCAAGCTAATCCCGGTCAAATGCATTGGAAAGCCGTGAAGGACATTCTTAAGTACTTATGAAGGACTAAGAATATGTTCATGGTATATGGAGGAAGAGAACTAAAATTGGAAGGCTATACCGACTCTAGCTTCCAAAGTGACGTGGATGACTCGAAGTCAACCTCTGGATTTGTGTTCATGCTCAATGGCGGTGCTGTCTCTTGGAAGAGTTCCAAGCAGGACACCACAGCGGATTCCACCACTGAAGCTGAATACATTGCAGCATCAGCTGCTGCTAAAGAGGCCGTTTGGATGAGGAATTTCGTCCAAGAGTTGGGCGTCATTCCTGAAGTTGTTGGTCCAGTCCCGGTGTACTGTGACAACACGGTGCCGTTGCTCAGGCAAAGGAACCAAGGTCTCATCAAAGATCCAAACACGTACTGAGGAAATACCACATCATCCGGGAGATTGTGGAAAGAGGAGACATCACTGTCGAAAGAGTGGCCTCTGCAGACAATATCGCTGATCCACTTACTAAGCCCTTGCCAGGACCATTATTTGACAAACATCGCGAAGCAATGGGTCTACGTAGTATGACTAGTTGGCTTTAGGGCAAGTGGGAGATTGAAAGAGTGGGTGCCCAGTGAGCCAACTTGCGGCTAAGGGCTTTGATGACTCTTTGTATAAACAATCTTTTGTTTAATATAATTTACACTTTTATTAATGGCAATGACTTTGTCTTTCTTCATATTGTTATATTGTGATATACTATTGTTGCTTTGATAAAGACCTTGAATATACTATAGTGTATGTAAGATGTGGTAGAACATGGAGATGTCTATCATGAAACACATCTTATAGTCACTGTATATTCTAAACTGTTCCTAGTCGATTGAGCCGTCCGATAATAAGGATAAGGATCGCTCGAGCTTGAGACTAGCATTTGCGATGCAGAGTACCACGTTTCATTGGTAAGGAACATAGAGATGTTCGAAGCATGCAAATGGATATTCATATGATGAATGATCGAACTACCCTATCCGGACTTTCCAAGTGGTTATCACTTATCGAGTGGATAAAGTCCGCGGTTTTGGTTGTACACCATTAGTCCTTACTACTTGAGACATCATTGAGACTCTATATGCTAGTACTGTGCTTTGACTCGTTTACCGACTCTATTGGGGTCATCAGGTGTCGGGATTGGGTACAATTACAACACATATAGGAGTCGATGCTTTGTTGTCAAGGATTCACCACATACTTGCGAGTGTGGATATCCTATGCGATCTGAGGAGATATTAGTGTGACGAATCTCTGGCCAGAGTACATGATGTGATTTAAGAAATGGTTTCTTAGTAGCACATGCGATGTCACTATTTGATCTTCAAGATGCATTGCATAGTTATTGAATCTCGAGCGACTCTCGATATACCAATGGTTGTTGATTCGATCGGGATATTTGGATGAAGGGACCGTACTGTACGCTAACCAAAATCTACTGGTTCTTGTAGGCACTATCTGTGATACCTAGGGAATCATGGGGCGATGTTGCTAGGCGCTCATACCATGATTCGATGGGCAAGTCGGAAATTATTGTTCCGAGTCACAAGGAGTTGTGAGCCCACGGCTAGCTGTATCCCTGAACCATTGAGGGTCACACAGAGTAATGGATTTTTAATCCCCGTTGAGATAGTTAAATTTAAAGAGTTAAATTTAATGAACAAAGAAGTTGGACTTCTTATTTAAGAGTAGAGGAGTAAGATTTCCTAAAATGACATAGTGATGGGCATTTTTGGAAACCACTGAATTCGGATTCAGAAAAATTTATCTTGACTCTAAAAGGTGCAGAAATGGTTTCTGTGCACATTGGTGAAATCGGTTTATCAATCGGAGTCACGATGAATTTTATATTAATTTCTGAACATGCGGGCTTTGCTTGTCGGGCCTGAACTTATGACTAATGGGCCCTAAGCTGTTAGTGGCCTACATTATAAATAAGTTATTGCAGTACAGAAATTACACACAACAAGGTCACAATTTTCGAAAACCCTAAGTATTTTTCCTAAAAGGTGGCCGCCCCCTCCCTCTCTCTGTGAGAAAAATCCAGCCTGTGATTTTGAATTACAGTCTGGTTTAACGGATCAAATTCGTTAATCTCTTCGTAGAAAACTTCTGATAGATTTTCTAGTGCAATCTATCAGAGGGATTAAATCTCTGTTCATGGACCTGATTGAAGAACAGTTCGTCCATCAGTTCCAGGGATATACAACAAGAGCAGAGAAATCTGTTGGTGTCCAAAATCTCGATTCGAGATTGAAGGTAAAAATTTTATAATTGTTATTTAATTTTTACACACACAATTTAATCGTAAGGTTGATACCCATTATGGAATCGTTCCATACAAAATTTTAAACTTCCGCTGCACCGGGTATCAATCATAATTGATCTGATCGCCGCGTTCTCCAACAAAATTAAGACAACAGTTATAAACCGTGGTCAAAGAGTGTGCACGACAATAGATATTTACTGTTGCATATTCGTTGTCATATGTTGGAATGAACAACGGATATAAACCGTTGTCAAAATTATAACATACAAAAACACATAAAAGTACAACGGTTTTTTGACCCCTACGACAACGGATTTTATCCGTTGTCGTTTTCTTTTTCTTGTAGTGTTTTTGCTGCATTAGCGCATGCATGTTTTTATAAATATTGGACTGAATCCCGTGACATGCGAGTCATGATAGTTTCCATCGGTGATGAGTTACTCCTTATTGATTTGTGTATGGGGAGGCTCAGCCCTGGTTTTCTATCACTAGGAGCGACCACGACAGTGGAGTAGATGCTATAGTTGATGGGTGAATATATGAGAACCCCCGCGGACTAGCTATCTGGCATGGTGTTGTATATTCCTGGTGCCCTGAGCAGACTGTTTTACCTTGTTTTAAAGTCACTTATGTGCTTCATATATTTTATATATCATTGCTTCCGTATTGAGCATAGTCGCTCACGTCTAGTGTTTTCTGTATGTCTGGAGACCCCATTTGACGGGGCAGGTTTAGGTGCAGGTAGTACGCCCAGTGTAAGGCCCGAGATTATTTGATTTAATCCGTGATTATTTAATTTTAATCCAAGAATATTTAATTTGAGAATTTTTAGAGTTAAGATTTAAATTCTAATATTCTTAAGTTATTTAGTATTGAAATTGAATGAAAAAAAGGGTCGAGGACTATTTTGCAAATAATGAAGTTTGGAAGGGCCAAATTGCAATTTCTTGAGATTAGTGAATGAAACATGGCCTTATTTTATTTCATACGTGTATATGCATGTATTTGGATCAGATTGTTTGGATTTTCTTCAGCCAAGTCGAGAGATCAGCTCCCAAATCATTTTCTTCATTTTCAATCCTTCCTATCTTTTGATCCGATTGTTCGAATTTAATTTCGAGCATAGTTCCGGAATCCCTGCGACGAGAGCTATGATTTGGTGTAAGTATTCTTTTGTTTCCAGCATGTTTCAAAATCATAATATTGATGAAATCAGATTATGAGCATGAATATGTGTTCTTGAGCTTTTATAATTTTTATAATCGAAACCGGATCAAAGAACGAACAACGTTTGTATTTGATATGATTTCCAGCATGTAATTCGAAGTTTGTAGCTGCTGATATGTTGGTTTATGATGATATTTTGCTGATATATCATGGATATGAGATTAGCTATGAATTCGACATCGTTTTGGTTACCGATTTTCAATCGTTACGCCGTCGGTTTATGAATTGAAACTGTTTTGATATCTTGATGATTGAGATGACTTTGAAGTGAGTTGTTGCTGATAATATTAGTTTAAATATACTTCATTTTAGAATTAATAAGAGCTTAATCGACTCCAGAGTCCGCCTTCGAACCAAAGAAGAAGTTGAGTTATGCGTGAAGTTGATTTGATATGGACGATTGAATTATGAGGTTGAATAGATTATGATATATGTGTTCTTGATAATATATTTTAGATTTGAAGCCTTCAAGAACCGATAAGAAACAAGAAGGTATAAGATGACATCGATTGAAAAGGGATATGATACTCAAGATCGATGATTTCTTGAGTATTCCCAAAGAAAATCAAATACTTGTTGATATGTTCTTGTTTTAGAACTATAATTGTTGATCCATCAAAAGTAGTGGATCTTTGATTATATTGATTATTTTTGATGTTGTATCAAAGATGAAATACCGAGAAAAGATCCATCCAAGGTTTATAGATAAATTTTGAGGCCTTGAGCGGCTCTAAAACCTCTATCCAAGATTGATACGAGTCCTGAGCGCTTGGAGAGGCTATAAATCTCAAATCCAAGATTGTGCACGAATCTTGAGGCCTGGAGCGGATGTAAAACTCAACGAAGGAAATTAGTTTATGAGTTATGCTATTTATTCTTTATATCTTGAAGTTGATATACGTGATATTGCATGTTTATGTCTTTTATACTGAGATCCTATTCTCACAGGATGTTTCCGGCTGTTTTCTTGTTTTTTATGTGTGCATGGCAACAGATGGGGCAGGAGCTGGCCAAAGTCGACGTGGGTAGCTCATGAGGGAAGATTAGACGTGGAATCGGGTTGTTTATAGCTGAAACGATGTACATAAGTCCTAGAAAGCATGTTAGAAAACACTTGAGTTGTTGTTCTTGAAGTATTTGGTGAACACCTTGTGTTGTGTAATGCTTTTGTTGGATTCCAAACCTCTATTTAGATGTATCAACTACTTGTAAACATGTTTAGATCTTGTTTTGTGTATATATACATGTTTTGGGATTGAATATGATGGATCGGATTGGTTTGAAGGATCAAGTTTTGAGCTGCAAAAACAGAGCAAGAATCTGCCGAGGGCAGCGCCTGAGCTGTAGAAAACAGAAGCTCGAGCACAACCCCATTTCTTCCAACCCAAAGGTTGGAAATTTTGGGGCGCCCGAGCGGCAGAAAAGTGCCGCTCGAGTGCACCCCACTTTGAATAAAAAAAAATTCTTGTTTTAATTACTTCTGATCCTTGGTCCATTAATCATGTTCATTTACTAATTGCCCTAAGAATGAGATTAACAACCCGAGGCCTCACAACAAGTGGTATCAGAGCGAAGTTAGTTCTTGGACTTAGTTAGATGAGCGGGGTAGATCGAGTCCTTCTGATTGATTTATTGATTCTTAAAGCATGTTGATGATTTGAACTGTTTTATCGCTTTAAGAACTATATGCTTATCTGATTATTAAAATTGATTGGAAGTTTGTATTGACTAAGAATGAATCAGAACTCGATCTCGTGAGAAGGCATGAAAATGCTAATCAGATGAGGACTGAAACAAACTTTTTATACTTGAGATCGTTTTGTGTACTAATCTGTTTGATAATCAGATATGCCTCAAAGACCGATTACCAGATAGACAGGCACAGTTCCTCAACAAGAACAAGGAGTTGTAGAACCACTAGTGCCACCGGAAACAGAAATTCCTAGAACTGAATCGGGTAGTACTTCCAGAGATATGAGTGATATGACTGTTACTTCAATGGAAACTTTGTTAAAAATATTTCAGTCCTTTAAACCGCCAACATTTGACGGGGCAGGTTCAGGTGCAGGTAGTAGGCCTAGTGTAAGGCCCGGGATTATTTGATTTAATCCGTGATTATTTAATTTTAATCCAAGAATATTTAATTTGAGAATTTTTAGAGTTAAGATTTATATTCTAATATTCATAAGTTATTTAGTATTGAAATTGAATTAAAAAGAGGGTCGAGGACTATTTTGCAAATAATGAAGTTTGGAAGGGCCAAATTGCAATTTCTTGAGATTAGTGAATGAAACATGGCCTTATTTTCTTTCATACATGTATATGCATGTATTTGGATCAGATTGTTTGGATTTTCTTCAGCCAAGTCGAGATATCAACTCCCAAATCATTTTCTTCATTTTCAATCCTTCCTATCTTTTGATCCGATTGTTCGAATTTAATTTCGAGCATAGTTCCGGAATCCCTGCGATGAGAGCTACGATTTGGTGTAAGTATTCTTTTGTTTCCAGCATGTTTCAAAATCAGAATATTGAAGAAATCAGATTATGAGCATGAATATGTGTTCTTGAGCTTTTATAATTTTTATAATCGAAACCGGATCAAAGAACGAACAACGTTTGTATTTGATATGATTTCCAGCATGTAATTTGAAGTTTGTAGCTGCTGATATGTTGGTTTATGATGATATTTTTCTGATATATCATGGATATGAGATTAGTTATGAATTCGACATCGTTTTGGTTACCGATTTTCAGTCGTTACGCCGTCGGTTTATGAATTGAAACTGTTTTGATATCTTGATGATTGAGATGACTTTGAAGTGAGTTGTTGCTGATAATATTAGTTTAAATATACTTCCTTTTAGAATTAATAAGAGCTTAATCGACTCCAGAGTCCGCCTTCGAACCAAAGAAGAAGTTGAGCTATGCTTGAAGTTGATTTGATATGGACGATTGAATTGTGAGGTTGAATAGATTATGATATATGTGTTCTTGATAATATATTTTAGATTTGAAGCCTTCAAGAACCGAGAAGAAACAAGAAGGTATAAGATGACATCGATTGAAAAGGGATATGATACTCAAGATCGATGATTTCTTGAGTATTCCCGAAGAAAATCAAATACTTGTTGTTTATATGTTCTTGTTTTAGAACTATAATTGTTGATCCATCACAAGTAGTGGATCTTTGATTATATTGATTATTTTTGACGTTGTATCGAAGATGAACTATCGAGAAAAGATCCCTCCAAGGTTTATAGATAAATTTTGAGGCCTTGAGCGGCTCTAAAACCTCTATCCAAGATTGATACGAGTCTTGAGCGCTTGGAGAGGCTATAAATCTCAAATCCAAGATTGTGCACGAATCTTGAGGCCTAGAGCGGATGTAAAACTCAACGAAGGAAATTAGTTTATGAGTTATGCTATTTATTATTTATATCTCGAAGTTGATATACGTGATATTGCATGTTTATGTCTTTTATATTGAGATCTTATTCTCACCGGATGTTTCCGGCAGTTTTCTTGTTTTTTATGTGTGCATGGCAACAGATGGGGCAGGAGCTGGCCAAAGTCGACGTGGGTAGCTCATGAGGGAAGATTAGACGTGGAATCGGGTTGTTTATAGCAGAAACGATGTACATAAGTCCTAGCAAGAATGTTAGAAAACACTTGAGTTGTTGTTCTTGAAGTATTTGGTGAACACCTTGTGTTGTGTAATGCTTTTGTTGGATTCCAAACCTCTATTTAGATGTATCAACTACTTGTAAACATGTTTTGATCTTGTTTTGTGTATATATACATGTTTTGGGATTGAATATGATGGATCGGATTGGTTTGAAGGATCAAGTTTTGAGCTGCAAAAACAGAGCAAGAATCTGCCGAGGGCAGCGCCTGAGCTGCAGAAAACAGAAGCTCGAGCACAACCCCATTTCTTCCAACCCGAAGGTTGGACATTTTGGGGCGCCCGAGCGGCAGAAAAGTGACGCTCGAGCGCACCCCACTTTGAATAAAAAAAAATTCTTGTTTTAATTACTTCTGATCCTTGGTCCATTAATCATGTTTATTTACTAATTGCCCTAAGAATGAGATTAACAACCCGAGGCCTCACAACAAGTGGTATCAGAGCGAAGTTAGTTCTTGGACTTAGTTAGATGAGCGGGGTAGATCGAGTCCTTCTGATTGATTTATTGATTCTTAAAGCATGTTGATGATTTGAACTGTTTTATCGCTTTAAGAACTATATGCTTATCTGGTTATTAAAATTGATTGGAAGTTTGTATTGACTGAGAATGAATCAGAACTCGATCTCGTGAGAAGGCATGAAAATGCTAATCAGATGAGGACTGAAACAGACTTTTTATACTTGAGATCGTATTGTGTACTAATCTGTTTGATAATCAGATATGCCTCAAAGACCGATTACCAGACAGACAGGAACAATTCCTCAACCAGAACAAGGAGTTGTAGAACCACTAGTGCCACAGGAAATAGAAATTCCTAGAACTGAATCGGGTAGTACTTCCAGAGATATGAGTGATATGACTGTTACTTCAATGGAAACTCTGTTCAAAAGATTTCAGTCCTTTAAACCGCCAACATTGGAGGGAACTGAAAATTCTGTATAGTGTGAGAGTATGTTAGAAGATATAAAATAGTTGTTTGAATCCCTCGATTATGCAGATGATCATCGAGTCAGACTTGTTGTTAATCAACTACATGATGTTGCCAAAGGTTGGTGGATAGCAACAAAGAAAGCATTGGAGAATCGAGGTACGATCATTACCTGGTCTGTTTTTAAGATTGATTTTTATCAACGATTCTTCCCAGTATAATATAGGAAGGAAAAAGGAGCCGAATTTTCTAGTTTGTAGCAAGGGCAATTGAACATCGAAGAATATGTTGCCAAGTTCACGAGTCTGTTGAAATTTGTGAAAGAGTAGGTGCCCGGTGAGCCAACTTGTGGCTAAGGGCTTTGATGACTCTTTGTATAAACAATATTTTGTTTAATATAATTTACACTTTTATTAATGGCAATGACTTTATCTTTCTTCATATTGTTATATTGTGATATACTATTGTTGTTTTGATAAAGACCTTGAATATACTATAGTGTATGTAAGATGTGGTAGAACATGGGGATGTTTATCATGAAACACATCTTATAGTCACTGTATATTCTAAACTGTTCCTAGTCGATTGAGCCGTCCGATAATAAGGATAAGGATCGCTCAAGTTTGAGACTAGCATTTGCGATGCAGAGTACCACGTTTCATTGGTAAGGAACATAGAGATGTTCGAAGCATGCAAATGGATATTCATATGATGAATGATCGAACTACCCTATCCGGACTTTCCAAGTGGTTATCACTTATCGAGTGGATAAAGTCCGCGGTTTTGGTTGTACACCATTAGTCCTTACTACTTGAAACATCATTGAGACTCTATATGCTAGTACTGTGCTTTGACTCGTTTACCGACTCTATTGGGGTCATCAGGTATCGGGATTGGGTACAGTTACAACACATATAGGAGTCGATGCTTTGTTGTCAAGGATTCACCACATACTTGCGAGTGTGGATATCCTATGCGATCTGAGGAGATATTAGTGTGACGAATCTCTGGCCAGAGTACATGATGTGTTTTAAGAAATGGTTTCTTAGTAACACATGCGATGTCACTATTTGATCTTCAAGATGTATTGCATAGTTATCGAATCTCGAACGACTCTCGATTTACCAATGGTTGTTGATTCGATCGGGATATATGGATGAAGGGACCGTACTGTACGCTAACCAAAATCTATTGGTTCTTGCAGGCACTATCAGTGATACCTAGGGAATCATGGGGCGATGTTGCTAGGCGCTCATACCATGATTCGATGGGCAAGTTGGAAATTATTGTTCCGAGTCACAAGGAGTTGTGAGCCCACGGCTAGTTGTATCCCTGAACCATTGAGGGTCACACAGAGTAATGGATTTTTAATCCCCGTTGAGATAGTTAAATTTAAAGATTTAAATTTAATGAACAAAGAAGTTGGACTTCTTATTTAAGAGTAGAGGAGTAAGATTTCCTAAAATGACATAGGGATGTGCATTTTTGGAAATCACTGAATTCGGATTCAGAAAAATTTATCTTGACTTTAAAAGGTGCAGAAATGGTTTCTGTGCACATTGGTGAAATCAGTTTATCAATCGGAGTCATGATGAATTTTATATTAATTTCTGAACATGCGGGCTTTGCTTGTCGGGCTTGAACTTATGACTAATGGGCCCTAAGCTGTTAGCGGCCTACATTATAAATAAGTTATTGCAGTACAGAAATTAGACACAATAGGTCACAATTTTCGAAAACCTAGTTATTTTCTCTCTAAAGTGGCCGCCCCTCCTCCCTCTCTACTCGGGAAAAATCCAGTCTGTGAATTTTGAATTACAGTCTGGTTTAACGGATCAAATTCGTTAATTCTCTTCGTAGAAACTTCTGATAGATTTTCTAGTGCAATCTATCAGAGGGATTAATTATCCGTTCGTGGACCTGATTGAAGAACAGTTCGTCCATCAGTTCCAGGGATATACAACAAGAGCAGAGCAATCTATTGGTGTCCATAATCTCGATTCGAGATTGGAGGTAAAAATTTATAATTGTTATTTAATTTTTACACACACAATATAATCGTTAAGTTTTGATACCCATTATGGAATCGTTCCATATAAAATTTTTAAACTTCCGCTGCACCGGGTATCAATTCTGATTGATCTGATCGCCGCGTTCTCCAACAGTGGTATCAGGGCGCTGCCCTAGGGGCAGCCGGGCTGCCCGGCCCGAGCCCCTTTGATTTTTGGTCCGATCGAAAATTGTTTTTGATTGGTCCACGAGGCGTCGGATCGAATTGTTCAAGTCCGAAAATTTTAAAATTGATTTTTGGATAAATTTGAATTTTTTGAAAATTTAAATATTTTATCCGTTAAATTGATTTTTGAAATTAATTATTTTTGGTACAATTGATGATAAGATATGATCTTATGGATATATTGAGTAAAATATGATTTTATGTATAAAATTGGATTTTATAGATAAAATATGATTTTATTTGATAAAAAGATAAAATATGATTTTGTATGTAAAATAAGATTTTATATATGAAATATGATTTTATCCTTTTAAATTTAAATTGCCATTGCATGTTATCCAATAAATTAATTTTGAATTAAATGTTATTGGATAAGGATGATCGATTGCCATGACCAATTTTGTAGGTGTATGTTAGGAATTTACATTTGTTTTTATTGTTATTGGATTTATTAATGGGCCTGGTTTATGGCCCAATATGAATTGTCATATGTAATAAAAGTGGGCTTGGTTTATGGCCCGTTCCCACCCCTTAAAATGTATCCCCTACTTGTCATTGTTATTTATTGTAAATACATTAGATTTAGTGGGAGATGAAGATTTGAAGACGGAGGTGGGCCCAGCAGACAATAAAGACAGAAGAAATGTAAATTGGAAGCACAATGTAATATGATTGCATTGCATACTGCATATTACCTAGGATTGGACTAAGACTCGTGATTGGCAACCACAGATCGATTAGAAATGGAATCGATCATCCTATATAGTATGTGATATTATTGTTGTATGCATGTTTTAGACAAAATTGTGTGAATCCGGCAAGCATACAAAATTTTAAAAATGATGAGACAAATTTTCAAAATTAAAATTCCTCATTTTAAATATGATTTAAAATTGATATCAAGATAAATAAAGGAAATTTAAATTTGTTTAAATGTTCCTACCTTCCATCAACGATCAATGTATGAGATGCTACCCGCGGATACGGTCCGGCTCATATTATTGGGGGGGCCCGTTCGTCGGAAAGCTGTACATTAGATCGACACATGTTGTAAGTTGGGTGGAACTCCCATGGGATCGGCTCATATTATTGGGGGATCCACATGGCGACCGTCCATCACAACTTAATATTGATGGGTCATCTTGACATGTCACAATAAACGGCGTCATATTATTGGGCCCTTATTGGACATGAGGTAAAAACGTGGAGGTTGCTTTGGAAGCAATTGGGCTCTACCTTTTGAAAATTATGATTGGCTGATATTATTCGGGACCATAGTTTGTCAATTGGACTCCATGTTTTCACTAAGGAAAACAATTTTCCGTTTTCACTAGAGGGTAGTGAAATCGTTAAAATAGTGGGAGTGAGATTCATAAAATAAATTTTGCCTATTTTATGTCTTAGTAAATTACTTAAACAATCACTGATATTTGTCTGTTTCTTTTCAGTATTTCATAAAGATGAATTCGCGTAATCCACTTTTCTCGATCCTCGAACAAAATAAATTGACTGGCGCAAACTATACGGAATGGTTCCGTAAGTTGAAGATTGTCTTGACTTCGGAGAAGATGCTCTACGTGTTAGAAAAATCTCCTCCGAAGGAAGCACCAGCTGACATAAGTCCGGAAGAGTTAGCCAAACTTGATACATGGTGGGACCATGATATCAAGGCCAAATGCTATATGCAAGCCTTGATGTCTGATGAACTCCAGAGGCGATTTGAGGACACCGTGAATGCTGCTGACATTCACGTACAACTCAAGGAACTTTTTGGGGCTCAATCGAGGGCTGTAAGGTTCGCTACTGTAAAGGAGCTAATGACGTGTCACATGCGTGAAGGGACTTCGGTCCGTGATCATGGGGTACGAGTGATTTGGCTCATACAGAAGTTAGTAACCCTTGATTTGGTGTTGGAGCATGAACTCAACGTGGACTTACTACTTCTATCTCTTCCTTCTTCGTTTGACGGATTTGTGGTGAATTTCAATATGAACAAGATAGAGGCCTCCCTTGAAGAGATGGTCAATATGCTTGTGACATATGAATCCACTTTAAAGAAGGATAAACCGGCTTTCTTGGTGGGCTCCTCTTCTTCTGCTAAGAAGGGGCCAAGTACAAAGGGTAAGAAACATTCTGCCCCACCCAAGAAAATCGAACCAGAGAAGAAGTACAAGACAAAGGCTTCAAACATGGAAAAGTCCAAGGATGTTTGCCATTACTGCAAGAAGCCCGGTCATTGGAAGCGTAACTGCAAGGAATATCTAGAGCAGTTGCGAACTGCGAAGGGTATGTTCTATATTGAAATAAATGTTTCACTTAATACTACTTCTTGGGTATTGGATACCGGATGTGGATCTCACATTTGCAATGATTTGCAGGTGATGACAAGAAGTCGCAGGCTTAGAATGGGTGAGACCCAGCTGAGGCTCGGAAATGGTTCCAGAGTTGAAGCTAAAGCTGTGGGAGATATTTATTTAATTTTGCAGAACGGTTTTAAGTTACTTTTGAGAGATGTTTTATTTGTTCCGGATTTGATTAAAAACATTATTTCTGTTTCTATGCTTGATAGAGATGGTTATTCTTGCAATTTTGTGAATGGGATTTGCAATATTTACAAGAATGAATGTTTGATTGGAAATGGACAACTTGAAAATGATCTATATAACTTAAAACTAAAAGGCGTTCCAATAAATTATGTTGATAAACCGGCAACAACAAACAAAATGAAAATCGATAGCCAAAACCCGGCAAACCTTTGGCATGCTAGGCTAGGTCATATTTCCTCAAGGAGGATGAACAAGCTAGTGGGAGAGGGCATGTTTGATATGTCTGATATTAACTCTCTACCTACTTGTGAATCCTGCCTGAAAGGAAAAATGACTAAATCTCCTTTTATGGGGAAACCTGAGCGTAGTCAAAATCTGTTGGATTTGATCCATACAGATGTTTGTGGTCCATTTAGAGTTGGTACTCAATATGGCCACACCTACTTCATTACCTTTACTGATGATTATTCTAGGTATGGGTATTTATATTTAATGAAATATAAGTCTGAAGCATTTGAAAAGTTCAATGAATTCAAGGCTGAAGTAGAAAACAAGCTAGGTAAAAGTATTAAAGCACTTCGATCGGATCGAGGTGGAGAATACTTAAGTACCGAGTTTTTGGACTATCTGAAAGAGAATGGGATTCTCTCTCAGTGGACTCCTCCTATGACACCACAGCTGAATGGTGTATCGGAGCGTCGTAATCGAACTTTGTTGGACATGGTTCGATCCATGATGAGCTTCACTGAGCTTCCACCTTCGTTTTGGGGCTATGCGCTTGAAACGGCGGTATTGTTGTTGAACAACATCCACACTAAAGCAGTGGACAAAACACCATACGAGTTATGGAATGGCAAAGCTCCTAAGTATTCGTACTTGAGGATTTGGGGATGTCCTGCTTATGTGAAGCAGACAGTGGGAGATAAGTTGGATAGTCGATCCACCTTATGTTATTTTGTAGGGTATCCGAAGAATTCAATCGGATATTATTTCTATTATCCTGCTAAAACAAAGGTGTTTGTTTCAAGGAATGCCACCTTCTTGGAGAAGGAGTTCTTATTGGATAAGAAAGGCGAGATGATGGAACTCGAAGAAATTCGAGAAGAACCCGAAATACAAAATAACGATCCTACACCTCAGGAACCATTGATAGACATTCCTGTACCTAGATGATCCGAGAGGACTTCTATACCTCCTATTCGATATGGTCTTCATCTTGAAGGGGATCAAGATGAACCCGATGTTGGATGTGATCCAAGAAACTTCAAGGAAGCAATTTCTGATGCGGATTCAAATTTATGGCTTGAAGCTATGCAGTCGGAAATAGATTCGATGCATACAAACCAAGTTTGGTCTTTAGTAGATCCTCCCAATGGAATTGTTCCAATAGGGTGTAAATGGATCTACAAGAGAAAGCTTGGGCCTGATGGTAAGGTATTGACCTACAAGGCGCGATTGGTGGCGAAAGGTTATACTCAAAGACAAGGAGTTGACTATGATGAAACCTTTTCACCAGTTGCAATGTTCAAGTCCATAAGAATCCTTATTGCCATAGCTGCTTGGTATGACTATGAGATATGGCAAATGGATGTGAAGACTGCTTTTCTTAATGGAGACATTAAGGAAGAAATCTATATGAAGCAGCCTGAGGGGTACACATCCATGGGAAGCAAGCATAAGGTATGCAAGCTTCAGAGATCAATTTATGGTCTAAAACAAGCATCAAGAAGTTGGAACCAGAAATTTGATGAAACAATAAAGGATTTTGGTTTCATCAAGAACCCGGAGGAACCATGCGTGTACAAGAAAGTAGTTAAGGATGTTGTGACATTCTTAGTACTTTATGTTGATGACATCCTACTCATTGGGAATGACGTAGGGATGTTGCAGTCAACAAAGATATGGTTATCAGGTAGATTCTCGATGAAGGATTTGGGTGAGGCATCCTATATTCTAGGGATACAGATCTATAGAGATAGATCTAAGAGAATGATAGGACTCACTCAATCAACCTACATCGACACCATATTGAAACGGTTTTCAATGGATGGGTCCAAGAGAGGACATCTACCCATGTGTCATGGAGTTTCTCTATCCAAGTCTATGTGTCCCAAGACTGATGAAGAGATAGAGAAAATGACACATGTACCATATGCGTCAGCCATTGGTAGTATCATGTATGGGATGATATCTACCAGATCGGATGTAGCTTTTGCTCTGAGTGTCACGAGCAGATATCAAGATAATCCCAGTCAAATGCATTGGAAAGCCGTGAAGGATATTCTTAAGTACTTACGAAGGACTAAGAATATGTTCATGGTATATGGAGGAAGAGAACTAAAATTGGAAGGCTATACCGACTCTAGCTTCCAAAGTGACGTGGATGACTCGAAGTCAACCTCTGGATTTGTGTTCATGCTCAATGGTGGTGCTGTCTCTTGGAAGAGTTCCAAGCAGGACACCACAGCGTATTCCACCACTGAGGCAGAATACATTGCAGCATCAGCTGCTGCTAAAGAGGCCGTTTGGATGAGGAATTACGTCCAAGAGTTGGGCGTCATTCCTGAAGTTGTTGGTCCAGTCCCGGTGTACTGTGACAACGCGGGTGCCGTTGCTCAGGCAAAGGAACCAAGGTCTCATCAAAGATCCAAACACGTACTGAGGAAATACCACATCATCCGGGAGATTGTGGAAAGAGGAGACATCACTGTCGAAAGAGTGGCCTCTGCAGACAATATCGCTAATCCACTTACTAAGCCCTTGCTAGGACCATTATTTGACAAACATCGCGAAGCAATGGGTCTACGTAGTATGACTAGTTGGCTTTAGGGCAAGTGGGAGATTGAAAGAGTAGGTGCCCGGTGAGCCAACTTGTGGCTAAGGGCTTTGATGACTCTTTGTATAAACAATCTTTTGTTTAATATAATTTACACTTTTATTAATTGCAATGACTTTATCTTTCTTCATATTGTTATATTGTGATATACTATTGTTATTTTGATAAAGACCTTGAATATACTATAGTGTATGTAAGATGTGGTAGAACATGGGGATGTCTATCATGAAACACATCTTATAGTCACTGTATATTCTAAACTGTTCCTAGTCGATTGAGCCGTCCGATAATAAGGATAAGGATCGCTCAAGTTTGAGACTAGCATTTGCGATGCAGAGTACCACGTTTCATTGGTAAGGAACATAGAGATGTTCGAAGCATGCAAATGGATATTCATATGATGAATGATCGAACTACCCTATCCGGACTTTCCAAGTGGTTATCACTTATCGAGTGGATAAAGTCCGCGATTTTGGTTGTACACCATTAGTCCTTACTACTTGAAACATCATTGAGACTTTATATGCTAGTACTGTGCTTTGACTCATTTACCGACTCTATTGGGGTCATCAGGTGTCGGGATTGGGTACAGTTACAACACATATAGGTGTCGATGCTTTGTTGTCAAGGATTCACCACATACTTGCGAGTGTGGATATCCTATGCGATCTGAGGAGATATTAGTGTGACGAATCTCTGGCCAGAGTACATGATGTGTTTTAAGAAATGGTTTCTTAGTAACACATGCGATGTCACTATTTGATCTTCAAGATGTATTGCATAGTTATCGAATCTCGAACGACTCTCGATTTACCAATGGTTGTTGATTCGATGGGATATATGGATGAAGGGACCGTACTGTACGCTAACCAAAATCTATTGGTTCTTGCAGGCACTATCAGTGATACCTAGGGAATCATGGGGCGATGTTGCTAGGCGCTCTTACCATGATTCGATGGGCAAGTCGGAAATTTTTGTTCCGAGTCACAAGGAGTTGTGAGCCCACGGCTAGCTGTATCCCTGAACCATTGAGGGTCACACAGAGTAATGGATTTTTAATCCCCGTTGAGATAGTTAAATTTAAAGAGTTAAATTTAATGAACAAAGAAGTTGAACTTCTTATTTAAGAGTAGAGGAGTAAGATTTCCTAAAATGACATAGGGATGGGCATTTTTGGAAATCACTGAATTCGGATTCAGAAAAATTTATCTTGACTTTAAAAGGTGCAGAAATGGTTTCTGTGCACATTGGTGAAATCGGTTTATCAATCGGAGTCATGATGAATTTTATATTAATTTCTGAACATGCGGGCTTTGCTTGTCGGGCTTGAACTTATGACTAATGGGCCCTAAGCTGTTAGCGGCCTACATTATAAATAAGTTATTGCAGTACAGAAATTAGACACAACAGGTCATAATTTTCGAAAACCTAGTTATTTTCTCTCTAAAGTGGCCGCCCTCCCTCCCTCTCTACTCGGGAAAAATTCAGTCTGGTTTAACGGATCAAATTCGTTAATTCTCTTCGTAGAAACTTCTGATAGATTTTCTAGTGCAATCTATCAGAGGGATTAATTATCCGTTCGTGGACCTGATTGAAGAATAGTTCGTCCATCAGTTCCAGAGATATACAACAATAGCAGAGCAATCTGTTGGTGTCCATAATCTCGATTCGAGATTGGAGGTAAAAATTTATAATTGTTATTTAATTTTTACACACACAATTTAATCGTTAAGTTTTGATACCCATTATGGAATCGTTGCATATAAAATTTTTAAACTTCCGTTGCACCGGGTATCAATTCTGATTGATCTGATCGCCGCGTTCTCCAACAATTTGCTCCCCACATAAGCAGACAGTTATGAAGCTCAAGCATATCAGTTTATAAACGGCTTGAATCCAGATGTCTTCACGTTAGTGAATGATGGACGACCAAACAACTTTGCCAATGCTCTTAATCGAGCAAAGGGAGCAGAAGCTGGTATACTGAGACAGAGAGGAGCACAGTTTGTACCATCGTGGCTAGACCATCCCTGTAGTGACCCTTACCCGGATCACCTACTAAACAGAACTTAGGCATGCAATTAACTTAATTAAACAGATATCAGAATAATACTGCGGAAACCATAAACAACATACAATCCCAAGTAAAGGAATCTGTAATTTATCCAATAATATACAACCAAATCGAATAGCTGTATAAACCCAAACAACAGTAATAAAACCTAAAAGAAGCTCCAGCTGGCCAACCACTGACTAGCCCCACCTGGATCCACCCTCCTCGTCCAATCGCAAACCTGCCCCATGGAATAGGGTGTTCAGAAAATACAGAGTACGAGACGTGAGCATAAAACGCTCAGTGCGAGAGTATGAGTATACATGCATGCAAAGTGAACTCCCTATAGACTCGAGGTCAAGGATCAGATAACAGCGACAGACCGGGCCCTGGTATGTAGCACGCTGTGCCGTCGCTTCAGGAGGTGGCTCCCATACCGAGATAACCGTGGATACGCCGGACCCAAATCGATGGAAGTCCATCCACTAACAGGATAGGGTACAACCCTACTAACAGACATCTCGAAAGAGATACAGCAAGATGCAAATGAATGCAGCATAATATCATGGCATATAAATCATGCAGTCACATAATACATGCATACTCAGTCAGGATATCTCGAACAGTACTTTCGTACCTTAAAACAGTGCAAGCTCTACCAACTCTAGGTCCACGCCTATAGTCTGCTCTACACTGCCAAATGATACTACTATCATTAAAGTGTTTTAAAAGCCTTAACTAAGCTATTGCATACTCCTAAATATTTATAGGAAGCAAAAGCTATACCTTCGTCCGTCGTTAGCCCTTTGATGTCGATGCCTCCAGAACTTGGGCACAACTCCGCTACGACTACCAAACGCCTCGCCGACCTCCGGACCAAGCCTAAGAAGACTAGAACAGCCCCAAAAGGACTAGAAAGGAAAGGAGAACTCGGAATTGGCAAATGAAAGTGAAGCCTCGGCCTTCTATTTATAGACAACGATCGGAGCTTCCGATCCTTGATCGGAACGTCTGAACCCCGATCGGAACGTCCGATCCTGCCATCGGAGCTTCCGAAGATCCTGATCTGCCACGTGTCAAAATATCACTTGTTGACTCCGGATAGGGGTGATCGGAGCTTCCGGTCCTGATCGGAGCTTCCGATCTTGCCACACGTCATGCCTGACGTAATATCGATCGGAGCTTTCGATCCTGTTCGGAGCTTCCGATCCTGATCGGAGCTTCCGAACTCACCTTCGGAGCTTCCGAACTCTACCCAAGTAATTATGATTAATTCCTTTAATTACTCAATTAGGGTAAGGGCTACTACATTCTCCCCCACTTAAGATATTTCGTCCTCGAAATCAGATCTTAAGTACCGAATGCAAATACAGAAATCAGAAACATTCTTTATTCAAATCAAATGTTTACAGAGTTTGCAACTGAATACAACTCAAAGAATGAAATCAAAACAACTCAGGATGGTCTTTACGCATCCTGTCCTCAAGCTCCCAAGTAGCTTCCTCAGTGCCTCGGCGCTGCCACTGAACTAAAACCAAGGGAATGACTTTGTTCCGTAAAACCTTATCCTTATAATCCAGGATACGAAGAGGTTTCTCAACATAAGTCAAATCCTTGTCTACCTGAACCTCAGACCGCTGCAGAATATGAGATTCATCCCACACATATCGTCGTAACAGAGATACGTGGAACACGTCGTGAATGCTGGATAGATGCGGTGGCAAAGCTAGTCGATAAGCCAAATCGCCAATGCTCTCCAAGACCTCAAACGGACCGATAAATCTGGGAGACAACTTGCCCTTAAGGCCAAATCTGAGAATCTTGCGGAAAGGTGACACTCTCAAAAACACTTTCTCCCCGACCTCGAACTGCAAAGGCCTACGCTTGATATTAGCATAACTGGCCTGACGATCCTGTGCAGTCTTAATCCGTTTCTTGATCTGATCAACAATGTCTATCGCCTGCTGGATAAACTCCGGTCCCTCAGCCTGTCTCTCCCCCACTTCTTCCCAGAAGAGTGGAGTACGACAACGTCGCCCATACAACTCTTCAAAAGGTGCCATCCCAATACTAGTATGATAGCTGTTGTTGTAAGCGAACTCGATCAACGGCAAATGATCTTGCCAGGCTGAACCAAAATCCAAGACGCACGCTCTAAGCATATCCTCTAAAGTACGGATAGTGCGCTCTGACTGACCATCAGTCTCCGGATGATAGGCAGTACTCAAACTGAGAGTAGTACCCATCGCACGCTGAACACTCCCCCAGAATCTAGAAGTAAACCTGGGGTCCCGATCGCTGACAATGCTCACAGGCACTCCATGAAGTCGGACGATCTCCTGAATGTACATCCGTGCCATGCGATCCACAGAGTACTCTCGGCTATAGGAAATGAAATGCGCTGACTTGGTGAGTCGGTCCACCACAACCCAGATAGCATCACAGTTCCTCGGGGATACCGGCAAATGGGTCACAAAGTCCATAGTGATAAACTCCCATTTCCATTCAGGAATAGGCAGACTGTGAAGCAATCCTCTAGGTCGTCGGTGCTCTGCCTTGACCTGTTGACACACCAAACATCTCGAAACAAACTGATAAACACTGCGTTTCATTCCCTTCCACCAGAAATGAGTACGTAGATCCTTGTACATCTTGTTGCTCCCAGGATGAATACTCAACTTAGTGCGATGCGCCTGAGACAAAATCTCCTCTCGCAACTCTTCATCCTGCGGAATCACAAGCCTACCAGACAAACACAGAAAGCCATCTGACTGATAATGAAATCCAGACGAGCTACCCTTGTTAGCTAGACGAGCTAAACGCTGGGTCTTCGAATCAGACATCTGAGCCTCTCGGATCCGCGAGTACAAGGTTGGCTCAGATAATATCGCAAACATCTGGATACTCTGCATACCTTTCTTATGCTTGAAGGTATAACCTGAAGTACAACAGTCACTGATTGCACTAGACATCGAACAAGTCTGAAGGGCGGATAATCGCACCTTGCGACTCAAAGTATCAGCGGTGAGATTAGCAGCTCCCGGATGGTACTTAATCTCGCAATCATAGTCCTTAAGCAAGTCCATCCAACGTATCTTCCTCATGTTCAACTCTGCCTGAGTGAACAAATACTTGAGACTCTTATGGTCGGTGAAGATCTCAAATTTCTCGCCATACAGATAATGACGCCAGATCTTCAAAGCGAACACAATGGCTGCCAATTCCAAATCAAGGACTGGGTAGTTGTCCTCGTGAAGCTTCAGTTGTCTAGAAGCATATGCGATCACATGCCCATTCTGAGTCAGGACACAACCCAACCCCTGAAGAGAAGCATCCGTGTAAACTACATACCCTCCAGATCCCGACGGTAATGCCAACACCGGCGCAAAAGTCAACCGCCGTCGAAGCTCACGGAAATTCTCCTCACACTCGGAGGACCACTCAAAATCCACACCCTTGCGGGTAAGCTGCGTCAACGGTCGAGATAACTGAGAGAAGTTCAGAATGAAGCGACGATAATACCCTGCTAGACCCAGAAAACTACGGATCTCAGCAACTGTCGTCGTACGCGACCAATTAAGTACCGCTTCAATCTTTCTTGGATCAACAGAAATCCCTTCCCCGGATATGATATGGCCAAGAAAGACCACTCTATCCATCCAGAACTCACACTTGCTCAGCTTGGCGTACAACTGCTCATCTCGAAGAGTTTGCAGTACCAATCGCAAGTGAGAAACATGCACTTCCGTATTACGTGAATACACCAAGATGTCGTCAATGTAGACCACGACAAACTTGTCCAAGTACTCCCTGAAGACACGGTTCATCAAATCCATGAATATAGCCGACGCATTAGTCAAACCAAATGGCATCACTAGGAACTCATAATGCCCATAGCGAGTACGGAATGCAGTCTTGGCTACATCCTGATCACGGACTCTCAACTGATGATACCCAGATCTCAAGTCAATCTTGGAGTAAACTGACGTGCCCTGCAGCTGATCGAACAAGTCATCAATACGAGGCAATGGATACTTGTTCTTCACAGTGACTCGATTCAGCTGCCAATAGTCAATGCACAGCCGCATCGACCCATCCTTCTTCTTCACGAAGAGAACAGGAGCTCCCCAAGGAGACACACTAGGATGAATGTATCCCTTGTCTAAAAGATCCTGTAGCTGATTCTTCAACTCACGCATCTCTGTCGGAGCCAGACGATAAGGTGCTCTAGAAATAGGCGAAGTACCCGGCATCAACTCTATGCCAAACTCGACTTCCCTAGCAGGAGGAAAACCCGGAATCTCATCAGGAAATACATCTGGAAATTCATCCACAACAGGAATGCTCTCTATCCCAATACTCTCAGCGGACAAATCAACTGCATAGATAAGGTAGCCTTCCCCGCCAGACTCTAGAGCTCGACAGGCTCTCAAAGCTGATACCAAAGGCATCGGGGGTCGCACTCCCTCACCATAGAAAAACCAGCTCTCACTCCCCTCCGGATGAAAGCGTACTAATCTCTGATAGCAGTCCACTGAAGCTCGATAGGTAGTCAACACATCTATTCCCAGAATGCAATAAAAGTCGTCCATCGCCAGGACCATGAGATTCGCTAACAGAATGTTCCCTTCGAACTCTAAAGGACAACCCATCACTAGACGCTTAGCCAAAGCAAATTGGCCCGTCGGAGTAGAAACAGACATCACTACGTCTAGTGCAATGCATGGTAACTTATGCCTCTTAAAAAAATGTGCAGAAATGAAGGAATGAGATGCACCAGTGTCAATAAGTACAAGAGCAGGTATACCATAAAGCAGAAATGTACCTGCGATGACTTTCTCATTCTCCTCCACAGCCTGATCATGTCTCAGGGCAAACACCTGGCCAGAAGCTCGTGGCCTCAAATGAGAACTCCCAGCAGACTGTCCCTGCGACCTCTGCTGTACGGTGGCCTGAGAACCCGATCTTGAACCAGAACCAGAACCAGAACCGCCTCCCCCAGACAATGGACAATCTCTCCGGATATGACCAGTCTCTCCACAACGGAAACAAGCTCCAGAAGCTCTGCGGCACTTGTCGGATGGATGGTTCTTCCCACAGTGATCACACTTGTCCTTCTTACCGTAACAGACAACACCTTCAGAACCAGAGGAAGAAGAAGATCCAGACTTCTTGAAAGTTTGGGCACGGGGACCCAAAGAACTAGCAGGTCTCGACTGAGAGAAAGACTTGTTCCGCCGAATGCTGTCCTCCGCCTGGTGACAACGGCTCACCAAACCCTCGTAGGACATGTCGTCGCCAACCGCCACACGGTCATGGATCTCAGGGTTAAGGCCCTGAAGGAACAGATTATACTTCATCTCTGAGCTATCAGCAATCTCGGGGCAATAGGATAGCAGATCAATGAACCTCTGCTGATACTCATCAATAGACATGGCTCCCTGTCGCAGACTCAGTAGCTCTCCTGCCTTCAACTGACGGAGGGCAGGAGGAAAATACCGCCTTTGGAAAGCTGTGCGGAACTCGGCCCAGGTGGCCACTCCTCTCGCCGCAACAAAAGGTGCAGAAGTAAACCTCCACCACCTGCGCGCATGCCCATCCAGAAGATAGCCAAGGGTCTCCACCTTCTGCTCCTCGGTGCATTGGAAAGTCTGAAAAGTCGTCTCCATGTGGTCTAACCAGTTCTCCGCATCCTCCGGAGACTCACCTCTAACTAAGGGCTTAGGTCCCATAGCTAAGAATCGACGCACAGTGAAACGCTCGTCGTCATGGTGACGATGACGCCGTTCTCGACGAGGCTCCCGGTCGGCATCACCCCAACGCCCACCAAAACTTCCATGAGAACTCTGGTCGTCACGATTTGACATCTACAAAAATACCTCAAGATGAGACTAAATCCCAAGAATTCTTTTGCATGCTCTGATACCATAAATGTAGTGAACCTTACCCGGATCACCTACTAAACAGAACTTAGGCATGCAATTAACTTAATTAAACAGATATCAGAATAAAACTGCGGAAACCATAAACAACATACAATCCCAAGTAAAGGAATCTGTAATTTATCCAATAATATACAACCAAATCGAATAGCTGTATAAACCCAAACAACAGTAATAAAACGTAAACGAAGCTCCAGCTGGCCAACCACTGACTAGCCCCTCCTGGATCCACCATCCTCGTCCAATCACAAACCTGCCCCATGGAATAGGGTGTCCAAAAAATACAGAGTACGAGATGTGAGCATAAAACGCTCAGTGCGAGAGTATGAGTATACATGCATGCAAAGTGAACTCCCTATAGACTCGAGGTCAAGGATCAGATAACAGAGACAGACTGGGCCCTGGTATGTAGCACGCTGTGCCGTCGCTTCAGGAGGTGGCTCCCATACCGAGATAACCGTGGATACGCCGGACCCAAATCGATGGAAGTCCATCCACTAACAGGATAGGGTACAACCCTACTAACAGACATCTCGAAAGAGATACAGCAAGATGCAAATGAATGCAGCATAATATCATGACATATAAATCATGCAGTCACATAATACATGCATACTCAGTCAGGATATCTCGAACAGTACTTTCGTACCTCAAAACAGTGCATGCTCTACCAACTCTAGGTCCACGCCTATAGTCTGCTCTACACTGCCAAATGATACTACTATCATTAAAGTGCTTTAAAAGCCTTAACTAAGCTATTGCATACTCCTAAATATTTATAGGAAGCAAAAGCTATACCTTCGTCCATCGTTATCCCTTTGATGTCGATGCCTCCAGAACTTGGGCACAACTCCGCTACGACTACCGAACGCCTCGCCGACCTCCGGACCAAGCCTAAGAAGACTAGAATAGCCCCAAAAGGACTAGAAAGGAAAGGAGAACTTGGAATTGGCAAATGAAAGTGAAGCCTCAGCCTTCTATTTATAGACAACGATCGGAGCTTTCGATCCTTGATCGGAACGTCCGAACCCCGATCGGAACGTCCGATCCTGCCATCGGAGCTTCCGAAGATCCTGATCTACCACGTGTCAAAATATCACTTGTTGACTCCGGATAGGGGTGATCGGAGCTTCCGGTCCTGATCGGAGCTTCCGATCTTGCCACACGTCATGCCTGACGTAATATCGATCGGAGCTTCCGATCCTGTTCGGAGCTTCCGATCCTGATCGGAGCTTCCGAACTCACCTTCGGAGCTTCCGAACTCTACCCAAGTAATTATGATTAATTCCTTTAATTATTCAATTAGGGTACGGGCTACTACAATCCCAGTATCAGCCACAGATTCCACCACCACCACTGGATTTGAGAAAGGAAGTGGTAATAACAGGAAAGATTTCTTCAAAGCTAAAGGGAAGCAGTTTAAGAAAGCAAGTAGCAGTTCTTCTACCTCTAGTGGACAAAGGAAGTTTCAGTCTTGGCAGAGTTCAGGTTCCTCTGGAGTATACTGCAATAAATGTGGAGGTCATCATGCCAGCGACCAATGTAGAGGTATTTTTGTTACTTGTCATATTTGTAACCGGACAGGACACTTTGCTAGAGTTTTCCCACAGCGTGGTTCTGAAAATTCACAGGGTTCTGGATCATCTAGAGCAGTGACACAGCCAGAGAGTCAAGCATCCTCTGTTCATTCTTTCCAGCCATAGCCACCATAGAGTCGAGCCGGAAGAAGTCAGTCAGCGAGTCAACCTCCTAGGCAACAAGCTCGAGTCTTTGCTTTGACTGAGGAGTAGGCTCAAGCAGCACCTGATGATGTAATTGCGGGTAACCGTTCTATTTTTGGTTATCCTGCTTATGTGTTAGTTGATACGGGTGCTTCACACACGTTTATTTCTGAGCAATTTTCTATGTTACATGCATTGCCTGATGAACCACTAGCTACTATTGTATCAATATCTTCACCTTTGGGGAGAGGTATCGTATCTGTGAAGTCAGTTAAGAACTGTACACTACAGTATGAAGGCAATGTGATTGAGATAGACTTTATTGTTCTTGGTTTGTCAGAATTTGATTGTATTATCGGCATAGACATGTTAACCAAGTACAGGGCTACTGTTGATTGCTTTTAGAAGTTTGTGAGGTTCAGACCCAAGTTGGCAGACGAATGGAAGTTTTATGGTAAGGGTTCACGATCTCGAATTCCTTTGATATATGTGCTATCTATGACTCAGTTATTGAAGAAAGGAGCAGAGGGATTCCTTATTTATGTTGTTGATGTGTTGAAAACTAGCCCGAAATTGGCAGATTTGCTAGTGTTTAGTGAATTTGCTGATGTCTTTCTTGATGAGATTCCAGGATTTCCTCCAGCTTGAGAGGTAGACTTTAGCATTGAACTAATGCCAGGTACGCAACCGATATCGAAAGCTCCTTACAGAATGGCACCAATTGAATTGAAAGAATTAAAGGATCAACTTGAATATATTCTTACAAAAGGGTACATTTGACCGAGCATTTCTCCTTGGGGCACTCCGGTACTGTTTGTACGGAAGATGTACGCATCGATGAGGCTTTGTATTGACTATCGGCAACTGAATAAAGCAACGGTAAAGAGTCGTTATTCTTTGCCTATAATTGATGATTAGTTTGATCAATTGCAAGGTTCGTTAGTGTATTCGAAGATTGATTTGAGATCCGGCTATCACCAGCTAAGGGTACGAGATGAGGATATATCAAAGACTGCTTTCAGAACAAGGTATGGTCATTACGAGTTCATTGTTATGCCTTTTGGATTGACCAATGCCCCGACAGTTTTTATGGGATTGATGAATCGGGTGTTTCAGAAATATTAGAATGACTTTGTCATTATTTTAATTGATGATATTCTGATATATTCGAAGAATTTATGTGATCATGCTAAACATCTGAGGATCGTTTTGAAAAAATTGAGAGAAGAGAAATTATATTCCAAACTGTCAAAATGTGAATTTTTGTTGCAGAAAGTCGTGTTTCTTGGGCATATCATTTTAGGTGATGGTATTTCAGTCGATCCAAGCAAAGTTGAGGCAGTAATCAGTTGTCCTAGACCCACATATGTACCAGAGATACGGAGTTTTATGGGCTTAGCAGGTTATTATCGAATATTTATCAGAGAATTCTCTAGTATTGCGAAGCCTATCACTCAATTAACACAGAAAAAAGCACCATATATTTTGACGGAAGCATGTGAAGCTAGTTTTAACGAGCTGAATTAGAGGTTAACGACTGCACCGGTCTTGATGATTCCCTCAGGTATTGGTGATTTCATTGTATACTGTGATGCTTCTCACAGGGGATTGAGATGTGTTCTTATGCAGCGAGGACATGTTAATGCTTAAGCCTCGAGACAGTTGAAGCCGCATGAGACTCGATATCCAATTCATGATCTTGAATTGGAATCCATTGTCTTTTCATTGAAGATATGGCGACATTATTTATATGGTGAGAAATTTGAAATTTTTTATGACCATAAAAGCTTGAAATACTTGTTTTCGCAGTCTGAATTGAACATGAGGCAACGAAGATGGCTTGATATATTGAAGGACTTTGATTGCGAAATCAAATAGTATCCAGGGAAATCTAATGCAGCGGCTGATGCATTGAGTCAAAAGATTTGTTCCCTATCTTTATCTACTATCAACGTTTCTCATTTGATAGAAGATTTTTGTACTTCTGGATTAGTATTCGAAACATATGTAAAGCCTATTTGTGTTTGTGCTATTTGAGCTGAGCCTGAATTATTGATTCAAATCAGAAAAGCACAGAAAGATAATCAGAATGTTCAAAAGACGATTGAGATGCTCAGAGCAGGGCATCAATCAGAATATCAGGTTAGTACTGATGATGTGCTTTATGTGAATAACAGAATTGTTGTTCCCGATGTTTCTGATTTGAGACAGGAGATATTGAAAGAAGCTCACAGCAGTAGATTCAGTATTCATCCTGGTGGTAGAAAAATGTACAATGACTTGAAGAATCAGTATTGGTGGAAACAGATGAAGTCTGATGTAACCAAATATGTATCTCATTTTCTAAATTGTCAGCAGGTGAAAGAAAAAAAAAAAAGAAAACGAGTGGTTTACTGCACAGCTTGTCTATTCCTGAATGGAAGTGGGATCATATTTTCATAGATTTCGTGACGAGATTACCGCGTTCGTCCAGAGGTTGCGATGCTATTTGGGTAATTATTGATAGATTGACGAAATCCGCTTGTTTCATTCCATACAAGATGACGTATCGACATAATCAGATGGAAGACATATACGCCAGGGAAGTGGTACGATTGCGTGGTGTGCCTAAATTTATTGTATCCGATTGAGATCCTCGATTCACATCTCATTTTTGGCACAGTCTGCAGCAAGCTCTTGTTACTCGATTGCACTTGAGTACTGCTTATCATCCTCAGACTGACGGACAGTCAGAATGAACTATTCAGACACTTGAGGATATGTTGAGAGCGGTAGTGTTAGATTTTAACATTACTTGAAAAGATTCATTACCACTTGTGGAGTTCTCGTACAATAACAATTATCAGACGAGTATCGAGATGGATCCATTTGAAGCTTTGTATGGTAAGAAGTGCAGATCTCCTCTCTACTGGGATGATATCTAGGAGGTACCTGAATTTGGGCCATATAAGATTAGAGAAATGACTAAGAAAGTGAAACTATCAAGTTAGCACTAAGTTGATGCCCCTCAAAATCCAAAGAGCAACCAACCACCAGACGCTTAGCTAAAAACTCGCTACCCATCAGAGTAGAAACCACTAACAACACATCTAATGGAAAAAAGGCAATCTATACCTCATAGCAAAAAGTGCTGAGATGAATGAGTGTGACGCACCCATATCAATCAAAGAATATGCACGAAAACAAAATAAACTACAGTTACCTGCAATCATCCGGTCACTGTCTGCCTTCACTTGCTCCTGTTTTAGTGCAAAGACTTGCTCCTGAACAGGTGGCCGCAAAGAAGAATGACCACGGGAAGAATTTTGTCACGGCGATGGCTGCGACTGCTGACGCTGCTAATGAGAAGGTTTCTACTGATACTGTTGCTGAGGCTACTGCACTGACGCCTGGGATCCTCTAAAACCACTAGCTCCCACTACAACAAATATGTTAATTAACCACACTAAAACGACAACGGTTTTATGTGTAAATTGTTGTCTTTTAGTCTTTGACAACGGTTTTTACAAAAACCGTTGTCGTTGACCGTATTTTAATTAAAAATGACAATCGTTGTCGTATATTTGTCAAAGACAACGGTTATTATAACCGTTGTCTATGAGCGCATTTTTGGTGGCCTACAACAACGGTTTTAATTAACCGTTGTCTATGTGCGTTTTTTTTGGGGTCTACGACAACACATTTTTAAATCTGTTGTCGTTGTTATTTTTTATTTATTTTTATTTTTTAAAAAATTAAAAAATATATAATCCCATATATATATACATAAGAACCTTCTACACGCACTCACGCACGCTTGAGTTCCCCCTTCAAGTGCGATCGAAAAAACGAAACCCAATCCCTAGCCCCAACCCGTCGCCCCTTCAACCCTGCTCTTCTCCGGTGCCCTAAACGTCGATTGTTCGCCGAAAACTAGTCTTTCGACTTCCTTTCAGCTAGCCCAAGCCTTAGAAACTCCAATCGTGACTTGAATCACTGTGTACACTCGCGACCATCACTGTGTAAGTTTTGTTTCTTTGTTCTCTTGCTTTGTGGTCTTGTTTGGGCTTTTGGTGAATGGGTGGAGAAAAGGGGTTAAATATTGTCGTGAATCTTTTCGATTTTCAGGTCTAGTAGATGCTAATGTCTAGGTTTCCAGTCGTGAACATCTTTTAGTAGATGCTAAGGTCTAGGTTTCCAGTCGTGAATCTCTTTGATTTTCTGGCAGATTTCTTGTCGATTTCTATGGTTTCTAGTTGAGGGTAGATAGTGTTGGAGATGAGAGAAATTCTGAAACCATAGCTCAGTATTTCCGGCAGATTTATTGATAGTTTTCATAACTGCAGTACTCCCATTTTCTTGCTCATGGTTTTCAAATCTGAAATCCCAATTATTAATGGAAGGATCATTACGCTTTCCAGTTATATGAACATCGTCATCTCTAACGACCCCGGATTTCGCCAAGATATATTGTTTTGACTTAACATTAACTTTATGATCTTCATCTATTTGATTTTTCTTACATCAATTTGAATGGTTTGATGTACTGACTTTTGAGTTTTATTCGATTTAGTTACTTTAAGTGTACGATAAATCTCACTGGTAATTTTTTTAATGATATCGTTTATGTAGTGACCCTTACCTGGATCACCTACTAAACAGAACTTATGCATGCAATTAACTTAATTAAACAGATATCAGAATAAAACTGCGGAAACCATAAATAGTTTACAACCCCAAGTAAAGGAATCTGTAATTTATCCAATAAAATACAACCAAATCGAATATCTGTATAAACCCAAAACAACAGTAATAAAACCTAAGCGAAGCTGCAGCTGGCCAACCACTGACTAGCCCCTCCTGGATCCACCCTCCCCATCCAATCGCAAACCTGCCCCATGGAATAGGGTGTCCAGAAAATACAGAGTACGAGACGTGAGCATAAAATGCTCAGTACGAGAGTATGAGTATACATGCATGCAAAGTGAACTCCCTATAGACTCGAGGACAAGGATCAGATAACAGAGACAGACCGGGCCCTGGTATGTAGCACGCTGTGCCGTCGCTTCAGGAGGTGGCTCCCATACCGAGATAACCGTGGATACGCCGGACCCAAATCGATGGAAGTCCATCCACTAACAGGATAGGGTACAACCCTACTAACAGATCTCGAAAGAGATACAGCAAGATGCAAATGAATGCAGCATAATATCATGACATATAAATCATGCAGTCACATAATACATGCATACTCAGTCAGGATATCTCGAACAGTACTTTCGTACCTCAAAACAGTGCAAGCTCTACCAACTCTAGGTCCACGCCTATAGTCTGCTCTACACTGCCAAATGATACTACTATCATTAAAGTGCTCTAAAAACCTTAACTAAGCTATTGCATACTCCTAAATATTTATAGGAAGCAAAAGCTATACCTTCGTCCGTCGTTAGCCCTTTGATGTCGATGCCTCCAGAACTTGGGCACAACTCCGCTACGACTACCGAACGCCTCGCCGACCTCCGGACCAAGCCTAAGAAGACTAGAACAGCTCCAAAAGGACTAGAATGGAAAAGAGAACTCGGAGTTGGCAAATGAAAGTGAAGCCTCGGCCTTCTATTTATAGACATCGATCGGAACTTCCGATCCTTGATCGGAACGTCCGAACCTCGATCGGAACGTCCGATCCTGCCATCGGAGCTTCCGAAGATCCTGATCTGCCACGTGTCAAAATATCACTTGTTGACTCCGGATAGGGGTAATCGGAGCTTCCGGTCCTGATCGAAGCTTCCGATCCAACCACACGTCATGCCTGACGTAATAACATCGGTGCCTCCGATCGCTCATCGGAGCTTCCGATCCTGTTCGGAGCTTCCGATTGTGCCTTCGGAGCTTCCGATCCGTCCGATACCCAATTCAATTAATTAGCATTAATCCTTTAATTACTCAATTAGGGTACGGGCTACTACATTCTCCCCCACTTAAGATATTTCGTCCTTGAAATTAAGTACCGAATGCAAAAACAGAAATCAGAAACATTCTTTATTCAAATCAAACGATTACAGAGTTTGCAACTGAATACAACTTTAAAGAATGAAATCAAAACAACTCAGGATGGTCTTTACGCATCCTGTCCTCAAGATCCCAAGTAGCTTCCTCAGTGCCTCGGCGCTGCCACTGAACTAAAACCAAAGGAATGACTTTGTTCCGTAAAACCTTATCCTTATAATCTAGGATACGAAAAGGTTTTTCAACATAAATCAAATCCTTGTCTACCTGAACCTCAGACCGCTGCAGAATATGAGATTCATCTGCCACATACCGTCGTAACAGAGATACGTGGAACACGTCGTGAATACTGGATAGATGCGGTGGCAAAGCTAGTCGATAAGCCAAATCGCCAATGCTCTCCAAGATCTCAAACGGACCGATAAATCTGGGAGACAACTTGCCCTTAAGGCCAAATCTGAGAATCTTGCGGAAAGGTGACACTCTCAGAAACACTTTCTCCCCGACCTCGAACTGCAAAGGCCTACGCTTGATATTAGCATAGCTGGCCTGACGATCCTGTGCAGTCTTAATCCGTTTCTTGATTTGATCAACAATGTCTAACGCCTGCTGGATAAACTCCGGTCCCTAAGCCTGTCTCTCCCCCACTTCTTCCCAGAAGAGTGGAGTACGACAACGTCACCATACAGATAATGACGCCAGATCTTCAAAGCAAACACAATGGTTGCAAATTCTGAATCATGGACTGGGTAGTTGTCCTCGTAAAGCTTCAGCTGTTTAGAAGCATATGCGATCACATGCCCATTCTGAGTCACGACACAACCTAACCCCTGAAGAGAAGCATCCGTGTAAACTACATACCCTCCAGATCCTGACGGTAATGCCAACACCGGTGCAGAAGTCAACCGCCATCGAAGCTCACGGAAATTCTCCTCGCACTCGGAGGACCACTCGAAATCCACACCCTTGCGGGTAAGCTGCGTCAACGGTCGAGCTAACTGAGAGAAGTTCAGAATGAAGCGACGATAATACCCTGCTAGACCCAGAAAACTACGGATCTCAGCAACTGTCGTCGGACGAGACCAATTAAGTACCGCTTCAATCTTGCTTGGATCAACAGAAATCCCCTCCCTGGATATGATATGGCCAAGAAAGACCACTCTATCCATCCAGAACTCATACTTGCTCAGCTTGGCGTACAATTGCTCATCTCGAAGAGTCTGCAGTACCAACCGCAAGTGAGAAACATGCTCTTCCGTATTACGCGAATACACCAAGATGTCGTCAATGAAGACCACGACAAACTTGTCCAAGTACTCCCTGAAGACACGGTTCATCAAATCCATGAATATAGCCGGCGCATTAGTCAAACCAAATGGCATCACTAGGAACTCGTAATGCCCATAGCGAGTACGGAATGCAGTCTTGGCTACGTCCTGATCACGGACTCTCAACTAATGATACCCAGATCTCAAGTCAATCTTGGAGTAAACTGACGTGCCCTGCAGCTGATCGAACAAGTCATCAATACAAGGCAACGGATACTTGTTCTTCACAGTGACTCGATTCAGCTGCCGATAGTCAATGCATAGCCGCATCGACCCATCCTTCTTCTTTACGAAGAGAACAGGAGCTCCCCAAGGAGACACACTAGGACGAATGTACCCCTTGTCTAAAAGATCCTGTAGCTGATTCTTCAACTCACGCATCTCTGACGGAGCCAGACGATACGGTGCTCTAGAAATAGGCGAAGTACCCGGCATCAACTCTATGCCAAACTCAACTTCCCTAGCAGGAGGAAAACCCGGAATCTTATCAGGAAACACATCTGGAAATTCATTCACAACAGGAATGCTCTCTATCCCAATACTCTCAGCGGACAAATCAACTGCATAGATAAGGTAGCCTTCCCCGCCAGACTCCAGAGCTCGACAGGCTCTCAAAGCTGATACCAAAGGCATGGGGTGTGACGCCCGGGGCTGAAGAGGCAGGGAGTGATCGCCGGTGCCAAGAGGTTGCACGGACAATGAGCGGCTCCTGGTAGGCTTCTAGGCGGAGGGAGACATGAATGAACCGATCTCGTGCCGGAATGAGAGGGATTCTGAGACTGTATAGGTATGGGACTATATAGTTGAGGAGAGCTTAAAAGATTTCATATGTACTGCTCATATTAAGAAGGTGCATCTTCTTTTCGGGAGCTCATCATGTAAGAATTCCAAAGTTAAGCGTGCTTGACTTGGGGTAATTATAGGATGGGTGACCCCCTGGGAAGTTTCTCAGGGTGCGTGTGAGTGAGGACATAAGCACGCTGAAAAGACTTGTCTTGATATAGTGGGTCGTTACAAATGGTATCAGAGCACGGTCCTCGGAGGGTGTCCATCTGCCACGTGAAGCTCAGAAATCCTGCTACTGGTCTGTAAGTTTTAAATGTTTTAATAAGATTTAGAAGGAGCATATGTATTAATTTTAAGTATTTCATGTTCAGTAAGACTTTTGAAACCCTTAGTTATGCATTGCGATTTACGTAAAGAAATATGTGGTGGCACAGAATGCCTCCCAGACAGATTCCGTCGAATTTCGAGGACGAAATTCAATTTAAGGGGGGGAGAATTGTAACACCCGGAATTTTAATACGTAAATTCGCATGCATAATTAGGAGAAATTAATTTTTAAAATAAGGGTTAAATGAATTTATGTGTTATTATGTGATTTATATGCATGATTTAATTTATTTTTTTAAGCATTTAACCCATAATTAGTGATTTTTATGATTTTTAGTATTTTAAATATTTGATCGCGTAGACGGGACCGTGGACGGACGAGATGACAACTTTCCACCCAAATGATTTTATGAGCCTTTTTAGAGCCCTAAAATATTATTTTGAGTTTTATTATCTCAAAATTTTAGTATTTGATTTTATATAATTTTAGGAGTCCTTTTTATCCAAAATTAGCCAAGATAATGACTTTTAATCACTTTTAAAAATTCCCTTAATTTTAATTTCGGGATTTATGCTTTTACATCAGATTATTATTATTATGAGGACTTTTAAATAAAGTTTTGTTGGTATATTATCTTTATGTTGATTTTTATTATTTATTTAAATCATTATCTATTCTATTTAAACCAAAACAAATCAATTTCTACCCTACACAAATCCTTATCAGCCGACAACTCCCTTAGCTGCCTCCAACCTTTCTCCATCATCTTCTTCACGCCCCACAGCAGATTTCAGCCTCCATAGCCGATTTATTCAAGAAAAATTCGAGTTCTTCGTAGGTCCGTCGTCCCGGAGTCGTTCACGCGGTCTAGCTTCGTTTTAAAAATCAAAGGCATGTCTAAAACTTTTATTTGACCACCATATAAGCTACTATTCATGCATGATATTTTTATTTCAGAATTATTCATGAATATTTCGAATTCTATGGGAGTTTTGGTTGTTTGTTGCATAATTTGGTGGACACATGGTCATACTCACGTTTTTTAACCAACATGGTTCGGTCCAGAGGTTGTGGCTCGGTCAAGGGGTGTCCTAGGGTGCCTAGGGTCGAGCTGGGTCAAATGGTATCAAAGCCGACCTCTCTTAGTACGGTATGGTTCGGGGACGAACCAAGCGGAAGCTGGTGGGCATGTGACGCCCGGGGCTGAAGAGGCAGGGAGTGATCGCTGGTGCCAAGAGGTTGCACGGACAATGAGCGGCTCCTGGTAGGCTTCTAGGTGGAGGGAGACATGAATGAACCGATCTCGTGCCGGAATGAGAGGGATTCTGAGACTGTATAGGTATGGGACTATATAGTTGAGGAGAGCTTAAAAGATTTCATATGTACTGCTCATATTAAGAAGGTGCATCTTCTTTTCGGGAGCTCATCATGTAAGAATTCCAAAGTTAAGCGTGCTTGACTTGGGGTAATTATAGGATGGGTGACCCCCTGGGAAGTTTCTCAGGGTGCGTGTGAGTGAGGACATAAACACGCTGAAAAGACTTGTCTTGATATAGTGGGTCGTTACATGGGGGGTCGCGCTCCCTCACCATAGAAAAACCAGCTCTCACTCCCCTCCGGATGAAAGCGCACTAATCTCTGATAGCAGTCCACTGAAGCTCGATAGGTAGTCAACATATCTATTCCCAGAATGCAATCAAAGTCGTCCATCGCCAGGACCATGAGATTCGCTAACAGAATGTTCCCTTCGAACTCAAAAAGGCAACCCATCACTAGACGCTTAGCCAAAGTAGATTGGCCCGTCGGAGTAGAAACAGACATCACTACGTCTAGTGCAATGCATGGTAATTTATGCCTCTTAACAAAACGTGCAGAAAATAAGGAATGAGATGCACCAGTGTCAATAAGTACAAGAGCAAGTATACCATAAAGCAGAAATGTACCTGCGATGACTTTCTCATTCTCTTCCACAGCCTGATCATGTCTCAGGGCAAACACCTGGCCAGAAGCTCGTGGCCTCAAATGAGAACTCCTAGCAGACTGTCCCTGCGACCTCTGCTGTACGGTGGCCTGAGAACCCGATCCTAAACCTGAACCAGAACCGCCTCCCCCAGACAGTGGACAATCCCTCCGAATATGACCAGTCCCTCCACAACGGAAACAAACTCCAGAAGCTCTACGGCACTTGTCGGATGGATGGTTCTTCCCACAGTGATCACACTTGTCCTTCTTACCAAAACGGACAACACCTCCAGAACCAGAGGAAGAAGAAGATCCAGACTTCTTGAAAGTTTGGGCACGGGGACCCAAAGAACTAGCAGGCCTCGATTGAGGAAAAGACCTGTTCCGCCGAATGCTGTCCTCCGCCTGGTGACAACGGCTCACCAAACCCTCGTAGGACATGTCGTCGCCAACCGCCACACGGTCATGGATCTCAGGGTTAAGGCCCTGAAGGAACAGATTATACTTCATCTCTGAGCTATCAGCAATCTCGGGGCAATAGGATAGCAGATCAAAGAACCTCTGCTGATACTCATCGATAGACATGGCTCCCTGTTGCAGACTCAGTAGCTCGCCTGCCTTCGACTGACGGAGTGCAGGAGGAAAATACCGCTTTTGGAAAGCTGTGCGGAACTCGGCCCAGGTGGCCACTCCTCTCGCCGCAACAAAAGGTGCAGAAGTAAACCTCCACCACCTGCGCGCACGCCCATCCAGAAGATAGCCAAGGGTCTCCACCTTCTGCTCCTCGGTGCATTGGAAAGTCTGAAAAGTCATCTCCATGCGGTCTAACCAGTTCTCCGCATCCTCCGGAGACTCACCTCCAACTAAGGGCTTAGGACCCATAGCTAAGAATCGACGCACAGTGAAACGCTCGTCGTCATGGTGATGATGACGCCGTTCTCGACGAGGCTCCCGGTCGGCATCACCCCAACGCCCACCAACACTGCCATGAGAACTCTTGTCGTCACGATTTGACATCTACAAAAATACCTCAAGAATTCTTTTGCATGCTCTGATACCATAAATGTAGTGACCCTTACCCGGATCACCTACTAAACAGAACTTATGCATGCAATTAACTTAATTAAACAGATATCAGAATAAAACTGCGGAAACCATAAATAGTTTACAACCCCAAGTAAAGGAATTTGTAATTTATCCAATAAAATACAACCAAATCGAATAGCTGTATAAACCCAAAACAACAGTAATAAAACCTAAGCGAAGCTCCAGCTGGCCAACCACTGACTAGCCCCTCCTGGATCCACCCTCCTCGTCCAATCGCAAACCTGCCCCATGGAATAGGGTGTCCAAAAAATACAGAGTACGAGACGTGAGCATAAAACGCTCAGTACGAGAGTATGAGTATACATGCATGCAAAGTGAACTCCCTATAGACTCGAGGTCAAGGATCAGATAACAGAGACAGACCGGGCCCTGGTATGTAGCACGCTGTGCCGTCGCTTCAGGAGGTGGCTCCCTTACCGAGATAACCGTGGATACGCCGAACCCAAATCGATGGAAGTCCATCCACTAACAGGATAGGGTACAACCCTACTAACAGACATCTCGAAAGAGATACAGCAAGATGCAAATGAATGCAGCATAATATCATGAAATATAAATCATGCAGTCACATAATACATGCATACTCAGTCAGGATATCTCGAACAGTACTTTCGTACCTCAAAACAGTGCAAGCTCTACCAACTCTAGGTCCACGCCTATAGTCTGCTCTACACTGCCAAATGATACTACTATCATTAAAGTGCTCTAAAAACCTTAACTAAGCTATTGCATACTCCTAAATATTTATAGGAAGCAAAAGCTATACCTTCGTCCGTCGTTAGCCCTTTGATGTCGATGCCTCCAGAACTTGGGCACAACTCCGCTACGACTACCGAACGCCTCGCCGACCTTCGGACCAAGCCTAAGAAGACTAGAACAGCTCCAAAAGGACTAGAATGGAAAAGAGAACTCGGAGTTGGCAAATGAAAGTGAAGCCTCGGCCTTCTATTTATAGACATCGATCGTAACTTCCGATCCTTGATCGGAACGTCCGAACCTCGATCGGAACGTCCGATCCTGCCATCGGAGCTTCCGAAGATCCTGATCTGCCACGTGTCAAAATATCACTTGTTGACTCTTGATAGAGGTGATTGGAGCTTCCGGTCCTGATCGGAGCTTCCGATCCAACCACACGTCATGCCTGACGTAATAACATCGGTGCCTCCGATCGCTCATCGGAGCTTCCGATCCTGTTCGGAGCTTCCGATCGTGCCTTCGGAGCTTCCGATCCGTCCGATACCCAATTCAATTAATTAGCATTAATCCTTTAATTACTCAATTAGGGTACGGGCTACTACAGTTTAGGGATCTTGTGGATCATGCTGGTCATTTAGCACAACAGGAGCATTAGAAGGTGCAAATTATCTGGCGATCGGGAACCTTGTGAGTCTCAGTGAGCAACAACTTGTGGATTGTGACCACGAGGTTTGGCCTTTGATATGTCCCTCTCATTTCAGCCTCTTTAACGTTTGGTATTAAAGTGAGTAATGAAATCGAAATGTCCAAGGATTTTTACAATTCAAGGAATCTGTTATACAGTCATGATTTGTTTATCCTTGGAAGCTATGCTATTTTATGAATTTTGCTTCGATCACATTTAAAATTGTAGACTTGTAGCGGATAGAAGTCAAAACTTAGAACAATGAATGTGAACACTGTAGTAGCCCGTACCCTAATTGAGTAATTAAAGAAATTAATCATAATTACTTGGGTAGAGTTCGGAAGCTCCGAAGGTGAGATCGGAAGCTCCGAACAGGATCGGAAGCTCCGATCGATATTACGTCAGGCATGACGTGTGGCAAGATCGGAAGCTCCGATCACCCCTATTCGGAGTCAACAAGTGATATTTTGACACGTGGCAGATCAGGATCTTCGGAAGCTCCGATGGCAGGATCGGACTTTCCGATCGAGGTTCGGACGTTCCGATCAAGGATCGGAAGTTCCGATCGTTGTCTATAAATAGAAGGCCGAGACTTCACTTTCATTTGCCAATTCCGAGTTCTCCTTTCCCTTCTAGCCCTTTTGGAGCTGTTCCAGTCTTCCTAGGCTTGGTCCGGAGGTCGGCGAGGCATTCGGTAGTCGTAGCGGAGTTGTGCCCAAGTTCTGGAGGCATCGACATCAAAGGGCTAACGACGGACGAAGGTATAGCTTTTGCTTCCTATAAATAATTAGGAGTATGCAATAGCTTAGTTAAGGCTTTTAGAGCACTTTAATGATAGTAGTATCATTTGGCAGTGTAGAGCAGACTATAGGCGTGGACCTAGAGTTGGTAGAGCTTGCACTGTATTGAGGTACGAAAGTACTGTTCGAGATATCCTGACTGAGTATGCATGTATTATGTGACCGCATGATTTATATGCCATGATATTATGCTGCATTCATTTGCATATTGCTGTATCTCCTTCGAGATGTCTGTTAGTAGGGTTGTACCCTATCCTGTTAGTGGATGGACTTCCATCGATTTGGGTCCAGCGTTTCCACGGTTATCTCGGTATGGGAGCCACCTCCTGAAGCGACGGCACAGCGTGCTACATACCAGGGCCCGGTCTGTCTCTGTTATCTGATCCTTGACCTCGAGTCTATAGGGAGTTCACTTTGCATGCATGTATACTCATACTCTCGCACTGAGCGTTTTATGCTCACGTCTCGTACTCTGTATTTTCTGGACACCCTATTCCATGGGGCAGGTTTGCGATTGGACAAGGAGGGTGGATCCAGGAGGGGCTAGTCAGCGGTTGGCCGGCTGGAGCCTCGCTTAGGTTTTATTACTGTTGTTTGGGTTTATACAGCTATTCGATTTGGTTGTATATTATTGGATAAATTACAGATTTCTTTTACTTGGGATTGTATAATGTTTATGGATTCTGCAGTTTTATTCTGATATCTGTTTTATTAAGTTAATTGCATGCCTAAGTTCTGTTTAGTAGGTGATCCGGGTAAGGGTCACTACATTTATGGTATCAGAGCATGCAAAAGATTTCTTGGGATTTAGTCTCATCTTGAGGTATTTTTGTAGATGTCAAATCGTGACGACCAGAGTTCTCATGGCAGTGTTGGTGGGCGTTGGGGTGATGCCGACCGGGAGCCTCGTCGAGAACGGCATCATCGTCACCATGACGACGAGCGTTTCACTGTGCGCCGATTCTTAGCTTTGGGTCCTAAGCCCTTAGTTGGAGGTGAGTCTCCGGAGGATGCGGAGAACTGGTTAGACCGCATGGAGACGACTTTTCAGACTTTTCAGTGCACCGATGAGCAGAAGGTGGAGACCCTGGGCTATCTTCTGGATGGGCGTGCGCGCAGGTGGTGGAGGTTTACTTCTGCACCTTTTGTTGCGGCGAGAGGAGTGGCCACCTGGGCCGAGTTCCGCACAGCTTCCAAAAGCGGTATTTTCCTCCTGCACTCCGTCAGTCAAAGGCAGGCAAGCTACTGAGTCTTCGACAGGGAACCATGTCTATCGATGAGTATCAGCAGAGGTTCTTTGATCTGCTATCATATTGCCCCGAGATTGCTGATAGCTCATAGATGAAGTATAATCTGTTCCTTCAGGGCCTTAACCCTGAGATCCATGACCGTGTGGCGGTTGGCGACGACATGTCCTACGAGGGTTTGGTGAGCCGTTGTCACCAGGCGGAGGACAGCATTCGGCGAAATAAGTCTTTCTCTCAGTTGAGACCTGCTAGTTCTTTGGGTCCCCATGCCCAAACTTTCAAGAAGTCTGGATCTTCTTCTTCCTCTGGTTCTGGAGGTGTTGTTCGTTTCGGTAAGAAGGACAAGTGTGATCATTGTGGGAAGAACCATCCATCCGACAAGTGCCGCAGAGCTTCTGGAGCTTGTTTCCGTTGTGGAGAGACTGGTCATATCCGGAGGGATTGTCCACAGTCTAGGGGAGGCGGTTCTGGATCTGGTTTAGGATCGGGTTCTCAGGCCACCGTTCAGCAGAGGTCGCAGGAACAGTCTGCTGGGAGTTCTCATTTGAGGCCACGAGCTTCTGGCCAAGTTTTTGCCCTGAGACATGATCAGGCTGTGGAAGAGAATGAGAAAGTCATCGCAGGTACATTTCTGCTTTATGGTATACCTGATCTTGTACTTATTGACACTGGTGCATCTCATTCCTTCATTTCTGCACGTTTTGTTAAGAGGCATAAGTTACCATGCATTGCACTAGACGTAGTGATGTCTGTTTCTACTCCGACGGGCCAATCTGCTTTGGCTAAGCGTCTAGTGATGGGTTGCCCTTTAGAGTTCGAAGGGAACATTCTGTTAGCGAATCTCATGGTCCTGGCGATGGACGACTTTGATTGCATTCTGGCAATAGATATGTTGACTACCTATCGAGCTTCAGTGGACTGCTATCAGAGATTAGTACGCTTTCATCAGGAGGGGAGTGAGAGCTGGTTTTTCTATGGTGAGGGAGCGCGACCCCCCATGCCTTTGCTATCATCTTTGAGAGCCTGTCGAGCTCTGGAGTCTGGCGGGGAAGGCTACCTTATCTATGCAGTTGATTTGTCCGCTGAGAGTATTGGGATAGAGAGCATTCCTGTTGTGGATGATTTTCCAGATGTATTTCCTGATGAGATTCCGGGTTTTCCTCCTGCTAGGGAAGTCGAGTTTGGCATAGAGTTGATGCAGGGTACTTCGCCTATTTCTAGAGCACCGTATTGTCTGGCTCCGTCAGAGATGCGTGAGTTGAAGAATCAGCTTCAGGATCTTTTGGACAAGGGGTACATTCGTCCTAGTGTATCTCCTTGGGGAGCTCCTGTTCTCTTCGTGAAGAAGAAGGATGGGTCAAAGCGGCTGTGCATTTACTATCGGCAGCTGAATCGAGTCACTGTGAAGAACAAGTATCCGTTGCCTCGTATTGATGACTTGTTCGATCAGCTGCAGGGCACGTCAGTTTACTCCAAGATTGACTTGAGATCTGGGTATCATCAGTTGAGAGTCCGTGATCAGGATATAGCCAAGACTGCATTCCGTACTCGCTATGGGCATTACGAGTTACTAGTGATGCCATTTGGTTTGACTAATGCGCCGGCTATATTCATGGATTTGATGAACCGTGTCTTCAGGGAGTATTTGGACAAGTTTGTCGTGGTCTTCATTGACGACATCTTGGTGTATTCGCGTAATACGGAAGAGCATGTTTCTCACTTGCGGTTGGTACTGCAGACTCTTCGAGATGAGCAGTTGTACGCCAAGCTGAGCAAGTGTGAGTTCTGGATGGATAGAGTGGTCTTTCTTGGCCATATCATATCCAGGGAGGGGATTTCTTTTGATCCAAGCAAGATTGAAGCAGTACTTAATTGGTCGCGTCCGACGACAGTTGCTGAGATCCGTAGTTTTCTGGGTCTAGCAGGGTATTATCGTCGCTTCATTCTGAACTTCTCTCAGTTAGCTCGACCGTTGACGCAGCTTACCCGCAAGGGTGTGGATTTTGAGTGGTCCTCCGAGTGCGAGGAGAATTTCCGTGAGCTTCGACGGCGGTTGACTTCTGCGCCGGTGTTGGCATTACCGTCAGGATCTGGAGGGTATGTAGTTTACACGGATGCTTCTCTTCAGGGGTTAGGTTGTGTCCTGACTCAGAATGGGCATGTGATCGCATACGCTTCTAGACAGCTAAAGCTTTACGAGGACAACTACCCAGTCCATTATTTGGAGAGCAGCCATTGTGTTCGCTTTGAAGATCTGGCGTCATTATCTGTATGGCAAGAAATTTGAGATCTTCACCGACCATAAGAGTCTCAAGTATTTTTTCACTCAGGCGGAGTTGAACATGAGGCAGAGACGTTGGATGGACTTGCTTAAGGACTATGATTGCGAGATTAAGTACCATCCGGGAGCTGCTAATCTCACCGCTGATGCTTTGAGTCGCAAGGTGCGACTATCCGCACTTCAGACTTGTTCGATGTCTAGTGCGATCAGTGACTGTTGTACTTCAGGTTATACTTTCAAGCATAAGAAAGGAATGCAGAGTATCCAGATGTTTGCGATATTATCTGAGCCAGCCTTGTATTCGCGGATCCGAGATGCTCAGATGTCTGATTCGAAGACCCAGCGTTTAGCTCGTCTAGCTAACGAGGGTAGCTCGTCTGGATTTCATTATAAGTCAGATGGCTTTCTGTGTTTGTCTGGTAGGCTTGTGATTCCGCAGGATGAAGAGTTGCGAGAGGAGGTTTTGTCTCAGGCACATCGCACTAAGTTGAGTATTCATCCTGGGAGCAACAAGATGTACAAGGATCTCCGTACTCGTTTCTGGTGGAAGGGAATGAAACGCAGCGTTTATCAGTTTGTTTCGAGATGTTTGGTGTGTCAACAGGTCAAGGCAGAGCACTGACGACCTGGAGGATTGATTCACAGTCTGCCTATTCCTGAATGGAAATGGGAGTTTATCACTATGGACTTTGTGACCCATTTGCCAGTATCCCCGAAGAACTGTGATGCTATCTGGGTTGTGGTGGACCGACTCACCAAGTCAGCGCATTTCATTGCCTATAGCCGAGAGTACTCTGTGGATCGCATGGCACGAATGTACATTCAGGAGATCGTCCGACTTCATGGAGTACCTGTGAGCATTGTTAGTGATCGGGACCCCAGGTTTACTTCTAGATTCTGTGGGAGTGTTCAGCGTGCGATGGGTACTACTCTCAGTTTGAGTACTGCCTATCATCCGGAGACTGATGGTCAGTCAGAGCGCACTATCCGTACGTTAGAGGATATGCTTAGAGCGTGCGTCATGGATTTTGGTTCAGCTTGGCAGGATCATTTGCCGTTGATCGAGTTCGCTTACAACAACAGCTATCACACTAGTATTGGGATGGCACCTTTTGAGGCGTTGTATGGGCGACGTTGTCGTACTCCACTCTTTTGGGAAGAAGTGGGGGAGAGACAGGCTGAGGGACCGGAGTTTATCCAGCAGGCGATAGACATTGTTGATCAGATCAAGAAACGGATTAAGACTGCACAGGATCGTCAGGCCAGCTATGCTAATATCAAGCGTAGGCCTTTGCAGTTCGAGGTCGGGGAGAAAGTGTTTCTGAGAGTGTCACCTTTCCGCAAGATTCTCAGATTTGGACTTAAGGGCAAGTTGTCTCCCAGATTTATCGGTCCGTTTGAGATTTTGGAGAGCATTGGCGATTTGGCTTATCGACTAGCTTTGCCACCGCATCTATCCAGTATTCACGACGTGTTCCACGTATCTCTGTTGCGACGGTATGTGGCGGATGAATCTCATATTCTGCAGCGGTCTGAGGTTCAGGTAGACAAGGATTTGACTTATGTTGAGAAACCTCTTCGTATCCTGGATTATAAGGATAAGGTCTTACGGAACAAAGTCATCCCTTTGGTTTTAGTTCAGTGGCAGCGCCGAGGAACTGAGGAAGCTACTTGGGAGCTTGAGGACAGGATGCGTAAAGACCATCCTGAGTTGTTTTGATTTCATTCTTTAAATTGTATTCAGTTGCAAACTTTGTAAACGTTTGATTGGAATAAAGAATGTTTCTGATTTCGGTATTTGCATTCGGTACTTAAGATCTGATTTCGAGGACGAAATATCTTAAGTGGGGTAGAATGTAGTAGCCCGTACCCTAATTGAGTAATTAAAGGAATTAATCATAATTACTTGGGTAGAGTTCGGAAGCTCCGAAGGTGAGATCGGAAGCTCCGATCGATATTACGTCAGGCATGACGTGTGGCAAGATCGGAAGCTCCGATCAGGACCGGAAGCTCCGATCACCCCTATCCGGAGTCAACAAGTGATATTTTGACACGTGGCAAATCAGGATCTTCGGAAGCTCCGATGCCAGGATCGGACGTTCCGATCGAGGTTCGGACGTTCCGATCAAGGATCGGAAGTTCCGATCGTTGTCTATAAATAGAAGGCCGAGACTTCACTTTCATTTGCCAATTCCGAGTTCTCCTTTCCCTTCTAGCCCTTTTGGAGCTGTTCTAGTCTTCTTAGGCTTGGTCCGGAGGTCGGCGAGGCATTCGGTAGTCGTAGCGGAGTTGTGCCCAAGTTCTGGAGGCATCGACATCAAAGGGCTAACGACGGACAAAGGTATAGCTTTTGCTTCCTATAAATAATTAGGAGTATGCAATAGCTTAGTTAAGGCTTTTAGAGCACTTTAATGATAGTAGTATCATTTGGCAGTGTAGAGCAGACTATAGGCGTGGACCTAGAGTTGGTAGAGCTTGCACTATATTGAGGTACGAAAGTACTGTTCGAGATATCCTGACTGAGTATGCATGTATTATGTGACCGCATGATTTATATGCCATGATATTATGCTGCATTCATTTGCATCTTGTTGTATCTCCTTCGAGATGTCTGTTAGTAGGGTTGTACCCTATCCTGTTAGTGGATGGACTTCCATCGATTTGGGTCCGGCGTTTCCACGGTTATCTTGGTATGGGAGCCACCTCCTGAAGCGACGGCACAGCGTGCTACATACCAGGGCCCGGTCTGTCTCTGTTATCTGATCCTTGACCTCGAGTCTATAAGGAGTTCACTTTGCATGCATGTATACTCATACTCTCGCACTGAGCGTTTTATTCTCACGTCTCGTACTCTGTATTTTCTGGACACCCTATTCCATGGGGCAGGTTTGCGATTGGACGAGGAGGGTGGATCCAGGAGGGGCTAGTCAGCGGTTGGCCGGCTGGAGCTTTGCTTAGGTTTTATTACTGTTGTTTGGGTTTATACAGCTATTCGATTTGGTTGTATATTATTGGATAAATTACAGATTCCTTTTACTTGGGATTGTATAATGTTTATGGATTCCGCAGTTTTATTCTGATATCTGTTTTATTAAGTTAATTGCATGCCTAAGTTCTGTTTAGTAGGTGATCCGGGTAAGGGTCACTACAAACACGATAAAGTTGTTCTCGTATTCTCCCCAGCATGCACCAAGGTATCTTCTTAATCTCCGCGACAACTGATTACCAAATTTTATTTTGTCTAGGTGACCTTTCTTTCTACGGATTATCTTAATGTTCTCAACCATTGCTTGATGCTAGAGTCATTATCTGATTCTGTCTTGCAGGCCAAACTCCTTAAAGCTCGACTATTAATAGCATCCAAAGATTATTCAAGTGCCATATGTGAGGCAGGATACATTCTTAAAGAGGAGAATGATGATTTAAAGGCCTTACTTTTGCGTGGACGTGCGTACTATTATTTAGCTGATCATACTTAAGTTCAGTATATACATGGCTATGGGTGGGTAGTTCATGAACTATTTTTACAAAAACACAGCATAGCTTTAGCTGATGCTCCACTATTTCAGAGGATTATTATTACTATTTACGTTCTGACGAGTAAAACAGCTGTATAAGTGATTATTGATGAACTCCCTGATTTTATCTAACGTGGAGTTATATTCTTGGTTAATTGCATAGAGTTTTTCGGGCCATACGAGTGGAATCGATTCAGTTAGCTTTGATACCACGGAGGTGTTGGTAGCTGCAGGTGCCGCGAGTGGTACAATCAAACATTGGGATTTGGAGGAGGCCAAGAGTAAGCTTTCTGCAAACTAAAAAAAAAGAAAAAAAAATAATTGAGTCCGAAAGAAAGAGTGTTCAAAAGAGTGAGATGGCATTTGAGGTAAAAAAAAGAGAGGAAAGAAAAAAAAGGAAAGAGACCAATAAAAAAGAAAATATTATGGTCCAAAATAGTGAGGTTGAAAAGTTTGTGCAAATGAATAAAATTCCTATAGTACTTTTGTACAAAGAGGTTTTATCTCATTGTCATGATTTAGCCGGTTCAATTTCGAGCATTGTTTGTTATTTTTTGCAGGATTTTGTGATGTGTTGATGAAGAAGCAAAGAAGATACAACATGTTGGATCCATGTGAAGTTGGTCACACACAAAGTGAGGTTAGAGGTTTGAGAGTTATTCCATTCGAGAGGTATGATTTAAATGTTGAATACCAATCAAATGTCTACTTTCAAAGGTATGATCTTAATTCTCAATTGTTTGGATTTAATGACTTTGTTGAGATATTTGTGACTATGCTATCTATGTTTAATTTCAAATTGTGATCTTAAGTCTCTTGAAATTTTGCATACTAAAAGATTGAATGATTTGGATTATATTGATGTGTTGAAGTTACTTTTTGATCTCAAGGTGTTTGAATTATGGTCTATTATGAGATTGAGTGATTTGGTTTATGTTGATATGTGCGAGTGTTGCATGAATGGTTAGTGATGACTTTTGGGCTAGCTAATATGCGTAATACTTTCATGGGATTGATAGATTATGTTTTGCATGCATCTATGTGTTGGAGAACGCGGCGATCAGATCAATTATGATTGATACCCGGTGCAGCGGAAGTTTAAAATTTTTGTATGGAACGATTCCATAATGGGTATCAACCTTACGATTAAATTGTGTGTGTAAAAATTAAATAACAATTATAAAATTTTTACCTTTAATCTCGAATCGAGATTTTGGACACCAACAGATTTCTCTGCTCTTGTTGTATATCCCTGGAACTGATGGACGAACTGTTCTTCAATCAGGTCCACGAACGGATATTTTAATCCCTCTGATAGATTGCACTAGAAAATCTATCAGAAGTTTTCTACGAAGAGATTAACGAATTTGATCCGTTAAACCAGACTGTAATTCAAAATCACAGGCTGGATTTTTCTCGAGTAGAGGGAGAGGGGGGACGGCCACCTTTTAAAATAAACTAGGGTTTTCGAAAAATCCTTGTGACCTGTTGTGTGTAATTTATGTACTGCAATAACTTATTTATAATGTAGGCCACTAACAGCTTAGGGCCCATTAGTCATAAGTTCAAGCCCGACAAGCAAAGCCCGCATGTTCAGAAATTAATATAAAATTCATCGTGACTCCGATTGATAAACCGATTTCACCAATGTGCACAGAAACCATTTCTGCACCTTTTAAAGTCAAGATAAATTTTTTTGAATCCGAATTCAGTGATTTCCAAAAATGGTCATCCCTATGTCATTTTAGGAAATCTTACTCCTCTACTCTTAAATAAGAAGTCCAACTTCTTCGTTCATTAAATTTAACTCTTTAAATTTAACTGTCTCAACGGGGATTAAAAATCCATTACACTGTGTGACCCTCAATGGTTCAGGGATACAGCTAGCCGTGGGCTCACAACTCCTTGTGACTCGGAACAACAATTTCCGACTTGCCCATCGAATCATGGTATGAGCGCCTAGCAACATCGCCCCATGATTCCCTAGGTATCACTGATAGTGCCTACAAGAACCAGTAGATTTTGGTTAGCGTACAGTACGGTCCCTTCATCCATATATCCCGATCGAATCAACAACCATTGGTATATCGAGAGTCGCTCGAGATTCGATAACTATGCAATGCATCTTGAAGATCAAATAGTGACATCGCATGTGCTACTAAGAAACCATTTCTTAAATCACATCATGTACTCTGGCCAGAGATTCGTCACACTAATATCTCCTCAGATCGCATAGGATATCCACACTCGCAAGTATGTGGTGAATCCTTGACAACAAAGCATCGACTCCTATATGTGTTGTAACTGTACCCAATCCCGACACCTGATGACCCCAATAGAGTCGGTAAATGAGTCAAAGCACAGTACTAGCATATAGAGCCTCAATGATGTTTCAAGTAGTAAGGACTAATGGTGTACAACCAAAACCGCGGACTTTATCCACTCGATAAGTGATAACCACTTGGAAAGTCCGGATAGGGTAGTTCGATCATTCATCATATGAATATCCATTTGCATGCTTTGAACATCTCTATGTTCCTTACCAATGAAACGTGGTACTCCGCATCGCAAATGCTAGTCTCAAACTCGAGCGATCCTTATCCTTATTATCGGACGGCTCAATCGACTAGGAACAGTTTAGAATATACAGTGACTATAAGATGTGTTTCATGATAGACATCTCCATGTTCTACCACATCTTACATACACTATAGTATATTCAAGGTCTTTATCAAAGCAACAATAGTATATCACAATATAACAATATGAAGAAAGATAAAGTCATTGCCATTAATAAAAGTGTAAATTATATTAAACAAAAGATTGTTTATACAAAGAGTCATCAAAGCCCTTAGCCACAAGTTGGCTCATCGGGCACCCACTCTTTCAATCTCCCACTTGCCCTATAGCCAACTAGTCATACTACGTAGACCCATTGCTTCGCGATGTTTGTCAAATAATGGTCCTGGCAAGGGCTTAGTAAGTGGATCAGCGATATTGTCTGCAGAGGCCACTCTTTCGACAGTGATGTCTCTTTCCACAATCTCCCGGATGATGTGGTATTTCCTCAGTACGTGTTTGGATTTTTGATGAGACCTTGGTTCCTTTGCCTGAGCAACGGCACCCGTGTTGTCACAGTACACCGGGACTGGACCAACAACTTCAGGAATGACGCCCAACTCTTGGACGAAATTCCTCATCCAAACGGCCTCTTTAGCAGCAGCTGCTGCAATGTATTCAGCTTCAGTGGTGGAATCCGCTGTGGTGTCCTGCTTGGAACTCTTCCAAGAGACAGCACCGCCATTGAGCATGAACACAAATCCAGAGGTTGACTTCGAGTCATCCACGTCACTTTGGAAGCTAGAGTCGGTATAGCCTTCCAATTTTAGTTCTCTTCCTCCATATACCATGAACATATTCTTAGTCCTTCGTAAGTACTTAAGAATGTCCTTCACGACTTTCCAATGCATTTGACCGGGATTAGCTTGATATCTGCTCGTGACACTCAGAGAAAATGCTACATCCGGTCTGGTAGATATCATCCCATACATGATACTACCTATGGCTGACGCATATGGTACATGTGTCATTTTCTCTATCTCTTCATCAGTCTTGGGACACATAGACTTGGATAGAGAAACTCCATGACACATGGGTAGATGTCCTCTCTTGGACCCATCCATTGAAAACCGTTTCAATATGGTGTCGATGTAGGTTGATTGACTGAGTCCTATCATTCTCTTAGATCTATCTCTATAGATCTGTATCCCTAGAATATAGGATGCCTCACCCAAATCCTTCATCGAGAATCTACCTGATAACCATATCTTTGTTGACTGCAACATCCCTACATCATTCCCAATGAGTAGGATGTCATCAACATAAAATACTAAGAATGTCACAGCATCCTTAACTACTTTCTTGTACACGCATGGTTCCTCCGGATTCTTGATGAAACCAAAATCTTTTATTGTTTCATCTAATTTTTGGTTCCAACTTCTTGATGCTTGTTTTAGACCATAAATTGATCTCTGAAGCTTGCATACCTTATGCTCGCTTCCCATGGATCTGTACCCCTCAGGCTGCTTCATATAGATCTCTTCCTTAATGTCTCCATTAAGAAAAGCAGTCTTCACATCCATTTGCCATATCTCATAGTCATACCATGCAGCTATGGCAATAAGGATTCTTATGGACTTGAACATTGCAACTGGTGAAAAGGTTTCATCATAGTCAACTCCTTGTCTTTGAGTATAACCTTTTGCCACCAATCGCGCCTTGTAGGTCAATACCTTACCATCAGGCCCAAGCTTTCTTTTGTAGATCCATTTACACCCTATTGGAACAATTCCATCGGGAGGATCTACTAAAGACCGAACTTAGTTTGTATGCATCGAATCTATTTCCGACTGCATAGCTTCAAGCCATAAATTTGAATCCGCATCAGAAATTGCTTCCTTGAAGTTTCTTGGATCACATCCAACTTCGGGTTCATCTTGATCCCCTTCAAGAAGAAGACCATATCGAATAGGAGGTCTAGAAGTCCTCTCGGATCTTCTAGGTACAGGCGTGTCCAGCAATGGTTCCTGAGGTGTAGGATCGTTATTTTGTATTTCGGGTTCTTCTCGAATTTCTTCGAGTTCCATCATCTCGCCTTTCTTATCCAATAAGAACTCCTTCTCCAAGAAGGTGGCATTCCTTGAAACAAACACCTTTGTTTCAGCAGGATAATAGAAATAATATCCGATTGAATTCTTCGGATACCCTACAAAATAACATAAGCTGGATCGACTATCCAACTTATCTCTCACTGTCCGCTTCACGTAAGCAGGACATCCCCAAATCCTCAAGTACGAATACTTAGGAGCTTTGCCATTCCATAACTCGTATGGTGTTTTGTCCACTGCTTTAGTGTGGACGTTGTTCAACAACAATACCGCCGTTTCAAGCGCATAGCCCCAAAACGAAGGTGGAAGCTCAGTGAAGCTCATCATGGATCGAACCATGTCCAACAAAGTTCGATTACGACGCTCCGATACACCATTAAGCTGTGGTGTCATAGGAGGAGTCCACTGAGAGAGAATCCCATTCTCTTTTAGATAGTCCGAAAACTCGGTACTCAAGTATTCTCCACCTCGATCCGATCGAAGTGCTTTAATACTTTTACCTAGCTTGTTTTCTACTTCACCCTTGAATTCTTTGAACTTTTCAAATGCTTCAGACTTATATTTCATTAAATATAAATACCCATACCTTGAATAATCATCAGTAAAGGTAATGAAGTAGGTGTGGCCATATTGAGTCCCAACTCTTAATGTACCACAAACATCTGTATGGATCAAATCCAACAGATTTTGACTACGCTCAGGTTTCCCCTTAAAAGGAGATTTAGTCATTTTTCCTTTTAGGCAGGATTCACAAGTAGGTAGAGAGTTAATATCAGACATATCAAACATGCCCTCTCCCACTAGCTTGTTCAGCCTCCTTGAGGAAATATGACCTAGCCTAGCATGCCAAAGGTTTGCCGGGTTTTGACTATCAATTTTCCTTTTGTTTGTTGTTGCCGGTTTATCAACATAATTTATTGGAACGTCTTTTAGTTTTAAGTTGTATAGATCATTTTCAAGTTGTCCATTTCCAATTAAACATTCATTCTTGTAAATATTGCAAATCCCATTCACAAAATTGCAAGAATAACCATCTCTATCAAGCATAGAAACAGAAATAATGTTTTTAATCAAATCCGTAACAAATAAAACATCTCTTAAAAGTAACTTAAAACCGTTCTGCAAAATTAAATAAACATCTCCCACGGCTTTTGCTTCAACTCTGGAACCATTTCCGAGCCTCAGCTGGGTCTCACCCATCCTAAGCCTGCGACTTCTTGTCATCACCTGCAAATCATTGCAAATGTGAGATCCACATCCGGTATCCAATACCCAAGAAGTAGTATTAAGTGAAACATTTATTTCAATATAGAACATACCCTTTGCAGTTCGCAACTGCTCTAGATATTCCTTGCAGTTACGCTTCCAATGACCGGGCTTCTTGCAGTAATGACAAACATCCTTGGATTTTTCCATGTTTGAAGCCTTTATCTTGTACTTCTTCTCGGGTTCGATTTTCTTGGGTGGGGCAGAACGTTTCTTACCCTTTGTACTTGGCCCCTTCTTAGCAGAAGAAGAGGAGCCCACCAAGAAAGCCGGTTTATCCTTCTTTAATGTGGATTCATATGTCACAAGCATATTGACCATCTCTTCAAGGGAGGCCTCTATCTTGTTCATATTGAAATTTACCACAAATCCGTCAAACGAAGAAGGAAGAGACAGAAGTAGTAAGTCCACGTTGAGTTCATGCTCCAACACCAAATCAAGGGTTACCAACTTCTGTATGAGCCAAATCACTCGTACCCCATGATCACGGACCGAAGTCCCTTCACGCATGCGACACGTCATTAGCTCCTTTACAGTAGCGAACCTTTCAGCCCTCGATTGAGCCCCAAAAAGTTCCTTGAGTTGAACGTGAATGTCAGCAGCATTCACGGTGTCCTCAAATCGCCTCTGGAGTTCATCAGACATCGAGGCTTGCATATAGCATTTGGTCTTGATATCATGGTCCCACCATGTATCAAGCTTGGCTAACTCCTCCGGACTTACGTCAGCTGGTGCTTCTTTCGGAGGAGATTTTTCTAACACGTAGAGCATCTTCTCCGAAGTCAAGACAATCTTCAACTTACGGAACCATTCCGTATAGTTTGCGCCAGTCAACTTATTTTGTTCGAGGATCGAGAAAAGTGGATTACGCGAATTCATCGTATGAAATACTGAAAAGAAACAGACAAATATCAGTGATTGTTTAAGCAATTTACTAAGACATAAAATAGGCAAATTTTATTTTATGAATCTCACTCCCACTATTTTAACGATTTCACTACCCTCTAGTGAAAACGGGAAACTGTTTTCCTTAGTGAGAACATGGAGTCCAATTGACAAACTTATGGTCCCGAATAATATCAGCCAACCATAATTTTCAAATGGTAGAGCCCAATTGCTTCCAAAGCAACCTCCATGTTTTTACCTCATGTCCAATAAGGGCCCAATAATATGACGCCGTTTATTGTGACATGTCAAGATGACCCATCAATATTAAGTTGTGATGGACGGTCGCCATGTGGATCCCTCAATAGTATGAGCCGATCCCATGGGAGTTCCACCTAACTTACAACATGTGTCGATCCAATGTACAACTTTCCGACGAACGGGCCCCCCCAATAATATGAGCCGGACCGTATCCGCGGGTAGCATCTCATACATTGATCGTTGATGGAAGGTAGGAACATTTAAACAAATTTAAATTTCCTTTATTTATCTTGATATCAATTTTAAATCATATTTAAAATGAGGGATTTTTAATTATAAAAATTTGTCTCATCATTTTAAAAAATTTTGTATGCTTGCCGGATTCACACAATTATGTCTAAAACATGCATACAACTATAATATCACATATTATATAGGATGATCGATTCCATTTCTAATCGACCCGTGGTTGCCAATCACGAGTCTTAGTCCAATCCTAGGTAATATGCAGTATGCAATGCAATCCTATTACATTTGCTTCCAATTTACATTTCTTCTGTCTTTATTGTCTGCTGGGCCCACCTCCATCTTCAAATCTTGATCTCCCACTAAATCTAATGTATTTACAATAAATAACAATGACAAGTAGGGGATACATTTTTAAGGGGTGGGAACGGGCCATAAATCAAGCCCATTTTTATTACATATGACATTCATATTGGGCCATAAACCAGGCCCATTAATAAATCCAACAACAATAAAACAAATGTAAATTTCTAACATACACCTACAAAATTGGTCATGGCAATCGATCATCCTTATCCAATAACATTTAATTCAAAATTAATTTATTGGATAACATGCAATGGCAATTTAAATTTAAAAGGATAAAATCATATTTCATACATAAAATCTTATTTTACATACAAAATCATATTTTATCTTTTTATCAAATAAAATCATATTTTATCTATAAAATCCAATTTTATACATAAAATCATATTTTACTCAATATATCCATAAGATCATATCTTATCATCAATTGTACCAAAAATAATTAATTTCAAAATTCAATTAAAGGATAAAATATTAAAATTTTCCAAAAATTCAAATTTATCCAAAAATCAATTTTAAAATTTTCGGACTCGAACAATTCGATCCGACGCCTCGTGGACCAATCAAAACAATTTTCGATCGGACCAAAAATAGAATTTTAACATATTAAAATTTAATTTAAAAAATTAAAAATAATTTTTCCCGCGGGCCGCCCGGGACATTCCCGGGCCGGGCAGCGACGATCGCTGCCCTGGGCAGCGCCGTGCGCTGCCCTGTGCAGGGCAGCGCCGTGCGCTGCCCGGGGCAGCGACGATCGCTGCCCCTGCCCCGGGCAGCGATCCAATCGCTGCCCGGGTTTTTGCCCGGAAAAAAAATATTTTTATTTTAAAATATTTATTTTGTTTCAAAAACCGAGGCCTAAAAATTTTTGTACAATCGATTAATTTAATCGCTTGATCTGAGCAACCTGGCTCTGATACCACTGTTGGAGAACGCGGCGATCAGATCAATTATGATTGATACCCGGTGCAGCGGAAGTTTAAAATTTTTGTATGGAACGATTCCATAATGGGTATCAACCTTACGATTAAATTGTGTGTGTAAAAATTAAATAACAATTATAAAATTTTTACCTTTAATCTCGAATCGAGATTTTGGACACCAACAGATTTCTCTGCTCTTGTTGTATATCCCTGGAACTGATGGACGAACTGTTCTTCAATCAGGTCCACGAACGGATATTTTAATCCCTCTGATAGATTGCACTAGAAAATCTATCAGAAGTTTTCTACGAAGAGATTAACGAATTTGATCCGTTAAACCAGACTGTAATTCAAAATCACAGGCTGGATTTTTCTCGAGTAGAGGGAGAGGGGGGACGGCCACCTTTTAAAATAAACTAGGGTTTTCGAAAAATCCTTGTGACCTGTTGTGTGTAATTTCTGTACTGCAATAACTTATTTATAATGTAGGCCACTAACAGCTTAGGGCCCATTAGTCATAAGTTCAAGCCCGACAAGCAAAGCCCGCATGTTCAGAAATTAATATAAAATTCATCGTGACTCCGATTGATAAACCGATTTCACCAATGTGCACAGAAACCATTTCTGCACCTTTTAAAGTCAAGATAAATTTTTTTGAATCCGAATTCAGTGATTTCCAAAAATGGCCATCCCTATGTCATTTTAGGAAATCTTACTCCTCTACTCTTAAATAAGAAGTCCAACTTCTTCGTTCATTAAATTTAACTCTTTAAATTTAACTATCTCAACGGGGATTAAAAATCCATTACACTGTGTGACCCTCAATGGTTCAGGGATACAGCTAGCCGTGGGCTCACAACTCCTTGTGTTCGGAACAACAATTTCCGACTTGCCCATCGAATCATGGTATGAGCGCCTAGCAACATCGCCCCATGATTCCCTAGGTATCACTGATAGTGCCTACAAGAACCAGTAGATTTTGGTTAGCGTACAGTACGGTCCCTTCATCCATATATCCCGATCGAATCAACAACCATTGGTATATCGAGAGTCGCTCGAGATTCGATAACTATGCAATGCATCTTGAAGATCAAATAGTGACATCGCATGTGCTACTAAGAAACCATTTCTTAAATCACATCATGTACTCTGGCCAGAGATTCGTCACACTAATATCTCCTCAGATCGCATAGGATATCCACACTCGCAAGTATGTGGTGAATCCTTGACAACAAAGCATCGACTCCTATATGTGTTGTAACTGTACCCAATCCCGACACCTGATGACCCCAATAGAGTCGGTAAACGAGTCAAAGCACAGTACTAGCATATAGAGCCTCAATGATGTTTCAAGTAGTAAGGACTAATGGTGTACAACCAAAACCGCGGACTTTATCCACTCGATAAGTGATAACCACTTGGAAAGTCCGGATAGGGTAGTTCGATCATTCATCATATGAATATCCATTTGCATGCTTTGAACATCTCTATGTTCCTTACCAATGAAACGTGGTACTCCGCATCGCAAATGCTAGTCTCAAACTCGAGCGATCCTTATCCTTATTATCGGACGGCTCAATCGACTAGGAACAGTTTAGAATATACAGTGACTATAAGATGTGTTTCATGATAGACATCTCCATGTTCTACCACATCTTACATACACTATAGTATATTCAAGGTCTTTATCAAAGCAAAAATAGTATATCACAATATAACAATATGAAGAAAGATAAAGTCATTGTCATTAATAAAAGTGTAAATTATATTAAACAAAAGATTGTTTATACAAAGAGTCATCAAAGCCCTTAGCCACAAGTTGGCTCACCGGGCACCCACTCTTTCACTATGAGTAAATTTGTTGTGGTATACTTTGATTATGTCATAGTATATAGCAAAATTTTTCATGGGCATGTTGAACATTTGTTACTTGTGTTATTTACACATGGTGATGAGAATTTAAAAGTGTGTATTTTTCACAAGAGAATTTGTTTTATTTGTTTATGGCATGAGTCTTCAAGGAAAAAGTGTTCTGGATGGAAAAGTGATTAAGTGTCAACAAGGTAAGGAGTATGTGGTGGTTACTACAGTATCATAAATATATATCTACCTTGTTCTTGAAGTTGTTGTGGATTGAGAATGTTAAGAAGTGGAATGCATTGGATAATGGTTTGAAAAATGTGTTTGAGTTATGTTTGCATGATACTCATGAAAAATTATTTGTAAGCAAGAACTTGTTCAAGGATAAGGTTTTTGTTTCATATTCTTCTTTGAATGAGTTATTTGTAGGGGGGATATGTAGTATAAAGTTAATGTGTTGTTTGGGAGATTATAGAACAATGAATAAGTTAAATGAATATTTGTTGTGGTTGCATATGAAGAGGTTTGTTGAGTGAAATTGTGTGAAACATATTGTATGTGAATTCATTCTTATTCCTAGGGAACAATGGTTATATATAACTATGAATTTTGTGTTGGGGTTAACTAGGTCTAAGAAAGGGAGAAATTTAGTGTTTGTCTTGCTAAATGAAATATTAATTGTGTTTATGCATGTTAATGATATTGATGTGTTTACTTTGCACATAAGATATTTCGTGAGTCTTGATATGATTTTGAGTGAGCAAAGTATATTATTTCTTGTGGGAAATATTTTTAAAGTTTCTAAGTCTTGCATGGTTTTTGTAGACAAAGGGCAAGATTTGAGGACAAATCTTTTTGAAGAAGGAGAGTTTGATATGAATCTAGAAAGCGCTTGAAGATTCATATTGTTCCAAGATTTACTCCGAAATTTGCCGTCGAGACTTGAAGGATTTGAACGGCATGGAAACCAAGTTGGAATGCTTGGATATTATTTTGGAGGTTATTATAATGTTATTGAAGCCCAAAAGAATCAAGAAAGTGAAGAAAACATCAAAGGAAACACTTCAAGAAGGTGCAAGGTTCGAGTGCTCCGCGCGCCCGTGCATATCTTGACGCGCGCCTGCGCATGATAGTAATTTTCAACAATGTTGGACAGAAATTTGTGCGCGCCCACGCATGTTGTGTTGCGTGCCCGCGCCTGCTGTCTCTCACACGCACTTCGGCATGTTAGTGTGTGTGCGTGATTTTTGATATATATTTAGATATATTGTGCTATTTTGAGTTTTTTAATTATACTAGGAAACTTTTAGAAATATATTATTATATCTTTAGATATATTTTGCGATATCTTTTATTATTTTGTAGTTGTATTATAAATACAACAAAAATTAATTATTGAATAACAATTAAAATTTACAGATTATTGATTACTCAATACATAAAATTTTCTCTAGAATTTTATTGAAGCTTTGTGTTTTATTTAAAATCAAACTTAACAAAGTTCTTCAACTTTGTGGCGTTTGTCAATCGATTTTTCACTTGGGTTGTCAAAGACATGTATCTTTGAAGGTCTAATTGAATTATTGATTGTTTTCTATCGTGATTCTCTGTTACTAGTTACGGGTTCAACTAGAGGTGGAGATCCAAATCTGTTACTTGTTTCAAAAGTCGAGACAAAATATTTGATTTCTTTTGTATTCGAATTGAGGGTGCGATTCGCTATAATCGTGCTTGCCTTTCATTCATAAGAATTCATATCACGTTTGTCGATTGATTTGTCTCTGAAGATTTTAAGATACAATTTATCTGAAGGTTTTCTTTGGTTTCAATTGCAGTGATTTCTGTTGTTAATCGTTCCGTTGATTAAAGGTGAAAATCCAAAATTCTATCAATTTTACTTGTTTCAAAGATTAGGCAAAACTTTGGATCATTTATTTATTGATTAGAGGGTGCAATTCAGATTTGTAATCGTGTTTGCTAATCTTACACATCAAGATTCATATCATTTGGTATCAAAGCCAAGATTTTGAATCAAGAAAGTATCCTATCTACATCTAGATTTGTTCTTCCTGTTCTTCGTGTTCTTCTTCATCCTTTGCTCTTCATCCGAGTCTATTCTTTTCCAAATTTCAAAGTCGTTTCTGCATCAATCTTGTTGTCCAAGTCTTCGTGTCTTGTGCTACAAGTTTTTATTCCAAAAAAATATATATTGGGGCCGAAAATATGAGAAAAAAAGTGAATATAAGTATCTTGTGGCCAATTCCTTTATCTTTGTTCATTCTTGGGCGTGATTCAAAGTCAATTTGTCCATAAAATTTCTTGCTTGTTTTTGTCAATCTTCGTGGGTCAATTTTCAACCGTCTAAAAGTTTTTAAACTTGAAGGTTTGAATTTTATTCTACAAAGCAAAGTCTCTCCATAAATTTGAGTGAAAAAAGGAGTGATTGAGTGATTCGTTTGGAGGAAACTGTGAGAACTTGTGTGAGAAAATTTATTACTAACAATTTTCTTGCAGGTACCATGAATCCTAATAAAGATGTTAGTGAAAGTGTGAACCAAGAAATTTCCAAGGTTCAAATGGAGGCGCTGATGGGGCAGTTGACTATGGTGATGAGATCGGAGTTAGAACCCCTTCATGAGCAGATGAGTAAATTGGAGGAGAGTAGTGGTAGTGGAAAAAAAAAATAGGAAGGGAAATGATTTTGAGGATGATGAGGAGAGTTATGATGAAAATTAGGATGAGGAGAAAAGAGTACATGGGGGTAGACATAGGCAAGAAGCGATGTGTGAAAAATATACGGAGGGCAATAAGGAGGATGAGAATATTAGTAGCATTAAGATGAAAAATTCCAGCGTTTCATGAGAAAATCTGATCCAGAGGCGTATCTAGAATGGGAGAAGCGTGTGGAGTTGTGTTTGATTGCCATCACTATTCTGATCTTAAGAAAATGAGGTTGGCAGTGGTTGAGTTTGTAGATTATGCATTAATCTGGTGGGATCAATTAGTGACCACTAGAAGAGGTGTGGAGAGCTGCCTATTGAGACATGGAAAGATATGAAGCATGCCATGAAGAAGCGTTTTGTACCTAACCATTATTATCGTGATATGTACAGGCGTCTACAGACTTTGAGGCAGGGTCCAAGGAGCGTGGAGGATTACTACAAGGAGTTGGAGACCACAATGATCCGGACCAACATTGAGGAAGATAATGAAGCTACAATGGCTTTATTTTTGTGTGGTTTGAATAGAGAAATCCAAGATCAAGTGGAGCTTCGTCACTGTATTGATTTGGATGAGATGGTGCAGACGGCCATGAAGATAGAACAACAGCTCAAGCGACGAGGAGCTGGCCGATTAACTTCTGGTGGAGGATCGTCGACGGCTAGGCGTCCGAACGTTGCAAAACGGGAGGATAACAAGCCGGTGTACAAACCAAAATCTGACACCAAATTGGAGGCACCAAAGCAAGTAGCAAAAGGTAAATTTGAAACTTCTAATGCTCGGTCTAGAGATATTAAATGTTTTAGATGTCAAGGTATTGGCCATATTTCTAGCCAATGTCCAAATAAGAAGTTGATGATTATTAATGCTTGTGGTGATGTGGAGTCTGAAAGTGATGGGGAAAATTATGATGATATACCTGCGTTAGTAGATCCTGATGATGAGGATGGATTTGGGGCTGTTGTTGGTGAATTATTGGTGACTCGGAGAATTTTAAATGCACAACATAAGGAGGAGGAAGAGAGCTAGAGGAAAAATCTTTTTCATACTCGTTGTTTTGTTAATGGGAAGGTGTGCAGTCTTATTATTGATATGGGTAGTTGCACGAACATAGAGAGTTGCGAACTTGTGGAAAAATTGGGGTTGCCTCTCTTGAAGCATCCTCAACCATATAGATTGCAATGGTTTAATGATTGTGCGGAGGTGAGAGTTAATAGGCGAGTTGTAGTGCCATTTTCTATTGGCAAATATGTTGATGAGGTTTTGTGTGATGTGGTCCCTATGCAAGCGTGTCATATTTTATTGGATAGACCATGACAGTGTGATAGGAGAGTGGTTCATGATGGTTTTAAAAATAAATATTCGTTTGTATTGAAAAAAAAGTTCATTGCATTGTTGCCTATGCCTCCAAAGCAAGTGTTGGAGGATCAAATGAAAAATAAAAGGAGAGATGATGTCAAAAAAAAGGGTGACCAAAAAGTGAGATGACCTTAGAAAAAAAGAATGATAAAAAAAGATGAAAAAAAAAATTGAGCAAAAAGATGCTGAAAAAAATAATATATATAGCACAAAAGAGTGAGTTGAGAGAAGTCATGAGCTCACATGTTCCACTTGTGTTGATGTTTTATAAGAAGGTACTCCTTAACACAAGTGATATAGCCGGAGAGCTTCCGAGCGTTGTTGTTTCTCTGTTGCAGTAGTTCGATGATTTATTTTCGGAGGAGCTACCTCAAAGATTACAACCTTTGAGAGGGATTGAGTACCAAATTGACTTGGTACCCGGGAGTGCATTGCCAAATCGTACAGCTTATAGGAGCAATTCGGAGGAAACTAAGGAATTGCAACGGTAGGTAAGTGAACTTTTAGATAAAGGTTTTGTGCGTGAGTCGATGTCACGATCTGTAGTGACCCGTAGTCAAAATTAAGGATTTATTTGTAATTAATTCCAATGATCATGTTTAGATTTAGTAAAACATGATTAATGGGTTTCCAAAAGGATGTAAGTAGTTCAAAAATGGGTTCAGAATGCTCAAAAAATGTCCGGGAAGGTTCCGAGAGTTCGGAGGATCCGAAACAGGTAGGGAGGCTCCGAACGGGTTCGGAGGATCCGAACCTTAGATCGAAGGCTCCGAACTTGCATGGCCAGCTGTCCGAGAATAATACGTCATTGGTGACATCACTGATGGGGACTTCAGAGGATCCGAAGTCATCATCGAAGGCTCTGAACAGGATCGGAGACTTCGAAGTCAAGAACGGAGGATCCGAACCAGATCGAAGGATCCGAAGTTGGGTTCGGAGGCTCCGAACTTAGCCAATAAATAGAGGGTCCGAGAGCTCATTTCACTCGCACATCTCCTCTTTTCTCTCTCGATTTCTTAGCCTTCTAACTCAGATCTAGGGAGTTCTAGGCATCCTATGGGTAATCCAAAAGTGGCATAACGATCTAGGCATAGTAGCGGAGCTGTGGCCTAGTTTTGAGGCAAGCGGCAGCAAAGGGCTGACGACGGACGCAGGTATAGCTTTGGCTTTCTAAAAATATTTAGGAGTATGAAATAGCTTAGTTAAGGCTTTTAGAGATTATTTAATGATGCATGGGTTTTTTCATTATAGACACCTTAGTGTGGACATGTAGGCGTGGGACCTAGACCAGTGGTTCTAGGATTTGACCTGCAGTGTTAGAGGTACGTAAGTACTGACCGAGATAGCCGCATGATATATATGCTTATATGTTGCATGAGTATGTGCTATATGTTTTACCATGTTTTTTTACCACTTTAGCACATGCATGTTTTGACACTCGACTGCATCTGGTATGATGCGAGTCATGACAGTTTCCATCGGTGATGAGTTATTCCTTATGGATTCGTGTATTGGGAGGCTCAACCCCTGGTTTTGCTATCACTAGAAGCGACCATGACGGTGGAGTAGACTCTATAGTGGATAGGGGAATACACGAGTACCCCGTGGAGTCGCTCTCTTAGCACGGTACTGTGTATTCATGGCGCCCTGAGTAGACTGTTTTAACCAGTATTTTAAAGTCATTTGCTTGCTACATATTAGTTTATATATCATTGCTTTCATATTGAGCGTTGTCGCTCATGCCCCTGTGTTTGGTATTTTTGGGTACCTTGTGGCGGGGCAGGTTCGAGGCTGGACGATATAGGCGACTCGCAGCAGGGTTGAGTTCTTTATCGGTTGCAGTGAGAGTTTAGTAGTAGGGCTTATAACCCTTTAGAATTTCGATTGGTTGTATAAGAGTATTTATACACTTTTGTTGTCGTCGATTGTATTCTGTCGATTGGATTTGATGTATTTTTTAATTATTCGCTCTTTACGCTTTTAATATTATGCATGCGCTAATTTAACCCTGATTAGGTAGTGAATCCGGGTAGGGTCGCTATATTTATTGGTATCAGAGCGCATTGCTATTGGAAATTAGAAGCGGATTAATACATTATTTGTTATTAATTGATAGATTAAAGATTACGATGAGAGCCACGACAGTGGAGGTAGTGGTCGTTGGGATGACGGAGACGGTCGTCTACATCGCCGGGGTCACCGCGAAGAGCGGAGGAGAGTTAGCATGCATAGGTTTATGCAAGTGGGCCCTAAGCCATTAGCAGGAGGCGAGACCCCGGAGGCTGCTGAGGACTGGCTATAGAGGATGGAGCATTAAGAGTTTCGTTTCACAGACGAGGAAAAGATGGAGACTCTTGGTTTTCTGCTAGAGGGTCGAGCGAGGAAGTGGTGGAGATCTACTTCTGCACCGTTTGTAGCAGCGAGAGGAACAACTACTTGGACTGAGTTTCATACTTATTTCCAGAGATTGTATTTTCCTCCAGCCCTTCGTCAGGAGAAAGCTAGTGAGTTTCTTGGATTGCGACAGGGGACGATGACTATTGAGGAGTATCAGAAGAAGTTCTTTGATTCTACCTTATTGCCCGCATATCTCTGAGAGTTATGTGGCCAAGTATGATCATTTTCTTCAGGGTTTGAACCCTGAGATTCACCAGATGGTTGTTGTTGGGAGCGCCATGACCTACGAGGGTTTGGTTGACCGTTGTCACCAGACCCGACTAGTTCTTTGGGTCCAAGGAGTCAGTCTTTCAAGAAGCAGGGAGTCAGTTCTTCTTCTTCTTTCGGATCTGACGGAGTGCATCGTTTCGGTATCCAGGGAGTAAGTCGATGTCCTTGATCGAGTGGAGCGTGTTTTCAGTTTGGATAGGAGGGACACATGAAGAGAGATTGTCCTACTCTGATGGAAGGAGCTGGTGGTTCTGGAGGTTCTCAGGCATCCATGCAACAGCCGCAGCAGCAGTATCAGCTGCAGCCTTCTCATAAGCAGCGCCAGTAGTCGCAGCCATCACAGCGACAGACTTCTTCTCAAGGTCATTCTTCCTTACGACCACGTGTCCAGTGGCAGGTATTTGCACTGAACCAGGAGCAGGCGGAGGCAGACAGTGACCGTATGATTGCAGGTAACTGTAGTTTATGTGGTTTTCCTGTGTATGTCTTGATTGACACTGGTGAATCACACTCATTCATCTCAGCACGTTTTGCTAAGAAGTATAGATTGTCGTTTATTCCCTTAGACGTGTTGTTAGTGGTTTATACTCCGATGGGTAGCGAGGTTTTAGCTAAGCGTCTAGTGGTGGATTGCTTGTTGGATTTTGAAGGGTATCAGCTTTGTGCTAACCTGATGATCCTAGCTATGGAGGATTTCGACTGCATTATTGGGATTGATCTCTTGACTACCTACAGAGTGATAGTAGATTGCTATCAAAGATTTGTTCAGTTTCGTTCCGATTATGGTGAGGCATGGTATTTCTATGGTGAGGGAGCGTGACCCCCGATGCTAGTGGTTTCTGCTTAGAAAGCCCGACGTGCTTTAGAGTTTGGCGGGAAAGGCTACCTTATCTACGCCATCGATGCATCCTTGGAGGGACCAGGCATCCAGGACATACCGTAGTCCGTGAGTTTCTCGATGTGTTTTCGGAGGAGATTTCAGGTTTGCCACCAGTGAGGGAGATCGAGTTTGGCATTGAGTTAGTGCCAGTGACAGCATCGATTTCTAGAGCTCCGTATCGATTAGCACCCACTGAGATGAGAGAGATCCAGAAGAAACTTCAGGATATTCTTGATAAGGGCTACATTCGGCCGAGTGTTTCACCATGGGGAGCCCGAGTCCTTTTTGTTAAGAAAAAAGATGGGTCGATGCGTCTTTGCATAAACTATCGACTGATCAATCAACAGACCGTTAAGAATAAGTACCCTCTTCCACGGATTGACGATCTGTTTGATCAGCTTCAGGGTACTACTGCTTATTCGAAGATTGATCTGCGGTCAGGATATCATCAGTTGAGGGTTAGAGAGGAGGACATCTCCAAGACAGCATTTCGTACGCGGTATGGTCACTACAAGTTCTTAGTGATGCCGTTTGGTTTGACGAATGCACCAGCAATCTTCATGGATTTGATGAATCGAGTATTTCGCGACTTTCTGGATAAGTTCGCGGTAGTTTTCATCGACGATATTATTGTTTATTCTCGCAGCGCTGGCGAGCACGTGTTCCATCTCCGTACAGTATTGCAGATACTGAGAGAGAGACAGTTGTATGCTAATTTGAGCAAGTGTGAATTCTGGATTGATCGAGTTGTCTTTCTTGGTCATGTGATCTCACAAGATGGTGTTTCCGTTGATCCTAGTAAGACGGAAGCTATTTTGAACTGGTCGCGCCCGAAGACAGTTTCAAAGATTCGTAGTTTTCTTGGGATGACATCTACTACCGGAGATTCGTGAAGAACTTTTCTCAGATTGCAAAGTCTTTGACGCAGTTGACGAGGAAGGATATGCCTTTCATTTGGACGTCAGAGTGCGAGGAGAGTTTTCACGAGTTACGACGCCTTCTGACTACATCTACAGTATTGGCTCTACCATTTGTATCAGGTGGCTTTGTAGTTCACACCGATGCTTCTCTCCAGGGTTTGGGATGTGTGTTATCGCAGAGAGGTCATGTGATTTTCTATGCCTCTAGGCAATTGAAGACTCATGAGAAGAACTATCCCGTACACAATTTGGAGCTTGCGACCATTGTCTTTGCTCTTAAGATATGACGTCATTATTTGTACGGTGAGAGGTTCGAGATCTTCACTGACCATAAGAGTTTTAACTACTTGTTCACTCAGGCTGAGTTGAACATGAGGCAGCGTCATTGGATGGATTTGCTAAAGGACTACAATTGTAAGATCAAGTACCATCTAGGCACTTCTAATCCAGTTGCGGATGCTCTTAGCCGCAATGTGTATGTGATTTTTCTTCGTATCAACTCGGTTGCGCGAGTGGTAGAGGAGTGTTGTTCCTTGGGTTTCACTTTTCGACACAAGAAGGAACAACAGGGAATTTGCGTTTCATCTGTACTTGCCGAACCAGCGTTGTATACGCGTATACGTGAGTCGCAGACCGTTGATCCGAAGACGCAGAAGTTAGCTCGTTTTGGATCAGGATGGGAATTCCTCTGATTTTTATTTGCAGAATGATGGTCTGTTGTGTCTCTCTGGACGTGTAGTAGTTCTCGATGATTCCACGTTACGATTGGAGATTCTATCACAGGCTCACCATAGTAGATTTTCTGTACATCTAGGCAGCATGAAAATGTACAAGGATCTACGTATGAGGTTCTGGTGGAATGGAATGAAGTGCAGTGTTTATCAGTTTGTGTCTCGATACCTTGTGTTTCAGCAAGTCAAGGCAAAATTTCGACGAACCGATGGACTGCTTCAGAGTTTAGATATTCTTGAGTGGAAGTGGGAGCACGTGACGATGGATTTTGCCACCCACTTAAGTATGTCTTTCAGGAATTGTGATGCTATTTGGATTGTTGTTGATCGATTGTCGAAGTCCGCGCATTTCTTGCCTTATAATAGGGACTTTACTTTCGATCGGATGGCACGTCTGTACGTACAAGAAGTTGTCCGTCTGCATGGGATTCCGTTGAGCATTGTCAGCGATAGAGATCCGAGGTTTACCTCTAGATTTTGGGGTAGCTTCCAGCGAGCTCTTGGCACTACTCTGAGTTTGAGTACAGATTATCACCCGGAGACCGATGGGCAGAGTGAGAAGACTATCCGTACTGTCGAGGACATGCTTCGAGCGACAGTGATGGATTTTGGACCAGCATGGCATGAATTTGGCGTTAGTGGAGTTAGCTTATAACAACAGTTACTACAGCAGCATTGACATGGCACCATTCGAGGCTTTGTACAGACGGCGCTGTCGTACACCTTTGTTTTTGGACGAAGTTGGCAAGCTTCAAGTCGAAGGTCCTCAGATAATTCAACATATGAGCGATGCAGTGGAGATGATCCGTAAGAGGAATAAGGCATCCCAGGATCGACAGGATAGCTACGATAACACTCACCGCAGACCATTACATTTCAAGGTAGGGGAACATGTGTTCCTGTGAGTGTCACCTTTTCGGAAGGTGATGAGATTTGGACTCAAAGGCAAGTTGTCACCGAGATTTATCGGACCGTTTGAGATTCTTGAGAAATTGGGAGACGTGGCTTATCGTCTAGCTTTGACTGCATATCTTTTCAGCATCCATGATGTGTTTCACGTGTTCTCATTGAGACAGTACGTGGCGGATGAGTCGCACATTTTGCATCCAACTGAGGTGCAATTGGATCAGGATTTGTCCTATGTGAAGAGAACCATCAGGATACTCGATAGGAAGGACAAGATGCTTCAAAACAAGCGCATACCTCTTGTGATGGTGCTGTGGCAGCGTAGGGAAACTGAAAAAGCAACTTGGGAGCTAGAGAGTCGGATGCGAGCTGAGCATCCAGAGTTGTTTTGATGTTTTGTACTTTTCTTTGTAAGAAAGAATTTGTACTATGTTCAGTTGTAATAAAGAAATTGTTTTAATTTCCGTGTTTTCCTCTAAACTTTAAATTTCGAGGATGAAATTTATTAAGGGAGGTGGGAGAATGTAATGACCCGTAGTCAGAATTAATGATTTATTTTTAGTTAATTCCAATTATCATGTTTAGATTTAGTAAAACATGATTAAGGGGTTTCCAAAAATGCATGAAAAATTTTGAAACCATTTTTCGAATTGGAAATTCCATTATTATAAAAAAAATCCCAAACAATTGTTCATGCAATTTTGAAATAGAAATCAAATTTCTACAAAATCCAAGAATAAAATAAACATCATTTAGAACCAAATATTTATTTTCGAAATTTAAACGGGCGGCTCCCACCGCCTTTACAGAAACTAATGCCCCATTACCAACTCTAAGTGTCAACTCCCCTTCAGCAAGATCCCTCGAAGAACTAAGAAGCTGCATAGAAAAACAAACATGACTAGTTGATCCTGAATAATTATCTAGTTGGAGGAATCATCCTCCACTAAGCAAGCTTCTAATACAAGTAAATCAAATTTACCGTTCTTTTTCTCCTTCAGCTCTGCGAGGTATCTTGGATAGTTTTTTTTCCAGTGTCCGTCTACTCCACTAAGCAAGCTTCTAAGCAAGCTTCAAATTTACCGTTCAAATTTACCGTTCTTTTTCTTCTAATACAAACCTGTTGTTCTCACTTACCAGCACAATATTAATGTTGCTTTTCCACTTAGAAAGGTTTTCACCAGTAAAAGTATTGTTTGCGAGCAAAGACATGATAGGATTTCCCATTGTCATTTTATTGCTGAATTTAAATAAAACAAAATCATTAAATTGTTTGAAACAAATACCTATATTAACATTTTGGAATAGTAAACTTATGCATAAATGCAATTAATAAGTACAATACTGTAATGCCCCGATTTTATTATAATTGAGTTTAATCGAGATAATCAGAGTTTTTAGTGATTGAGGATCGTTTTGATATTTAGCAGGGGGTTACTTTGCAAGATTGGAGAAATAAAGGAATGAAATGCAAAAAGGGAATTTTTTTTTATATATTATCCTTGCAAGTTGCCATTCCCCCCATCACTTCACTCAATCTCTTCTCCTCCCTCCTCCTCCCATTTCGTACGTACTGAAGCAAGCCATGACCAACGCTTTTTTGAGCTTTCTTTCCGCTCGATTCGCTCGATCCGACCGTTAGATTTTCATTCCGAGTTGAGATTCACGATCACCGCAACGAGGGCTCCGTTTAGACGTAAGTTTTGCTACGATCTCTTGAACTTCGATTTTGTTGAGTTGTCAGAATTTGATAATATTTGAGTATGTCGTTCTTGAGCTAGTATAGATCGTGTATTCGAAGTCGGTTTGGAAAAAGAACGAAGTTTGGATTTTATATGATTTTAGAGGCATATTTTCAAAAATGGTGATTTTGATTGAGGTTGGATTTGAATTGTTTTGATGGATTGTAGTGATGATTGAGTTGTTATGATTGTTGTTGATGATTTGAGTTTTTCCGGATAGTCGATTTATAGTCGTTATGCCGTCAAAATCGAGTTTGAGTTATCGGTTTGGTTCGGTTTGATTTGTATATCGAATTTGATTGAGTTTGAACTCCGAGTTGATATCGAATCCGTGTCTCGATGTTTTGTCAATTGACTAGAGATTGGGATTGGAGGACTTGGAGATCGGTTACCAATCGAAGAGTTGGAAGACGGTATAGATTGTTTGATTTATCGACTTTGAGTTTCGAATTGTTTAGAGTTGAATCGAGTTGTCTCTTGTTTGACAGGATTGATTGAAGTTTTGAGAAAAAGGTAAAAGTCGACATTGAAATTAATGGGAACGAATACTCGAGATCGACTTATTCTCGAGTTCCCGAAAATCACATACCGCTTGTTTATTTGCTATCGTGAACTTGATTTAGTTATTGATGCACTTGCATTCATATTGAGCCGATTATTCGATTCGTTTTGAAATTAGACGATTTAGGGAGCTATATTGGAGTGGCCTTGGAATTCGAGATTTTCCAAGTGCCATAATACTTCTTATAGTTGCTCTGAAGTCTAGGGGTTGAGTTGAACGACATCCACCCCGAATAGGTGTGTCGGTGAGTTGTTGTGAAGACTTGGCCCCGGGATCCCAACCGAATACTGATTGACATTTCGATTATCTGATTTGATAATCCCGAGTTTTGAATTCATGCATTTATTCATTTTCATTTTGATTTGTTACTGATTATTACATTTCGATCTGAGGTATTTACTTGATATTGCATGCCTGTCTCTTTTACTTAAAAATTATATTTCTAACCGGTTTATCCGGCTGTTGTCTTTGTTTGTATGTATACTTGGCAACAGGAGGATCAGGAGCTGGACCAAGTCGTTTGGGTTAGCTCGGGGTGTGAAGATAGACGTGAGACACCGTGTTGTAGGGTCGAGTCGAATGATCTATTTTGAGTTTTGTTGAGTCGTTTGAACTCCTTCTTAGAACTCGACATGTTGTAATTTGGAAGAACTTAGTCTATTGCATGATCAATTCTCCTTTTGTATTTTGAATATCTTATGATTGTTGAATCAATAGTTGGATCATGTCGGAACCTTTTCGGGTGTTATTTTACACTTTTGAGGTCTTTTTGGAAGCGATTTCAGCAGACTATGCGTGCCCGCTCGTCCGGAAGGCGCGCCCTGCACCTCCCCGGGCAGGACGCCATGCGCGCCCAGGACAGGGGGCTATACGCGCTCGCGCCTGGAGAGGCGCGGCCGCGCGTCCCTTTTTTTACAAAAAAAAAAAAAAAATTGATTCGATTTTATATTGGCTCTCGTGTTCGATTTTGTTTATTTATTCGTTATTAGAGGATTAGAAACGGGGTCTTACATTAAGTGGTATCAGAGCGATAAGATTCTTGGAGTCGAACTAGAGTGAGTGGAATAGATTGAGTCCCCATGAATTGAATTCTCGCATGTGATTGATTTATTTAAACGATTATTTTAAATACGTGCGAGCATGATTTATTGATTCTTGGATTAATTGAATTACATGAGTTGTGGTTTAATTTATAAAGCATGAATTATGTGATATATATCTGTCATTGTATATCGTTGAGATTCTTGAGTTCTCAGAGCAGAGTTATGAATACCGAGGTTTTGAGGTTGAGATTGAGATTGAGTTTGAGATATTGTGTCCTAACCCTTGATATCAGATGGCACCTCGATGATCTTTGAGAAGGAATCAACCACCTTTGACTCCTCCTTCTACTGAGAATCCGCCGCCAGTTATTACTCCTCCGAATGATCCGGATAGTACAGGAGTGGATCAGTTTGATGCAACCGCGACCCCGATGGAGACTCTTCTGAAGAGATTCCGATCTTTTTGACCGCCTACTTTAACGGGTACCGAGAACTCCGTTGCTTGTGAAAGTTGGCTAGATGAAATGGATGAGCTCTTTGATTCCCTTGACTATAACGATGACCGCAGAATCAGGTTAGTCAGTCCTTAGTTACAGGGTGTTGCCAAGAATTGGTGGACCACGACCAAGAGGGCCAACGAGAATCGAGGCACCGTTATCACTTGGAGTTTGTTTAAGGCCGAGTTCTACAAGTGAATTTGAGTATTGAGGACTATGTGAGCAGATTTGACAGTCTCTTGAGGTTTGCACCTCACGTCGCAGATAACGAGGAAGCCAAGGCCGATCATTTCATAAATGGCTTGAATCCTGAGATTTTTACCTTGGTCAATACCGGAAGACCCAACAACTTCGCAGATGCTATGGATCAGGCAAAGGGAGCCGAAGCCGGATTCTTGATGCAACGAGGTAATCAGGTAGCTCCACAGCCGCAACAGAGGTCTTTTCAGAATCAGCCTGTTCAGTTTCAGCCTCAGCAGTCTCAATATCAGTACCAACCTTCTCCGCAGTCGAATTAGTCTCAGAGGGTTGATGGAGGCAACAGTATTAGAAACAGGCGAGATCAGTATCGGCCGAAGGGGAAGAATTTCAAGAAGTCGGGAAGCAACTTGTAGTGACCCTTACCCAGATCACCTACTAAACAGAACTTAGGCATGCATTTAACTTGATTAAATATATATCAGAATAAAACTGCGGAAACCATAAAATAGTTTACAACCCCAAGTAAAGGAATCTGTAATTTATCCAATAATATACAACCAAATCGAATAGCTGTATAAACCCAAACAACAGTAATAAAACCTAAACGAAGCTCCAGCTGGCCAACCACTGACTAGCCCCTCCTGGATCCACCCTCCTCGTCCAATCGCAAATCTGCCCCATGGAATAGGGTGTCCAGAAAATACAAAGTACGAGACGTGAGCATAAAACGCTCAGTGCGAGAGTATGAGTATACATGCATGCAAAGTGAACTCCCTAAAGACTCGAGGTCAAGGATCAGATAACAGAGACAGACCGGGCCCTGGTATGTAGCACGCTGTGCCGTCGCTTCAGGAGGTGGCTCCCATACCGAGATAACCATGGAAACGCCGGACCCAAATCGATGGAAGTCCATCCACTAACAGGATAGGGTACAACCCTACTACAGACATCTCGAAGGAGATACAGCAAGATGCAAATGAATGCAGCATAATATCATGGCATATAAATCATGCAGTCACATAATACATGCATACTCAGTCAGGATATCTCGAACAGTACTTTCGTACCTCAAAACAGTGCAAGCTCTACCAACTCTAGGTCCATGCCTATAGTCTGCTCTACACTGCCAAATGATACTACTATCATTAAAGTGCTCTAAAAGCCTTAACTAAGCTATTGCATACTCCTAAATATTTATAGGAAGCAAAAGCTATACCTTCGTCCGTCGTTAGCCCTTTGATGTCGATGCCTCCAGAACTTGGGCACAACTCCGCTACGACTACCGAACGCCTCGCCGACCTCCGAACCAAGCCTAAGAAGACTAGAACAGCTCCAAAAGGACTAGAATAGAAAGGAGAACTCGGAATTGGCAATTGAAAGTGAAGTCTCGGCCTTCTATTTATAGACAACGATCGGAACTTCCGATCCTTGATCGGAACATCCGAACCTCGATCGGAACGTCCGATCCTGCCATCGGAGCTTCCGAAGATCCTGATCTGCCACGTGTCAAAATATCACTTGTTGACTCCGGATAGGGGTGATCGGAGCCTCCGGTCCTGATCGGAGCTTCCGATCCAACCACACGTCATGCCTGACGTAATAACATCGGTGACTCCGATCGCTCATCGGAGCTTCCGATCCTGTTCGGAGCTTCCGATCGTGCCTTCGGAGCTTCCGATCTGTCCAATACCTAATTGAATTAATTAGCATTAATCCTTTAATTACTCAATTAGGGTACGGGCTACTACATTCTCCCCCACTTAAGATATTTCGTCCTCGAAAACAGATCTTAAGTACCGAATGCAAATACAGAAATCAGAAACATTCTTTATTCAAATCAAACGTTTACAGAGTTTGCAACTGAATACAACTTAAAGAATGAGATCAAAATAACTCAGGATGGTCTTTACACATCCTGTCCTCAAGCTCCCAAGTAGCTTCCTCAGTGCCTCTGCGCTGCCACTGAACTAAAACCAAAGGAATGACTTTGTTCCGTAAAACCTTATCCTTATAATCCAGGATACGAAGAGGTTTCTCAACATAAGTCAAATCCTTGTCTACCTGAACCTCAGACCGCTGCAGAATATGAGATTCATCCGCCACATACCGTCGCAACAGAGATACGTGGAATACGTCGTGAATGCTGGATAGATGCGGTGGCAAAGCTAGTCGATAAGCCAAATCGCCAATGCTCTCCAAGATCTCAAACGGACCGATAAATCTGGGAGACAACTTGCCCTTAAGGCCAAATCTGAGAATCTTGCGGAAAGGTGACACTCTCAGAAACACTTTCTCCCCGACCTCGAACTGCAAAGGCCTACGCTTGATATTAGCATAGCTGGCCTGACGATCCTGTGCAGTCTTAATCCGTTTCTTGATCTGATCAACAATGTCTATCGCCTGCTGGATAAATTCCGGTCCCTCAGCCTGTCTCTCCCCCACTTCTTCCCAAAAGAGTGGAGTACGACAACGTCGCCCATACAACGCCTCAAAAGGTGCCATCCCAATACTAGTATGATAGCTGTTGTTGTAAGCGAACTCGATCAACGGCAAATGATCCTGCCAGGCTGAACCAAAATCCATGACGCACGCTCTAAGCATATCCTCAAGGGTACGGATAGTGCGCTCTGACTGACCATCAGTCTCCGGATGATAGGCTGTACTCAAACTGAGAGTAGTACCCATCGCACGCTGAACACTCCCCCAGAATCTAGAAGTAAACCTGGGGTCTCGATCACTGACAATGCTCACAGGCACTCCATGAAGTCGAACGATCTCCTGAATGTACATCCGTGCCATGCGATCCACAGAGTACTCTCGGCTATAGGCAATGAAATGCGCTGACTTGGTGAGCCGGTCCACCACAACCCAGATAGCATCACAGTTCCTCGGGGATACCGGCAAATGGGTCACAAAGTCCATTGTGATAAACTCCCATTTCCATTCAGGAATAGGCAGACTGTGAAGCAATCCTCCAGGTCGTCGGTGCTCTGCCTTGACCTGTTGACACACCAAACATCTCGAAACAAACTGATAAACACTGCGTTTCATTCCCTTCCACCAGAAACGAGTACGTAGATCCTTGTACATCTTGCTGCTCCCAGGATGAATACTCAACTTAGTGCAATGTGCCTGAGATAAAATCTCCTCTCGCAACTCTTCATCCTGTGGAATCACAAGCCTACCAGACAAACACAGAAAGCCATCTGACTGATAATGAAATCCAGACGAGCTACCCTCGTTAGCTAGACGAGCTAAACGCTGGGTCTTTGAATCAGACATCTGAGCATCTCGGATCCGCGAATACAAGGCTGGCTCAGATAATATCGCAAACATCTGGATACTCTGCATACCTTTCTTATGCTTGAAGGTAAAACCTGAAGTACAACAGTCACTGATCGCACTAGACATCGAACAAGTCTGAAGTGCGGATAGTCGCACCTTGCGACTCAAAGCATCAGCGGTGAGATTAGCAGCTCCCGGATGGTACTTAATCTCGCAATCATAGTCCTTAAGCAAGTTCATCCAACGTCTCTGTCTCATGTTCAATTCTGCCTGAGTGAACAAATACTTGAGACTCTTATGGTCGGTGAAAATCTCAAATTTCTCGCCATAAAGATAATGACGCCAGATCTTCAAAGCGAACACAATGGCTGCCAATTCCAAATCATGGACTGGGTAGTTGTCCTCGTGAAGCTTCAGCTGTCTAGAAGCGTATGCGATCACATGCCCATTCTGAGTCAGGACACAACCTAACCCCTGAAGAGAAGCATCCGTGTAAACTACATACCCTCCAGATCCTGACGGTAATGCTAACACCGGCGCAGAAGTCAACCGTCGTCGAAGCTCACGGAAATTCTCCTCGCACTCGGAGGACCACTCGAAATCCACACCCTTGCGGGTAAGCTGCGTCAACGGTCGAGCTAACTGAGAGAAGTTCAGAATGAAGCGACGATAATACCCTGCTAGACCCAGAAAACTACGGATCTCAGCAACTGTCGTCGGACGCGACCAATTAAGTACCGCTTCAATCTTGCTTGGATCAACAGAAATCCCCTCCCTAGATATGATATGGCCAAGAAAAACCACTCTATCCATCCAGAACTTACACTTGCTCAGCTTGGCGTACAATTGCTCATCTTGAAGAGTCTGCAGTACCAACCGCAAGTGAGAAACATGCTCTTCCGTATTAAGCGAATAAACCAGGATGTCGTCAATGAAGACCATGACAAACTTGTCCAAATACTCCCTGAAGACACGGTTCATCAAATCCATGAATATAGCCGGCGCATTAGTCAAACCAAATGGCATCACTAAGAACTCGTAATGCCCATAGCGAGTACGGAATGCAGTCTTGGCTACATCCTGATCACGGACTCTCAACTGATGATACCCAGATCTCAAGTCAATCTTGGAGTAAACTGACGTGCCCTGCAGCTGGTCAAACAAGTCATCAATACGAGGCAACGGATACTTGTTCTTCACAGTGACTCGATTCAGCTGCCGATAGTCAATGCACAGCCGCATCGACCCATCCTTCTTCTTTACGAAGAGAACAGGAGCTCCCCAAGGAGACACACTAGGACGAATGTACCCCTTGTTCAAAAGATCCTGTAGCTGATTCTTCAACTCACGCATCTCTAACGGAGCCAGACGATACGGTGCCCTAGAAATAGGCGAAGTACCCGGCATCAACTCTATGCCAAACTCAACTTCCCTAGCAGGAGGAAAACCCGGAATCTCATCAGAAAACACATCTGGAAATTCATCCACAACAGGAATGCTCTCTATCCCAATACTCTCAGCGGACAAATCAACTGCATAGATAAGGTAGCCTTCCCCGCCAGACTCCAGAGCTCGACAGGCTCTCAAAGCTGATACCAAAGGCATCGGGGGTCGCGCTCCCTCACCATAGAAAAACCAACTCTCACTCCCTTCCGGATGAAAGCGTACTAATCTCTGATAGCAGTCCACTGAAGCTCGATAGGTAGTCAGCACATCTATTCCCAGAATGCAATCAAAGTCGTCCATCGCCAGGACCATGAGATTCGCTAACAGAACGTTCCCTTCGAACTCTAAAGGGCAACCCATCACTAGACGCTTAGCCAAAGCAGTTTGGCCCGTCGGAGTAGAAACAGACATCACTACGTCTAGTGCAATGCATGGTAACTTATGCCTCTTAACAAAACGTGCAGAAATGAAGGAATGAGATGCACCAGTGTCAATAAGTACAAGAGCAGGTATACCATAAAGCATAAATGTACCTGCGATGACTTTCTCATTCTCCTCCACAGCCTGATCATGTCTCAGGGCAAACACCTGGCCAGAAGCTCGTGGCCTCAAATGAGAACTCCCAGCAGACTGTCCCTGCGACCTCTACTGTACGGTGGCCTGAGAACCCGATCCTGAACCAGAACCGCCTCCCCCAGACAGTGGACAATCCCTCCGGATATGACCAGTCTCTCCACAACGGAAACAAGCTCCAGAAGCTCTACGGCACTTGTCGGATGGATGGTTCTTCCCACAGTGATCACACTTGTCCTTCTTACCGAAACGGACAACACCCCCAGAACCAGAGGAAGAAGAAGATCCAGACTTCTTGAAAGTTTGGGCACGGCCTCGACTGAGGGAAAGACCTGTTCCGCCGAATGCTGTCCTCTGCCTGATGACAACGGCTCACCAAACCCTCGTAGGACATGTCGTCGCCAACCGTCACACGGTCATGGATCTCAGGGTTAAGGCCCTGAAGAAATAGATTATACTTCATCTCTGAGCTATCAGCAATCTCGGGGCAATAGGATAGCAGATCAAAGAACCTCTGCTGATACTCATCAATAGACATGGCTCCCTGTCGCAGACTCAGTAGCTCGCCCGCCTTTGACTGTCGGAGTGCAGGAGGAAAATACCGCTTTTGGAAAGCTGTGCGGAACTCGGCCCAGGTGGCCACTCCTCTCGCCGCAACAAAAGGTGCAGAAGTAAACTTCCACCACCTGCGCGCACGCCCATCCAGAAGATAGCCAAGGGTCTCCACCTTCTGCTCATCGGTGCATTGGAAAGTCTGAAAAGTCGTCTCCATGCGGTCTAACCAGTTCTCCGCATCCTTCGGAGACTCACCTCCAACTAAGGGCTTAGGACCCATAGCTAAGAATCGACGCACAGTGAAACGCTCGTCGTCATGGTGACGATGACGCCGTTCTCGACGAGGCTCTCGGTCGGCATCACCCCAACGCCCACCAACACTACCATGAGAACTCTGATCGTCACGATTTGACATCTACAAAAATACCTCAAGATGAGACTAAATCCCAAGAAATTTTTTGCATGCTCTGATACCATAAGTGTAGTGACCCTTACCCAGATCACCTACTAAACAGAACTTAGGCATGCATTTAACTTGATTAAATAGATATCAGAATAAAACTGCGGAAACCATAAAATAGTTTACAACCCCAAGTAAAGGAATCTGTAATTTATCCAATAATATACAACCAAATCGAATAGCTGTATAAACCCAAACAACAGTAATAAAACCTAAACGAAGCTCCAGCTGGCCAACCACTGACTAGCCCCTCCTGGATCCACCCTCCTCGTCCAATCGCAAATCTGCCCCATGGAATAGGGTGTCCAGAAAATACAAAGTACGAGACGTGAGCATAAAACGCTCAGTGCGAGAGTATGAGTATACATGCATGCAAAGTGAACTCCCTAAAGACTCGAGGTCAAGGATCAGATAACAGAGACAGACCGGGCCCTGGTATGTAGCACGCTGTGCCGTTGCTTCAGGAGGTGGCTCCCATACCGAGATAACCGTGGAAACGCCGGACCCAAATCGATGGAAGTCCATCCACTAACAGGATAGGGTACAACCCTACTACAGACATCTCGAAGGAGATACAGCAAGATGCAAATGAATGCAGCATAATATCATGGCATATAAATCATGCAGTCACATAATACATGCATACTCAGTCAGGATATCTCGAACAGTACTTTCGTACCTCAAAACAGTGCAAGCTCTACCAACTCTAGGTCCACGCCTATAGTCTGCTCTACACTGCCAAATGATACTACTATCATTAAAGTGCTCTAAAAGCCTTAACTAAGCTATTGCATACTCCTAAATATTTATAGGAAGCAAAAGCTATACCTTCGTCCGTCGTTAGCCCTTTGATGTCGATGCCTCCAGAACTTGGGCACAACTCCGCTACGACTACCGAACGCCTCGCCGACCTCCGAACCAAGCCTAAGAAGACTAGAACAGCTCCAAAAGGACTAGAATAGAAAGGAGAACTCGGAATTGGCAATTGAAAGTGAAGTCTCGACCTTCTATTTATAGACAACGATCGGAACTTCCGATCCTTGATCGGAACGTCCAAACCTCGATCGGAACGTCCGATCCTGCCATCGGAGCTTCCGAAGATCCTGATCTGCCACGTGTCAAAATATCACTTGTTGACTCCGGATAGGGGTGATCGGAGCCTCCGGTCCTGATCGGAGCTTCCGATCCAACCACACGTCATGCCTGACGTAATAACATCGGTGCCTCCGATCGCTCATCGGAGCTTCCGATCGTGCCTTCGGAGCTTCCGATCCGTCCAATACCTAATTGAATTAATTAGCATTAATCCTTTAATTACTCAATTAGGGTACGGGCTACTACACAACTCATCGAGTTCCAGTGGTTCTAGACAGTTCAGTTCTGGAAAGAGTTCAGGGTTTTCTGGAGTTTCTTGCAGCAAGTGTGGAGGACGTCATCCGAGTGATCAGTGTCAAGGCGTGTTTGGTAGTTGCAACATTTGCCAGCATCCGGGTCATTTTTCTAGAGTCTGTCCTCAGCGAGGATCCGATAGAGCTCAGAGCGGCAGTTCTTCACGACCGCCAGCTCAGCCCGAGAGATCAACTTCTGCAGTCCATTCTTTTCCGCCTCAGCAACAGAATCGTCAGGGAGGTAATCAGAACCAGAACCAACCTCCACGACAGCAGGCGAGGGTGTTTGCCTTGACAGAGGATCAAGCCAATGCAGCTCCGAATGACGTGATAACAGGTAACTGTTTGATCTTGGGTTATCCTGCGTTTGTTTTGATTGATACGGGTGCTTTCCACTGTTTCATCTGTGAAAGATTTGTTGTGATGCATGATTTAATTGTTGAGCCTTTATCTGATGTTGTTTCTATTACTTCACCTTTGGGTGGAGAGACTGTTTTGGTGAGATTGGTCCAAAATTGTGTGATAGAATCCGAAGGAAATTCGATTGAGATTGATTGCATCGTACTTAGATTATCTGATTTTGATTGCATCATTGGGATTGATGCCCTAACCAAGTATAGGGCGACAGTAGATTGCTTTCAGAAAATTGTTCGTTTCAAGCCTGAGATGGCAGATGATTGGAAGTTTTTCGATAAGGGTTCTCGATCCAAAATTCCTTTGATTTCGGTGTTAACCATGTCCTGTTTACTTCAGAAAGGAGCAGAGGGATTCTTGATTTATGCAATGGATGTTCAGAGGTATAGTCCTGAGTTGTCTGAGATACCGGTTGTTAGCGAGTTTCCAGATGTTTTTTCAGACGAGATTCCTGGTTTACCACCTATTCAAGACATCGAATTTAGCATTGAACTTGCGCCAGGTACTCAGCCTATTTCGAAAGCACCTTACCGTATGGCTCCATTAGAATTGAAGGAATTGAAGGAGCAGTTGAAAGATTTTATTGCCAAGGGATACATCCGACCTAGCGTATCGCCTTGGGGTGCTCCAGTACTTTTCATGAGGAAGAAAGACGGTTCTATGCGACTTTGCATCGACTACCGCCAGTTGAATCAAGCGACGGTCAAGAACAAGTATCCTCTTCCGAGAATTGATGACCTTTTTTGATCAACTGCAAGGTTCTTTAGTGTATTCGAAGATAGATCTGCGATCAGGGTATCATCAGCTGAGAGTTCGCAACGAGGATGTGCCGAAGACAGCTTTCAGAACCAGATATGGGAATTTCGAATTCATAGTCATGCCTTTTGGTTTGACCAATGCTCCAGCAGTTTTTATGGACCTGATGAATCGCATCTTTCAGCGGTATCTAGATGAGTTCGTCATCATCTTCATCGACGACATTCTGATCTATTCTAAGAACCGTTCTGATCATGCCGAGCATTTGAGGATTGTGTTGAAGACTTTGCGAGCCGAACAGTTGTATGCTAAGCTATCAAAGTGCGAGTTTTGGTTGGACCGAGGGGTTTTCCTAGGTCACATTGTATTAGGAGATGGAATATCTGTGGACCCCAGTAAGATCGAAGCAGTTATGAATTGGCAGAGACCGACATCAGTGCCAGAAATCCGAAGCTTCATGGGTTTAGCGGGGTATTATCGCCGATTTATCGAGGGATTCTCTTCCATTGCAAAGTTGATTACTCAGTTGAACCAGAAGAATGCACCGTTTGTTTGGTCCGAACAGTGTGAGGCTAGTTTCATTGAGCTGAAGAAGAGATTGACCAGCGCTCCGATCTTGTCTATTCCATCAGGTACTAGATGTTTCTTCGTGTACTGCGATGCTTCTCACCGTGGTCTTGGATGCATTCTCATGAAGAGGAAGCACGTCATAGCTTATGCTTCGAGGCAGCTGAAGCCTCACGAGACTCGTTATCCGATCCATGATCTTGAGCTAGCTGCAATCATGTTTGCTTTGAATACTTGGCGCCATTACCTGTATGGCGAGTCATTTGAGATATTTTCTGACCACAAGAGCCTGAAATACTTGTTTTCCCAGTCCGAGCTGAATATGAGACAAAGGAGATGGATGGATTTGCTTAAGGACTTCGACTGCGAAATCAATTATTATCCTGGAAAGTCGAATGCAGCTGCAGACACTCTTAGTCGGAAGCTTTGTTCTTTGTCTCTTTCTACGATTGGTGTCTCTCGATTGATTGAAGATTGTTGTACTTCTGGTATGGAGTTTGAGACCGATAGGAGATCCATCAGAGTTTTTGCGATTCAGGCCGAGCCAGAGTTATTTCAGTCGATTAGAGAGGCTCAGAGATCAGATCCAAGTATTCAGAGTTCGATAGAGAGAGTCCGAGCAGGTCACCAATCAGAGTTTCAGGTCAAGGATGACGTTTTGTTTGTGAATAGCCGTATTGTTGTGCCTGATGTTTCTGAGTTGAGACAGCGTATTCTTCGAGAGGCGCATTGCAGTCGGTTCAGTGTTCATCCTGGAGGCCGGAAGATGTATAATGACATGAAGACTCAGTTCTGGTGGAAGCAGTTAAAAGGAGACGTCACGAGGTTTGTATCCCGTTGCCTGAATTTCCAACAGGTGAAAGCTGAGAGGAAGAAGTCCGGAGGATTATTGCACAGTTTGCCTGTCTCGGAATGGAAATGGGATCATATCTCAATGGATTTTGTCACGAAGCTACCGCGTTCAGTCAGAGGTTGTGATGCGATTTGGGTTGTGATTGACCGGTTGACGAAATCTGCTTGCTTCATTCCTTACCATATGACATACCGTCACGATCAGATGGCCGAGTTGTATGTCAGAGAGGTTGTGAGATTGCATGGCGTGCCGAAGTCGATAGTATCAGAAAGAGATCCGGGATTCACTTCTCACTTTTGGCACAGTCTACAGGAGGCTTTGGGTACTCGTTTGCACTTGAGCACAACATATCACCCTCAGACCGACGGTCAGTCCGAGCGTACGATCCAGACCTTGGAGGATATGCTTTGGGCTATAGTGCTTGATTTTGGCTCAGGTTGGCAAGATTCCTTACCTCTAGTGGAGTTTTCGTACAATAACAGCTTCCAGGCGAGCATTGGAATGGCACCTTTCGAATCTTTGTACGGGAAGAAGTGCAGATCTCCGTTGTTTTGGGACGAGATTTCAGAATCACCTGAGTTGGGTCCAGACATGATTCGTGATATGGAAGAGCAGGTGAAGTTGATTAGAGTCAGAATGAAGACATCCCAGGATCGATAGGCCAAGTATGCGAACATCAGACGCAGACCACTGTGTTTTGAGCAAGGAGACAGTGTATTTCTGAAGATTTCTCCGTTCAGAGGCACTGTGAGGTTCGGGAAGAGAGGAAAGTTGTCACCGAGGTTCATTGGACCGTATGAAATTCTGGAGAAGATAGGCGATCTCGCCTATAGTATTGCTCTTCCTCCGTCTCTTTCAGGCATCCACGATGTGTTTCATGTTTAGATGCTACGGAAGTACCATCCGGATCCGTCCCACGTTCTTCAGCCAGAGGAGGCTGAATTGGATGAGACTTTGAGTTACTTCGAGCGACCGATTCAGATTCTTGACAGAAAAGAGAAGCAGCTCAGAAGCAAGTCGATTCCGTTAGTGAAGATTCAGTGGAGTCGTCATGGAGTTGAAGAAGCGACTTGGGAGACCGAATTCGATATGAGGCAGCGATTTCCAGAGTTGTTCGATTGAGGTGAGTTAATCTTCAGTTTGTTTCGTTTTGTTCAGTCTGTGATCTGTCAGATTTCGAGGACGAAATCGAATCTTAGAGGGGGAGAATTGTAATGCCCCGATTTTATTATAATTGAGTTTAATCGAGATAATCAGAAATTTTAGTGATTGAGAATCGTTTTGATATTTAGCAGGGGGTTACTTTGCAAGATTGGAGAAATAAAGGACTGAAATGCAAAAAGGGGATTTTTTTTTATATATTATCCTTGCAAGTTGCCATTCCCCCCATCACTTCACTCAATCTCTTCTCCTCCCTCCTCCTCCCATTTCATACGTACTGAAGCAAGCCATGGCCATCGCCTTTTTGAGCTTTCTTTCCGCTCGATTTGCTCGATCCGACCGTTAGATTTTCATTCCGAGTTAAGATTCATGATCACCACAACGAGGGCTCCGTTTAGACGTAAGTTTTGCTACGATCTCTTGAACTTTGATTTTGTTGAGTTGTCAGAATTTGATAATATTGGAGTATGTCGTTCTTGAGCTAGTATAGATCGTGTATTCGAAGTCGGTTTGGAAAAAGAACGAAGTTTGGATTTTATATGATTTTAGAGGCATATTTTCGAAAATGGTGATTTTGATTGATGTTGGATTTTAGTTGTTTTGATGGATTGTAGTGATGACTGAGTTGTTATGATTGTTGTTGATGATTTGAGTTTTTCCGGATAGTCGATTTATAGTCGTTATGCCGTCGAAATCGAGTTTGAGTTATCGATTTGGTTCGGTTTGATTTGTATATCGAATTTGATTGAGTTTGAACTTCGAGTTGATATCGAATCCGTGTCTCGATGTTTTGACAGTTGACTAGAGATTGGGATTGGAGAACTTGGAGATTGGTTACCAATCGAAGAGTTGGAAGACGGTATAGATTGTTTGATTTATCGACTTTGAGTTTTGAATTGTTTAGAGTTAAACCGAGTTGTCTCTTGTTTGACATGATTGATTGAAGCTTCGAGAAAAAGGTAAAAGTCGACATTGAAATGAATGGGAACGAATACTCGAGATCGACTTATTCTCGAGTTCCCGAAAATCAGATACCGCTTGTTTATTTTCTTGCGTGAACTTGATTTAGTTATTGATGCACTTGAATTAATATTGAGCCGATTATTCGATTCGTTTTGAAATTAGACGATTTAGGGAGCTATATTGGAGTGGCCTTGGAATTCTAGATTTTTCAAGTGCCAGAATACTTCTTATAGTTGCTCTGAAGTCTAGGGGTTGAGTTGAACGACATCCACCCCGAATGGGTGTGTCGGTGAGTTGTTGTGAAGACTTGGCCCCGGGATCCCAACCGAATACTGATTGACATTTCGATTATCTGATTTGATAATCCCGAGTTTTGAAGTCATGCATTTATTCATTTTCATTTTGATTTGTTACTGATTATTACATTTCGATCTGAGGTGTTTACTTGATATTGCATGTCTGTCTCTTTTACTTAGAAATTATATTTCTAACCGGTTTATCCGGCTGTTGTCTTTGTTTGTATGTGTACTTGGCAACAGGAGGATCAGGAGCTGGACCAAGTCGTTTGGGTTAGCTCGGGGTGTGACGATAGACGTGAGACACCGTGTTGTAGGGTCGAGTCGAATGATCTATTTTGAGTTTTGTTGAGTCGTTTGAACTCCTTCTTAGAACTCGACATGTTGTACTTTGGAAGAACTTAGTCTATTGCATGATCTACTCTCCTTTTGTATTTTGAATATCTTATGATTGTTGAATCAATAGTTGGATCATGTCGGAACCTTTCAGGGTGTTATTTTACACTTTTGAGGTCTTTTTGGAAGCGATTTCAGCAGGCTATGCGCGCCCGCTCGTCCGGGAGGCGCGCCCTGCACCTCCCCGGGCAGGACGCCATGCACGCCCGCGCGCCCAGGGCAGGGGGCTATACGCGGCCGCGCCTGGAGAGTCGCGGCCGCGCGTCCCTTTTTTTTTAAAAAAAAAAAATTTGATTCGATTTTATATTGGCTCTCGTGTTCGATTTTGTTTATTTATTCGTTATTAGAGGATTAGAAACGTGGTCTCACAAATACCAAAATACCATTCCGTCGATAATTCAACTAACCACATTCTATAATGTCGTCATTGGGACGATCGCATAGTTTGCTTAGTTAAACCAAGACTCTTCTTGATTAATTCATGTGCTACAAAAAAAACTCTTATATACACACATATTAACTACCGTAAATTAAAAATAAATTTTGGTCAAAGATATAATCAACACATTTGATCTCATACCTTCATGAGTAAGACCCTTCGTTTTAAATTTTAGATTTAACTTAAGAATGCCGCCGTAAGGACGGTCAAACTTAAAATAAAACTAAAATTTTATCATAAGAGATCTAGCCTTGATATTGAATCAAAACAGACACCATCGGTAGGGTAACAAAATCAAAGCATTAAAAGGCGCAATTCTAATTCTCACGTTTCATGACCAATGAAGGAGACCAATAAATAATTACTCATTATGTACTGTGTATTTATTTTATTAGATAACTAATTATCAAATAAAATCTAGATTTTAATAATCTTCCACCAAGCCAGTGTCCTCAATCGACTGGAGCGTGTTTTGAGTGTGGACAGGAGGGACACATGAAGAGAGATTGCCATACTCTGATGTGAGGAGCTGGTGGTTCTGGAGGTTCTCAGGCATCCGTGCAACAGCCACAACAGCAGTATCAAAAGCAGCCTTCTCATCAGCAGCACCCGTAGTTGCAGCCATCACAGCGACAGACATCTTCTCGAGGTCATTCTTCCTTGCGACCACATGTCCAGGGGCAGGTATTTGCACTAAACCAGGAGCAGGCAGAGGTAGACATTGACCGTATGATTGCAGGTACCTGTAGTTTATGTGTTTTTCCTGCGTATGTCTTGATTGACACTGGTGCATCACACTCATTCATCTCAGCACATTTTGCTAAGAAGTATAGATTGCCGTGTATTCCCTTAGACATTTTGTTAGTGGTTTATACTCCGATGGGTAGCGAGGTTTTAGCTAAGCATCCAGTGGTGTATTGCTCGTTGGATTTTGAAATGTATCAGCTTAGTGCTAACCTGGTGATCCTAGCTATGGAGGATTTCGACTACATTATTGGGATTGATCTCTTGACTACAGAGCGATAGTAGATTGCTATCAAAGATTTGTTCCGTTTCGTCCTGAGGATGGTGAGGCATGGTATTTCTATGGTGAGGGAGCGCGACCCCCGATGCCAGTGGTTTCTGCTTTGAAAGCCCGGCGTGCTTTAGAGTATGGCGGGAAAGGCTACCTTATCTACGTCATCGATGCATCCTTGGAGGGACCGGGCATCCAAGAGATACCCGTAGTCCGTGAGTTTCCCGATGTTTTTCCGGAGGAGATTCCAGGTTTGCCACCAGTGAGGGAGATTGAGTTTTGCATTGAGTTAGTTCCAGGGACATCACCGATTTCAAGAGCTCGGTATCGATTAGCACCCACTGATATGAGAGAGCTCCAGAAGCAACTTCAGGATCTTCTTGATAAGGGCTACATTCGGCAGTGTGTTTCGCCATGGGGAGCCCCAGTCCTTTTTGTTAAGAAGAAAGTTGGGTCGATGCATCTTTGCATAGACTGTCGACAGCTCAATCAACAGACCGTTAAGAATAAGTACCCTCTTCCATGGATTGACGATCTGTTTGATCAGCTTCAGGGCACTACTGTTTATTCGAAGATTGATCTGCGGTCAGGATATTATCAGTTGAGGGTTAGAGAGGAGGACATCTCCAAGATAGCATTTTGTACGCGGTATGGTCACTACGAGTTCTTAGTGATGTCGTTTGGTTTGACGAATTCTCCAGCAATCTTCATGGATTTGATGAACCAAGTATTTTGCAACTTTTTGGATAAGTTTGTTGTAGTGTTCATCGACGATAATCTTGTGTATTCTCGTAGCTTTGACGAGCACGTGTTCCATATCCGTACAGTATTGAAGATACTGAGAGAGAGACAGTTGTATGCTAAGTTGAGCAAGTGTAAATTCTGGATTGATAGAGTTGTCTTTCTTGGTCATGTGATCTCACGAGACGATGTTTCCGTTGATCTTAGTAAGACGGAAGCCATTTTGAACTGGTCACGCCCGACGATAGTTTTAGAGATCCATAGTTTTTTTGGGATGGCAGGCTACTATCGGAGATTCGTGGAGAACGTTTCTCAGATTGCTAAGTCTTTGACGTAGTTGACGAGGAAGGATGTGCCTTTCGTTTGGACGTCGGAGTGCAAGGAGAGTTTTCACGAGTTACGGCGCCGTCGGACTACAACTCCAGTATTGACTCTACCGTCTGGATCAGGTGGCTTTGTATTTCACACCGATGCTTCTCTCCAGGGTTTGGGATGTGTGTTATCACAGAGAGGTCATGTGATTGCCTATGCCTCTAGGCAATTGAAGACTCATGAGGAGAACTATCCCGTACACGATTTGGAGCTTGTGGCCATTGTATTTGCTCTTAAGATATGATGTCATTATTTGTACAGTGAGAGGTTCGAGATCTTCACTGACCATAAAAGTTGAATTACTTTATCACTCAGGCTGAGTTGAACATGAGGCAGCAACGTTGGATGGATTTTCTGAAGGAAAACGATTGTGAGATCAAGTACCATCTAGACACTTCTAATCCAATTGCGGATGCTCTTAGCCGAGAAGTGTATGTGAGTTTGCTTCGTACCAGCTCGGTTGCGCAAGTGGTAGAGGAGTGTTTTTCCTTGGGTTTCACTTTTCGACACAAGAAGGAACAGCAGGGAATTCGCGTTTCATCTGTACTTGCCGAACCAGAGTTGTATACGCATATACGTGAGTCACAGACTGTTGATCCGAAGACGCAGAAGTTAGCTCGTTTGGCTCAGGATGGGAATACCTCTGGTTTTCATTTTTAGAATGATGGTCTGTTGTGTTTCTCTGGATGTCTAGTAGTTCTCGATGATTCCACGTTACGAGAGGAGATTCTGTCATAGTCTCATCGTAGTAGATTTTCTGTAAATCCAGGCAGCATGAAAATGTACAAGGATCTACGTACGAGGTTCTGGTGGAAAGGAATGAAGCGCAATGTTTATCAGTTTGTGTCTCGATGCCATGTGTGTTAGCAAGTAAAAGCAGAATTTCGACGACCCGGTGGACTGCTTCAGAGTTTAGATATTCCTGAGTGGAAGTGGGAGCACGTGACGATGGATTTTTTCACCCACTTACGTATGTCTTTCAGGAATTGTGATGCTATTTGGATTGTTGTTGATCGATTGTCGAAGTTCGTGCATTTATTGCCTTATAATCGGAACTTTACTTTCGATCGGATGGCACGTCTGTACATGCAAGAGGTTGTCCTTTTGCACGGGATTCCGTTGAGCATTGTCAGCGATAGAGATCCGAGGTTTACCTCTAGATTTTGGGGTAGCTTCCAGCGAGCTCTTGGCACTACTCTGAGTTTGAGTATAGCTTATCACCCGGAGACCGATGGGCAGAGTGAGAGGACTATCCGTACTCTCGAGGACATGATTCGAGCGACAGTGATGGATTTTGGAACAGCGTGGCATGAATTTGGAGTTAGTGGAGTTTGCTTATAACAACAGTTACCACAACAGGATTGGCATGGCATCATTCGAGGCTTTGTACGGACGACGCTGTCGTACACCTTTGTTTTGGACAAAGTTGGTGAGCGTCAAGTCGAAGTCCTCAGATGATTCAGCAGATGAGCGATGCAGTGGAGATGATCCGTAAGAGGATTAAGGCAACCTAGGATCGATAGGCTAGCTACGCTAACACTCACTGTAGACCATTATATTTCGAGGTAGGGGAACATGTGTTCCTGCGAGTGTCACCTTTTTGGAAGGTGATGAGATTTGGACTCAAGGGCAAGTTGTCGCCGAGATTTATCAGACCGTTCGAGATTCTTGAGAAAGTGGGAGACGTGGCTTATTGTCTAGCTTTGCCTCCATATCTTTCCAGCATCCATGATGTGTTTCACGTGTCCTTGATGAGACAGTATATGGCGGATGAGTTGCACATTTTGCATCCAACTGAGGTGCAATTGGATCAGGATTTGTCCTATGTGGAGAGACCCCTCAGGATACTCGATAGGAAGGACAAGGTGCTTCAAAACAAGCGCATACCTCTTGTGATGGTGCAGTGGCAGCATAGGGAAACTGAAGAAGCAACTTGGGAGCTAGAGAGCAGATGCTAGCTGAGCTTCCAGAGTTTTGATGTTTTGTACTTTTCTTTGTAAGAAAGATTTGTACTATGTTCAGTTGTAATAAAGAACATTGTTTAAATTTTTGTATTTTCCTCTAAACTTAAATTTCGAGGATGAAATTTGTTAAGGGGGGGAGAATGTAGTGACCCATAGTCAGAATTCAGGATTTATTTGTAATTAATTCCAATGATCATGTTTAGATTTAGTAAAAATGATTAAGGGGTTTCCAAAAGGATCTAAGGAGTTCAAAAATTGGTTCAAAATGCTCAAAAATGGTCAGGAAGGTTCCGAGGGTTCAGAGGGTTCGGAGGATCCGAACCAGGTTAGGAGGCTCCGAACGGGTTCAGAGGATCCGAACCTGAGATCGGAGGCTCCGAACTTGCATGGCCAGCTGTTCGAGAATAATACATCATTGGTGACGTCAATGATGGTACTTCGGAGGATCCGAATTCAGGATCTGAGGCTCCGAACAGGATCGGAGGCTGTGAAGTCAAGAACGGAGGATCCAAAGTCGGGTCACAAGGCTCCTAACTTCCCCTATAAATAGAGGGTCTGAGAGCTCATTTCACTCGCACCTCTCCTCTTTTCTCTCACTATTCCTTATCCTTCTAACTAAGATCTAGGGAGTTCTAGGCATCCTATGGGGAATTCGGAAGTGGCATAGCGATCCAGACATCGTAGAGGAGTTGTGGCCTAGTTTTGAGGCAAGCGGGAAGAAAAGGGCTGACGAAGGACGCAAGTATAGCTTTGGCTTCCTAAAAATATATCGGAGTATGAAATAGCTTATTTAAGGCTTTTAGAGATTATTTAGTGATGCATGGGTTTTTTCATTCTAGACACCTTAGTGTGGACTTGTAGGCGTGGGATCTAGACCAGTGGTGCTAGGATTTGACCTGCAGTGTTAGAGGTACGTAAGTACTGACCGAGATAGCTTGCATGATATATATACTTATATGTTGCTGTTGTGAAAATTACTCGCAAGCGTACGAGTGTCAAGTTTTAATATAGTGATAAAATCAAGAATCGATCCCACAGGGATTAAAATGAAAATATTCAGTGCTTGTAATTAAAATAGTCCAAACTTTATCTAGAAAATCCAACTTTGAGAATTTTGCAGAAAAATAAAAATAAGCAGATGATTTTATAGCACGCACACAACTTTCAGATAAATATCAATCAGAGAAAAATGGTCTAGAGGTATAGATTTCACCTGGTTTCAACAACAATAATCCTAATTAATTAATCTTCAAGAATTTCAGTCAATTAATAGCCAAAAACACTTAAGTGTATTATTCCCTCTCACGAGTGCCGAATAAAATATATCAACTACAATTCAATTCCAATATCCCTATTAAGAATCTACATGCAGTGATCAATTCAAAACAATGTTCTTTTTAAAAAGCTCTGTTAAAATTATACACTCTCTCGAGCGATATAAATAAATAACAGTGTATTTTCTATTGGTCCTATTCAAAATCTCCTCTCCCGAGTGCCAGATTTCAAATAAATATTACAAATCAATTATTGATCAGATAATTGAAAAGACAATCAATTCTAAAAAAACAATTAATCTAGAAGAAACTCAATTCAATAAAATCAAAAATTCATGAAAGCGTCTACACCAGGTTCCATCAACCTCTAGACTCTAAAAATTTAGTTCATAATAAAATTCTTAATAAAACAAAACATGTTCAAAAATCTAAACATATTCAGAATAAAATAAATAAAAAGTAAAGGAAACAAATCCGTCGTCGACGCCGTGTCCGGACTCTCGAACTCCGTCTTTGTTCTTCAGATAAAAGCACAGAAATCCTTCAGAAATTTCACACAGAAAGTCACGATCTCTGATGTGTGTATTGTGTGTGGCGGCTTCTTCCATAGTCTGATAAGAAAAATCCCTTTTATATGTTGACACAAAAGCCCACTCTAAAACCCATAAAATATAAAAGTTTTCTTCCCGATAAAAATTCCCAATTTCAGATTTCTCGCGACGCGCAGGCGCTCCAGGATTCACGCGAGCGTGCATAAGCCTCTGCTTAAATCTTCAATCTCTCATAATGTAGCGCGATAGCTTTTCTCAAGAGCTAAACTTTAACGCCAATCTTTTGGCCTATTATGAAAAGCCCAATAACTTTCATTGTCGTTTCTTTCTTCCTGACTTCTTTCAATTCTTCTTTTCTTCTTTTATTTTATCCTTTTAATTTCTTTCTCTATTTTCTCATAAATTTTATTTTTCTTCTCTTTTCCACAATAATTCAATAATTTTCTATACTCACAAAAACAACAAAACCCACACATAAATATGCTCGAAACAAATATTTAACAATTAAAATCATATATAAATTAAGTGTATAAAATACACTTATCAAATACCTCCAAACTTAGACTTTTGCTAGTCCCGAGCAAAACTATCAAAAACAATAAATTCTAAAAAACTTCATATCACCAAAACCAACAAGAATAGCCAAGAAATATTATGGAGCAATGGCCTCAGCAATGATTTCAAAAAAATTTCAAATCCAATCTCATCCAACCTACTAACACTTTAAAGTTTTAATCATAACCAAATAACCGCATAAACTCACAACCTCCGCAACTCTAGTTCAAAACACCTTTATCTAAGTTCAATTCATACATTCATAGATCATGAGGACTTTTTAAGGTAAAATAGGATCAAATATAGAATATTAGTAAAAAATACTCACAATCAGGTAAATGCAAATAAATAATGTGTGTGCATGTTTCAGTCAAAATTCATAATCATTAAAAGTATCAATCAATAGTCCATAGGCTAAATTTTTGCAACTCTTCTCTACTAGTATATTGGGCAACTGAGACTCGGTCAATAGAACTTAATCAGCTTGTAATGTAAGGCCTGGCTCATGGCTACAAATGAAGGATAAGAATTCAAAATAAGGAGTAATTTATACTTATGCTCAATCTAACTTCAACTCCTTTTCATTCACATTTTCACACTTATTTTCACTTCATTGATTTTTTCATCTTTCACACTTTCTATACAAACAATTGTTTCACAACTTTTTTCAACCACAAATTTTTTTCTTTCTCACTACTACCTTTTTGATTTTCTCTTTTCATCCACCACACCATTCCATTTTTCATAAATATTAACTAGGAGCATATAATATTTTAGCATTCAAATTACTCCCTTAAAGGTAAAAAATAGTGTTTAGGCTATTCAGATAGTCAATGTAGGACCTTGAAATAATGACGAATGGGGGTTTATCACACGTTTACACGCATGCTATTCGATTTTCAATACGGCTCAAATAAGGTACTAGGGATACATGCATTATAGGTAACTTGAAAGACTCAAACGAATTCAAAAAAATTGCCTAAATCATTTTTAATCATAGTTATGCCCGTATTGCGCCTCGAAGAGTGTTCGAACTAGTTCTAGACAAGTCTCAATCCACAATTAATTCATACAAATATCAACCAGTGCAGAAAAGAATAATCATTAGCAGTAATCGATGATTTTCACAACAAATTTTCTCGTACCTCAATGTACTAATATACGTGTAGGCTCAAATAGGCAACTAAGGATAAATTTATTTCAATGAAAATTCAGGTCCAAAAATTTCAAACAATGCCTCAATCATATCTATGTCTGTATGTCACAAAATTCAGATTCAAGTATTAATCACAGAGTATATAGGAAATTGTTCATTCACTTGGTTCCATTTTTCTCAAAAATATTTTTCAGATAGGTGGACAATAATGAATTTCATTTATAGCACAAATTTTTTTTCATCATTGGCCATGCATCCAATTATTTCTTGACTTCTGTTCAAAACTCAACTCACTCACTTAAACAACAAATAAACTCAAACAAAAATTTTATCAATGAAGCACACAATAAAATTCAACTACAATATCAACCAACCAACTAAATCAAACACTGATTTACCCCCCAAACTTAATGTAATCATTGTCCCTAATGATTAGAAAATAAGAAAAAGAACAAGGGACGCGTACCTTCGACACCGAGCATCAGTACTTGTAACGCCCCGATTTTATCTTAATCGACTTTATTTGAGATAATCGGAGATTCCAGAGTTCAAGAGCCGACTTGATTTTGTTCAGGGTCCTTTTTGCAAATTTCGGATTTTTCAGGGACTAAAGTGCAAATATTGAGATTGTTAGATATTTAAGCTTGAGTTGACTTACCTTTTCACTTCATCCCCTTCCCCAACACGCCTCCTCCCTCTCTAGACGCCATGGACGTCTCCTTGAGCTCCCAGATTTCACCCCGAGCACGATCCGTCCGTTAGAATTTATTTCTGAAGGCAGATTAGCGATCACGGCTGCGAGAGCTTCGTTCTACCGTAAGTATTTCTCCGATCAGATATGTTTTGTTTTTCGGAGGTTGTTAGAATCGATTTAGATTCTAGTATGTTGTTCTTGACGGAGTTCTGATCGTTTATTATCTGTCAGTTTTGAATTAGAGCGATGTTCGGATTTGTTATGATTTTTGGAAGCCATTTTCGAAAACTTGGATTTTGAGATTGATGGGTTTCCTTGTTATTGTTGTTTTGGGCATTGATATGAGGTTATATCGTTATTGAACTGCTGTCTGCATTTTCGGTTTGATCAGATTATAGCCGTTATGCCGTCGGTTTGAGTTTTGGATTGTTTACCAGTTCGAATTGTTGATCCAAGCCTTTGTTTGAGTTGTATGTTAATCTCGAGCCTTTATTACTTCTTGCACAGATTGATTTGAGGCCAGTGGAGTTGCGAGATTTCAGCTTTGTTCGACTTGGAGATTGTAGCCGGTATAGTATCGATTTCTTATTATCGATTGAAGTAGTTTGATTGAATCTTGATTGAGGAATCGTTGTTGTTTCCAGGTTTGGAGCATCGAAATTGTTGAAAAGAGGTATAAGATGACTTAGATTGGAATGGAACGTGTGACTCGAATCCGACTCGATTCGAGTGTCCCGAAGAATCACATACTTGCATGTTATTTGATTATTTGAATTATTTGAGTTATGTTTTGAATTTCATTCATCTTGAACATGAATCCTTGATTTGAATAGCGGGCAGGACGGCCCTTTTGATGATAGACGTTTTGGGAATTATATTGTGAGTGGCCTGGGTGTAGCTGTTTCACCTAGTGCTAGCATACTCCTTATAGTTGCACCAAAGTCTAGAGGATGGAGATACGTAGCACCACCTCGATCGGGAGAGTCGGTGAGTCGTTTACGTGATCTCGTCCTCGGGATCCCAAAAGCAAAAGCTGAAATGTTTTGATTATCCGACTTGATAATCTCAGATTTAAAGACATGCATTGCATTTATGCATATGAATTGAGTTTTAGACATGCTTGTGGAATTGCATGGTTGTTATTTGAATATGTAGAAGATGATGCATTTCGTTTGAGATGTTTTTATGATATTGCATGTTTGTCTCTTTTACTGGGAATATTATTCTCACCGGTTATCCGGCTGTTGCATTGTTTTGTATGTGTACTTGGCAACAGGTGGGGCAGGAACAAGTCAGAAGAGGCATGGTTAGCTTCGAGGGCAAGTAGTAGGAGTGAGACTCGGTTTAGAAGTCGAAGTAGCATGTTTATCTAGTTTAAGATTGAAGCATGTTAGAACTCGAACTTGATATGTTTTGTTATTCGAATTAGTTTGTATTCGGATTGTAATATGAAATCGAAGTATGTTGTTGTCGTATCGATTTAGACTTCTGGTTGTTTTTTTTAGGCCTTCTGAAAGCATGACTTGTTATGGCATGTTTTCCTACACCCTGTTATTGCATATGTATTTGAAGGCATGTCGGACCAAGCGCGGAATCCTTTCTTTATTTTCTGCAGCCTGAGCATTTTCTGCCCAGGCCTTCCGCGCGCGGGCGAGGCGTTCCTCGCGCGCGCGCGAGGCCTCTGTTGGGCCTCTGAATTGTTTGCCCACGCGCGCGCGAGCTTGGTACCTCACGCGGGCGCGAGCCTTTGGTTGGTCTCAGTTGTTGAAGCCCGCGCACGCGCGAGCTTGGTTCCTCGCGCGGGCGCGCGGCGTTTTAAAAAAAAAAAAAAAACTTTGAATTGTTTTACTCTTGGATTCTTGTTCGCTTAATTGTTGTTTAATCCGAGATTAGTGGTTTAGAATCGAGGTCTCACATTAAGTGGTATCAGAGCGTTAAGATTCTTTGTCGAACTAGAGTGAGCGGGGTAGATCGAGTCTGTGTGTAATGACTCCTCGCATGTGTTTGAATTATTTAATTGTGTACTTAATTCCATGCGAGCATGCTTTATTGTTTGAGAATTATTTGAATTACATGGTTGTGTGATTTAAATTAATAAAGCATGATCTACTTGAGATATAACTGTTTCTGTTCTCGACTGGTATTCGGTATTCCAAGCGGTTGTAAGGGCACTGATGGTAGCGATTGAGATATCTCGTGTGCTAACCTTTGATTATCAGATGGGTCCTCGTCGAGTGATAAACAGAAACACACCACCAGTTATCCCTGCGACTGAGCAAGCTAGCACTGAGGTTGATCAGTTGGATGCTTCAGCGACGCCTATGGAAACCTTGCTGAAAAGGTTTCAGTCGTTCAATCCGCCGTTGTTGATGGGTTCAGAAAATCCAGTTGACTGTGAGAGTTGGTTGGATGATATGGATCAGTTGTTTGATTCCATTGACTACACAGATGACCGCCGAATCAGGTTAGTAATTCATCAGCTGCGTGGTGGTGCTAAGAGCTGGTGGATCATGACAAGGAAAGCATTTGAGAGTAGAGGTACAGAGGTTACTTGGACTCTTTTTAAATCTGAGTTTTATAAGCGGTTTTTTCCTATCTCGTATCGCAAAGATAAGGGAGCAGAGTTTGCCAACCTGAGGCAAGGGAATCTGAACATTGAAGAGTACGTGGCTAAGTTCGATAGTCTGTTGCGTTTTGCACCACTAATTGCCGGAGATGAAGAAGCTAAGGCAGATCAGTTCATCAATGGTTTGAACCCTGACGTCTTCACGTTGGTAAATACCAACAGGCCTAACAACTTTGCGGATGCCATGAATCGCGCAAAGGGAGCAGAAGCAGGTTTGTGGAGACAGAGAGGAAATCAGTTTGTGCCTCCAGCAGCAAGGACAGTTTCAGGCACAATCTTCTCAATACCAAAACCAACCGTTCCATTACCAAAATCAATCCTTTCAGTTTCAGAACCAACCACCGAGTTCTGAGGGTGGTAGCAGTGGAGGTAACAGGAAGGATTACTATCTCCCGAAGGGGAAGCAGTTTAAGAAGCACGGAACCAGTTCTTCGAGCTCGAGTGGTTCGAGGCAGTATGGATCGGGACAGAGTTCGGGACAGTCAGGCATGTCTTGTGCCAACTGCGGAGGTCGTCACTCCAGTGATCAGTGTAGAGGTATTTTTGGAAGCTGTCATATTTGTAACCAGGTGGGGCATTTTGCGAGAACGTGTCCTCAGCGTGTTCCTCAGCAAGCTCAGAGTGGAATTTTCCCGAGACAGACAGCCCAGCCTCAGCAGAAAGCACCTACTGTCCACTCTTTCCAACCTCAGAAACAGAATGTGCAGGAAGGTAATCAGTATGCAAGCCAGCCTCCCAGACAGCAGGCACGAGTTTTTGCTCTGTCTGAGGATCCGCAGACTCAGGCTGCACCCGATAATGACAGATCAGGTAACGTTCGATATTGAGTTTCCTATTCTTATTGGACTGTTAGATACTGGCGAATCTCTTGCCTTCTTATTGAAGAATCTGTATATGTTTAACGTGCCTCTTTTAAATTGTTGAATCGTTCGAATTGATGAATACTCCAGTAGTGTTGTTAACTTCTGTTAACCGGATCTTTTAGATGAATTAGTTGAGACTAGGAATTCTTATCGTTGATTTCTTATCTTTTTGGAATGAGAATTGTACTGATCTTTCGGAGCTTTTGAGAATCGTATAGCAGATGTTTGTGCCGAGCAGTTGTATGTTTTTCTTCGATGTCTGAATTCTTTTGGATCGAATGGTCTTCTTCGATTGTATGATTTGATGATGGAATTTATGCCGATCAGCGATCTTTTCTTATCGAGATTTTGGAGATGTATTCTTATTAAGTGGAATTGCGCTATAGTCTAGACATCGAGACAGTTGAAGACGCTCGAGACTCAATGTCTGAATCTGGACTTTGGGCTCGTAGCGATCTTAATTGATTTGAAGACATGTTCTTCTATTTGTCTTATGCGGAAATGCACGTGATCTGTTCTAATCTTAAGAGTTGGAGTAATTATTTTAGCAGACGAAACTGATTTGAAAGCAGAGAAGAGGATTAGATTGTATGAGATTTCTTACTGCGAATTTTATCTGAGGAATTGTATGCAGCAACCGATGTTTTGAGCTGTTCTTATTTTATCTACTGTCTGATTTGATTGACCGATTGTTGGAATCTGCTACCGTTTTCCGTACAGAATGACTTTCATTCAAGATTAGAGGATTGAGATCTTGTCAGAGGTCGTCAGATGTCATGTTTGGCCGAAGTCGGTTAGTTTAGACAGAGATCCTTGATGCGCTCATTCTTTCGGCAAGGACTTCGATGAGATTTTGTTGCCTGATTTCAACTTTTTCAGTTCGATATCCTCAGAACGACGGACAGCCAGATTAGACGAGTCGAACTTTGGATGTTATGCTTTGAGTTGAAACCAAAGATAATTCGATTGTGACTGAGCTTAGGAGGATTTTTTGTAGAGAAGGAGTCGACTTTTGATTGACAGACTTGAAGGAGTAGTTTGGAGAACAGAGTTCGTGTTGGAACCGTGTCGATTTCGAGGACGAAATCTTTTCTTAGTGGGGGAGAATTGTAACGCCCCGATTTTATCTTAATCGACTTTATTTGAGATAATCGGAGATTCCAGAGTTCAAGAGCCGACTTGATTTTGTTCAGGGTCCTTTTGCAAATTTCGGATTTTTCAGGGACTAAAGTGCAAATATTGAGATTGTTAGATATTTAAGCTTGAGTTGACTTACCTTTTCACTTCATCCCCTTCCCCAACACGCCTCCTCCCTCTCTAGACGCCATGGACGTCTCCTTGAGCTCCCAGATTTCACCCCGAGCACGATCCGTCCGTTAGAATTTATTTCTGAAGGCAGATTAGCGATCACGGCTGCGAGAGCTTCGTTCTACCGTAAGTATTTCTCCGATCAGATATGTTTTGTTTTTCGGAGGTTGTTAGAATCGATTTAGATTCTAGTATGTTGTTCTTGACGGAGTTCTGATCGTTTATTATCTGTCAGTTTTGAATTAGAGCGACGTTCGGATTTGTTATGATTTTTGGAAGCCATTTTCGAAAACTTAGATTTTGAGATTGATGGGTTTCCTTGTTATTGTTGTTTTGGGCATTGATATGAGGTTATATCGTTATTGAACTGCTGTCTGCATTTTCGGTTTGATCAGATTATAGCCGTTATGCCGTCGGTTTGTGTTTTGGATTGTTTACCGGTTCGAATTGTTGATCCAAGCCTTTGTTTGAGTTGTATGTTAATCTCGAGCCTTTATTACTTCTTGCACAGATTGATTTGAGGCCAGTGGAGTTGCGAGATTTCAGCTTTGTTCGACTTGGAGATTGTAGCCGGTATAGTATCGATTTCTTATTATCGATTGAAGTAGTTTGATTGAATCTTGATTGAGGAATCGTTGTTGTTTCCAGGTTTGGAGCATCGAAGTTGTTGAAAAGAGATATAAGATGACTTAGATTGGAATGGAACGTGTGACTCGAATCCGACTCGATTCGAGTGTCCCGAAGAATCACATACTTGCATGTTATTTGATTATTTGAATTATTTGAGTTATGTTTTGAATTTCATTCATCTTGAACATGAATCCTTGATTTGAATAGCGGGCAGGACGGCCCTTTTGATGATAGACGTTTTGGGAATTATATTGTGAGTGGCCTGGGTGTAGCTGTTTCACCTAGTGCTAGCATACTCCTTATAGTTGCACCAAAGTCTAGAGGATGGAGATACGTAGCACCACCTCGATCGGGAGAGTCGGTGAGTCGTTTACGTGATCTCGTCCTCGGGATCCCAAAAGCAAAAGCTGAAATGTTTTGATTATCCGACTTGATAATCTCAGATTTAAAGACATGCATTGCATTTATGCATATGAATTGAGTTTTAGACATGCTTGTGGAATTGCATGGTTGTTATTTGAATATGTAGAAGATGATGCATTTCGTTTGAGATGTTTTTATGATATTGCATGTTTGTCTCTTTTACTGGGAATATTATTCTCACCGGTTATCCGGCTGTTGCTTTGTTTTGTATGTGTACTTGGCAACAGGTGGGGCAGGAACAAGTCAGAAGAGGCATGGTTAGCTTCGAGGGCAAGTAGTAGGAGTGAGACTCGGTTTAGAAGTCGAAGTAGCATGTTTATCTAGTTTAAGATTGAAGCATGTTAGAACTCGAACTTGATATGTTTTGTTATTCGAATTAGTTTGTATTCGGATTGTAATATGAAATCGAAGTATGTTGTTGTCGTATCGATTTAGACTTCTGGTTGTTTTTTTTAGGCCTTCTGAAAGCATGACTTGTTATGGCATGTTTTCCTACACCCTGTTATTGCATATGTATTTGAAGGCATGTCGGACCAAGCGCGGAATCCTTTCTTTATTTTCTGCAGCCTGAGCATTTTCTGCCCAGGCCTTCCGCGCGCGGGCGAGGCGTTCCTCGCGCGCGCGCGAGGCCTCTGTTGGGCCTCTGAATTGTTTGCCCACGCGCACGCGAGCTTGGTACCTCACGCGGGCGCGAGCCTTTGGTTGGTCTCAGTTGTTGAAGCCCGCGCACGCGCGAGCTTGGTTCCTCGCGCGGGCGCGCAGCGTTTTAAAAAAAAAAAAAAAAAAAAAACTTTGAATTGTTTTACTCTTGGATTCTTGTTCGCTTAATTGTTGTTTAATCCGAGATTAGTGGTTTAGAATCGAGGTTTCACATTAAGTGGTATCAGAGCGTTAAGATTCTTTGTCGAACTAGAGTGAGCGGGGTAGATCGAGTCTGTGTGTAATGACTCCTCGCATGTGTTTGAATTATTTAATTGTGTACTTAATTCCATGCGAGCATGCTTTATTGTTTGAGAATTATTTGAATTACATGGTTGTGTGATTTAAATTAATAAAGCATGATCTACTTGAGATATAACTGTTTCTGTTCTCGACTGGTATTCGGTATTCCAAGCGGTTGTAAGGGCACTGATGGTAGCGATTGAGATATCTCGTGTGCTAACCTTTGATTATCAGATGGGTCCTCGTCGAGTGATAAACAGAAACACACCACCAGTTATCCCTGCGACTGAGCAAGCTAGCACTGAGGTTGATCAGTTGGATGCTTCAGCGACGCCTATGGAAACCTTGCTGAAAAGGTTTCATTCGTTCAATCCGCCGTTGTTGATGGGTTCAGAAAATCCAGTTGACTGTGAGAGTTGGTTGGATGATATGGATCAGTTGTTTGATTCCATTGACTACACAGATGACCGCCGAATCAGGTTAGTAATTCATCAGCTGCGTGGTGGTGCTAAGAGCTGGTGGATCATGACAAAGAAAGCATTTGAGAGTAGAGGTACAGAGGTTACTTGGACTCTTTTTAAATCTGAGTTTTATAAGCGGTTTTTCCCTATCTCGTATCGCAAAGATAAGGGAGCAGAGTTTGCCAACCTGAGGCAAGGGAATCTGAACATTGAAGAGTACGTGGCTAAGTTCGATAGTCTGTTGCGTTTTGCACCGCTAATTGCCGGAGATGAAGAAGCTAAGGCAGATCAGTTCATCAATGGTTTGAACCCTGACGTCTTCACGTTGGTAAATACCAACAGGCCTAACAACTTTGCGGATGCCATGAATCGCGCAAAGGGAGCAGAAGCAGGTTTGTGGAGACAGAGAGGAAATCAGTTTGTGCCTCAGCAGCAGCAAGGACAGTTTCAGGCACAATCTTCTCAATACCAAAACCAACCGTTCCATTACCAAAATCAATCCTTTCAGTTTCAGAACCAACCACCGAGTTCTGAGGGTGGTAGCAGTGGAGGTAACAGGAAGGATTACTATCTCTCGAAGGGGAAGCAGTTTAAGAAGCACGGAACCAGTTCTTCGAGCTCGAGTGGTTCGAGGCAGTATGGATCGGGACAGAGTTCGGGACAGTCAGGCATGTCTTGTGCCAACTGCGGAGGTCGTCACTCCAGTGATCAGTGTAGAGGTATTTTTGGAAGCTGTCATATTTGTAACCAGGCGGGGCATTTTGCGAGAACGTGTCCTCAGCGTGTTCCTCAGCAAGCTCAGAGTGGAATTTTCCCGAGACAGACAGCCCAGCCTCAGCAGCAAGCACCTACTGTCCACTCTTTCCAACCTCAGCAACAGAATGTGCAGGAAGGTAATCAGTATGCAAGCCAGCCTCCCAGACAGCAGGCACGAGTTTTTGCTCTGTCTGAGGATCCGCAGACTCAGGCTGCACCCGATAATGACAGATCAGGTAACGTTCGATATTGAGTTTCCTATTCTTATTGGACTGTTAGATACTGGCGAATCTCTTGCCTTCTTATTGAAGAATCTGTATATGTTTAACGTGCCTCTTTTAAATTGTTGAATCGTTCGAATTGATGAATACTCTAGTAGTGTTGTTAACTTCTGTTAACCGGATCTTTTAGATGAATTAGTTGAGACTAGGAATTCTTATCGTTGATTTCTTATCTTTTTGGAATGAGAATTGTACTGATCTTTCGGAGCTTTTGAGAATCGTATAGCAGATGTTTGTGCCGAGCAGTTGTATGTTTTTCTTCGATGTCTGAATTCTTTTGGATCGAATGGTTTTCTTCTATTGTATGATTTGATGATGGAATTTATGCCGATCAGCGATCTTTTCTTATCGAGATTTTGGAGATGTATTCTTATTAAGTGGAATTGCGCTATAGTCTAGACATCGAGACAGTTGAAGACGCTCGAGACTCAATGTCTGAATCTGGACTTTGGGCTCGTAGCGATCTTAATTGATTTGAAGACATGTTCTTCTATTTGTCTTATGCGGAAATGCACGTGATCTGTTCTAATCTTAAGAGTTGGAGTAATTATTTTAGCAGACGAAACTGATTTGAATGCAGAGAAGAGGATTAGATTGTATGAGATTTCTTACTGCGAATTTTATCTGAGGAATTGTATGCAGCAACCGATGTTTTGAGCTGTTCTTATTTTATCTACTGTCTGATTTGATTGACCGATTGTTGGAATCTGCTACCGTTTTCCGTACAGAATGACTTTCATTCAAGATTAGAGGATTGAGATCTTGTCAGAGGTCGTCAGATGTCATGTTTGGCCGAAGTCGGTTAGTTTTAGACAGAGATCCTTGATGCGCTCATTCTTTCGGCAAGGACTTCGATGAGATTTTGTTGCCTGATTTCAACTTTTTCAGTTCGATATCCTCAGAACGACGGACAGCCAGATTAGACGAGTCGAACTTTGGATGTTATGCTTTGAGTTGAAACCAAAGATAATTCGATTGTGACTGAGCTTAGGAGGATTTTTTGTAGAGAAGGAGTCGACTTTTGATTGACAGACTTGAAGGAGTAGTTTGGAGAACAGAGTTCGTGTTGGAACCGTGTCGATTTCGAGGACGAAATCTTTTCTTAGTGGGGGAGAATTGTAACGCCCCGATTTTATCTTAATCGACTTTATTTGAGATAATCGGAGATTCCAGAGTTCAAGAGCCGACTTGATTTTGTTCAGGGTCCTTTTTGCAAATTTCGGATTTTTCAGGGACTAAAGTGCAAATATCGAGATTGTTAGATATTTAAGCTTGAGTTGACTTACCTTTTCACTCCATCCCCTTCCCCAACACGCCTCCTCCCTCTCTAGACGCCATGGACGTCTCCTTGAGCTCCCAGATTTCACCCCGAGCACGATCCGTCCGTTAGAATTTATTTCTGAAGGCAGATTAGCGATCACGGCTGCGAGAGCTTCGTTCTACCGTAAGTATTTCTCCGATCAGATATGTTTTGTTTTTCGGAGGTTGTTAGAATCGATTTAGATTCTAGTATGTTGTTCTTGACGGAGTTCTGATCGTTTATTATCTGTCAGTTTTGAATTAGAGCGACGTTCGGATTTGTTATGATTTTTGGAAGCCATTTTCGAAAACTTGGATTTTGAGATTGATGGGTTTCCTTGTTATTGTTGTTTTGGGCATTGATATGAGGTTATATCGTTATTGAACTGCTGTCTGCATTTTCGGTTTGATCAGATTATAGCCGTTATGCCGTCGGTTTGTGTTTTGGATTGTTTACCGGTTCGAATTGTTGATCCAAGCCTTTGTTTGAGTTGTATGTTAATCTCGAGCCTTTATTACTTCTTGCACAGATTGATTTGAGGCTAGTGGAGTTGCGAGATTTCAGCTTTGTTCGACTTGGAGATTGTAGCCGGTATAGTATCGATTTCTTATTATCGATTGAAGTAGTTTGATTGAATCTTGATTGAGGAATCGTTGTTGTTTCCAGGTTTGGAGCATCGAAGTTGTTGAAAAGAGATATAAGATGACTTAGATTGGAATGGAACGTGTGACTCGAATCCGACTCGATTCGAGTGTCCCGAAGAATCACATACTTGCATGTTATTTGATTATTTGAATTATTTGAGTTATGTTTTGAATTTCATTCATCTTGAACATGAATCCTTGATTTGAATAGCGGGCAGGACGGCCCTTTTGATGATAGACGTTTTGGGAATTATATTGTGAGTGGCCTGGGTGTAGCTGTTTCACCTAGTGCTAGCATACTCCTTATAGTTGCACCAAAGTCTAGAGGATGGAGATACGTAGCACCACCTCGATCGGGAGAGTCGGTGAGTCGTTTACGTGATCTCGTCCTCGGGATCCCAAAAGCAAAAGCTGAAATGTTTTGATTATCCGACTTGATAATCTCAGATTTAAAGACATGCATTGCATTTATGCATATGAATTGAGTTTTAGACATGCTTGTGGAATTGCATGGTTGTTATTTGAATATGTAGAAGATGATGCATTTCGTTTGAGATGTTTTTATGATATTGCATGTTTGTCTCTTTTACTGGGAATATTATTCTCACCGGTTATCCGGCTGTTGCTTTGTTTTGTATGTGTACTTGGCAACAGGTGGGGCAGGAACAAGTCAGAAGAGGCATGGTTAGCTTCGAGGGCAAGTAGTAGGAGTGAGACTCGGTTTAGAAGTCGAAGTAGCATGTTTATCTAGTTTAAGATTGAAGCATGTTAGAACTCGAACTTGATATGTTTTGTTATTCGAATTAGTTTGTATTCGGATTGTAATATGAAATCGAAGTATGTTGTTGTCGTATCGATTTAGACTTCTGGTTGTTTTTTTTAGGCCTTCTGAAAGCATGACTTGTTATGGCATGTTTTCCTACACCCTGTTATTGCATATGTATTTGAAGGCATGTCGGACCAAGCGCGGAATCCTTTCTTTATTTTCTGCAGCCTGAGCATTTTCTGCCCAGGCCTTCCGCGCGCGGGCGAGGCGTTCCTCGCGCGCGCGCGAGGCCTCTGTTGGGCCTCTGAATTGTTTGCCCACGCGCGCGCGAGCTTGGTACCTCACGCGGGCGCGAGCCTTTGGTTGGTCTCAGTTGTTGAAGCCCGCGCACGCGCGAGCTTGGTTCCTCGCGCGGGCGCGCAGCGTTTTAAAAAAAAAAAAAAAAACTTTGAATTGTTTTACTCTTGGATTCTTGTTCGCTTAATTGTTGTTTAATCCGAGATTAGTGGTTTAGAATCGAGGTCTCACATTAAGTGGTATCAGAGCGTTAAGATTCTTTGTCGAACTAGAGTGAGCGGGGTAGATCGAGTCTGTGTGTAATGACTCCTCGCATGTGTTTGAATTATTTAATTGTGTACTTAATTCCATGCGAGCATGCTTTATTGTTTGAGAATTATTTGAATTACATGGTTGTGTGATTTAAATTAATAAAGCATGATCTACTTGAGATATAACTGTTTCTGTTCTCGACTGGTATTCGGTATTCCAAGCGGTTGTAAGGGCACTGATGGTAGCGATTGAGATATCTCGTGTGCTAACCTTTGATTATCAGATGGGTCCTCGTCGAGTGATAAACAGAAACACACCACCAGTTATCCCTGCGACTGAGCAAGCTAGCACTGAGGTTGATCAGTTGGATGCTTCAGCGACGCCTATGGAAACCTTGCTGAAAAGGTTTCAGTCGTTCAATCCGCCGTTGTTGATGGGTTCAGAAAATCCAGTTGACTGTGAGAGTTGGTTGGATGATATGGATCAGTTGTTTGATTCCATTGACTACACAGATGACCGCCGAATCAGGTTAGTAATTCATCAGCTGCGTGGTGGTGCTAAGAGCTGGTGGATCATGACAAAGAAAGCATTTGAGAGTAGAGGTACAGAGGTTACTTGGACTCTTTTTAAATCTGAGTTTTATAAGCGGTTTTTCCCTATCTCGTATCGCAAAGATAAGGGAGCAGAGTTTGCCAACCTGAGGCAAGGGAATCTGAACATTGAAGAGTACGTGGCTAAGTTCGATAGTCTGTTGCGTTTTGCACCGCTAATTGCCGCAGATGAAGAAGCTAAGGCAGATCAGTTCATCAATGGTTTGAACCCTGACGTCTTCATGTTGGTAAATACCAACAGGCCTAACAACTTTGCGGATGCCATGAATCGCGCAAAGGGAGCAGAAGCAGGTTTGTGGAGACAGAGAGGAAATCAGTTTGTGCCTCAGCAGCAGCAAGGACAGTTTCAGGCACAATCTTCTCAATACCAAAACCAACCGTTCCATTACCAAAATCAATCCTTTCAGTTTCAGAACCAACCACCGAGTTCTGAGGGTGGTAGCAGTGGAGGTAACAGGAAGGATTACTATCTCCCGAAGGGGAAGCAGTTTAAGAAGCACGGAACCAGTTCTTCGAGCTCGAGTGGTTCGAGGCAGTATGGATCGGGACAGAGTTCGGGACAGTCAGGCATGTCTTGTGCCAACTGCGGAGGTCGTCACTCCAGTGATCAGTGTAGAGGTATTTTTGGAAGCTGTCATATTTGTAACCAGGCGGGGCATTTTGCGAGAACGTGTCCTCAGCGTGTTCCTCAGCAAGCTCAGAGTGGAATTTTCCCGAGACAGACAGCCCAGCCTCAGCAGAAAGCACCTACTGTCCACTCTTTCCAACCTCAGCAACAGAATGTGCAGGAAGGTAATCAGTATGCAAGCCAGCCTCCCAGACAGCAGGCACGAGTTTTTGCTCTGTCTGAGGATCCGCAGACTCAGGCTGCACCCGATAATGACAGATCAGGTAACGTTCGATATTGAGTTTCCTATTCTTATTGGACTGTTAGATACTGGCGAATCTCTTGCCTTCTTATTGAAGAATCTGTATATGTTTAACGTGCCTCTTTTAAATTGTTGAATCGTTCGAATTGATGAATACTCCAGTAGTGTTGTTAACTTCTGTTAACCGGATCTTTTAGATGAATTAGTTGAGACTAGGAATTCTTATCGTTGATTTCTTATCTTTTTGGAATGAGAATTGTACTGATCTTTCGGAGCTTTTGAGAATCGTATAGCAGATGTTTGTGCCGAGCAGTTGTATGTTTTTCTTCGATGTCTGAATTCTTTTGGATCGAATGGTCTTCTTCGATTGTATGATTTGATGATGGAATTTATGCCGATCAGCGATCTTTTCTTATCGAGATTTTGGAGATGTATTCTTATTAAGTGGAATTGCGCTATAGTCTAGACATCGAGACAGTTGAAGACGCTCGAGACTCAATGTCTGAATCTGGACTTTGGGCTCGTAGCGATCTTAATTGATTTGAAGACATGTTCTTCTATTTGTCTTATGCGGAAATGCACGTGATCTGTTCTAATCTTAAGAGTTGGAGTAATTATTTTAGCAGACGAAACTGATTTGAAAGCAGAGAAGAGGATTAGATTGTATGAGATTTCTTACTGCGAATTTTATCTGAGGAATTGTATGCAGCAACCGATGTTTTGAGCTGTTCTTATTTTATCTACTGTCTGATTTGATTGACCGATTGTTGGAATCTGCTACCGTTTTCCGTACAGAATGACTTTCATTCAAGATTAGAGGATTGAGATCTTGTCAGAGGTCGTCAGATGTCATGTTTGGCCGAAGTCGGTTAGTTTAGACAGAGATCCTTGATGCGCTCATTCTTTCGGCAAGGACTTCGATGAGATTTTGTTGCCTGATTTCAACTTTTTCAGTTCGATATCCTCAGAACGACGGACAGCCAGATTAGACGAGTCGAACTTTGGATGTTATGCTTTGAGTTGAAACCAAAGATAATTCGATTGTGACTGAGCTTAGGAGGATTTTTTGTAGAGAAGGAGTCGACTTTTGATTGACAGACTTGAAGGAGTAGTTTGGAGAACAGAGTTCGTGTTGGAACCGTGTCGATTTCGAGGACGAAATCTTTTCTTAGTGGGGGAGAATTGTAACGCCCCGATTTTATCTTAATCGACTTTATTTGAGATAATCGGAGATTCCAGAGTTCAAGAGCCGACTTGATTTTGTTCAGGGTCCTTTTTGCAAATTTCGGATTTTTCAGGGACTAAAGTGCAAATATTGAGATTGTTAGATATTTAAGCTTGAGTTGACTTACCTTTTCACTTCATCCCCTTCCCCAACACGCCTCCTCCCTCTCTAGACGCCATGGACGTCTCCTTGAGCTCCCAGATTTCACCCCGAGCACGATCCGTCCGTTAGAATTTATTTCTGAAGGCAGATTAGCGATCACGGCTGCGAGAGCTTCGTTCTACCGTAAGTATTTCTCCGATCAGATATGTTTTGTTTTTCGGAGGTTGTTAGAATCGATTTAGATTCTAGTATGTTGTTCTTGACGGAGTTCTGATCGTTTATTATCTGTCAGTTTTGAATTAGAGCGACGTTCGGATTTGTTATGATTTTTGGAAGCCATTTTCGAAAACTTGGATTTTGAGATTGATGGGTTTCCTTGTTATTGTTGTTTTGGGCATTGATATGAGGTTATATCGTTATTGAACTGCTGTCTGCATTTTCGGTTTGATCAGATTATAGCCGTTATGCCGTCGGTTTGTGTTTTGGATTGTTTACCGGTTCGAATTGTTGATCCAAGCCTCTGTTTGAGTTGTATGTTAATCTCGAGCCTTTATTACTTCTTGCACAGATTGATTTGAGTCCAGTGGATTTGCGAGATTTCAGCTTTGTTCGACTTGGAGATTGTAGCCGGTATAGTATCGATTTCTTATTATCGATTGAAGTAGTTTGATTGAATCTTGATTGAGGAATCGTTGTTGTTTCCAGGTTTGGAGCATCGAAGTTGTTGAAAAGAGATATAAGATGACTTAGATTGGAATGGAACGTGTGACTCGAATCCGACTCGATTCGAGTGTCCCGAAGAATCACATACTTGCATGTTATTTGATTATTTGAATTATTTGAGTTATGTTTTGAATTTCATTCATCTTGAACATGAATCCTTGATTTGAATAGCGGGCAGGACGGCCCTTTTGATGATAGACGTTTTGGGAATTATATTGTGAGTGGCCTGGGTGTAGCTGTTTCACCTAGTGCTAGCATACTCCTTATAGTTGCACCAAAGTCTAGAGAATGGAGATACGTAGCACCACCTCGATCGGGAGAGTCGGTGAGTCGTTTACGTGATCTCGTCCTCGGGATCCCAAAAGCAAAAGCTGAAATGTTTTGATTATCCGACTTGATAATCTCAGATTTAAAGACATGCATTGCATTTATGCATATGAATTGAGTTTTAGACATGCTTGTGGAATTGCATGGTTGTTATTTGAATATGTAGAAGATGATGCATTTCGTTTGAGATGTTTTTATGATATTGCATGTTTGTCTCTTTTACTGGGAATATTATTCTCACCGGTTATCCGGCTGTTGCTTTGTTTTGTATGTGTACTTGGCAACAGGTGGGGCAGGAACAAGTCAGAAGAGGCATGGTTAGCTTCGAGGGCAAGTAGTAGGAGTGAGACTCGGTTTAGAAGTCGAAGTAGCATGTTTATCTAGTTTAAGATTGAAGCATGTTAGAACTCGAACTTGATATGTTTTGTTATTCGAATTAGTTTGTATTCGGATTGTAATATGAAATCGAAGTATGTTGTTGTCGTATCGATTTAGACTTCTGGTTGTTTTTTTTAGGCCTTCTGAAAGCATGACTTGTTATGGCATGTTTTCCTACACCCTGTTATTGCATATGTATTTGAAGGCATGTCGAACCAAGCGCGGAATCCTTTCTTTATTTTCTGCAGCCTGAGCATTTTCTGCCCAGGCCTTCCGCGCGCGGGCGAGGCGTTCCTCGCGCGCGCGCGAGGCCTCTGTTGGGCCTCTGAATTGTTTGCCCACGCGCGCGCGAGCTTGGTACCTCGCGCGGGCGCGAGCCTTTGGTTGGTCTCGGTTGTTGAAGCCCGCGCACGCGCGAGCTTGGTTCCTCGCGCGGGCGCGCGGCATTTTAAAAAAAAAAAAAAAAAACTTTGAATTGTTTTACTTTTGGATTCTTGTTCGCTTAATTGTTGTTTAATCCGAGATTAGTGGTTTAGAATCGAGGTCTCACAGTACTCGATGTTATCAACTTCATCACCAAGAAAAATAATCTGCAGCAGCAATACCATGGTGGAAGGAATTGAGAAGCACGACATGAACATCCAAATTAACCTGAGAATAATACATGCACACAATAAAAGAAAACACAAATGAATCCCGAAACGATCAGTCAAGACAATATTGCTAGAAGAAACACAAATCCATGGCATGAAATGCTTCGGATGCTGGTTTCAAGGCTGCTGGAAGTGCAATATGTGCATGGTGTATGAGTGTTGGCGCATAGTGAACTGCTTGGTTAGGGATAATGTGAGGAGTATGCGCCCTTGGGATGCTGCGTGATGCTTGTGTGAGCAGGTGAGCTGCGCGTTTGCTCATACTTCTGCGCTAATGGGGAGCTGATTCGTGCAAGATCGGATGTAGTGCTGGAGATGCGCGTTTGCTCAAAATCTTGCGCTGATGGCTTGCGCAGATGAGAAGTGGAGGTGCACGTTTGCGCAGGGGAAAGCGCAAATAGAGGAGGTGGTTTGCGCTCGGTCATGCGCTAATGGAGTTGCGCGATTGCGCCTTGTGTAGCGCCCTTGATGATCGTTGTTTGCGCAAGCTTTGCGCACATGAGTAGCGCAATCGCGCTTGGTTTAGCTCGGTTGAGGATCCTTGTTTGCGCTTAAATGTTGCGCGAATGACATGCGTGTTTGCGCAAGGGGAAGCGATAAATTCATGGAATCAATGCGTAGAGGAGAGGCGGGCGCGGGATAGTTATGAGCGAGTGCGCACAAGGTTCTGCCGTGGTTTCTAAAATCCTGAAAAAATTCAACAATTTTAATATATCAGGCCTCCAAAATTCCCAACAATGCATTTAAAAAAAAACATAAATTAACTAAAGAACAAAAACAAAATTAAAGCAGAAATTTAATAATAATAGAAAAGAAAAATAAAATAAGACAAAAATTTTTGGGTTGCCTCCCAAAAAGCTCTTGGTTTATAGTCGTCAGCCCGGCTTTCACCGATATTAAGTCTTTCCCTTCTCTTTCACTCGCCAAATAAATTCCACGAACCGCCGTTTAAATTTCGCTCTCTTATTCGTGGCCTTCTTCATTAAATTTGGCGCTCTCTCCTTCGATGAATCAACCGCAAAATCAGCTCTTTGACATTTCTCCAACTTCACAACCGGTTCAATTAAACACAAATCTTCGATGGGTGGATTAGATGTCTTCATGAATAAGTTGAAAATCACTCTCTCGCCTTCCACACCCATCGATAATTCACCGTTTTTTACTTCGATCCTTGTATCCGCAGTGTCCAAGAATGGTCTCCCCAATATCAGTGGCATATTTGCATCCTCCTCCATATCTATCACAACAAAATCCGCAGAAAAAATAAATTTATCTACTTTTACCAGAACATCTTCAATAATTCCAAGAGGATATGTAATAGATCTATCAGCCAACTGCAAAGCGATCATTGTGGGCTTCACCTCACCAAGTCCTAAGCTCCTGAAAACAGACAAAGGCATTAAATTAATGCTAGCTCCTAAATTGCAAAGTGCATTATTAAAATAAGAAAAACCAATTGTGCAAGGAATAGTAAAACTCCCTGGATCCTTAAGCTTTTGTGGCAACTTCTTTTGTAGCACCGCACTGCACTCTTCCGTTAAATTCACCACCTCGTTCTCTAGCAGCCTCCTTTTCTTGGACATCACCTCTTTGATGAATTTTGCGTAGTTCGGCATTTGCTCCAAAGCATCAGCAAAGGGGATGTTGATATGAATCTTCTTGAAAATCTCCAAGAATTTGGAGAACTGCTCATCTAAAGCTTTCTTCTTGAACCTCTGAGAATATGGCAGTGGAGGCTTGTACATCGGTTTTGGCTCAGCTTCAATCTCCTTCTCCTCAACTTTCTTCTCTTCAACAACAGCTTTTTCAGGCGTCTTGCTCTCAGGTTGGCACTTTTCTCTATCTGCTTGCTTCCCACTCCTCAACGTGATAGCATTACACTGCTCCTTGGGATTCACCTCAGTATTTCTAGGGAACTGGCCATGGTTGTTGTCTTTCAGTGCGTTTGCCAACTGCCCTATGCTAGTCTCCATGGATTGCAATACAACACCCATGTTGGCCATGTGCGTCTCCAAGCTGTCAAGGCGAGACTCAGTTCTCACCATCCTCTTACCTGATTCCTGCACAAATGTAATAACCACATCCTCCAAAGACAACTTACCATCACCCTTATTAGTATTGTTAGCATATAAAATTTTTTTATTATTCCGCAAACTAGGGTGATAAGTATTAGGAACCGGGTTACCTCTGGAAGCTCCATAACCTCGGTAGCCATTAGGATTGATATAATTAACCTCCTTTGGTGTATGTGATCATTCAACTCGAGTTGAATCTGCAACATTAATTTTATTCAAAGAAGCTACCTGTGTAGTCAGTGCAGATAATTGAGCGGTGATTGATGTGATAGGTTCCACGGCATACACTCCAGCTGGCTTCTTGACTCCCATACGCTCAGATGGCCATTGGAAACTATTGACCGTCATCTGCTCCAGCATATCATAGGCCTGAACATGGTCCTTAGCAAAAATGGTACCTCCAGCCGCAGAATCCACATTCATCCTCGTAGGCGCATTCAGTCCGTTGTAAAACCACTCGATCTGTTCCCAATCTGCAAAATTTTGGTTAGGACAATGTCTAAGTAATTCTTTGTACCTTTCTCATGCATCGTAGAGCTGTTCAAAATCCATCTTCCCGAATGTGCTGATATCGATCTTCAGTTGGGTGGTTTTGGCAGGTGGAAAATATTTCGCAAGAAATTTTTCTGCCATCCCCTCCCAAGTAGTGATGCTTCCAAGCGGCAGTGACTGCAACCAACTCCAGGCTTGATCCCTGAGAGAAAAAGGAAATAACCGTAAACGAATAATATCTTCAGGAACACCGTTAAATTTTACCGTGTCAGTAATTTCTAAGAAGGACCTGAGATGCAGGTGAGGATCAGCTGTGGCACTCCCATTAAATTGGTTCGATTGAACCATGTTGATTAACGCCGGCTTCAGTTCAAAATTATTGGCATTAATGGTCCCTTGCGCGATTCCAGAATAGTGAGCCTGGATCATCGATCTGAAGTGGTCTCTAATTGGCACCAAGGAAGCTTGATTTACTTCTTATTCAGCTATGTTCCTTAATTCTTCTCGTCTTGCTCTTCTCAAAGCACGTGCAGTACGCTCGATCTTCGGATCAAAAAGTAACGAATTCACACTTTGAGATCGTCGCATAAACTGCAATTAAAAATAAGAAGAAATTAATTAGTAACTTAAAATAAAATAAAAAAACTCTAAATTAAAATCTAGACTAATTGGTAACAAGACTAAAATAATCAAAATTTACTCCCCGGCAACGGCGCCAAAAACTTGTTGTGAAAATTACTCGCAAGCGTACGAGTGTCAAGTTTTAATATAGTGATAAAATCAAGAATCAATCCCAAAGGGAGTAAAATGAAAATATTCAGTGCTTGTAATTAAAATAGTCCAAACTTTATCTAAAAAATCAAACTTTGAGAATTTTGCAGAAAAATAAAAATAAGCAGATGATTTTATAGCACACACACAACTTTCAGATAAATATCAATCAGAGAAAAATGGTCTAGAGGTATAGATTTCACCTGATTTCAACAACAATCAATCCTAATTAATTAATCTTCATGAATTCCAGTCAATTAATAGTCAAGAACACTTAAGTGTATTATTTCCTCTCCCGAGTGCCGAATAAAATATATCAACTACAATTCAATTCCAATATCCCTATTAATAATCTAAATGCAGTGATCAATTCAAAACAATGTTCTTTTTAAAAGCTCTGTTAAAATTATACACTCTCCCGAGCGATATAAATAAATAACAGTGTATTTTCTATTGGTCCTATTCAAAATCTCCTCTCCCGAGTGCCAGATTTCAAATAAATATTACAAATAAATTATTGATCAGATAATTGAAAAGACAATCAATTCTAGAAAAACAATTAATCTAGAAGAAACTCAATTCAATAAAATAAAAAATTCATGAAAGCGTCTACACCAGGTTCCATCAACCTCTAGACTCTAAGAATTTAGTTCATAATAAAATTCTGAATAAAACAAAACATGTTCAAATATCTTAACATATTCAAAATAAAATTAATAAAAAGTAAAGGAAAAAAATCCATCGTCGACGCCGTGTCCGGACTCTCGAACTCCGTCTTTGTTCTTCAGATAAAAGCACAGAAATCCTTCAGAAATTTCACACAGAAAGTCACGATCTCTGATGTGTGTATTGTGTGTGGCGGCTTCTTCCACAGTCTGATAAGAAAAATCCCTTTTATATGTTGACACAAAAGCCCACTCAAAAGGCCATAAAATATAAAAGTTTCCTTCCCGATAAAAATTTCCAATTTCAGATTTCTCGCGACGCGCGGGCGCTCCAGGATTCACGCGAGCGCGCATAAGCCTCTGCTTAAATATTCAATATCTCATAATGTAACGCGATAGCTTTCCTCAAGCGCTAAACTTTAGCGCCAATCTTTTGGCCCATTATGAAAAGCTCAATAACTTTCCTTGTCGTTTCTTTTTTCCTGACTTCTTTCAATTCTTCTTTTCTTTTTTTCTTTTATCCTTTTAATTTCTTTCTCCATTTTCTCATAAATCTCATTTTCTTCTCTTTTCCACAATAATTCAATAATTTCCTACACTCACAAAACAACAAAACCCACACATAAATCTGCTCGAAACAAATATTTAACAATTAAAATCAAATATAAATTAAGTGTATAAAATACACTTATCAGTTTCATGAGTATGTGCTATATGTTTTATCATGTTTTTTTTACCACTTTAGCACATGCATGTTTTTACACTGAACTACGTCTGGTATGATGCGAGTCATGACAGTTTCCATCGGTGATAAGTTACTCCTTATGGATTCGTGTTTGGGGAGGTTCAGCCCCTGGTTTTGCTATCACTAGGAGCGACCACTACGGTGGAGTAGACGCTATAGTGGATATGGGAATATACGAGTACCCCGCAGAGTCGCTCTCTTAGCATGGTACCGTGTATTCATGGTGCCCTGAGTAGACTGTTTTAACCAGTATTTTAAAGTCATTTGCTTGCTGCATATTATTTTATATATCATTTCTTTCGTATTGAGCGTTGTCGCTCATGCCCCTGTGTTTGGTATTTTTGGGTACCTTGTGGCGGGGCAGGTTTGAGGCTGGACGGTCCAGGTGACTCGCAACAGGGTTGAGTTCTTTACCGGTTGCAGCGAGAGTTTAGCGGTAGGTCTTATAACCCTTTAGAATTTTGATTTGGTTGTATAATAGTATTTATACACTTTTGTTGTCGTCGGTTGTATTTTGTCGATTGGATTTGATGTATTTTTTAATTATCCACTCTTTATGATTTTAATATTATGCTGAAAGAGTGGGTGCCCGGTGAGCCAACTTGTGGCTAAGGGCTTTGATGACTCTTTGTATAAACAATCTTTTGTTTAATATAATTTACACTTTTATTAATGGCAATGACTTTATCTTTCTTCATATTGTGATATTGTGATATACTATTGTTGTTTTGATAAAGACCTTGAATATACTATAGTGTATGTAAGATGTGGTAGAACATGGAGATGTCTATCATGAAACACATCTTATAGTCACTGTATATTCTAAACTGTTCCTAGTCGATTGAGCCGTCCGATAATAAGGATAAGGATCGCTCGAGTTTGAGACTAGCATTTGCGATGCAGAGTACCACGTTTCATTGGTAAGGAACATAGAGATGTTCGAAGCATGCAAATGGATATTCATATGATGAATGATCGAACTACCCTATCCGGACTTTCCAAGTGGTTATCACTTATCGAGTGGATAAAGTCCGCGGTTTTGGTTGTACACCATTAGTCCTTACTACTTGAAACATCATTGAGACTCTATATGCTAGTACTGTGCTTTGACTCATTTACCGACTCTATTGGGGTCATCAGGTGTCGGGATTGGGTACAGTTACAACACATATAGGAGTCGATGCTTTGTTGTCAAGGATTCACCACATACTTGCGAGTGTGGATATCCTATGCGATCTGAGGAGATATTAGTGTGACAAATCTCTGGCCAGAGTACATGATGTGTTTTAAGAAATGGTTTCTTAGTAACACATGCGATGCCACTATTTGATCTTCAAGATGTATTGCATAGTTATCGAATCTCGAACGACTCTCGATTTACCAATGGTTGTTGATTCGATCGGGATATATGGATGAAGGACCGTACTGTACGCTAACCAAAATCTATTGGTTCTTGCAGGCACTATCAGTGATACCTAGGGAATCATGGGGCGATGTTGCTAGGCGCTCTTACCATGATTCGATGGGCAAGTCGGAAATTGTTGTTCCGAGTCACAAGGAGTTGTGAGCCCACGGCTAGCTGTATCCCTGAACCATTGAGGGTCACACAGAGTAATGAATTTTTAATCCCCGTTGAGATAGTTAAATTTAAAGAGTTAAATTTAATGAACAAAGAAGTTGGACTTCTTAATTATGAGTAGAGGAGTAAGATTTCCTAAAATGACATAGGGATGGGCATTTTTGGAAATCACTGAATTCGGATTCAGAAAAATTTATCTTGACTTTAAAAGGTGCAGAAATGGTTTCTGTGCACATTGGTGAAATCGGTTTATCAATCGGAGTCATGATGAATTTTATATTAATTTCTGAACATGCGGGCTTTGCTTGTCGGGCTTGAACTTATGACTAATGGGCCCTAAGCTGTTAGCGGCCTACATTATAAATAAGTTATTGCAGTACAGAAATTACCCACAACAGGTCACAAATTTTCGAAAAACCCTAGTAATTTTTCTCTGAAGTGGCCGCCCCCTTTTCCCCTCTGCTCGGTAAAATCCAGTCTGTGAATTTTGAATTACAGTCTGGTTTAACGGATCAAATTCGTTAATTCTCTTCGTAGAAACTTCTGATAGATTTTCTAGTGCAATCTATCAGAGGGATTAATTATCCGTTCGTGGACCTGATTGAAGAACAGTTCGTCCATCAGTTCCAGGGATATACAACAAGAGCAGAGCAATCTGTTGGTGTCCGTAATCTCGCTTCGAGATTGGAGGTAAAAATTTATAATTGTTATTTAATTTTTACACACAGAATTTAATCGTAAAATTTTTGATACCCAATATGGAATCGTTCCATATAAAATTTTTAAACTTCCGCTGCACCGGGTATCAATTCTGATTGATCTGATCGCCGCGTTCTCCAACAGTGGTATCAAATCCAGGTTGCTCAGATCAAGCGATTAAATTAATCGATTGTACAAAAAATTTTAAGCCTCGGTTTTTGAAAAAAAATAAATATTTTAAAAATAAAAAAAAAATTTCGGGCAAAACCCGGGCAGCGCCGGCCCAAGCCCTTTGGGGCGCGGGCAGCCCGGGAATGTCCCGGGCGGCCCGCGAAAAATTAATTTTTTAATTTTAAAATTAAATTTTAATATGTTAAAATTCTATTTTTGGTCCGATCGAAAATTGTTTTTGATTGGTCCACGAGGCGTCGAATCGAATTGTTCGAGTACGAAAATTTTAAAATTGATTTTTGGATAAATTTGAATTTTTTGAAAATTTAAATATTTTATCCGTTAAATTGAATTTTGAAATTAATTATTTTTGGTACAATTGATGATAAGATATGATCTTATGGATATATTGAGTAAAATATGATTTTATGTATAAAATTTGATTTTATAGATAAAATATGATTTTATTTGATAAAAAGATAAAATATGATTTTGTATGTAAAATAAGATTTTATATATGAAATATGATTTTATCCTTTTAAATTTAAATTGCCATTGCATGTTATCCAATAAATTAATTTTGAATTAAATGTTATTGGATAAGGATGATCGATTGCCATGACCAATTTTGTAGGTGTATGTTAGGAATTTACATTTGTTTTTTATTGTTGTTGGATTTATTAATGGGCCTAGTTTATGGCCCAATATGAATTGTCATATGTAATAAAAGTGGGCTTGGTTTATGGCCCGTTCCCACCCCTTAAAAATGTATCCCCTACTTGTCATTGTTATTTATTGTAAATACATTAGATTTAGTGGGAGATGAAGATTTGAAGACGGAGGTGGGCCCAGCAGACAATAAAGACAGAAAAAATGTAAATTGGAAGCACAATGTAATAGGATTGCATTGCATACTGCATATTACCTAGGATTGGACTAAGACTCGTGATTGGCAACCACGGGTCGATTAGAAATGGAATCGATCATCCTATATAATATGTGATATTATTGTTGTATGCATGTTTTAGAAAAAATTGTGTGAATCCGGCAAGCATACAAAATTTTAAAAATGATGAGACAAATTTTCAAAATTAAAATCCCTCATTTTAAATATGATTTAAAATTGATATCAAGATAAATAAAGGAAATTTAAATTTGTTTAAATGTTCCTACCTTCCATCAACGATCAATTTATGAGATGCTACCCGTGGATACGGTCCGGCTCATATTATTGGAGGGGCCCGTTCGTCGGAAAGCTGTACATTGGATCGACACATGTTGTAAGTTGGGTGGAACTCCCATGGGATCGGCTCATATTATTGGGGGATCCACATGGCGACCGTCCATCACAACTTAATATTGATGGGTCATCTTGACATGTCACAATAAACGGCGTCATATTATTGGGCCCTTATTGGACATGAGGTAAAAAACGTGGAGGTTGCTTTGGAAGCAATTGGGCTCTACCTTTTGAAAATTATGGTTGGCTGATATTATTCGGGACCATAGTTTGTCAATTGGACTCCATGTTCTCACTAAGGAAAACAGTTTCCCGTTTTCACTAGAGGGTAGTGAAATCGTTAAAATAGTGGGAGTGAGATTCATAAAATAAATTTCGCCTATTTTATGTCTTAGTAAATTAATTAAACAATCACTAATATTTGTCTGTTTTTTTTCAGTATTTCATAAAGATGAATTCGCGTAATCCATTTTTCTCGATCCTCGAACAAAATAAATTGACTGGCGCAAACTATACGGAATGGTTCCGTAAGTTGAAGATTGTCTTGACTTCGGAGAAGATGCTCTACGTGTTAGAAAAATCTCCTCCGAAGGAAGCACCAGCTGACATAAGTCCGAAAGAGTTAGCCAAACTTGATACATGGTGGGACCATGATATCAAGGCCAAATGCTATATGCAAGCCTCGATGTCTGATGAACTCCAGAGGCGATTTGAGGATACCGTGAATGCTGCTGACATTCACGTACAACTCAAGGAACTTTTTGGGGCTCAATCGAGGGCTGAAAGGTTCGCTACTGTAAAGGAGCTAATGACGTGTCGCATGCGTGAAGGGACTTCGGTCCGTGATCATGGGGTACGAGTGATTTGGCTCATACAGAAGTTGGTAACCCTTGATTTGGTGTTGGAGCATGAACTCAACGTGGACTTACTACTTCTATCTCTTCCTTCTTCGTTTGACGGATTTGTGGTGAATTTCAATATGAACAAGATAGAGGCCTCCCTTGAAGAGATGGTCAATATGCTTGTGACATATGAATCCACTTTAAAGAAGGATAAACCGGCTTTCTTGGTGGGCTCCTCTTCTTCTGCTAAGAAGGGGCCAAGTACAAAGGGTAAGAAACGTTCTGCCCCACCCAAGAAAATCGAACCCGAGAAGAAGTACAAGACAAAGGCTTCAAATATGGAAAAGTCCAAGGATGTTTGCCATTATTGCAAGAAGCCCGGTCATTGGAAGCGTAACTGCAAGGAATATCTAGAGCAGTTGCGAACTGCGAAGGGTATGTTCTATATTGAAATAAATGTTTCACTTAATACTACTTCTTGGGTATAGGATACCGGATGTGGATCTCACATTTGCAATGATTTGCAGGTGATGACAAGAAGTCGCAGGCTTAGAATGGGTGAGACCCAGCTGAGGCTCGGAAATGGTTCCAGAGTTGAAGCTAAAGCTGTGGGAGATATTTATTAAATTTTGCAGAACGGTTTTAAGTTACTTTTGAGAGATGTTTTATTTGTTTCGGATTTTATTAAAAACATTATTTCTGTTTCTATGCTTGATAGAGATGGTTATTCTTGCAATTTTGTGAATGGGATTTGCAATATTTACAAGAATGAATGTTTGATTGGAAATGGACAACTTGAAAATGATCTATATAACTTAAAACTAAAAGACGTTCCAATAAATTATGTTGATAAACCGGCAACAACAAACAAAAGGAAAATCGATAGCCAAAACCCGGCAAACCTTTGGCATGCTAGGCTAGGTCATATTTCCTCAATGAGGATGAACAAGCTAGTGGGAGAGGGCATGTTTGAAATGTCTGATATTAACTCTCTACCTACTTGTGAATCCTGTCTGAAAGGAAAAATGACTAAATCTACTTTTAAGGGGAAACCTGAGCGTAGTCAAAATCTGTTGGATTTGATCCATACAGATGTTTGTGGTCCATTTAGAGTTGGTACTCAATATGGCCACACCTACTTCATTACCTTTACTGATGATTATTCTAGGTATGGGTATTTATATTTAATGAAATATAAGTCTGAAGCATTTGAAAAGTTCAAAGAATTCAAGACTGAAGTAGAAAACAAGCTAGGTAAAAGTATTAAAGCACTTCGATCGGATCGAGGTGGAGAATACTTAAGTACCGAGTTTTTGGACTATCTGAAAGAGAATGAGATTCTCTCACAGTGGACTCCTTCTATGACACCACAGCTGAATGGTGTATCGGAGTGTCGTAATCGAACTTTGTTGGACATGGTTCGATCCATGATGAGCTTCACTGAGCTTCCACCTTCGTTTTGGGGCTATGCGCTTGAAACGGCGGTATTGTTGTTGAACAACGTCCACACTAAAGCAGTGGACAAAACACCATACGAGTTATGGAATGGCAAAGCTCCTAAGTATTCGTACTTGAGGATTTGGGGATGTCCTGCTTACGTGAAGCAGACAGTGGGAGATAAGTTGGATAGTCGATCCACCTTATGTTATTTTGTAGGGTATCCGAAGAATTCAATCGGATATTATTTCTATTATCCTGCTGAAACAAAGGTGTTTGTTTCAAGGAATGCCACCTTCTTGGAGAAGGAGTTCTTATTGGATAAGAAAGGCGAGATGATGGAACTCGAAGAAATTCGAGAAGAACCCGAAATACAAAATAACGATCCTACACCTCAGGAACCATTGATAGACACGCCTGTACCTAGAAGATCCGAGAGGACTTCTAGACCTCCTATTCGATATGGTCTTCTTCTTGAAGGGGATCAAGATGAACCCGATGTTGGATGTGATCCAAGAAACTTCAAGGAAGCAATTTCTGATGCGGATTCAAATTTATGGCTTGAAGCTATGCAGTCGGAAATAGATTCGATGCATACAAACCAAGTTTGGTCTTTAGTAGATCCTCCCGATGGAATTGTTCCAATAGGGTGTAAATGGATCTACAAGAGAAAGCTTGGGCCTGATGGTAAGGTATTGACCTACAAGGCGCGATTGGTGGCGAAAGGTTATACTCAAAGACAAGGAGTTGACTATGATGAAACCTTTTCACCAGTTGCAATGTTCAAGTCCATAAGAATCCTTATTGCCATAGCTGCTTGGTATGACTATGAGATATGGCAAATGGATGTGAAGACTGCTTTTCTTAATGGAGACATTAAGGAAGAAATCTATATGAAGCAGCCTGAGGGATACACATCCATGGGAAGCGAGCATAAGGTATGCAAGCTTCAGAGATCAATTTATGGTCTAAAACAAGCATCAAGAAGTTGGAACAAGAAATTTGATGAAACAATAAAGGATTTTGGTTTCATCAAGAACCCGGAGGAACCATGCGTGTACAAGAAAGTAGTTAAGGATGCTGTGACATTCTTAGTACTTTATGTTGATGACATCCTACTCTTTGGGAATGACGTAGGGATGTTGCAGTCAAAAAAGATATGGTTATCAGGTAGATTCTCGATGAAGGATTTGGGTGAGGCATCCTATATTCTAGGGATACAGATCTATAGAGATAGATCTAAGAGAATGATAGGACTCACTCAATCAACCTACATCGACACCATATTGAAACGGTTTTCAATGGATGGGTCCAAGAGAGGACATCTACCCATGTGTCATGGAGTTTCTCTATCCAAGTCTATGTGTCCCAAGACTGATGAAGAGATAGAGAAAATGACACATGTACCATATGCGTCAGCCATAGGTAGTATCATGTATGGGATGATATCTACCAGACCGGATGTAGCATTTGCTCTGAGTGTCACGAGCAGATATCAAGCTAATCCCGGTCAAATGCATTGGAAAGCCGTGAAGGACATTCTTAAGTACTTACGAAGGACTAAGAATATGTTCATGGTATATGGAGGAAGAGAACTAAAATTGGAAGGCTATACCGACTCTAGCTTCCAAAGTGACGTGGATTACTCGAAGTCAACCTCTAGATTTGTGTTCATGCTCAATCGCGGTGCTGTCTCTTGGAAGAGTTCCAAGCAGGACACCACAGCGGATTCCACCACTGAGGCAGAATACATTGCAGCATCAGCTGCTGCTAAAGAGGCCGTTTGGATAAGGAATTTCGTCCAAGAGTTGGGCGTCATTCCTGAAGTTGTTGGTCCAGTCCCGGTGTACTGTGACAACACGGGTGCCGTTGCTCAGGCAAAGGAACCAAGGTCTCATCAAAGATCCAAACATGTACTGAGAAAATACCACATCATCCGGGAGATTGTGGAAAGAGGAGACATCACTGTCGAAAGAGTGGCCTCTGCAGACAATATCGCTGATCCACTTACTAAGCCCTTGCCAGGACCATTATTTGACAAACATCGCGAAGCAATGGGTCTACGTAGTATGACTAGTTGGCTTTAGGGCAAGTGGGAGATTGAAAGAGTGGGTGCCCGGTGAGCCAACGTGTGACTAAGGGCTTTGATGACTCTTTGTATAAACAATCTTTTGTTTAATATAATTTACACTTTTATTAATGGAAATGACTTTATCTTTCTTCATATTGTGATATTGTGATATACTATTGTTGTTTTGATAAAGACCTTGAATATACTATAGTGTATGTAAGATGTGGTAGAACATGGAGATGTCTATCATGAAACACATCTTATAGTCACTGTATATTCTAAACTGTTCCTAGTCGATTGAGCCGTCCGATAATAAGGATAAGGATCGCTCGAGTTTGAGACTAGCATTTGCGATGCAGAGTACCACGTTTCATTGGTAAGGAACATAGAGATGTTCGAAGCATGCAAATGGATATTCATATGATGAATGATCGAACTACCCTATCCGGACTTTCCAAGTGGTTATCACTTATCGAGTGGATAAAGTCCGCGGTTTTGGTTGTACACCATTAGTCCTTACTACTTGAAACATCATTGAGACTCTATATGCTAGTACTGTGCTTTGACTCGTTTACCGACTCTATTGGGGTCATCAGGTGTCGGGATTGGGTACAGTTACAACACATATAGGAGTCGATGCTTTGTTGTCAAGGATTCACCACATACTTGCGAGTGTGGATATCCTATGCGATCTGAGGAGATATTAGTGTGACAAATCTCTGGCCAGAGTACATGATGTGTTTTAAGAAATGGTTTCTTAGTAACACATGCGATGTCACTATTTGATCTTCAAGATGTATTGCATAGTTATCGAATCTCGAACGACTCTCGATTTACCAATGGTTGTTGATTCGATCGGGATATATGGATGAAGGGACCGTACTGTACGCTAACCAAAATCTATTGGTTCTTGCAGGCACTATCAGTGATACCTAGGGAATCATGGGGCGATGTTGCTAGGCGCTCTTACCATGATTCGATGAGCAAGTCGGAAATTGTTGTTCCGAGTCACAAGGAGTTGTGAGCCCACGGCTAGCTGTATCCCTGAACCATTGAGGGTCACACAGAGTAATGGATTTTTAATCCCCGTTGAGATAGTTAAATTTAAAGAGTTAAATTTAATGAACAAAGAAGTTGGACTTCTTAATTATGAGTAGAGGAGTAAGATTTCCTAAAATGACATAGGGATGGGCATTTTTGGAAACCACTGAATTCGGATTCAGAAAAATTTATCTTGACTTTAAAAGGTGCAGAAATGGTTTCTGTGCACATTGGTGAAATCGGTTTATCAATCGGAGTCATGATGAATTTTATATTAATTTCTGAACATGCGGGCTTTGCTTGTCGGGCTTGAACTTATGACTAATGGGCCCTAAGCTGTTAGCGGCCTACATTATAAATAAGTTATTGCAGTACAGAAATTACACACAACAGGTCACAAATTTTCGAAAAACCCTAGTAATTTTTCTCTGAAGTGGCCGCCCCCTTTTCCCCTCTGCTCGGTAAAATCCAGTTTGTGAATTTTGAATTACAGTCTGGTTTAACGGATCAAATTCGTTAATTCTCTTTGTAGAAACTTCTGATAGATTTTCTAGTGCAATCTATCAGAGGGATTAATTATCCGTTCGTGGACCTGATTGAAGAACAGTTCGTCCATCAGTTCCAGGGATATACAACAAGAGCAGAGCAATCTGTTGGTGTCCGTAATCTCGCTTCGAGATTGGAGGTAAAAATTTATAATTGTTATTTAATTTTTACACACACAATTTAATCGTAAAAGTTTTGATACCCAATATGGAATCGTTCCATATAAAATTTTTAAACTTTCGCTGCACCGGGTATCAATTCTGATTGATCTGATCGCCGCGTTCTCCAACATATGCATGCGCTAATTTAACTCTAATTAGGTAGTGGATCCGGGTAGGGTCGCTACACCATGTGCTGTACCTGTGTTGTTAGTACCTAAAAAGGATGGATCTTGGCGTATGTGTTTTGATTGTAGAGCTATAAATAACATTACCATCAAGAATAGGCATCATATTCCTAGACTAGATGATATGTTAGATGAATTGCATGGCGCTTGTGTGTTTAGCAAAATTGATCTTAAAAGTGGTTATCATCAAATTCGGATGAGAGAGGGAGACGAGTGGAAAACTGCATTTAAAACAAAGTATGGGTTGTATGAATGGATGGTTGTGCCTTTTGGTTTGACTAATGCACCTAGTACTTTCACGCGTTTAATGAATCATGTCTTGCGTGCATATATTGGGAGGTTTGTGGTTGTTTATTTTGATGATATATTGGTATATAGAAAAAGTTTAAATGATCATGTGAAACATTTGAGAGTTCTACTAATCACATTGCATGATGAACATTTATATGCTAACTTGAAAAATTGTGTATTTTGTACAAGAAAACTCGTATTTCTTGGATTTGTTGTGAGTGCGCAAGGTGTGAAAGTTGATGAATAAAAGGTAAGTGCCATTTCAAATTGGCCGACGCCTACATGATTGGTCAAGTTTGAAGTTTTCATGGGCTTGAGAGTTTTTACAGGAGGTTCGTAAAGGATTTTAGCACATTGGCGGCGCCCATGACTGCGGTTATCAAGAAAAACGTTCCATTCCATTGGGGCGAGGAGCAAGAGAAGTTTTTTAATATTATTAAGCAAAAGTTAATTAATGCTCTTTTACTTGTTTTACCTGATTTTACTAATACGTTTGAAATTGAATGTGATGCATCAGGTACAGGAATTGGAGGTGTTTTGACGCAAGGGGGAAGGCCAGTGGCGTATTTCAGCGAGAAGTTGAGTGGAGCGTCTTTGAATTATCCTACTTACGACAAGGAGTTTTATGCGTTGGTGAGGGTACTCGAAACATGGAAGCATTATTTGAGGCCAAAAGAGTTCGTGATTCATACAGATCATGAGTCCTTAAAGCATCTCAAAGGGCAGCAAAAGTTGAATAAAAGACATGCCAAATGGGTAGCGTTCGTGGAGACTTTTCCTTATGTAATCAAGTACAAGCAAGGTAAGGAGGATGTAGTAGTGGATGCGTTGTCACGAAGGTACGTACTATTAAATATTTTAGATGCTAAGTTTTTGGGATTTTAGCATGTGAAAGAATTGTATGCGAGTGATGTTGATTTTGGTGAGATTTATGCTTCGTGACCAATATTGTCTGATTCTATCAATGACATAACTAGTGATCAGGGTCTTGATCTTCATGATAAATTGGGATTCTAAGTGATGGGTTTACATAGGTAAGTTTCCCTATAAGAAATGTGATTGATGGGTTGTCAATTAATGACAATTTCTCATTAGAAAACCAAGATGAATTATACTGGGAGACGTGAACTGTGATCAAGGCTAGATATGATGGAATATATTTCCAATGTTACTCTGGAAGTCCTTTATACTTCAGAGGGTTATGGAAAATTTACCCATTCTAGAGATCATCGCAGCAATTACATTAAAGTATAACTTAAAAGCATGCAAACCCGCTGGCTATCTCAGTCAGTACTTTCGTACCTTACTACAGGAAGTCCTAGCATGCAAACCCGCTGGCTATCTCAGTCAGTACTTACGTACCTTACTACAGGAAGTCCTAGCAGTCCCACTCTAGGTTCGAAGCCTATCATCTGCTCTACAATGCAAATACCCATGCATCATTCATTAAGCTCTAAAAGTCTTAACTAAGCTATTGCATACTCCTAAATAATTTAAGAAGAACATAGCTATACCTGCATCCGTCGTCAGCCCGCTGATGGCGACTATACCGAAACTAGGGGCACACCTCTACTTTAGCTCCACAGCCTCGAGCAGGCTTCGCTACACGAGCACTGCTCTACAACTAGGTCAGACATTGTTTGACTATACTAAGATATATTTCCCACTCCAACTCTAAAATAAGAGTACCCAAAGCCCTAAACTAGAGCCACGCGGGCGAAGGCGAGGAAGTTGGTGCGATTCTGAAATGAGCTCCTTGGCACCCTTTTATAGACGAGGGTTCGGATCGTCCGAACCTGCCTTCGGACGGTCCGAACTCTGCATGCGTGAAAAGTGTCACCTAATAGCAATTTGGACCGTTCAATCGGGTACGTCATCCATGACGTCACTCCTTCGGACACCTGGCCGGACCGTCCGATCCGGGACTTTGGATCGTTCGAACTCTAGTCTTTGCCAATCAAATAATTCCTTATATTATCTTATCTAAGGGAGATCGGACCGTCCAATCCTAGTTTGGAGCGTTCGAACTCCACCCATCCGAATTGCAACAGGACCTCCGAACTCAGCCACTTCGGATCATCCGATCCTAAGTTCGAGTGTTCTGGATCCATTTTTGGAATTCGTTAATTCATCAATAATTTCCTTAATCATGTTTTACTTAATCTAAACATGATCACATGATTAATATACTCATAAATCGTTAATTCTTGATACGGGTCACTACATTCTCCCCTCCTTAAAAGATTTCGTCCTCGAAATCTAGGTACATCCCGAGAACATATTAAAACCCCAACTGGTTCATAAAATTGTCCAACCATCCAGTGGTTCCTTAACCACACTTGGTGTAGAACACTTGTAGTGACCCAACCCGGATCCACTATCTAATCAGAGTTATAGAAAAGAGCACGCAATAAAAGCTTTAAGCGTAAAGTGCGGATAATTAAAATACAACAAATCCAATCGGCAAAATACAACCGACGCTATCACAAGTGTATAAATACTGTTATACAACCAAATCGAAGGTTCAGGGTAAATAAATCCCTACCCTCTACAACCTTGGACTCTCCGAAGCTCAATCCTGCTGGGAGCCGCCTGAATCATCCAGCCTCAAACCTGCCCCGCCACAAGGTACACAATACCCAAACACAGGGGCGTGAGCTAGAACGCTCAATACGAAGCAATGATATAAATACAAATATGTGCACAAAGATGATTTAAAACTCAAGTGAAAACACTTGCTCATGGCGCCGAGAATATACAGTACCGGCTAGAGAGCTACTCCGCGGGGTACTCGTATACTCCATATCAGGGCTGAGCCAACCCCATCCTGACCCGAATCCAAAACAGGATACGAGTCCCATATGGAAACTGTCATACATGACTCGAGTCCAAAATGAGATCATCGTTCCCTATGGAGACTGTCAATGACTCACATCTCTCCGGATGCAGTCATACGTAAAATCATGTATGTGCTAAGGCGGTAAAACATGCTAAAACATGATAAAACATATAGCACATACTCATGCAACATATAAGCAATTATATCATGCCGGCTATCTCGGTCAGTACCTATGTACCTCTAACACTGCTGGTCAAACCTAGCTCTGCTGGTCTAAACTCCAAGCCTACTAGTCCAGTCTACTAGCTACTACAATGCAAATATCCATGCATCAACAATTAAGCTCTAAAAGCCTTAACTAAGCTATTGCATACTCCTAAATATTTTTAGGAAGCCAAATTATACCTTCGTCCATCGTCAGCCCGCTGGTGTAGAATTGCCTCAAAACTTAGGCACACCTCCGTTATGACGCCGGGATCGCTAGGCAACTTCCGGATTCCCAATAGGATGCCTAGAACTCCGTAGATCTAAGTAAGAAGGTTCGAAAACCAGAGGAAAGGAGGGGAAATCGGTGCACAGAATGAGGGCTCGGACCCCTTATTTATAGACGGCGATCGGAACCTCCGATCCCTCATCGGAACTTCCGATCGCGAACGGAGAATCCGATCGTGACATCGGAACGTCCGATGTCACCTCACGTGCGTAAGCAGTGACGTCATCTTGCTGATGTCGGTGATGACGCCAGCCCTAGCCAGAACGGAACGTCCGATCCTCCAACGGAACGTCCGATCCCGATCGGAGCTTCCGATCTGTGCTTCGGAGCTTCCGATCCACTTCGGATAATTTTAGGCAAAATTTAGTAATTAATTTCCTTAATTACCTTGATTAATTGCGGGTCACTACATTCTCCCCCACTTAAGAAATTTCGTCCTCGAAATTACATTTTAAGGAAAACATAGAACGCAAAATCAATGCTCTTATTACAACTGAATAATATACATTCGATACAACAGAGTACAAAATCTTAAAAAAACTCGGGGTGCTCGGCTAACATCCGACTCTCCAACTCCCAAGTAGCTTCATCTGTATCTCTGCGTTGCCACTGTACCATCACCAACGATATGCGCTTGTTACGAAGCACCTTGTCCTTCCTGTCGAGAATCCTGAGAGGTTTCTCCACATATGAAAAATCGTGGTCTAGTTGCACCTCAGTCGGATGCAAGATGTGGGACTGATCCGCCACGTACTGTCTCAACAAAGACACGTGAAACACATCATTAATCTTCGAAAGATTTGGTGGCAAGGCTAGACGATAAGCCACGTCTCCAACTTTCTCGAGAATCTCAAAAGGACCAATAAATCTTGGTGACAACTTACCCTTGCGACCAAACCTCATCACCTTTCGGAAAGGTGACACACGCAAGAAAACATACTCTCCTACCTCAAAATGAAGTGGCCTGCGGTGAGTGTTCGCGTAGCTAGCTTGTCGATCCTGGGTTGCCTTAACCCTGCGTCGGATCAATTCTACTGCATCAGTCATCTGCTGAATCATCTGAGGACCCTTCACCTGCCGCTCACCAACGTCGTCCCAAAACAAAGGTGTACGACAACGACATCCATAAAGAGCCTCAAATGGTTCCATGCCAATGTTGCGATGGTAACTATTGTTGTAGGCGAACTCCACCAAGGGTAAATGGTCATGCCACGCTGGACCAAAATCCATCACCGCCGCACGAAGCATATCCTCTAGAGTGCGAATAGTATGCTTCGACTGTCCGTCTGTCTCTGGATGATAAGCCGTACTCAAGCTCAAAGTAGTACCAAGGGCTCGCTGGAAACTACCCCAGAATCTCGAGGTGAATCTCGGATCTCTATCGCTGACAATGCTCAACGGAATCCCATGCAATCGCACAATCTCCCGCACATACAATTGTGCCATCCTATCTAAGGTGTAATAGCGGTTATAGGGAAGCAAATGCGCTGACTTCGACAACCGATCCACGACAACCCAAATAGCATCACAATTCTTGGAAGACATAGGCAAATGGGTGACAAAGTCCATCGTCACATGCTCCCACTTCCATTCAGGAATCTCTAAGCTGTGAAGTAACCCTCCGGGTCGTCTAAACTCTGCCTTGACTTGTTGACACACAAGGCATCGAGATACGAACTGATAAACACTGCACTTCATCCCTTTCCACCAAAATCGAGTGCGAAGATCCTTGTACATCTTCATGCTGCCGGGATGTACAGAGAATCGATTGCGGTGAGCTTGCGATAAGATCTCATCCCTCAAATTAGAATCCTCGAGTACCACAACTCGACCAGAAAGACACAACAGACCGTTTCCTTGCAGATGAAAACCAGAAGTATTACTACCCTCAGCCAAACTGGCCAACTTCTGAGTCTTCAGATCAGAATTCTGAGCTTCCCGGATTCATCTGTATAGCGCTGGCTCTGCAAGCACAGAAGAGACACGAATCCCTTGTTGTTCTTTCTTATGACGGAATGTAAGTCCCAAAGAACAACACTCCTCCACTGCCTTCGAAACCGAGCTGGTACGAAGGGAACTCACATAAACTTTGCGACTAAGCGCATCAGCAACGGGATTTGAAGAACCTGGATGGTACTTGATCTCACAATCGTAATCCTTCAATAGATCCATCCAACGATGCTGCCGCATGTTTAACTCAGCCTGAGTGAACAGATACTTCAAACTCTTATGATCGGTGAAGATCTCGAATCGTTCTCCGTACAAATAGTGATGCCATATCTTAAGAGCAAAGACAATGGCTGCAAGCTCTAAATCATGTACGGGATAGTTCTCCTCGTGAGTCTTCAGCTGTCTGGAAGCATAGGCAATCACGTGGCCATTCTGAGTCAACACACACCCCAAACCCTGGAGAGAAGAATCAGTGAAGACTAAAAAACCACCTGATCCAGACGGTAAAGCAAGAACTGGAGCTGTCGTCAGACGACGTCTCAACTCACAAAATCTGTCTTCACAAGCATTAGACCAAACAAAAAAAACGTCTTTCTTCGTCAACTGATTCAAAGGCTTAGCTATCTGAGAGAAATTCTCCACAAAACGACGATAGTATCCGGCTAAACCAAGGAAACTACGAATCTCAGAAGCTGTAGTCGGACGTGACCAATTCAGAATAGCCTCTGTCTTGCTAGGATCAATAGATACACCCTCTTGAGAAATGACATGACCAAGGAACACAACTCGGTCAATCCAGAAGTCACACTTACTCAGCTTCGCGTACAACTGTCTTTCCCTCAAGACCTGCAGTACAGTATAGAGATGGTAGGCATGCTCATCCATGCTGCTAGAATACACCAAAATGTCATCGATGAACACCACCACGAACTTATCCAGAAAGTCGCGGAAAACCCTGTTCATCAGATCCATAAAAACAGCTGGAGCATTCGTCAAACCAAACGGCATCACTAGAAACTCATAGTGTCCATACCGCGTACGAAATGCTGTCTTAGGAACATCCTCCTGTCGAACTCGCAAGTGATGATACCCAGACCGAAGATCAATCTTCGAATAGACAGAAGTACCCTGCAACTGATCAAAGAGATCATCTATCCATGGAAGAGGATACTTATTCTTCACTGTCACTTGATTCAACTGACGGTAGTCAATACACAACCGCATCGAACCATCCTTCTTCTTGACAAACAGTACTGGGGCTCCCCATGGCAAAACTCTAGGTCGAATATAACCCTTATCAAGAAGATCTTGTAATTGCTTCTGCAGCTCTTTCATTTCTGACGGTGCCAATCGGTAAGGAGTTCTGGAAATCGGTGCAGTCCCTAGCACTAACTCAATGCCAAACTCAATCTCCCTTACTGGTGGCAAACCTGGAATCTCCTTCGGAAATACATCTGGAAAGTCATGAACCACTGGTATCTCTTGGATATCTGGCTCTCCTAAGGATGCGTCAATGGCGTAGATAAGGTAGCCTTCCCCGCGAGACTCTAAAGCACGCCGTGCCTTCAGAGCTGAAACCACTGGCATCGGGGGTTGCGCTCCCTCACCATATAAATACCATGACTCGTCATCCTCTGGACAAACCTCTGATAGCAATCCACTATCGCTCGGTAGGTAGTCAATAGATCTATCCCAATGATGCAATCAAAATCCTCCATCGCTAGAATCATTAGGTTAGCACTAAGCTGATATCCCTCAAAATCCAAAACACAACCCACAACTAGACGCTTGGCTAAAACCTCGCTCCCCATAGGAGTAGAAACCACTAGCAACACGTCTAAAGGAATAAACGACAATCTATACTTCTTAGAAAAACGTGCTGAGACAAAAGAATGCGATGCACCGGTATCAATTAAAACATATGTAGGAAAACCACATAAACTACAGATACCTGCAATCATCCGATCGCTATCAGCCTCTGCCTGCTCCTGGTTAAGCGCAAAGACCTGACCCTGGGTACGTGGCCTCAACGAAGAATGACCCCGAGAAGGAATCTGAGTAGGCTGTCTCTGAGACTGCTGCGGCTGCTGGCGCTGCTGCGAATACTGCTGCTGAAAAGGTGGCTGCTGGTACTGAGGTGGCTGAACAGATGCCTGAGAACCTCCGGAACCACTCGCTGCCCCAATCAGCATAGGACAATCTCTCTTCATGTGACCCTCCTGGCCACACTGGAAACATGCAGTGGTCGATCTACCACACTGCCCTGGCGGATGTCTGCGTCGGCACTGACGACAACGGTTCGGCCTTTGGCCACCAAAGTTATGCACTCCACCAGATCCAGAGGAAGAAGAAGAAGTACCTCCTGGCTTCTTGAAGGACTGTCCTCTCGGACCCAAAGGACTAGAGCTCGCTGGCCTGGAAGAAGAATAAAGTCCCCTGTTCCTCCGAATACTGTCCTCGGCCTGGCGCCAACGGTCCACCAAATCCTCGTAAGTCCCATCGCCGCCCACAGCAACCATACGATGAATGTCAGGATTCAAACCCTGAAGGAAATGATCAAACTTTGCCATAGAACTATCGGCAATATGAGGACAAAAGGGTAGCAGATCAAAAAACTTCTGCTGGTACTCCTCGATCGTCATCGTCCCCTGTCGCAAACTCAAAAACTCATTGGCTTTAGCCTGACGAAGAGCTGGAGGAAAATAAAATCTCTGATAAGCAGTATGGAACTCAACCCAAGTAGCTGCACCTCTAGCTGCTATGAACGGTGCGGAAGTAGATCTCCACCACTTCCTCGCTCTGCCCTCAAGCATAAAGGAAAGAATCTCCATCCTATCCTCAGCCGTGCAACGGAATTCCTGGAAGCACTGCTCCATCCTCTCCATCCAATCCTCTGCCTCTTCAGCTGTCTCCCCACCCGTCAAAGGCTTCGGGCTAACTTCCTTAAACCTACGCATGCTGACTCGCCTGCGCTCCTCGGGCTGTCCCCGAAGTCTACGATCGTCCGGATCACCCCAACAACCGCCGTCTACGCCACCGTGACTTTCGTCATAATCTGCCATCTGTTACATAAGAACAGATAATTACTTAATCCGCTTTACGATATTCCCAGTGCAATGCGTCGCTCTGATACCAAAAATGTAGTGACCCAACCCGTATCCACTATCTAATCAGAGTTATAAAAAAGCGCACGCAATAAAAGCTTTAAGCGTAAAGTGCAGATAATTAAAATACAACAAATCCAATCGGCAGAATACAACCGACGCTATCACAAGTGTATAAATACTGTTATACAACCAAATCGAAGGTTCAGGGTAAATAAATCCCTACCCTCTACAACCTTGGACTCTCCGAAGCTCAATACTGCTGGGAGCCGCCTGAACCGTCCAGCCTCAAACCTGCCCCGCCACAAGGTACACAATACCCAAACACAGGGGCGTGAGCTAGAACGCTCAATACGAAAAAATGATATAAATACAAATATGCGCACACAGATGATTTAAAACTCAAGTGAAAACACTTGCTCATGGCGCCGAGAATATACAGTACCGGCTAGAGAGCTACTCCGCGGGGTACTCGTATACTCCATATCAGGGCTGAGCCAACCCCATCCTGACCCGAATCCAAAACAGGATACGAGTCCCATATGGAAACTGTCATACATGACTCGAGTCCAAAATGAGATCATCGTTCCCTATGGAGACTGTCAATGACTCACATCTCTCCGGATGCAGTCATACGTAAAATCATGTATGTGCAAAGGCGGTAAAACATGCTAAAACATGATAAAACATATAGCACATACTCATGAAACATATAAGCAATTATATCATGCCGGCTATCTCGGTCAGTACCTATGTACCTCTAACACTGCTGGTCAAACCTAGCTCTGCTGGTCTAAACTCCAAGCCTACTAGTCCAATCTACTAGCTACTACAATGCAAATATCCATGCATAAACAATTAAGCTCTAAAAGCCTTAACTAAGCTATTGCATACTCCTAAATATTTTTAGGAAGCCAAATTATACCTTCGTCCATCGTCAGCCCGCTAGTGTAGAATCGCCTCAAAACTTAGGCACACCTCCGCTATGACGCCGAGATCGCTAGGCAACTTCCGGGTTCCCAATAGGATGCCTAGAACTCCGTAGATCTAAGTAAGAAGGTTCGAAAACCAGAGGAAAGGAGGGGAAATCGGTGAACAGAATGAGGGCTCGGACCCCTTATTTATAAACGGCGATCGGAACGTTCGATCCCTCATCGGAACGTCCGATCGCGAACGGAGCATCCGATCATGGCATCGGAATGTCCGATGTCACCTCACATGCGTAAGCAGTGACGTCCTCTTGCTGACATCGGTGATGATGCCAGCCCTAGCCAGAACGGAACGTCCGATCCCGATCGGAGCTTCCGATCCACTTTGGATAATTTTAGGCAAATTTAGTAATTAATTTCCTTAATTACCTTGATTAATTGCGGGTCACTACAACACTTATAGTTAGGAAACACTCATCCTAACGCTGCTCTTGCTACAGTATCACTCAAATCTCTCCCCAAGAGAATTCGATCGTCACAAGGTTATACATCAACGTAACTACTTCTCATGATTCCCAGACTGGTTCATTCTTCCCATGTTCCCCTGAAGCAACGAAAAGCTTCTAAAGAATTACTAGGAACTCAGATCACCAAGTCTAGCACTAATCACATTTCATGTTCCTTAGTATAACTCATCAATGTGCCCTGATAAAAGCTATCATCGCTTGGAAATCATGACGCTAAATCACCCCTTATCCCCTGGTCCGCGAAACCACACCTATACAGTAATGGTAACCAACTCACCTATGATGAACTTCATCGTCTTGACTACAGGTTACTTGCCCATGAATCTCAATCGATAGGCTTGTTAAATCTTCTATAAGATTCAGATATATTTGAACATCCTCCTGATAGTTATACATACTTAAAATTACTGCACACAAGTCAAGAATGAGGCAAGCTCCCACCTAAATGCTCTACCGAAACATTCCATAGTACATATGCATATGGAAACTCTTCGTATCCTGTCTCGAAACTCGACAATCATTGTAATAGATATTGTTAGAGTAGGTTCCCGTCGAGCCAATGTGTTGGTCGATGGTCCTAGAGAGAACTCTTGTATGACAATCTTTATTTTATTAATATTTGACATTATTTAATTTGGCACATCTTTATCTATATACCCATGCTAGTTGCGTAGATAAAGCCCTTGATTATACAAATAGTAGAAAGAATATGAGATGGTCATGTGATGACTATCATGAAACTCATATTTGGAATACTATATATTCTAAACTGTTCCTAGTCGATTCAGCCGCCATAAAGAAGGATAGAGGCCGCTCGAGCTTGAGACTAGTATTTGCCATGTGAGTATCATGTTTCATTGGTAGGGGACATGGAGATGTCCAAGCATGCAAATAGGTGCTCCTTGTAGAGTGCACTGAACAACCCTCCCTAAAGAATTTTCCAAGTGGTTCTCACTTATCGAGTGGAGAATTTCTAGTTTATGGTTGTACACCATTAGTCCTTATGACCCGGGACAACATGGAGACTTTGTATGCTAGTGCTTCACTTTGACTTGTTTAACGACTCATCTGAGGTCATCAGGTGGCAATGTTGGGTGTTGTGATGAAACATATAGGAGTCGGTGCATTGTAGTCGGGGATTCACCGCTTACCTACGAGTATGGATTTCCTATGTGTTCTCATGCATATGTAGCTTGAAATCTCTGATCAGAGTAGGTGGTAATTAAGAAAGGGTTTCTTGAATTACACCTTCGATACAACTATGGCATGACACATAGTTATCGATTCATTGAAAACTCTCGATATACCAATGGTCACTACAACAAAAATGCACAAACACAACACTTAAAAGACAACGCTTTTAATGAAAAATATTATCTTTTTTAAAACGACAACTCTTTTAGGAAAAAGCGTTGTAGTTATATATTTTTTAATAATCAAAGACAACGCTTTTTTAAAAAAGCGTTGTCTATAAGCGATTTTTTTGGGTCAAAGACAACGCTTTTTTTTTCTATGTATTACAACACTTTTTAAAAAGGGTTGTAGATAAACTTTTTTTTTAAAAAAAATTTAAATAAAAATTAAAATGACTACAACGAAAAAAAAAGGAAGACGACACTTCTCTCTCCTTCCCAAAGCCATTCTCGGCTCTCGCGATCCCCTTTCTCCCCAAACCCTAGCAGCCTCATCATGCCGTCGATCCGCCGCCCTAGCCGCCGGAAAGCTATCGATTGAAGCTAGAAAAGGTAAGCGTTCGTACTTGGCTTCAATTTAATACCAAAATATTGAGGAATCTCGGACCAAAGCTCAAACTGTCATGCCTCGTTGGCGACTGGAGCTGCGCGGGTTCTTGTTCGTTCGGTAGAAAAGGATTTTTGCGTTTGCGTTTTCTTTTGTTTTTTTTCTTATTAGCATTGCTCCAATTTTATTACTTGCATTATCTTACGATGATTTGGCGCTGTCGATTCAAAGAAAGAACGTAGCTTTCTTAATTTTTTGCTGATCTGATTTTTGTTTTGAAATGTATTAATTGTTGGTTTCTCTAGTATGTTGTATGTTGGTGTCTGCATTGTACCTTATTGATGAGAAATAGTATTTGCGCTAGCACATGGTTGCTATTTGTTTTTCCTCTCTGGATATACTTTCACGAGTTCTCTTTATGTATGATGTGTTGCACGATCTTATACAGACAACTTCAAGGAGGTTTGCCGACAGGAAGATAGAGAAGTTTGACAAGAATATTACCAGGCGTGGTGCAGTCTCTGAGACTAGCACAAAGAAGGGAAGAAAATTCCCTGTTGGCCCTATATTGCTGGGGTTTTTCGTTTTTGTTGTTATTGGATCATGTAAAGTTCTCTTGTCCTTTTCCAATTTACTTCTCTCTTTTAAGCGCACGATCGAAGATACTTCAGCGCGGGATTCATTGATAGAACTGCTGCAGGTAACTCTTGGCCTTGCATTGGATTTACTAGATTCAATTGTGTTATACGGTTATGCATTTTTCTGAATTCCTATTTATTTTAATGGTTATAGTTTACTCTTGTATAGAAATCTCGCCACTCTTGGTCAGATTTTTCGAATGAATTTCCGATCTATCTGTGTTCTACGCGTGCCTTGGGTTTTCCTTAGGATTTTACTAGCATACCTTCCGATGTTCGTACAAGTTTCTTCTTCTGTTTTGTTTCCCTGTTGTTTGCTTCTCACGATGTACAACGTCATCTGTGCTCTTAGATTTGCGTTTGGTTCTTTGTAAATTGTGATTTATGTTTGAAGATTTGAGTTTTGTTTTGTTTTGTTTAAAACAGGTTTTCCTTCTGGTTTTTCCATTTGTTAACTCTGTGTTCTGGTTTTGAGCTCAAATCCTCTGGGCAAGAGGAAAGTTAAGGTATCGTTAATTAAATCTCTATTAATTAGCAGATTTAGATCTTTATATTACATCATGTGCTGTAAAGAAGACTAGGTTTACAGTGTTAACTAGCTCAATTTACTATGAAATAAGCTTTATCCATTAAGGAACAGTTTCGGGTATTTTTCCCTTTGTTATTCATGGATTTGTCACACAAATCATGGAAGCCAAAAGTCATGTGCATCTGGGGTGCTTTCTATTGGTGTTTAGCAGTTATAAATAAAAAGGATAAAAAGTTTCAATATCTTGATTCACTCAAAGGAGTTGATTCTCAAGTGTTGAATGTACTGGTATGATTGCTATCTTCTAAGGCATCTTTAGATTTATTATTGTATTTTTTCAAGCTTTTTTTTAATATAGTACCATTTATTTTTATATGGATCCTCTCTATGTTGAATTTAAACATGGGCTGGGTGTGGGCACATGAAAATTCTTTCTTTTTCATTGTGCATATGGTGGGTAGGAGGTGTTTGAGCATATGTGAATTGGATGGTTTTAAAAGCGAAACTGAACAAGTTAACACTTAAATAACATAGCCGGTATATTATCAATGACAGAGTGGCACTCAAAGGAGAATTATTAGATTTATCTTTTAGCTTCAGAATTCTTTCTTATTGCCTTATTGGCTTTTCATTATTCTATATCCATCTATTCATTGCTTGACTAATCGGTGAACTGTTGCAATCTTGGAGTAAAATTTCAATTGTGAAACTTTTACATACTATAAGTTTGTGGAAGATTTGTTTTTGTTTTGTTGGTATGCACTCACTTATTCTTCTTTCCTTTTTTTTATATGCACGTGTACTCCCTTTGTTTTGTGTTCATGTATTAAGTACTTTAATACCTATTATATCAAATTGGAACGTTTTGGAGATGTATTTGGTTAGTAGTACTCTGCTATAATGACTTCATATAAATACAGGCCAGGTACTATGTTGATGAGGTGAAGGAGAACTGTGGGAAGGACTTAAATGTTAGTTCGTGGAAGCGAGAATTTGTCAAGGATCTTCCAAATCAGGAAAATGGGTAAGTGGAACTTTTCTGGTATCCACTCGCCCACTGAGAGTGTAAGATATCTCAATATCATAAACATATTTTTTTAGCATAAACTCGAATTGAACATACTGTCTTTGTGCATTGACGAATCTTTTGGTGGCTGGTTGCATAACCCGTCCTTGGTTTTAGCATCATCTAGTGGAACTGTGTTTTGAAAGACTCTACATTCTGATATGCGAACCACTCAACAAAGTTGGTAGTTAATGATTCTGGATTACCTTCTGACCTACTCATTGAAGGTGGGCTTTTAGATGCTTAGAAGTTGTGGGTTGATGAGATCCCATCATGTTTTCTGTTTAATTTCCTTTTGTTTTAATTTCCTTTTGTGAGTCCTTCCGCTCTTTCTAAAAGATCATCTTCCCTCTTTACGGTGGTGTTAAAATATAATGCTCCCCCCTTTCTCTTCAGTTGTGCTAGGACAAGATCATTTTAGTGGATTAGAAGTGCCCTTTTCATTGCATTATGATTCTAGGTTATATTTTCTCTGATTTGTTTTCTCCACTGATCTTTATCAAAATCCACTCTGTTGTGAAGATACGATCCAGTTGTGGTTGTATAGCATCTTTAGTCTCCTGCAGGAAAGACGAAAGATAATTTTCCTTTAGCATCAGTAAAATCATGTGAAAAATAAGCTGACATTCTTTGCTGTTTGGAAAAGGTTTGACTCTGGAATGTTCATGGTGAAATATTCCTCTACTATCAGACAACATTTTTGCAGAGAAATTAATCTGCTTCTCTCTTTTAAGCGCACGATCGAAGACACTTCAGGCGGGATTCATCGATAGAAACTGCTGCAGGTAACTCTTGGCCTTTCATTGGATTTACTTGATTCAATTGTGTTATATTTAGTAACACAAAAATCTTGGGAACTTTCACGATTCCAGAATCTACCAGGCCTTTGACACCAGCTTTGGTTTCATCCAAAGATTTCAGCATTTTGACCCTCTCAGATTCTTGGTCAACTGAAAAAACATGTGTTCCTGATCCTGCTGCCATCAGATCAAGTACGTAAAAGAGTCTAGCTAGCTGTAGCTTGTTTCTTAACAAGTCTGATTACTTTAATTTGATCAAATTGATGCGAGTGAAGTTGCAGAAGTTTAATCCAATTCTGAAAAGATAATATTGTTTTTTAAGGCTTGCGTGTTCAATTTGGATGATCATAAAATGTCATCTTGTTTTTCAAGGCGGCGGTCTTCACATGTTTAATGTGTGGAAAGTGATTAAAATAATTTAACAGCACGAGAAATAATGATTGGACAAGTAATAACATGTTTATTTTTTTGATTAATTTTGTAATTCAAACTATGATTAAGTTGCAAATAATAATTTTGTATTATGCCTGCGATAAATTGCCTTACTTTTAATTTGTGTTTGTAAAATTTGGATTGTAAAATTTTTTGAAGAAAGTTTGTGTTTATTTTTTAAAAAATTAATAAATTGAGTATATATTTTACATTTATCTCCCATACATCTATATTTTTGAGAGCTAGGTGTGACAAAGCTGATTTTTTTTTCTTATACAGCTTTATCTTTTCTTTGTTTTCGGATTAATGTTCGTGAAGGATTAATATCAGGGAAGGGGTAGCAACAGGAGATTAACCATTCCAGAAGTTGATCCATTATCCAACCAAGAGGCTCGAAATATTAGGAGGCAATCATCATCATCAGTTGCAGGGGGTTTACCTCCATTAGGCAGGTTCATTTTCAACAGTGTATTCTTTCTTCTGATTTTTTTTACTTGATTCCAAGTTTAGTACATAAACATGATATCATATTTCAGATTCTTTATCACTTTTGGGAACAATCCAACAGCATAATTTTTTTTAAATTCATGTTCTTTTACTGATAAATAAGTGTTTAAGTTTACTTTCCATTTTAATCTATTCATATTTGTTTTATGTTTTTTTTTATTTTTAATAATTTGTAGTATGGAGATACAAATTAAAAGAAAAGATATTGTTGCTGCTTTTATGAAAGCTTGGGACGCTAACATGTGCTGAAAGAAGGAATCAAAGTTTTTCGAGATTAATGCATAGTTTTTTCCTAGTGTTCATTAATTTAAAATTCGATTATTTTTTTATTTGAATGATTTATAATATTGGAAGATTGTATACTAAATTTTATTTTAGAAATTTTTGAATTTTGAGTGATTTATAATATTAAAAATTTGTGATTTAATTTTTTTTTTTAAAAAAGACAACGCTTTTTAAAGCGTTGTCTTTACCAGAAAAGACAACGCTTTTTTGAAGCGTTGTCTTTTCCAAATACAACGACGCTTAAAAAGCGTAGTCTTTTCCAAAAACGACAACGCTTTTTATAAAAGACAACACTTAAAAAGCGTTGTCGTTTTTAGATACAACAACGCTTTTTAAGCGTTGTCTTTTCCAAAAACGACAACGCTTTTTCCGCGTTGTTTTTGCCCATGGTCTTTTACAACACTAGCTACGACAACGCTTTTTTGGGGACATTAACAACGTGGAAAAAGCGTTGTCTTTAGCCGTTTTTCTTGTAGTGGGTTGTCAAATCGATCGGGATATATGTGTTGAAGGGACCGTACTGTACCCTAACCATAATTGATTGATTCTTGCAAGCACTATCATTTGATACCTAGGGAGTCATGTAAGCGATGCTGCTAGACGTTTCACATGACTGTTTGGGTACTATCAAACTTGAGTTTTCTGATATTCTTATCATCAATGAGTTGATTAATAAGAATTGAGTTGTATAGGGTATGCTCACATAAGGGACTTGTAGATCTCGAATCACATGGAGATGTGAACCCACTGCTAGTTGTATCAATGAACCATTGAGGGTCACACAAGTATTAGCTTTCTAGATCCCATTGAGATTAAAATTAGTTCAATGTGTTGAACAACTTATAAAGGATTTTATAAGTAAAATAAATTAGAAGTTTGATTTTGAAATTGGAGAATAAATGGAAAAGTAACCTTTAATTTGTGAATGTGTTTCAAGATTAAAAGGTGACTTAAAATAATTAGTTTATGAAAATGATGATTTTCTAAACTATTATTTTGAACTTAATTAATTAATTCAAGAGTTGAATTAATTTAACACTAGTAGACTTTGTAATGTACAAATAATTAAATTAATTCAAGTGTTGAATTAATTAAACACTATTGAGTCTAGTAGAGCTCAAATTAATATAGTGTTAAATAATTATATACTAGTGGACTTGAATGAGTTCAAGTTAGATTTAATTAATTATTTAAACTTAATTGGGATTAAGTTTAATGTTTAATTAAATAAGTTCAAAAACATGTATATATAATATATATATTTTTTCGATATATATATATATATATATATATATATATATATATATATATATATATATATATATATGCATATAAAATATATGTGTGAGGTAATTAAAGGGTTGGAAGGATGGATGCAATTTTCCATGCAAACTTTTAACTTTTCTATGCATGGTTTTAATGGTATCATTTTAATTCTTGACAAAAATTATATTATAATCAATTTTCACACATATATTCATTCCATTTTTGATAGCCTTGACCGTGCACTTCATTCTCCATATTCTCCAAGTTTATTTTTTGAGGAAGAAAGAAAAGGAAATCTCAATGCAAAATAATCTAAATATTCTAGTGCATATTTAGAGCATATCTAGATCGTCTAGTCATGGACCTAATTCGAAGGCTTGAAGTGTTGAATCAATTTTGAGCAAGGTGTGCTCTTGGAAGCTTGTAGATAGTGTCTACTACTTCAAGAGCCAAGTTGTTCATAATTTGGTTGGAGCCATATATCAATCTACTGAGATTGATAGGTAAAATTCTTAAATACCCTATGGTTGTTGGTTTTTTGATTTCTACACAAGTGCCCGGTTTTTTTTTGATTAAATTTTAAATTTCCGCTGCGTATGCGGGCACGAGTTAACCTATCACCAACAGTGGTATCGGAGCCTAGGTTACTCTTTTGTGTAGCATTTGTTGGATATTATATTGAGAACAATTTCTAACCACATGAAAAAGCCAAGATCTATCAACTTGGGGCTGTTTTTGGGAAAAAGTTTTCTATAAAATGTTGCTGCCCATTTCAGGCAACTGGGGCAGCCCACTTAAAAAAAAAATTGTTGGCCGGAATCCGGTGACGGAGCTCCGGCAATGACTTTGACGACTTAGATTTCCAAAAGGTGTTTTGGAATATCGAAATGTCATGGGCCCTAAGTTGTTGAAATTGTAATGGTTGATATTTTTGTGAAAAATTAAACTTTATGAAATTATGTTTTCTCATAAAATAAATAATTAAAGTGGGACTTTGATTATTTATAGTAAATGGTGATTTACAAGAAATTCGGTTATAAATAAATTAATTAAAAAGTAAACAAAGATTTTTGTTTATTTTGTTAATTTAATTTATAATTGTGGTGGTTAGTTATTTGACCAAGATATATAATATTTGATCAATTGATTATTGAGATAATTAATTGATGGTGTATAATATGTGATATTATGCATGAAGGATGATCAAAAGCCCAAAACCAATTTGCTAGGTGTATACTAGGATATTTTTGTGTTGAATGAGTTGTAATAATTATCAAATTATAAAGTGGGCTTGGTTTATAGCCCGTTCCCACCCCATGAGATGTATCCCTATTTTCCATGGATAATTTATTGTAAAATATTTGATAGTGGAAGATCATTATCGGAAGATGGTGGGCAATGATGAATTATGAAGATCCAATACATGTAAATATTTGAAGCTTATGTAATTATTGCATTTGCATCCCGTGCATTCCTTAGGATTGGACCTAGGCCCATGTTTGGCTCACACGGGCCGAATAGTTTTGGGGCGATTGATCATTCTTGTTAATTTACTGTTTATAATATATGCATGATATATTATTAAAATATTGGGTATGAACGTTATTATTTTATAATAACTATGTTGCATGAATCTGGCAATCATACAATCAAACATGGAGAATTTTAAAATTAATGACGATACCATTTCAAAAATTAAAAACCCATTTTGAATTAGATTCAAAATTTATATAAAGCCCGAAAAGGGGAATTATAAATTTGTTTATAATTTTCATGTCTTCCATCGACAATGGATGCATGATGAACGCTACCCGTATTCAATTCTCGGCTCATATTATTGGGGGGGTTTGGATGCCGGAAAGCTGTCACATCCATTGACATGGGGATGTGAACTACATGGAACTTCCATGACTTCGGCTTATATTATTGGGAAACTCATGGAGACCGTCCATTAAGGTTCGATATCGATGGATAAGGCTTGACACGTAAAGATGAACGACGTCATATTATTGGGTCCTAATCAAGCGTGAGACAAAAGTTTACGTAAGGGTTGCATGGAGATGCAATTGGAAACTACCTTTTAGGAATTGTGATTGGCTGATATTATTCGGGATCATGATTGGCTAATTGGACTTTATGTACCTACTGAGGAAATGAGTTTTCCGTTTTCACTAGAGTGTAGTGAAAATGTCAAAACAGTGGGAGTAAAAATTTATAAAGTTAAAGTCCAAACTTTATATCTTATTAAATATTTTAAAATAGTCATTGACATTTATCTGTTATTATTTTTCAGTACAAAGTTTTTGACAATGTCCTCAATTCGCAATCCGTTATCTGCAATACTCGACAAACATTTACTGACCGGTCAAAATTACCTTGATTGGCTAAGAAATCAGAAAATCGTCTTGAACTCGGAGAGAATTGCATATACACTTGATGAGTCACCCCCTGATAAGGCTTCGACTGATTGTAGCCCTGAGGAGCTACAAACTTACAAGGAATCGTTTGACCATGACTTGAAAGCCAAGTGTTATATGCAGGCTTCTATGAATGATGAGCTACAGCGGCGTTTTGAGAGTGCAAAGCATGCTGCTGACATTCATTGGCATCTCAAAGAACTCTTTGGTGAACAAACACGCCCACTTCGACATGCGATTGTCAAGGAGCTAATAATTTTGCGCATGCGAGATGGGGCTTTGGTCCATGAGCATGACCTAAAGTTGATTGGGCTAGTGGAGAAACTCGTTAGCATGGATCTTGTGCTACCAGCTGAGTTGACCACATACGTGTTGCTCTTGTCGCTGAATAGCTCATTTGACCCTTTTGTGGTGAATTTCAACATGAACAAGTTAGATCCAACCCTTGAAGAGTTGATTAACATGCTTGTTACGTTTCAATTCACAATCAAGAAAGAGAAGCCGGTTCTTTATGTGGGATCTTCATCTGGTGCAAAGATTATACCACATGGGAAGGGAAAGAAACGTTCTTTCCATGCTCCCAAAAAGAATGTTCCCTTGAAGAGGCAAGCTCCAAGTCCCGTTGTGGTAGCCACACCAGTTAAGGCTAACAAGACTAGTGACGTCTGTCATCACAACAAGAAGCCTGGACATTGGAAGCGTAATTGCAAGGAATATCTTGACTAGATTGGTTATGGAAAAGGTATGTTCTACATTGAAGTGAACATTTCACTTAACTCTTCTTCTTGGGTATTGGATACCGGCTGTGGCTCACATCTCTGTAATGATTTGTAGGTGATGGCAAGAAGTAGGAGACTCAGGGATGGTGATACCTTCTTGAGGATGGGTAATGGGGCAAGAGTTGTTGCCAAAGCTATTGGACATGTTTACTTATTGTTGAACAATGATTTTAAGTTAATTTTGAGAGATGTTTTTTTTGTACCAGATTTGGTGAAAAACATTGTTTCCATTTCTATGCTTGATAAAGATGGATATTCTGGTTTATTTGGCAAAGGTGTTTGCAATATTTACAAGAATGAATGTTTAATTGGTACAGGAAAATTGAAAAACGATCTCTATAATTTAAAATTGAAAGATATTCCAATGTATAATGTCTAAGATATATCAACAACATCCAAAAGAAAACAAGATACTCTAAATCCGGCACACTTATGGCATGCTCGATGAGGTCATATATCTTTAAGAAGGATGAACAAGCTAGTGGGAGGAGGCATGTTTGATATGTCTGATATTAATTCTATTACTACTTGTTAACCCTGTCTAAAAGGAAAGATTACCAAAATTCCCTTTAAGGGCCATGTGGAGCAGGCCAAGGGACTGTTGAATTTTATCCATACAGATGTGTGTGGTCCACTTAGCATCACCACTAACCACGGACATTCCTACTTCATCACCTTTACCAATGACTTCTCTAGGTATGGATATGTGTATTTGATGAAATACAAATCTGAAGCTTTTGAAAAGTTCAAAGAATTCAGAAATGAAGTGGAGAAACAGTTAGGATGAAGCATCAAGGCACTTCGATCGGATCGAGGTGGTGAATACTTGAGTGCTGAATTCCAAGAGTATCTTAGGGAGAATGGGATTCTCTCGCAGTGGACTACTCCTGGTACACCTCAGTTGAATGGTGTTTCAGAACCTCTTAACCGAACTTTGATGGACATGGTTCGGTTTATGATGGGGTTCACGGAGTTGCCGCAATTTTTTTTGGGATATGCGCTTGAAACAGCGACAGTGTTGTTGAAAAATGTCCATTCCAGGCAGTTGATAAGACACCATATGAGATATGGATGGGAAAACCTCCAAAGTATTCTTATCTTAGAATATGGGAGTGCCCTGCTTATGTGAAGCAGACAGTGGGAGATAAATTGGATGCTCGATCCATTTTATGTTACTTCGTGGGATATCCAAGGAATTTGGTTGGATATTATTTCTATCATCCAAAAGAAACAAAGATGTTTTTTTTCTAGGAATGTAACCTTCTTGGAAAAGGAATTTCTATTGGATAGAAAATAGGAGATGATAGAACTCGAAGAAGTTCGAGAAACACCCACGATTCTAGAACCCATACCCGAACAGCCAAGAGAGGAGATACAAGCTCCTAGAAGATCCGAGAGGATCTCGAGACCACCTATGAGGTATGGTCTGCTTCTTGAAGAGGGCCAATATGAGGCTAACCATAGATGTGATCCAAGGACCTTCAAGTAAGCGTTATCTGATGTCGATTCATCCAAGTGGCTTGAAGCTATGGAATTTGAGATGAATTCCATGTATTCGAACCAAGTGTGGAATCTTGTGGATCCACCTGAAGGAATTGTTCATATAGGGTGTAAATGGATTTACAAGAGAAAACTTGTGACGGATGGGAAGGTGGTGACCTTCAAGGCACGATTTGTAGCAAAAGGTTATACTCAAAGGCAAGGAGTTGACTTTGAAGAAACTTTTTGTGACGCCTAAAATCCAATTTACTAAATCACATGCATTAAATTTAATAAATATTATGATTATCATTTTAGGTTTAATTGATTTAAATTATTTATGTGAATTATGTGTTAATAAAATATTTTTAATATTTATTCAAATAATTTTTATTGCACTTACTATTTAATTAATGTTTTTAATTTTTTAAATTTATGTGTTTAAATGATTTTATTGTGCAATTTAAATTGCTTTAATATTTTAAAGGTTTAGGCTTGCATATTTAAATGATTTTAATTTTTTATCTTATTTGTTTAAATATTTTCGAGTGTCCAAATTATTTATTTTAAATAGCCTTAGTTTAACGGTTAGTTATTTTAAAATACTTTAAATGTCTAGCTTATTTATTTAATTTTTTTTAATTGTCCAAATCATTTTAAAGAATTTTATTTTTTCTTGTGTATTTATTTAAATTGCTTTTAAACGTTTGTCTAGTTGTTTAAATTATTTTAAATCTCTCTTCTTGATATTTAAATAATTAACTCGTTGCCGTGACATCGAAATATTTAAAGTATTTTAATTCTTGGATTTTCAAGATTTATGTTTTATTTAGTGCATTTTAATTCATAGTCTTACTTGCTAAGTTTGTTCTAGCATTTCTTAAAAGTGTGTAACACATTTTCCTAAAATGCATACACTCACATTTCCTATAGACACACCTATACATACACTCAAGCTTATCCTTAAACATAAATCTAACCCTAGCCTCCAACAATTTACACTCTCATTTTCACCCAAAACTCTCTCTCTCTCTCTCTCTCTCACACACACAAAAGAAACCCACGCTTTTGCCCTGTTCTCCCAAGAGAAAGCGTCGACTCCTCCATTTCTTTTCTCGAAGCACAGCCATCGGTCTCCACATCCTCCTTCAAGCTCGAACGCCACCGCCAACCCTCCATCTCCGGCGTAGCTGCATCTCAATGAGCTAAGCAAGCTGTTTCTCCCATTCTTGGAGCTCGATTTCAGCTCATACGAGCAACTCTATTTCACAGCTTCGATCGACTGAGCTCCCCATTTTTGATTTTTGAACGTGAGGCAAGGATTTGGTTTCTTCTTCACCCTGTAGAATAGTGTATCTTGTGCGTGCATTTCATGAAATTTTGGAGTATATATTTATACATGCCCTGTTCGGTATTCTTGTGGAAGCCGAGTCGTGTCTTTTTCTTTTCTCTTTTCTTTTCACATTCATGCTTTGGAAATTACATTAAATGTTTGAGGTTGAAATGAATTTTGGACTTGGAATGTTGAATGAAATGTTGCTGTGTGTTTTTTAAAAATTCAGATTCTTGTTTTTCTAGCATTATGTTTCGAAATCAATATGTGGTTGCTGTGTTGATTCGGATGGTGAGTTAGGGGCTACCATGGGTGATATGTAGTTCACATGGTAGCATTAGGATGTGTGAGGTTAGAACGTGAGTTGGGTTGGAGAAAATTTGAATTTTATGGATTTTGGGGCTCGGTTTTGGTTGCTTGTTTGAGCTGGGTTTGAGTTGGTTTATGGGAGTTTCTAAGGGGTTAAGATGAGCTTAAATGTTGGTCTTGAACCTAGACTAATGGCTTGGAACTTTGGGGTCTTGTGGCTAAGTTTTTGATTGAGTATAAAAGTGAGGCTTGAGCAGAATTTTGGTTGTGTTGTAGCTGCCCGGAAATGGATGTTTAAAACAGAGTTGGACTCATGTTTTAGTGAGGGGCTCGGGCCTGGTCGTAGTATAGGATGTTGGGGAATTGGCGTTTCAAGAGGAATTCCAATCGGTTGAGTTTTCCTTAAGTTATAGGCTTTTGTTTAATGAGGTGCAGAATTTTCTTGCCGTCTAAGGTTGCTGCCCGGAATTGTAGAACTAAGGCAGCGTTTAAAGTGGAATTTTGTTATGGTCTCGTGTCTGGATCTTTTCTTAGATTTCGGGAATATGTCTGTTCAAGCGGGAATTTATTCGGTTAAGTTGATCGAGTTCTAAATTTTTAATTGATTAGGTGCAGAATTTTTGAAGCCAAAGGGCTCCTGCCCGAAAATTGGAATTTTATAAAATGATTTCTTAGGAAATAAAATCCGAGAATGATTTTCCTACTTAGTTCTAAGTGTCATGGAGTCGTGGTTTCAAGCGGAATCCTTTTTGATTAAGAATCGAGCAAGCTACAAATATTATGGGCGAACCACTCGAATTTGTCCTAAGCGCTACATTATGGTTTAGTTTTCCCATCCTTTGGTTTGTCTCCTAAATCACCATCCCGATCATCCATGTGTGAGTGATATGCATGATTATTGATTATTATTTATATGCACATTATATTTACATATGCATGCTAAGTCCCATATTTAAGAAGGAAAGAAAATATTTTGAACGAAGTGAGATGATTGTGACTACATTTATTCATGTGTAATGTGTGGGGCTGGAGACGTTTATCTTCCCTTACCAACTATTCATGTGTAATGCGTGGGGTTGGAGACGTTTAGCTTCCCTTACCAACTATTCATGTGTAATGCGTCAGTTGTTTATTTCTTCAATTTTATTTTGTTTGCTGTCTGAGACAGGCGGGTTTTAACTTAAACAAATAGGTCATGCCGAAATTTTTATAAAATTTCCCGAAAAATCCGCATTTTATTTAATTATTATTTAAATTAGAGTTGATGGGTCATTTCAATTGGTATCATAGCATGGTTCTGGTTTGGGTTGTGCCTACTGCCGGTTGCAAGAAACTCGAGAAGTCTCACCTCAAAGTTTGCAAGTTTTAATGAATTTTACATGGTAGTCATAATTGATTTATTAATTTAAATGTTTTGATGTCACCTTATTTTTAAAATATTTTCAAAACTAGATGTTTAATTTATTTGAGTGTGTAGTTTAGTGTTTATTTTTGTTTAGAAAAAAAAACTTCTTTTATAAATTAATTTGTATTATTTACTGTTTATTTTTGTAGCATGCGGTTCCATGTTAAACGGAGTTGGTGTACTAATATTCCTTCCAGTTTTGGATAGTACGTGGATGTTGTTTGAGTCATTAGGTAGTGCTAATAATTTTATGAGATTGATGGAAAATATTAAACTTGCATATTAAGAGGTATTATTTGTTATGTCCTTGTTGTAATTTATTCTCTTAGGGATAGAATTTATTCGGATAAAACTAAGTGAATACTTTGCTTAGAAATTGATAGATGTATGTTTTGTCAGTTAAGTTTATGAATCGAACTCGTGTGAAAACTTGGGTTACAAACTTGGTTTTATATTATTATGGATAGTTTGAGTTTTTCTTTGTTTATTCAGGCAAGTATGATTTTGGGAAAATAGTGAGTCAGTTACTATGAGCCTTTCAATTATGTGAACTATTATTCGGATCATTATTTCATTTTTTTCCTCTCTCGTTCTCATATATATTGCAACATCTACTTTTGAGTATCCAAAATTTCTTTGCACATCCTTTGTTTCTTTGCACATTCTTTGTTCATTTATGAATTCGTATGACATCAGCCAACGTTGTATGCTGTCATTTTGACCTTGGTCAAACTTCTTAGTAAAATCTTGTTTATATTTCACACTTCTTGAATTTTTATTCAGTTCTAGAGCCATATGTTGATGTGAGTAAGATTCACTTTTTATTTTTTTTGGTAATCTACTCATGTTGTGTGGCTGACATCTGATTTTACCTTGAGACCGTTGGTTCCATTGATTATTGTACTGTGTGGACTTCTCTCGACTGAAGTCACACTGATTGCCTTGATTGTGCTTTGATTGTTTGAGCATGATTTCACTACCCATAGATGAATGATCACGAGATTTGTATCTTGTTGGCTCATATTCATTATTCATGGAGCCTCTATCATTATTCATTTATCCCTAGAATTGGACCATGCGTGAGTTGCTTTCACTAATCTAGATTTTTATTCTCAGCTTGTTTGTTTGTAATGCTTGCGTTATTTCATTTCGTATTAAGCAAACATTAATTGTATGTTTGTTTCCTTTCATGATCCATCATGATGAGGATTTGGTTGGATTATGGTCTCAATTGTCATTTTGACTTCTTGTGTAAAGAATTTTCTCGTAACCGCATAGTAAGTGTTTAGAATGTTGGAATTTAGTATTAGTGCTAGATAAAATCCTAAGTTATTATTGTGATCCTAGGAGTGGCGACTACTAGTTATATCTAGTTATAGTGAGAAGACTGCTAGTTAGTGAATTAGTTGAATAGGTGTTTCAATTTTAAATAAGATCGTTAAGATTAATGCACCAACTATGGGTACAGAAGGATGAATAGAATATTTAGGAAGTTTTTGGGAATAAGCTGAATATTTATCTACCAGTGAAATGCTACGGTACTGGAGGAACAATGAGGAAGCATATACGATCGGGTTACAAACTCTTCGAGGTGTCGAAATGTATACTAAGTTCTTGAAATATGAATTCAGGATGTATATATAATAATTTGGGAATTTTTGGATTTTCAGACTTGCTGTCAAGTTGAACTAGAGATTTGAGATATGTCTTCAGGTGATATGTTAGAATTATTTGGTACTTAGAGACAATCTAATCTAATAAGTTGATAATAGCTCATAGTATATTTTGACTTGAAGTGTAATTATGGATTTCTTAGTCGTTGCGTAAGGGATTAAACATAAGCCCAAGAATATTAAGTGTAGCACTGCTAATAAGTGGCGTGAATCTTAGAATTTCAAATTGGATGTTAGGATGTTTCTTGAAGGTATCATTGTTCCTTAGTACTAGTGATTTGGGGAATATAGAGAAATTTACTCGTTTTGTCAATCCTTAAGCAAATGTTGAGGAGATTGGTAATTTGTTTTATCGTTTTGGTATGCCGCAGAGTTGTTAGTAATACATGATGAGTTTCATGTGTCGATGTTGTGGAAGTATGGGTCAGATCCATCTTGTATCTTGAGGGCAGTTGAGGTAGAATTGTATATTATAGTTTCCTTCAGCCTACTTTTTTATAAAAGTTTAGTGTTAGTTGCTAAGTATTTTGTGAACTTGTGGATTTTTTTTTAGAGCTCAAGTCTAGATTATATGAGTTAAGTTTTACTGGTAAATAGACATTAAACATAGTTTCTTTGTTAAAAAGCCTTTAAGTTATGAAGAGGTCGAAATAAATTATTTATTGGTTATATGGACTTTATTGCTTGGAATTCCGACGTAGGATAAGGTTAGCAAAATGTAGGATGTGCAATAACATAAAGGTCTAAAAACTTCTAGGTTGTAGAACTTACCAATGCAGTAGGATGACGTTTTGTTTTTGTTGTTGTTGATAAATTTAGATTGAACGTAAATTGAGGATAAGGCCACTTGTAAAGATGTAAGAATTATAAATTTTATATTGCAATAAGAGTTAGTCAGTTCTTTGACGATATAGATAGCAGTAAGCATCAGAGTGCGCAACAAAAGCTGATTTGGACCAACTCAAGTAGGTGCTAAGTTGTAAAACTTAGTGTTGATCTGGTCTAAGGTATCCGGACCTAGTTAGTGAGTCCTGAATTTCGAGGACAAAATTTCATTTAAGGGGAGAAGAAATTGTGACGCCTAAAACCCAATTTACTAAATCACATGCATTAAATTTAATAAATATTCTGATTATCATTTTAGGTTTAATTGATTTAAATTCTTTATGTGAATTATGTGTTAATAAAATATTTTTATTATTTATTCAAATAATTTTTATTGTACTAACTATTTAATTAATGTTTTTAATTGTTTAAATTTATGTTTCTAAATGATTTTATTGTGCAATTTAAATTGCTTTAATATTTTAAAGGTTTAGGATTGCATATTTAAATGATTTTAGTTGTTTAACTTATTTGTTTAAATATTTTCGAGTGTCCAAATTATTTATTTTAAATAGCCTTAGTTTAGCGGTTAGTTATTTTAAATTACTTTAAATGTCTAGCTTATTTATTTAAATTCTTTTTAATTTTCCAAATCATTTTAAATATTTTTATTTTCGCTTGTGTATTTATTTAAATTGCTTTTAAACGTTTTTCTAGTTGTTTAAATTATTTTAAATTGTTCTGCTTGATATTTAAATATTTTACTCGTTGCCGTGACATCGAAATATTTAAAGTATTTAAATTCTTGGATTTTCAAGATTTGTGTTTTATTTAGTGCATTTTAATGCATAGTCTTATTTGCTAAGTTTGTTCTAGCATTTTTTAAAAGTGTGTAGCACATTTTCCTAAAATGCATGCACTCACATTTCCTATAGACACACCTATACATACACACTCAACTTTATCCTTAAACTTAAATCTAACCCTAGCCTCCAACACTTTACACTCTCATTCTCACTCAAAACTCACACACACACACACACACACAAGAAACTCATGCTTTTGCCCTGTTCTCCCAAGAGAAGGCGTCGACTCCTCCATTTCTTTTCTCCAAGCATAGCCATCGGTCTCCACTTCAAGCTCGACCGCCGCCGCCAACCTTCTAAGAAAGCTGTTTCTCCCATTCTTGGAGCTCGATTTTAGCTCATACGAGCAACAGTATTTCCCAGCTTTGATCGACCGAGCTCCCCATTTCTGATTTTTGAACGTGAGGCAAGGATATGGTTTCTTCTTCACCCAATAGAATAGTGTATCTTGTGCGTGCATTTCATGAAATATTGGAGTATATATTTATACATGCCCTGTTCGGTATTCTTGTGGAAGCCGAGTCGTGTCTTTTTATTTTCTCTTTTCTTTTCACATTCATGCTTTGGAAATTACATTAAATGGTTGAGGTAGAAATGAATTTGGGACTTGGAATGTTGAATGAAATGTTGCTGTGTGTTTTTCGAAAATTCAAATTCCTGTTTTTCTAGCATTATGTTTCGAAATCAATATGTGGTTTTTGTGTGGATTTGTATGGTGAGTTAGGGGCTACCATGGGTGATATGTAGTTCACATGGTAACGTTAGGATGTGTGAGGTTAGAACGTGATTTAGGTTGGAGAAAATTCGAATTTTATGGATTTTTGGGCTCGGTTTTGGTTGCTTGTTTGAGCTGGGTTTGAGTTGGTTTATGGGAGTTTCTAAGGGGTTAAGATGAGCTTAAATGTTGGTCTTGAACCTAGACTAGTGGCTTGGAACTTTGGGGTCTTGTGGCTAAGTTTTTTATTGAGTATAAAAGTGAGGCTTGAGCAGAATTTCGGTTGTGTTGTAGCTGCCCGGAAATGGATGTTTAAAACAGGGTTGGACTCATGTTTTAGTGAGGGGCTCAGGCCTGGTCGTAGTATAGGATGTTGGGGAATTGGCGTTTCAAGAGGAATTCCCATCAGTTGAGTTTTCCTTAAGTTCTAGGCTTTTGTTTAATGAGGTGCAGAATTTTCTTGCCGTCTAAGGTTGCTGTCCGGAATTGTAGAACTAAGGCAGCATTTAATGTGGAATTTTGTTATGGGCTCGTGTCTGGATCTTTTCTTTGATTTCGGGAATATGTCGGTTCAAGCGGTAATTTATTCGGTCAAGTTTTGGTCGAGTTCTAATTTTTTAATTGATTAGGTGCAGAATTTTTGAAGCCAAAGGGCTGCTGCCCGGAAATAGGAATTTTATAAAATGATTGCTTAGGAAATAAAATCCTAGGATGATTTTCCTACTTAGTTCTAAGTGTCATGGAGTCGTGGTTTCAAGCGGAATCCTTTTTGATTAAGAATCAAGCAAGTTACAAGTATTATGGGCGAACCGCTCGAATTTGTCCTAAGCGCTACATTATGGTTTAGTTTTCCCATCCTTTGGTTTGTCTCCTAAATAACCATCCCAATCATCCATGTGTGAGTCATATGCATGATTATTGATTAACATTTACATGTACGTCATATTTACATATGCATGCTAAGTCCCATATTCAAGAAGGAAAGAAAATATTTTGAATGAAGTGAGATGATTGTGACTACATTTATTCATGTGTAATGTGTGGGGCTGGAGACGTTTAGCTTCCCTAATCAACTTTTCATGTGTAATGCGTGGGGCTGGAGACCTTTAGCTTCCCTTACCAACTATTCATGTGTAATGCATGGGGCTGGGAGAAATCTTGGCCTCCCTTACCAACCATAGGGCAAGACGGGTTGGGTGTTATTGGTAGCGCTTATCGCGTACGCCCAAATTACTCAACTCAATTAGATAAACAAATTATTGTAGTAGTGTGAGTAGGGATCGTTCCCACGAGGAAAGGGAAATTTAAAAATGTTCTTTAAAATAAAAAGGGGGTTTTCAAGTTCGGATTAACTACTAAGAAATTTAAACAACTAAAATTCACTGGCATGCAAAAATTAAATAAAGATTGGGGAAATTCAATAAGAGACAAGCCTTGGTTTCGGTCAACTACACCCTTGATTTCATTCGTTCGATCATCGATTATCTAAAAATCTTTAATCACGTAATATATTCATCATTGAAAATTAAATTCCTGTTTTACCTAAATCTTAGTTAACTAGACACAAGCGTTCTAAGATAACCCTTATCAATGAATCAACCCAATACAAGCGATTAGATTTAAACTCACGATAGCATGCAAACTAGTAAAACTGATAAATCTAGACAACTCATACACAAGCGGATGAATTTAGTCTAGTCAATTATTATCCCTACAATTCCTAACCTCACAAGCGGACGATTATTAATTGTAGTTGCTTCGCAAATCAGATAATTCGAACAATTACGGATTCAAACTCTAATTTAGCAGTAGATTATATATAAGAATTATCAGGTGATCAATCTAATAATCAAACATACAATCATGAAATAAATCAGAATAATACTTGATACTCAATAATAATCAAAATCTGTAAAACATGAATCTCTCGAATAAATTAATCAAGGGCATCGTCTTCCTTAACCAAGTATTAAAAACTAGCCAACCCAATTCATGAAGAACAAAGTAAAAATAATAAGAAAAGATGGAATTCTAGAATTCTTAGAAAAAACCTAGTCTCCCTTTTTTACGTTTTCTCCCCTCTCTTCGACAATCCAAACTCTCCTTCTTGGTAACAAATCGTCCAAAGATAAGCCTAGGAATTAAAACAAGAGTTTCCAAAACATAAAATTCTTCCAAAAATAAGTCTGTGCGACCGACGGCGCGGGCGCTCCATATAGTGGCGCGCGCGCTCAACCTCTACGCTCTTTCATTCCTCAGAATGGCGCGCACGCCCATTGTTCCTGCGCGGGCGCTCAATGTCTACGCATTTTTTCCTCTAGATCATCGCGCGGGCGCGCCACTCAGCAGGGCGGGCGCTCCTCGCTCTCGAATTTCTCCTTTTCTTCAATTTCTTAAGCCTTCAATTCTTGATCTTTCCTTCCCTCTTTTGCACTTATATCCATCAACTCGATTCCCACGCCTTGTTTCCTTCATACAACAAAAACAACAGAAAAGCGCATAAAACCGACCAATAAAACACAAGAGTCAAGCACAATACTAACAATAGAAGCGCATAAAATGCACTTATCAAATTCCCCCAAACTTAAACTCTTGTTCGTCCCGAACAAAACCAACCATCTAAAAAGAAACTTACACAACACCTCAGCATCATCAAGAATTATCATGTATCAATAACCTCGGCAATGAAATCAAAAAATTTTAAATCCAATCACATCATATCCTCCTAACATTGAAAAATTGTTTAAGCAAGAAACATAGCTCAACCTTATAGGCTTTTAGACTCCGCAACTCACGTTCACAACATTCTCCCCCAAACTCAATGCAACATCCATAGATCATGAGGACTTTTAAGGAAACTCGGGATCAACACACAAGACATTCAATCAAAAACGCTCACAATCAAATTAGCTCAAGAAAGAAGAAAGTGTGTGCGTGCCTTGATCAAAATGCATATTCATCAATAATGTCAATCGACAATCCATAGGCTAAACTCTCACAACCCCTCTCCACTAGTATATTAGGCGACTGTGACTTGGTCCATAGGTCTTATTCGGCTTATAATGTACAGCTGGGCTTATGGCTACAAACGAAGGAAAGAATCCAAAAAGGGAGTAAAATATGATTTTATCTCTTAAATCCACTCCTCTTCATTCACACGACAACTTTTTCATTCTTTTCAACTCCATTTTTTTTTCTTTGCATTTTCATCCCATTTTTTTTTCTTTTTTTTTATTTTTTTCTTTTTTTTTCAAAACGCTACACTTCTGTCGATTTTTCATTGCAAGTATCAACACACTATCCATTTTAAGTATTCAAATCAAGAGTATAAAAATCAAACATGCAATTACTCCCTAAAGGTAGGAAATAGTGTTTAAGCTGCAGGTAGTAATTGTAGGACCTTGGAATAATACCGAATGGTGTTTTATCACACGTTTTCACGCATGCCATTCGTTTTCAATTAGCTCAAAAGGGGTACTAGGGACATAATGTATTCAGGGTGGCTTGAAAGGCTCAATCGAATTAGAAAAATTGCCTATCTCATTCCTAAGTCACAGTGTACCCGTATTGCGCCTCGAGGGATGTTCAAGCTAGTTCTAGATTAATCTCTCTCCACAATTAACTCATATGAATTCAACCAGTGCAAAAAAAGAAGAAATCACCAACAGTAAACGGTGATTTTGCACAACAAAAACTCAACAAATGCACCTCTTGTGCTCATGTATATGTGACAGCTCAAAGGGCAACTATGGACAATGCATGAATAAATAAGTAAAGGCCCAATTGATCCAAACAACGCCTCAATCCTTTCTATTCCTGTCCGTTTCAAATTCAGGGTCAAACGAAATTCACAGAGTATATAAGAGTTTCAAGTCCACTTGGTCGAAGTTTCAAAAAAAATTTGTTTGTCAGGAGGCAGACATTCAAGGACTCAATTTCCCAATTAGAAAAAAAAACTAAACATTGGTTATCTTACCATTGTTCTCAAAAGTGCTGCTACTCATACAACTCACACAAAAACCACTAATCAATAAATTAACAAACTAAACATGGACACACAAACACAACTAATGCTCAATTAATTTGTTTATCTTACCATTGTTCTCAAAAGTGCTGCAACTCATACAACTCACACAAAAACCACTAATCAATAAATTAACAAACTAAACATGGACACACAAACACAACTAATGCTCAATTAAACAAAGTAAAACAAAGCAACACCTAGCATCCTATAGAACTCCCCCCAAACTTAGGTACATACATTGTCCTCAATGATATGACAGTTTAAAAGAACAGAACTAGGACATGTACCTTGGGTGATGACCGTCAGTGGTCACCACCATCACCGTCAGGATGTGGATCAGCAGGAGGGTCAGTCGGGCCAAACATCGGAGGCCACTGTGGTCGCGGGGGCAGGAAGCTGGAACCATCAGGAAAGTAGTGTGGGAGAACAGCTTCAGAGAGGTCCATCATGTAATTCATAAAGATTCCAGACGTCTGCTGCATAGTGCGATTCTCCTCTCTCTGCTGCTGTTGCTCCTGTCGTGATAGGCGCACCTCCTCCTCAAGTCTAGCCAATCGATCAGTCATAGAAGGATCCGACTGATGTTGGGGTGCCTGTGCTCGACGTCCTGCAGCTCTCTCATCTCGCGCTCGCTGCACCGCTGGAGGTATCAAGCGGGTGTGACAGACAAATGCAATGGCGGTGATGGGCTTCAAAATCTCCTCCGTGGGTCTCCATTCCACTACGACCTCCTCACAAAGATCAGAAATAATGACAGGCAATGCAAGACCACCACTCGTCTTGCCGCCTACTACGTGCAGAATAGTATCTTGACAAATGAGTCCCAAATCAATGGATTTCCCCTCCACAATGCAATAGAGCAATAAAGCGCGATCCCGTGTAACCTCGTGCTCATGGTCGGTCGGCTTCAGACGAGCACAAATAAAATTATACCACATATTGATCTCATATTGCAGCTCAGTCTTCTTTAACTTGGATGACATACCATCTCGCTCATAGCGCCACTTAGCCCCCGGTTGACAGATGCGACGAATAACAGCATCGTAATCAATGTCACTGTTTTTGAATTCTTGATATTCGTCGTGATACACCGGAGGAATTTTAAAGAGAGTATTAATGGTGTGGGAGTCGAATGGAACCATTTTCCCACGCACGAGTACCTTCAACTGAACATGTTTCACCTTGAGATTGGCGTAGAACTCTCTAACCAAAGGAACAAATGCGTCCTGAGGTTGCTTTGCAAACTCCTGCCATTGTCGGGAATCAATTTCCCGACCAACACTCGTCATATGAGTACTAGGGTCAAAACCAATAGATGCGTCGAATCCTCGTTCGGCGAGGATATTCTTCCCAAGCCATTCTTGATAAATTGCAGCCGCCTGGGCGTTCCAGAAACGCTTACTATCTGCGGAAGGGGCGGGAGTAGAAGAAGAAAAGGCCCCAAACTTAGTTTTTTTCGTGGGCGCCATATAACAAACACGTGGTGTGCACTCCTGAAAATTCACAAAAACCACAATACCACATCCTCTTCCCTCTAGCTTCAACAATACACCCACGGCACGACTCCACCACAATCACCAAACAACCAATGCAGAAATAATATGCCCCACCCCCCCCCCCCCCCCCAAACTTCAACAAAATTCAAACTTCACAACTTCACAATATGAATATCGGCTTGAAGGAAAGCTTCAAACCCAAAGATGAAAACCAACACTTACCCAATATAAGAACGAACTCGATGTCCGACTTGAAAAGCTCCAAACAACTCCTACTAACAATATGAGCAATCCGACCAAAATCCATGCTTCTTCGACGGGTTGAGAGAAATTGGGGAAAGGATTTGGGAGATAGTAGTAGACAAATCGCTCCAAAGATGGGATTTGGTGAATGTAATCGATCTCGTGAGATTAGGGATTTAGGGATTTAGAGAGGTTTGCAAGAGTTGGGAGAGAAAGTGAGACAACAAACTCGAAAAAGTGTATTATATATCCCGTCGCGCGGGCGCTCAATGTGGTGGGGCGCACGCACTGAAGCTTCGCACAATTTATCTTTCGATATGGAAAATCGTGCGGGCGCGCATGAAATTGGGGCGCGCGCTTATGTGCTTCGCATTTGCAAGACTTGGTGTCCAGGGATTGCGCGGGCGCTCAATGTTGTGGGGCGCGCGCTCTTGGGCTACGCAAAAATAAAATATCCTGACTTTAAAGCTGCGCGGGCGCGCGTTAGAGTGGGGCGCGCGCTCTTGGCCTACGCAAAATATAAATCTTCTGATATAGAGGTGGCGCGGCCGCGCAATATAATGGGGCACGCGCTCTATGGCTTCGAATTGTCCAATTTTTTTGCGACAAAACCTGTGGAAAAGTAAAACCATATCAGCTCTTAAGTTACGCAAAATAAATAAAGTAAAAACTAAGATAAAATGACAAAAGGAAGGAAAGAAACAGAGGTGTAAAGACGAGAAAAAGAATAAAAATTTGGGTTGCCTCCCAAAAGCGCTTGGTTTATAGTCGTCAGCCCGACTGGATGCTGTGAGTTAATCAATCTGTGGCGGATCATCGAGTGTGAGATCATGCGCATCCTCTTCCTCATTTGCTTGGACCCCTTCAAAGTAATGCTTCAGGCGTTGGCCATTCACCTTGAATATTTTCGACGTTTCCAAGCTCTTTATCTCTACTGCACTATGAGGAAAAATATTAGTGATAACAAACGGGCCAATCCAAACGCAACTTACCTGGGAATAATCGAAGTCGTGAGAGATATAACAAAACTTTTTGACCGGCTTCAAAGACCCTTCTAGAAATCATCTTGTCGTGGAAAGCCTTTGTCTTTTCCTTATAAATTTTTGAGCTCGCATATGCATCATTGCGTATCTCTTCTAATTCTTGCAACTGCAGTTTCCTGTGCGCTCCACTCTCATCCATCCGCATGTTGAAATTTTTAATAGCCCAGTAGGCTTGATGCTCCAATTCGACAGGCAGATGGCATGGTTTCCCAAAAATCAACCGATATGGGGACATCCCAATCGGTGTCTTGAACGCGGTTCTGTATGCCCACAGTGCATCATCCAAGCGCAAACTCCAGTCTTTTCTAGTGGGATTCACTGTCTTCTCCAAAACGGATTTGATTTCTCGATTTGAAACCTTAGCTTGGCCATTCGATTGCGGGTGATACGCAGTGGAGAGTTTGTTTGTCACATGATATCTCTTCAATAAACTAGCCACAGTCCGGTTGCAGAAGTGCGTTCCTCTATCACTAATGAGGGCTCTTAGGATTCCAAACCTAGAAAAAATATTGTGTTGAATGAAATCTGCAACCACTTTTGAATCGTCAGTACGGGTGGCCTTGGCTTCCACCCATTTCGAGACATAATCCACAGCAAGTAATATATAAATAAATCCGTACGAACTAGGAAAAGGACCCATGAAGTCGATACCCCATACATCAAGATTTCACATATTAAAATGGGTTGTTGAGGCATCTCCTTACGCTGGGATATATTACCTGTATTTTGGCAATGAGCACATGACTTACAAAACATGTAAGCGTCTCGAAATATGGATGGCCAGAAAAATCCACAGTCCAATATCTTCCTAGCAGTTCTTTTTGCTCCAAAATGGCCACCACAAGCATATGAGTGACAAAATGTGAGAATTGAGATTACCTCGCTTGCAGATACACATCGTCGTATGACTTGATCAGCGCAGTGCTTCCACAAGTATGGATCATCCCACACATAATATTTAGCATCACTTCGGACCTTATCTTTTTGTGCCTTAGAGAATTCAGACGGAAATCCATTAGTAACTAAATAATTCACAATATTTGCGTACCATGGTAATTCCATGCTGACTGAGAATAACTGCTCATCGGGAAATTCTTCTCGCAACTTCAGCTCTTCTTCAACGTGAACTAGCTGACTCAAGTGGTCAGCCACACGATTTTCAGTTCCTCTCTTATCCTTAATCTCCACATCAAACTCGCTCAGCAGTAGTATCCATCTTATTAGCCTCGGCTTTGCCTCCTTCTTCGCCATTAGAAAACGAAGAGCTGCATGATCAGAATAGACAATAACTTTAGCACCAAGTAAATATGAACGAAATTTTTCTAAAGCAAAAACTACTGCTAAAAGCTCCTTTTCTGTAGTGTAGTAGTTTCGTTGGGCATCGTTCAGAAAGCGCGAAGCGTAGTAAATAGCGTGCGATGCTTTCCCAACTTTTTGTCCCAATACCGCTCCCACGGCATAATCACTGGCGTCACACATGATTTCAAATGGCTTAGTCCAATCCGGTGGTTGGATGATTGGCGCTGAAGTCAATGAGTCCTTGAGTTTATCAAAAGCAGTTTTGCATGACTCATTGAATTCAAACGACACATCCTTCTGCAGCAGTTTGCACATAGGAGATGCAATCTTGGCAAAATCCTGAATATACCTCCTGTAAAAACCTGCATGGCCAAGAAAGGAGCGCACCTCCCGCACACTTACGGGGTAAGGTAGAGACTGAATAATATCAATTTTTGCTTTATCTACCTCTATCCCCTTAGATGAGACGACATGACCCAACACTATACCTTGTCCAACCATAAAATGACATTTTTCAGAATTAAGAACCAGGTTGGTTTCGACACACCTCTTAAGAACTAGAGCAAGATTAGACAGACAATCTTCAAATGAGTCACCATAGACAGTAAAATCATCCATGAAGACTTCTAATATGTGCTCTACAAAATCAGAAAATATACTAACCATACATCGTTGGAAAGTAGCCGGTGCATTGCATAGTCCAAAGGGCATGCAGCGGTATGCAAAAGTTCCAAATGGGCATGTGAATGTCGTGTTCTCCTGATCTTCCGGTGCAATTGCAATCTGAAAATAACCAGAATAACCATCAAGAAAACAATAGTAAGGATGACATGCTAACCTCTCAATCATTTGATCAATAAAGGGGAGAGGGAAGTGGTCCTTTCGGGTTCCTGCATTAAGCTTCCTATAATCAATACAAACCCTCCACCCATTTTGAATGCGGGTTGGAACCAATTCGTCGTCCTTATTTTTCACCACTGTAATTCCAGTTTTCTTGGGTACCACCTGTACCGGACTGACCCACTGACTGTCAAAAATTGGGTAGATGACCCAAACTTCAAGTAGCTTCAGAATTTTAGCTTTTACCACCTCCATCATAGGTGGATTCAACTTCCTCTGCGGTTGCCGTGAGGGACTTGCACCATCTTCCATCAGAATTCGGTGCATGCATGTGGAAGGGCTAATTCCCTTGATATCTGCTATGGTCCACCCAATAGCAGTTTTATTCTCTTTTAGAACCTTGACCAGTTGTTCTTCTTGCTCGGCTTCCAAGCTGCTGGAGATGATGACAAGTAGTGTTTTTCCTTCTCCAAGGAACACATACTTAAGGTGGGTTGGAAGTGTTTTCAGCTCAACCACTGGTGCCTGCAAAACAGATGGAAGGCGCCGAGTGTTAGAGATCGGTAAAGACAAATAGGATACATCACCTGACTGTGGTAGCTCAGGAGCACTGTTCAGAATATCCTCAATTTCATCCACTTCGCGGCTGCATCTAATTCCTTCTTCCGTCTTCATAGTGGGTGCTGTAATAGCCACCTCTAGCTCATCTTTTCCTGTATGCTCAAAAACATCTTGGGCCAAGAAATCCACAATATCAACAGAAAATATACAATCATCACTATCAGAAAATTTTATAGCATCATAGATATTAAATTTCACAACCTCGCCATCAAATTCCATAGTGAGTGTGCCACTGTGAACATCAATTTTAGTCATGGATGTTTTCAAAAACGGTCTGACTAATAAAATAGGACTATTATGATCACCGTTTTCCATGTCTAGCACATAAAAGTCTGCAGGAAAAACTAACTCATTTACTTGCACCAGCACATCTTCCACCACACCTCTAGGATATGCATTAGACCTATCAGCTAATTGTATAACAATGCTAGTCTTATTCAGTGGACCAAGTTTCAAGGATGCATAAATAGAGTATGGCATGACATTGATTGATGCTCCTAGATCTAACATGGCCTTTTCAAGTCTAATATTACCTATAGTGCATGGGATGGAGAACATACCTGGATCCTTGCATTTGGCGGGTAATTTTCTTTGGATCACTGCAGATACATTCTCACCTAACTCCACTTTTTGACAACCCTTCAAAGTCTGTTTCCTCTTAGCTGTGCACAATTCCTTCAAAAACTTTGCGTATCGAGGTACCTGCTTAATGGCATCTAGCAATGGAATGTTAACCTCACATCAACGAAAAGTTTCATATAACTCTTTAATTCCCTCACCTTTCCTAGAGTCCTTAAGAGCTAAGGGGAAAGGGGCAACAGACTTATATTCAAATAGAGGAGGAAACTTACCTCTTGGCGAATCATCCTTGGATGATTTTTCCTCACTTACCTTTTGCTCTCCTTCGTGTAGCTTCTCTTTGGGCTCAACCGCAACTTCCTTCTCCTTCATTTTCAAATCCTTCCCAGTTCTTAAAGTTATTTCACTGGCGTTCTCTCTTGGATTTACCACGATTTGAGATGGCAGACTGTTGGAATTTTTTGCCTCTAGCTTGTTGATTGTTGTAGCGAGCTGTCCCATTTGAGTAGTTAAGTTTTGGATACTTGCTCGGGTGTCCTGTTGAAAAGATGCAGTATTAGTTGCAAGTTCCTTAACGATATTTTCGAGAAACTCAACTGGTATTGGTATCTGAGGTCTCTGCTGCTGTTGTGGAAAGGGTGGCCTAAAATCTTGATTTGGCGGTGGAGCCTGAGGTCCATGTTGATTTGCCTGCTGATTCCCGTATCTAAAATTGGGATGATCCTTCCAACCAGGATTGTACGTGTTGGAATACGGATCATACTTCCGTTGTGGTGGACCAGGAAATCCTCCAGTAGCATTTACCTGCTCAATTGATTCCTCTTGAAGTGTAGGACACATATCAGTGGCGTGTCCTATTGCAGCGCAGATGCCACAAGCCTTCACAGTCTGCCCATTCCCTACAGCCATCTGACGCACAAGAGTGGTTAATTCAATTAATTGCTGTTCAAGGGAAGAGACATTCAGCTCATTGTTTCTCCTCGGTGCATGATCAGTTCTGTTGGTGCCAAATTGCTGAGAATTGGCAGCCATATTCTCTATTAAGTTCCTTGCTTGCACCTGAGTTTTATCCACAAAAACTCCTCCACTAGCAGCATCTAGCATACTCCTGTCATGAGGTAGCAAACCTTCATAGCAATATTGAATTAAGAGGTTTTCACTTATCTGATGTTGCGGGCAACTAGCGCATAGCTTTTTGAACCGCTCCCAATACTCGTGAAGTGATTCCCCCGTCATCTACTTGATCCCATAGATCTCTTTCCTGATGTTTGCTTCTCTCGATGCTGGAAAATATTTTTCAAGAAAAATCCTTTTCATGTCAGTCCAGGTTGTAATCGATGCAGAGGGCAAGTAGTATAGCCAATCCTTAGCAGCACTCTTCAAAGAGAAAGGAAAGGCTCGAAGCTGGATCTTCTCCTCTGTTACTCCATGTGGCTTCATGCTAATACACACTACATGGAACTCCATCAGATGCTTATGAGGATCTTTACCTGCAAGACCATGGAAAGAAGGCAACAAGTGAATTAATCCAGATTTTAATTCGAATGTAGCATTATTTTCTAATGGGGGAAAAGTAATGCATAAGGGTTGTTGATTCAAATCTGGAGTGCCCAATTGTCTGAGGCTCAGGTTCGCATTATCAGCCATCTCTTCTTCTTCTTCAGGAAAAGCAGCTCGAGCAGCGGCTTCTTGTTGTTGCCTACGACGTTCTCTCCTTTGTCTATGCAAGGTTCTTTCAATTTTCGGATCGTAGAAAAAGTCTTCCTCAGTAAAATCACCTGAAAGCATGAACTAAAGAAAAAAGAAAGCAATTAAGAAAAAGAACACAATAAATTAACACCGTTCCCCGGCAATGGCGCCAAAATTTGGTAGCGCTTATCGCGTACGCCCAAATTACCCGACTCAATCAGATAAACAAATTAATGTAGTAGTGTGAGTAGGGATCGTTCTCACGAGGAAAGGGAAATTTAAAAATGTTCTTTAAAATAAAAAGGGGGTTTTCAAGTTTGGATTAACTACTAAGAAATTTAAACAACTAAAATTCACTGGCATGCAAAAATTAAATAAAGATTGGGGAAATTCAATAAGAGACAAGCCTTAGTTTCGGTCAACTACACCCTTGATTTCATTCGTTCGATCATCGATTATCTAAAAATCTTTAATCACGTAGAATATTCATCATAGAAAATTAAATTCCTGTTTTACCTAAATCTTAGTTAACTAGACACAAGAGTTCTAAGATAACCCTTATCAATGAATCAACCCAATACAAGCGATTAGATTTAAACTCACGATAGCATGCAAATTAGTAAAACTGATAAATCTAGACAACTCATACACAAGCGGATGAATTTAGCCTAGTCAATTATTATCCCTACAATTCCTAACCTCACAAGCGGACGATTATTAATTGTAGTTGCTTCGCAAATCAGATAATTCGAACAATTACAGATTCAAACTCTAATTTAGCAGTAGATTATATATAAGAATTATCAGGTGATCAATCTAATAATCAAACATACAATCATGAAATAAATTAGAATAATACTTAATACTCAACAATAATCAAAATCTGTAAAACATGAATCTCTCGAATAAATTAATCAAGGGCTTCGTCTTCCTTAACCAAGTATTAAAAACTAGCCAACCCAATTCATAAGAACAAAGTAAAAATAATAAGAAAAGATGGAATTCTAGAATTCTTAGAAAAAACCTAGTCTCCCTTTTTTACGTTTTCTCCCCTCTCTTCGACAATCCAAACACTCCTTCTTGGTAACAAATCGTCCAAAGATAAGCCTAGGAATTAAAACAAGAGTTTCCAAAACATAAAATTCTTCCAAAAATAAGTCTGTGCGACCGACGGCGCGGGCGCTCCATATAGTGGCGCGCGCGCTCAACCTCTACGCTCTTTCATTCCTCAGAATGGCGCGCGCCCATTGTTCCTGTGCGGGCGCTCAATGTCTACGCATTTTTTCCTCTAGATCATCGTGCGGGCGCGCCACTCAGCAGGGCGGGCGCTCCTCGCTCTCGAATTTCTCCTTTTCTTCAATTTCTTAAGCCTTTAATTCTTGATCTTTCCTTCCCTGTTTTGCACTTATATCCATCAACTCGATTCCCACGCCTTGTTTCCTTCATACAACAAAAACAACAGAAAAGCGCATAAAACCGACCAATAAAACACAAGAGTCAAGCACAATACTAACAATAGAAGCGCATAAAATGCACTTATCAGTTATCTTGACTTTCTTGCGGCATAGTGCACTCCATCCATGATCATGATCGAAATCACAGAGTCACAATCAAGGATCTAAGTTCACAGTTACAGTTCACAGTTTTTATGACAAGTTTCAGTACAGTTTATGTTGTTACATTGACTATAAATGACTTAGCCATGCATATGTTATATTCATGTTATCTCATTTTAGAAGTACATTTTATTCAAATTAAGGGTACAAAGTATTTTATTATCAAGCTATTTTGATATGCGTGTGCTTGTATTTACGTAGTACTCATTATTCCGCCCCATATTCTTGCTGAGTCTTTTAGACTCACTACACTTATTTGTTTTCAGGCAGGTTTACGTTATTATTGTGATTGAGGGACAAGACTATCGAGTGGACTGTGATGCGGGCACGACACATCCCTCCGACCTATGCTAGTCTTCCTCATAGTCATTCGAATCTATATGTTATGAAGAATTTATTTTGCTTATTTGTCAAATGTTTATGTAATTTTTTGTTAGAATTTATTTGGGCATGTAAACATTAGATTTTTAAACTTTTGGATATTTGTTATGTCGAACCTCTCTCTTGGGTTCTCGTTCTTTTCTCGGTTTAGTTTACTTGTGTCGTAGGTTGTTTATTTCTTCCATTTTATTTTGTTTGCTGTCTAAGACAGGCGGGTTTTTACTTAAACAAATAGGTCATGCCGAAATTTTTATAAAATTTCCTGAAAAATCCGCATTTTATTTAATTATTATTTAAAGTAGAGTTGATGGGTCGTTTCACTTTTTTTCCAGTCGCAATGTTCAAGTCTATAAGGATAATGCTAGCCATTGCTTCATGGTATGACTATGAAATATGGCAGATGGATGTGAAGACAGCTTTTCTTAATGGGGATATTAAGGAAGAAATTTACATGTCTCAACCTGAAGGGTTCACATCTATCGGAAGTGAGCATAAAGTATGCAAACTTCAGAGATCTATTTATGTTCTCAAACAGGCATCTAGGAGCTGGAACCTCAGATTTGATGGTACAATCAAAGAGTTTGGGTTTATTAAGAATCCTGAGGAACCCTGTGTGTATAGGAAGGTCAGTGGGAGTGGTGTGACATTCCTGGTACTTTATGTTGATGAAATTTTATTAATTGGGAATGATGTAGGAATGTAGCAATCGACTAAAGTATGGTTATCGAGTAAGTTCTTGATGAAGGACTTGGGTGAAGCATCTTTTGTATTGGAAATTCAAATCTATCGGGATAGATCAAAAGATTGCTTGCTCTTATCCAGTCCACATACATTGATACCATCGTGAAGAGGTTCTCGATGGATGAGTCTAAGAGAGGACATCTACCAATATGTCATGGCGTGTCTCTATCCAAGTCCATGTCTCCCAAGAATGATGCAGAGATTGAGGCGATGACACGCATTCCATATGCATCTGCAATTGGTAGTATCATGTATGCGATGATATCTACACGTCCTGACGTGGCCTTTGCACTGAGTGTTACAAGTAGATATCAATCGAACCCTGGTCTTCCACACTGGAAAGCTGTGATAGACATTCTCAAGTATTTGAGAAGGACTAAGAATATGTTCTTGGTTTATGGGGTGGAGAACTAAAATTGGAAGGTTATACCGACTCTAGCTTCCAAAGCGATATTGATGATTCGAAGTCAACTTCTGATTTTGTATTCATGCTCAATGGTGCTGCTATTTGTTGGAAGAGTTCCAAGCAAAACAGCACTACGGATTCAACCACCGAGGAAAAATATATTGCTGCATCCGATGCTGCAAAGGAAGCTATTTGGATTAGGAATTTTGTCCAAGAGTTGGGAGTTATTCCTAATGGAGTTGATCCAGTCCCTGTGTACTGCGAGAACACCAGTGCCGTTGCTCAGGCAAAAGAACCAAGGTCTCATCAGAAATCCAAACATGTACTGAGAAAATACCACATCATCCAGGAGATTGTGGAAAGAGGAGAGGTCTCATTAGACAGAGTCGCCTCTGCAGATAATGTTGCTGATCCACTAACTAAGCCATTACCAGGACCATTGTTCGAAAAAAATCGCGAATCAATGGGTTTGAAGAATATGGGTAGTTGGCTCTAGTGCAAGTGCGAGATTGTTAGAGTAGAGGCCCGTCGAACCAATGTGTTGGTTGATGGTCCTTGAGAGAAATCTTGTATGACAATCTTTATTTTATTAATATTTGACATTATTTAATTAGGCACATCTTTATCTATATACCCATGCTAGTTGCATAGATAAAACCCTTGATTATACAAATAGTAGAAAGAATATGAGATGGTCATGTGATGACTATCATGAAACTCATATTTGGAATACTGTATATTCTAAACTCTTCCTAGTCGATTCATCCGCCATAAAGATGGATAAAGGCCGCTCGAGCTTGAGGCTAGTATTTGCCATGTGAGTACCATGTTTCATTGGTAGGGGACATGGAGATGTCCAAACATGCAAATAGGTTCTCCGGGTCAGTCATGAGTAGCTCGGGTCGGTCATGGTTGATCAACAAGGGCTCGAACATGGAGCAAGGGCTCGGGTATGGAGCTTGGCTTGAGCTCGGGTATTTCCATTGGGGCTCGGGTGTAACACCCGAAAATTTTAATACGTAAATTTGCATGCATAATTAAGGAAAATAATTATTTAAAATTTATATTTGGGGTTAAATGTATTTATGTGATATTATGTGAAATATATGCATGATTTAAATGTATTTTAGCATTTAACCCGCAATTATGATATTTTTAGATTTTTAAGAAATTAATTGTTTTGATCGCGTAGACGGGACCGTGGACGGACGAGATACCAAAATTCTTAGCCAAAAATATTTTATGAGTTTTATGAGCCTTAAAATAATAATTTATGATATTTTGTCAAGAAAATTTTAGTATTTAGTTATATATTTATTTAAGGGTTGATTTTTAGCCAAAATAAGTCATTTTATGGACTTTTATTAATTTTTAAAAATCCTCTATATTAATATTTCGAGATTTGAGATATTTTATCAGATTTTTATTATTATTTGAGAGTTTAAAATATTTTGTTTAAGGTATAATATTTTTATATTGAGTAATATCTATTATTATTCAATTATCTACCAATAATTTAAACCTAAATCACTCCCTAATCTATTCCCAAACCCCATCAGCCGACACTCATCACTCTCACCCCCCATCCCATGCCTTTCAGCAGAAAAATTCGTGCCCCATAGCCGCTCAAGCTCTAGTTTTGAAGGTTTTTGGTCCGTTCGTTGTCCCGGAGACCCGTAAACGCATCAACTCCCGTCAAATAAATTCAAGGCATGTCTAAATCCTTTTCTTGGCCACCATATGAGCTACTAAACGTGCATGATGTTTTGAAGGTTTTTGGTTGGTTAGAGTAGGATGTTCATTTTATTCATGTTTAATTAAGAGAAATATTTTGTAACTTTTATTGGGAGAAAAGTAAGTTTAGTATGCGATTGTTGGGATTTTCTGCGTGCAGGGAGAATTCTAGTGGGAGGAAATTCCACGTTTGCGTTGCTAGATTCAGGATCCACGCATTTGTTCATCTCCCTAGAGTTTATCAGGCGTGTAGGCATCAAGCCTCAGGTTGTTGTTACAGGTTACGATGTCACTATGCCGTCTGGTCAGATTCTTACTACCACTAGCGTCTGCAGAGATTTGGAGATAGAGTTACAGGGACATACTACCAGAGCAGATTTAGTGGTTTTACCGTTGACTGGATTCGATCTGATTTTGGGCATGGATTGGTTGTCAGTCAACGGAGCAGTGATTGATTTTCGGCAGAGGACAGTGGCAGTGAAACCAGTGGTAGGCGACCAGTTTGTTTTCTATGCATCTCCGAGCAGTGAGATCTCGCATGTTATCTCTTATACACGTGCGAGGAAGTTATTGAGACATGGTTGCCAGGGGTTTCTCGCCAGTGTAGTAACTTCATCAGAACCACCAAGCAGAGCATTGTCAGATATAGAGGTGGTTTGTGACTTTTCAGATGTCTTTTCGGAGGACGTTTCGGGAGTCCCACCAACTAGAGAGGTGGAGTTCAGTATTGATCTGATACCAGGTACTGTGCCTATCTCTAAGGAACCGTATCGACTTGCTCCTACTGAGATGAAAGAGTTGAAGGAGCAGATTCAAGAGTTGTTGGAGAAGGGCTTTATTCGTCCTAGCTTTTCTCCTTGGGGAGCTCCAGTGTTGTTTGTGAAGAAAAAGGATGTTAGCATGAGACTTTGCATCGATTACCGAGAGCTCAACAGGGTCACTATGAAGAAAAAGTATCCACTACCGAGGATTGAGGATTTGGGAGCTTCGGTGTTCTCTAAGATTGATCTGCGATCTGGCTATCACCAGTTGAGGATCAGAGATGCAGATGTGACCAAGACTGCTTTCCGGACATGCTATGGGTATTACGAGTTCTTAGTAATGCCGTTTGGATTGACCAATGCTCCAGCGGTCTTCATGGATCTCATGAACCACGTATTTCAGCCGTACTTAGATCAGTTTATCATAGTCTTTATTGATGATATCTTGATCTACTCGAGGAGAATTGAGGAGCATAGACAGCACTTGCAGACAACATTGCAGACTTTGAGGGAGCATCGACTGTATGCGAAATTCAGTAAGTGCGAGTTTTGGCTTGAGCAGGTGGCATTTCTTGGCCATATAATTTCGAAAGATGGGATAGGGTTGGGCAGTGCAGGATTGGGGAATTCCGAAGAATGCTTCAGAGATTCGTAGTTTCTTGGGTTTAGCAGGCTACTACCGGAAGTTCATCAAGGGTTTTTCTTCTATTGCAGTACCCTTGACTTCCTTGACCAAGAAAAAGGCAAAGTTTATATGGAGTTCAGACTGTTAGAGGAGCTTCGATCGACTTAAGGAAGCACTCACATCTGCGCCAGTGTTGGCGATGCCTGTTCCACATGAGGAGTTAGTGATTTACATGGGCGCATCTAAGCTAGCAGCACTATCCGACGCATGACTTGGAGCTAGCAGCAGTGGTTTTTGCTTTGAAAATCTGGAGGCACTATCTGTATGGTGAGAAGTGCAAGATTTTCACAGACCACAAGAGTCTCAAGTACTTCTTCACACAGAAGGAGTTGAATATGAGACAGCGCCGATGGTTGGAATTAGTTAAGGATTATTACTGTGACATTAGCTACCATCCGGGTAAGGCTAATGTAGTGGCTGATGCGTTGAGTCGGAAGACTTCAGTGATATCTTGTGTGACAGTTCAGTTGCCACTTCAGGAGGAGATTCACAGATTCGAGCTGGAGTTGTACTCGAGCGGTCAGGCACCGAGTTTGGCAGTGTTAGTGGTACAGCCGAATCTTCGGAATCATATCCGAGTTGGACAGCCTGCAGATGAGGAGTTGCAGCATTTGAGGCAGAGAGATGAAGCCAAGGGCGGGCTTCTCTATATAGTTGTTGATGGTATCGTTCAGTACCGTGGTTGTATATGGGTACCGAACGTTGATCAGTTGAGTATTGAGATCTTGACAGAGGCTCATACATCTCCGTATTCCATTCACCCAGAAGTACGAAGATGTATAGAGATTTGCAGTCATTGTATTGGTGGCCTGGCATGAAGAAAGATATTGACCGATTTGTATCAGAGTGCTTGACTTGTCAGCAGATCAAGGCAGAGCATCAGCGTCCTGCAGGGTTAGTTAAGCCTCTACCCATTCCGGAGTGGAAGTGGGAGAACATCATGATGAACTTTGTAGTTGCCCTTCCGAGGAGTACTAGAGGATGTACAACTATTTGGGTGATCGTGGATAGACTCACCAAGTCAGCTCATTTCTTGCCGGTGAGGACTACTTAATCATTGACGCAGTATGCAGAGCTTTACATCATGGAGATTGTTAGACTGCATGGCATACCAGTGTCGATAGTATCGGACAGAGATCTAAGATTTACGTCTGCATTCTGGAAGAGTTTGCACACAGCTTTGGGGACTCGGCTATTATTCTGTACATCGTTCCATCCCCAGACAGATGGTCAGTCGGAGAGGGTGATCCAGATTCTTGAGGATCTACTGAGAGCTTGTGTCTTTGATTTTCAGGGCTCTTGGGAGACTAGACTGCCATTAGTGGATTTTACCTATAACAACAATTTTCAGTCGTCTATAGGTATGGCTCCTTATGTAGCTCTCTACGGGAGGAGATGTAGATTGCCAGTGCATTGGGATGAGGTTGGCGAGAGGATTTTACTTGGTCCCGAGATTGTACAGCAGACTGCCGATATTTTGACACAGATACGGGATCGTATGAGGACAGCTCAGAGTCGTCAGAAGAGTTATGCTGATACTCGACAACGAGATCTTGGGTTTGTAGTAGGTGATCATGTGTTTTTGAAAGTATCACCTATGAAAGGGGTGATGAGATTTGGTCGCAGAGGCAAGTTGAATCCGAGATATATTGGGCCATTTGAGATCTTGGAGAGAGTTGACACTTTGGCATACCGTTTAGCACTACCGCCAGGGCTTTCAGCAGTGCACAACGTATTCCATGTATCCATGCTTCGGAGATACATCTCTAATCCGACGCATGTGTTGGATTACGAGCCTTTGCAGTTAGCACCAGATCTAGCATTTGAGGAGAGGCCTGTTCGGATCTTAGCCAGAGAGGAGCGAAGATTGAGGACGCGGGTCATACCGATGGTCAAAGTCCAGTGGCAAAATCATTCCGAGGAGGAAGCCATTTGGGAGACCGAGGCAGACATGAGAACTCACTACCCGGAGTTATTCGAGTAAGCACTTTAATTTCGAGAACGAAATACAATTTAAGGGGGGGAGAATTGTAACACCCAAAAATTTTAATACGTAAATTTGCATACATAATTAAGGAAAATAATTATTTAAAATTTATATTTGGGGTTAAATGTATTTATGTGATATTATGTGAAATATATGCATGATTTAAATGTATTTTAGCATTTAACCCGCAATTATGATATTTTTAGATTTTTAAGAAATTAATTGTTTTGATCGCGTAGACGGGACCATGGACGGACGAGATACCAAAATTCTTAGCCAAAAATATTTTATGAGTTTTATGAGCCTTAAAATAATATTTTAAGATATTTTGTCAAGAAAATTTTAGTATTTAGTTATATATTTATTTAAGGGTTGATTTTTAGCAAAAATAAGTCATTTTATGAACTTTTATTAATTTTTAAAAATCCTCTATATTAATATTTCGAGATTTGAGATATTTTATCAGATTGTTATTATTATTTGAGAGTTTAAAATATTTTGTTTAAGGTATAATATCTTTCTATTGAGTAATATCTATTATTATTCAATTATCTACCAATAATTTAAACCTAAATCACTCCCTAATCTATTCCCAAACCCCATCAGCCGACACTCATCACTCTCACCCCCCATCCCACGCCTTTCAGCAGAAAAATTCAAGCCCCATAGCCGATCAAGCTCTAGTTTAGAAGGTTTTTGGTCCATTCGTCGTCCTGGAGACCCGTAAACGCATCAACTCTCGACAAATAAATTCAAGGCATGTCTAAATCCTTTTCTTGGCCACGATATGAGCTACTAAACGTGCATGATGTTTTCTTGTAGATTTTATCAGATGTTTTTCGAGTTTGTGCAACTTTGGATGATATTGAGTCATGTTTTGATGCATTCATGTTCATAGTTCACGTTTTGGTTAGCATGGCTTGGTCCAGAGGCTAGGTTTCGGTCAAGGGGTGTCCTAGGGGAATTTGGGGTCGTGCTAGGCTAGGTGGTTCAGGTCGGGTAAGGGCAGGAAGCAAGCTGGTTCAGTTTTGGTCCAAGGAGGGTGAAATTTAGGGTTCAGGGGAAGGAGGCTTCGGGTTTGAGGTAGGGGCCATGGCTCAGGCTGAGCCATGGTGGGTAAGGACCGCCCAGACGTGGGCTACATCTAGGCGGCGGCGCTCCAGCCAGGGGGGTCCGGAGCTGGCCGGCAGCAGGCCAAGAAGTCCTGCTGCTCGCGGCCGAGAGAGGAAAAGGGGGGGGATCGGGTTTCGGGTTTGGGGGTTGCTGGGTCGGGTCTGGGTGGTCCGGGTTGGGTCTGTAGGGTAGTGGGTTGGGTCAGGTCGGTCCGGGTTAGGTGGGCCGGTCTCGAGTATTTTAATTTATAAATATATTATGTTTTAATTGGTTTTTGGGCCAATTAATTAGAAATAAAATTATTTGAGCTTCCAAATAATTTTATTTGGGCTTTCAAAATTATTTTTAAGTTAGCCCAATGATTTTTATGGGCTCGTGAGCCCATAGGAATTTTTGGGTCAGTCAGTGGATTTTTGGGCCAGTCTAGAATTTTATTGGGTTTAATTAAATTAATGGGCTTAAATATTTTTATTTAGGCCCAGTTAAGTTAATCAAGTTATTTGGGCTAAGATATGATTATTGAATTTTATTTAAGTTTAATGGGCTTAGAGTGAGTGATCAGTAGTCTGGACCAACCCATGAAAAATAAATAAGTCCGGAATATATATTTAATTATTTTATGCATAAAGTTTATATTTTAAGTATAAGTATATTTATTATGAAAATAAATTAAATATATATTACGGACATATTTTCAGTGCATGCATTCATGAAATTTCTTATGTATATAATTATGTAAATGATGAGCAATAAAATATTTTGATGGAAATTAAAGTATGTGTGACATATGGGTGGTTTTTCACCATATGATTCGGTAGTTTTACTACCATAGGGGTGGTTATCCACCATATGATTCGGTAGTTTACTACCATAGGAGGTGATTTATCACCGCCATCGTACGTTGGTTCAGGAGACTGATCAGTCGACACATGAACGTCACACTTATGGATAGGACCATCTTCAGGTTTAAGAAGCATTGCTCAATTATGTTATATATGATGAAGAAATAATATGTTTATGATTATGGTTATGATTCAGTTTATGATTCAGCAGTTTTATTATGTGATGAAAATATTTCCATGCATGCTCATGTACATGTATATGTATTAGTAATTATGTGATGCATTATTTTTAACCTTGTTATAAAGGATTAGGCATGTTGAGCCCTTAGGCTCACTACGCTTATATGGTGCAGGTGAGCATGATGATATTTATGTAGCTCCTACCGGTGGTGAGGACTTATGAGCTCACGGAGCAATGGACCCCATGACCGTCGCAGCTATTTAGTTTATTATGTTGAATTTTGAAACATGTTTTATTTTATTATTGTTTCCGCATTTGAGATTTTTTAGCAGCATTGTTTATTATTTTAAATTGATGCATGAAATATTTTTAAGTATTTATTTATTTAATATTTTTCAGGTTATTTAAGAAAAAAGTATGTTATTTTTATATACATATATGTATGGGCATGTATGTATAGTAATATTATTTAAAAAAAAAATTCCGCATTTATTAGTAGTAGGCGTTTCATCGGGCATGGATCTAGGGCTCGGGCATGTGTTTGTGCTTGGCTCGGGTCGGGGCTAAGGGTGTTGAAGAAAGTGATGTGCAAGGCCAAGGTAGTGTTCGGTCATGGGAAGAACACATGGTATTCAGGTCGGGAATGAACACGTGGCTGGAGCTAAAGCATGATTAGTGTCCTGCCAGGTGTCATGCACTCGGTTGGCACCTGTCCCGGCTCATCCTCTATAAATAGGAGTCGAGGGTTCGGTCATTTTACACCATTTCATCTCACTTCTTAGTTCTACTCGGACCAAGGAGTAGCTCGGGAGCTCGGGAAAGAGTAACTCGGGAGCTCGGGGTTTGACCAGGTGCAGCTCAGGTCGGGCTTGTCAAGGAGCAGTTCAGGTTGGGCTTGACCAAGAGTAGTTCAGGTCGGGCTTGAAGGGAGAGGCCAGGTCGGGTCAGTCTTGAGACCAGGTAGGGTCGGGGCTTGGACCTAAGGCAGCTAGGGGTTGTCTTCTTCCAGCTTAGTTTAGACTTCGGTGTGAGGTACAAAAGTACTATTCGAGATATCTTGACTGAGTATGCATGTATTATGTGACTGCATGATTTATATGTCATTGATTTATGCTGCATACATTTGCATATTGAGCTATCTCGTTCGAGATGTCTATAGTAGGGTTTTACCCTATCCTGTTAGTGGTTGGGCTTCCATCGATTTGGGTCCGGCATATCCACTGGTATTTTGGTATGGGAGCCACCTCCTGAAGCGACGGCACAGCGTGCTACATACCAGGGCCCGGTCTATCTTTGTTATCTGATCCTTGACCTCGAGTTTATAGGGAGTTCACTTTGCATGCATGTATACTCATACTCTCGTGCTGAGCATTTTATGCTCATGTCTCGTACTCTGTGTTTCTGGACATCCTATTCCTTGGGGCAGGTTTGCGATTGGATGAGGCGGGTGGATCCAAGAGGGGCTAGGAAGTGGTTAGCCAGCTGGAGCTTCGTCTAGGTTTTTATTTCTGTTGTATTAGGTTGATACAGCTTTCGATTTGGTTGTATAACTATTTGGGTATTTACAGATTCCTTTTCTTGGGATTGTATTATTGTTTATGGTTTTCGCAGCTTATTCTGGTTTACTGTTTGATTAAGTTAATTGCATGCCTAAGTTCTGTTTAGTAGGTGATCTCGGTAAGGGTCACTACATGCCATGTCCGGACTCTCGATCTTCAAACTCTGTTCTTCAATTAAGCACAGATTTCTTTCCTCAGAAATTCTCGATCAGCTTCTCCCAATTATTTCTCTGATATGCGTATGGAGGCTCCCTCAATTGTCTGACCCCAGAATTCTTTTTATATCGTCACAATAAAAAGTCCATTAAAAAGCCCAAGAAAATACTTGCCCGATAATTTTAAAACAATGAGAAGCGGCTGGGCGGGCGCTCAAGACAACTAGGCGGGCGCGCACAAGGTTCGCAGAATTATTTTCCACTTCATTCTAGAATTAGCGTGATAGCACATCTATCCTTCTTCTTTAGCGCTAAAACTAAGCGCTAACTTCTCTCTTTCTTTCTTTCTTTCTTTTTCTTTTCTTTTTCCTTTTCGTTTATTCTTCTTATTTTCTTTTCTTCCTTCACATCCTTTAAGCCTCTTTTATTCTTTTCTCTTCTCTATTCTTATTTTCTTCTTATTTCCTCAATAATTCAATAATTTCCTACAACCACACAAACAACAATACTTGCGCATAAATCTGCTCGAAACAAACAATTAACCATTAAAATTATAATTAAATTATGTGTATAAAATGCACTTATCAGTCACAAAGTTACAATTGACCCTTTCCTTACTCAACCTGAGTTCAATGTTGCTGAAGCAATTGCTTAGATCAATTTCGGCTTCTCCTTAGCAAGAAGGTACTATACTGGGAACTACCAATTCTCTTTCTTGGATTTACTGTCAAGTTATCACCTAACCTGACCATACAGTCCAATTGAAATCGTTCTCGATTAGTATCAATCCCAAAATATCTATCTCTGACAATTCTAAAGATTCTAAATCACCCAAATCGTTGATTGCTCTGAGACTGCATCAAGTACTCATCTTTAAGGCACCAAATGACAAAATAGTATTCCACGTACTTCTCGATTCGCTATGTCCTAATCATCACTGATCGGACTCCACCTCTTAACCTCGTCGATTCTACGACAGCTCACACATAGCGGGGTAGTGAAAGCAAATCAGACTACTTACGTGGCTCGATCAATAGTCTTGACTCGGCTGCCACAAGTCTACTATTCCTATCACTAGGAATACCCAAATCACTCTGGTTTCAATGCACCTATGCTTGATAGCCAGACAATAGCTATTAGTGAAAGAGTGGGTGCCCGGTTAGCCAACTTGTGGCTAAGGGCTTTTGTGACTCCATGTGTAAACAATCTTTGTTTAATATAATTTACACTTTTATATTGGCATTTACTTTATCTTTTATCATATTATTATGTTGTGACGTACTATACGATGTTTAGATAAATACCTTGAATATACTAGATTGCATGCAAAATGTGATAGTAGAATTGAATGACTATCATGAAACACATCTTATAATCACTGTATATTCTAAACAGTTCCTAGTAAATTGAGTCATCCGCTAAGAAGGATAAGGATCGCTCGAGATTGAGACTAGCATTTGCGTTGCCTAGTACCACGTTTCATTGGTATAGACATAGAGATGTTCGAAGCATGCAAATAGATATTCATATGATGGATGATCGAACTATCCTATTCGGTCTTTCCAAGTGGTTATCATTAATTGAGTGGATAAGTCCGCGGTTTTGGTTGTACACCATTAGTCCTTACTACTTGAAACATCATGGAGACTCTATATGCTAGTTGTGTACTTTGACTCGTTTACCGACTCTATGAGGGTCATCAGGTGTCGAGATTGGGTACAGTTACGACACATATAGGAGTCAATGCTTTGTTGTCAAGAATTCACCACATGCTTGCGAGTGTGGATATCCTATGCGATCTGAGGAGATATTAGTGTGACAAATCTCTGGCCAGAGTACATGATGTGCTTTAGTTTACTTGGTTTCCTAGTAGCACATGCGATGTCACTATTTGATCTTCAAGATGTATTGCATAGTTATCGAATCTCGAACGACTCTCGATGTACCAATGGTTGTTGATTCGATCGGGATATATGGTTGAAGGGACCGTACTGTACGCTAACCAAAACCTACTGGTTCTTGCTTGCACTATCAGTGATACCTAGGGAATCATGGGGCGATGTTGCTAGGAGTTCATACCATGATTCGATGGGTAAGTCGGAAATTGTTGTTCTGAGTCACAAGGAGTTGTGAGCCAACGGCTAGCTGTATCCCTGAACTATTAAGGGTTACACAATTAATGGATTTATAATTCCCGTTGAGATAGTTGAATTTAAAGAGTTAAGTTTGACGAAATGGAAGTTGGACTTCTTAACTAAAGGGAGTGGAATTTCCTAAAATGACATAGGGATGGACATTTTTGGAAATCACTGAATTCGGGTACAGAAAAATTATCTTGACTTTAAAAGGTGCAGAAATGGTTTCTGTGCACATTGGTGAAATCAGTTTATGAATCGGAGTCAATATGAATTTTATATTAATTTCTATAATAACAGGCTTGGCTTGTTGGGCTTAAGTTATGACTAATGGACCCTAAGGTGTTAGTGTCCTATTAGACATATAATTATTCCAGTACTGAAATTATATATAAGGGTTGATGGGATTTTCGAACCACACACAATCATCTTTAGTTTTCCAAAATCCAAGATTAATTCTAAGGAGAATTTTCGAACTCTGTCTCCCTTTTGTGAGAGAATTCAGTCTGTTATTTTTCCGAAAATTACATTCTGAATTGACAGATCAAATCTGTAAATCTTTTCGATAAACATCTGATTGATTTCTAGTGCAATCAATCAGAGGGTTTCAGTTTTCTATTCGTGGACCTAATTCAGGAGTTGATCGAGCGAGTCATCGGTTCTTGGGATTTACAACAAGAGCAGATTTAATCTGTTGGAGTCCGTAGATCAAGCCAAAGCTTAAAGAGGTAAAATATTAATTGTTATTATTATTTTACTTGTTTAATTTTAATCGTTAGGATTTGATGCACATGATTTGGAATCGTTCCAGATCAAAAAATAAAAATTTTTAAACTTCCGCTGCTCCGGGTATCAGATCTGGCTGATCTGAAAAACGTGTTCCAACAGTGGCGTCAGAGACAGGTTGTTCTCAGATCAAACGATTAAAATTTATCAATTGTACAAAATTTTGGCCTCGGTTTTTGGAAAACAAAACAAAATTTTTAAAATTAAATTTTAAGGGCAACACGGGCTGCCTAGGCCCCACGTGGGACTGCCCTGCCCCACGTGGGACTGCCCTGCCCCACGTGGGGGCGGGGCTGCCAGGGAACGTCCCGGGCAGCCCGAAAAATTAAAAATTGATTTTTTTTAGAATTTTAAATTTTTGAAATTTTAGTTTTTGGTCCGATCGAAAATTGTTTTGATTAGACCACGAGGCATCGGATCAAATTGTTTGAGTCCGAAATTTTTAAAATTGATTTTTGGATAAATTTGAATTTTTGGAAAATTTATAAGTTTTATCCGTTAAATTAAATTTTATAAAATTAATTATTTTGGTACAATTGATAATAAGATATGATCTTATGGAGATATAAGATAAAATTTGATTTTATCTTTTTAATTATGTTGCCATTGCATGTCATCCAATGATTTAATTATTAAATTAATTATTGGATAAGAGGATAATCGATTGCCATGACCAATTTTGTAGGTTTATGTTAGGTTGTTTACATTTGGTTTTTATTATTGTTGTTGGGTTTTATTAATGGGCTTGGTTTATAGCCCAAATTGATTTATCATTTGTAATAAAAGTGGGCCTGGTTTATGGCCCGTTCCCACCCTTAAATATGTATCCCCTACTTGTCATAGAAATTTATTGTAAATTTATTAGACTTAGTGGGAGATAAAGATTTGAAGACAATGGTGGGCCCTGTAGACAATAAAGACCGAAGAAATGTAAATTGGAAGCTCAATGTAATAGGATTGCATTGCATACTTGCATATCACCTAGGATTGGACTTAGACTCGTGATTGGCAACCACGGGTCGATAAGATCTAGGCATCGATCATCCTTTATATAATATTTGATATTATTGTTGTATGTATGTTTAGACTAAATTGCATGAATCCCGCAAGCATACAAATTTTTAAATGATGAGACAATTTTCAAAATTAAAATCCCTCATTTTAAATATGATTTAAAATTTATATAAGATTAACAAAAGGAAATTTAAATATTGTTTAAATTTTCCTACCTTCCATCAACGATCAATGTATGAGATGCTACCCGCGGGCATGGTCAGGCTCATATTATTGGGGGGGCCCGTTCGTCGGAAAGTTGTACATTTGATCGACACACGTTGTAACTTGGGTGGAACTCCCATGGGATTGGCTCATATTATTGGGGTTCCACATGGCGACCGTCCATCACAACTTAATATTGATGGGTATTCTTGACATGTCATAATAAATGGCGTCATATTATTGGGCCCTTATTGGACATGAGATAAAAACATGGGGGTTGATTTGGAAGCAATTGGGCTCTACCTTTTGAAAATTATGGTTGAATGATATTATTCGGGACTATGATTTGTGAATTGGACTCCATGTTCCCACTAAGGAAACTAGTTTCTCGTTTTCACTAGAGGGTAGTGAAATCGTTAAAATAGTGGGAGTGTGATTCATAAAATTAATCTCGCCTTATTTTATGTCTTAGTAAATTAATTAAGAAATCACTGATTATTGTCTATTTCATCTCAGTATTTCATTATGATGAATTTGAGTAATCCACATGTTTCTATTCTCAAACAAAATAAAATGACTGGCGCAAACTATACGGATTGGTTCCGTAAGTTAAGATTGTCCTGAGTTCGGAGAAGATTTTCTACGTGCTAGAAAAGGCTCCTCTGAAAACAGCCCTGACTGATGTAACTTCGGAAAGGTTGGCCGAACTAGAGAAATGGTGGGACCATGATCTCAAGGCCAAATGTTACATGCAAAGCTAGACAAGTCTAAAGAAGTTTGCCATCACTGCAAGAAACCCGGTTACTGGAAGCGCAACAGCAAAGAATATATCGAGTTGTTACGAACTGCAAAGGATATATTTTATATTGAAATAAATGTATCACTTAATACTACTTCTTGGGTATAGGATACCAGATGTGGATCTTACATTTGCAAAGAGTTACAGATGATGACAAGAAGTCGTAGGCTAGGGATGGGTAAGACCCACTTAAGGCTCGGTAATGGTTCCAGAGTTGAAGCCAAAGCTGTGGGAGACATTTGTTTAAAATTTTGTAAAACAATTTTAAGCTATTTTTGAGAGATGTTTCATTTGTGCCAGATTTCATTAAAATATTATTTCTATTTCTATGCTTGATAGAGATGATTTTTCTTGAAATTTTACGAATGAGATTTGCAATATGTACAAGAATGAATGTTTGATTGGAAATGGACAACTTGAAAATGATCTATATAACATAAAATTAAAAGACGTTCCACTTAATTATGTTGATAAACCGGCAACAACAATAAAAGGAGAAACGATATGGATAACCCTGCAAACCTTTGGCACGCTAGGTTAGGTCATATTTCCTTAAGGAGGATGAACAAGCTAGTGGGAGAGGGCATGTTTGATATGTCTGATATAAACTCTCTACCTACTTGTTAACCTTGCTTAAAAGGAAAAATGACTAAAACTCCATTTAAGGGAAAACCTGAGCGTAGTCCAAATCTGTTGGATTTGATCCATACAGATGTTTGCGGCCCATTTAGTATTGATACTAAATATGGTCACACCTACTTCATTACCTTTACTGATGATTATTCTAGGTACGGGTATTTATATTTGATGAAATATAAGTCTGAATCATTTGAAAAGTTCAAAGAATTCAAGGCTGAAGTAGAAAACAAACTAGGTAGGAGTATTAAAGCACTTCGATCAGATCGAGGTGGAGAATACTTAAGTACCGAGTTTTTGGGATATCTAAAAGAGAATGGGATTCTCTCTCAGTGGACTCCTCCTATGACACCTCAGCTAAATGGCCTTTGGAGCGTCGCAATCGAAATTTGTTGGACATGGTTCGATCTATGATGAGCTTCACTGAGCTCCTACCTTTGTTTTGGGGCTATGCACTTGAAACGGCGGTATTTTTGTTAAACAATGTCCACACTAAAGCAGTGAACAAAATTCCATATGAATTATGGAATGGCAAAGCTCCTAAGTATTCGTACTTAAGAATTTGGGGATGTCCTTCTTACGTGAAGCAGACAGTAGGAGATAAGTTGGATAGTCGATCTACCTTATGTTATTTTGTAGGGTATCCGAAGAATTCGATCGGATATTATTTCTATCATCCAACTGAAACAAAAGTGTTTGTTTCGAGGAATGTCACCTTCATGAATAAGGAGTTCTTACTTGATAAGAAAGGCAAGATGATGGAACTCGAAGAAATACGAGAAGAACCCAAGATACAAAATAACGATCCCGCACCTCTGGAACCAATAATTGACACGCCTCTTCCTAGAAGATCCGAGAGGACTTCTAGACCTCCTATTCAATATGGACTGCTTCTTGAAGGGATAAAAGTGAACCCGTCATTGGATGTGATCCAAGAAACTTCAAGGATGCAATTTTTGATGCTGATTCGAACTTATGGCTTGAAGCTATGCAGTCGGAAATAGACTCGAAGCATACAATCCAAGTTTGGTCTTTAGTAGATCCTCCCGAGGGAATTGTTCCAATAGGGTGTAAATGGATCTACAAGAGAAAACTTGTGCCTGATGGTAAGGTACTGACCTACAAGGCACGATTGGTCGCAAAAAGTTATACTCAAAGACAAGGTGTTGACTATGATGAAACTTTTTCACCAGTCGTAATGCTCAAGTCCATAAGAATCCTTATTGTCATAGCAGATTGGTATGACTATGAGATATGGCAAATGGATGTGAAGACTGCATTTCTTAATGGAAACATTAAGGAAGAGATCTATATGATGCAGCCCGAGGGATTCACATCCATGGGAAGCGAGCACAAGGTATGCAAGCTTCAGAGATCAATTTATGGTCTCAAACAGGCATCAAGAAGTTGGAACCAAAAATTTGATGAAACAATAAAGGACTTTGGTTTCATCAAGAACCCGGAGGAACCGTGCGTATAAAAGAAAGTAGTTAAGGATGCTGTGACATTCTTAGTACTTTATGTTGATGACATCGTACTCATTGGGAATGATGTAGGGATGTTGCAGTCAATAAAGATATGGTTGTCAGGTAGATTCTTGATGAAGGACTTAGGTGAGACATCCTATATTCTAGGAATACAGATCTATAGAGATAGATCTAAGAGAATGATAGGACTCACTCAAGCAACCTACATCAACACCATACTGAAAAGGTTTTCTATGGATGAGTCCAAGAGAGGACATCTACCTATGTGCCATGGAGTTTCTATATCCAAGTCCATGCCTCCCAAGACTGACGAAGAGATAGAGAAAATGACACACATACCATATGCGTCAGCCATAGGGAGTATCATGTATGGGATGATATCTACCAGACCGGATATGGCCTATGCTCTGAGTGTCACGAGCAGATATCAAGCCAACCCTGGTCAAATGCATTGGAAAGCTGTGAAGGATATTCTTAAGTACTTAAGAAGGACTAAGAATGTATTCATGGTTTATGGTGGAAGAGAATTGAAATTGGAAGGCTATACCGACTCTAGCTTCCAAAGTGACGTGGATGACACGAAATCAACCTCTGGATTTGTATTCATGCTCAATGGCGGTGCTGTCTCTTGGAAGAGTTCTAAGCAGGACACCACAGCGGATTCCACCACTGAGGCAGAATACATTGCAGCATCAGCTGCTGCTAAAGAGGCCGTTTGGATGAGGAATTTCGTCCAAGAGTTGGGCGTAATTCCTGAAGATGTTGGTCCAGTCCCGGTGTACTGCGACAACACTGGTGTCATTGCTCAGGCAAAGGAACCATGTAGTACCCCGTACCCGAAATCAGTAATTAAGTGATTAATCATAATTACTTGAATAGAGTTCGGAAGCTCCAAAAGTAGGTTCGGAAGTTCCGAACAGGATAGGAAGCTCCGATGCAGGATCGGAAGCTCCGATCATATTACGTCAGGCATGATGATTGGCTAGATCGGAAGCTCCGATCACCCCTATCCGAAGTCAACAAGTGATATTTTGACACGTGGCAGATCAGGATCTTCGGAAGCTCCGATGGCAGGATCGGACGTTCCGATCGAGGTTCGGACGTTCCGATCAAGGATCGGAAGTTCCAATCATTGTTTATAAATAGAAGGCCGAGGCTTCACTTTCATTTGCCAATTCCGAGAATCCCTCTCTATTCCAGGCATATTTGAGTAGTTCTAGTCTTCCTAGGCTTGACTCGGGAGCCGTCGAGGCGTTCGGTAGTCGTAGCGGAGTTGTGCCCATGTTCTGGAGGCATCGACATCAAAGGGCTAACGACGGACGAAGGTATAGCTTTTGCTTCCTATAAATAATTAGGAGTATACAATAGCTTAGTTAAGGCTTTTAGAGCACTTTAATGATAGTAGTATCATTTGGCAGTGTAGAGCAGACTATAGGCGTGGACCTAGAGTTGGTAGAGCTTGCACTGTTTTGAGGTACGAAAGTACTGTTCGAGATATCCTGACTGAGTATGCATGTATTATGTGACTGCATGATTTATATGCCATGATGTTATGCTGCATTCATTTGCATCTTGCTGTATCTCTTTTGAGATGTCTGTTAGTAGGGTTGTACCCTATCCTGTTAGTGGATGGACTTCCATCGATTTGGGTCCGGCGTATCCACGGTTATCTCGGTATGGGAGCCACCTCCTGAAGCGACGGCACAGCGTGCTACATACCAGGGCCCGGTCTGTCTCTGTTATCTGATCCTTGATCTCGAGTCTATAGGGAGTTCACTTTGCATGCATGTATACTCATACTCTCGTACTGAGCGTTTTATGCTCACGTCTCGTAATCTGTGTTTCTGGACACCCTATTCCAAGGGGCAGGTTTGCGATTGGACGAGGAGGGTGGATCCAGGCGGGGCTAGTCAGTGGTTGACCAGCTGGAGCTTTGTCTAGGTTTTATTTATGTTATTTTGAGGTTGATACAGCTATTCGATTTGGTCGTATATTATTTGGATAAATTACAGATTCCTTTACTTGGGATTGTATAATGTTTATGGTTTCCGTAGTTTTATTCTGATATCTATTTAATTAAGTTAATTTCATGTCTAAGTTCTATTTAGTAGGTGATTCGGGTAAGGGTCACTACATTTATGGTATCAGAGCATGCAAAAGAATTCTTGGGATTTAGTCTCATCATGAGGTATTTTTGTAGATGACAAATCGTGACGACCGGAGTTCTCATGGCAGTATTGGTGGGCGTTGGGGTGATGCCGACTAGGAGCCTCTTCGAGAACGGCGTCATCGTCATCATGACGACGAGCGTTTCAATGTGCGTCGATTCTTAGCTATGGGTCCTAAGCCCTTAGTTGGAGGTGAGTCTCCGGAGGATGCGGAGAATTGGTTAGACCGCATGGAGATGACTTTTCAGACTTTCCAATGCACCGAGGAGCAGAAGATGGAGACCCTGGTTTATCTTCTGGATGGACGTGCACGCAGGTGGTGGAGGTTTACTTCTGCACCTTTTGTGGCGGCGATAGGAGTGGCCACCTGGGCCGAGTTCCGCACAGCTTTCCAAAAGCGGTATTTTCCTCCTGCACTCCGTCAGTCGAAGGCAGGCGTGCTACTGAGTCTGCAATAGGGAGCCATGTCTATCGATGAGTATCAGCAAAGGTTCTTTGATCTGCTATCCTATTGCCCCGAGATTTCTGATAGCTCAGAGATGAAGTTTAATCTGTTCCTTCAGGGCCTTAACCCTGAGATCCATGACCGTGTGGCGGTTGGCAACGACATGTCCTACGAGGGTTTGGTAAGCCGTTGTCACCAGGCGGAGGACAGCATTCGGCGGAACAGGTCTTTTCCTCAGTCGAGGCCTACTAGTTCTTTGGGTCCCCGTGCCCAAACTTTCAAGAAGTCTGGATCTTCTTCTTCCTCTGATTCTGGAGGTGTTGTCCATTTTGGTAAGAAGGATAAGAGTGATCACTGTGGGAAGAACCATCCATCCGACAAGTGCCGTAAAGCTTCTGGAGCTTGTTTCCGTTATGGAGAGACTGGTCAGATCCGGAGAGATTGTCCACTATCTGGGGGAGGCGGTTCAGGATCTGGTTCCCAGGCCATCGTACAGCAGAGGTCTCAGGGAGAGTCTACTGGGAGTTCTCATTTGAGGCCACAAGCTTCTGGCCAGGTTTTTTCCCTGAGACATGATCAGGCAGTTGAGGAGAATGAGAAAGTCATCGCAGGTACATTTCTGCTTTATGGTATACCTGCTCTTGTACTTATTGACACTGGTGCATCTCATTCCTTCATTTCTGCACATTTTGTTAAGAGGCATAAGTTACCATGCATTGCACTAGACGTAGTGATGTCTGTTTCTACTCCGACGGGCCAATCTTCTTTGGCTAAGCGTCTAGTGATGGGTTGCCCTTTAGAGTTTGAGGGTAACATTTTGATTGCAAATCTCATGGTCCTGGCGATGGACGACTTTGATTGAATTCTGGGAATAGATATGTTGACTATTTATCGAGCTTCAGTGGACTGCTATCAGAGATTAGTACGCTTTCATCCGGAGGGGAGTGAGAGCTAGTTTTTCTACGGTGAGGGAGCGCGACCTCCGATGCCTTTGGTATCAGCTTTGAGAGCCTGTAGAGCTCTAGAGTCTGGCAGGGAAGGCTACCTTATCTATGCAGTTGATTTGTCCGCTGAGAGCATTGGGATAGAGAGCATTCCTGTTGTGGATGAATTTCCAGATGTATTTCCTGATGAGATTTCGGGTTTTTCTCTTGTTAGGGAAGTCGAGTTTGGCATAGAGTTGATGCCGGGTACTTCGCCTATTTCTAGAGCACCGTATCGTCTGGCTCCATCAGAGATGCGTGAGTTGAAGAATCAGCTACATGATCTTTTGGACAAGGGGTACATTCGTCCTAGTGTATCTCCTTGGGGAGCTCCTGTTCTTTTTGTAAAGAAGAAGGATGGGTCGATGCGGTTGTGCATTGACTATCGGCATCTGAATCGAGTCACTGTGAAGAACAAGTATCCGTTGCCTCATATTGATGACTTGTTTGATCAGCTGCAGGGCACGTCAGTGTACTCCAAGATTGACTTGAGATCTGGGTATCATCAGTTGAGAGTCCGTGATCAGGACGTAGCCAAGACTGCATTTCGTACTTGCTATGGGCATTACGAGTTCCTAGTGATGCCATTTGGTTTGACTAATGCGCCGGCTATATTCATGGATCTGATGAACCGTGTCTTCAGAGAGTATTTGGACAAGTTTGTCGTGGTCTTCATTGACGACATCTTGGTGTATTCGCGTAATATGGAAGAGCATGTTTCTCACTTGCGGTTGGTACTGCAGACTCTTCGAGATGAGCAGTTGTACGCCAAGCTGAGCAAGTGTGAGTTCTGGATGGATAGAGTGGTCTTTCTTGGCCATATCATATCCAGGGAGGGGATTTCTGTTGATCCAAGCAAGATTGAAGCGGTACTTAATTGGTCGCGTCCGACGACAGTTGCTGAGATCCGTAGTTTTCTGGGTCTAGTAGGGTATTATCGTCTCTTCATTCTGAACTTCTCTCAGTTAGCTCGACCTTTGACGCAGATTACCCGCAAGGGTGTGGATTTCGAGTGGTCCTCCGAGTGTGAGGAGAATTTCTGTGAGCTTCGACGGCGGTTGACTTCTGCGCCGGTGTTGGCATTACCGTCAGGATCTGGAGGGTATGTGGTTTACACGGATGCTTCTCTTCAGGGGTTAGGCTGTGTCCTGACTCAGAATGGGCATGTGATCGCATACGCTTCTAGACAACCGAAGCTTCACGAGGACAACTATCCAGTCCATGATTTGGAATTGGCAGCCATTGTGTTCTCTTTGAAGATCTGGCGTCATTATCTGTATGGCGAGAAATTTGAGATCTTCACCGACCATAAGAGTCTCAAGTATTTGTTCACTCAGGCGGAGTTGAACATGAGGCAGAGACGTTGGATGGACTTGCTTAAGGACTATGATTGCGAGATAAAGTACCATCCGGGAGCTGCTAATGTCACCGCTGATGCTTTGAGTCGCAAGGTGCGACTATCTGCACTTCAGACTTGTTCGATGTCTAGTGCGATCAGTGACTGTTGTACTTCAGGTTATACCTTCAAGCATAAGAAAGGTATGCAGAGTATCCAGATGTTTGCGATATTATCTGAGCCAGCTTTGTATTCGCGGATCCGAGATGCTCAGATGTCTGATTCGAAGACCCAGCATTTAGATCGTCTAGCTAACGAGGGTACCTCATCTGGATTTCATTATCAGTCAGATGGCTTTCTGTGTTTGTCTGGTAGGCTTGTGATTCCGCAGGATGAAGAGTTGCGAGAGGAGATTTTGTCTCAGGCACATCGCACTAAGTTTAGTATTCATCCTTGGAGTAACAAGATGTACAAGGATCTACGTACTCGTTTCTGGTGGAAGGGAATGAAACGCAGTGTTTATCAGTTTGTTTCGAGATGTTTGGTGTGTCAACAAGTCAAGGCAGAGCACCGACGACCTAGAGGATTGCTTCACAGTATGCCTATTCCTGAATGGAAATGAGAGTTTATCACAATGGACTTTGTGACTCATTTGCCGGTATCCCCAAGGAACTGTGATGCTATCTGGGTTGTGGTGGACCGACTCACCAAGTCAGCGCATTTCATTTCCTATAGCCGAGAGTACTCTGTGGATCACATGGCACGGATGTACATTCAGGAGATCGTTCGACTTCATGGAGTGCCTGTGAGCATTGTCAGCGATTGAGACCCCAGGTTTACTTCTAGATTCTGGGGGAGTGTTCAGCGTGCGATGGGTACTACTCTTAGTTTGAGTATTTCCTATCATCCAAAGACTGATGGTAAGTCAGAGCGCACTATCCGTACTTTGGAGGATATGCTTAGAGCGTGCGTCATGGATTTTGGTTCAGCCTGGCAGGATCATTTGTCGTTGATCGAGTTCGCGTACAACAACAGCTATCATACTAGTATTGGGATGGCACCTTTTGAGGCTTTGTACGGGCGACGTTGTCGTACTCCACTCTTCTGGGAAGAAGTGGGGGAGAGACAGGCTGAGGGACCGGAGTTTATCCAACAGGCGATAGACATTGTTGATCAAATCAAGAAACGGATTAAGACTGCACAGGATCGTCAGGCCAGCTATGCTAATATCAAGCGTAGGCCTTTGCAGTTCGATGTCGGGGAGAAAGTGTTTCTGAGAGTGTCACCTTTCCGCAAGATTCTCGGATTTGGCCTTAAGGGCAAGTTGTCTCCCAGGTTTATCGGTCCGTTTGAGATCTTGGAGAGCATTGGCGATTTGACTTATCGACTAGCTTTGCCACCGCATCTATCCAGTATTCACAATGTGTTCCACGTATCTCTGTTGCGAAGGTATGTGGCGGATGAATCTCATATTCTGCAGCGGTCTGAGGTTCAGGTGAACAAGGATTTGACCTATGTTGAGAAACCTATTCGTATCCTGGATTATAAGGATAAGGTTTTACGGAACAAAGTCATTCCTTTGGTTTTAGTTCAGTGGCAGCGCCGAGGCACTGAGGAAGCTACTTGGGAGCTTGAGGACAGGATGCGTGAAGACCATCCTGAGTTGTTTTGATTTCATTCTTAAGTTGTATTCAGTTGCAAACTCTGTAAACGTTTGATTTGAGTAAAGAATGTTTCTGATTTCTGTATTGCATTCGGTACTTAAGATCTGATTTCGAGGACGAAATATCTTAAGTGGGGGAGAATGTAGTACCCCGTACCCGAAATCAGTAATTAAGGGATTAATCATAATTACTTGAATAGAGTTCGGAAGCTCCGGAATTAGTTTCGGAAGTTCCGAACATGATCGGAAGCTCCGATGTAGGATCGAAAGCTCCGATCATATTACGTCAGGCATGACGATTGGCTAGATCGGAACCTCCGATCAGGATCGGAAGCTCCGATCACCCCTATCCGAAGTCAACAAGTGATATTTTGACACGTGGCAGATCAGGATCTTCGGAAGCTCCGATGGCAGGATCGGACGTTCCGATCAAGGTTCGGACGTTCCGATCAAGGATCGGAAGTTCCGATCATTGTCTATAAATAGAAGGCCGAGGCTTCACTTTCATTTGCCAATTCCGAGAATCCCTCTCTATTCCAGGCATATTTGAGTAGTTCTAGTCTTCCTAAGCTTGACCCGGGAGCCGTTGAGGCATTCGGTAGTCGTAGCGGAGTTGTGCCCAAGTTCTGGAGGCATCGACATCAAACGGCTAATGACGGACGAAGGTATAGCTTTTGCTTCCTATAAATAATTAGGAGTATTCAATAGCTTAGTTAAGGCTTTTAGAGCACTTTAATGATAGTAGTATCATTTGGCAGTGTAGAGCAGACTATAGGCGTGGACCTAGAGTTGGTAGAGCTTGCACTATTTTGAGGTACGAAAGTACTGTTCGAGATATCCTGACTGAGTATGCATGTATTATGTGACTGCATGATTTATATGCCATGATATTATGCTGCATTCATTTGCATCTTGCTGTATCTCTTTCGAGATGTCTGTTAGTAGGGTTGTACCCTATCCTGTTAGTGGATGGACTTCCATCGATTTGGGTCCGGCATATCCACGGTTATCTCGGTATGGGAGCCACCTCCTGAAGCGACGGCACAGCGTTCTACATACCAGGGCCCGATCTGTCTCTGTTATCTAATCCTTGACCTCGAGTCTATAGGGAGTTCACTTTGTATGCATGTATACTCATACTCTCGTACTGAGCATTTTATGCTCATGTCTCGTACTCTGTGTTTCTGGACACCCTATTCCATGGGGCAGGTTTGCGATTGGACGAGGAGGGTGGATCCAGGAGGGGCTAGTCAGTGGTTGACCAGCTGGAGCTTCGTCTAGGATTTATTTCTGTTGTTTTGAGGTTGATACAGCTATTCGATTTGGTTGTATATTATTTGGATAAATTACAAATTCCTTTACTTAGGATTGTATAATGTTTATAGTTCCCGCAGTTTTATTCTGATATCTATTTAATTAAGTTAATTGCATGCCTAAATTCTGTTTAGTAGGTGATCCAGGTAAGGGTCACTACAAACCAAGGTCTCATCAAAGATCCAAACACATACTGAGAAAATACCACATCATCGAGGAGATCATGGAAAGAGGAGACATCACTATCGAGAGAGTGGCCTCTGCAGAAAATATCGCTGATCCACTTACTAAGCCCTTGCCAGGACCATTATTTGACAAACATCGCGAAGCAATGGGACTACGTAGTATGACTAGTTGGCTTTAGGGCAAGTGGGAGATTGAAAGAGTGTGTGCCCGGTTAGCCAACTTGTGGCTAAGGGCTTTTGTGACTCTATGTGTAAACAATCTTTGTTTAATATAATTTACACTTTTATATTGGCATTTACTTTATATTTTATCATATTATTATGTTGTGACGTACTATACGATGTTTAGATAAAGACCTTGAATATACTAGAGTGCATGTAAAATGTGATAGTAGAATTGAATGACTATCATGAACACATCTTATAATCACTGTATATTCTAAACAGTTCCTAGTCAATTGAGTCGTCCGCTAATAAGGATAAGGATCGCTCGAGATTGAGACTAGCATTTGCGATGCCTAGTACCACGTTTCATTGGTATAGAACATAGAGTTGTTCGAAGCATGCAAATGGATATTCATATGATGGATGATCGAACTACCCTATTTGGACTTTCCAAGTGGTTATCATTAATTGAGTGGATAAGTCCGCGGTTTTGGTTGTACACCATTAGTCCTTACTACTTGAAACATCATGGAGACTCTATATGCTAGTTCTGTACTTTGACTCGTTTACCGACTCTATGAGGGTCATCAGGTGTCGATATTGGGTACAGTTACGACACATATAGGAGTCAATGCTTTGTTGTCAAGGATTCACCACACGCTTGCGAGTGTGGATATTCTATGAGATCTGAGAAGATATTAATGTGACAAATCTCTGGCCAGAGTACATGATGTGCTTTAGGTTACTTGGTTTCCTAGTAGCACATGCGATGTCACTATTTGATCTTCAAGATGTATTGCATAGTTATCGAATCTCGAATGACTCTCGATGTACCAATGGTTGTTGATTCGATCGGGATATATGGTTGAAGGGACCGTACTGTACGCTAACCAAAACCTACTGGTTCTTGCAGGCACTATGAGTGATACCCAGGGAATCATGGGGCGATGTTGCTAGGCGCTCTTACCATGATTCGATGGGTAAGTCGGAAATTGTTGTTCCGAGTCACAAGGAGTTGTGAGCCCACGGCTAGCTGTATCCCTGAATCATTGAGGGTTACACAAGTAATGAATTTCTAATCCCCGTTAAGATATTTGAATTTAAAGAGTTAAATTTGACGAAAGAGAAGTTGGACTTCTTAACTAAAGGAAGTGGAATTTCCTAAAATGACATAGGGATGGACATTTTTGGAAATCACTGAATTCGGATACAGAAAAATTATCTTGACTTTAAAAGGTGCAGAAATGGTTTCTGTGCACATTGGTGAAATCAGTTTATCAATCGGAGTCATAATGAATTTTATATTAATTTCTATAATAACAGGCTTGGCTTGTTGGGCTTAATTTATGACTAATGGACCCTAAGGTGTTAGTGTCCTATTAGACATATAATTAGTCCAGTACTGAAATTATATATAGGGGTTGATGGGATTTTCGAACCACACACAATCATCTACAGTTTTCAAAAATCCTAGATTAATTCTAAGGAGAATTTTCGAACTCTGTCTCCCTTTTGTGAGAGAATTCAGTCTGTGATTTTTCCGAAAATTACATTTTGAATTGACAGATCAAATCTGTAAATCTCTTCGATAAACATCTGATTGATTTCTAGTGCAATCAATCAGAGGGTTTCAGTTTTCTATTCGTGGACCTAATTCAGGAGTTGATCGAGCAAGTCATCGGTTCCTGAGATTTACAACAAGAGCAGATTTAATCTGTTGGAGTCCATAGATCAAGCCAAAGCTTGAAGAGGTAAAATATTAATTGTTATTATTATTTTACTTGTTTAATTTTAATCGTAAGGATTTAATGCCCATGATCTGGAATCATTCCAGATCAGAAAATAAATATTTTAAACTTCCACTGCTCCGGGTATCAGATTTGACTGATCTGAAAAATGTGTTCCAACAATTAGTAGTCTATTGGCACCATCTCGTGCCTTACTACTGACAACTGCCTCGTACACTGGAATCGAATATTAAGGCGAACTAAATCCAAGAATTTCTCGTCATCTATCAACCTAGATCATTCCCATCCCATGAAAAATCCTACGCTCAACCTCTTAAAACGTCAAACGGTACTTAGCGCTATCCTTATACTTATCCTACCTTATCTCGTTCATTCAGAATGAACGCCAAAGGCTCTTCAGGTCCGAAAGTTAAATCTAATCCCAAAGATCCCTACTATCTCTGGACATGCTCCTGATTATATCCCTTGTCAAGACTGTGCAACAATTCAAGACTGAGGTAGCTTATTGACCGCTTAATTCGGTATCAATTAGCAAGTGCAATAGGTCAAGTAATAGTACAGTGGACAGAGAGTCCAAGTATCGATCCCACAGGGACTGTTGTCAATTATCAAGATTTAATTATTTTACTTAATCTAGACAAAATCAATAAGAGCAATTTGATTTAAATAAAATAAGAATTTAAAATAAAAACTACTTAAGAAATAAGAATTAAAAAAACTGAAGATAAAAATAATTAAAACGAGACAACCAAGACACACGTAGGTACCAAACAAATCATGTAACATGTAGTTTATTCAGGACTCAGATTTAATCTTAAATTACGGGAATTCTCCTATCTTGTTCAAAGGTCTATTTCTAGAACAATCAAACCTATTCAAATATTCACGGATTAATCTTTCGTAATTCTAATCAAATTTGAATGCATTAAATATTTGTGAAAATTCAGTTTACACCCAAACCGCACACTAAAACCAAATTTTATTTCTAGTCGATTTTACCATGTGTTAATTATCAGAGTGATCAAAATCAATACCTCCTTTGTCGACATTGAATCGATTAATATGCAAGCAAATAGTTGATCAGGCTATTCACAAGACAAATATAAATCTGACAATCAATAAAAAAAAATCAAGTCTGAAAGATCCCAAACAAACATCCAAGTTTTTTACATGAATCTGTTCGTCTCAATCACGCCGTCTTGGTTGAAAAAAAACTACTCAATAATTTAAAACAATAGTCAAACAAAAATTAATAAAAAAAAGAAGAAAAGAATAAAAACTCTGACAGAGCGTCTTCAATCTCCACGCCCGTAGCCGCCGGCTCGTCTGGAACTCCGGAACCCCCCAAAAATATGATATATCTTCTATTTATATGGTCTGGAACCCATACCAATTAATTTCCTTCCAAAACAAGGACTTTTTGGAACAAATCTGACGCTGGAACACGCGCGTGCATGGAAGAAGTCCCGCGCGTGCGCAGAACTAAAAAACAGAATTCTGAACTAGCAACTCGCGCGCGCGAGAGAATTGAAAATCGTCGCTCGAGATCTAGCCGTCGGATCGAGCTGAAATTTGGACAGCAGCTTCAAAACATCTTGAACTTTATTCTGAACGGTGGATATCGATTTGGATCTCTTTAAAATTAAATTTGATTTTTTGAACAAAGCTGCTCCGTAATTCTCTCTTCAACAATTCATTTTCCTACAAAATTAACTCGAGGAGTGAAATACACACACATGCACTAAAACACATAAAAACACATAAAAACAATATGAATGCACACAAAATATACAAAAACCTATCACGAAATAATGCACACAAAATGCACTTATCACAATAAGCCCTCTTGTAACAACCATCAACGATTCACGGGCATCTACCATGCTTCCCTCCCGCCTCAAATAGTCCTGTACAGCTCTTCGCACTTGATATAATCCACTATTGATGAAGTCCATCATCATAAAGAAATTTCCATCCAAGGCTGGTTACAACCCAACAACCTAGGTAAATTTTATCACGAAAAATCCCAATCGTAACTCTAATGACAGCCCCTAGTCATCGCTGGTAGAAATCCGTCTACCTACTAGATCCACTAGTCTAGTAATATCTCATAGGTCAAAACCTATCCTCTCAAAGTACACATTTGTCAAGGAAATCCCTCCAAGACTGGTTCTCACAATAGAACACTCAAAATAATATCTCTGACACACCAGACGATATCTAACCATTGATATCAAACCTGATATCTAATCCAAGGTCATACCTCGTTATGAATGTTGCCAAATCCCTAGACTAAGTAGCCTCCCACCGCCGATCCTGAAGCATGAAGGCTTCCAGTAAACCTCTGAAGTACAAAGACTCCCAAAGTAACACTGGCATAGGGTCGCGCCCCATCACATCTAGTCATGGTCATAGTTCACAACTCTCTGCATATACTGGACCTGGTTCATGATTGAATCCCATCATCACGAAGTCTCAACATACAAAGGTCAAACAGACCATTGTTCTAAGAAAACAACCTAGAACAAATCCCAATGTTCCAAACCAAACAATATTCCCATGCCTCCAGATGAATCACCTCATTACTGGCACTAACTTAGTCCACTGACTATCTAGGTCAATCCTAGGAAAAAGCCTAGACTAACCACAAGTAAAATGGTTACGATTGGATCATTCAAAAACCCATGAGCTACGATAGTTGAACAAAAATCAACTAAAATCATGCCAAACTTAGCAAAATATTGCAATCATACACAAATTGATGGATAAATAATACACGTAACATTACTCCATGTTATGTAGAATTTTCTTTATTACAATCTCATGTAATACATACAGTATTCAAAATACAATGAAAAAAATGTACAACCATTAACTTGAAATGATACAATCAAAGTATGATGATTCATTACAACTGAAATATTGTTTACAACTACAATGATACAGTATTTAAAATCATCATACTAGTATTCGTTTCTTGAGCATGAAGCTTCTCATCGACACACGCATCAATTTAAGCGTACTCCTGCCCAAATCTCTCGATATCTTGTCCTGCCAAGACTTTCGTAGAAATAACTCGAGCTCGCTAACCAGCTATGCACTGCATCAGTGCCTGCCAGTCAACCTCTTCCATCGCTCCTATCCGCACTTGTTAAATCCCATAAGCCAAATCTTTAGAAATCCTGCCGATGATGATAGTCTTCGGGAAACCTAAACGCTTCATCATCGTCTCTTTAAAAGGTCTCATCAATCCTACAAGGATAACCCAAAAAGTCTCTTTACTATCTCCCAAGTCTCTTTGCATGCTTCTCTAATACCAATAAATGTAGCGACTCAACCCGGATCCATTACCTAATCATAGTTAGAGCATAATTAAGCATGCATTTAAAATAATTCGCTGCGGAATACTTAAATAAAAACTGACCGGCATAATACAACTTGTTAAATAAACCAATATACAACACAATCGAATTACAAATAATCCTAAGGGTGGAAACATACAGCTAATCCTGTTGTCTTCAAAGGTCACTGGCCTCTCCAAGCTCTTGGTGCTCAATCCTACACCTACACCTGCCCCGTCGAATTGGGTGTCTAGATACATAAAAAATATTGGACGTGAGCGACTACGCTCAATATGAAAGTACGGATAAATGTACAAACCTGATGCATGCAATGAATATGCCAAGGTATCCATATCTATGATAACTGTATACAAATGCTCAGAATAGCGCCTAGGACATGAGTGGTACAACCTGGGAATCAAACCCTAAGTACATTGCTCATTACTACCGGACGTGGACCGTATCCCTTAGATGCCAGTGTCGGCTAACCCATCGTTTGCGGGGCGCTCGACATAAAATGTACGAAAAGGGTTGAGCGGCCCTACATAGCTCATCTCATAAGACGTACAGGCACAATATGATATGCACATGCCACATAATAATCCTTGAAAAATATGACACATAAATGCAACACATAATCATGCATATCTGCTGGCCATCTCAGTCAGTACTTACGTACCTCGATAAAGGCAGTTCCTAGCAGTCCCACACTAGGTTCCAAGCCTATCATCAGCTCTATAATGCAAATACTCATGCATCATTATTTAAGCTCTAAAATCCTTAACTAAGCTATTGCATACTCCCAAATAATTTAAGGAGACCATAGCTATACCTGCGTCTGTCGTCAGCCCGCTGATGGCGAATACCCAACAACTTGGGCATCTAATGATGCACCTCCGCAGCTACGAGCACAGCTCCACCACTTGGACACCGCTCCAATATAAAACAAGAGTACCTAAAGCCCTAAAATAGAGTCACTCGGGCGAAGGAGAGGAAATTGGTGAGATTTTGAAATGAGCTCCTTGGTTTCCTTTTATAAACGAGGGTTCGGACCGTCCGAACCCGCCTTCGGACCGTCCGATCCTTGCATGCGTGACAATTGTTTCTTGATAGAACTTTGAACCGTCCGGTTGGGACTTCGGATCATCCAATCCCAATATTACGTCATCCATGACGTCACTCCTTCGGACACCTGGCCGGACCACTGTTCGGACCGTCCGATCCGAGACTTTGGATCGTTCGAACTCTAGTCTTGGCCAATCAAATAATTTCTTTATCTTATCTTATCTGAGGGAGATCGGACCATCCGATCCCTCTTCGGATCATCCGAACTTCATTTTTTCGAACATCTTCACGACCTCCGAACTTGGACACTTCGGACCTTTCGATCCCAGGTTCGGAGCCTCCGATCCCTCCTAAGACTCAGAACCTTCCCGGCTATTTTCGATTGTTCTGGATCCATTTCTGGACTCCATTAATCCATTTGGAAATCCATTAACCATTTTTTTTACTTAATCTAAACATGATCATTTGATTAATTACTCATTAATCATTAATTTTGGATACGAGTCACTACATAATGTGTTCAAGTTAGTTAATGTTTTCATGTTTGGAATTTAATTCTGGACTGAAGGAACGAGACTAGCCTTCCAATAAGTTAAGAAAATATTTTATGTTTAAATTAAATTTTAAAGTCGATGTAGTCTTATTTTATTAGTTGGGTGCAGTAAATTTTAAAAGTTAGTGTTTGAGACTAACGGGCTGACTTTCAAGCCAATTGGTCACAAACTAATCAGGCGTAAAAAGTTTTCTTTCATTCTTCCACCCCTAGACGCCACCTTCTCTCTATTTCTCTCTTCACGTTCAAAACTACACTCAAATTTAGGCTAAGATTCTTATTCGTTCGAGGCTAGATCGCTCTCAAAGTTGCGGGTTAAATCCTAATGTCAACGATCAGACAAGTTTTTAATGTTTTGAAACCACCATTCAAGAGTGTAGGTATTTTTGCTATAAACCCCAAGTGTATATGTCATTTCTGTGCATGATTTATGAGGATTTTTAATAGTATGATTTTGAATCGAGAAGTGTGAATCGTTCTTGATGTCTTTAGTGAAATTTTATTGAGATTTATAGATTTAGATGTGAAGATTCAGAATTTTTGGTGTGTGTATGGTGTATATGGAGGTTTTGAATTAAACTTTTGAAAATATGGATTGTAACGCCCCAAAATTATCTTAATGGACTTTATTTGAGATAATCAGAGATATTAGAAGTCGAGGGCGGATTTGATTTTGATCAGGGACTAGAATGCAATTTTCAGAATTTTCAGGGACTAAAATGCAATTATTGGATTTATTAGATATTTATAAGTGTTGTTGACTTTCTAATCACTCCATCTTCATCCCCTTCAACGTGATCCTCCATGGAAACCGCCCCTTTGTGATTTCAAGCTTTGGGATTTCCATTTTAGCTCGATCCGTCCGTTGGAATTTATTTCAGAAGGCAGATTAGCGATCACGACTGCGAGAGCTTCATTCTATAGTAAGTTTTTCTTCGATCAACTAGACTTCTATTTTCGGATGTTGTTAGAATCGATTGAGTTTGGAGTATGTTGATCTTGGCAGAGTTCTGATCGTTTATTCTCTGTTGGTTTTGAAATAGAGCGTCGTTCAGAATTGTTTTGATTTTTGGAAGATTATTTCGAAATTGGAGATTTTAGATTTGAAGGATTTGAATTGTTTTGATGATATTGAGATGATTATGAGTTTATTGAATTGATATCTTGCTGTCTGTATTTCCGGTTTGATCAGTTTATAGCCGTTATGCCGTCAGTTTGAGTTTTGGACTTCGTTCAATAATTTGATCGTATCGAGTTTGATTGAGCTTTTGGATGTTGATATTGATCCTTATGACTTCTTCTGTTAGATTGAAGTGAAGTCAACAGAGTTGCGAGATAGTAGCTTTGGTCAGTTTGGAAGATTGAAGTCGGTACAATATCGAATTTCTTATTTTATCAATCGAAGAAGTGTGATTGTGTTTTGAATGAATTTGATTGGATATTGATTATTATACTTATTATTGATTTCAGATTGAAGTACCTTCGAAGCGAATAAGGTAAAAGATGACTTCGACTTGAATGGAACGATTAACTCGAATTAGACTTTATTCGAGTGTTCCGAAGAAATCACATACTTGCTTGATTGAATATTTATTTGAATGCATGAGATTATATCTGCATTTATATTGACGAAATCATGTTTGAATGATTATTTGAATTGATGAATGAAAGCATGATTGAATGCTTATATGAACTGATGATTGGAATGATATTAGAATGCATGAGATGACATATGCATTCATATTGAGCCTCGATTCATTTCAATTTGATTAGACGATCTAGAGATTGTAGTTGAGTGACTTGGTTGGAGATTTTATACCTTGTCAATTAAACTCTCTATAATGATCTGGAGTCTAGAGGATTAAAATATGTTTCGTCCACCTCGAGGGGAGTTCGGTGTGATTGTTGGATATTTTAACCTCGGGATCCCAAACCGAAAAAAGAAAGAAAGAAGAATTCCTAGTGATTATCTGAGTCTGATAATCCAGAAGTTTTAAAGACATGCATATCATTTTAATTTAGTACTTGGATGAATTACTTGATTTATATTGATGCGATAGATATTTGGAAATTGATACATGTCATGTCTTGATGTGTTTTAATTGATATGCATGATAGTCTATTTTACTGGGAATTGTATTCTCACCGGATTATCCTGCTGTTGTCTTTGTTTGTATGTGTACTTGGCAACAGGTGGGGCAGGACCGAGTCAGAGGCAGCATGACTAGGTGGTTGAGATGATAGAAGTGAGGCTTTGATGTTTAGGAGTCGTTTACGTTTTCAAACTCCTTTTTTTAGTTGTATAAGTTCAAACTAGATTGAAGCATGCTTGATATATTGAAGATTGTATGAACTTAGAATTGAATACTTGTATATCATGTGGAATGGAATTTATCTTGTTGTCGAAGTGATTGAGTTGAGATTAGATTGAAAGAAAGAAAGAAAAGAACCACTTTTTTTTTTCTAGTGCAGAGTGCCTCGCTCGATCGGTGAAATTATACCGATCGAGCGAGCACCCCTGTTTTGAGGCAGAAAGTTTAGCATGTTACTTCCGCTCGATCGGTAAGTTTTGACCGATCGAGCGGCGGGTTTTGTAAGTCTCGGCAGAGGCTTGGTTAAGATGGCCCGCTCGATCGGTAAAGTTCTACCGATCGAGCGGAGCACTGTTCTTTTTTTTAAAAAAAAAAAATTACTTTTAATCTTGGATCTTGAATGCCCTTTTGTTCTTTAATTTCGAGATTAGTTGTTTAGAATCGAGGTCTCACATTAAGTGGTATCAGAGCGATAAGATTCTTGGACTGAACTAGAGTGAGCGGGTAGATCGAGTCCGCTTGAATTGGCTTCTCGCATGTGTTTGAGTTATTTAATTGATTTATTAAATACAATACGAACATGCTTTATGATTGAGAATTATTTGAATTACTTGGATATGTGATTTAAATTTTAAAGCATGAATTATTTGAGATACGAACTATTTCGAGTTACTGGTTGTATTGAATACTCTAGCGATAGTATGAGTATGTCGAGCTGAGGTTGTTGGACACCGGATAGATGTATTTGAGATGTTGTGTTCTAATCCTCTTGAATCAGATTTTCTACTCGGCAAGTTTTGAACAGGATGCAACTAGTAGCGAACTCGATTGTACAAAATTGTTCTGTGACTGAACTGATGGATGTCACTCCGAAATAATGGAAGCATTGTTGATGAGATTTCAGTCTTTTAGCCTTCAACTTTAAGGAGTTCTGAGAATGAGTTTGGGTGTGATAGCTGACTAGAAGAGATCGATCAGTTGTTTGATTCTTTTAAACTACACTGATGAACAACGGATTCAGTTAATTGGTTACCAACTGCAAGGTATTGCGAAAATGGTGGATATCGAAGAAGAAAGCCTTAGAGAAACAAGTTTTGATCGTTTCGTAGAGTTTGTTTAAATCCAAATTCCTGCGAAAGACTGTGGTACTTACTCGAGGATTCACAGACTCTAACTGCTCTTGACGATGATGAAGCAGGTTACTGTTCAATTTTAGTCTTTCGACTCTTTCGCTGTTAGATATTGATGCAACTTTTCTTCTTGTGGAGAAGTTAGATTGATGCTTCCTCTACTATAGACTATCTGAATTAGTTGCGGTGAATTTAGTTCAAAATTTTGAATTTTGTTTCGATGAGAGTTGATTGTACTGAACAGTTCTATATTCCGGTTATCAGTTTTTGATTTTATTATCGATGTAGTGCATTAACCGAGTATAGAGCAACCGAGTTTGATTTCAGATTGTTGCCAGATTCGGATCCGAGATGATAGACGAGTGGATTTCCTCCGGTAAGAATTCCTGAATTAAGAATTTCTTTCTTATTGTTTGTTGATTACCGTTGGTTACAGAAAGGTGCGAAGGAATGTTTGATGTATGTAGATGGTGTCTTCAATCAGCCCGTGTTGGTTGTTTTAATAGAGATGTTAAGTTTGCTGATGTTGTTCTAGTTGAGATTCCAGATTTGCCTCCGAGTCGAGAGGATGAGTTCAGCATTGATTTTTAGATTAGACACGTCGACAGATAATCTGTAGGGAAGAAGTTTCAGAGATTTAATTCGGAATGAGGTACGACCAATTTGAATTATAATCGTACAGATTGAGTTGGAATTGCATCTGCAATGTTTATGAGTCCTTTGAACCGAATCTTCCAGTGGTTTGTAGATGAGTTCTTGAGTATTCTTATCGATGAATCTTTTATCCTTCGAAGATCCGTATTGATCTTTCAGATTCTTTAAGAAAATGTTCGCAGATTTGCATGTTGATCATTTATGCTATTCTTTTGACGTCTGAATCTTGTGAGACCGAGTGGTATTTTCCTCGATATTTTTTCTGGGAAGATGGAATTTATTGAATAACTCAAGACTAGAGCTGTTATGAATTGAGTTGGATTGACGTCCTTATCTGAAATTGAAGATTCTTGGATTTATCGAGTTCTATCGCGAATCCTTTGAGGAATTTTATTGTTGATTAGACAAATACTCATCAGATTATGCTCTTCTATCCAGTTGTATCTTTGATGACCTTTTGAGTGCTGTGCACTTCTTCTTATTGAGTATTGAGACTTATTCTTGTTCAGAAGTAATATGTATTATCTTGAGCATCGAAGAATTTGAAGACGCTCGAGACGCAATGTTAGTTCCGATTTGAATCTCACAGAGATCTTATTGCTTGGAAGATTTCAATAATCTGTTCTGATCTAGGAAGATAGAAGTTTTGATTGTCGCAGTCCGAACTGATTTTGTTTTGGGAGAGAGAGTTTTAGAGAATGATTTATCTGACTGCGAATTTTTATTGTTATTTGGAGAACTGATGGTAACCGCTAAGATCTTAAGTTGTATGATCTGATCTTATTTTATCTACTTCAGTTGTTCTCTTTGTTAGATGATTGCTGCACTTCTGATAGATTCTGGAACATATGGAATGTTATCTTGACTCCTTCATTCGACTTCGAATCAGAGTTGATTGAGAAGATTGAGAACGTTTTGGAATCTGATCTGACCTTTTAGAATCCGATGAAGATAGAGCAGATCTGAGTATAATCTGAGTTTCAGGTTTTTATTGATGCCTTATTAGCGAATAACTTTTGTTGTGCCAGATGTTTCGGTTTGAGAAAGAGTATTAAGAGATTTGCACTTTGAAGTTTATTCAGAGTTCTTCCAGATGATCGGAAGATGTTTGATGAATTGGGGAATCAGATCGAATAGAGGATGATGAAGCATGAACTTCAAAGTAAGGCTTCTGATGTTTTGAACTGTCAGCAGTCAGAGAGAGAGCGATCCGATTTTCTATTGTTCAGTCTATTCAGATTCAGAAGGGAATTGAGATCGCATTTTGTTGATTTTCGTAGCAAGGCTGCTTTGTTGAGTCTGAGATGAGATGTCACCTGAGTATCGTTGATCGAGTTATGGAATACTCTGTTAAGAATTCTCGATTCTAAGAATTATTTTTTTATTCTGTAGAATGACTATTGTTACAGAATAGTATGAACAAACTCTCGAAGCTTTACAGTTGATGTTTTGAATTGTAACCTAAACTGGTTGATGTGCCAGTGGTTATTGAACGAATGAAGTTGTTTGGAAGGAACTTCTAGATTGGTCCCGATTGTCAAAATGAGTTCGAAACTGTATTTTTGAAGAATTTTCTGTTGACCGAATCTCTCAGAAGTATGAGTTGAAATTAGGTGTTCTTATTGATGAATTCTTGTTTTCTAGATGTGAGAATTTTACTGATCGTTCAGAGCCTTCTACAATCTTTTCAGAATTGTATGCCGATCAGTTGTAGACTAATCTCGACGTTTGAATTTCTGATCGAACCGAAGGAATTCTTTGATCTTTTTATCTGATGATGGAATTTCTGATTATCCGCTCTTCTGTATTCTAAGTTTCAGTACTGACGATCTTGCAGTACTTGGTTTCTTCTTATTGAGATTTTTGATTTGAATCTATTTAACAGAAGGAGTGAATGCAGCAACTGATGTTTCGAACCAAAGAATTTATTCTTGTTAGAACCTAATGGGGGGGGATTTAGGTTCTATTGGCAACTTTAGCAATTTAAAGCGATTATGCAAGTACGCAAGCGGAAGACTTAAGCAATCAAATAATAAGTGCGGTAAATAAATGCGTAATGTAAATAAAGCAGTAAAAGGGATAAGAGATGTTTATGGAAGTTCGACGATAAATCGTCTACGTCTCCCCTTCTTGGTTAAGTCGATTAACCAAGGATCCACTAGCACTTCGAATGTCTTGGCCTTGATGGCTCCAAGGATAGCCTTACAACTTGACACGATCACCGCGCCGATATAACTCAACACTCTTGGCCTTAAGGGCTCCAAGGATAGCCTCAACACAACATTTGGCTTCACACTCAAGTGCTTACAACTATAGCACAACACAATTGGCTTCACACTCAAGTGTTTACAACAATAGCACAACCAACTCACAAACTATTTTTACAAACACTCTCAAATATATCACACAAACACTTTGATAGTGAGAAATTGCTTGCAAAGGAGAGAAGAGATGAGTTGGGATGTCTCCAAATGAACTTGGATGGTCTCTATTTATAGTTGGAAAAGTTTTGAATCTGATTTGAGTGCTTGGAGCGTGTGGTAAGAAGTCAAGGAGTGACAAAAATTGTTCGGCGCCGCTGCCTACATTTTCCCAGCACTGAGCGGATTTTGTGGAAAAATCATATCTTCCAATCTAACCGTTGGATTGATTTGAAATTTGAACTGAAGCTTTAAAAATCTGGATCTTCAATCTGAACGGTGGAGATTTGATTCTAACGAGTCAAATATTTCCAGTAATTTTCGGAAGTCACTTCATCATGTATTCGAACTTGTTCTGTGCAACAAATTTGAAAAATTCATATATCCATATCCATCCGTTGGATTGATCGGAAATTTGGACAGAGGTTGTAAAACATCCTGAATTTGAATCTGATCGGTGGAGATGTGATTTAGATGTATCAAACAATCCCAGTTAATTTCTGAAGTTGAATCTTCATAATTTGCTTCATGTTCTGCAGAAATAAGTACTATGCAATCTTTGTAGAAAAATCATAACTTCATATCTAGCCGTTGGATTGATATGAAATTTTGATATAAGTTTGAAAACATCCTGATATTGATTTTGATCGGTGGAGATTTCATTTGGATTTCTCAAGCACGTCCAGTAATTTTCAGAAGTTGATTCTTCATTCTTCACTACAAGTTCTGCAGAAATAGGTACTGCACAATTTTTGTGGAAAAATCATAACTCCATATCTAGCCGTTGGATTGCTCTCAAATTTGGAAAACACATGTAAAACTTCTTCATCACGATTATGAACGGTGGAGATCGGATTTAAATGCCTAGAAAATTCCCAATAATTTTCGGAAGTTGCTTCTCCATACTTTGGCTTCTTCTTCTCTTTTTTTTCATATCTCTTAACAATGCTCCATCCATTCAATGAGCAATAAAAGACTTTATAAATACATGTATAGCTTCAAAATAACTTTCAACAATTTATTTGTCAATAAATTCTAATCTGCAAAATCTCACTTTAAATAGTTAGTAACAATTAACCGAGTTTTGTAATCATCAAAACATAATATTATGAGACTTGTTAATGCATTAAAAACATTAATCTCATAACACGAGATTTGTATGCGTTTAAGGCGTAACAATCTCCCCCTTTTTGATGATCACAAAACTTGGTTAAATAGGAGAAATAACGTACAATATTAAATAAATAATTTAAATTTGCACAATATAATTGCATGAATAAAACTCCCCCTAAATTAAACAATTAGTGAAGAAGAGTTTGTTTATCAAATAACCGATTTTATTCTTCATGCATTTAACCATACTAACTCTCCCCTTTAGTTAAAGTATTTAACCAAACTAATTCTCCCCCCTTTTTGTGATAATCAAAAAGACTGGAAAAGTATGAAAAAACATGAGAATTGAAATATGATTTCTAAAATGCAACACATAAATTTCACATAAATAACAAAATATGAGCGTATAATATTGATTAAATACAATTAATTTGTATTATCCAAAATTAAGTTGCTCGAATTTTATATTAAACTCCCCCTTAATATGTCATTATCTTTAGAATATGTAAACAAGTGATTACAACTCAATCATGCCAAGTTCACCACGCAAACGAATAAAAGTATTTTCATCTAGTGGTTTTGTAAAAATATCGGCAATTTGATTTGTCGTGTCAACATATTGAAGTTCAACTACATTTCGTTCGATGTGGTCACGAATAAAATGATGACGAATGTCAATATGTTTGGTGCGCGAATGTTGAATCGGATTCTTTGTTAGACATATGGCGCTAGTGTTGTCACAGAAAATAGGGATTCTTGAAAAAGAGACGTCATAGTCGAGCAATTGATGCTTCATCCAAAGAATTTGCGCACAACAACTACCAGCAGCCATATATTCGGCTTCGATCGTTGACAACGCAACACAATTTTGTTTCTTTGAAAACCAAGAAACTAAACAGTTTCCTAAAAAGAAACAAGTTCCACTAGTGCTTTTTCGGTCCACCTTATATCCACCAAATTCGGCATCACAGTAAGCTTTTAAATCAAAGAAAGAATTTTTCGAATACCACAAGCCGAGATTTGGAGTATTTGAAAGATATTTGAAAATGCATTTTAAGGCGAACAAATGTGATTCCTTTGGACATGATTGAAATCGTGCACACAAGCAAACACTAAACATAATGTCTGGTCTACTAGCAGTAGCATATAATAAGGAGCCAATCATACTACGAAAGGAAGATTGATCTACAGATTTACCATTTTCATCCTTGTCGAGTCTGATTGCTGTGCTCATCGGTGTGGATGATGATTTTGTGTTCTCCATTCCAAACTTCTTTAGAATCTCCTTGATGTATTTGCTTTGGTTCACAAAGAACCCATCCTTGCACTGTTTGATTTGCAATCCGAGGAAATAGTTAAGTTTCCCCATCATGCTCATCTCAAAGTGTTCCTGCATAAGCTTGGAGAAATCTTGACAAAGAGTTTCGTCAGTAGAACCAAAAATTATATCATCAACATAAATTTGCACAATCAAAAGATCATTTTTGACATTCTTGGTAAATAAGGTAATGTCGATCTTTCCTCTTAAAAAACCATTTGAAAGCAAGAAAGTAGACAGTTTATCATACCAAGCTCGAGGAGCTTGTTTCAAACCATACAATGCTTTGTTTAGTCTAAACACATGATCAGGCAAAGAAAGATCAACAAAGCCATCATGTTGCTCAATATAAACCTCTTCTTTCAATTCACCATTAAGAAAGACACTTTTGACATCCATTTGAAATAACTTAAAATTTCTAGAGCAAGCAAAAGCAAGTAGCATGCGAATGGATTCTAGTCTAGCAACAGGCGCATAAGTTTCATCATAATCTATGCCTTCTTCTTGACTATATCCTTTAGCAACAAGCGTAGCTTTATTTCTAGTGATAGTGCCATGCTCATCAAGTTTATTCCTAAACACCCATTTAGTACCAATGATAGATCTATCATGCGGCCTAGGAACAAGAATCCAAACATCATTGCGTTTAAACTCATTCAACTCATCTTGCATAGCAATAATCCAAGAATCATCTAATAAAGCATCATCAATACACTTAGGTTCAACATGCGAAACAAAAGCAAGATGATTGCAAATATTATTAAGAGAAGAACGAGTGGCTACTCCCTTCGAAGGACTTCCGATGATAAGATCCATTGGGTGATCTTTGTGAAGCGTCCAATCCTTCGAAAGTGGTGTTTCCTCAACGGAAACATCTATATCATTTAGGCTTGAGGAAGCCAACTCTTCTTCGAGTAATTCTACATCATCAGTGTTAGTTGCGAACAATAGTAGACATAGATTCATCAAAAATAACATGCATAGATTCTTCAACAAGCAAAGTGCGTTTATTAAAAACTCTAAAGGCCTTACTTGAGGTAGAATATCCGAGAAAGATACCTTTGTCGGATTTGGCATCAAATTTGCCAAGGTTGTCCTTACCATTGTTATGTATGTAGCATTTGGAACCGAAAGCTCGAAAGTAAGAAATGTTAGGCTTTCTCCCTCTCCATAATTCATATGGAGTTTTCTTGAGAATTGGCCTTATTGATACGCGATTGATAATGTAACAGGCAGTGTTCATTGCTTCAGCCCAAAAATATTTTGGTAGAGAATGCTCACATATCATGGTCCTCGCTCTCCACAAGTGTCCTATTTTTCCTCTCAACGACCCCGTTTTGTTGAGGAGTCCTAGGACAAGAAAAATTATGACCGATGCCTTTCTCTTCACAAAAGTTTGAAAAACTCTCATTTTGAAATTCAGTTCCGTGGTCACTATGGATCTGCTTTATTGAAAAATTTTTCTCATTCTCAACTCGTTTGACAAAAGTTTTAAAATAATCAAAGACATCATTTTTGTGGGCTAAAAACAATGTCCACGTGTAACGTGAAAAATCATCCACAATGACAAATGCATAAAGCTTTCCTCTTAGGCTAGAGTTCCTCGATGGACCACATAGATCTAGGTGAAGAAGTTCAAGGGGCATAGAAGTAGATATAAAATTTTTGCTTTTAAAAGATTCCCTTGTATGTTTGCCAAGTTGACACGCATCACAAACAGAATCAAGTTTCAAATCAAGTTTTGGCATACCAACGACTAAGTTAAGTTTTAAAAGTTTTTCGATTGTACTAGGACCAACATGACCCAATCGTCTATGCCAAAGAATGTTGTCATCAACATTCAACGATACAAGGCTTTTGATTTTTGAAAAAGATAAATTATTTAAAGAAACCTTGTAAACATTTTCACTTCTATATCCTTTGAAATTTATGAATTTGTCAGTCGTGAGTGATATAGTGCAGTGTTGGGGAGTGAATTTGACTTCATAACCTCTATCGCACAATTGACTTATGCTTAGTAGATTATGCTTAAGCCCTTTCACTAGGAGTACATCATCAATCAAGCAAGAATTAGATATACCTATTGAGCCGATGCCTTCAATGACTCCTTTGCTGTTGTCTCCAAAGGTGACTGTTCCCTTCTCCTTAGGTTTGACTGATTGGAGTAGATCCTTGTTCCCCGTCATATGTCTAGAACATCCACTGTCTAGATACCATATTCTAGGGAGAACAGTTTTCCTAGTTCCCTGAAAAGAATTGTTTTGGTACCCTTTAGTTCTTTTGGGTCCACAATGTTAGAAAAAAGATATACAAAATAGACTTCTAAGAGTTCAGTCTCTCATAGCAACATCATCGCCACTTTCTAAGAGTGCTCCCAGTAGTAGGTAGGGCATATGGCCACTTTAAAAACCTATTTCCTTGGACAGAGCAAACGTTCAACAGGGAGACCAGCCGCAAGTCAAGGCATTTTTAAGCCGGTCTATATTGAACTCCCTTAGATTGTGATCTCATAATGCCGACTAATGAGTTGTTAAGTACTCTTAGGCCTCCATTTCATATAGCTCTTTTGAACATATTGATATTTCAATTATCTGCATTTATGTCTAACATGACCAGATTTGCAACAATAAAAACAAGCAGGGGGTGATCTCATCTTAGCCTTAGCTATTAGACTAGCAAAGTCTATAGACTTCTTACCATAGCCTATTCCTCCCTTATCAAAGCTACATTTCTGCATGCTAAGTAGGTTGTTCAATTTATTGTTACTCACATTGAATTTATCGAATGATTTTTCTAAGTGATCTAGGTCATCCTTAAGTCTAAGATTATCATGCTCCTTAGTTTCTAATTCATTTTTAAGATTTCTATTCTCTTTTCTAAGAACCTTAGCCATATCAAACATATCTTTATAAGCATGTAAGAGTTCATCGTAAGTAGGTACCTCGTCATCGTCGTCAGAGACGATGTCATCACTCTTAGCCATGAAGCAGAGGTTTGCTTCCTCGTCGTCGTCGTCGCTATCACTCCAGGTAGCTAGTAGGGCTTTCTTCTTTCCTTTGTCCACTTTCTTCTTGAGTGGGCATTCATTGGCGTAGTGACCTTGATGTTGACAGTTGTAGCAGGTCACTTCTCTCTCAGGTTTCTTGTCTTTCTTGAATTTGTTTCCTCGCATGAATTTCTTGAATTTTCTTGCGAGGAGAGCCATGTCATCATCGTCATCTTCTTCGACTTGTGTAGTCAAAGCTATCCCTTTGTGCTTGACATCTTCTTTCTTTGATTCTTTTCTCGTGGACATTTCTAACTCATGGGTTTTTAGGGTCCCATGTAGTTGATTAAGATCATAGGCGGCAGTGTCCCCTTTGTTGGATTCGATGATGGCGGTTCTCTTTGCATCCCATTCTTTTGGTAGGGCACGAAGAGCTCTCCTCCAAACTTGCTTGGTAGGATATTGTTCTCCCAATTGTGCTAACTCATTGATGATTTGAGTAAGCCTTCGGAACATGGTGTCAACATCTTCATTGGATTCCATCTCAAATGTTTCGTATTTGAGTTGGAGTAAGTCGATCTTTGTCTCTTTCACTTGGTTGGTGCCTTCGTGACATATCTCTAGCTTGTCCCATATCTCTTTAGCGGATGAGCACATCGATATCCGTTGTACTCGTTCATATCTAAGGAACAATGCAAGATATTCATAGCTTTAGCATTTTGCGAAATTAATTTCATGTCCTCTTTTGAAAAGTCATCCATTCCCTTAGGAATTTCAACCCCATCAACTATTTTCATAGGTGTATAGGGACCTTTCACCGTCACTTTCCATAGGTCATAGTCTACGGATTGGATATATAGGGACATACGATTTTTCCAATACCCGTAGTTTATGCCATTAAAAAGTGGAGGACGATTAGTAGATTGCCCTTGAGCATAATCACTCGCTAGGTTTGCCATAAAAAGGATTTGAAAAGTATTTTCAAATGGCTCTGATACCACTTGTTAGAACCTAATGGGGGGGGGGGATTTAGGTTCTATTGGCAACTTTAGCAATTTAAAGCGATTATGCAAGTACGCAAGCGGAAGACTTAAGCAATCAAATAATAAGTGCGGTAAATAAATGCGTAATGTAAATAAAGCAGTAAAAGGGATAAGAGATGTTTATGGAAGTTCGACGATAAATCGTCTACGTCTCCCCTTCTTGGTTAAGTCGATTAACCAAGGATCCACTAGCACTTCGAATGTCTTGGCCTTGATGGCTCCAAGGATAGCCTTACAACTTGACACGATCACCGCGCCGATATAACTCAACACTCTTGGCCTTAAGGGCTCCAAGGATAGCCTCAACACAACACTTGGCTTCACACTCAAGTGCTTACAATGATAGCACAACACACTTGGCTTCACACTCAAGTGTTTACAACAATAGCACAACCAACTCACAAACTATTTTTACAAACACTCTCAAATATATCACACAAACACTTTGATAGTGAGAAATTGCTTGCAAAGGAGAGAAGAGATGAGTTGGGATGTCTCCAAATGAACTTGGATGGTCTCTATTTATAGTTGGAAAAGTTTTGAATCTGATTTGAGTGCTTGGAGCGTGTGGTAAGAAGTCAAGGAGTGACAAAAAGTGTTCGGCGCCGCTGCCTACATTTTCCCAGCACTGAGCGGATTTTGTGGAAAAATCATATCTTCCAATCTAACCGTTGGATTGATCTGAAATTTGAACTAAAGCTTTAAAAATCTGGATCTTCAATCTGAACGGTGGAGATTTGGTTCTAACGAGTCAAACATTTCCAGTAATTTTCGGAAGTCACTTCATCAAGTTTTCGAACTTGTTCTGTGCAACAAATTTGAAAAATTCATATCTCCATATCCACCTGTTGGATTGATCGGAAATTTGGACAGAGGTTGTAAAACATCCTGAATTTGAATCTGATTGGTGGAGATGTGATTTGGATGTATCAAACAATCCCAGTTAATTTCTGAAGTTGAATCTTCATAATTTGCTTCATGTTCTGCAGAAATAAGTACTGTGCAATCTTTGTAGAAAAATCATAACTTCATATCTAGCCGTTGGATTGATATGAAATTTTGATATAAGTTTGAAAACATCCTGATATTGATTTTGATTGGTGGAGATTTGATTTGGACGTATCAAGCACGTCCAGTAATTTTCAGAAGTTGATTTTTCATTCTTCACTACAAGTTCTGTAGAAATAGGTACTGCACAATTTTTGTGGAAAAATCATAACTCCATATCTAGCCGTTGGATTGCTCTCAAATTTGGACAAAACATGTAAAACTTTTTCATCACAATTATGAACGGTGGAGATTGGATTTAAATTCTTAGAAAATTCCCAGTAATTTTCGGAAGTTGCTGCTCCATAATTTGGCTTCTTATTCTCTTTTTTTTTTCATATCTCTTAACAATGCTCCATCCATTCAATGAGCAATAAAAGACTTTATAAATACATGTATAGCTTCAAAATAACTTTCAACAATTTATTTGTCAATAAATTCTAATCTGCAAAATCTCACTTTAAATAGTTAGTAACAATTAACCGAGTTTTGTAATCATCAAAACATAATATTATGAGACTTGTTAATGCATTAAAAACATTAATCTCATAACACGAGATTTATATGCGTTTAAGGCGTAACAATCTCCCCCTTTTTGATGATCACAAAACTTGGTTAAATAGGAGAAATAAATGTACAATATTAAATAAATAATTTAAATTTGCACAATATAATTGCATGAATAAAACTCCCCCTAAATTAAACAATTAGTGAAGAAGAGTTTGTTTATCAAATAGCCAATTTTATTCTTCATGCATTTAACCATACTAACTCTCCCCTTTAGTTAAAGTATTTAACCAAACTAATTCTCCCTCCTTTTTGTGATAATCAAAAAGACTGGAAAAGTATGCAAAAACATGAGAATTGAAATATGATTTCTAAAATGCAACACATAAATTTCACATAAATAACAAAATATGAGCGTATAATATTGAATAAATACAATTAATTTGTATTATCCAAAATTAAGTTGCTCGAATTTTATATTAAGCTCCCCCTTAATATGTCATTATCTTTAGAATATGTAAACACGTGATTACAACTCAATCATGCCAAGTTCACCACGCAAACGAATAAAAGTATTTTCATTTAGTGGTTTTGTAAAAATATCGGCAATTTGATTTGTCGTGTCAACATATTGAAGTTCAACTTCATTTCGTTCGATGTGGTCACGAATAAAATGATGACGAATGTCAATATGTTTGGTGCGCGAATGTTGAATCGGATTCTTTGTTAGACATATGGCGCTAGTGTTGTCACAGAAAATAGGGATTTTTGAAAAAGAGACGTCATAGTCGAGCAATTGATGCTTCATCCAAAGAATTTGCGCACAACAACTACCAGCAGCCATATATTCGGCTTCGTTCGTTGACAACGCAACACAATTTTGTTTCTTTGAAAACCAAGAAACTAAACAGTTTCCTAAAAAGAAACAAGTTCCACTAGTGCTTTTTCGGTCCACCTTATATCCACCAAAGTCGGCATCACAGTAAGCTTTTAAATCAAAGAAAGAATTTTTCGAATACCACAAGCCGAGATTTGGAGTATTTGAAAGATATTTGAAAATGCGTTTTAAGGCGAAAAAATGTGATTCCTTTGGACATGATTGAAATCGTGCACACAAGCAAACACTAAACATAATGTCTGGTCTACTAGCAGTAGCATATAATAAGGAGCCAATCATACTACGAAAGGAAGATTGATCTACAGATTTACCATTTTCATCCTTGTCGAGTCTGATTGATGTGCTCATCGGTGTGGATGATGATTTTGTGTTCTCCATTCCAAACTTCTTTAGAATCTCCTTGATGTATTTGCTTTGGTTCACAAAGAACCCATCCTTGCACTGTTTGATTTGCAATCCGAGGAAATAGTTAAGTTTCCCCATCATGCTCATCTCAAAGTGTTCCTGCATAAGCTTGGAGAAATCTTGACAAAGAGTTTCGTCAGTAGAACCAAAAATTATATCATCAACATAAATTTGCACAATCAAAAGATCATTTTTGACATTCTTGGTAAATAAGGTAATGTCGATCTTTCATCTTAAAAAACCATTTGAAAGCAAGAAAGTAGACAGTTTATCATACCAAGCTCGAGGAGCTTGTTTCAAACCATACAATGCTTTGTTTAGTCTAAACACATGATCAGGCAAAGAAAGATCAACAAAGCCATCATGTTGCTCAATATAAACCTCTTCTTTCAATTCACCATTAAGAAAGGCACTTTTGACATCCATTTGAAATAACTTAAAATTTCTAGAGCAAGCAAAAGCAAGTAGCATGCGAATGGATTCTAGTCTAGCAACAGGCGCATAAGTTTCATCATAATCTATGCCTTCTTCTTGACTATATCCTTTAGCAATAAGCCTAGCTTTATTTCTAGTGATAGTGACATGCTCATCAAGTTTATTCCTAAACACCCATTTAGTACCAATGATAGATCTATCATGCGGCCTAGGAACAAGAATCCAAACATCATTGCGTTTAAACTCATTCAACTCATCTTGCATAGCAATAATCCAAGAATCATCTAATAAAGCATCATCAATACACTTAGGTTCAACATGCGAAACAAAAGCAAGATGATTGCAAATATTATTAAGAGAAGAACGAGTGGCTACTCCCTTCGAAGGACTTCCGATGATAAGATCCATTGGGTGATCTTTGTGAAGCGTCCAATCCTTCGAAAGTGGTGTTTCCTCAACGGAAACATCGATATCATTTAGGCTTGAGGAAGCCAACTCTTCTTCGAGTAATTCTACATCATCAATGTTAGTGCGAACAATAGTAGACATAGATTCATCAAAAATAACATGCATAGATTCTTCAACAAGCAAAGTGCGTTTATTAAAAACTCTAAAGGCCTTACTTGAGGTAGAATATCCGAGAAAGATACCTTTGTCGGATTTGGCATCAAATTTGCCAAGGTTGTCCTTACCATTGTTATGTATGTAGCATTTGGAACCGAAAGCTCGAAATTAAGAAATGTTAGGCTTTCTCCCTCTCCATAATTCATATGGAGTTTTCTTGAGAATTGGCCTTATTGATACGCGATTGATAATGTAACAGGCAGTGTTCATTGCTTCAGCCCAAAAATATTTTGGTAGAGAATGCTCACATATCATGGTCCTCGCAATCTCCACAAGTGTCCTATTTTTCCTCTCAACGACCTCGTTTTGTTGAGGAGTCCTAGGACAAGAAAAATTATGACCGATGCCTTTCTCTTCACAAAAGTTTGAAAAACTCTCATTTTAAAATTCAGTTCCGTGGTCACTACGGATCTGCTTTATTGAAAGATTTTTCTCATTCTCAACTCGTTTGACAAAAGTTTTAAAATAATCAAAGACATCATTTTTGCGGGCTAAAAACAATGTCCACGTGTAACGTGAAAAATCATCCACAATGACAAATGCATAAAGCTTTCCTCTTAGGCTAGAGTTCCTCGATGGACCACATAGATCTAGGTGAAGAAGTTCAAGGGGCATAGAAGTAGATATAAAATTTTTGCTTTTAAAAGATTCCCTTGTATGTTTGCCAAGTTGACACGCATCACAAACAGAATCAAGTTTCAAATCAAGTTTTGGCATACCAACGACTAAGTCAAGTTTTAAAAGTTTTTCGATGGTACTAGGACCAACATGACCCAATCGTCTATGCCAAAGAATGTTGTCATCAACATTCACGGATACAAGGCTTTTGATTTTTGAAAAAGATAAATTATTTAAAGAAACCTTGTAAAAATTTTCACTTCTATATCCTTTGAAATTTATGGATTTGTCAGTCGTGAGTGATATAGTGCAGTGTTGGGGAGTGAATTTGACTTCATAACCTCTATCGCACAATTGACTTATGCTTAGTAGATTATGCTTAAGCCCTTTCACTAGGAGTACATCATCAATCAAGCAAGAATTAGATATACCTATTGAGCCGATGCCTTCAATGACTCCTTTGCTGTTGTCTCCAAAGGTGACTGTTCCCTTCTCCTTAGGTTTGACTGATTGGAGTAGATCCTTGTTCCCCATCATATGTCTAGAACATCCACTGTCTAGATACCATATTCTAGGGAGAACAGTTTTCCTAGTTCCCTGAAAAGAATTGTTTTGGCACCCTTTAGTTCTTTTGGGTCCAAAATGTTAGAAAAAAGATATACAAAATAGACTTCTAAGAGTTCAGTCTGTCATAGCAACATCATCGCCAATTTCTAAGAGTGCTCCCAGTAGTAGTTAGGGCATATGGCCACTTTAAAAACCTATTTCCTTGGACAGAGCAACGTTCAACAGGGAGACCAGCCGCAAGTCAAGGCATTTTTAAGCCGGTCTATATTGAACTCCCTTAGATTGTGATCTCATAATGCCGACTAATGAGTTGTTAAGTACTCTTAGGCCTCCATTTCATATAGCTCTTTTGAACATATTGATATTTCAATGATCTGCATTTATGTCTAACATGACCAGATTTGCAACAATAAAAACAAGTAGGAGGTGATCTCATCTTAGCCTTAGCAATTAGACTAGCAAAGTCTATAGACTTCTTACCATAGCCTATTCCTCCCTTATCAAAGCTACATTTCTGCATGCTAAGTAGGTTGTTCAATTTATTGCTACTCACATTGAATTTATCGAATGATTTTTCTAAGTGATCTAGGTCATCCTTAAGTCTAAGATTATCATGCTCCTTAGTTTCTAATTCATTTTTAAGATTTTTATTCTCTTTTCTAAGAACCTTAGCCATATCAAACATATTTTATAAGCATGTAAGAGTTCATCGTAAGTAGGTACCTCGTCATCGTCGTCAGAGACGATGTCATCACTCTTAGCCATGAAGCAGAGGTTTGCTTCCTCGTCGTCGTCGTCGCTATCACTCCAGGTAGCTAGTAGGGCTTTCTTCTTTCCTTTGTCCACTTTCTTCTTGAGTGGGCATTCATTGGCGTAGTGACCTTGATGTTGACAGTTGTAGCAGGTCACTTCTCTCTCAGGTTTCTTGTCTTTCTTGAATTTGTTTCCTCGCATGAATTTCTTGAATTTTCTTGCGAGGAGAGCCATGTCATCATCGTCATCTTCTTCAACTTGTGTAGTCAAAGCTATCCCTTTGTGCTTGACATCTTCTTTCTTTGATTCTTTTCTCGTGGACATTTCTAACTCATGGGTTTTTAGGGTCCCATGTAGTTGATTAAGATCATAGGCGGCAGTGTTCCCTTTGTTGGATTCGATGATGGCGGTTCTCTTTGCATCCCATTCTTTTGGTAGGGCACGAAGAGCTCTCCTCCAAACTTGCTTGGTAGGATATTGTTCTCCCAATTGTGCTAACTCATTGATGATTTGAGTAAGCCTTCGGAACATGGTGTCAACATCTTCATTGGATTCCATCTCAAATGTTTCGTATTTGAGTTGGAGTAAGTCGATCTTTGTCTCTTTCACTTGGTTGGTGCCTTCGTGACATATCTCTAGCTTGTCCCATATCTCTTTAGCGGATGAGCACATCGATATCCGGTTGTACTCGTTCATATCTAAGGAACAATGCAAGATATTCATAGCTTTAGCATTTTGCGAAATTAATTTCATGTCCTCTTTTGAAAAGTCATCCATTCCCTTAGGAATTTCAACCCCATCAACTATTTTCATAGGTGTATAGGGACCTTTCACCGTCACTTTCCATAGGTCATAGTCTACGGATTGGATATATAGGGACATACGATTTTTCCAATACCCGTAGTTTATGCCATTAAAAAGAGGAGGACGATTAGTAGATTGCCCTTGAACATAATCACTCGCTAGGTTTGCCATAAAAAGGATTTGAAAAGTATTTTCAAATGGCTCTGATACCACTTGTTAGAACCTAATGGGGGGGGGGGGGGATTTAGGTTCTATTGGCAACTTTAGCAATTTAAAGCGATTATGCAAGTACGCAAGAGGAAGACTTAAGCAATCAAATAATAAGTGCGGTAAATAAATGCGTAATGTAAATAAAGCAGTAAAAGGGATAAGATATGTTTATGGAAGTTCGACGATAAATCGTCTACGTCTCCCCTTCTTGGTTAAGTCGATTAACCAAGGATCCACTAGCACTTCGAATGTCTTGGCCTTGATGGCTCCAAGGATAGCCGTACAACTTGACACGATCACCGCGCCGATATAACTCAAGCACGTCCAGTAAGCCGTTGGATTGATATGAAATCTTTGTAGAAAAATCATAACTTCATATCTAGCCGTTGGATTGATATGAAATTTTGATATAAGTTTGAAAACATCCTGATATTGATTTTGATCGGTGGAGATTTGATTTAGATGTCTCAAGCACGTCCAGTAATTTTCATAAGTTGATTCTTCATTCTTCACTACAAGTTCTGCAGAAATAGGTACTGCACAATTTTTGTGGAAAAATCATAACTCCATATCTAGCCGTTGGATTGCTCTCAAATTTGGACAACACATGTAAAACTTCTTCATCACGATTATGAACGGTGGAGATCGGATTTAATGCCTAGAAAATTTCCAGTAATTTTCGGAAGTTGCTGCTCCATACTTTGGCTTCTTCTTCTCTTTTTTTTTTTCATATCTCTTAACAATGCTCCATCCATTCAATGAGAAATAAAAGACTTTATAAATACATTTATAGCTTCAAAATAACTTCCAACAATTTATTTGTCAATAAATTCTAATCTGAAAAATCTCACTTTAAATAGTTAGTAATAATTAACAGAGTTTTGTAATCATCAAAACATAATATTATGAGACTTGTTAATGCATTAAAAACATTAATCTCATAACACGAGATTTGTATGCGTTTAAGGCGTAACAATTCTTATTTCATACTGTCTGATTTTGATTGATTGTTTGATGGAATCCGCTATAGTTTTCTGTACAGAATGATTTTTATGAAGAACAGAGAATTGATATCTTGTCAGAGGTTGTCAGATGTCATGAATTGCCAAAGTCTGTCGGTCTAGACATAGATCCTTGATATTATGGTTCTTTCGACATAGACTTGGAAGAGAATTTTGTTGTTGATTTCAACTACTTTTGATTCGATACCCTCAGAACCACGGACAGCCAGGTCAGATGAGTCAAACTTTAGAAGAATTTTATTGAGTAGTAGTGCTCGATCTAGCACTAGTTGACAGAATTCTTGATGTTCGTGGAAATTTCGTGCAACGACAGAGTTTGACGAGTTTTTGGAGGCACATTATAGAAGTTGTGCGAGAGTAGATGATGATCGAATTGAATTTTGAGATTAATTCCCTTTGACTCTTGGTTTAGAACGTAAGATGATTCGAATTGTGACTGAGTTTAGAAGAATTTTTTGACGACAATGAGTTGACTTTTGATAGACGGACGGAGTATTGATGAAGTAATTGACTAGAGTTTCTGACTTCTCTGATTGATTGAGATGCCGAACTATTTGAGATGAACGATTCAGATTTTGATTGGAAGAAGATTTTGGACTTAGTTCCGAGATGTAAATTCTTATTGCAGTCCTTTGACTATCCTCGACATTGTGATAGACAGTGATTGATTTCGAGGACGAAATCTATTCTTAGAGGGGGAGAATTGTAACGCCCCAAAATTATCTTAATGGACTTTATTTAAGATAATCAGAGATTTTAGAAGTCGAGGGCGGATTTGATTTTGATCAGGGACTAGAATGCAATTTTCAGAATTTTCAGGAACTAAAACGCAATTATTGGATTTATTAGATATTTATAAGTGTTGTTGACTTTCTAATCACTCCATCTTCATCCCTTTCAACGTGATCCTCCATGGAAACCGCCCCTTTGTGATTTCAAGCTTTGGGATTTCCATTTTAGCTCGATCCGTCCGTTGGAATTTATTTCTGAAGGCAGATTAGCGATCACGACTGCGAGAGCTTCATTCTATAGTAAGTTTTTCTTCGATCAACTAGACTTCTATTTTCGGATGTTTTTAGAATCGATTGAGTTTGGAGTATGTTGATCTTGGCAGAGTTCTGATCGTTTATTCTCTGTTGGTTTTGAAATAGAGCGTCGTTCGGAATTGTTTTGATTTTTGGAAGATTTTTTCGAAATTGGAGATTTTAGATTTGAAGGATTTGAATTGTTTTGATGATATTGAGATGATTATGAGTTTATTGAATTGATATCTTGCTGTCTGCATTTCCGGTTTGATCAGTTTATAGCCGTTATGCCGTCAGTTTGAGTTTTGGACTTCGTTCAATATTTTGATCGTATCGAGTTTGATTGAGCTTTTGGATGTTGATATTGATCCTTATGACTTCTTCTGTTAGATTGAAGTGAAGTCAACAGAGTTGCGAGATAGTAGCTTTGGTCAGTTTGGAAGATTGAAGTCGGTACAGTATCAAATTTCTTATTTTATCAATCGAAGAAGTGTGATTGTGTTTTGAATGAATTTGATTGGATATTGATTATTATCCTTATTATTGATTTCAGATTGAAGTACCTTCGAAGCGAATAAGGTAAAAGACGACTTAGACTTGAATGGAACGATTAACTCGAATTAGACTTTATTCGAGTTTTCCGAAGAAATCACATACTTGCTTGATTGAATGCTTATTTGAATGCATGAGATTATATCTGCATTTATATTGACGAAATCATGTTTGAATGATTATTTGAATTGATGAATGAAAGCATGATTGAATGCTTATATGAACTGATGATTGAAATGATATTAGAATGCATGAGATGACATATGCATTCATATTGAGCCTCGATTCATTTCAATTTGATTAGACGATCTAGAGATTGTAGTTGAGTGACTTGGTTGGAGATTTTATACCTTGTCAATTAAACTCTCTATAATGTCTGGAGTCTAGAGGATTAAAATATGCCTCGTCCACCTCGAGAGGGGAGTTCGGTGTGATTGTTGGATATTTTAACCTTGGGATCCCAAACCGAAGAAAGAAAGAAAGAAGAATTCCTAGTGATTATCTGAGTCTGATAATCGAGAAGTTTTAAAGACATGCATATCATTTTAATTCAGTACTTGGATGAATTACTTGATTTATATTGATGCGATAGATATTTGGAAATTGATACATGTCATGTCTTGATGTGTTTTAATTGATATGCATGATAGTCTATTTTACTGGGAATTGTATTCTCACCGGATTATCCGGCTGTTGTCTTTGTTTGTATGTGTACTTGGCAACAGGTGGGGTAGGACCGAGTCAGAGGCAGCATGACTAGGTGGTTGAGATGATAGAAGTGAGGCTTTGATGTTTAGGAGTCGTTTACGTTTTCGAACTCCTTTTTGTAGTTGTATAAGTTCAAACTAGATTGAAGCATGCTTGATATATTGAAGATTGTATGAACTTAGAATTGAATGCTTGTATATCATGTTGAATGGAATTTATCTTGTTGTCTAAGTGATTGAGTTGAGATTGGATTGAAAGAAAGAAAGAAAAGAACCAGTTTTTTTTCTGGTGCAGAGTGCCTCTCTCGATCGGTGAAATTATACCGATCGAGCGAGCACCCCTATTTTGAGGCAGAAAGTTTAGCATGTTACTTCCGCTCGATCGATAAGTTTTTACCGATCGAGCGGCGGGCTTTTGTAAGTCTCGGCAGAGACTTGGTTAAGATGGCCCGCTCGATCGGTAAAGTTCTACCGATCGAGCGGAGCACTGTTCTTTTTTTTTAAAAAAAATTAAATTACTTTTAATCTTGGATCTTGAATGCCCTTTTGTTCTTTAATTTCGAGATTAGTTGTTTAGAATCGAGGCCTCACATGGATCATTTGATGGATTCCTTTCATGTTTTGAAGTTTTTATGGCGTTGAATCGTTCTTTACAAAGTGTGGGCGTGTATTTTCTCAAAAATGGTAAAAAGGGGTCGAAAGAGGTTGGAAAGACAACATTTTTCGTTCATGTTGCGTAGCGCCGTCCTGCCTGGAAACCCCAGGTAGATCGCGTCGCGCCTAGGTCCTAAGCACGATTTTCTTGCACCTAGGCGCGATGGGGCGGCGCTGGGGCGGAAATAATTTTCCACCTTGGTGGGAAAAGTTTTGTCCAAGAATTTTGTTTTTCGCATTTGAAGTCCAAAATTCAAGTTTATGATCTTTTAAGCTATTTTAAGTGTTTTTAAGATTTTTTATTGGAAAAAGTTTCAAATTCGAATGTCCGGGACGGACAGAATGACTCACGTGGAACAGTTAAGTTATGTAATGCATATATATGTGTTATTTATTCATGAAAACTATTTTACCATGAAAGTCATGAAATAATATGAAGTATTATGCGCATTAATGAGTTTATATCAGTTTTAGCATGCATGATGTTTATCACGAAATTTTTAAGAGCGTGAAATGATGAAGTTATGAGATGTATGATGAAACTATGATGTTGATGATTTGTGAAAATATTTTGATGTTGTATGTGTTTTTATGGTGAAAATACAGGATTGGTACTATGGTTTGAGTCCCGGTCTCCCGGAGGGGCCTTTCCAACTATGTGCTCACGAGAGGGAATGTTAGGACTAGTGCCCTGGAATGAGCCTCAAGGAGAACCTTTCTAAAGAATGAAAGTTTAAATGTTCAATGTAATATGGTCATTTTACAACGAATCCGTTATTACGAAAACCAATGATGTGCTCATAATGATGGTTTTCACAACTACATATATCTCATCACCGAAAAATGTCATGTGTTATGTTCATGTTATGGAACTGCATTGAGTTTCAAGTTTACATAGAAGTTTTGTATGCATATTCTAACTAAGTTGATAATTTTATTGATGAGTATTGAGTCGGACTTGAAGAGGAGCAGATGGTCGGCCCGACGGGAGATGCATGAGCGCTATGTCATAAGAACAGTTTTATTGTGCCCATTTTACTTTTATTTTAGTTGGAATGGAAAGATGTTTTACTCATGTTAAGTGTTGTTTTTTTTTGTTGGGAACTATTTCATTTTATTGATGGCACAGGTATTCATTATAATTAAATTTTTTTAATTCCGCAAATTTTTTCTTAAAGTTTTTGAGATGTTACAGCTCACCCCTTACTTTTGTTCTCAGATGAAACCGAGAAACTGGTAGAAGAAAAGGAACACAACATGTTTTGGGGATGATGATGAGAAGATACCATTTTGATTTAATTATGTCATTTTTCAATTTTATCCTCAGTATTCTGATTTTTAAAGTTGTAAGATATTTCTGCAAGTTTTATTCGTTTTTGGGAATTTTGGAGTTTTTAAAACGATTATTTTGGAGTTTATTTATGAAATAGACTGGTTTGGTTTAGACTTTTCTACAAGGCTTGTTGTTTTTCTGAGTTGGTTAAAATGAAATAGTGTCGATGACACGTCTCGGTCACAGGATGTGACGAATTCTTTCTTGGCGGCACAAGCTGTCACTAGTTTAGAGAAGGATTTGAGTTACACGGGTTCCATAGCCGATGAAATCCAAAATCTACTTGAGATTAGCCCGGTCACAAAGCTAACTCATGTGCATAGGATGGCAAATGTGGTTGTGAAGACCCGTATTTTAAAAATTTACATTAACTAAGATGCGTAAAAGTGAGTAAAAATTTTTCAAATACAACAGTGCAGGGCATGCATTGCGATACAAGTTCAATAAATAATGCTCGAAAACAAAATTTATAAATGACACTTAAAGTTTTGCATGACTCTAACGTGCATAAAAGATTTGAAACAAAAGATGCAACCCTACAGACAATGACTGGTTCTCGTACGGGCACGCCAAAACTACTACGTACCTAGAAAACCTGAACCGACAATTTGAAATCTTAAGAAAGCAAGTAAAACATGAATTCCAATAAAATAAACTTAATGCAAAAAAATTCCTCGCTCTTAGACTAAATCTAGCGATTGAATAACCCGGTTATACCATGATTTTGAACGAACATTCGTGAAACCAAGCATAAATTTTCAAATGAAATAATCAACGTAAAATGTTACAACTTAAAATCATTGAAGCTCATCCTCACGAGACCATCATGAATAAAATACTTAAATATAAACTTTTCTTAAAACTGACTTTCAAAGGTCGTGCATCAAATAATTTAATAACAAAAGAACAATAAAAATATGAAAAACTTCTTGCTTTAAAACGTCAGAGCTTCGAAACTATCGTGTCATGCAATGCCTTCTACTCTAGGGCTCTTCAGCCTTTCCACCGAAGCTTTAACCATCTCAAAACTAACTGCACTAATCAAGTATAGTAGTCTAAAGACTCAGCAAGAAACATACATTACATAGATCATCGTCCGGGATGAACGGGGCATCAAATATTCAATTCTTTTCTCAAAATTAACGTGGAAGTGTGTGAGAGTGTGTGTATGGAGGCTGTGAATTTGATAGGAGGCGACTGCAAAAGGTTTAACGTGAAGATGGGGATGAGTAAGGCTTAAATCTAAGTATATATTTGTATGTATAATGGGCTATGATTAATAAATAAATAAACCAAGTTTAAAACTTTTAATCCCTTTAATTTATCAGCTTAAAACTTAATTTTCGTAATATATACTCATGGGATTTTGAAAGTATCTTAAAAGTCCATAAAATGACATATTTTAGTGAAAAATAGGTTTCTCAATATATATATACATTAAAACTCTTTTTTTCACAAAATAAAATTTTAAAATAATAATTTATGACCCTTGAAAACCTAGTCAAAGTTCTCGATGAAAAACTTCTATCTCGTTCGTCCACGGTCCCGTCTACGCAATCGCAAAATAACCTTTATCAAAGAAATTCATTAATTTCATAATGACGGATTAAATGCTATAATAAAATTTAAAACATGCAAATAAGTCACATATTTTATATAATAGCACATAAAATCATTTAGCCCTTTTTTAACTTATTTTTAAATCATTAAATTTCCTAGTTAGCATGCGGGTTTACGTAACAAATTTTTGGGCGTTACAACTCAAATCTGGAGATAGAATTTTATTCAAACTTTGAAAGTTGTGTCCTAGTTGAACCCAATTACTATTGGTGCCTATAAATATAGACTCTCGCACCCTAGGAAAAACACACCACGAGAAATCTCTCTATATTTTCGAGTAAGCTAGAGTTAGAAAGAAAAAAAAGAAAACGCTGCAAAAATTTGCCCAAGGTAGAAGCCTAATTTTTTAAATTCAAGGCTGAAATTTTCAAAAATTACTCATGAATTTTTCGAAAAATCTCCATAAATTCAAATACTTCGATCTCGCGTGTTTAGAATCCGTCAGTGGGATTTGTGTTTTAAAACCATATTTATGCTTTAAAATTCGATCGTTTATAATATTTTGAAATCCTTGTTATGTAATTTTTTGTGTTTGATAAAAATATTTTTACGACACTATTATGATTTGAATTAAGAATGAAAAGGAAATTTCCGAACAAGGATAAGTTAAGGACTTGATGCAGTGGGTAATAATAATCGTTTCATGATGTCACCCCTTAGAGGGATTACATATAAGAGACTGATTAGTTAGCCAGGAATAAGAAGATGAATTTCAGTGTCGTGTCATGTCAAGTCAAGTCAAGCCATTTCAATTCATGTTACGATAAGTCAAGTTTCATGATGATAAGTTATGTTATGCTATGCTATGCCACGATAAGATCTGCTATGACATGAATTATGCTATGTTTTAAAGTCAAGCATGAATTCCGTCAAGAATATATGTATATGTATATTTTAAATCTTTGTATGATCAATGGACCTCCACTTGCTAAGCGACACCCAGATCACTCATGTAGGTCCAAAAGTCCATTAGCTCAATCACGAAAAAATTTTAAATGTTTATATGATTTATGAATTTTATTTATAAAATTTAAATGTTATGTTTAAATTATGTGATGTTATGTCTTTGCCTGATATTTAATGTGTAGCGACCCAATCCATATCCAGTACCTAATCAGAGTTAGAGAATAATTAAGCATGTATTTAAAATAAATCGTTGCGGAAGACTTACGTAAAAACTGACCGGAAAAATACAACCGGTTAAATAAATCAATATACAACCCAATCGAATTACAAATAATCCTAAGGGTAGAAACCTACAGCTAATCCTGCTGTCTTCAAAGGTCACTGGCCTCTCCAAGCTCTTGGTGCTCAATCCTGCACCTACACCTGCCTCATCGAATGGGGTGTCCAGATACACAGAAAAGACTGGACGTGAGCGACTACGCTCAATACGAAAGTACGGGTAAACATACAAACATGATGAATGCAATGAATATGCCAAGATATCCATATTTGGGATAACTGTATACAAACTGCTCAGAATGGCACCTAGGACATGAGTGGTACAACTCGGGAATCAAACCCTGCGTACACTGCTCATTCCTACCGAACATGGACCGTATCCCTTAGATGCCAGTGCCAGCTAACCCGTCGGTCGCGGGGTGCTCGACACCAAACATTCGAATAGGGCTGAGCGGCCCTACCTAGCTCATCTCAAAAGACGTAGAGGCACAATATGATATGCATATGACACATAATATTCCATGAAAAATATGACACATAAATGCAACACATAATCATGCATACCCATTGGTCATCTCAGTCAGTACTTACGTACCTCACTAAAGGCAGTTCCTTGCAGTCCAACTCTAGGTTTCAAGCCTATCATCAGCTCTACAATGCAAATACTCATGCATCATTATTTAAGCTCTAAAAGCCTTAACTAAGCTATTGCATACTCCCAAATAATTTAAGGAGACCATAGCTATATCTGCGTCCATTGTCAGCCCGCTGATGGCGACTAACCAGCCACTTGGGCATCTAATGCTGCACCGCCGCAGCTACGAGCACAGCTACGAGCACAGCTCCACCATTTGGACATCGCTCCACTACTATGTCAGACACTGTCTGACTATGCTAAAATATATATTCCCTACTCCAAATCTAAAATAAGAGTACCCAAAGCCCTAAAATAGAGCCACTCGGGCGAAGGAGAGGAAATTGGTGCGATTCTGAAATGAGATCCTCGGCTTCTCTTATAGAAGAGGATTCGGACCGTCCAAACCTTCCTTCGGACCGTTCGATCCTCGCATGCGTGACAAGTGTCTCCTGATAACACTTTGAACCATTTGGTCGGGACTTTGGATCATCCGATCCCGATATTATGTCATCCATGATGTCACTCCTTCGGACACCTGGCCGGACCACTGTTTGGACCATCCGATCCGGGACTTCGGATCATCCGAACTCTAGTCTTGACCAATCAAATAATTTGCTTATCTTATCTGAGGGATATCGGACCGTCCGATCCCTCTTCAGATTGTCCAAACTTCACCTTTCCGAACATCTTCAGACCCTCCGAACTTGGACACTTCAGACCATCCGATCCCAGGTTCGGAGCTTCCGATCTCGCCTAAGACTCGGAACCTTCCAAGCTATTTTCGAATGTTCTGGTTCCATTTCTAGACTCCATTAATCCATTTGAAAATACCTTAATCATGTTTTTTACTTAATCTAAACATGATCATTTGATTAATTATTTATTAATCATTAATTCTGGATACGGGTCACTACATTCTCCCCCCCTTAAAAAATTTCGTCCTCGAAATCTAGGATAAAACCTCGAGAACGCACAAGAGATCTTTACTTGCGTATCAGGTCAAATAGCCTTCGACACACTCAGAATTTTGTCTAAATTCCTGCGAGATTCATTAACTCCAATTTACTTTCAGCACTCCTCAAACTCCTCAGTTTGGTTCTGAAAGGTGTTGTACTACTATATGAAAATCAACTTCCTTGACACTAATGTATCACAACACTGATACATCCTTCATCCTCAAGGCGCATCTCCTCAAGTTCTTCTTATCGAGTTAACACTCGCAAATTTTTGGCACTGATATTATACCAATTGACCACGGTCAAAGAAACGCAACATCGGTTTGTGCAAGATCATCATCCCAAGGAAAATCTTATGCAGATGAAACCCACGTAAAAACCTAACTTATTTGTGACCTTCATCGAATGCTAACAGATCTAACCAACCAATGGTTCCTCAACCACACTTGGTGTGGAACACCCATAGTCAGGAAACACTCTTCCTAACACTGCTCTTGACACAGCAAATCCTGAACCTCTCCTCAAGAAGATCCAGTTGACACAAAGCTATACTCCAACGTAACTGCTTAACACGATTTTCAGACTGGATATCCTTCCCATGCTCTCATGAAGAAAAAAAAATCTTCTAGAGCAATACTAGGAACTCAGACCACCAAATTTAGTATTAATCACATTTCACGTTTCTCAATGTAATCTCAACACCGTGTCATAATAAAACTCGCAACACATGACAATCATTTCACAAATTCCTCTCTTAACCATTGGTCTGCGAAACTATACGCATACGCCACAATGGCAATCATCGCATCTCCGATGATCTACATCATCTCGACCTTAGATTACTTACCTATGAATTTCAATCGATAGACTAGTCAAATCTCTCTACAGGATTCAGTTATCGTTGGACATCTCCCTGGGAGTTATACATACTTGCAATTGCTATACACACATCGAGACAAAGGCAAGCTTCCACCAAGGTGCTCAATTGGGACATTTCACAGTGCACTGGCATATGGAACTCTTCCTATCCTGTATCAAAACTCGATAGTCATTTGCATCTGGTATAACCCATCTCGGAGTCCCTGATGACAACCATCTTCGTGAATTCTATCCTTACGAGATCTGGCCAATTAATCCCAACAGATTCAACATTTCCACCAACTCATTTTCTTGCTGAAATGCATTAGCTCTGACATGAATTGGAAAAGACTACGATCTTCGATGAACACGTCATCCCTTGGAATCATCACTGTTGCGATATCTGTACCCGCAAGTGCACGGTGTCAAGTTTTAATATAATGATGAATAGAGTGTCGAACCCACGAGGAGTAAAATTAAAATATTCAGTACTTGTAATTAAAATAGTCCTAATTTTATTTAGAAAATAAATATTCAGAAAGTTTGCAGCAAAATAAAAATAAGCAATGGATTTTTAGTAGCACGCACACAATTTTCAGAGATTAATCAATCAGAGTAAAAATGGTCTAGATGTTTAGATTTCACCTGGTTTCGACAACAATAACTCCTAAATAATTTATTTTCATGAATTCCTTTCAATTAATAACCAAGAACACTTAAATGTATTATTCCTTCTCCCTAGTGCCGAATAATATATATCTACAGTTCAATTCCAATATCCCTATTAAGAATCTACTTGCAGTGATCTATGTAAAGCAATGTTCGTTTAAATGCTCTGTTAAAATTATACACTCTCTCGAGTTATTTAAATAATTAACAGTGTAATATCTATTGGTACTATTCAAAATCGCCTCTATCGAGTGCCAGATTTCAAATAAATATTACAATTCAATTATTGATCAGGTAATTGAAAAGACTTTCAATTCTAGAAAAAAATAATTAATCTAGAGAAACTCAATTCAATAAAATCAAAAATTTATGAAAGTGACTACACCTGGTTCCATCCGACCTCTAGACTCTAAAAATTTAGTTCATAATAAAATTCTGATAAAAATAATTCATGTTTAGAAAAATAAACATCAAATCAGAATTTAAAAAAATAATAATGAAATAAAACAAAGCCAAATTTCGATCCCATGTAGTAGCCCAGTTCCAATTTACAAGATTAAATGGTTAATTATGTTTAGATCTAATAAATAGTTTATTAACAAGAGCACAAGTCAAGAACACATGGCATGAGAATGAGTAAGGGTTGATGGATTTGACCATGGCTCGGGTCGGTCATGAGTAGCTCGGGTTGGTCATGGTTGATCAATAAGGGCTCGGACATGGAGCAAGGGCTCGGGTATGGAGCTTGGCTTGAGCTCGGGTCTTTCCTTTGGGGCTCGGGCATGGAGCAAGGGCTCGGGCATGGAGCTAGGGCTTGGGCATGTGTTTGTGCTTGGCTCGGGTCGGGGCTTAGGGTGCTCAAGAAAGTGATGTGCAATGCCAAGGTAGTGTTTGGTCATGGGAAGAACACATGGTATTCAGGTCGGGAATGAACACGAGGCTGGAGCTAAAGCATGATTACTGTCCTGCCAGGTGTCATGCACTCGGTTGACACCTGTCCCGGCTCATCCTCTATAAATAGGAGTCGAGGGTTCGGTCATTTTACAACATTTCATCTCACTTCTTGGTTCTACTCGGACCAAGGAGTAGCTCGGGAGCTCGGGAGCTCGGGAAGGAGTAGCTCGGGGTTTGACCAGGTGCAGCTCAGGTCGGGCTTGTCAAGGAGCAGTTTAGGCCGGGCTTGACCAGGTGCAGTTCAGGTCGGGCTTGAAGGGAGAGGCCAGGTCGGGTCAGTCTGGAGACCAGGTCTGGTCGGGGCTTGGACCTAAGACAGCTAGGGGTTGTCTTCTTCCAGCTTAGTTTAGACTTCGGTGTGAGGTACGAAAGTACTGTTCGAGATATCCTGACTGAATATGCATGTATTATGTGACTGCATGATTTATATGTCATTGATTTATGCTGCATACATTTGCATATTGAGCTATCTCGTTCGAGATGTCTATGGTAGGGTTTTACTCTATTCTGTTAGTGGTTGGACTTCCATCGATTTGGATCCGGCATATCCACTGGTATTTCGGTATGGGAGCCACCTCCTGAGGCGACGACACAGCGTGCTACATACCAGGGTCTGGTCTATCTTTGTTATCTGATCCCTGACCTCGAGTTTATAGGGAGTTCACTTTGCATGCATGTATACTTATACTCTCGTGCTAAGAGTTTTATGCTCACGTCTCGTACTCTGTGTTTCTGGACACCCTATTCCTTGGGGCAGGTTTGCGATTGGACGAGGCGAGTGGATCCAAGAGGGTCTAGGCAGTGGTTAGCCAGCTGGAGCTTCGTCTAGGTTTTTATTTTTGTTGTATTAGGTTGATACAACTTTCGATTTGGTTGTATAACTATTTGGGTATTTACAGATTCCTTTTCTTGGGATTGTATTATTTTTTATGGTTTCCGCAGCTTATTCTGGTTTACTGTTTGATTAAGTTAATTGCATGCCTAAGTTTTGTTTAGTAGGTGATCTCGGTAAGGGTCAGTACATTTATGGTATCAAAGCATGCATAGTATTCTTGGAAATTTAGATTCTGTATAAGATAACCGTGAGGTAATTTTTGTAGATAGCGGATCGTGATGATCAGAGTAGTCACGACAGTATTGGTGGATGTTGGGGCGATGCCGACCAGGAGCGTCGTCGGGAATGCTGTCATCTTCTTCGTGATGAAGATCGTTTCAGTGTACACCGCTTCCTGCAGATGGGTCCTAAGCCCTTGGTTGGAGGCGAGTCTCCAGAGGATGCGGAGAACTGGTTAGACCGCATGGAGATGACTTTCCAAACTTTCATCTGCGCTGAGGATCAGAAGATGGAGACACTGGGGTATCTTCTGGATGGGCGAGCCCGTAGGTAGTGGAGGTTTACTTCTGCACCCTTTGTTGCAGCGAGAGGAGTGGCCACCTGGGCCGAGTTCCGCACAGATTTTCAGAAGCTGTATTTTCCTCCTGCACTCTGTCAGTCGAAAACGGGTGATGTGGAGACCCGGATTGCTAATCTCATCTTAGAGAAATTAACGATTAATAGACAATTAATCGAACAATAAAAGAATATTCAAACCAAGATCTTAAAATTTTTTATTTTTTTTTAAAACTGAGCACCTCGCTCGATCGGGTAAACTTGCCCGATCGAGCGAGCAAGAATATCCTGCTCTCGGTCTGAACATATTTGGCCTCACTCGATCGGTGGAACTCACCCGATCGAGCGAGCCCCAAATCCTTATTTCTCTGTTTTGAACAAACACAGGCCGCGCTCGATCCGTGGAGTTTACCCGATCGAGCGGGCACCCTGTCCAGAAAAATAAAAATGTATCTTTGCTATACAAGGTGATTCAAAATCTCATACAAACTTCAAATAAACTTCTCAACATCATGCTAGATACTTTACATGCATTCAAACTAATAGCAAGTGATCTAGAATACATGAACTCTCAAGTATAAATCAATACTTGACAAAAACAATATATACAAATGTTCTTGCTTTCTAACATGTTTATCAAATCATAAATACATGTCATCTGCTTAAAACCCGAGTCACCACATTCTATGACTCTTCTCGAGCTATCCAAGCCAACTCTAGCTTGATCATGCCCCAACCTGATGCAATGCACACATACAAACAAAGCAACAGCCGGATAACTCCGGTGAGAATAAATCTCAGTATGAACAACATGCATATACATCAAATAAACAAATGATAGTATATTTGTTTATCTCAATAACAAGCATATAAACTCATTCAAATCTTGAATGTCATAACATAACATGCTAGCATTTATAAACACATATTCTAAACCATAGAAATCTCTAGGTTAATGCATAAATGCAATGCATGTGCCAAGGAATAGGCTATCAAATCTGATATCAATAAGCTTAGTTCTTGGGATCCCGGGGAATAAAATCTTTAACTAACCACCAACTCTCCCAATCGAGGTGGTGTTAAATATCTCAATTTCCCTGACTTTGGTGCAACTATAGTGAGTCATCTAGCTCTGGATATAAATCTATATTCCGTGTCATGAGTCATGTGACTTTGGAAGTAAATCTACATTCCATGCCACTCACTACAGTTCTCCAAACGTCATTTGCACTCTAGGCCATTCTGCCCTCTGTGCTATTCAGTTTGGTGTTTAAGATGAATGCAACACAATCTGGATGCATTAAATATACTTAAGCTACAACAACATCTTGAACATATAAATCAAAGAATCATATGATCATATAGTCACTCAAGGATACCAACATATCTGTAAGTATCACATCATATATTGAAAACATATTCAATACAGACCATAATACAAATCAAAGAAGACAAGTAAACATTTACATAAATATTCTGGAAATTCAAGAAAATAGCTATCTTGAATAATCTATCCCATTTATGTAAACGTAAACCATAACATATATGAAAACATGCATGTATGTGATTTTAGGCAACTCGATAATCAAAAATAATCTCGAGTTATTCTGCCCATCTTATTAATGTCTATTCATACCTGTATTTTGAATAACATATCTGACACTCTTGCACTTCTTGATCAACTACAAGCTGCCCAAATCTGTCACCAACTGCTGCTCATTTCAATCTTTGCTAATTGAAGGTGTTTTTGATTCAATCTTAAACACTTCAAGTCATTAGAACTCGAACTCGTCGATTCGACTTCGATAATCTGTACTTCAAATCTGAAATAGATTATAACATAACTAAACATCAATTTCCAATCTGAATCGATGTTTCTTTAAAGCTTATACAGTTCAAATCTTGCTAATACAATCAGAATTCAAACCGACGTCGCAACTATTCGAGTCCGATAAATATTTCGATTCAAATATCATTATATCTTCATTCTAAACATAATCTCATATTCAATTCATCCACAATAAACTTGAAGATGAGCTCTAGACCTTTAGAATGCATATGAATTCAAAATCTTGAACCGGCGGCGTAACGTTATGAAAACCGGAAATTCCAAAAGCATAAACATCATCTTGTTAATCATTTAAACTCAATATCATCACCAATTCAATAGCATAATCTCGAAATCATCAGCCTCATAAATTTAGAATTTCAAAAATTCTTTTAAAATTCCAAAACATGTCCAAACGACGATCTTTTCTCGATCCGTCTTAGATATGCTATCGTCGTATATGCTAGAACATGTTTATACAATAAAATCTTAATTCTAACAACAACTTAAAATTCAAACATGGTAGAACTTCATAAAACTTACGTCAAAACGTAGCACTCGGAGCTGTGATCGCAAATATACGATCAATCGGAAATTCTACCGGGCGGATCAATTTTTATCGGGACTTGAAAGAGCAACATTGGCTTGGAACCCTTTCTGCCCTCTTCTCTATTCTTGGCTGGGAATCTGATCCCTTTTCACGTTTTAATGACCAAGTTGCAAGGGAATTGCATTTTGGTCCCTGAACTTTGGCCTAATTGCAATTCAGTCCCCGGACAAACGATTTAATTTAATTTCAATTCTAAATATTCTCAAATTAAATATTCTCGGATTACAATTTCGGAACTTATCGCATTTTAGTCCTTAAACTTCTCAATATTTGCAAATGGGTCCTTGCTCGGATTTCATCCTCAAATTCAATATTTGATATTTATCATCTTGGAATTCACATATTAAATTCCATAAATATCAATTCAAATATTTTTAATCTTTTAATTTAAGAATTCCGGATATTAAAATCTTAAAATCCGAAAATCCTCAAATTAAATATTTCTGACCCGAAATTGAAATTTCTAATTTCCATAAATTCTTATATTCATATTTTCACTTTTATTCAGAATTTAAATCTTAAATCCCGTAATTAAGAACATAATATTTTTGGGCCTTACAATTCCTCCCCTCTAAGGAATGATTTCGTCATCGAAATCGCATTCGATCTTACTGCTGATTCTCGTAAGCTGTATAGCTGAGTGAAGTAATACTGACTTCAATTCTCTGAGCTTTCGATATCTATTATAATATCTTCTCTTCTATCGTATCTTAATCTTATTTATGATTGCTTCTGCAATACATATAGTCACTGAGTCAACTTATATCTAAGTTGCTCTTTCTCGTGATCTAATTCTACATCAGTTAGTCTGTCTTGCTTACAATCTTCTATATCGACTTCTGTTGTATCTGAATTTAATGCACATACATATTCTAGCTGATATTCTTCAGCCAATGCATATGGATAACAATTCATCTATCTGACAATTCACGATTGAGTATGAATCAACGAGCTAGATCAAATACTCATAGCTTCTAAAATCTCTTTCTGAACCTAATGATGCTCGAAAAAGAAATTCTTAACTGATCATTCTATTCAGGCTTCACATTTCTATCTGTTACTCATTTGCTCATTCTGTCTATGCTGTTCTGTTCTTATTCTGTTCAAAGCCATCTTCACATTCGCTATCATTTCGTGACTCATAGCTGGTCTGATAGCTGATATTTCTGAAATTTTATTTCAATATAAAGACAATTCTGTGTTTCTGATCAATCAATCATCAAAATACTATCTTTATCTCTATAAAATAGCTGTCACAAGAATCATGGTAATCAAGTGGCAAATAATATATCAACTAGTACCGAATCTAGTACTATAGTTCTGAGCATATCATCGGAAATCTGGATAATCACATCTGATAGTCCACTAATCAGAGGATGGTATAATGAAATCTCATACAACCAAACACTCAGAACATCTGACAATCAATGCCAAAATCTAGAAAACAAATCTAAAGTCTTTATCTTGACAATAGATTTCCATAATTCCTGTAATCTGATCATCTTGCTAAATGCATGACAAGTATCTTTTATGTTAGTATCATATCTAATACAACATATTCATAAATCTGTCGAAATCTACTACACTCTAAACCGCAAAATCATGACGATTCGAGTAGATTCAAACTAAAGTCGTTCATAAAATTGATCTGTTTTCAACTCTTATGTAACTAATCTGTTACATAAACCACTTGCGTTCTTCTTTTCTGCTTCTTTTACTAGAATTTTAGTATTGGTACTGTCAATTCTGTCGTATCTGTTTCCATTGCTTTCACCAATACTGATTTCCAAGTAATGACTACATGTAAGTCATACATGTTTAGACAACTGAATGGATATTAAATCTGTTGTCATATGCTTCTTTCAGAATCTGATATTCCATATCTAGAATATCTGGCATAATCAAAAGATTATTCACCGCAAAAATTCATCTGTTCTGCTCTGCTGTCTTATCTCTTATCTTAATCTAGCATTCTCAATCAATATTCTATTGCTTGATCTTAGATCAATGTTACTTTTATCGTTCCAAACCAATCGAGTTTAGCTTGGATCGCAACAATTCTGATCGTTTAAGTATCTGTCAAGCATAAACATTCAACAAGTACAGATCTGTACCCAATAAATCTATCACTTATCTAAAACACATAAATCGTGTTGATGGTTTGAATCTGAATTTCTATGAGTTACGAGCCAAATTCTTCAAGATACACTGAATAAACACATCAAATAATCAATAATTCTCAAATTTCAAATCAAAGGAACTCGCTCAAGGAAATGTCAGTCAAAATCAAATATTCTGAATGACAGCGAGTAAATCAATGTAGACTCTAGCAAAGAATAAGAATCAATCAACATCAATCGAGGTCAAATAACACAACCTCTGAATCGATATCAAGAAATTCAAGAATCATGATTTCTATGATGTAATAGCTTCAGCAAAATTGAATATAAAGCTCAACTGTAACTGATTTTTCTTATTCTCTCTTGATATGAGTTCATTTATTAATTCTTAATTCTCAGTTGACAATAGCCAAATATACTCTTTTCGATTTAACTTATTGTCATAGAATTAATCATTATTTCGGTACTATATAACTCTTTTCTACTCAATCTTCTAGCTGTTTCTGGAGTTCTTCAGTTCAAGTAATGCTCTTCTATACAAGTTGTCATAATACCATCGTACTAGACACGAATCTATATAGAATTGCATTCATATTGTAGAAAGGTCGAAATATGTCATTGAACTATGTCTGTACATTCTAACCACTGACATAGCTGTCAATTCTAGGTTAATTCTGCACTAGTTCAATATATCGACTAGACTTCTACTGACATTCTTCCACGGTCAAACGTGATATAACCAGTACCGAAATAACAAAATCTAATTTCTAAAACTCATATCATAAATTGCTAGTCATGTCTATTTCTTTATCAGTGCACGGATTCAATTAACTGGTAACTGGTACTCAGTTATTGCATTAATCTCTATATTGCATTCTCGCTTAATATCTCACATCTGATATCAGCACATTCAATCTTATTTCCTCAATTATGTATTTCATCTTCTATGACTACGCAAAGGCAAAATCCCAGCAAATACGATGAATAAAGGCTCATCAGATACAGATTATAGCATAACAAATCACTAATCTATGACTGTATTCTATGCAATTAATATACAAACGGTTAACTATAATTAACTCACTTACCTGTAATATTCTTATCTGATACAACTTGAGCCTCATTTTCTGTACTTGCTTATTGCTTATGACATTATCTGTCATTCAAATTTTCTCTTGATCTGTTTCAGCTTGGGGAGTTATGCTTATATGTCTTCATCTGCTGGCGTTTAGACTAACTCGATCTTTGCTGTTGTTATTGTCACTATCGCTTGCTTCATAGCTATACTGCTATGAAAGTTTAGTGAAGGTGATGATTATAGTGTTTCCACAATTACAGAGGCGTGAATAAAAATTCAACTCTGCCTCGCACTATCGGTTCATGATTTCGTTCGTCTATTACTGTCTTGAAATCACCTTATGCTTCTAGTCTGCAAAGTCTACTGTTCTATCTTTTTTAGCATATACGGAAAGAAACAATTCTGTTTACTTACCTGCCAAACAAGTTCAGTACTTCTTCTGGCAATTTCACCAACTTCTTGCTAAGTCCTGGAGTTGATATAAAATCAAGCTGATTCCATGTTCATCTGAATATTCTTCTCTTGAACAACTGATCCAGCTCTTCAAATCAACCCCTTTCTAGACATAGCATATTTTGTATCTTTCTGAGTTGATGATTCATAGCTTTTGAGTTGTTCAACTCACATACTCCTCAGTGCATCGGCTCAAAAACTTACCTCAACACTGTTCTGTTCTATCTGCGGTTCTGTTCTGTCTGAGGTTCTCATGCTCTCTGCATAATCTATCTTATTCAATAACAGAAGAAATATATATGGCAGAGATTATAACATACAATGTCAGTATATCATACATATAATCTCATGCTTCTGAATAGAACACTTGCTTGCAAATTCTCATGAGTTTTCACATAGTACATGCTTTCAACGAATTACTTATTCTAATGAATTAAATAACTCAGGCATACATATCAGCATATAAGCATGTAATTCTATCAGTAAAGCAAGCAGTGGCAATCAATACTCATCGTCGCATACAATGCTGTAAAGCAAGTAAAGCATACTCATGCAATACTATAAATGCATGCAACTCAATCTACCCCGCTCAACTTCTATCTTAGTCCAAGACTTTACGTTCTGATACCACCTGTTGTGGAGACCCGGGTTGCTAATCTCATCTTAGGGCAATTAACGATTAATAGACAATTAATCGAACAATAAAAGAATATTCAAACCAAGAGCTAAATTTTTTTTATTTTTTTTTAAAACTGAGCACCTCGCTCGATCAGGTAAACTTGCCCGATTGAGCGAGCAAGAATATCCTGCTCTCGGTCTGAACATAATTGGCCTCGCTCGATCGGTGGAACTCACCCGATCGAGCGAGCCCCAAATCCTTATTTCTCTGTTTTGAACAAACACAGGCCGCGCTCGATCCGTGGAGTTTACCCGATCGAGCGGGCACCCTGTCCAGAAAAATAAAAATGTATCTTTGCTATACAAGGTGATTCAAAATCTCATACAAACTTCAAATAAACTTCTCAACATCATGCTAAATACTTTACATGCATTCAAACTAATAGCAAGTGATCTAGAATACATGAACTCTCAAGTATAAATCAATACTTGGCAAAAACAACATATACAAAGGTTCTTGCTTTCTAACATGTTTATCAAATCATAAATAAATGTCATCTGCTTAAAACCCGAGTCACTACATTCTATGACTCTTCTCGAGCTATCCAAGCCAACTCTAGCTTGATCATGCCCCAACCTGATGCAATGCACACATACAAACAAAGCAACAGCCGAATAACTCCGGTGAGAATAAATCTCAGTATGAACAACATGCATATACATCAAATAAACATATGATAGTATATTTGTTCATCTCAATAACAAGCATATAAACTCATTCAAATCCTTAATGTCATAACATAGCATGCTAGAATTTATAAACACATATTCTAAACCATAGAAATCTCTAGGTTAATGCATAAATGCAATGCATGTGCCAAGGAATAGGCTATCAAATCTGATATCAATAAGCTTAGTTCTTGGGATCCCGGGGAATAAAATCTTTAACTAACCACCGACTCTCCCAATCGAGGTGGTGTTAATATCTCAATTTCCCTGACTTTTGTGCAACTATAGTGAGTCATCTAGCTCTGGATATAAATCTATATTCCGTGCCATGAGTCATCTGACTCTGGAAGTAAATCTACATTTCATGCCACTCACTACAGTTCTCCAAACATCATCTGCACTCTAGGCCATTCTGCCCTCTGTGCTATTCAGGCTGGAGTTCAAGATGTATGCAACACAATCTGGATGCATTAAATATACTTAAGCTACAACAACATCTTGAACATATCAATCAAAAAATCATATGATCATATAGTCACTCAAGGATACCAACATATCTGTAAGTATCACATCATATATTGAAAACATATTCAATACAGACCATAATACAAATCAAAGAAGACAAGTAAACATTTACATAAATATTCTGGAAATTCAAGAAAATAGCTATCTTGAATAATCTATCCCATTTATGTAAACGTAAACCATAACATATATGAAAACATGCATGTATGTGATTTTAGGCAACTCGATAATCAAAAATAATCTCGAGTTATTCTGCCCATCTTATTAATGTCTATTCATACCTGTATTCTGAATAACATATCTGACACTCTTGCACTTCTTGATCAACTACAAGCTGCCCAAATCTGTCATCAACTGCTGCTCATTTCAATCTTTGCTAATTGAAGGTGTTCTTGATTCAATCTTAAACACTTCAAGTCATTAGAACTCGAACTCGTCGATTCGACTTCGATAATCTGTACTTCAAATCTGAAATAGATTATAACATAACTAAAAATCAATTTTCAATCTGAATCGATGTTTCTTTAAAGCTTATACAGTTCAAATTTTGCTAATACAATCAGAATTCAAACCGACATCGCAACTATTCAAGTCCGATAAATCTTTCGATTCTAATATCATTATATCTTCATTCTAAACATAATCTCATATTCAATTCATCCACAATAAACTTGAAGATGAGCTCTAGACCTTTAGAATGCATATCAATTCAAAATCTTGAACCGACGGCGTAACAGTATGAAAACCGGAAATTGCAAAAGCATAAACATCATCTTGTTAATCATTTAAACTCAATATCATCACCAATTCAATAGCATAATCTCGAAATCATCAGCCTCATAAATTCAGAATTTCGAAAATTGTTTTAAAATTCCAAAACATGTCCAAACGACAATCTTTTCTCGATCCGTCTTAGATATGCTATCGTCATATATGCTAGAACATGTTTATACAATCAAATCTTAATTCTAACAACAACTTAAAATTCAAACATGGTAGAACTTCATAAAACTTACGTCAAAATATAGCACTCAGAGCTGTGATTGCAAATATACGATCAATCGGAAATTCTACCGGGCGGATCAATTTTTATCGGGACTTGAAAGAGCAACATTGGCTTGGAACCCTTTCTGCCCTCTTCTCTCGTTCTTGGCTGGGAATATGATCCCTTTTCACGTTTTTAATGACCAAGTTTCAAGGGAATTACATTTTGGTCCATGAACTTTGGCCTAATTGCAATTCAGTCCCCGGACAAGCGATTTAATTCAATTTCAATCCTAAATAATTTAAGAATATTAGAATTTAATTCTAAACTCTAAATATTCTCAAATTAAATATTCTCGGATTACAATTTCGGAACTTATCGCATTTTAGTCCTTGAACTTCTCAATATTTGCAAATGGGTCCTTGCTCGGATTTCATCCTCAAATTCAATCTTTGATATTTATCATCTTGGAATTACATATTAAATTCCATAAATATCAATTCAAATATTTTTAGTCTTTTAATTTAAAAATTCCGGATATTAAAATCTTAAAATCCGAAAATCCTCAAATTAAATATTTATGACCCGAAATTGAAATTTCTAATTTCCATAAATTCTTATATTCATATTTTCACTTTTATTTGGAATTTAAATCTTAAATCCCATAATTAAGATTTTAATATTTTCGGGCCTTACAGGCGAGCTACTGAGTCTGCGACAGGGAGCCATGTCTATTGACGAGTATCAGCAGAAGTTCTTCGATCTGTTATCCTATTGCCCCGAGATTGCTGACAACTCTGAGATGAAGTATAATCTGTTCCTTTAGGGCCTTAACCCTGAGATTCATGACCGTGTGGTGGTTGGTGATGAGATGACCTACGAGGGTTTGGTGAGCCGTTGTCACCAGGCGGAGGATAGCATTCGGCGGAACAGGTCTTTCTCTCAGTCTAGGCCTGCGAGTTCTTTGGGTCCCCGTGCTCAGACTTTCAAGAAGTCTGGATCTACTTCTTTTTCCTCTGGTTCTGCTGGTGTTGTTCGTTTTGGGAAGAAGGACAAGTGTGATCATTGTGGGAAGAACCATCCGACCGACCGATGTCGCAAAGCTTCTGGAGCTTGTTTCCGATGTGGAGAGGTTGGTCATCTCCGGAAGGATTTTCCATTGTCTGGGGGAGGCGGTTCTGGTTTTGGTTCAGGATCGGGTTCTTAGGCCACCGTTCAGCAGAGGTCGCAGGGACAGGCTGCTGGGAGTAATCATTTGAGGCCGCAGGCTTCTGGCCAGGTGTTTGCCTTGAGGCACGACCAGGCAGTGGAGGAGAATGAGAAGGTCATCGCAGGTACATTTCTGTTATATGGCATACCTGCTCTTGTACTTATTGATACTGGTGCATCTCATTCCTTCATTTCTGAACGTTTTGTTAAGAGGCATAAGTTACCATGCATTGCACTAGACGTAGTAGTTTCGTTTCTACTCTGACGGGCCAATCTGCTTTGGCTAAGCGTCTAGTGATGGGTTGCCCTTTAGAGTTCGAAGGGAACATTTTGATAGCGAATCTCATGGTTCTTGCGATGGATGACTTCGATTGTATTCTAGTGATAGATATGCTGACTACCTATCGAGCTTCAGTGGACTGTTATCAGAGATTAGTACGCTTTCATTCGGATAGGAGTGATAGCTGGTTTTTCTATGGTGAGGGAGCGCGACCCCCGATGCCTTTGGTATCATCTTTGAGAGCCTGTCGAGCTCTAGAGTCTGGCGGGGAAGGCTACCTTATCTATGCAGTTGATTTGTCCGCTGAGAGCGTTGGGATAGTGAGAATTCCTGTTGTGGATGAATTCCCTGATGTATTTCCAGATGAGATTCCGGGTTTTCCTCCTGCTAGGGAAGTCGAGTTTGGCATAGAGTTGATGCCGGGTACTTCGCCTATTTCTCGAGCACCGTATCGTCTGGCTCCGTCAGAGATGAAAGAGTTGAAGAATCAGTTACAGGACCTTTTGGACAAGGGGTACATCCGTCCTAGTGTATCTCCTTGGGGAGCTCCTGTTCTTTTCGTGAAGAAGAAGGATGGGTCTATGCGGCTATGCATTGACTATCGTCAGTTGAACTGAGTTACTGTGAAAAACAAGTATCCTTTGCCTCGTATCGATGACTTGTTTGATCAGCTGCAGGGTACTTCGGTTTACTCCAAGATCGACTAGCGGTCTGGGTATAATCAGATGAGAGTCCGAGATCAGGACGTAGCCAAGACTGCATTTCGCACGCACTATGGGCATTACGAGTTTTTAGTGATGCCATTTGGTTTGACTAATGCACCGGCTATGTTTATGGATCTGATGAACCGTGTCTTCAGGGAGTACTTGGACAAGTTTGTCGTGGTCATCATTGACGATATTCTGGTGTATTCGCATAATGCGGATGAGCATGTTTCTCACTTGCGGTTGGTACTACAGACTCTTCGGGATGAGTAGTTGTACGCCAAACTGAGCAAGTGTGAGCTCTGGATGGATCGAGTGGTCTTTCTTGGCCATATCATATCCAGGGAGGAAATTTCTGTTGATCCGAGCAAGATTGAGGCTATGCTTAATTGTTCGCGTCCGACGACAGTTGCTGAGATCCGTAGTTTTCTGGGTCTAGCAGGATATTATCGTCGTTTCATTCTGAACTTCTCTCAGTTAGCTCGACCATTGACGCAGCTTACCCGCAAGGGTGTTGATTTCGAGTGGTCCTCAGAGTGTGAGGAAAATTTTTGTGAACTTCGACGATGGTTGACTTCTGCGCCAGTGCTGGCATTACCGTCAGGATCTGGAGGGTATGTGGTTTACACGGATGCTTCTATTCTGGGGTTAGGTTGTGTCCTGACTCAGAATGAGCATGTGATCGCATATTCTTCTAGACAGTTGAGTTGCACGAGGGCAATTATCCAGTCCATGATTTGGAGTTAGCAGTCATTGTGTTTTCTCTGAAGATCTGGCGTCATTATCTGTATGGCGAGAAATTTGAGATCTTTACCGACCATAAGAGTCTCAAGTATTTGTTCACTCAGGCGGAGTTGAACATGAGACAGAGACGTTGGATGGACTTGCTTAAGGACTATGATTGCGAGATTAAGTACCATCCGAGAGCTGCTAATCTCACTGCTGATGCCTTGAGTCGCAAGGTGCGACTATCCGCACTTCAGACTTGTTCGATGTATAGTGCGATCGAGGAGTGTTGTTCTAGGGAGGTTTGACTTACTTGCAAACAAGTCATGGCAAATTTTTTTTATTTTTATTTTTAAAATCCGTACTTTCATTTATTATTTATTTAAGTTTAGAGGTTAGGGTCATTTCAGTTGGTATCAGAGCACGGTCTTGGTTTGGGCTGAGCCTACTGCCGGTTGCTGAAACTCAAGGAATCTCGCCTCGAAGTCTGTAAGATTTATGTTTTGCTTATTACTATTTGTTTAGATTAGTAGCATTAGTTTCTTAAATTATTTTAGCATGTTTTAAGTTTAAATAAAAAAAAATCTTTTTCTTAAGGCATGAAATTTGAATTTTTCAAATTTGAACTTGCGTTCAGATGGCACCTCGATGAGATCCCCATGCACCTCCGCCGCCACCTCCTCCACCCCCTCCACCAGTTGATGTTGGGGCTCAGGTGCTAGCTGGCCTGGCTCGTATCTTAGAGCAGCATGCCGAGGCCCCGAGGGCTAGAACTAGCGGTCTATGAGAAGTTCAGGAAGATGGATCCTAAGGACTTATCTGGTACTACGGATCCGATGGTAGCGGAGGGATGGAAAAGCTTGCTAGAGGCAATTTTCCGCTACATGGAGTTGGGAGATGCGGACCGAGTTCGCTGTATGACTTTCCTTCTCAAGGATGACGCCACCTTGTGGTTTGAGGGAGTGGAGAAGAATGTTGACATTACCACGCTGAATTAGGAAGCATTCAAGACTCTCTTCTATGAGAAGTACTATACAGCTGAGGTGAGGGCGCAGTTGAAGAAAGAGTTCATGAGTCTCCGGCAGGGAGATCTGTCTATATCCGAGTTTGTTTGGAAATTTGAGAGGGGATGCCACTTCGTGTCGTAGATAGGGAATGACGAAGTGGAGAAGTTGCAGTATTTTGTTGCGTGTCTGAGGCCTACTATTCGTAGGGATGTGATGATGGCTGAGCCAGTGGATTATGCAGCTGCCGTCAGGAAGGCTATGAGGTCCGAGCAGTCCTTGAAGGAAATCAGTGCCGAGGTTCATGGCAAGAGGGCCTTCACTCATCAGGGTCACCAGCAGCAGCATGGCAAGAAGCCATATCAGGGATAGCAGAGGTAGCAGAGGCCCAAGGGGCACCATCAGGCCCAGAGACCTGCTCCTCCTAGGACTGAGGATAAGCCTATTTTCCAGACATGCCTCCATCCACACTTTGGGAAGTGCTTGAAGGAGGCAGGAGTTTGCTTCAAATTCAAGAAGCCGGGTCATGTAGCTAAAGACAGCCCGGAGTTGAGGAGGCCCATGCAGGGTCGAGTGTTCGTGATGCAGGCCGAGGAAGCCGACCCAGACACCACACTCATCACAAGTAACATCTTAAGTTTTCTTGGGATAGAGCAGTTGATCGATTTACTGATGCATGTGGTTTTATGTTTTCTTGTTTGGGGTCAATAATTTTGTAGCATGTTGCATGTTTGGAGAATTTGACTGTATTAGCATGCGTAGTATCTTGTTTGGAGAATTTGACTGTATTAGCATGCGTAGTATCTTGTTTGGGAATTTGATGACTTAGAATGAGCCAAAGTAGAACTTGTGTTATTTAACTTCAATCTTTTCTGTGGATGTATACACCATTAATGCAGGTAGGATTGTAGTAGCTGGTGTAGCCATTAGAGCCTTGTTAGACTCGGGAGCTACACATTCTTTTATTTCAAAGGCATTTACCCATAAGCGGAGTATTGAGTATGAACAGTTGTTGGGTGGTTTCACAGTGACCATCCCATCAGGGGAAGAGCTGTCCACGAGGAATATAGTGAGGAATCTTGAACTCTTGTTGCAAGGGAAATCAGTGAGTGTCGATCTGATAGTGCTGCCCATGCCTGATTTTGACATGATACTTGGGATGGACTGGATGACAAAGAACGTTGTGGTGATTGATTTTCAGCAGCGATCAGTGATGGTTAGACCGGAGGGAGAGGAACCATTCGGGTTTGAGGCTACTAGGAGTTCGAAGAGGAATTAGCTTATATCTCTCATGCAAGCTAAGAAGTTGGTGCATGATGGATGTGAGGCATTCTTAGCCAGTGTATCTTTGTCAGAGTTGCCAACACGTCCAGATATTTCAGATGTGGACGTGGTCAGCAATTTTGAGGATGTGTTTCCGGATGAGGTTGCAGGTATTCCACCAGATAGAGAAGTCGAGTTCTCTATCGACTTGATACCGGGTACTGTGCCAATCTCTAAGGCACCATAAAGACTATTGTAAGAGTGGGTGCCCAGTGAGCCAACTGTGTGGCTATGGGCTTTGTTGACTCTTTGTATAAACAATCTTTTGTTTAATATTATTTACACTTTTATGGCAATGACTTTATATTACTTCATATTGTTATATTGTGATATACTATTGTTGTTTTGATAAAGACCTTGAATATACTATAGTGTATGTAAGATGTGGTAGAACATGGAGATGTCTATCATGAAATACATCTTATAGTCACTGTATATTCTAAAACCGTTCCTAGTCGATTGAGCCGTCCGATAATAAGGATAAGGATCGCTCGAGTTTGAGACTAGCATTTGCGATGCGGAGTACCACGTTTCATTGGTAGGGAACATGGAGATGTTCGAAGCATGCAAATGGATATTCATAGGATGAATAGTCGAACTACCCTATCCGGACTTTCCAAGTGGTTATCACTTATCGAGTGGATAAAGTCCGCGGTTTTGGTTGTACACCATTAGTCCTTACGACTTGAAACATCATGGAGACTCTATATGCTAGTACTGTGCTTTGACTCGTTTACCGACTCTGAGGGGGTCATCAGGTGTCGAGATTGGGTACAGTTACGACACATATAGGAGTCAATGCATTGTTGTCAAGGATTCACCACATACTTGCGAGTGTGGATATCCTATGCGATCTGAGGAGATATTAGTGTGACAAATCTCTGGCCAGAGTACTTGATGTGATTTAAGAAATGGTTTCTTAGTAGCACATGCGATGTCACTAATTTGATCTTCAAGATGCATTGCATAGTTATCGAATCTTGAGCGACTCTCGATATACCAATGGTTGTTGATTCGATCGGGATATATGGATGAAGGGACCGTACTGTACGTTAACCAAAATCTACTGGTTCTTGTAGGCACTATCAGTGATACCTAGGGAATCATGGGGCGATGTTGCTAGGCGCTTTACCATGATTCGTTGGGCAAGTCGGAAAGTGTTGTTCCGAGTCACAAGGAGTTGTGAGCCCACGGCTAGCTGTATCCCTGAACCATTGAGGGTCACACAGTGTAATGGAGTTTTAATCCCCGTTGAGATAGTTAAATTTAAAGAGTTAAATTTAATGAACTAAGGAGTTGGACTTCTTAAATAAGAGTAAGGGAGTAGGATTTCCTAAAATGACATAGGGATGGACATTTTTGGAAACCACTGAATTCGGATTCAGGAAAATTTATTTTGACTTTAAAACATGCAGAAATAGTTTCTGTGCACATTGGTGAAATCGTTTCATCAATCGGAGTCACGATGAATTTTATATTAATTTCTGAACGAGCGGGCTTTGCTTGTCGGGCCCCAGCTTATGACTAATGGGCCCTAAGGTGTTAGTGGCCTGCATTATAAATAAGTTATTTCAGTACAGAAATTACACACAACAGGTCATTATTTTGAGAGCAATTTTCGAAAACCCTACCCTCTCAAAACCGATCGGCCGTCCCCTCCCTTTGCTCTGCCCGAGAAAATTCCGGTCTGTGATTTTGAATCGCAGTAAGGAATAACGAATCAGATTCGTGTAATCTCTTCGCAGAAAACTTCTGATAGATTTTCTAGTGCAATCTATCAGAGGGATTAAACCTCTGTTCGTGGACCTGATTGAAGGCGTTCATCGGTTCCAGGGAGAGACAACAAGAGCAGAATTGTTCTGTTGGTGTCCATTAATCTCGTTGCGAGATTTGAGGTAAAATTTATTTAATTGTTATTTAAATTTTACACATACAGTAATTCAATCGATGAACGGTTGATACCCACACCATGGAATCGTTCCATGAGAAAATTTTAAACTTCCGCTGCACCGGGTATCAATCGTAATTGGTCTGGGAACTCGCCAGTTTTCCAACAGTGGTATCAGAGCCAGGTTGCTCAGATCAATCGATTGAATTAATCAATTGTACAAAAATTTTTGAGTCTCGGTTTTTGAAACAAAATAAATATTTTTAATAAAAAAAAAATTTTTTTTTCCGGGGGGCGAAACCCGGGCAGCGATTGGATCGCTGCCCGGAGGGGGCAGCGATGGTCGCTGCCCCCAGGGGCGGCGCACGGCGCCGCCCAAAGGGGGCGCACGGCGCCGCCCAGGGCGGCGACCGTCGCCGCCTAGGGCGGCGCACGGCGCTGCCCAGGGCAGCGCTGTGCGCTGCCCAGCGCAGCGCTGGGCGCTGCGCAGGGCAGCGCTCGGCGCTGCCCAGGGCGGCGCACAGCGCCGCCCAGGGGCGGCGCTCGGCGCCGCCCAGGGCGACGCACGGCGCCGCCCAGCGGCGGCGCCAGGCGCCGCCAGGGCAGCAAACGTTGCTGCCCTAAGGGGGCAGCCGGGCTGCCCCGGCCCGCGCCCCGGGTGCGGGCCGGCCCGGGAGTGTCCCGGGCGGCCCGCGGGAAAAATTATATTTTTATTAATTTTAATATTTAAAATTTTATTTTTGGTCCGGTCAAAAATTGTTTTTGATTGGTTCACGAGATTTCGGATCGAATTGTTCGAGTCCGTAAATTTTAAAATTGATTTTGGATAAATTTGAATTTTTGGAAAATTTTAATATTTTATCCGTAAATTGAATTTTGAAATCAATTATTTTGTTACAATTGATGATAAGATATGATCTTATGATATATTAGATAAAATATGATTTTATTTGTAAAATTGGATTTTATAGATAAAATATGATTTTATTTGATATGGAGATAAAATATGATTTTATATGTGAAATATGATTTTATATATAAAATATGATTTTATCTTGTTTAAATTTGAATTGCCACAGCATGTTATCCAATAAATTAATTTTGAATTAAATGTTATTGGATAAGGATGATCGATTGCCATGACCAATTTTGTAGGTGTATGTTAGGAATTTACATTTTGTCTTTATTGTTGTTGGTTTTATTAATGGGCCTGGTTTATGGCCCGATATGAATGTCATATGTAATAAAAGTGGGCTTGGTTTATAGCCCGTTCCCACCCCCTAAAATGTATCCCCTACTTGTCATTGTTATTTAATTGTAAATACATTAGATTTAGTGGGAGATCAAGATTTGAAGATGGTGGGCCCAGCAGACAATGAAGACTGAAGAAATGTAAATTGGAAGCATATGTAATAGGATTGCATTTGCATACTGCATATTACCTAGGATTGGACTAAGACCCGTGATTGGCAACCACGGGTCAATTAGAAATGGAATCGATCATCCTATATAATATGTGATATTATGATTGTATGCATGTTTAGACATAAATTGCGTGAATCCGGCAATGCATGCAATAAATTAAATATGATGAGACAAATATTTTTATAAATAAAATCCCTCATTTTAAATATGATTTAAAATTTATATCAAGATAAATAAAGGAAATTTAAATATTGTTTAAATGTTCCTACCTTCCATCAACGGTCAATGTATGTGATGCTACCCGCGGATACGGTCCGGCTCATATTATTGGGGGGGCCCGTCCGTCGGAAAGCTGTACATTGGATCGACAAATGTTGTAAGTTGGGTGGAACTCCCATGGGATCGGCTCATATTATTGGGGGATCCACATGGCGACCGTCCATCACAACTTAATATTGATGGGTCATCTTGACATGTCACTTTAAACGGCGTCATATTATTGGGCCCTTATTGGACATGAGGTAAATACATGGGGGTTGCTTTGGAAGCAATTGGGCTCTACCTTTTGAGAATTATGGTTGGCTGATATTATTCGGGACCATAAGTTTGTCAATTGGACTCCATGTTCTCACTAAGGAAAAAGTTTCCCGTTTTCACTAGAGGGTGGTGAAATCGTTAAAATAGTGGGAGTGAGATTCATAAAATTAAATTCGCCTATTTTATGTCTTAGTAAATTGTTAAACAATCATTGATATATGTCTGTTTTTCCTTTTCAGTATTTCATACAATGAATTCGCGAAATCCTTTATTCTCGATCCTCGAACAAAACAAGCTGACTGGCGCCAACTATACGGAATGGTTCCGGAAGTTGAAGATTGTCTTAACTTCGGAGAAAATGCTCTACGTGTTAGAGAAAGCACCTCCGAAGGAAGCACCAGCTGACATAAGTCCGGAGGAATTGGCCAAACTTGATGCATGGTGTGACCATGACATCAAGACCAAATGCTATATGCAAGCCTCGATGTCTGATGAACTCCAGAGGCGATTTGAGGACACGGTGAATGCTGCTGACATTCACACGCAACTCAAGGAACTTTTTGGGGCTCAGTCGAGGGCTGAAAGGTTCTCTACTGTTAAGGAGTTGATGACGTGCCGCATGCGTGAAGGGACTTCGGTCCGTGATCATGGGGTACGAGTGATTTGGCTCATACAGAAGTTAGCGACCCTTGATTTGGTGTTGGAGCATGAACTCAATGTGGACTTGCTGCTTCTATCTCTTCCTTCTTCATTTGATGGATTCGTGATAAATTTTAATATGAACAAGATAGAGGCCACCCTTGAAGAGATGGTCAATATGCTCGTTACATATGAATCCACACTTAAGAAGGATAAGCCAGCTTTCTTGGTGGGCTCCTCATCTTCTGCAAAGAAGGGGCCAAGTATGAAGGGCAAGAAACGTTCTGCCCCACCCAAGAAAGTGGAACCCGAGAAGAAGCAAAAGACAAAGGCTTCAAACGATGGAAAATCCAAGGATGTTTGCCATTACTGCAAGAAGCCGGGTCATTGGAAGCGCAACTGCAAGGAGTATCTTGAGCAGTTGGGAACTGCAAAGGGTATGTTCTATATCGAAATAAACATGTCACTTAATACAACTTCTTGGGTATTGGATACCGGATGTGGTTCTCACATTTGCAATGATTTGCAGGTGATGACAAGAAGTCGCAGGCTTAGAATGGGTGAGACCCAGCTGAGGCTCGGGAATGGTTCCAGAGTTGAAGCTACGGCCATTGGAGATGTTTGTTTGATTTTGCAGAATGGTTTTAAATTATTGTTGAGAGATGTTTTATTTGTGCCAGATTTAATTAAAAACATTATTTCTATTTCTATGCTTGATAGAGATGGTTATTCTTGTAATTTTGTGAATGGGATTTGCAGTATTTACAAGAATGAATGTTTAATTGGAAATGGACAACTTGAAAACGATCTATATAATTTAAAACTAAAAGACGTTCCAGTGAATTGTATTGACAAACCGGCAACAACAAACAAAAGGAAAATCGATAGTCAAAACCCGGCAAACCTTTGGCACGCTAGACTAGGTCATATTTCCTCAAGGAGGATGAACAAGCTAGTGGGAGAGGGCATGTTTGATATGTCTGATATTAACTCTCTACCTACTTGTGAATCCTGCCTAAAAGGGAAAATGACTAAATCTCCTTTTAAGGGGAAGCCTGAACGTAGTCAAAATCTGTTGGATTTGATCCATACAGATGTTTGTGGTCCATTTAGAGTAGGGACTCAACATGGCCACACCTACTTCATTACCTTTACTGATGATTATTCTAGGTATGGGTATTTATATTTAATGAAATATAAGTCTGAAGCATTTGAAAAGTTCAAAGAATTCAAGGCTGAAGTAGAAAACAAGCTAGGTAAAAGTATTAAAGCACTTCGATCGGATCGAGGTGGAGAATACTTGAGTACCGAGTTTTTGGACTATCTAAAAGAGAATGGGATTCTCTCTCAGTGGACTCCTCCTATGACACCACAGCTTAATGGTGTATCGGAGCGTCGTAATCGAACTTTGTTGGACATGGTTCGATCTATGATGAGCTTCACTGAGCTTCCACCTTCGTTTTGGGGCTATGCGCTTGAAACGGCGGTATTATTGTTGAATAACGTCCACACTAAAGCAGTGGACAAAACACCATACGAGTTATGGAATGGCAAAGCTCCTAAGTATTCATACTTGAGGATTTGGGGATGTCCTGCTTACGTGAAGAGGACAGTGGGAGATAAGTTGGATAGTCGATCCAGCTTGTGTTATTTTGTGGGGTATCCGAAGAATTCAATCGGATATTATTTCTATTATCCTGCTGAAACAAAGGTGTTTGTTTCACGGAATGCCACCTTCTTGGAGAAGGAGTTCTTATTGGATAAGAAAGGCGAGATGATGGAACTCGAAGAAGTTCGAGAAGAACCCGAAATACAAAATAACGATCCCACACCTCAGGAACCATTGCTGGACACGCCTGCACCTAGAAGATCCGAGGACTTCTAGACCTCCAGTTCGATATGGTCTTCTTCTTGAAGAGGGTCAAGATGAACCCGACATTGGATGTGATCCAAGAAGCTTCAAGGAAGCAATTTCTGATGCGGATTCGAATTTATGGCTTGAAGCTATGCAATCAGAATTGGATTCGATGCATACTAACCAAGTCTGGACTTTAGTGGATCCTCCCGATGGAATTGTTCCAATAGGGTGTAAATGGATCTACAAAAGAAAGCTTGGGCCTGATGGTAAGGTATTGACCTACAAGGCGCGATTGGTGGCTAAAGGTTATACTCAAAGGCAAGGAGTTGACTATGACGAAACCTTTTCACCAGTTGCAATGTTCAAGTCCATAAGAATCCTTATTGCCATAGCTGCATGGTATGACTATGAGATATGGCAAATGGATGTGAAGACTGCTTTTCTTAATGGAGACATTAAGGAAGAAATCTATATGAAGCAGCCTGAGGGGTACACATCCATGGGAAGCGAGCATAAGGTATGCAAGCTTCAGAGATCAATTTATGGTCTAAAACAAGCATCAAGAAGTTGGAACCAGAAATTTGATGAAACAATTAAAGACTTTGGTTTCATCAAGAACCCGGAGGAACCTTGCGTGTACAAGAAAGTAGTTAAGGATGCGGTGACATTCTTAGTACTTTATGTTGATGACATCCTACTCATTGGGAATGATGTAGGGATGTTGCAGTCAACAAAGATATGGTTATCAGGTAGATTTTCGATGAAGGATTTGGGTGAGGCATCCTACATTCTTGGGATACAGATCTATAGGGATAGATCTAAGAGAATGATAGGACTCACTCAATCAACCTACATCGATACCATATTGAAACGGTTTTCAATGGATGGGTCCAAGAGAGGACATCTACCCATGTGTCATGGAGTTTCTCTATCCAAGTCTATGTGTCCCAAGACTGATGCAGAGATAGAGAATATGACACATGTACCATATGCGTCAGCTATAGGTAGTATCATGTATGGGATGATATCTACCAGACCGGATGTAGCATTTGCTCTGAGTGTCACGAGCAGATATCAGTCTAATCCTGGTCAGATGCATTGGAAAGCCGTGAAGGACATTCTTAAGTACTTGCGAAGGACTAAGAATATGTTCATGGTTTATGGAGGACGAGAACTCAAACTGGAAGGCTATACCGACTCTAGCTTCCAAAGTGATGTGGATGACTCGAAGTCAACCTTTGGATTTGTGTTCATGCTCAATGGCGGTGCTGTCTCTTGGAAGAGTTCCAAGCAGGACACCACAGCGGATTCCACCACTGAGGCTGAATACATTGCAGCATCAGCTGCTGCTAAAGAGGCCGTTTGGATGAGGAATTTCGTCCAAGAGTTGGGCGTCATTCCTGAATTTGTTGGTCCAGTCCCGGTGTACTGCGACAACACGGGTGCCGTTGCTCAAGCAAAGGAACCAAGGTCTCATCAAAGATCCAAACACGTACTGAGGAAATACCACATAATCCGGGAGATTGTGGAAAGAGGAGACATCAGTGTCGAACGAGTGGCCTCTGCAGACAATATCGCTGATCCACTTACTAAGCCTTTGCCAGGACCATTGTTTGACAAACATCGCGAAGCAATGGGTCTACGTAGTATGACTAGTTGGCTATAGGGCAAGTGGGAGATTGTAAGAGTGGGTGCCCAGTGAGCCAACTGTGTGGCTATGGGCTTTGTTGACTCTTTGTATAAACAATCTTTTGTTTAATATTATTTACACTTTTATGGCAATGACTTTATATTACTTCATATTGTTATATTGTGATATACTATTGTTGTTTTGATAAAGACCTTGAATATACTATAGTGTATGTAAGATGTGGTAGAACATGGAGATGTCTATCATGAAATACATCTTATAGTCACTGTATATTCTAAAACCGTTCCTAGTCGATTGAGCCGTCCGATAATAAGGATAAGGATCGCTCGAGTTTGAGACTAGCATTTGCGATGCGGAGTACCACGTTTCATTGGTAGGGAACATGGAGATGTTCGAAGCATGCAAATGGATATTCATAGGATGAATAGTCGAACTACCCTATCCGGACTTTCCAAGTGGTTATCACTTATCGAGTGGATAAAGTCCGCGGTTTTGGTTGTACACCATTAGTCCTTACGACTTGAAACATCATGGAGACTCTATATGCTAGTACTGTGCTTTGACTCGTTTACCGACTCTGAGGGGGTCATCAGGTGTCGAGATTGGGTACAGTTACGACACATATAGGAGTCAATGCATTGTTGTCAAGGATTCACCACATACTTGCGAGTGTGGATATCCTATGCGATCTGAGGAGATATTAGTGTGACAAATCTCTGGCCAGAGTACTTGATGTGATTTAAGAAATGGTTTCTTAGTAGCACATGCGATGTCACTAATTTGATCTTCAAGATGCATTGCATAGTTATCGAATCTTGAGCGACTCTCGATATACCAATGGTTGTTGATTCGATCGGGATATATGGATGAAGGGACCGTACTGTACGTTAACCAAAATCTACTGGTTCTTGTAGGCACTATCAGTGATACCTAGGGAATCATGGGGCGATGTTGCTAGGCGCTTTACCATGATTCGTTGGGCAAGTCGGAAAGTGTTGTTCCGAGTCACAAGGAGTTGTGAGCCCACGGCTAGCTGTATCCCTGAACCATTGAGGGTCACACAGTGTAATGGAGTTTTAATCCCCGTTGAGATAGTTAAATTTAAAGAGTTAAATTTAATGAACTAAGGAGTTGGACTTCTTAAATAAGAGTAAGGGAGTAGGATTTCCTAAAATGACATAGGGATGGACATTTTTGGAAACCACTGAATTCGGATTCAGGAAAATTTATTTTGACTTTAAAACATGCAGAAATAGTTTCTGTGCACATTGGTGAAATCGTTTCATCAATCGGAGTCACGATGAATTTTATATTAATTTCTGAACGAGCGGGCTTTGCTTGTCGGGCCCCAGCTTATGACTAATGGGCCCTAAGGTGTTAGTGGCCTGCATTATAAATAAGTTATTTCAGTACAGAAATTACACACAACAGGTCATTATTTTGAGAGCAATTTTCGAAAACCCTACCCTCTCAAAACCGATCGGCCGTCCCCTCCCTTTGCTCTGCCCGAGAAAATTCCGGTCTGTGATTTTGAATCGCAGTAAGGAATAACGAATCAGATTCGTGTAATCTCTTCGCAGAAAACTTCTGATAGATTTTCTAGTGCAATCTATCAGAGGGATTAAACCTCTGTTCGTGGACCTGATTGAAGGCGTTCATCGGTTCCAGGGAGAGACAACAAGAGCAGAATTGTTCTGTTGGTGTCCATTAATCTCGTTGCGAGATTTGAGGTAAAATTTATTTAATTGTTATTTAAATTTTACACATACAGTAATTCAATCGATGAACGGTTGATACCCACACCATGGAATCGTTCCATGAGAAAATTTTAAACTTCCGCTGCACCGGGTATCAATCGTAATTGGTCTGGGAACTCGCCAGTTTTCCAACAACTAGCTCCCACATAAATGAAGGAACTGAAAGTGCAGATTCAAGAGTTTCTTGATAAAGGGTTCATACGCCCTAGCTTCTCTCCATGGGGCGCACCGGTCCTCTTTGTGAAAAATAAGGACGGAAGTCTGACAATGTGCATAGACTATCGAGGGTTGAATGGTATAACAATTAAGAACAAGTACCCACTTCCTAGGATTGAGGATCTCTTTGATCAGTTACAAGGAGCTTCTGTATTTTCGAAGATTGATCTTCATTCTGGATATCACCAGTTGAAGGTGAAGGAGTCTGATGTATTCAAGACAGCCTTTAGGACTCGCTATGGCCACTACGAGTTCCTTGTGATGCCGTTTGGGATGACGAACGCGCCAGCGGTCTTCATGGATCTTATGAACCGCGTGTTCCAACCGTACTTGGATCAGTTTGTCATTTTCTTTATTGACGATATCCTCATTTTCTCAAAGGATAGAGAAGAGCATACCCAGCATTTGAGGACAATTCTAGGAGTACTCCGAGAGCGTAAGTTGTATGCCAAGTTCGACAAGTGCAAATTTTGGTTATGGAGAGTACCATTCTTGGGTCATATTATTTCCAAGGATGGATTGGAAGTAGATCCTTCCAAGGCTCAAGCAGTGAAGGATTGGTCTATGCCAAGAAGCGCATCGGAGATTCGCAGTTTCCTCTGATTGACCGGTTACTATAGGAAGTTTATCAAGGGTTTTTCATCGATTGTTGTGCCCTTGACAGCGCTAACCAAGAAGAATGCCAAGTTTATTTGGAAGCCAGAGTGTCAAGAGAGCATTGATGTGTTGAAGGAGGATCTCACGACAGCACCAGTGTTAGCTATGCCATCTGGAGAGGGAGATTTTGTGGTTTACACTGATGCTTCCAAGTTGGGACTTGGGGCAGTACTTATGCAGCGATATAGGGTTATCGCTTATGCTTCTAGGCAGTTGAAGGAGAATGAGAAGAACTACCCTACTCACGTTTTGGAGTTAGCAGCAGTGGTGTTTGCTCTCAAGATTTGGAGGCACTGTCTCTACGGAGAGAAGTGTAAGATATTCACCGACCATAAGAGCCTCAAATACTTCTTCACCCAGAAGGAGTTGAATAGGAGACAGCGGAGATGGTTAGAGTTGGTGAAAGATTATGACTTCGATATTAGCTACCACCCGGGTAAAGCTAATGTGGTCACAGATGCATTGAGTAGGAAGTCAGCAGTGATTGCCTCTTTGACGGTGTCTAGACCTTTGCAGGATGAGATTCAGAGATTCGGACTAGAGTTCTATGCCGAGAGTAGAGCTCCCATATTTTCAGCTTTGTCAGTGCAGACTTCGTTGTTTGACCGTATCAGAGTTTCTCAAGCGGTTGATGAGCAGTTGAGTAAGTGGAGACGGAGAGCCGACGAGAGAGGTAGTGATTTGTACTCCGTGGTAGATGGGATTATGAGGTTCAAGGATAGAATTTTGGTGCCCGCAGGTGATTCTCTGCGAGCTACTATCATGGCAGAGGCTCATACATCACCGTACTCTATCCACCCAGGCAGTACCAAGATGTATCGAGACCTTCAGCAGTTGTATTGGTGGCCGGGCATGAAGCGTGACAATGCCTGATTCGTGTCAGAATGTCTGACATGCCAGCAGGTCAAGGCTAAGCATCAAAGACCTGTAGGATTGCTTAAGACACTCCCTATTCCCGAGTGGAAATGGGAGAATATTACCATGGATTTCGTTGTTGGCTTGTCGAGGACAGTGAGAGGTTCGAATGCTATTTGGGTTATTGTTGACCGTCTCACTAAGTCGGCGCACTTTTTTCTAGTGAGGAAAAATTTCTCCATGACTCAGTATGCGGAGTTGTATATCCGGGAGATAGTCAGACTACATGGTGTCCCTGTTTCCATAGTGTCTGATAGAGATCCGCGGTTTACTTCGTCATTTTGGAAGAGTCTTCATTTAGCTTTGGGGACGAAGCTTTTGTTTAGCACTGTCTTCCACCCCCAGACGGATGGACAGTCCGAGAGGGTGATTCAGATTCTAGAGGATCTTCTGAGAGCTTGCGCTATTGACTTTCATGATAGTTGGGAGTCGAGGTTACCCTTGGTGGAATTTGCATATAACAACAGCTATCAGGCCACCATTTGTATGGAGCCTTACGAGGCACTCTATGGGAGACCTTGTAGATCACTGGTATTATGGACCGAGATCGGTAAGAGGACGGAGTTGGGACCCGAGATTGTTCAGCAGACTGCTGAAGTTGTAGGCAGGATCGATGATAGGATGAGGACTGTGCAGAGCAGGCATAAGAGTTACGCCGATCATAGGAGAAGAGACTAGGAGTTCTCCGAGGGTGATCATGTTTTTATCCGAGTAGTTCCTTTGAAAGGCGTGATGAGATTCGGGAAGAAATGGAAATTGGCTCCGAGGTTCGTTGGACCTTTTGAAATTTTGGACAGAGTGGGGATGTTAGCCTATAGGGTGGCTTTGAAGCCTAATGTTGTTGGATTACACAACATCTTCCACGTGTCCATGCTGAGGAAGTACATCTCGAATCCTTCTCATGTGCTCAGCCTCAAGCCTCTTCCGTTGTCGCCTCATATGACTTATGAAGAGAGACCTGACCGAATTATGGAGAGGCAGGAGAGGAGACTCCGTAACAAGACTATTCCAATGGTCAAGGTTAAATGGTTGTATCATTCCGATGAAGAGGCCACTTGGGAGAAATAGGCAGATATTAGGACTCGCTATCCAAAACTATTTGGTAATTTCTAATTTCGAGGATGAAATTTCTTATTAGCGAGGGAAGAATTGTAGCAACTAAGATTTCATAATTTAAAATTCCATGCCTAAAATTCTCTTTTTAATAATTATGATTTTAATTGCTTGGAATTAATATGAAAATGATGATTTTCTAAACTATTATTTTGAACATAATTAATTAATTCAAGAGTTGAATTAATTTAACACTAGTAGACTTTGTAATGTACAAATAATTAAATTAATTCAAGTGTTGAATTAATTAAATACTATTGAGTCTAGTAGAGCTCAAATTAATATAGTGTTGAATAATTATATACTTGTGGACTTGAATGAGTTCAAGCTAGATTAAATTAATTATTTAAACTTAATTGGGAGTAATTAAGTTTAATGTTTAACTAAATAAGTTCAAAAACATGTATATATAATATATATATTTTTTCAAAATATATATATATATGCATATAAAATATATGTGTGAGGTAATTGAAGGGTTGGAAGGATGGATGCAATTTTCCATGCTAACCTTTAACTTTTCTATGCATGATTTTAATTGTATCATTTTAATTCTTGACAAAAATTATATTATAATCAATTTTTACAAATATATTCATTCCATTTTTGATAGCCTTGACGGTGCACTTCATTCTCCGTATTATCCAAGTTTTTTTTTCTTTTGAGGAAGAAAGAAAAGGAAATATCAATGCAAAATACTCTAAATATTCTAGTGCATATTTCGAGCGGATCTAGATCGTCTAGTTGTGGACCTAATTCGAAGGCTTGAAGTGTTGAATCCATTTTGAGCAAGGTGTGCTCTTGGAAGCTTGTAGATAGTGTCTACTACTTCAAGATTCAAGTTGTTAACAATTTGGTTGGAGCCATAAATCAATCTATTGAGATTGATAGGTAAAATTCTTAAATACCCTATGGTTGTTTGTTTTTTGATTGCTACACAAGTGCTCGGTTTTTTTTTGAAAAAATTTTAAATTTCCGCTGCGTATCCGGGCACGAGTTAACCGATCACCAACAGATATAACTCATCTCAGAGCCTCTATTGATATCATCACCGCCCGTCCCAACCTCACTAGGTGGAACTTATTGATCCTAGAAACTAAATCACAACAGACTCAAATAGTCAACTCGTGTCGTTGCTGAACGCATCAGCCTAAGCACTGAGAGGACTAAATCATTGGTCATCGAGTCACTCCTGGAGTCACTTTTTGCTTGAAGTAACTTGTCCCAAAAAACACATCCGAATATCTTCCATCGCTAAAACGCAATATCCTTGACATATAGTCCTCACGGATGTGACTTGCTGACTAAAAAGAACGAATTCGATTCGTCACGATCTTTTCGAAGTATTAAATCCAAAAGGCAAACTTTTTTGGCTACTAATTCGATCATCGACTATCTCAATCACCTCAAAAGCATCATGCATCTCACGCTGGAAAAACTAGTGACACAACCTGCTAGATTTTGAGAACTAGATTCTAGCTAATGTCATGTATCATGATTAGACAACTGATGTCCCTTTGTTATTGTCAATTAGTCCAACACTCGTCGGATTCAACATAACAGTTCGACACAATAATACTCCATCAAAATGTTCGGTTGACACCCTTAACATCCTTGTTAGTGGACAACTCTTACACGAAGCAGAAACTTAATCCCTTCCGTTACTCAACCCGAGTATGCGATTGCTATCACTAAGCAATTGTTGGAATCAATATCAGTATCTTTTTAGCAAAAGACACTATCCTGGGAAACTACCAACTCCCTTGCTTGTCTCTACTGTCAAGTTATCGCCTAACTTGACCATACAAGTCCAATTTCAATCGACCCCGATTACAGCAATCCCAAAAGATCTATCTCTGGCAACCCAAGAGACTTCTAAATTACCTAAATCGTCGACTGCTCTGAGATTGTACCAAGTACAAATCCCCTTAAGCACTACGCGTCAAAATATTATCCCAATTATTTCTTAATTGCTACACCCTGATCATCACAGATTGGGCTCAAATAATCATCCTCGTCGATTCTACTGTGGCTCACACTTAGCTGGGTAGTGAAACTCAAATCAGACTACCTACATGGCTCGATCAGTAATCTTGACTCGACTGCCACAAGTCTAGTATTCCAAACACTTGAAATACCCAAATCGTTCTGGTTCCAACTCACCTATACTCGATAGCCAAACAATCGCTATTAGCAGTACATTGGAACCCTCTTGCGCCTTACTACTGATAGCTGCCTCGTACCCTGGAATATAATATTAATGCAAACTAAATCCAAGAAATTCTCGTGATCTATCAACCTAGATAATTTTTGTACACGCTCCTAATTATATCTTTTCACTAAGACTGCGTAACAATTTAAGACTGAGATAGCCTACCACAATGTCCCACCTGGAATCACGACCAAGTGTACAATGGCATAAGTCATGTTTCCTCCACGCCTCAAATAGTCTTGTGCAATCCTTAGCATCTGATAAAATCCACCACTGAGGAAAACTCTCCTCGTTGGAAAATACTCTTCTACGAGCCAATGACCGAAACAGTCTACAACCTCATCTCCTAGATAGTCCTATCACAAGAGAATCCAATCACCTACTAGATTCACTAGTCTAAGCAGTATCTCATAGGTAAAAACCTATCCATTCAGAGTACACACTTGTCAAGAAAATCCCTCCAAGACTGGTTCTCACAACAGAACACTCAAACTAATCTCTCTGACACATCAGACGAGATCTAACCATTGATATCAAACCTGATATCTAATTCAAGGTCATAACCCATCATGACTATTACCAAAGCTCTAGACTGAGTAGCCTTTCTGATAAGTGCATTTTGTGCACTTAATTTGTATTGATATTATTGGATAATTGTTTGGTTTCGAGAGGAATTACGTGGAATTTGCTGTTCTTTGTGTTGGATGTTAGTAAATAAAGCAAATACTGAATTTATGATAGATAGAGTCAAAGGAGTCAAGGAAGAGGCAAAACGAGCGAAGACGGTCCAAGATTTTAAAGGAGAATTGAAGAAGGACCCGAGCAGTATGCGCGCCCACGCTAGCCTTTTATCCGCGCCCGCACCTCCTGAAGAGTTTTTAGAGTGTTCAGGCAGAAAGTCATGCACCCCCGCGCGTGTTCGAGAATTTTGGAGTTTTGGAACAGAGTGTTATGCGCGGCCATGTGACTTATGAGGAGCGCACGCGCGTCGCAAAATTTCTGACGAAGTATTTATGTAATTTTGGAAACTTTAAGATATCTTTGGGTTGATTTTGGACGATTCTTGGGGAGTATAAAAGGGAGTTTTGCAGACCTAATGGACATATATCCACCACACACTACAATATCTTAGAGAGAAAAACTTTGAGAGAATTTGGAAGAGCTTGAGAATGAAGATTGCTTGGAACGAAGACAGAGATTTTCAACTGGACACGGAAGAAAGACTACGGCTTTGCTATTTTTTTTTTATTGTTATATTTTAGTTATTGAATTATGTTTGAGACATTAAACATGATTTTGGTTGTTTTGAATTTTACTATGAACTAAAGTTTTTTTATGTCTAGAGGTTGATGTAGCCTGGTCAAGACATGTTTATGAATTTTTGATTTTATTGAATTGAGTTTTTCTAAATTAATTGTGATTCTAGTTTTGAATGTCTTTTCAATTTTGTGGTCATAAATTGATTTCTCATATTTATTTAGAATCCGACACTCGGGAGAGGGGATTTAGAATAGGATCGATAGAATTCACACTATTAATTGTTTATATGACTCGGGAGAGCTTATAACTTTATTAGAGTCTAGAAAAAACATTGTTTTACACTTATCATTACAAGTAGATTTTTAATAGGGATATTGGAATCGATCTATAATTGATACACTCTATTTGATACTCGGGAGAGGAAAATAGAACCATTTATGTGTTTTTGGTTAATAATTGAAATGAACTCATGAAAATAGATTAATTAGGAATGAATATTGTCGAGACAAGGTGAAATCAAAACCTCTAGACTATTTCTCTCTGATTGATAATCTCTTAAGGACTGTGTGTGTGCGCATTTTACAAACATCATTATTTATTTATTTTGTCAGCAAATATCTAAAGTTTTATTTTCTAAATAAAATTAAGACTATTTTTGTTACAAGTATTGAATATTTTAAATTTAATCCTTGTGGGATCGACACTCTCTCTATCACTATATTAAAACTTGACACTCGTACGCTTGCGAGTATTTTTCACAACAAGTTTTTGGCGCCGTTGTCGGGGAGTAATTTTTTATTTTGTTTAGTCTTGTTACCAAATAGTCTAAGTTTTAATTTAGAGCGTTTATATATTTTATTTTAAGTTACTAATTGACTTCTGTTATCTTGACTGCTGTTTATGCGAAGATCTCAAAGTGCGAATTCTTTAATCTTTGATCCAGAGATCGAACGAACCGCACGTTCTTTGAGAAGAGCAAGAAGAGAAGAACAACAGAACATGACTGAAGAAAATGTCAATGAATTTCCCCTGGTGCCAAGTAGAGATCATTTCAAGCCGACGATCCAGGCTCACTATTCTGGAATCGGTCGAGGGACAATAAATGCCAACAATTTTGAGTTGAAGCCGGCATTAATCAACATGGGTCATCAGAACCAATTCAATGGAAGCGCCACAGCTGATCCTCACTTACACTTGCGCACCTTTTTAGAGATTACTGATACGGTAAAAATGAATGGTGTTTTTGAGGATATAATACGTTTACGCTTGTTTTCTTTTTCTCTCAGGTACAAGGCACACAGCTGGTTGCAGTCATTGCCGCTAGGAAGCATAACAACTTGGGAGGACATGGCTGTGAAATTTTTAGCAAAGTATTTTCCACCGGCCAAGTCCACCCAGTTGAAGATTGAAATCAACACCTTTCAACAACATGATTCAGAACAGCTATATGAGGCATCAGAAAGGTATAAAGATTTATTGAGGCATTGTCCTAATAATAATTTTGCAGATTGGGAAGAAATAGAGATTTTCTACAATGGGTTGAACACGCCTACAAGAATGTCCGTGGACTCTGCTGATGGTGGTACCATATTTGCCAAGGACCCCATTCAGGCTTATGAGATGCTAGAACAAATGACTATCAATAGTTATAAATGGCCATCTGAACGTATGGGAGTCAAGAAGGGAGTGTATAGTGTTGATCCTCTCACTTCCATCACTGCACAGCTATCTGCGTTGAGTACAGAAGTTGCTGCTCTGAACAAGGTGAATGTAGCAGAACCTGCAGGTGTGTAGGTTTCCATATAAGAGTCTCATCCACCTGAGGAAGCGCAGTATATAAATCCCAAAGGCTATGGAAATTATCGAGGTAACCCTCAGCCCAATACTTATCATCCTAGTTTACGTAACCATGAGAATTTTTCCTATGCCAACAACAAAAACGTGTTGAATCCCCCTCCGAGATTCAATATAAACAAGGGCGAAGGAAAGGCGTCATTGGAGGATGTTGTTGCTACATATGTTAATGAGTATAACAAGAAGATGTTGAGGACTGAAACTTGAATGGATAGAATGGAGACACATATGTGCAGTTTGGGGGCTATGATGAAATCCATGAAAACACAGATTGGACAGCTTGCAAATGCTTTGAAGGATCAAAACAAAGGACAGTTTCCCAGCAATACTGAAGCGAATCCAAAAGAGCATTGCAAAGCAGTGGAGTTAAGAAGTGGTAAGAAGTTAGAGGCTAAGGATCAGAGCAAAGAAAAGGAAGTGGAAGAACTAGTGGTTGAAGAAATCATTGTTGAAGAGCCCAAGAAATAATCAGTTTCAAAACCAATGTACAAGCCACAACTTCCATACCCACAGCGGTTCAAGAAGAAAGCACTTGATGAGAAATTTTCCAAGTTCCTAGACATCTTCAAGAAGATACACATCAATATCCCGTTTGCAGATGCCTAGGAACAAATGCCCAATTATGCCAAGTTCATCAAAGATGTGTTGTCCAAGAAGAGGAAACTTCACGACAATGAAATGGTGAATCTAACAGAAGAGTGCAGCGCAATCCTGCAGAAAAAGTTGCCACAAAAGCTTAAGGATCCAGGGAGTTTTACTATCCCTTGTTTTATTGGTGGTTCTAAGGTAAATAAAGCTTTATGTGATTTAGGAGCAAGTATAAATTAAATTCCTTTTTCTATATACAGGACTTTGGAGTTTGGAGAAGTCAGGGTGACCACCATCACATTAGAGCTAGTCGATCAAAGTATCACATACCCACGGGGTATTGTGGAGGATGTTTTTGTGAAAGTGGACAAGTTCATATTTCCAGAAGACTTCGTAATTTTAGACATGGATAAGGATGAAAAAACTCCCTTGATTTTTGGGAGTCCCTTTTTAGCCACTACACGTTCGATAATTGATGTCCACAAGGGAGAGCTCACACTTTGAGTTGGTGATGAATCTGTGATTTTCAATATTTTTCACATTATGAGGGGACCAAATGAGGTAAGCACATGTAGAAGTATTAAAATTATTGATTCTCATAATTCTTTTCATGTGCAGGAATCACTGTTCCACTAGAAAGATGTTTTGTGGCGAATGATGTATTTGATAAGGAAGAGGATTGGGAGCTACATGAACAAGAAGCATTCTTTGAGGGAGCTCCGAAAGAAAAAAATGATGAGTACTAAGGAATCTGAAGCATTGGAAAATAGTGCACCAGAGGTATCTGCTGAAACTCATGATCTTAAACAATTGCCTGCCCATCTATGTTATGCATTCCTTGGTGAAAATTCTACTTGTCCTTTTATTATTTCAGCTTACATGTCTGCTGTAGAAAAAGATAAGTTGTTGAGAGTATTGAGAAATTTTAAAACTGCTTTAGGATGGTCAATTTCTGATATTAAGGGTATTAGTCCAACAATATGCATGCATAAAATTTTGATGGAAGATTCTTATACTACTTATGTTGATCATCAGAGGCGGTTGAATCCCGCTATGAAAGAGGTAGTTAAGAAAGAAGTTTTAAAGTTGTTGAATGCGGGTGTGATTTATGCTATTTCTGATAGTAGTTGGGTATCTCCTGTTCAAGTGGTGCCTAAGAAAGGTCGGATTACTGTGGTAAAAAATGAAAATAATGAGTTAATCTCCACACGTACAGTAACTGGCTGGCGAGTCTGTATAGATTATAGGAAGTTGAACAAAGCTACTCGTAAGGATCATTTTCCACTTCCTTTCATTGATAAAATTATTGATAGACTTGCTGGTTATTGTTATTATTGTTTCTTAGATGGTTATTGGGGCTATAATCAAATTGCTATTGCACCGAAGAATCAGGAGAAGACTACTTTTATGTGTCCCTATGGCACGTTTGCTTTCAGTAGGATGTCTTTTGGCCTGTGTAATGCACCGATGACGTTTCAGCGGTGTATGATGGAAATTTTTGCAGATATGTGTTGGAAAACTGTGTTCAGATCAATTAGAATTGATACCCGGTGCAGCGGAAGTTTAAAATTTATTTTATTAATATGGAACGATTGCATATCTGGGTATCAAAACTTTTACGATTAAATTCATACAAGTAAAACAAATAATCACAATTAAAGTTTTACCTTAAATCTCGAAACGAGATTATGGACTCCAACAGAATTTAATCTGCTCTTCTTGTATATCCCGGGAACCGATGACGTCACGATCAATCATTGGAATCAGGTCCACGAACAGAAAACAGAAACCCTTTGATTGACTGCACTAGAAATCAATCAGAAGTTTTGCGTAGAGAATAAACAGGTATGATCTGTTAATTCAGAATTGTAATTTTTCACAAAAATCACAATCCGAATTTTCTCAAAAGGAGCAAGGAATTTTCAAAAAATCCTTTAGAATTATTTATGCAGTGTTCGAAAATTATAAGACACCATGTTGTTGATTTTCGAACCCAACACCTCTATTTATAGATAATTTCTAGTTATAATTGTATCAGGACTCTAACTCCTTAAAGCCCACAATCCATAACTTAAGCCCAACAAGCCAAGCCCGTTGTTATAGAAATTAATATAAAATTCATCGTGACTCCGATTGATAAACTGATTTTACCAATGTGCACAGAAACCATTTCTGCATCTTTTAGAGTCAAGATAATTTTTCTGAATCCGAATTCAGTGGTTTCCAAAAATGCCCATCCCTATGTCATTTTAGGAAATATCACTCCCTTTAGTTAAGAAGTCCAACTTCACTTTCATTAAATTTAACTCTTTAAATTTAACTATCTCTACGGGGTTTTAGTAATCCATTACTTGTGTAACCCTCAATGGTTCAGGAATACAGCTAGCCGTGGGCTCACAACTCCTTGTGACTCAAAACAACAATTTCTGACTTACCCATCGAATCATGGTAAGAGCGCCTAGCAACATCTCCCCATGATTCCCTTGGTATTACTGATAGTGCCTGCAAGAACTAGTAGATTTTGGTTAGTGTACAGTATGGTCCCTTCATCCATATATCCCGATCGAATCAACAACCATTGGTATATCGAGAGTCGTTCGAGATTCGATAACTATGCATTACATCTTGAAGATCAAATAGTGACATCGCATGTGTTACTAGGAGATTCGTCACACTAATATCTCCTCAGATCGCATAGGATATCCACACTCGCAAGTATGTGGTGAATCCTTGACAACAAAGCATCGACTCCTATATGTGTCGTAACTGTACCCAATCCCGACACCTGATGACCCCAATAGAGTCGGTAAATGAGTCAAAGTACAGTACTAGCATATAAAGTCTCAATGATGTTTCAAGTAATAAGGACTAATGGTGTACAACCAAAACCGCGGACTTTATCCACTCGATAAGTGATAACCACTTGGAAAGTCCGAATAGGGTAGTTCGATCATTCATTATATGAATATCCATTTGCATGCTTTGAACATCTCTATGTTCCATACCAATGAAACGTGGTACTCGGCATCGCAAATGCTAGTCTCAATCTCGAGCGATCCTTATCCTTATTTGCGGATGACTCAATTGACTAGGAACAGTTTAGAATATACAGTGACTATAAGATGTGTTTCATGATAGCCATCTCCATGTGCTACCACATCTTACATACACTATAGTATATTCAAGGTCTTTATCAAAACAACAATATTATATCATCATATAACAATATGAAGAAAGATAAAGTCAATACCATTATAAAAGTGTAAATTATATTAAACAAAAGATTGTTTTACATAGAGTCATAAAAGCCCTTAGCCACAAGTTGGCTAACCGGGTACCCACTCTTTCAATCTCCCACTTGCCCTAAAGCCAACTAGTCATACTACGTAATCCCATTGCTTCGCGATGTTTGTCAAACAATGGTCCTGGCAAGGGCTTAGTAAGCGGATCAACGATATTGTCTATAGAGGCCACTCTCTCGACACTGATGTCTCCTCTTTCCACAATCTCCCGGATGATGTGGTATTTCCTCAGTACGTGTTTGGACTTCTGATGAGATCTTGGCTCCTTTGCCTGAGCAACGGCACCCGTGTTGTCACAGTACACCGGGACTGGACCAACAGCTTCAGGAATTACACCCAACTCTTGGATGAATTTCCTTATCCAAACCGCCTCTTTAGCAGTAGCTGATGCTGCAATGTATTCTGCCTCAGTGGTGGAATCCGCTGTGGTGTCTTGCTTGGAACTCTTCCAAGAGACAGCACCGCCATTGAGCACGAATACAAATCCAGAGGTTGATTTCGAGTCATCCACGTCACATTGGAAGCTAGAGTCGGTATAGCCTTCCAACTTCAATTCTCTCCCTCCATAATCCATGAATAAATTCTTAGTCCTTCGCAAGTACTTAAGAATATCCTTCACGGCTTTCCAATGCATTTGACCGGGATTTGCTTGGTATCTGCTCGTGACGCTCAGAGCATAGGCCACATCCGGTCTGGTAGATATCATCCCATACATGATACTACCAATGGCTGATGCTTATGGTATGTGTGCCATCTTCTCTATCTCTTCGTCAGTCTTGGGACACATAGACTTGGATAAAGAAACTCCATGACACATAGGTAGATGTCCTCTCTTGGACCCATCCATTGAAAACCTTTTCAATATGGTTTCGATGTAGGTTGATTGAGTAAGTCCTATCATTCTCTTAGATCTATCTCTATAGATCTGTATCCCAAGAATATAGGATGCCTCACCCAAATCCTTCATCGAGAATCTACCTGATAACCATATCTTTGTTGACTGCAACATCCCTACGTCATTCCCCATGAGTAGAATGTCATCAACATAAAGTACTAAGAATGTTACCGCATCCTTAACTACTTTCTTGTACACGCATGGTTCCTCCGGGTTTTTGATGAAACCAAAATCCTTTATTGTTTCATCAAATTTCTGGTTCCAACTTCTTGATGCTTGTTTGAGACCATAGATTGATCTCTGAAGCTTGCATACCTTATGCTCACTTCCCATGGATGTGTATCCCTCAGGCTGCGTCATATATATCTCTTCCTTAATGTTTCCATTATGAAATGCAGTCTTTACATCCATTTGCCATATCTCATAGTCATACCATGCTGCTATGGCAATAAGGATTCTTATGGACTTGAACATTGCGACTGGTGAAAAGCTTTCATCATAGTGAACTCCTTGTCTTTGAGTATAACCTTTTGCCACCAATCGTGCCTTGTAGGTCAATACCTTTCCATCAGGCCCAAGCTTTCTCTTGTAGATCCATTTGCACCCAATTGGAACAATTCCATCGGGAGGATCTACTAAAGACCAAACTTGGTTAGAATGCATCGAATCTATTTCCGATTGCATAACTTCAAGCCATAAATTTGAATCCTCATCAGAAATTGCTTCCTTGAAGTTTCTTGGATCACATCCAATGTCGAGTTCACTTTGATCCCCTTCAAGAAGAAGACCATATCTAATAGGAGGCCTAGAAGTCCTCTCGGATCTCCTAGTAATAGGCGTGTCTTGTGATGATTATTGAGGTGTAGGATCGCTATTTTGTATCTCGGGTTCTTCTTGAATTTCTTCGAGTTCCATCATCTTGCCTTTCTTATCCAATAAGAACTCCTTCTCCAAGAAGGTGGCATTCCTTGAAACAAACACTTTTGTTTCAGCAGGATGATAGAAATAATATCCGATTGAATTCTTCGGATACCCTACAAAATAACATAAGGTGGATCGACTATCCAACTTATCTCCCACTGTCTGCTTCACGTAAGCAGGACATCCCCAAATCCTCAAGTACGAATACTTAGGAGCTTTGCCATTCCATAACTCGTATGGTGTTTTATTTACTGCTTTAGTATGGACGTTGTTTAACAACAATAGCGCCGTTTCAAGTGTGTAGCCCCAAAACGAAGGTGGGAGCTTAGTGAAGCTCATCATGGATCGAACCATGTCCAACAAAGTTCGATTGCGACGCTCCGAAACACCATTAAGCTGAGGTGTCATAGGAGGAGTCCACTGAGAGAGAATCCCATTCTCTTTTAGATAGTCCAAAAACTCGGTACTTAAGTATTCTCCACCTCGATCCGATCGAAGTGCCTTAATACTTTTACCTAGTTTGTTTTCTACTTCAGCCTTGAATTCTTTGAACCTTTCAAATGCTTCAGACTTATATTTCATTAAATATAAATACCCATACCTAGAATGATCATCAGTAAAGGTAATGAAGTAGGTGTTGCCACATTTAGTACCAATCCTAAATGGACCGCAAACATCTGTATGGATCAAATCCAACAGATTTTGACTACGCTCAGGTTTCCCTTTGAAAGGAGATTTAGTCATTTTTCCCTTTAGGCAGGACTCACAAGTAGGTAGAGAGTTAATATCAGACATATCAAACATGCCCTCTCCCACTAGCTTGTTCATCCTCCTTGAGGAAATATGACCTACCTAGCATGCCAAAGGTTTGCCGGGTTTTGACTATCGTCCTTCCTTTTAATTGTTGTTACCAGTTTATCAACATAATTAATTGGAACGTCTTTTAATTTTAAGCTATATAGATCGTTTTCAAGTTGTCCATTTCCAATCAAACATTCATTCTTGTAAATATTGCAAATCCCATTTACAAAATTGCAAGAAAAACCATCTTTATCAAGCATAGAAATAGATATAATGTTTTTGAACAAATCCGGAACATATAAAACATCTCTCAAAAATAACTTCAAATTGTTATGAAAAAGTAAATAAATGTCTCCTATAGCTTTGGCTTCGACTCTAGAACCATTCCCGAGCCTTAGCTGGGTCTCACCCATCCTTAGCTTACGACTTCTTGTCATTACCTGCAAATCATTGCAAATGTGAGATCCACATCCGGTATCCAATACCCAAGAAGAAGTATTAAGCGAAACATTTATTTCAATGTAAAACATACCCTTTGCAGTTCGCAACTGTTCGAGGTATTCCTTGCAGTTACGTTTCCAATGACCGGGTTTCTTGCAGTAATGGCAAACGTTTTCATCTTTTATCTCAATTGAAGCCTTGGCCTTTCCCTTCTTATTTGGTACTATCTTCTTGGGCGGGGCAGAACGTTTCTTACCCTTTCCACTTGGTCCTTTTTTAGAGTTAGAAGAGGAGCCAACCAAGAGTACCGGTTTATCCTTCTTTAGTGTGGCTTCATAAGTCACAAGCATATTGACCATCTATTCAAGGGTGACCTCTATCTTGTTCATATTGAAGTTCATCACAAAGCCGTCAAACGACGAAGGAAGTGAAAGAAGCAACAAGTCCACATTGAGTTCATGCTCTAATGTCAGTTCGAGTTTTACCAACTTTTCAATGAGCCCAATCATGTGTACCCCATGCTCACTGACCGAAGTCTCATCTCTCATGCGGCGTGTCATGAGCTCTTTGACAGTCGCAAATTTCTTGGCCCTTGACTGAGCTCCAAAAAGTTCCTTGAGTGCGCTGTGAATGTCAGCAGCATTCACCGCATCCTCAAATCGCCTCTGGAGTTCATCAGACATTGATGCTAGCATATAACTCTTTGCCTTGACATCATGGTCCCACCAATCGTCAATCTTTTTCAACTCTTCCGGACTAGTGTTAGCTGGGGCTTCCTTCGAAGGACGCTTCTCTAACACGTAGAAAGCCTTCTCCGAATTTAGAATGATTTTTAACTTACGGAACCATTCCGTATAGTTAGCGCCAGTCAACTTGTTTTGATCAAGAATTGAGAGTAGTGGATTACGCGAATTCATAGTAATGAAATACTGAAAAAGAAAACAGACAATAATCAGTGATTTGTTTAATTAATTTACTAAGAAATAAAATATGGCGAATTTCATTTTATGAATTACACTCCCACTATTTTGACGATTTCACTACCCTCTAGTGAAAACGAGAAACATTTTCTTTAGTGGGAACATGGAGTCCAATTGACAAACTATGGTCCCGAATAATATCAGCCAACCATAATTTTCAAAAGGTAGAGCCCAATTGCTTCCAAAGCAACCTCCATGTTTTTACCTCATGTCCAATAAGGGCCCAATAATATGACGCTGTTTATTGTGACATGTCAAGATGACCCATCAATATTAAGTTGTGATGGACGGTCGCCATGTGGATCCCCAATAATATGAGCCAATCCCATGGGAGTTCCACCCAACTTACAACATGTGTCGATCCAATGTACAGCTTTCCGACGAACGGGCCCCCCCAATAATATGAGCCGGACCGTATCCGCGGGTAGCATCACATACATTGATCGTTGATGGAAGGTAGGAATATTTAAACAATATTTAAAATTCCTTTTTGTTTATCTTGATATCAATTTTAAATCATATTTAAAATGAGGGATTTTATTTTGAAAATTTGTCTCATCATGCAAATTATGTATGCTTGCGGGATTCATACAATTTATGTCTAAACATGCATACATCAATAATATCATATATTATTAAAGGATGATCGATCCCATTAACTATTCGACCCGTGGTTGCCAATCACGAGTCTAAGTCCAATCCTAGGTGATATGCAAGTATGCAATGCAATCCTATTACACTGTGCTTCCAATTTACATTTCTTCGGTCTTCATTGTCTGCTGGGACCACCATTTCTTCAAATCTTTGTCTCCCACTAAGTCTAATAAATTTACAATAAATTTCGATGACAAATATGGGATACATTTTTAGGGGTGGGAACGAGCCATAAACCAGGCCCACTTTTATTACATATGACAATCATATTGGGCTATAAACCAAGCCCATTAATAAACACCAACAACAATAAGACAAATGTAAATCACCTAACATACACCTAAAACATTGGTCATGGCAATCGATCATCCTTTTTCCATTAATTAATTCAATAATTAAATAATTGGATAAACATGCAATGGCATCATAATTAAAAGATAAAATCATATTTTATCTTATCCATCCATAAGATCATATCTTATCATCAATTGTACCAAAATAATTAATTTTATAAAATTCAATTTAACGGATAAAATTTATAAATTTTCCAAAAATTCAAATTTATCCAAAAATCAATTTTTTTTTAAAAAAATTTCGGACTCGAACAATTCGATCCGATGCCTCGTGATCCAATCGAAAACAATTTTCGATTGGATCAAACACTAGAATTTCAAAAATTCAAAATTTTTTAAAAAATAAAAATTTAATTTTCCCGGGCTGCCCGGTACAATCCCGGGCAGCCCGTCGCTGCCCATTGGGCAGCGACAATCGCTGCCCCGGGCAGCGATCCGATCGTTGCCCGTGTTTTGCCCATCAAAATTTTGATTTTTAAAAATTTGTTTTGTTTCAAAAACGAGGCTTAAAAATTTTGTACAATCGATTAATTTAATCGTTTGATCTGAGCAACCTGGCTCTGATACCACTGTTGGAAAACTGTGTTCAAATCAATTAGAATTGATACCCGGTGCAGCGGAAGTTTAAAATTTATTTTATTAATATGGAACGATTCCATATCTGGGTATCAAAACTTTTACGATTAAATTCATACAAGTAAAACAAATAATCACAATTAATGTTTTACCTTAAATCTCGAAACGAGATTATGGACTCCAACAGAATTTAATCTGCTCTTCTTGTATATCCCGGGAACCGATGGCGTCACGATCAATCACCGGAATCAGGTCCACGAACAGAAAACAGAAACCCTCTGATTGACTGCACTAGAAATCAATCAGAAGTTTTGCGTAGAGAATAAACAGATATGATCTGTTAATTCAGAATTGTAATTTTTCAGAAAAATCACAATCCGAATTTTCTCAAAAGGAGCAAGGAATTTTCGAAAAATCCCTTAGAATTATTTATGCAGTGTTCGAAAATTATAAGACACCATGTTGTTGATTTTTGAACCCAACACCTCTATTTATAGATAATTTCTAGTTATAATTGTATGAGGACTCTAACTCCTTAAAGCTCACAATCCATAACTTAAGCCCAACAAGCCAAGCCCGTTGTTATAGAAATTAATATAAAATTCATCGTGACTCCGATTGATAAACTGATTTTACCAATGTGCACAGAAACCATTTCTGCATCTTTTAGAGTCAAGATAATTTTTCTGAATCCGAATTCAGTGATTTCCAAAAATGCCCATCCCTATGTCATTTTAGGAAATCTCACTCCCTTTAGTTAAGAAGTCCAACTTCTCTTTCATTAAATTTAACTCTTTAAATTTAACTATCTCTACGGGGTTTTAGTAATAGGTATTACTGATAGTGCCTGCAAGAACCAGTAGATTTTGGTTAGTGTACAGTACGGTCCCTTCATCCATATATCCCGATCGAATCAACAACCATTGGTATATCGAGAGTCGTTAGAGATTCGATAACTATGCATTACATCTTGAAGATCAAATAGTGACATCGCATGTGTTACTAGGATAACCAATTAACCTAAAACATATCATGTACTCTGGCCAGAGATTCGTCACACTAATATCTCCTCAGATCGCATAGGATATCCACACTCGCAAGTATGTGGTGAATCCTTGACAACAAAGCATCGACTCCTATATGTGTCGTAACTGTACCCAATCCCGACACCTGATGACCCCAATAGAGTCGGTAAACGAGTCAAAGTACAACACTAGCATATAGAGTCTCAATGATGTTTCAAATAATAAGGACTAATGGTGTACAACCAAAACCGCGGACTTTATCCACTCAATAAGTGATAACCACTTGGAAAGTCCGAATAGGGTAGTTCGATCATTCATTATATGAATATCCATTTGCATGCTTTGAACATCTCTATGTTCCATACCAATGAAACGTGGTACTCGGCATCGCAAATGCTAGTCTCAATCTCGAGCGATCCTTATCCTTATTTGCGGATGGCTCAATTGACTAGGAACAGTTTAGAATATACAGTGACTATAAGATGTGTTTCATGATAGCCATCCCCATGTGCTACCACATCTTACATACACTATAGTATATTCAAGGTCTTTATCAAAACAACAATATTATATCATCATATAACAATATGAAGAAAGATAAAGTCAATACCATTATAAAAGTGTAAATTATATTAAACAAAAGATTGTTTTACATAGAGTCATAAAAGCCCTTAGCCACAAGTTGGCTAACCGGGCACCCACTCTTTCAATATGGTGGAAGACGTGATGGAAATTTTTATGGATGATTTTTCAGTATTTGTTTCCTCTTTTGATCATTGCTTGCAAAATATGTCTCTTGTTTTGCAGAGGTGCTAAGAAAAGAATTTAGTTCTTAATTGGGTGAAATTCCATTTTATACTTCAAGAGGGCATTGTCCTTGGACATAAAGTGTCATCAAATGGATTAGAGGTGGATCGAGCCAAAGTGGTTGCAATTGAGAAGCTTCCACCTACGAAGAATATCAAGGGCATCAGAAGTTTCTTAGGCCATGCGGGGTTCTATAGGCGTTTCATCAAAGATTTTTCAAAATCACAAAACCCCTATGTAATTTCTTGAAAAAGATTCTACATTCATATTTGATGATGATTGTATGCAGGACTTTGAAAAGATCAAGACGACAATGATCACAACACCCATCATGGTTGTACCGGATTGGAAGGAAACTATTGAGCTGATGTGTGATGCTAGTGACTATGCATTAGGGGCTGTTTTGGGCCAGAGAAGAGAGAAAATGTTTTGAGCCATCTATTATGCCAGTCGCACCATGGATGCCGCACAACAAAACTACACTACTACAGAAAAAGAGATGCTTGAAGTAGTTTTTGCTTTGGATAAATTTTGTCCGTATTTAATTGGCACTAAAGTAGTTGTTTACACTGACCATGCATCGATTTGCTATTTATTTGCCAAGAAGGCAGGATGTCAAGCCACACTTGATAAGGTGGATTCTGCTTCTACAAGAAATTTATTTTTAAATCAAAGATAAGAGGGGTAGCAAAAATCAGGTTGCTGATCACTTGTCGAGATTGAAGCTAGAAAATGTTAAGGATGTGGAAAGCAAAAAAGAATTATTTCCAGATGAACAGATCTTTCAGGTAAGTTCCTCTATTCCATGGTTTGCTGATATTGCTAATTTTTTGTCTTGTGGTGCTATGCCTCCAGAGTTGAACCGACATCAGAAAAAAAAAGTTTTTCCATGGCGTTAAGTTCTACTTATGGGATGATCCTTACATTCTCAAACGTTGTGCCGATCAAGTGATTTGGAGATGTGTGGCGGGGAAAGACACAAATGAAATATAGAACAATTCCATTCAGCGCCATATGGAGGACATTTTGGAGCAACCCGGACTGCTTCTAAGGTACTACAATCTGGTTTTTATTGGACTACGTTGTTTAGAGATAGTTATACATTAGTGAAATCATGTTATAAGTGTCAACGAACGGGAAATATATCTAGAAGGCATGAATTACCCCTCACAAATATTTTAGAAGTGGAATTATTTGATGTGTGGGGTATTGATTTTATGGGTCCCTTTTCCCCTTCTTTTGGGTACACTTATATTTTATTAGCAGTCGATTATGTTTCGAAATGGGTGGAAGCCATTGCCACCTCTACTAATGATTCTCTTGTTTTAGTAAAGTTTCTGCAAAAGAATATTTTTACAAGGTTTGGAACTCCACGAGCGATAATCAGTGATGAAGGTACGCACATTTTCAATAAAAATTTTAATACCTTGCTCACTAAGTATGGTGTCAGGCATAAGGTGGCTTGTGCATACCATCCTCAAACCAATGGCCAGGCTGAGATTTCTAACCGGTAAAACAAGCTAATCTTGGAGAAAACGGTTAAGACGAATCACAAAGATTGGGCAATAAAGCTAGATGAAGCTATTTGGGCCTACCGCACTGCATTCAAAACACCTATTGGGATGTCTTCCTATAGGTTGGCTTTTGGTAAGGCGTGTCATTTTCCTTTGGAATTGGAGCACAAGGCGTTTTGGGCTGTCAAAAAGCTGAACATGGATCTCGAAGCATCCGGAGAGTTGTGTAAATTACAGTTGAATGAACTTGACGAGTTTCGAATGAAATCTTATGAGAATGTAAAGATATACAAGGAAAAAACAAAGAAGTGGCATGACAAAAATATTGTACCTCGGGAATTCGAATCAGGTCAGAAAGTATTGTTGTTTAACTCCCGTCTGAAATTGTTTCCAGGAAAATTAAAGTCCTGATGGTCTGGGCCATTTAATGTGGAGACGGTGTATCCGCACGGTGCAATTCAGCTTCGATGTACAGATGGAAGGGTATTCAAGGTGAACGGGAAAAGGGTTAAACACTCTTTTGGTAATGAAGTACGAAGTACTGAGAGAAATTTGCTAAAATTCAAGGCCTAAATCTAGTGAAAGTTCGACTGAGGACTATAAACCAAGCTCTATTTGGGAGGCAACCCAAATTTTCTTTTTGTCTTTTCTTAATTATCTTTTGTTTTTGCGTTTAGTTGTTTTTTGCGTTTTTTTTTCTGATCGTCTTGCTTATTATTTTTTTTCAGGAACGAATTTCTAGCAGCTTATGCGTGCCCGCGCCTCAAGAAATTTTAAAAAAACGAAGGAATGGACCAACCTTTTATGCGCGCCCGCTTAGATCCAAGGCACGTCCGCGCGTGAAATTTATAACAACCAGGAGAAGAAAAGAGACCAATACGCGCCCACCTCTTCTGTATGTGCGCCACCGCATCCCTTTTGCACAAAAAAATACTCGGCCCGATGCCTATGCGCACCCGCCTCTCTTGAATGCGCCCCCGCGTCACCTGTTTTAAACTCGATTTCTTTCCATTCCTCTCCCAATCTTCATCCCTATTTCTTTTTTTTTCCAAACCCTTCACATTTTTCTTCCCCCAATCGCCGATTACTCTCTAGATTCTATCTTCCAATCCTCCTCCCTCCTCCATCTCATTTTTTTCCCTTCTTCTTTATCCATCATCTATTTCTCTTCTCCTCCGCGGGCACCTATCGATCTACATGTAAGGAATTTCTTGTTGGGGGGTTATTGCTGCGATTACTCTTTATTAAGTGGTAAGTTTCTCTGATTAAGGGTTTTCAAATTCTCATCTTTATTGGTTAGCCGGGATAGTAGGGTTTGTGGCATGGTCTTTTATCCGATTTGTGGGATTTATTGAGTTATTTTTTGTGTTGGTGCTCGTTTGACATTTGCGTGAGGAGTGTGTTTGTGGCTTGGGTTGATAAGTTTGGGGGAGTCACGGCCGCTGCTTAATATTATTGAATTTTGGCTTGTTATTTCGCCCTCTAAGTGTTTGTACTATGGCCCCAAAGAAGAAAAAAAAGTTTGGTGAATCCTCTTCTTCGGCCCCTGATTTTGATACTAATCGTTTCCGGTATGAGAAAACTACAGAGAATTATCACACGCTTTTATCTAAGAGCATTCTACCTGAGCGGGGGTTTGATACTTCCATTGGATTTGATCCGACTGGGATTATTCGGAGTAATGTTGGTGATGAAGTAATAGAGCTTTAGTGGCATCAATTTGTTAAACAACCACAAGAAGTAGCAGTGTCCTTGGTCAGGAAATTTTATGCGAATTTGAAAGTAAAACACGTAGAGTTCAAGGTGTTAGTGAGGGGAAAAATGGTGCCTTTTGACTCCGTGTCGATTAATACTTTGTTTCAAATCCCACCAGTGGAAATTGATGAATATGATGCTTAAATGTTTGGGGAGATTGATTATGATGACATTATTCAAACAATCTGTGTTGCAGGTGCCGAATGGCGGATGGGCAGTGTTCACAAACCATCAAATCTGCGAAAGACTGACTTAACTAGTGACGCCAGGAGGTGGTACAATCTTGTTTGCGCTAGACTTAAGCCCACTGATCACGACCATGAGGTCACCAAAGAGAGGGCGATTCTTGTGTTTTGCATTGTTGAGGGAAAAGCTATAGATGTCAGTCAGATATGCCAAGAAACTATTCAAAGTGTTTTTACTGGCCGTTCGCGGGGTGGGCTTGCTTTGCCTTCTATTATTGCTGATCTATGTGAAGCGGTTGAGTTGACTGGAGCCCTACTGATGAATTGCTGAAGCCCACGGCTCTCATACCTTGTGGTTCTACCACTCGTCATCCATCTGAAAGTGAATTGAGAGAACGTGAGGCCAGAAGAGCATAAAATGTTAGAGCCGCAGCCCATCGAGTTTCTGAACCACAACTTGTACCACCTCCCTCTTTGGAAGCACGTGTTACATCTCTTGAGGTGGATCTTCGCCAGCACCGACAGGAATTCCAGCAATTTCAGCACAGGAATGATATGTTTATGGACTATATGTTGAGTTTCAATGATGCCTTGAGCCACCGGTTTTCTCACGCTGCGAGCTCAGCTCATCCGTTTCCTCCCTATCCTCAGTGGCCACCGACTTTTGGTGGTTCGGACCCTGACCATGGTGTTGATGGTGATGCGGGCGGCGACCACTGACGGTCGTCATTTGAGGTACATGTCCTTATTCTTTCTTGTTAATTCATTGAGGACAATGAATTTACCTAGTTTGGGGGGGTTTTTTTGATACCATCATGTTGGAAATTGTTGCTGAGTTTTATTCTTGTTTTTGTGTGTTTTCTTTTAGTGTTTCTGTTTTTTTTTTTAGAATTTTCTGTGTTGTGTCGGTGGTTGGCTGGCTTATTTTACACGAATAGTGTGTGATGCTAGTAAATTGAAAATTTTTGTGTGGATGTGAGTTAAGTTCAAGAAACCATGAAAGAAATTAAAAAATTGGCCAATGATGCAAATTTTTGCTTTTATCTCAAATCCATGATCGTACTTAAAAGAATTTTTGTTGGTGAACTAATTAGATGAATGAATTCCTATATATTCTGTGATTGTGTTTAAGTCTGAGTTAAAACATACAAACATAGAAATGAATGAGGCATTTTTGGGATCCTTGGGCCTAATTTTCATTGGAACTTAATTGCCCTTTGAGCTGTCACGAGATTAACATGAGTACTTTAGGTACATGTTCTGAATTTTGTTGAAGATCATCGTTTACTGCTGATGATTACTTCTTTTCTGCACTGGTTAAAATTCATGTGATTTACTTGGGAATTGAGATTGTCTAGAACTAGTTCGGACACCCTTTGAGGCGCAATACGGGCATAACTGTGATTAGGAATGATTTAGGCAATTTTTTATGAAATCGTTTGAGTCTTTCAAGCTACATATTGATTCAACTATCCCTAGTATCTAGTTTGAGCCTTATTGAAAATCGAATGACATGAGTGTAAACGTGTGACAAACCCCATTCGTCATCGTTTCAAGGTCCTACATTGACTACATATGAATAGTATAAACACTAATTCCTACCTTAAATGGAGTAATTTGAATATTAACATTTTATGTGATCCTAAGTGATATTTGTAAATATGGAATGGTGTGGTGGAAGAGCTGTAAAAAAAATGTTTGTGAAAAGAAGAAAAAGAAAAATGATGAAAAATTGAAGTGAAGAAGAGGTGCGAAAGTGAATGAAAAAAGAGTGGAAATTAGAGTTGAGCATAAATTAATCCTTCTTTTGAATTCTTATTCCTTCATTTGTAGCCATGAGACAGACCTTACGTTACAAGCCAATTAATTCCAATTGACCGAGTCACAGTTGCCCAATATACTAGTGGAGAAGGGTTGCGAGAATCTAGCCTATGGATGATTGATTAACACTTTTAAGGAATATGAATTTTTGGCCGAAACACACACACACTTATATTTTGTGAAATAACCTGATTATGAGCGTTTTCAATTGCAATTTATCCTTTTGGTTGATCCTTTTACCTTATAAAGTCCTCATAATCTACGAATGTGTGAATTGATTTGGATAAGAGTATTTTGAACGTGAGTTGAGGGATTTGTAAGTTTTTGAGGTTCACTAGCATGTGTTTGTTTGATGATAAAAATTGATAGTTTGATATGATTGGATGAAAAAATGTTTTTTGAATATATTGTTAAGGCCATTGATTCATAGTACTTCTTGGTTGGTCTTGATTTATTTTGAGCGAGTGTTTGTGTAGTAACCCGCATTTCTAATTAGTGATTAAATGAGTAATTAATCACGTGATCATATTTAGATTAAGTAAAACATGATTAAGTAAGTTCCTGTTGGGATAACGGACTTCAGAAATTGATTCAGAGCACTCGAACTAGTTGAATTGGTTCAGCAGGACCGGACGGTCCGATGAGGAGTTCGGACGATCCGAAGTGGATCGGAAGCTCCGTGCCAGGATCGGAAGCTCCGATCGAGATCGGAAGCTCTGTCGGCAAGATCGGAAGCTCCGATCTTACTCAGTGAACACATCATTGCTTACGTCAGTAAGGTGACATCATGGCTGACATAATATTGAGCGATCGGACGCTCCAAAGTTGTGATCGGAGGTTCTGATCATGATCGGACGTTCCGAACAGGGATCGGAGGTTTCGATCGTCGTCTATAAATAAGGGGTCCGAGCCCTCATTCTGTGCACCGATTTTCCCTTCTTTCCTCTGGTTTTCGAACCTTCTTACTTAGATCTACGGAGTTCTAGGCATCCTATTGGGAATCCGGAAGTTTCCTAGCAATCCCGGCGTCGTAGCGGAGGTGTGCCTTAGTTTTGAGGCGATTCTACACCAGCGGGCTGATGACGGACGAAGGTATAATTTGGCTTCCTAAAAATATTTAGGAGTATGCAATAGCTTAGTTAAGGTTTTTAGAGCTTAATTGTTGATGCATGGATATTTGCATTGTAGTAGCTAGTAGACTGGACTAGTAGGCTTTGAGTCTAGACCAGTAGAGCTGGGTTTGACCAGCAGTGTTAGAGGTACGTAAGTACTGACCGAGATAGCCGACATGATATATTTGCTTATATGTTGCATGAGTATGTGCTATATGTTTTATCATGTTTTAGCATATTTTACCGCCTTAGCACATACACGATTTTACGTGTGACTGCATCCGGAGAGATGTGAGTCATTGACAGTCTCCATAGGGAACGATGATCTCATTTTGGACTCGAGTCAGGTATGACAGCTTCCATATGGGACTTGTATCCTGTTTTGGATTCGGGTCAGGATGGGGTTGGCTCAGCCCTGATATGGAATATACGAGTACCCCGCGGAGTAGCTCTCTAGCCGGTACTGTATATTCCCGGCGCCATGAGCAAGTATTCTCACTTGAGTTTTAAATCATCTGTGTGCGCATATTTTTATTTATATCATTGCTTCGTATTGAGCGTTCTAGCTCACGCCCCTGTGGTTGAGTATTGTGTACCTTGTGGCGGGTCAGGTTTGAGGCTGGACGGTTCAGGCGGCTCCCAGCAGGATTGAGCTTTGGAGAGTCCAAGGTAGTAGAGGGTAGGGATTTATTTACCCTGAACCTTCGATTTGGTTGTATAACAGTATTTATACTTGTGACAGCGTCGGTTGTATTCTGCCGATTGGATTTGTTGTATTTTAATTATCAGCTCTTTACGCTTTAATCTTATTGCGTGCGCTTTTACTATAACTCTGATTAGGTGGTGGATCCGGGTTGGGTCACTACATTTTTGGTATCAGAGAGACGCATTGCACTGGGAATATCGTAAAGCGGATTAAGTAATTATCTGTTCTTATATAACAGATGGCAGATTACGACAAAAGTCACGGTAGCGTAGACGGCGGTCGTTGGGGCGATCCAGATGATCGTAGATGTCGGGGACAGCCCGAGGAGCGCAGGCAAGTCAGCATGCGTAGGTTTAAGGAAGTTAGCCCGAAGCCTTTGACGGGTGGGGAGACAGCTGAAGAGGCGGAGGATTGGATGGAGAGGATGGAGCAGTGCTTTCAGGAGTTCCATTGCACGGCTGAGGATAGGATGGATATTCTTGCCTTTATGCTTGAGGTCAGAGCGAGGAAGTGGTGGAGATCTACTTCCGCACCGTTCATAGCAGCCAGAGGTGTAGCTACTTGGGTTGAGTTTCGTACTGCTTATCAGAGATTTTATTTTCCTCCAGCTCTTCCTCAGGCGAAAGCCAGTGAGTTGTTGAGTTTGCGGCAGGGGACGATGACGATCGAGGAGTACCAGCAGAAGTTCTTTGATCTGCTACCTTTTTGTCCTCATATTGCAGATAGTTCTATGGCGAAGTTTGATCATTTCCTTCAGGTTCTGAACCCTGACATTAATCGTATGGTTGCTGTGGGCGGCGATGGGACTTACGAGGATTTGGTGGACCGTTTTCGCCAGGCCGAGGACAGTATTCGGAGGAACAGGGGACTTTATTCTTCATCCAGGCCAGCGAGCTCTAGTCCTTTAGGTCCGAAAGGACAGTCCTTCAAGAAGCCAGGAGGTACTTCTTCTTCTTCCTCTGGATCTGGTGGAGTGCATAACTTTGGTGGCCAAAGGCCGAACCGTTGCCGTCCGTGCCGACGCAGACATCCGCCAGGGCAGTGTGGTCGATCGACCACTGCATGTTTCCAGTGTGGCCAGGAGGGTCACATGAAGAGATATTGTCCTATGCTGATTAGGGCAGCGAGTGGTTCTGGAGGTTCTCAGGCATCTGTTCAGCCACCTCAATACCAGCAGCCACCTTTCCAGCAGCAGTATTCGTAGCAGCGCCAGCATCCGCAGCAGTCTCAGAGACAGCCTACTCAGACTCCTTCTCGGGGTCATTCTTCGTTGAGGCCACGTGCCCAGGGTCAGGTCTTTGCGCTTAACCAGGAGCAGGCAGAGGCTAACAGCGATCGGATGATTGCAGGTATCTGTAGTTTATGTGGTTTTCCTGCATATGTTTTAATTGATACCGGTGCATCGCATTCTTTTGTCTCAGCACGTTTTGCTAAGAAGTATAAGTTGCCATATATTCCTCTAGATGTGTTATTAGTGGTTTCTACTCCTATGGGGAGCGAGGTTTTAGCCAAGCGTCTAGTTGTGGGTTGTGTTTTGGATTTCGAGGGACATCAGCTTAGTGCGAACCTAATGATTCTAGCGATGGAGGATTTCGATTGCATCATTGGGATAGATCTATTGACTACCTACCGAGCGATAGTGGATTGCTATCAGAGGTTTGTCCAGTTTCGTCCAGAGAATGAAGAGTCATGGTATTTCTATGGTGAGGGAGCACGACCCCCAATTCCAGTGGTTTCAGCTCTGAAGGCCCGGCGTGCGTTAGAGTCTGGCGAGGAAGGCTACCTTATCTACGCCATTGACGCTTCCTTAGGAGAGCCAGATATCCAAGAGATACCAGTGGTTCGTGACTTTCCAGATGTGTTTCCGGAAGAGATTCCAGGTTTGCCACCAGTAAAGGAGATTGAGTTTGGCATTGAGTTAGTGCCAGAGACTGCACCGATTTCCAGAACTCCTTACCGATTGGCACCGTCAGAAATGAAAGAGTTGCAGAAGCAATTGCAAGATCTTCTTGATAAGGATTATATTAGACCTAGTGTTTTGCCATGGGGAGCCCCAGTACTGTTTGTCAAGAAGAAGGATGGTTCGATGCGATTGTGTATTGACTACCGTCAATTGAATCAGGCGACAGTGAAGAATAAGTATCCTCTTCCGCGGATAGATGATCTCTTTGATCAGTTGCAGGGTACTTCTGTCTATTCGAAGATTGATCTTCGGTCTGGGTATCATCAATTGCGAGTTCGACAGGAGGATGTTCCAAAGACAGCATTTCGTACGTGGTATGGGCAATATGAGTTTCTAGTGATGCCGTTTGGTTTAATGAATGCTCCAGCTGTTTTTATGGATCTGATGAACCGAGTTTTCCGCGACTTTCTGGATAAGTTCGTGGTGGTGTTCATCGATGACATTTTGGTGTATTCTCGCAGCATGGATGAGCATGCCTACCATCTCTATACTGTACTGCAGGTCTTGAGGGAGAGACAGCTGTACGCGAAGCTGAGTAAGTGTGACTTCTGGATTGACCGAGTTGTGTTCCTTGGTCATGTCATTTTTCAGGAGGGCGTATCTGTGGATCCTAGTAAGACAGAGGCTATTTTGAATTGGTCGCGTCCGACTACAGCTTCTGAGATTCGTAGTTTCCTTGGTTTAGCAGGATACTATCATCGTTTTGTGGAGAATTTCTCTCAGATAGCTAAGCCTTTGACTCAGTTGACGAAGAAAGATGTTTCTTTCATTTGGTTTGATGCTTGTGAAGATAGTTTTTGTGAGTTGAGACGTCGTCTGACGACAGCTCCAGTTCTTGCCTTACCGTCTGGATCAGGTGGATTTGTAGTCTTCACTGATGCTTCTCTCCAGGGTTTGGGTTGTGTGTTGACTCGGAATGGCCACGTGATTGCTTATGCCTCCAGACAGCTGAAGACTCACGAGGAGAACTATCCCGTACATGATTTAGAGCTTGCAGCCATTGTCTTTGCTCTTAAGATATGGCGTCATTATTTGTACGGAGAACGATTCGAGATCTTCACCGATCATAAGAGTTTGAAGTATCTGTTCACTCAGGCTGAGTTGAACATGCGGCAGCGTCGTTGGATGGATCTGTTGAAGGATTACGATTGTGAGATCAAGTACCATCCAGGTTCTTCAAATCCCGTTGCTTATGCGCTTAGTCGCAAAGTTTATGTGAGTTCCATTCGTACCAGTTCGGTTTCGAAGGCAGTGGAGGAGTGTTGTTCTTTGGGATTTACATTCCGTCATAAGAAAGATCAACAAGGGATTCGTGTCTCTTTTGTGCTTGCAGAGCCAGCACTATACAGACAAATCCGGGAAGCTCAGAATTCTGATATGAAGACTCAGAAGTTGGCCCGGCTGGCTGAGGGTGATAACACTTCTGGTTTCCATTTGTAGGGAGACGATCTGTTATGTCTTTCTGGTCGAGTTGTGGTACCCGAGGATTCTACTTTGAGGGATGAGATCTTATCGCAAGCTCACCGTAGTCGATTTTCTGTACATCCAGGCAGCATGAAGATGTATAAGGATCTTCGCACTCGATTTTGGTGGAAAGGGATGAAGAGCAGCGTTTATCAGTTTGTATCCCGATGCCTTGTGTGTTAGCAGGTCAAGGCAGAGTTTAGACGACCCGGAGGATTACTTCACAGCTTAGAGATTCCTGAATGAAAGTGGGAGCATGTAACGATGGACTTTGTCACCCACTTACCTATGTCTTCCAGGAGTTGTGATGCTATTTGGGTTGTCGTGGATCGATTGTCGAAGTCAGCGCATTTTCTTCCCTATAACCGCGATTACACTTTTGATAGGATGGCACAATTGTATGTGCGAGAGATTGTGCGATTGCATGGGATTTCGTTGAGCATTGTCAGCGATAGAGATCCGAGATTCACCTCGAGATTTTGGGGTAATTTCCAGCGAGCCCTTTGTACTACTTTGAGCTTGAGTACGGCTTATCATCTATAGACGGACGGATAGTTGGAGCGTACTATTCGTACTCTAGAGGATATGCTTCGCGCGGCGGTGATGGATTTTGGTCCAGCGTGGCATGACCATTTACCCTTGGTAGAGTTCGCCTACAATAATAGTTTCCACCGCAGCATTGACATGGCACCATTTGAGGCTCTTTATGGACGCCGTTGTCGTACACCTTTGTTTTGGGACGAGGTTGGCGAGCGTCATGTTGAGGGTCCTCAGATGATTCAGCAGATGATTGATGCAATAGAGTTGATCCGACGCAGGGTTAAGGCAGCCCAGGATCGACAGGCTAGCTACGCGAATACTCACCGCAGGCCAATTCATTTTGAAGTAGGGGAATATGTTTTCTTGCGTGTGTCACCTTTCCGGAAGGTGATGAGGTTTGGTCGCAAGGGTAAGTTGTCACCAAGATTTATTGGTCCTTTCGAGATTCTCGAGAAGGATGGGGATGTTGCTTATCGTCTGGCCTTGCCACCCGATCTTTCGGAGATCCACGATGTGTTCCACGTATCCTTGTTAAGACAGTATGTGGCACACGAGTCGCATATTCTGCATCCGACTGAGGTAAAAGTGGATCGAGATCTATCGTATGTGGAGAAACCCCTACAGATTCTTGACAGGAAGGACAAGGTACTTCGTAACAAGCGTATACCGTTGGTGATGGTACAGTGGCAACGCAGAGGTACAGAGGAAGCTACTTGGGAGTTGGAGAGTCGGATGTTAGCCGAGCACCCCGAGTTATTTTGAGATTTTGTACTTCATTGTATCAAGTTTATACTTGTTCAGTTGTAATAAAGAACATTGGTTAGCTATTTATGTTTTTTTCGTCTAAGGCTTAAAATTTCGAGGATGAAATTTCTTAAGTGGGGGAGAATGTAGTAACCCGCATTTCTAATTAGTGATTAAATGAGTAATTAATCACGTGATCATATTTAGATTAAGTAAAACATGATTAAGTAAGTTTCTGTTGGGATAACGGACTTCAGAAATGGATTCAGAGCACTCGAACTAGTTGAATTGGTTCAGCAGGACCGGACGGTCCGATGAGGAGTTCGGACGATCCGAAGTGGATCGGAAGCTCCGTGCCAGGATCAGAAGCTCCGATCGATATCGGAAGCTCCGTCGGCAAGATCGGAAGCTCCGATCTGAATCAGTGAACACGTCATCGCTTATGTCAGCAAGGTGACATCATGGCTGACGTAATATTGAGCGATCGGATGCTCCGAAGGTGTGATCGGAGGTTCCGATCGTGAACGGACGTTCCGAACAGGGATCGGAGGTTCCGATCGTCGTTTATAAATAAGGGGTCCGAGCCCTCATTCTGTGCACCGATTTTCCCTTCTTTCCTCTGGTTTTCGAACCTTCTTACTTAGATCTACGGAGTTCTAGGCATCCTATTGGGAATCCGGAAGTTTCCTAGAAATCCCGGCGTCGTAGCGGAGGTGTGCCTTAGTTTTGAGGCGATTCTACACCAGCGGGCTGACGACGGACGAAGGTATAATTTGGCTTCCTAAAAATATTTAGGAGTATGCAATAGCTTAGTTAAGGTTTTTAGAGCTTAATTGTTGATGCATGGATATTTGCATTGTAGTAGCTAGTAGACTGGACTAGTAGGCTTGGAGTCTAGACCAGCAGAGCTTGGTTTGACCAGTAGTGTTAGAGGTACGTAAGTACTGACCGAGATAGCCGACATGATATATTTGCTTATATGTTGCATGAGTATGTGCTATATGTTTTATCATGTTTTAGCATGTTTTACCGCCTTAGCACATACACGATTTTACGTGTGACTGCATCCGGAGAGATGTGAGTCATTGACAGTCTCCATAGGGAACGATAATCTCATTTTGGACTCGAGTCAGGTATGACAGCTTCCATATGGGACTTGTATCCTGTTTTGGATTCGGGTCAGGATGGGGTTGGCTCAGCCCTGATATGGAATATACGAGTACCCCGCGGAGTAGCTCTGTAGCCGGTACTCTATATTCCCGGCGCCATGAGCAAGTATTCTCACTTGAGTTTTAAATCATCTGTGTGCGCATATTTGTATTTATATCATTGATTCGTATTGAGCGTTCTAGCTCACGCCCCTGTGGTTGGGAATTGTGTACCTTGTGGCGGGGCAAGTTTGAGGCATGACGGTTCAGGCGGCTCCCAGCAGGATTGAGCTTTGGAGAGTCCAAGGTAGTAGAGGGTAGGGATTTATTTACCATGAACCTTCGATTTGGTTGTATAACAGTATTTATACTTGTGACAACATCGGTTGTATTCTGCCGATTGGATTTGTTGTATTTTAATTATCCGCTCTTTACGCTTTAAGCTTTTATTGCGTGCACTTTTACTATAACTCTGATTAAGTGGTGGATCCGGGTTGGGTCACTACAGTTTGTGCTTTCATTTTGAGTCTTGTTTGGTTTTGCTTGGGACTAGCAAACATTTAAGTTTGGGGGAATTTGATAAGTGCATTTTGTGCACTTAATTTGTATTGATATTATTGGATAATTGTTTGGTTTCGAGCGGAATTACGTGGAATTTGCAGTTGTTTGTGTTGGATGTTAGGAAATAAAGCAAATACTGAATTTATGATGGATAGAGTCAAAGGAGACAAGGAAGAGGCAAAACGAGTGAAGACGGTCCAAGATTTTAAAGGAAAATTGAAGAAGGACCCGAGCAATATTCGCGCTCGCGCCACGCTTTTATGCGTGCCCGCGCCTCCTGAAGAATTTTTAGAGTGTTGAGGCATAAAGTCATGCGCGCTCGCACCAAACATTACGCGTGCCTGCGCGTGTTCGAGAATTTTGGAGTTTTGGGACAGAGTGTTGTGCGCGGACGCGTGACTTATGAGGTGCGTCCGCGCGTCGCGAAATTTCTGACGAAGTGTTTCTATAATTTTGGAAACTTTGAGATATCTTTCTTGGGGAGTATAAAAGGGATTTTTGCAGACCTAATAGACATCTAGCCGCCACACACTACAATATCTTAGAGAGAAAAACATTGTGAGACTTTGGAAGAGCTTGAGATTGAAGATTGCTTGGAACGAAGACGGAGATTTTCAACCGGACACGGAAGAAAGACTAAGGTTTTGTTATTTTTTCTTTATTGTTTTATTTTAGTTATTGACTTATGTTTGAGACATTAAACATGATTTTGGTTGTTTTGAATTTTACTATGAACTAAATTTTTTTATGTCTAGAGGTTGATGTAGCCTGGTCAAGGCATGTTTATGAATTTTTGATTTTATTGAATTGAGTTCTTCTAAATTAATTATGATTCTAGTTTTGAAAGTCTTTTCAATTTACTGGCCATAAATTGATTTTTCATATTTATTTAGAATCCGGCACTCGGGAGAATGGATTTAGAATAGGATCGATAGAATTTACACTATTAATTGTTTATATGACTTAGGAGAGCTTATAACTTTAATAGAGCCTAGAAAAAACATTGTTTTACACATATCATTACAAGTAGATTTTTAATAGTGATATTGGAATCGATCTGTAATTGATACACTCTATTTGATACTCGGAAGAGGGAAATAGAACTATTTATGTGTTTTTGGTTATTAATTGAAATGAACTCATGAAAATAGATTAATTAGGAATGAATATTGTCAAGACTAGGTGAAATCAAAACATCTAGACTATTTCTCTCTGATTGATAATCTCTTAATGATTGTGTGTGCGCGTTTTACAAACTTCATTATTTATTTAATTTGTAGCAAATCTCTAATGTTTTATTTTCTAAATAAAATTAAGACTATTTTAATTACAAGTATTGAATATTTTCAATTTACTCCTTGTGGGATCGACACTATCTCTATCAGTATATTAAAACTTGACACTCGTACGCTTGCGAGTATTTTTCACTACACTTCCCACCACCACCCCTGAAGCACAAAGGCTCCCAGGTATGTCGGCATAGGGTCACACCTCCTCATGTCTAATCATGGTCATAGTCCATAACTCTTGGCATATACTTGACCTGGAATCCCGATGAAATCCCATCATCACGAAGTCTCAACCTATGAAGATCATCAGAATATTGTTCTAAGGAAACAACCTAGAACAAAACTCATGCCCACTGATGAATCAACTCATCATAGGCACTAATTCAGCCCACTGACTAAATTGGTCAATCCTAGGAAAACGCCTAGACTAAACATAAGTAAAACAGTTACAATCGGCTCAAGTAAAACCTATGAGTTAGAATAATTGCGCACTAATCAACTAACACCATGACAAACTTAGCAAATATTGCAATCATACATGAATTGCTGGATAAATCTCAAATAATTCATGTATCATTGCTTCAAGTTTATGTACAATTTCTTTATTACAATCCCATGTAATACAATTACAATGTCCAAAATACACGAAAATGCACAACCAACAACTTGAAATGATACAACCGGATTTTGATGATTTATTATAACTGAAATACTGTTTACAATTACAAAAATACAGTATTTAAATTATCGTACTCGTCTTGATTTTCTTGAGCATGAAGCTTCTAATCAATACACGCATCAATACAAGCATACTCCTACCCAAATCTCTCGGTATCTCATCCCGTCAAGACTTCTGAAGAAATAACTCGAGCTCGCTAACCAGCTATGCTCTGCATCAGTGCACGTCAGCCGATATTTTCTGCTCACGATCTACCGTCAGTTTTTTTCTTGTATTCATTTCATGATTTTGAACATGAAGTTTCCCGTTTTGCCTAACGAACGCATCGATATAAGCATACAGGCAGAATAATGTTTTTCATGATTTTAATGACCTTACATTCGAAACCAGTCATACCTTAGACACTTGAGGCATTCCCTGGTGAAGGTCTATCTGACAATCTCTCCAACTACGATTGGAGGATCTTCAGAGTAGTGTCATCATGGTATGGACAGTACAGATGCAAACATCAAGTATGTCCCCAACCAATCCTCTGCCACAACCTCTAGCATCCGGTACTCGATCCAAAGCTAGGATCCACATGAATGGAAGTCTCAAAAGCTCAGACATGATCCATCGCTCCTGTCCGCACTTGCTGGAATCCCATAAGCTAAATATTTAGAAATCCTGCCGATGATGATAGTCTTCGGGCAAACTAATCGCTTCATCATCATTTCTTTAAAGGTCTCATCAATCCTGCAAGGATAACCCAAAGTCTCAATACTATATCCCAAGTCTCTTTGCATGCGGCTCTAATACCAATAAATGTAGTGACCCAACCCAGATTCACTACCTAATCATAGTTAGAGCATAATTAGGCATTCATTAAATAAATTTTTATGGAAAACTTAAATAAATGAAGACCGACAGAATACAACCTGTTAAACAAATTCGATTATACCACCCAATCAAATAATCTTAAATAAAAACTACAGCAAATCCTGTTGTCTTCAAAGGTCATTGGCCACTCCAAGCTCCTGGTGCTCAATCCTGCACCTACACCTCCCCCGTCGAATGGGGTGTCTATATACACAGAAAATACTTGACATGAGCTCTAAGTTTAATACGTAAATATGGGTACACATACAAACATGATTAATTCAAATGACAGGCTATCCATATCTGGGATAACTGTATACAACTGCACAGAATGGCGCCTAGGACATGAGTGGCACAACCCGAGAATCAAACCCTGCGTACATTGCTCATTCCTATCGGACGTGGTGTTGGAGAACGCGGCGATCAGATCAATCAGAATTGATACCCGGTGCAGCGGAAGTTTAAAAATTTTATATGGAACAATTCCATAATGGGTATCAACCTTACGATTAAATTGTGTGTGTAAAAATTAAATAACAATTATAAATTTTTACCTTCAATCTCGAATCGAGATTTTGGACACCAACAGATTGCTCTGCTCTTGTTGTATATCCCTGGAACTGATGGACGAACAGTTCTTCAATCAGGTCCACGAACGGATATTTAATCCCTCTGATAGATTGCACCAGAAAATCTATCAGAAGTTTCTACGAAGAGATTAACGAATTTGATCCGTTAAACCAGACTGCAATTCAAAATTCACAGACTGGATTTTCCGAGCAGAGAGGGAAGGGGGGGCGGCCACTTTGAGAGAAAATCAGCTAGGTTTTCAAAAATTTGTGACCTGTTATGTGTAATTTCTGTACTGCAATAACTTATTTATAATGTAGGCCACTAACAGCTTAGGGCCCATTAGTCATAAGTTCAAGCCCGACAAGCAAAGCCTGCATGTTCAGAAATTAATATAAGATTCATCATGACTCCGATTGATAAACCGATTTCACCAATGTGCACAGAAACCATTTCTGCACCTTTTAAAGTCAAGATAAATTTTTTTGAATCCGAATTCAGTGATTTCCAAAAATGCCCATCCCTATGTCATTTTAGGAAATCTTACTCCTCTACTCTTAAATAAGAAGTCCAAATTCTTTGTTCATTAAATTTAACTCTTTAAATTTAACTATCTCAACGGGGATTAAAAATCCATTACTCTGTGTGACCCTCAATGGTTCAGGGATACAGCTAGCCGTGGGCTCACAACTCCTTGTGACTCGGAACAACAATTTCCGACTTGCCCATCGAATCATGGTAAGAGCGCCTAGCAACATCGCCCCATGATTCCCTAGGTATCACCGATAGTGCCTGCAAGAACCAATAGATTTTGGTTAGCGTACAGTACGGTCCCTTCATCCATATATCCTGATCGAATCAACAACCATTGGTATATCGAGAGTCGTTCGAGATTCGATAACTATGCAATACATCTTGAAGATCAAATAGTGACATCGCATGTGTTACTAAGAAACCATTTCTTAAAACACATCATGTACTCTGGCCAGAGATTCGTCATACTAATATCTCCTCAGATCGCATAGGATATCCACACTCGCAAGTATGTGGTGAATCCTTGACAACAACCTATATGTGTTGTAACTGTACCCAATCCCGACACCTGATGACCCCAATAGAGTCGGTAAACGAGTCAAAGCACAGTACTAGCATATAGAGTCTCAATGATGTTTCAAGTAGTAAGGACTAATGGTGTACAACCAAAACCGCGGACTTTATCCACTCGATAAGTGATAACCACTTGGAAAGTCCGGATAGGGTAGTTCGATCATTCATCATATGAATATCCATTTGCATGCTTCGAACATCTCCATGTTCCTTACCAATGAAACGTGGTACTCTGCATCGCAAATGCTAGTCTCAAACTCGAGCGATCCTTATCCTTATTATCGGACGGCTCAATTGACTAGGAACAGTTTAGAATATACAGTGACTATAAGATGTGTTTCATGATAGACATCTCCATGTTCTACCACATCGTACATACACTATAGTATATTCAAGGTCTTTATCAAAACAACAATAGTATATCACAATATAACAATATGAAGAAAGATAAAGTCATTGCCATTAATAAAAGTGTAAATTATATTAAGCAAAAGATTGTTTATACAAAGAGTCATCAAAGCCCTTAGCCACAAGTTGGCTCACCGGGCACCTACTCTTTCAATCTCCCACTTGCCCTAAAGCCAACTAGTCATACTATGTAGACCTATTGCTTCGCGATGTTTGTCAAATAATGGTCCTGGCAAGGGCTTAGTAAGTGGATCAGCGATATTGTCTGCAGAGGCCACTCTTTCGACAGTGATGTCTCCTCTTTCCACAATCTCCCGGATGATGTGGTATTTCCTCATTACGTGTTTGGATCTTTGATGAGACCTTGGTTCCTTTGCCTGAGCAATGGCACCCGTGTTGTCACAGTACACCGGGACTGGACCAACAACTTCAGGAATGACGCCCAACTCTTGGACGAAATTCCTCATCCAAACGGCCTCTTTAGCAGCAGCTGATGTTGCAATGTATTCTGCCTCAGTGGTGGAATCCGCTGTGGTGTCCTGCTTGGAACTCTTCCAAGAGACAGCACCGCCATTGAGCATGAACACAAATCCAGAGGTTGACTTCGAGTCATCCACGTCACTTTGGAAGCTAGAGTCGGTATAGCCTTCCAAATTTAGTTCTCTTCCTCCATATACCATGAACATATTCTTAGTCCTTCGTAAGTACTTAAGAATGTCCTTCACGGCTTTCCAATGCATTTGACCGGGATTAGCTTGATATCTGCTCGTGACACTCAGAGAAAATGCTACATCCGGTCTGGTAGATATCATCCCATACATGATACTACCTATGGCTGACGCATATGGTACATGTGTCATTTTCTCTATCTCTTCATCCGTCTTGGGACACATAGACTTGGATAGAGAAACTCCATGACACATGGGTAGATGTCCTCTCTTGGACCCATTCATTGAAAACCGTTTCAATATGGTGTCGATGTAGGTTGATTGAGTGAGTCCTATCATTCTCTTAGATCTATCTCTATAGATCTGTATCCCTAGACTATAGGATGCCTCACCCAAATCCTTCATCGAGAATCTACCTGATAACCATATCTTTGTTGACTGCAACATCCCTACATCATTCCCAATGAGTAGGATGTCATCAACATAAAGTACTAAGAATGTCACAACATCCTTAACTACTTTCTTGTACACGCATGGTTCCTCCGGGTTCTTGGTGAAACCAAAATCCTTTATTGTTTCATCAAATTTCTGGTTCCAACTTCTTGATGCTTGTTTTAGACCATAAATTGATCTCTGAAGCTTGCATACCTTATGCTCGCTTCCCATGGATGTGTACCCCTCAGGCTGCTTCATATAGATTTCTTCCTTAATGTCTCCATTAAGAAAAGCAGTCTTCACATCCATTTGCCATATCTCATAGTCATACCAAGCAGCTATGGCAATAAGGATTCTTATGGACTTGAACATTGCAACTGGTGAAAAGGTTTCATCATAGTCAACTCCTTATCTTTGAGTATAACCTTTCGCCACCAATCGCGCCTTGTAGGTCAATACCTTACCATCAGGCCCAAGCTTTCTCTTGTAGATCCATTTACACCCTATTGGAACAATTCCATCGGGAGGATCTACTAAAGACCAAACTTGGTTTGTATGCATCGAATCTATTTCCGACTGCATAGCTTCAAGCCATAAATTTGAATCCGCATCAGAAATTGCTTCCTTGAAGTTTCTTGGATCACATCCAACATCGGGTTCATCTTGATCCCCTTCAAGAAGAAGACCATATCGAATAGGAGGTGTAGAAGTCCTCTCGGATCTTCTAGGTACAGGCGTGTCTATCAATGGTTCCTGAGGTGTAGGATCGTTATTTTGTATTTCGGGTTCTTCTCGAATTTCTTCGAGTTCCATCATTTCGCCTTTCTTATCCAATAAGAACTCCTTCTCCAAAAAGGTGGCATTCCTTGAAACAAACACCTTTGTTTCAGCAGGATGATAGAAATAATATCCGATTGAATTCTTCGGATACCCTACAAAATAACATAAGGTGGATCGACTATCCAACTTATCTCCCACTGTCTGCTTCACGTAAGCAGGACATCCCCAAATCCTCAAGTACGAATACTTAGGAGCTTTGTCATTCCATAACTCGTATGGTGTTTTGTCCACTGCTTTGGTGTGGACGTTGTTCAACAACAGTACCGCCGTTTCAAGCGCATAGCCCCAAAAAGAAGGTGGAAGCTCAGTGAAGCTCATCATGGATCGAACCATGTCCAACAAAGTTCGATTATGACGCTCCGATACACCATTCAGCTGAGGTGTCATGGGAGGATTCCACTGAGAGAGAATCCCATTCTCTTTCAGATAGTCCAAAAACTCGGTACTTAAGTATTCTCCACCTCGATCCGATCGAAGTGCTTTAATACTTTTACCTAGATTGTTTTCTACTTCAGCCTTGAATTCTTTGAACTTTTCAAATGCTTCAGACTTATATTTCATTAAATATAAATACCCATACCTCGAATAATCATCAGTAAAGGTAATGAAGTAGGTGTGGCCATATTGAGTACCAACTCTAAATGGACCACAAACATCTGTATGGATCAAATCCAACAGATTTTGACTACGCTCAGGTTTCCCCTTAAAAGGAGATTTAGTCATTTTTCCTTTCAGGCAGGATTCACAAGTAGGTAGAGAGTTAATATCAGACATATCAAACATGCCCTCTCCCACTAGCTTGTTCATCCTCCTTGAGAAAATATGACCTAGCCTAGCATGTCAAAGGTTTGTCGAGTTTTGACTATCGATTTTCCTTTTGTTTGTTGTTGCCGGTTTATCAACATAATTTATTGGAACGTCTTTTAGTTTTAAGTTATATAGATCGTTTTCAAGTTGTCCATTTCCAATCAAACATTCATTCTTGTAAATATTGCAAATCCCATTCACAAAATTGCAAGAATAACCATCTCTATCAAGCGTAGAAACAGAAATAATGTTTTTAATCAAATCTGGAACAAATAAAACATCTCTCAAAAATAACTTAAAATTGTTCTGCAAAAATAAATGTCTCCTATAGCTTTGGATTTATCTCTGGAACCATTCCTGAGCCTTGACTGGGTCTCACCCATCCTTAGCCTATTACTTCTTGTCATCATTTGCAACTCATTGCAAATATGAGATCTACATCTGGTATCCAATACCCAAGAAGTAAAACATTTATTTCAATGTAAAACATACCCTTTGCAGTTCGCAACTGTTCGAGGTATTCCTTGCAGTTACGTTTCCAATGACCGTATTTCTTGCAGTGATGGCAAACTTGTTTAGAATTGTCCAATTTTGTATGTAACATTTGGCCTTGAGATCATGGTCCAACCATTTCTCTAGTTCGGCCAACCTTTCGGCAGTTACATCAGCCAGGGCTGTTTTCGGAGAAGCCTTTTCTAACACTTAGAAAATCTTTTCCGAACTTAGGACAATCTTAACTTATGGAATCATTCTGTATTGTTGCGCCAGTAAGTTTGTTTTGTTGGAGAATTGAGACATGTGGATTACGAAGATTCATCATAATGATATACTGAGATGAAACAGACAATTATCGATGATTGTTTAATTAATTTACTAAGACATAAAATAGGCTAAATTTATTTTATGAATCTCACTCCCACTATTTTAACGATTTCACTACCCTCTAGTGAAAACGGGAAACTATTTTCCTTAGTGGGAACATGGAGTCCAATTGACAAACTATGGTCCCGAATAATATCAGCCAACCATAATTTTCAAAAGGTAGAGCCCAATTGCTTCCAAAGCAACCTCCACGTTTTTACCTCATGTCCAATAAGGGCCCAATAATATGACGCCATTTATTGTGACATGTCAAGATGGCCCATCAATATTAAGTTGTGATGGACGGTCGCCATGTGGATCCCCCAATAATATGAGCCGATCCCATGGGAGTTCCACCCAACTTACAACATGTGTCGATCCAATGTACAGCTTTCCGACGAACGGGCCCCCCCAATAATATGAGCCGGACCGTATCCGCGGGTAGCATCTCATACATTGATCGTTGATGGAAGGTAGGAACATTTAAACAATTTTAAATTTCCTTTATTTATCTTGATATCAATTTTAAATCATATTTAAAATGAGGGATTTTAATTTTGAAAATTTGTCTCATCATTTTTAAAATTTTGTATGCTTGCCGGATTCACACAATTTTGTCTAAAACATGCATACAACTATAATATCACATATTATATAGGATGATCGATTCCATTTCTAATCGACCCGTGGTTGCCAATCACGAGTCTTAGTCCAATCCTAGGTAATATGCAGTATGCAATGCAATCCTATTAGATTGATCTTCCAATTTACATTTCTTCTGTCTTTATTGTCTGTTGGGCCCACCACCGTCTTCAAATCTCCATCTCCCACTAAATCTAATGTATTTACAATAAATAACAATGACAAGTAGGGGATACATTTTCAAGGGGTGGGAACGGGCCATAAACCAAGCCCACTTTTATTAAATATGACAATTCATATTGGGACATAAACCAGGCTCATTAATAAAACCAACAACAATAAAAACAAATGTAAATTCCTAACATACACCTACAAAATTGGTCATGGCAATCGATCATCCTTATCCAATAACATTTAATTCAAAATTAATTTATTGGATAACATGCAATGACAATTTAAATTTAAAAGGATAAAATCATATTTCATACATAAAATCTTGTTTTACATACAAAATCATATTTTATCTTTTTATGAAATAAAATCATATTTTATCTATAAAATCCAATTTTATACATAAAATCATATTTTACTCAATATATCCATAAGATCATATCTTATCATCAATTGTACCAAAAATAATTAATTTCAAAATTCAATTTAACGGATAAAATATTTAAATTTTCCAAAAATTCAAATTTATCCAAAAATCAATTTTAAAATTTTCGGACTCGAACAATTCGATCCGACGCCTCGTGGACCAATCAAAAACAATTTTTGATCGTACCAAAAATAGAATTTTAACAGAATTTTCGATCCGACGCCTCGGGCCGGGCAGCCCGGCTGCGCTGCGCTGCGCTGGGCAGCGACCATCGCTGCCCCCCCGGGCAGCGATCCAATCGCTTCCCAGGTTTTTGCCCGAAAAATATTTTTTTTTTATTTTTAAAATATTTATTTTGTTTCAAAAACCGAGGCTTAAAAAATTTTTGTACAATCGATTAATTTAATCGCTTGATCTGAGCAACCTGGCTCTGATACCACTGTTGGAGAACGCGGCGATCAGATCAATCAGAATTGATACCCGGTGCAGCGGAAGTTTAAAAATTTTATATGGAACAATTCCATAATGGGTATCAACCTTACGATTAAATTGTGTGTGTAAAAATTAAATAACAATTATAAATTTTTACCTTCAATCTCGAATCGAGATTTTGGACACCAACAGATTGCTCTGCTCTTGTTGTATATCCCTGGAACTGATGGACGAACAGTTCTTCAATCAGGTCCACGAACGGATATTTAATCCCTCTGATAGATTGCACTAGAAAATCTATCAGAAGTTTCTACGAAGAGATTAACGAATTTGATCCGTTAAACCAGACTGCAATTCAAAATTCACAGACTGGATTTTCCGAGCAGAGAGGGAAGGGGGGGCGGCCACTTTGAGAGAAAATCAGCTAGGTTTTCGAAAATTTGTGACCTGTTATGTGTAATTTCTGTACTGCAATAACTTATTTATAATGTAGGCCACTAACAGCTTAGGGCCCATTAGTCATAAGTTCAAGCCCGACAAGCAAAGCCTGCATGTTCAGAAATTAATATAAGATTCATCATGACTCCGATTGATAAACCGATTTCACCAATGTGCACAGAAACCATTTCTGCACCTTTTAAAGTCAAGATAAATTTTTCTGAATCCGAATTCAGTGATTTCCAAAAATGCCCATCCCTATGTCATTTTAGGAAATCTTACTCCTCTACTCTTAAATAAGAAGTCCAACTTCTTTGTTCATTAAATTTAACTCTTTAAATTTAACTATCTCAACGGGGATTAAAAATCCATTACTCTGTGTGACCCTCAATGGTTCAGGGATACAGCTAGCCGTGGGCTCACAACTCCTTGTGACTCGGAACAATAATTTCCGACTTGCCCATCGAATCATGGTAAGAGCGCCTAGCAACATCGCCCCATGATTCCCTAGGTATCACTGATAGTGCCTGCAAGAACCAATAGATTTTGGTTAGTGTACAGTACGGTCCCTTCATCCATATATCCCGATCGAATCAACAACCATTGGTATATCGAGAGTCGTTCGAGATTCGATAACTATGCAATACATCTTGAAGATCAAATAATGACATCGCATGTGTTACTAAGAAACCATTTCTTAAAACACATCATGTACTCTGGCCAGAGATTCGTCATACTAATATCTCCTCAGATCGCATAGGATATCCACACTCGCAAGTATGTGGTGAATCCTTGACAACAAAGCATCGACTCCTATATGTGTTGTAACTGTACCCAATCCCGACACCTGATGACCCCAATAGAGTCGGTAAACGAGTCAAAGCATAGTACTAGCATATAGAGTCTCAATGATGTTTCAAGTAGTAAGGACTAATGGTGTACAACCAAAACCGCGGACTTTATCCACTCGATAAGTGATAACCACTTGGAAAGTCCGGATAGGGTAGTTCGATCATTCATGATATGAATATCCATTTGCATGCTTCGAACATCTCCATGTTCCTTACCAATGAAACGTGGTACTCTGCATCGCAAATGCTAGTCTCAAACTCGAGCGATCCTTATCCTTGTTATCGGACGGCTCAATTGACTAGGAACAGTTTAGAATATACAGTGACTATAAGATGTGTTTCATGATAGACATCTCCATGTTCTACCACATCTTACATACACTATAGTATATTCAAGGTCTTTATCAAAACAACAATAGTATATCACAATATTACAATATGAAGAAAGATAAAGTCATTGCCATTAATAAAAGTGTAAATTATATTAAACAAAAAATTGTTTATACAAAGAGTCATCAAAGCCCTTAGCCACAAGTTGGCTCACCGGGCACCTACTCTTTCACGTGGACCGTATCCTACAGATGCCAGTGCCGGCTAACCCATCGGTCGCGGGGCGCTCGACATCAACCGTCCAAACAGGGCTGAGCGGCCCTACATGGCTCATCTCAAAAGATGGACATGCACAATATGATATGCACATGCTGCAAAATAAAATGGCACACAATGAAACACATAAGCATGCAAACCCGCTGGCTATCTCAGTCAGTACTTACGTGCTTTACTATAGGCTGTCCTAGCAGTCTCACTCTAGGTTTCAAGCCTATCATCAGCTCTACAATGCAATACTCATGCATCATTCATTAAGCTCTAAAAGTCTTAACTAATCTACTGCATACTCCTAAATAATTTCAGAAGACCATCGCTATACCTGCGTCCTTCGTCAGCCTGTTGATGGCAACTATCCCGCAACTAGGGGCACACCCCTGCTGTAGCTCCACAGCCTTGAGTACGGCTCTGTTACACGAGCACTGCTCTACAACTAGGTCAGACACTGTCTAACTATACAATGATATATTTCCCACTCCAACTCTAAAATAAAAGTACTCAAAGCCCTAAAATAGAGCCACGCGGGCAAAGGAGATGAAGTTGGTGTGATTCTGAAATGAGATCCTCGGCACCTTGTTATAGACAAGGGTTCAGATCGTCCGAACCTACATTCGGACCATCCAAACTCTGCATGTGTGACAAGTGTCACCTGATAGCACTTCAGACTGTCCGATTGGGACTTCGGAACGTCCGATCCCGATATTACGTCATCCCTGGCGTCACTCCTTCGAACACCTGTCCGGACCACTGTTTGGACCGTCCGATCCGGACATCGGATTGTCCGAACTCTAGTCTTGGCCAATAAAATAATTCCTTATCTTATCTTATCTGAGGGTGATCGGACCATCCGATCCTAGTTCGGAGCGTCCAAACTCTACCCATCCGAACTGTAACAGGCCCTCCGAACTCAGCCACTTCGGATCATCCGATCCTAAGTTCGGAGCCTCCGATACTGTCTAAGACTTGAAACCTCCCCAAATTCTTTCGAGTGTTCTGGATCCATTTTTGGACTTTGTTAATCCATCAATAATTTTATTAATCATGTTTTACTTAATCTAAACATGATCACATGGTTAATATACTCATAAATTGTTAATTATGGATATGGGCCACTACAATTATTATCCATGGCAGGATAATCAATATTCTCATTTTCATGTGTTATATCAAGTTATGAGATAGATGTCATTATATTATTATTAGGGATTGTACTAATCGACTTTTGAGTCAACATAATATTTATATTGATATTTCCAAGAAAAGAACTGAAGGGTTCTGGAAATCAAAAATTGTGGACGAGGACGTTATCACATGTGATATGACAAGTGTTAGTCATTAAGTATGAGAATCCTTTCGGTATACAAGGATTTGCGTACTAGGTTTTGGTGGAAAGGAATGAAGAGAAGTGTGTATCAGTAAGTTTAGAGATATTTTTTGTGACAGCAGGTCAAGTCAGAACACCGACGACCTAGAGGGTTGCTTCAAAGTTTTCCTATTACTGAGTAGAAATGGGAGTTGATCATGATGGACTTCGTGGCCCATTTACAAGTTTACTCGAAGAATTGTGATGCTATCTGGGTTGTGGTGGACCTACTCACCAAGTCAGCACACTTCATTCCTTATAACCGGGACTACAGATTTGACAAGATGGTACATTTGTACATCCAGGAGATTGTTCGATTGCACGGTGTGCCTGTGAGCATAGTCAGTGATCGAGACCCCAGGTTTAATTCAAGATTCTAGGGGAGTCTTCAGCGCTCTTAGCTTGAGTACTGCATATCACCCAGAGACTGATGGGCAGTCAGAGCGTACGATTCTTACTCTTGAGGATATGATACGCTCTTGTTCCATGTATTTTGGTCCAGCATGGAAAGATTAGTTTCCATTGATTGAGTTCGCGTACAAAAACAGTTACCATATATCGTAGTATTGGGATGGCCCCATTTGAGGATTGTATGGATGATGATGTCGTACTCCACTGTTTTGGGAAGAAGTAGGGGAATGACAGGTAGAGGGACTAGAGCTAGTCCAGCAGGCTGTTGATATTGTTGGACAGATCAAGAAACAAATTGAGACTGTGCAGGATCGGCATGCTAGTTATGTGATTGTTAAGCGCATGCCTTTGAAGTTTGAGGTGGGTGAGAAGGTATTCTTGAAAGTCTCACCATTTCTCAAGATTTTGAGATTCGGTCTCAAGGGTATGCTATCTCCTAAGTTCATTGGTACATTTGAAATGTTGGAAAGTGTTAGAGATTTGGCTTACAGGTTGCCGTTACCGCTATATGGGTCTAGTGATATGAATCTGGTTGACTAATGAAAAGTAAACACGAAAATAATCCAATTCATGCCCTCAGATAAATTAAAACAAGACTCAATTGAAGTTTACGATCTTTTTAAGACAAGTATAAACTCGCATAAAATAATAAAAGATAGAATTTGAATTGAAACGATCCTAACTCTACTTTAAATTAAACTAAATAAAAATACGGGTTTTCAAAAAATTTCGACATGACCACTTTATAAATATTCAAACCCTCCTGTCACATACAACAACTAAAAAAAAATACGACCGACAATACCAAGAAAAACTAGACCGAGAAAGGAAAGTTAACTAGAGGAAAATATTCGTCATATCAAATAACCAAAAAATTAAAAAATCTAATGTTTACATGCCCAAAACAATTCTAACAAAACATTACATATACATTTGTCATATAAGAAAAATAAATGCTTCGTAACATATAAATTCGAGTAACTATGCGGAAGACGAACATAGGTCGGAGGGATGTATCATGCCCGCATCGTATTCCACTCGAAGGTCCTGCCCCTCAATCTCAATGATAATGTAAACCTGCCTGAAAACAAATAAGTGTATAGTCTAAAAGACTCAGCAAGTATGTTGTATTTCAAAGCACAAGGAGATCAATTTATAACATTCACGGCAACCACTATCAATAGACGATTCACCAAAATCCAGCCAACATTCGAAGAATAAGAACACACGCAAGAGAAATAATAACAACACGACAATTTACTTGGTTCGGATTGAGATCAATCCTACATCCAAGGATCTGGGAAACTCCCACAGAATTCACTAAGAATCGAGACAAAATCAGTTCAATACAATCCTCTCAATCGATTTTATGCCACGAACTAAAACAAGTAAATAATGAAAGAGTAGGTGCCCGGTGAGCCAACTTGTGGCTAAGGGCTTTGATGACATTTTGTATAAACAATCTTTTGTTTAATATAATTTACACTTTTATTAATGGCAATGACTTTATCTTTCTTCATATTGTTATATTGTGATATACTATTGTTGTTTTGATAAAGACCTTGAATATACTATAGTGTATGTAAGATGTGGTAGAATATGGAGATGTCTATCATGAAACACATCTTATAGTCACTGTGTATTCTAAACTGTTCCTAGTCGATTGAGCCGTTCGATAATAAGGATAAGGATCGCTCGAGTTTGAGACTAGCATTTGCGATGCAGAGTACCACGTTTCATTGGTAAGGAACATAGAGATGTTCGAAGCATGCAAATGGATATTCATACGATGAATTATCGAACTACACTATCCGGACTTTCCAAGTGGTTATCACTTATCGAGTGGATAAAGTCCGCGGTTTTGGTTGTACACCATTAGTCCTTACTACTTGAAACATCATTGAGACTCTATTGTTGGAGAACGCGGCGATCAGATCAATCAGGATTGATACCCGGTGCAGCGGAAGTTTAAATTTTATATGGAACGATTCCATAATGGGTATCAAAACTTTTACGATTAAATTTTGTGTGTGTAAAAATTAAATAACAATTATAAATTTTTACCTCCAATCTCGAAGGGAGATTATGGACACCAACAGATTGCTCTGCTCTTGTTGTATATCCCTGGAACTGATGGACGAACTGTTCTTCAATCAGGTCCACGAACGGATAATTAATCCCTCTGATAGATTGCACTAGAAAATCTATCAGAAGTTTTTACAAAGAGAATTAACGAATTTGATCCGTTAAACCAGACTGTAATTCAAAATTCACAGACTGGATTTTCCGAGCAGAGGGGAGGGGGGCGGCCACTTCAGAGAAAAATACTAGGGTTTTCGAAAATTTGTGACCTGTTGTGTGTAATTTCTGTACTGCAATAACTTATTTATAATGTAGGTCACTAACAGTTTAGGGCCCATTAGTCATAAGTTCAAGCCCGACAAGCAAAGCCCGCATGTTCAGAAATTAATATAAAATTCATCATGACTCCGATTGATAAACCGATTTCACCAATGTGTACAGAAACCATTTCTGCACCTTTTAAAGTCAAGATAAATTTTTCTGAATCCGAATTCAGTGGTTTCCAAAAATTCCCATCCCTATGTCATTTTAGGAAATCTTACTCCTCTACTCATAATTAAGAAGTCCAACTTCTTTGTTCATTAAATTTAACTCTTTAAATTTAACTATCTCAACGGGGATTAAAAATCCATTACTCTGTGTGACCCTCAATGGTTCAGGGATACAGCTAGCCGTGGGCTCACAACTCCTTGTGACTCGGAACAACAATTTCCGACTTGCCCATCGAATCATGGTAAGAGCGCCTAGCAACATCGCCCCATGATTCCCTAGGTATCACTGATAGTGCCTGCAAGAACCAATAGTTTTTGGTTAGCGTACAGTACGGTCCCTTCATCCATATATCCCGATCGAATCAACAACCATTGGTAAATCGAGAGTCGTTCGAGATTCGATAACTATGCAATACATCTTGAAGATCAAATAGTGACATCGCATGTGTTACTAAGAAACCATTTCTTAAAACACATCATGTACTCTGGCCAGAGATTCGTCATACTAATATCTCCTCAGATCGCATAGGATATCCACACTCGCAAGTATGTGGTGAATCCTTGAAAACAAAGCATCGACTCCTATATGTGTTGTAACTGTACCCAATCCCGACACCTGATGACCCCAATAGAGTCGGTAAATGAGTCAAATAACAGTACTAGCATATAGAGTCTCAATGATGTTTCAAGTAGTAAGGACTAATGGTGTACAACCAAAACCGCGGACTTTATCCACTCGATAAGTGATAACCACTTGGAAAGTCCGGATAGGGTAGTTCGATCATTCATCGTATGAATATCCATTTGCATGCTTCGAACATCTCTATGTTCCTTACCAATGAAACGTGGTACTCTGCATCGCAAATGCTAGTCTCAAACTCGAGCGATCCTTATCCTTATTATCGGACGGCTCAATCGACTAGGAACAGTTTAGAATATACAGTGACTATAAGATGTGTTTCATGATAGACATCCCCATGTTCTACCACATCTTACATACACTATAGTATATTCAAGGTCTTTATCAAAACAACAATAGTATATCACAATATAACAATATGAAGAAAGATAAAGTCATTGCCATTAATAAAAGTGTAAATTATATTAAACAAAAGATTGTTTATACAAAGAGTCATCAAAGCCCTTAGCCACAAGTTGGCTCACCGGGCACCCACTCTTTCATCTATATGCTAGTACTGTGCTTTGACTCGTTTACCAACTCTATTGGGGTCATCAGGTGTCGGGATTGGGTACAGTTACAACACATATAGGAGTCGATGCTTTTTTGTCAAGGATTCACCACATACTTGCGAGTGTGGATATCCTATGCAATCTGAGTAGATATTAGTATGACGAATCTCTGGCCAGAGTACATGATGTGTTTTAAGAAATGGTTTCTTAGTAGCACATGCGATGTCACTATTTGATCTTCAAGATGCGTTGCATAGTTATCGAATCTAGAACGACTCTCGATTTACCAATGGTTGTTGATTCGATCGGGATATATGGATGAAGGGACCGTACTGTACGCTAACCAAAATCTATTGGTTCTTGCAGGCACTATCAGTGATACCTAGGGAATCATGGGGTGATGTTGCTAGGCGCTCTTACCATGATTCGATGGGCAAGTCGGAAATTGTTGTTCCGAGTCACAAGGAGTTGTGAGCCCACGGCTAGCTGTATCCCTGAACCATTGAGGGTCACACAGAGTAATGGATTTTTAATCCCCGTTGAGATAGTTAAATTTAAAGAGTTAAATTTAATGAACAAAGAAGTTGGACTTCTTAATTATGAGTAGAGGAATAAGATTTCCTAAAATGACATAGGGATAGACATTTTTGGAAATCACTGAATTCGGATTCAGAAAAATTTATCTTGACTTTAAAAGGTGCAGAAATGGTTTCTGTGCACATTGGTGAAATCGGTTTATCAATCGGAGTCATGATGAATTTTATATTAATTTCTGAACATGCGGGCTTTGCTTGTCGGGCTTGAACTTATGACTAATGGGCCCTAAGCTGTTAGCGGCCTACATTATAAATAAGTTATTGCAGTACAGAAATTAGACACAACAGGTCACAATTTTCGAAAACCTAGTTATTTTCTCTCAAAGGTGGCCGCCCCCCTCCCCTCTACTCGGGAAAAATCCAGTCTGTGAATTTTGAATTACAGTCTGGTTTAACGGATCAAATTCGTTAATTCTCTTTGTAGAAACTTCTGATAGATTTTCTAGTGCAATCTATCAGAGGGATTAAATATCCGTTCGTGGACCTGATTGAAGAACAGTTCGTCCATCAGTTCCAGGGATATACAACAAGAGAAGAGCAATCTGTTGGTGTCCATAATCTCGCTTCGAGATTGGAGGTAAAAATTTATAATTGTTATTTAATTTTTACACACACACAATTTAATCGTAAGGTTTTGATACCCATTATGGAATCGTTCCATATAAAATTTTTAAACTTTCGCTGCACCGGGTATCAATCCTGATTGATCTGATCGTCGCGTTCTCCAACAGTGGTATCAGAGCCAGGTTGCTCAGATCAAGCGATTAAATTAATCGATTGTACAAAAATTTTTAAGCCTCGGTTATTGAAACAAAATATATATTTTAAAATAAAAATTTTTTTTTTTCCGGGCAAAACCTAGGCAGCGCCCGGCGCTGCCCAGCGCAACGCCTAGCGCACGGCGCTGCCCAGGGCAGCGATCGTCGCTGCCCGGCCCGAGCCCCTTTGGGGCGCGGGCAGCCCGGGAGTGTCCCGGGCGGCCCGCGAAAAAAAAAAAATTTTTTAATTTTAAAATTAAATTTTAATATGTTAAAATTCTATTTTTGGTCCGATCGAAAATTGTTTTTTGATTGGTCCACGAGGCGTCGGATCGAATTGTTCGAGTTCGAAAATTTTAAAATTGATTTTTGGATAAATTTGAATTTTTTGAAAATTTAAATATTTTATAAGTTAAATTGAATTTTGAAATTAATTATTTTTGGTACAATTGATGATAAGATATGATCTTATGGATATATTGAGTAAAATATGATTTTATGTATAAAATTGGATTTTATAGATAAAATATGATTTTATTTGATAAAAAGATAAAATATGATTTTGTATGTAAAATAAGATTTTATATATGAAATATGATTTTATCCTTTTAAATTTAAATTGCCATTGCATGTTATCCAATAAATTAATTTTGAATTAAATGTTATTGGATAAGGATGATCGATTGCCATTACCAATTTTGTAGGTGTATGTTAGGAATTTACATTTGTTTTTATTGTTGTTGGATTTATTAATGGGCCTGGTTTATGGCCCAATATGAATTGTCATATGTAATAAAAGTGGGCTTGGTTTATGGCCCGTTCCCACCCCTTAAAAATGTATCCCCTACTTGTCAATGTTATTTATTGTAAATACATTAGACTTAGTGGGAGATGAAGATTTGAAGACGGAGGTGGGCCCAGCAGACAATAAAGACAAAAGAAATGTAAATTGGAAGCTCAATGTAATAGGATTGAATTGCATACTGCATATTACCTAGGATTGGACTAAGACTCGTGATTGGCAACCACGGGTCGATTAGAAATGGAATCGATCATCCTATATAATATGTGATATTATTGTTGTATGCATGTTTTAGACAAAATTGTGTGAATCCGGCAAGCATACAAAATTTTAAAAATGATGAGACAAATTTTCAAAATTAAAATCCCTCATTTTAAATATGATTTAAAATTGATATCAAGATAAATAAAGGAAATTTAAATTTGTTTAAATGTTCCTACCTTCCATCAACGATCAATGTATGAGATGCTACCCGCGGATACGGTCCGGCTCATATTATTGGGGGGGCCCGTTCGTCGGAAAGCTGTACATTGGATCGACACATGTTGTAAGTTGGGTGGAACTCCCATGGGATCGGCTCATATTATTGGGGGATCCACATGGCGACCGTCCATCACAACTTAATATTGATGGGTCATCTTGACATGTCACAATAAACGGCGTCATATTATTGGGCCCTTATTGGACATGAGGTAAAAACGTGGAGGTTGCTTTGGAAGCAATTGGGCTCTACCTTTTGAAAATTATGGTTGGCTGATATTATTCGGGACCATAGTTTGTCAATTGGACTCCATGTTCTCACTAAGGAAAACAGTTTCCCGTTTTTACTAGAGGGTAGTGAAATCGTTAAAATAGTGGGAGTGAGATTCATAAAATAAATTTCGCCTATTTTATGTCTTAGTAAATTACTTAAACAATCACTGATATTTGTCTGTTTCTTTTCAGTATTTCATAAAGATGAATTCGCGTAATCCACTTTTCTCGATCCTCGAACAAAATAAATTGGCTGGCGCAAACTATACGGAATGGTTCCGTAAGTTGAAGATTGTCTTGACTTCGGAGAAGATGCTCTACGTGTTAGAAAAATCTCCTCCGAAGGAAGCACCAGCTGAAATAAGTCCGGAAGAGTTAGCCAAACTTGATACATGGTGGGACCATGATATCAAGGCCAAATGCTATATGCAAGCCTCGATGTCTGATGAACTCCAGAGGCGATTTGAGGACACCGTGAATGCTGCTGACATTCACGTACAACTCAAGGAACTTTTTGGGGCTCAATCAAGGGCTGAAAGGTTCGCTACTGTAAAGGAGCTAATGACGTGTCGCATGCGTGAAGGGACTTCGATCCGTGATCATGGGGTACGAGTGATTTGGCTCATACAGAAGTTGGTAACCCTTGATTTGGTGTTGGAGCATGAACTCAACGTGGACTTACTACTTCTATCTCTTCCTTCTTCGTTTGACGGATTTGTGGTGAATTTCAATATGAACAAGATAGAGGCCTCCCTTGAAGAGATGGTCAATATGCTTGTGACATATGAATCCACTTTAAAGAAGGATAAACCGGCTTTTTTGGTGGGCTCCTCTTCTTCTGCTAAGAAGGGGCCAAGTACAAAGGGTAAGAAACGTTTTGCCCCACCCAAGAAAATCGAACCCGAGAAGAAGTACAAGACAAAGGCTTCAAACATGGAAAAATCCAAAGATGTTTGCCATTACTGCAAGAAGCCCGGTCATTGGAATATCTAGAGCAGTTGCGAACTGCAAAGGGTATGTTCTATATTGAAATAAATGTTTCACTTAATACTACTTCTTGGGTATTGGATACCGGATGTGGATCTCACATTTGCAATGATTTGCAGGTGATGACAAGAAGTCGCAGGCTTAGAATGGGTGAGACCCAGCTGAGGCTCGGAAATGGTTCCAGAGTTGAAGCTAAAGCTGTGGGAGATATTTATTTAATTTTGCAGAACGGTTTTAAGTTACTTTTGAGAGATGTTTTATTTGTTCCGGATTTGATTAAAAACATTATTTCTGTTTCTATGCTTGATAGAGATGGTTATTCTTGCAATTTTGTGAATGGGATTTGCAATATTTACAAGAATGAATGTTTGATTGGAAATGGACAACTTGAAAATGATCTATATAACTTAAAACTAAAAGAAGTTCCAATAAATTATGTTGATAAACCGGCAACAACAAACAAAAGGAAAATCGATAGCCAAAACCCGGCAAACCTTTGGCATGCTAGGCTAGGTCATATTTCCTCAAGGAGGATGAACAAGCTAGTGGGAGAGGGCATGTTTGATATGTCTGATATAAACTCTCTACCTACTTGTGAATCCTGCCTGAAAGGAAAAATGACTAAATCTCCTTTTAAGGGGAAACCTGAGCGTAGTCAAAATCTGTTGGATTTGATCCATACAGATGTTTGTGGTCCATTTAGAGTTGGTACTCAATATGGCCACACCTACTTCATTACCTTTACTGATGATTATTCTAGGTATGGGTATTTATATTTAATGAAATATAAGTCTGAAGCATTTGAAAAGTTCAAAGAATTCAAGGCTGAAGTAGAAAACAAGCTAGGTAAAAGTATTAAAGCACTTCGATCGGATCGAGGTGGAGAATACTTAAGTACCGAGTTTTTGGACTATCTGAAAGAGAATGGGATTCTCTCTCAGTGGACTCCTCCTATGACACCACAGCTGAATGGTGTGTCGGAGCGTCGTAATCGAACTTTGTTGGACATGGTTCGATCCATGATGAGCTTCACTGAGCTTCCACCTTCGTTTTGGGGCTATGCGCTTGAAACGGCGGTATTGTTGTTGAACAATGTCCACACTAAAGCAGTGGACAAAACACCATACGAGTTATGGAATGGCAAAGCTCCTAAGTATTCGTACTTGAGGATTTGGGGATGTCCTGCTTACGTGAAGCAGACAGTGGGAGATAAGTTGGATAGTCGATCCACCTTATGTTATTTTGTAGGGTATCCGAAGAATTCAATCGGATATTATTTCTATTATCCTGCTGAAACAAAGGTGTTTGTTTCAAGGAATGCCACCTTCTTGGAGAAGGAGTTCTTATTGGATAAGAAAGGCGAGATGATGGAACTCGAAGAAATTCGAGAAGAACCCGAAATACAAAATAACGATCCTACACCTCAGGAACCATTGATAGACACGCTTGTACCTAGAAGATCCGAGAGGACTTCTAGACCTCCTATTCGATATGGTCTTCTTCTTGAAGGGGATCAAGATGAACCCGATGTTGGATGTGATCCAAGAAACTTCAAGGAAGCAATTTCTGATGCGGATTCAAATTTATGGCTTGAAGCTATGCAGTCGGAAATAGATTCGATGCATACAAACCAAGTTTGGTCTTTAGTAGATCCTCCCGATGGAATTGTTCCAATAGGGTGTAAATGGATCTACAAGAGAAAGCTTGGGCCTGATGGTAAGGTATTGACCTACAAGGCGCGATTGGTGGCGAAAGGTTATACTCAAAGACAAGGAGTTGACTATGATGAAACCTTTTCACCAGTTGCAATGTTCAAGTCCATAAGAATCCTTATTGCCATAGCTGCTTGGTATGACTATGAGATATGGCAAATGGATGTGAAGACTGCTTTTCTTAATGGAGACATTAAGGAAGAAATCTATATGAAGCAGCCTGAGGGGTACACATCCATGGGAAGCGAGCATAAGGTATGCAAGGTTCAGAGATCAATTTATGGTCTAAAACAAGCATCAAGAAGTTGGAACAAGAAATTTGATGAAACAATAAAGGATTTTGGTTTCATCAAGAACCCGGAGGAACCATGCGTGTACAAGAAAGTAGTTAAGGATGCTGTGACATTCTTAGTACTTTATGTTGATGACATCCTACTCATTGGGAATGACGTAGGGATGTTGCAGTCAACAATGATATGGTTATCAGGTAGATTCTCGATGAAGGATTTGGGTGAGGCATCCTATATTCTAGGGATACAGATCTATAGAGATAGATCTAAGAGAATGATAGGACTCACTCAATCAACCTACATCGACACCATATTGAAACGGTTTTCAATGGATGGGTCCAAGAGAGGACATCTACCCATGTGTCATGGAGTTTCTCTATCCAAGTCTATGTGTCCCAAGACGGATGAAGAGATAGAGAAAATGACACATGTACCATATGCGTCAGTCATAGGTAGTATCATGTATGGGATGATATCTACCAGACCGGATGTAGCATTTTCTCTGAGTGTCACGAGCAGGTATCAAGCTAATCCCGGTCAAATGCATTGGAAAGCCGTGAAGGACATTCTTAAGTACTTACGAAGGACTAAGAATATGTTCATGGTATATGGAGGAAGAGAACTAAAATTGGAAGGCTATACCGACTCTAGCTTCCAAAGTGACGTGGATGACTCGAAGTCAACCTCTGGATTTGTGTTCATGCTCAATGGCGGTGCTGTCTCTTGGAAGAGTTCCAAGCAGGACACCACAGCGGATTCCACCACTGAGGCAGAATACATTGCAGCATCAGCTGCTGCTAAAGAGGCCGTTTGGATGAGGAATTTCGTCCAAGAGTTGGGCGTCATTCCTAAAGTTGTTGGTCCAGTCCCGGTGTACTGTGACAACACAGGTGCCATTGCTCAGGCAAAGGAACCAAGGTCTAATCAAAGATCCAAACACGTACTGAGGAAATACCACATCATCCGGGAGATTGTGGAAAGAGGAGACATCACTGTCGAAAGAGTGGCCTCTGCAGACAATATCGCTGATCCACTTACTAAGCCCTTGCCAGGACCATTATTTGAAAAACATCGCGAAGCAATGGGTCTACGTAGTATGACTAGTTGGCTTTAGGGCAAGTGGGAGATTGAAAGAGTAGGTGCCCGGTGAGCCAACTTGTGGCTAAGGGCTTTGATGACTCTTTGTATAAACAATCTTTTGTTTAATATAATTTACACTTTTATTAATGGCAATGACTTTATCTTTCTTCATATTGTTATATTGTGATATACTATTGTTGTTTTGATAAAGACCTTGAATATACTATAGTGTATGTAAGATGTGGTAGAACATGGAGATGTCTATCATGAAACACATCTTATAGTCACTGTGTATTGTAAACTGTTCCTAGTCGATTGAGCCGTCCGATAATAAGGATAAGGATCGCTCGAGTTTGAGACTAGCATTTGCGATGCAGAATACCACGTTTCATTGGTAAGGAACATAGAGATGTTCGAAGCATGCAAATGGATATTCATACGATGAATGATCGAACTACCCTATCCGAACTTTCCAAGTGGTTATCACTTATCGAGTGGATAAAGTCCGCGGTTTTGGTTGTACACCATTAGTCCTTACTACTTGAAACATCATTGAGACTCTATATGCTAGTACTGTGCTTTGACTCGTTACCGACTCTATTGGGGTCATCAGGTGTCGGGATTGGGTACAGTTACAACACATATAGGAGTCGATGCTTTGTTGTCAAGGATTCACCACATACTTGCGAGTGTGGATATCCTATGCAATCTGAGTAGATATTAGTGTGACGAATCTCTGGCCAGAGTACATGATGTGTTTTAAGAAATGGTTTCTTAGTAGCACATGCGATGTCACTATTTGATCTTCAAGATGCGTTGCATAGTTATCGAATCTAGAACGACTCTCGATTTACCAGTGGTTGTTGATTCGATCGGGATATATGGATGAAGGGACAGTACTGTACGCTAACCAAAATCTATTGGTTCTTGCAGGCACTATGAGTGATACCTAGGGAATCATGGGGCGATGTTGCTAGGCGCTCTTACCATGATTCGATGGGCAAGTCGGAAATTGTTGTTCCGAGTCACAAGGAGTTGTGAGCCCACGGCTAGCTGTATCCCTGAACCATTGAGGGTCACACAGAGTAATGGATTTTTAATCCCCATTGAGATAGTTAAATTTAAAGAGTTAAATTTAATGAACAAAGAAGTTGGACTTCTTAATTATGAGTAGAGGAGTAAGATTTCCTAAAATGAAATAGGGATGGGTATTTTTGGAAATCACTGAATTCGGATTCAGAAAAATTTATCTTGACTTTAAAAGGTGCAGAAATGGTTTCTGTGCACATTGGTGAAATCGGTTTATCAATCGGAGTCATGATGAATTTTATATTAATTTTTGAACATGCGGGCTTTGCTTGTCGGGCTTGAACTTATGACTAATGGGCCCTAAGCTGTTAGCGGCCTACATTATAAATAAGTTATTGCAGTACAGAAATTAGACACAACAGGTCACAATTTCCGAAAACCTAGTTATTTTCTCTCAAAGGTGGCCGCCCCCCTCCCCTCTACTCGGGAAAAATATAGTCTGTGAATTTTGAATTACTGTCTGGTTTAACGGATCAAATTCGTTAATTCTCTTCGTAGAAATTTCTGATAGATTTTCTAGTGCAATCTATCAGAGGGATTAAATATCCGTTCGTGGACCTGATTGAAGAACAGTTCGTCCATCAGTTCCAGGGATATACAACAAGAGCAGAGCAATCTGTTGGTGTCCATAATCTCGCTTCGAGATTGGAGGTAAAAATTTATAATTGTTATTTAATTTTTACACACACACAATTTAATCGTAAGGTTTTGATACCCATTATGGAATCGTTCCATATAAAATTTTTAAACTTCCGCTGCACCGGGTATCAATCCTGATTGATCTGATCGCCGCGTTCTCCAACAAATAAGGCATGAAACGAACAAGAACAGCAGGGACAGAATCACCGAAGTTTCAGCTCCAATTAGGAACCCTTCAATCTTCACTCTAGTATAAAGAAGAAGATCCCTAATATTCTTCAAGGATATGAACTGTTCGACAAATCAAGAAGGAGAAGAGCACCAGATCTTTTGATTTTCTGTGTCGATTAACCCCAGATCCAAGCTCTACTTAAACTAACTCAACTAATTAACCACCCTAACTAACTGAGCTAATCTAATATGTTGGATAACATCTTGACTCCATTCGACTGATCTAAGCCGTTGAATGCAACTAATGTTCAAGTCAACAAGTCAACATTATATCCCAAAAATCTCCACCTTTGTCAAATTCGTTGCTTCCAAAATGAATTCAATGAGTTCCCATTTCAACATAGATTAGATTACTCCACAAGCTGCAGCATGCTCAAAGCTTGATTGAGCTTGCCAACCGGTATTACTTTAGTTAACATATCTGTCGGATTAACATTTGTATCAATTTTCAGAATTTTAACCAATCCTTTTGATACAATGTCCCTTACAAAATGCAACCTTACATCTATATGCTTTGTCCTTTCGTGAAAGACAGAATTTTTTGATAGATGTATAGCACTTTGTGAATCACAGAATATTGTAACACCTTTCTGCTTGAATCCAATTTCTGTCACAAATCCTGAGATCCAATGACCTTCTTTTACAGCTTCTGTTAAGCTTATATACTCCGCTTCAGTAGTAGATAATGCAACCACACTTTGCAAATTTGACTTCCAGCTCACTACATTTCCTCCAAAAGTGAACACATATCCTGAAATTGACCTCCGTTTATCCAAATCAGCTGCATAATCTGAATCACAATAACCAGTGACTTCATATGGTTTCAATGCAGGTTCTGAATACTTCAGCTTTAGTCTTTTACTTCCCTTAAGGTATTTTAGTAACCACTGTAAAACCTTCCAATGATCTCGACTTGGTTTACTCATGAACCTACTAACAAGACCCAAACTATAAGTAATATCTGGATGTGTTGAAACCATCTTATACATGATGCTTCCTACTGCATTAGAATATGGAACATTCTTCATATGCAAAGCCTCTAACTCTTCTTGATCTTCTTTCATAGCTTTTAACTTGAAATGAGCACCAATAGGAGTATTTACTGATCTAGCTTCTGCCATATTGAAAGTTTCTAGGACCTTGTTTATGTAACTTTCTTGAATCAAACACAAAATCCTTGTCCTTCCATCTCTTTGAATTTCAACTCCTAGTATTTGCTTTGCTGGACCAAGATCTTTCATTTCAAATGCAATATTAAGCTGCTGCTTTAGTCTCTGAATTTCCTTAAGCTCTTTACATGCTATAAGCATGTCATCCACATAAATCAACAAATAGATAAAACACTGATCATGAAGCTTCTTGAAATAAACACAACTGTCAAATTTGGACCTTTCATAACCTTGCTGGAGCATAAAATCATCAAAACGTTTATACCATTGTCTTGGTGATTGTTTAAGGCCATACAAGGATTTTTTCAGCCTACAGACTTGTCCTGCTCGAGGATTAATCTCAAAGCCTTTAGGCTGTGTCATCAGAATCTCTTCTTCTAGATTTCCATGTAAGAACGCTGTTTTAACATCTAGTTGTTCTAATTCAAGATCTTCCATAGCTGTAATGGCAAGCAAAATTCTGATAAAAGTGTGCTTCACGACTGGAGAAAACACTTCATGGTAGTCTATACCTTCAACCTGAGATAATCCTTTTGCAACTAAACTAGCCTTGTATCCCGGTTTTTCAACTCCTGGGATTCCAGGTTTTCTTTTGTATATCCATTTGCATCCAATCACCCTCTTATCTTCTTGTTTATTGACTAATGTCCATGTGTCATTCTTGATCAATGACTTATACTCTTCTTGCATAGCATTCTTCCAGAGTGCTCTATCTTTACCTTTCATTGCCTCTTCATATGTTGTAGGTTCTTTTACTTCCATTAATTCAGCCATATTAAGAGCAAAGGCAGTGAACTCAGATGATGCAAATCTTGAGGGAAGCCTGATTTCTCTTCTTATTCTGTCTCTTGCTAGTTTATAGTCTTCCAGATTGTGTTCAGAATCTGTATCAACATCTTGTTCATCTTTGTTTTCATTTGAGACCTCTGACTTTTGAATTTCATTGTGACATATATCATAAGAATCTTCAGGTGAGTCTTGGTTAGCTCCACCTTCATCCTTATACAGTGCATTGCTGGATGTTTGAGTCTGATTTTCATTGTGAAAAGGCTGCTCAGCTTGTTTAGAGCTGGCTGCTGCTGGAATAACTTTGTTAGCATAAAAATTAGACTCATTAAATACTACATCTCTACTGATAATGCACTTTTGTTCATCTAAAAGCCAGATTCTATACCCTTTTACGCCAGTAGGATACCCCAAGAAGATGCCCTTCTTAGCTCTAGGACTTAACTTCCCTTGATTTGCATGAATATATACAACACAACCAAAAGTCCTTAGATGTTTATAATTTGGTTTTATGCTAGACCATTTCTGTCTGGAACCATAAACTCGATGGAAGAAGATGGTGATAAATTGATCAAGTAATAAGCTGTGGAGGCAGCTTCTGCCCAGAATCTTTGTGGCAATCCACTCTCACTAAGCATGCATCTAACTTTATTCATGATAGTTCTATTCATACATTCCGCAACTCCATTTTGTTGTGGTGTATAAGTGCAAGTCTTATGTCTAGTAATGCCATACTTAGTACAATATTCATCAAAATCATGATTACAAAATTTCAAGCCATTATCAGTTCTTAAAGTCTTGATTTTATTTCCAGATTTGTTCTCAACTAAGATTTTCCACTCTATAAACTTGCTAAAAGCTTGATCTTTTGTTTTCAGAAAATATATCCAAACTTTTAGAGAGTGATAGAGGTACCTTAGGAGATCCCCACAGGTCAGCATGCATATAATCCAGAGGTCACTTAGTGTTATGAGTAGCTGTATTGAAACTCAATCTATGTGTTTTACCTAAAACACAATTCTCACAGAAGTTCAAATTACTGATGTGTTTTGCATCCAGAAGTCCCTGCTTGCACAACTCTTGTAACCCCTTTAAGCTAATATGCCCGAGCCTTTGATGCCAAAGAAGAGTTTGATCTTTATCAGACATGGTTAGATGAGTTTCAGATAATAGAGTTGATCCCTGAAGTATATACAGCCCTTGTTTCAGAATGGCTTTCATTATCACTAGTGAACCTTTCACTACTTTAAGAGTGCCACCTTGAGCTTTGTAACTCATCCCCTTCTGATCCAAGTTACCTAGGGAGATCAAATTCCTTTTTAGCTCAGGAATGTACCTTACATCAGATAGAATTTTCACTGATCCATCCCACATCTTTAGCTTTATTGATCCAACCCCATGAATTTTGCAAGACTCATTGTTTCCTAGAAGCACATAGCCTGTTTGTGTCTCAATGAAATCTGAGAACCAATCCTTTCTAGGGGACATATGATAGGTGCATCCTGAATCAAGAATCCATTCTTCTTTTGGGTCATCCATTGAGATGGTTAGGACCTCAGCCTCCTCATAACTCTCAAGAATATTTGCTGCATCAGTTGTATGAGTGACCTCCAGTCCTTGATTGGATTTTCTCAAAGGACAGAACCTCTTGATGTGGCCTTCCTTCTTGCAACATGTTCTCTTTGGTCTTGACTTAGATCTAGACCTTGATTTTGGCCTACTGGCAGGTCCTCTTCTCTCAAGTGATCTTCCTCTTATATTTAGGCCTTCTCCAGCAGGCTTTTGAAGCTTTCCATTTGCCTTCAAGTCTAGTTCCTTGGAATAAGCTGCTCCTGTCACTTCTTCAAGTGTAAGAGTCTCCCTGCTATATTTCAAGGTGTCCCTCAGTTGATCATATGCTTTTGGAAGGGAGTTTAGAAGAAAGATTGTCTGATCTTCCTCATCAATATTGACCTCCATATTCTCGAGATCTGATAACAGCTTAGTAAAATCATCATTGTTCTCATCTATCGATTTGTGTTCCTACATCTTAAAGCTGTAAAATCTCTGCTTCAAGTATATCCTATTTGGTAATGCTTTTGTCATATACAATTGCTCCAGTTTGAGCCACATATCGGCAGCAGTTTTCTCTCTTACAACTTTTCTAAGGATCTGATCACTTAGACTGAGAACAATTGTGTTTCTTGCCTTCTTTAATATCTTTGCTTTGTTCTCCTTCCAATCTGGAATCTTAGACTCTCCTAATAATGCACATCAAGACCAAGATTTCCTAGATGTGCAATCATCTTCTCCCTCCATAGGTTGAAGTCATTTTTTCCATCAAATTTCTCTACCTAAAATCTTGAGGTGGACATTGCTAGAGAGTGTCCCTGGCCAGTAGACATGCTTCAAAAATAATTCCACACACACCCGAGACAAGATAATACAATGAGTCAAACAAGAAGAAGAAAGAACAGAACACCCTCTCAAGATCTTTCGCCCCAAGATTTTCACCTTGAGGCTCTGATACCACTTGTTGTATTTCAGAGCACAAGGAGATCAATTTATAACATTCACGGCAACCACTATCAATAGACGATTCACCAAAATCCAGCCAACATTCGAAGAATAAGAACACACGCAAGAGAAATAATAACAACACGGCAATTTACTTGGTTCGGATTGAGATCAATCCTACATCCAAGGATCTGGAAAACTCCCAAAGAATTCACTAAGAATCGAGACAAAATCAGTTCAATACAATCCTCTCAATCGATTTTATGCCACGAACTAAAACAAGTAAATAAGGCATGAAACGAACAAGAACAGCAGGGACAGAATCACCAAAGTTTCAGCTCCAATTAGGAACCCTTCAATCTTCACTCTAGTATCAAGAAGAAGATCCCTAATATTCTTCAAGGATATGAACTGTTCGACAAATCAAGAAGGAGAAGAGCACCCAGATCTTTTGATTTTCTGTGTCGATTAACCCCCAGATCCAAGCTCTACTTAAACTAACTCAACTAATTAACTACCCTAACTAACTGAGCTAATCTAATATGTTGGATAACATCTTCACTCCATTAGACTGATCTAAGCCGTTGAATGCAACTAATGCTCAAGTCAACAAGTCAACATTATATCCCACAAAGTATATGGGAGGATAACGAGTACTACATAAATACAAGCACACGCAGATTAAAAATAGTTGATACTAAAAATACTTTTTTTTGTGCCCTTACTTTAAACAAAATAGAATTTCTCAAAATGAGAGAACATGAATATAACATATGCATGTCTAAGAAGAACATCATCAATGTTAACTGCATAAACTGTGCTGAAACATAGACATAAAAACTGTGAACTGTAACTGTAACTGAATAAACTCTTTTGGAACATAAGCATAAATATTTGAACTTAGATCCTTGATTATGACTCTGTGATTTCGATCATGATCATGGCTACAGTGCACTATGCCTCAAGGAGGTCAGGATAATACCTAACCCAATCTTGCCCTGTATTTGGTAATGGAGGCCAAGATATCTCTCAGCCCCACACGAACACATGCTAAGGTAAGGAAACCCATAATGATTTGGTAAGGGAGGCCAAAACGTCTCCCAGCCCCACACATACACGTTCTAAGGTAAGGAAACCCATATGGATTTGGTAAGGGAGGCCAAAACGTCTCTCAGCCCCACACATACACGTAAATTTTCTATAGTCACAATCATCTCACTTCGTTCGTAAAAAAGTAATTTTTATTTCATTCTTGAATATGAGACTTAGCATGCAGATGTAAATATGACGTACATGTAAATATTTTATTGATAATCATGCAAATGACTCACACATGGATGACCGAAAAGGTGATTTAGGAGACAAACCAAAGGATGGGTAAACTAAACCATAATGTACCGCTTAAGACAATACGAGCGGTTTGTTCGTAAAATTGTAACTTGCTCGATTCTTAATCAAAAAGGATTCCGCTTGAAACCTCGAATCCATGACACTTAGAACTAAGCCAGGACATCATCCTCGGATTTTATTTCCTAAGCAATCATTTTATGAAAAATCAAATTCCGGGCAGCAAGCCGTTTGGCTTCAAAATTCTGCACCTAATAAAATAAAAAATCTAGAACTCGACCAAAACATAACCGAATTCATTTCCGCTTGAACCGACATATTCCCAACATGTTAGAATAATTTCAGACCCAAGCCCTTGACCAAAACCCATGTTTAACCTTGTTTTAAAAAATCATTTTCCAGACAGCCCTGTTACTTAGAAAATTCTGCTCATGCCTCACTTTTATACTAAATCAAAAACTTAACCACAAGACCCCCAAGTTCCAAGCCACTAGTCTAGGTTCAAGACCAACATTTAAGCTCATCTTAATCCCTTAGAAACTCCCATAAATCAGCTCAACCCAGCTCAACAAAGAAATAAAAACCGAGCCCCAAAAATCTTAGAAATTAGAATGCACCTCGACTCCATTCCACAAGCTACCTTCAAGTCATCCTAGTTGCTACCATGTGAACTAAAAAACATCCATGGTAACTTTAAATCACCATCCAAATCAACACAACAAACACCAAGTGTACGAACAAAAAACATGTATATAAATTCTGGAAATTTCGAACCAACCAAATGCCATAGTTTCTGAAAATTTCGACCCAACCAAATGCCATAGTTTCTGAAAATTTTGAAGGGGCAAAGCAGCAATACATTCACCAAGAAAGTTTCATACTCATTCCACACCAAGAAAACAAATTAAAGGTTATAGTATCATAGACTCCAAGCATGTAAGTATCGAAAAATTTACACAAGTAATTCGAAAAAAATAGGGCATGTATATTTTTGAAATTGTCAAGAAGTGCACACACAAGATATGCTATATATATATATGTGGAGAGGAAGAAACCACATCCTTGCCTAGCTAGGAAAATCGAAAGAAAACAAAATCTTGAGTGCTATGGCCGAAACGACTAGCTGGAACGAGCTGGAAAGGAGCTAAAGGAAGAAGATGAAGCTTGCTCAGCTGGTCAAGAAGATGCCTCGCCGGAATTGGACAGCTGCTGGCGGCGGACGGAGCTGTGGAGAAGGAGGTGGAAACCGATGGCTGTGCCTTGAGAGTGTGTATGTGTTTGGGCGTGAGTTGAGAGTGTAATTTGGGGGCTAGGGTTATGTATTAATTTGTGGATAAAGTTGAGTGGGTAGGTGTGTGTAAGTATAGATGTAGCATATAAATGCGAGTGTGATATTAAAAGTGCACATACTTTAAGAAAATGCTACTCAACGTAGCAATTTTAGGGTCCAAAATTAATTTGCACTTTTAAAATACCCAAGTTTGAAAATCTCAAATTAAAATATTAAATTGGATTTTTCTAGTCCGAGTTTAGAAATGTTAATTTCGAAAAATTTTAAAAATAAGCTTTAGAATGTGGAAAAAGTGATTTCTGACACCAGAAAAATTCTAAAATCACCCTACATATAATTTCCTCAATTATTACTAAAATAAATTAAACAAACTAGACGAACGTTTAAAAGTAATTTATTTACATAAATACACAAGCGAAAATGAAAACTTTTAAAATGATTTGGACAATTAAAAAGGATTTAAATAAATAAACTAGGCATTTAAAATAATTTAAAATAATTTAAAATAACTAGCTGCTAAATTTAGGTTGTTTAAAATAAATAAGTTGGACACTTGAAAATATTTAAACAAATAAGTTAAAAAGTTAAAATCATTTGAAAGAATAAACTAAACAATTAAAATTATTTAAATATGCAAACTTAAACTTTTAAAATATTAAAACAATTAAGTTGCACATTAAAAATTATTTTGACAAATAAACTTAAACAATTAAAACATTAATTAAATAGTTTGTACAATAAAAATCATTTGAATAAATAATAAAATATTTTAATAGCACATAATTCAAATAAGGAATTTAAATCAAATAAACTTAAAAATAAAAATCCTAATATTTATTAAATTAATGCATGAGATTTAGTAGATTGGATTTTAGGCGCCACAATTCCTTCCCCCCTTAAATGGAATTTCGTTCTCGAAATTCGAGACTTACTAACTAGGTTCGAATTCTTTAGACGAGATCAACACTAAATTTTCTTACCTTGCATCCACAAGAGTTGGCCCAAATCAGCTTTCACTGTGCACTCTGATGCTTATTGACATATATATCATCAAAGATCTGACTAACTTTTATTGCAGCGTAAAACATACAAGTCAGACCTATTCCCAAGTGGTCTTATTCTCAAGGAAATTCCATCACTCTCAAATTTACTTTCGATCTAAATTTACAAACTTAAAAATGTCCTCTTACCGCAACTGATATGTTTTACAACCTACAAATTCTTAAGTCTTTAAGTTATCGCAACTTACATTTTGCTAACCTTATATCCTATGTCGAAATTCCAAACAATAGAGCCTATAAAATCAATAAATAATTTATGTCAACCTCGACCATAACATAAAAAAACTTTCTAACATTGAAGCTAGACTTAATGTCTATTTACCAATTAAACTTAACTTATATAATATACAACTCGAGCTCTTAAGAAATTCACAAATTCACAATATACTTAGAAACTATAAATAAACTTTCCTAAATAGGGTAGCTAAGGGACAATACAATTCTACCTCGACAGTCACATAAGGGCCGGCAAAACAAGTTAATTTCCTTATATTCCCAAATTGTTAATATTACGGAACAATGATACCTTCAATAACAACTTAATAACCACTCTGAGACTCTAAAGGTCTACGACACTTATTAGAAGTGTTACGCTTAATGATCCTGGACTATGCCCAATCCCTTATTAATTACTACATCTCACAACGCTTCTAAGGATAATTAAAAATTTTCTAAAGCAACGACTCTAGTTCGGTTAACCTTCAAGTGGAACCAACGACTTTCCTCAGCTTAGGATTGATCGACCTATTTCCATAAATAAATCTAATCCAATCCTTGATAAGAAAATATACCCATAAGATGTTGTTCGGTTCCAAGATATTATCTGATGACATATAGAATCCAAATAGGTGACTAGACAGATCTCAAATATCCATTCACCAATTTATACGATCATCTCTAGCGTCTTTGATTCTATCGAAAGTTTCAACTTCTATTTAAAATTTCCCAATAAATTTATCCACTTATTGAATTAGATGGTCTCTAAGTACCAACCAATTCCTACATATCTCCTGAAGACATATCTCAAATCCCTAGTTCAACTTGACAACAAGTCTTAAAATCTCGAAAATTCCCAAATTATTATATGTACAACCTGAATTCATATTTAAAGAACTTAGTACCCAATTAAGCACCTTGAAGAGTTTGTAAATCGATTCCTCAAGTACCCTAGCATTTCACCGGTAAATATTCCATGGCTATCTCACTTTTTTTCATCACTTTTTTTTTCAGCCATATCACTCAATTTTTCAAACTCCAATTGATCCTCAATAAGTTTTTTTTGGACTCAATTGAATGGAAAGATTACAATACTCATTCAACAAATTACTAGTCTCACTTTGAACATCAATAGGACTCTCATCTACCCCAAAAATATTAGATGACTTTCAACACCTACAAACTCACCTACCACTTCACATTTGTCAACACTAACACCACTATCAACCACATCATGTACAATAGAAGGTTTTTCATCAAGCCATTCATCTTCCACCGCACAAATTTCAACACTCACATCATCAATCAATGAAGTTTTATCAACCTCAATTTTTTCAACTTCTTCAACTTCAACGTTTGCCTTAACATCCACTAAACCATTGGATTCATCATCCACTTTAGAATCCACCACTTTCATCATAGCCTTCTTAAAATATTGGCTCATATCATGCTTATCTTTTCTATCACACCATAAGCATGCAAATCAAAGGTACTAGAATTTGAAAGTTTAGATGTACCTTGATGTTCATGTTTGGGAACCTCATAGTGATTAGGAGCAAAACGTTTTCGCATAGCTCTTTTCATCTCATCCCATGTAGAAATAGGATGCAATCTACGTCTTTCCCTATTTTCATCCAACCTATCCCACCAAATGTAAGCATAGTCGGTAAAATTTTTGATACAAGTTTAACATTCTTCGCTTCAAAAAAATCACGACCTTCAAATATAGACTCTACCCTTTTCTACCAACTTAAATACGACTCCGAATTCGAATATCCATCGAAAGAAGGAATCCCATTTTTCTTAAACCAATCCAAATAATAATAAAAATATCTCTTATCTTCTTCATCATGTCTCCTTTCATCTCCATACTCATCAACTCTTCTCTCTCGCCTACTACTATCATACCCATGGAATCTCCTTTCAAACATTGTACCTGCAAGAAAAAAGTTAGTAATAAAATATTCCTCACCCAAAATCTCACAAGTCCCTCCAATTGAATTCACTCAAGCACTCTTTTTTTCACTCAAAATATGGAATATCTTTATGCATTGTGATTTTAAATATCAAACTTACAAGTTCAAAACTTGTAAACACTTGCCAATCGACTCACGTAGACTGCGCAAAAACAAGGAATTGACTTTATGAAAATTGAAATAACTTTTAAACAAAAGACTCACGAAAAAAAAAACAAGAACTTTGCTACAAGTTATTTTGCTTCTCCTTTTTTTTTTTTGGAAGATTTTTCGGTCCTTCAATATATTTTTGACCGCTTTTTTTTTTGAATTTTTTGATTTTTCTCTTTTTTTTTGAATTTATAACTTGTAGCACAAGACACGAGACTTGGATAACAAGTTTGAAAGAACAACACAAAAATTTGATATGAGATAGACGAAGAACGAAGAACAAGGAACGATGAACAAAGAACGTTTAAGAAGGCTGAAGAATAGATAAGAAGAACAAATAAAAAGATACAAATTACTTGAATTAATGAAACCTTAAGCTTTGATATCAACTGATATGAATTCTTATGAATGAAAGGCAAGCACGATTATAGGGAATCGCACCCTCAATTTGAATACAAAAGAAATCAAATATTTTTTGTCCCGATTTTTGAAACAAGTAACAGATTTGGATCTCCACCTCTAATTGAACCCGTAACTAACAATAGAGAATCACGATAGAAAACAATAAATAATTCAATTAGACCTTCAAAGGAACCTGTGTTTGACAACCCAAGTGAAAAATCGATTGATAAACGCCACAAAGTTGAAGAACTTTGATGAGTTTGATTTTGAATAAAGCACAAAGATTCAATAAAATTCTAGAGAGAATTTTATGTATTGAGTAATCAATAATCTGAAAATCTTAATTGTTATTCAATAATGAATGTTTGTTGTATTTATAATACAATCACAAAATAATAAAAGATATCACAAAATATATCTAAAAATATAATAATATTTTCCTAAAATGTTCTAGCACAATTAAAAGACTCAAAATAGCACAATATATCTAAATATATCAAATATATATCAAAAACCATGCACACACACTAACACGCCGAAGTGCATGTGAGAGAAAGCAGGCGCGGGAGAGCGACACAACATGTGCGAGCGTGCACAAACTTCTGTCCAACATTGTTGAAAATTACTCTCATGCGCGGGCGCGAGTCAAGACATGCGCGGGCGCGCGGAGCACTCGAGCCTTGCACCTTCTTGAAGTGTTTTCTTTGATGTTTTCTTCACTTTTTTTATCCTTTTGGTCTTCAATAACATTATAATAACCTTCAAAATAATATCCAAGCATTCCAACTTGGTTTCCATGTAGTCCAAATCCTTCAAATCTCGACGGCAAATTTCGGAGCAAATCTTGGAACAATATGAATCTTCGAGCGCTTTCCAGATTCATATCAAAACGCTTCCAAGTAATTAAACTGAAAAAAGTTTGATTTGAAAACCCAAAGCAAAGCTTTGAATAAAATTCTAGAGAGAATTTCAATAATTTGTGTATAAACTGAATCTGAATTATTTATTAATGAAAATAAACAAAATATTTATAGTTTACAATCAAAAATAAAAGATAACGCAAAATATTGCAAAGATATCACAAGATATCATCTAAAAGTTTTCTAATAGATATAAAATACTCAAAATAATAATTTAATAATAAAATAATATTTAATTCCCGAAACGCACAGAAAACGCCGCAATGTGTGTATTTCTCGAGCACGCGCAGATGCGCTTCAATCCCCCGCAAATGCGCGAGACTCCAGTAGTTTGTGATTTCCAACTCACGCACATACATAACTCTTCCCGCAGAAGCGCTAAATCAAAGAAACCCAAAACGCCGCATATGCACCAAAGTTTCCCGCATATGCACAACATTCCAGAAACCAAAGAAACTAAAACGTCGCATATGCACAAAATTTCCCGCATATACACAAAACTCCAGACACTTAAGAAATCCCAAAAAAACTAAAACGCCACATATACACAAAATTTCCCGCATATGCACAAAACTCCAGACACTTAAGAAATCCCATGTGCGGCCCCTGGCGCAGATGCGTGAAATCATTCCTCTTCCAGATTGCTGCACCAATTTTGGGTCACTTTGTTGATCTTTTTCCACTTCAAGAACATTAAAACATCCTTCAAATTGATCTTCAATATCACCAACACTATCTTGATAATTTGTCATGAAACTTTGAAGGGCTTCTTTAAATTTCTTGCTTCGACCTCTCGTAATTGGTCCTTGTGGCATCGCCAACGGTTCTTTAGCTTCCTTAGTCACTTGTTCAATATGCGCACCATCCATGATCGCATCATAACACATAATGCAAACCCAAACCTCCTAAAGCAAAGCAAAGATCCCAGAAACAAGCACAAGATAAATAAACCAGAAAAGAGAGAAAGTCACCTCTAACGTCTTTGTTATTAGCAAATGCAAAACAGGGTCCTGAAATCAAAATTTTGAAATGAACTCTTCATCCTTGCAAGCTGCAACAGAAATTGCATCAAGAAGTTGACAGAATCCTACAAAAAATAATGTTTCCAATACAAAAGCAAAGGACATAAATGGAGTCAAGCGACACGAGCAGACTATGAGCAAAGACAACTTTTGCTGTTTTAGGAATCGTTCCAAAGGTGCCCGTGCAAGTTCTATAGCTCACATTCATTCTATCATAAGATCATCCAACAGCAGAGTGGTAGCATATAACACACAAAGTTATCACAGACCAAAACACAAACACCTTACGCGCTATGGCATTTAAACCAGCAAGAGCCCAGGATGCTATCCAATATCAAATACACCAGCACAAAACACATTGCCAACATACACCCAGCAAGTGAATCAATTGTAAAGCACAAACGACAAAGAATTGAAAATTGCGATACCTTAAAGTCGCAAAACCAAACGCCATGAAGCCCAACAGAAAGAAGAAATTTTCCAATATTAATGAAATACTTATAGTAATACTCGATGATAAAATTAAAAGAAATGGGGAGAAGATGGTGGCCCAAAATAAGAAAAATCAGCACAAATCTTCTCCATCTGTTTTTGATGTTGAAGAGCCCAAAACACGTCTTTCTTACCACAAAAATCTTATCATTTCACGAGGGATTTCACTTTGAGCTCCAATTCACTTGTAAATCCAAGAATTTCGGAGATCTCTCGTGGAACCGCCTAGAAGATGAGATGAGCGAGAGAAAAATGAGAGTAAACTAACGAAAGGGAGAACATCAGATGTGTCAAAATATGCTAGCTGTGGGGTTGGCCCGTCACGACATATAAAATTGGTGGATTGGGCTGGCAGTTTTTCAACCCGTCTAAATGTGGGTCGGTCCGCACCGTTCCGCATAATGGTGGGTTGTGGTGGGTTGCGGATTGGCTCGCAAAAACTCGTCAATTTACACGTGAGCCGTCGGGTTGGCCCGCCCGGCCATCTAAAATAGGTGTGTTGGGTTAGTGTTTTCACAACCCGCGTTGACCGTTTTGACACCTCTAGAGAATAGTACGTGGAGCGACCTGTTTAACATATGACCCGACCCATGACCCATTCAACCCGATAATTGACCCGTGTTTTTTGCCCAAAAAACATCAAAAAACACCTCCTACTTGTTTTTCAAAAATTGTATTTTAAGAACACTTTTTTAAAATAAAATTTTAAAAATGTTTTGCGCAAATCTTGTCCAAACACATTTGAAATTTTTTTAATTTTTTATGATAAACAACATACACACATGGTATAAGGAAAATTTTTTAACTTATAAAACACTAAAAACGTTTTTAAAAGTTATTGTTCAAACGTAATCTAGATTTTGAAATCATAAAATTGAGATTATTATAATCTTTATTTTAGGGCCTATTTAATTTTCGGAAAAAGAGATCAATGATTGTAATGATTTCACAATTTGGCATATTTCCTAATCCATCCATAATAATCTCGTGCACAACCGAATACAAAAGGAAGCTTTACATACAGAATCTAATTTTCTAAATGGGAAACATGGGACAGTGGGGCCAACTAAACGACGTCACCTAGAGAGCACGTTTTGCTACCCAAGAAGCTACTCTACTCTCCTCTCTAGTCCCTTTGGGAAGATTTTTGTTCAAGTTGCTCTGTAGTAATCTGACCAAAAGCTGATAGTATTCCATGTCTTCGCCGCCGCTTTCTTCGGCGGATAACGTAACGAAGCCGGAGAGCGGGATTCCTGTGGCCGCGGGCGCTGTAGCGGCAACGCCGCGCCCGACCAATGGCACGACATTGGTGGCACTGGGAGTGGGGATAGGGATAGGCGGGGCAATCGTGTTGGTTTGCGTGGGTATTTTCGTTATTTGGTACAGGAGGAGGAAGAGGCGCCGTGGGTTGAACGGATTTGCTTGTGCTTCTCAGGGCCCGAAAGGTAATTTGGTAAATTATGTTTTTGGCTTGATTTTGTTTTTGTTTTCAAACTCTTTAATGGCGGATACTTGTAATCTGTACGTATTATGTTCTCGCATGCTTTATTCTTTTGTATTTGCTCCATATTGTCTCACTTGACGAAGACAAATATTCTTTGTTTGCATATATACATCTGGAATTGCATATTGAGTTAGCAAGCCTTTGTAAAACATTATACTTTTGCTGAAGTGAATAAGTTCATAGATTATCAAAAAGCAAAGAAACAAAATTGAAAAGCTAATACTCAAAGTTGGGAATGGTTCCATAAATAAGAGGATAGTTATTTTAACATTAACTTTTTTGCTAGAATCCAAAACACTTTTGGAGTCCCATGGCTAGCTTCTTGGTTTAAGAAACACTTAAAGAGTTCTGGGTTTAAGAAATACTTAAAAAGTAATTTTTTCAAGCCAAAATTTAGTATTCACTTTTTTTTAACCGCTCCCAAGTGACAGATTTGGGTCTTTTCTTGCAATTTGTAAGATTTAAATTTTTTTAAGAACGTGCATGTCCTTTTTCTATTACTTCAAAAAAATATTATTGTAGCTGATAATTGTGAACTCATTTTTTAAGTTGTATCATGTATGATAATCTAAATTTCATATTTCAATGCTGTGATAGTACAAGAAACTGTTTTCGTCTAACATTCATTTTTCAAATAATTGAACTAACTTGCAATATACGAGAATCGAACATATGACCATGCATTGGAACCGAGACTATCGGTTTTAAAATAATAGTGATAATTACTTCTTGTGACATTTGGAGTTGATTGTGATAATTGGTTTCCTTAATGGAAAACCTAAGGGCAAAAAATTTCGTTGGAAGTTGTGTTCTTGATGCTTTGGCTGATGACTCCATTAATTTTTGTTATGTATCTTTTCCAAGTTCATTTGGAGCATAACAGAAATTTTCATTTGCTTTTGAGATCCTTGTTTCCAGTTGCTGAAATTGATCTAATACACCTGTTTTTCTCTCCTTACAGCTGCCTCCATTTGTGGTCCACAGAATAAGTGGCAGGAGCCTGCTCCCCTACCAACTAGTAACGTTGCCAGAGCAATGCAAAAGCCCACTTCTCTACCGGGCATTTTATCAAATTCTCGTTTATCTTCACTGGATGGATCTACTCCACAGCTGCCTTCATTTGGTAGCAGCCTGAACTCAGAAAGGCTGGTCCCACCAGCTTCAGATAATAGTCCGTCTTTCACAAAAACTACTTTCACATATGAAGAACTTGCCTTTGCTACTAAAGATTTCTCTGGGTTCAACCTCCTTGGTCAAGGTGGCTTTGGATATGTCCACAAGGGAGTGCTTTGTCATGGGAAACAGGTAGCTGTTAAGCAACTGAAAGTTGGGAGTGGTCAAGGGGAGCGCGAATTCCAGGCTGAGGTTGAAACTATAAGCCGTGTTCATCACAAGCATCTAGTAGAACTGGTTGGGCACTGCATTTCAGGGTTTCAGAGGTTGTTGGTGTATGAATACGTTCCAAATGGTACCTTGGAGTTTCACTTACACGGTAAGCCCACATGGAATCGAGCTTTTTACTTCCATGGTTAGTATGATGTGAGTTGGGCTACGTAATTTGTAAAATGCATATTTAAATTTTCTTAAATTGTCGGGAAGAACTGGTGTTCGATGACATTCATTTTTCAGGAATATATCATTAATAGCTTCATTGCGGATCTGCAGTCTTATCAATTTCTTGGAAAGTAAGCGTGAACCAATAACTTTTCACCTGTTGGGCTTGATATTCTTTCAGTATCATGAGTGCCTCTTTTGTCAAGGATGGATTTCCATGTGTCCATGTCGGTGCCACCCTTAGTTGAGGCAGATATTGCATTTTCATTTACATCCTCAGAAATATACGAAATGGTCTCTGTTAATGTTTCCATTCCATTGATCTAATGCTCTTGGGTTTTCTTTTCATGTCTGATTTTAACTTGAATGTTTTGTAAAACAATTGTTTTGCTTGGCGATCTTACCTTCTCAAATTTAAGAGACCAAACATCATGATTGTGATTGGTTATTCGCCATATATTGTTCCTTTATGTTCTATTCCTCTTTGAATTGTAAACAAAGAGACCAACATGCAGGAAAGGGGAATCCTCCCATGAAGTGGGAAACTAGAATGCAAATTGCTTTAGGATCTGCGAAAGGGTTGGCGTATTTGCACGAGGACTGTGAGTCTTTCACCTCATGATCTTGTTGTCAATAATTTTGTCTATTTAAGCTATTGTTCTTTTGTATATCTTATCACTTCTAACTTTGTTTATACACGCAGGTAAACCCAAGATCATACATCGTGATATCAAGTCTTCTAACATTCTTCTTGATGAGAATTTCGAGGCAAAGGCATGTGATGTGATATCTGTAATATTAATCAATATTTCTTGCATTACTCTTGATTCTGATTTTTTCACTTTCCTCTATGTTTATTTGACTCACTATTTTATGCGAATAAATTGCTGCTTATGATCACATACCAGGTTGCAGATTTCGGGCTTGCCAGGTTCTACTCTGATACTGATACTCACGTCTCTACTCGAGTAATGGGAACTTTTGGGTAAATCTACAGCAAATTGGCTTTTTCTTTCCCCACTTTTTGGTTGCTCTGCTTCTTGCTCTGTAAAACTCTGAATTGCACATTTTGTGCTCGCATGCATTTCATTATTTGCAGCTATTTAGCGCCAGAATATGCTCTTACTGGAAAGCTGACTGATAAATCGGATGTCTTCTCATTTGGTGTCGTGCTTTTGGAGTTGATAACGGGGCGCAGGCCAATCGATAAGTCACAACACTATCTTGATGATAACATCATTGATTGGGTGAGACAATCTTCGATGTTAACAGTGATATTTAATTTATCCAAAAATTTATAAGAAAAACCAGGGCTATCGAGAAACATATATTTAAGTGTAAAGACAAAATTCAAAATTATATTTTGACGAAACAAAGACTACGTATGTTTGTTTTGACTGAAGTGGTACTCATCGAAGATAACGTACCAAATAACTAACCAAATTTCTATATATGGTCATTCAATGTTGCTTGGATGGACTTGGATTATCCCAATTTAAACTCTTTCACTTGCTATTCCTCGGTAGCATTTAGTTCTCTTGTTCTTACTTCTGGGTACCTCTTGTTTTTACAGTGATTTGTAATGAATGCAGGCAAGGCCTTTGCTTACACAAGCTATGGACGATAGCAATTTTGATATTGTGGCCGACCCTCGGTTGCAGGCGGATTATAACCTTATTGAGATGTCCCGAATGGTTGCATGTGCTTCTGTCTGTGTGCGCCATTTGGCACGTCGCAGGCCGAAAATGAGTCAGGTTGCCATCTGTTTTTTTACGTTCTTTCATACGAGTTTTCTAAAATGAAAAGTCTTAATCACATCTTTATATTTGGTTAATAATTTCAAAAACTGAGCGAGTCATAGCCTCAAGTAGAGCCGTCAATTTGGGTTAGACCGGTCGCCCTGTCCCGCCACATAATTTAAGTGGTTTAGGATGAAATTTTTTCAACTCAACTAAAGGCGAGCCAACCCGCAGTGGACCTGGACAAAAAATTTTTAATTTTTTTTCACACTTTATGATGATATATATTTTTTTTTATTAAAAGTTGTGAATTTCTTTTTTGTATCAAGTACTTTATATAAAATTTACACGTATTACTACAATAATTAGAAATCTTATTAATAAGTTTCTATTGATATTTATTTATGAAATGAAATTTATAATAAACTATAATGATTTTAATTTTACTTATTATTTTTATTTGTAGTGAGTTAAACCGTAGGTTGACCCGCCTAAATCGCAACCCATCTTGGGTTGGGTTGGGTTGGGTTGGGTTAAGGATTTCCAACGTGCCGGAATGATTAGCGGGCCTGCCCTTGATCCGTCAAACGGTAGGTTTTTGGTGGGTCGACCCGCGCTGCCACAAGTTGACCCGTGCGACCGCTCTAGCCTCAAGTGTCATTTTCTTATACCTATGATGCACGAATACCTCTAAAAGTGGTCATATACCCTTGTCGTTTTGCGTCGCATCTTTCCAGATACCGATGCTTGATGGATACGTATTGAATATTCGATAGGCTTAAATTGAAGGTCCATCCACATATACCGATAAAACACAATTAACGATCAGGTTTATCCGGAACCGGCATGGGCAATGGTTGAAACTTTACAAATACTGATACCAAAAAAAATGCAGCATAGTCTGATACGCTCTCATTCCTCTGATTCTTTTCTAAATGTAGATAATCCGTGCTTTAGAAGGAAGCTCGTCTCTGGATGACTTGAACTATGGCACACGACCTGGACATGGCTTGGTACAAGACTCCCATGGTAGCTCAGATTATGACGTCTCTTACGATAGCATGCAATACAAAGAGGACTTGAGAAAATTCAGAAAATTGGCATTTGAAAGTGTCGAACACAACCCGAGCGAGTGCAGTGGCCCGACTAGTGAATTTGGTCCTCAGCCCTCGGGCTCCAGTAGTGAAACTCAACGAACACAAAATTGAGTGGTGAACTGTCGAAAACGGGGAACAAAGAAAAGCTTGGAGGCATTGGTTTTTGCACATTTGATCAACTTTGGTGAATTTTTTTTTGATGGTTTGGCATTTATTCCATATGCTGCTGTTTATAATTAATTTTCATAAAGAAGATTGTGCTTTTAGCCTCTGCTGCCTAATTCTTGTGTATTTATTTGTAGAATAGGATTGTGTAGGGATGTTAAAAAAAACACGAAGGATATATTTTTAATTTTTGCGGTTCTTGATAGTTCTATTATAAACCGTATTTACATGATTGCATCTTATGATTAATTTGAGTTTTTTTAGATGGAACTACAATACGTTCAAAACCGTAAAAAAATGATGAACTATTATTGTATACATGGTTACATTGATGTTTATTCGGTATAAATGGGGGGTATTTTTTAGATTTCACGGTCTATTTGTAGTGACTCGTCCCGTAATCAATAAAGAATCAAATCTTACGCATGCAATTAAAGCTTAAAAAATAGAGAATCACAGAAAAAACTGCGAAAACTTAAATCAAATATTAACCCAGCAAATACAATCGGTAAATAACTGAAACCCAAAAATAATAATAATAATACAACTCAATCAAAATTCAATACAAAAGGGTCAAGCTTAATTAAAACCGCTGGCACGAACTGAGTTCCCAACTCTCCGGTTGCCAACTACTCACTGATCCCTGAACATGGAAAACCTACAACTGTCCCGTCGAATGGGGTGTCCAATAAAACACACGGACATGAGCAAATAATGCTCAGAACGGAGGTATGGGTATACGCATGCTATGAATGCAAATACAAATGAATATGAATGGGTACGGGGAACCTATCATAGATAGAACACTGTTCAGTCAAAGGCGCCATAGTATGTAGCACGATGGGCTGTCGTATCAGGAGGTGGCTTCCATACACCATAAATCTTGTGGGCTTATCACCAGACCAAAACCATGAAATCCACCCACAAATATTATGGGACTGAGCGACCCCTCTGCTGGTTATCTCAATGAAAAGTACAAGCTCAACGTGCCAATGCATGGAACATAATATCCATGACATAATAGATGCACATATAAGCAATGCCACATAAAACATGCAATCATGGAATAAGCATACTTAACCATGATATATCGGATAGTACGTTCGTACCTTAAATCATACAACTCAAGCAACTCGGGTACTCAAGTCCAAGCATATAAGCTATAATCACTATATCACTTACAGCTTACTAAAAGCCTTAACTAGACTAATAGCTACTCACAAAAGCTAATCCGAGTCTAGTAGTATACTTGCAACCGTCGTCAGCCCACTGATGGCGATAGCCCCAAAACTTGGGCACAACTCCATACAACCCTAGCATCGCTCCGTCGCCTTCTGGCTCTCGAAAGAACACATAAAAACCCCTAAAAGCTAACTAGAATGAGAGAGAGAGAGAGAGAGAGAGAAGAGAAAATGGTGCAAATGAAGAGGGGCACTCGGCCTCTATATATAGACCAATGATCGGATGGTCTGATCTCCCCCCAATCAACCCCATTCGAACATGTGTCCCCTTATCCTGACAGTTGGTTTCCGATAGAGTTCGGATGGTCCGATCCCAAGTTCGGATCGTCCGAACTCCTATGCTTCCAAACTCAATCGGATCCTCTGAACTGATCGAATCATCCGATCTTCTCTTTGGATCGTCCGAAGTCCTGCAGCTGTCTAATCAAATCTCAATTTTATCTTATCTTATCCAATGGAGATCGGATCGTCCGATCCTAGCTTCGAATCGTTCGAACTAGTCTTTTCCGAACCCAACTTACCTTCTGAATCCTCCAAGATCGGATCCTCCTATCCATGGGTTCGGATAATACGATCCACCCGAGAGCTTGGAATCCTCCGGGAAATTTTCGAGTGTTCTGAATCCATTTTCCAACTCCTTATGCTCATTCGAAAATTCCTTAATCGTGTTTTAACCATTCTAAACAAGCTTAATCTTTATAATTACTATAATAGAATTCAGGTTACTACACTGTTTCTTCCTCACTCCTGTTAAATTCATTGCATGTCGTGGCACCTAATTTTGCACTGGTGGCCTAGTGATAAATGTGTTGGTAATCATTATACACAAAAACTAATGTGAATTTGTTAGTTAATTTTGTGAAATGAATTTTTTTCTCGATTTATGAGAAAATCTTATTTTTTATATCCAAAATATTATTTTTTATTTTATAGATGAGTCGATCGACCCGTCTCATAAGAACCCAACACATTGTAACATTTGTAAGCTAATTGCCAAACAAATGCTAAGGCTTTTTTATTAAATTAATACCAGTTATGTTAGCCTAAGGATGAAAGACTGCAATATATCTACTTGACTATTTTGGTAGCATGGAAATTGGCATGTTCAAATTTAAATATATATAATACTTTTATTGTATGGTCCAAAAGTCCACTAGCTCAATCACGAAAAATTTTAAATGATTATATGATTTATGCATTTTATTTATGAAATTTAAATTTTATGTTTAAATTATGTGATGTTATGTCTATGCCTGCTATTTAATGTTGTGCAAGTAAGTTTAATGTTTTCAGATTTGGGATTTATTCTGGACTGAGGGACACGAGTTTAACCTTCGAAAGTTAAGAAAATTTTTATGATTAATTTAAATTTTAAAGTTGATGCAATGTTATTTTATTAGATGGGTGCATTAAATTTTGAAAGTTAATGTTTGAGACTAACGGGCTGACTTTCAAGTCCATTAGTCACAAACAAAGCAGACGTAAAAAAGATTTCACTCTTTTCTCTTTCAAAACGTCGCCTATTCCCCTTCTCCCTATCATGTTCAAACAACTGCATTCAAAACTATGGCAAGATCTTCAGGGGTTCGAGGCTAGATCGCTTCCAAGGTGCAGGTTAATTCCAACATTCAATCAATCAGACAAGTTTTTTAACGTTTTGAAACCACCATTCAAGAGTATAGGTATTTTTTTTTATATAAACCCTATGTGTATATATGTTGTTTGATGCATTATTTACGAGGATTTTAAGATTATAATGTAGAATCGTGAAGTGTGATTCATTCTTGATGTCTTTGGTAAAAGTTTATTGAGATTTATGGATTTAGATTTGAAGATTCAGAATTTTGGGTTTGTGTATGGTGTGTATGGAAGTTTTGAATGAAACTTTTGAAAAGATGGATTGTTTATGGATTCCTTTCATGTTTTTTGATGTATTTCTAGCGTCTAATCGTCTTTTCAACGTGTGGGTGCGTATATTTTCATCAAGGAGTCGAAAGGGATCGAATCGAGATGTTTGAAAGGGTTTTTGGGTCTATGTGCGGCAATGTTGAACTCCATGGAAAATGAGGCAACTTGTGTCGCGCCTAGGCGCGAGGTGGGGGCGCTGGGGAAAAATTATTTCCGCCCTGGCAGGAATAGTTCTGTCCAAGAATTTCGTTTTTCGCATTTGAAGTCCAAAATTCAATTTATGATGTTTTAAGATATTTGAATTTTTTTAAAAATGTTCTATTAGAAAAAATTTCAAATTCGAATGTCCGGGCGGACGGAACGACTCTTGTGGATCGATTAAGTTATATAATGCATCTATATGTTATATTCCTTCATGAAAGCGATGTTATTATGAAAGTCATGAAATTTTATGATGTATTATATGCATGAATGATTTTACATCAGTTTAGCAAGCATGAGTTTATCATGAAAGTTTAAGAGCATGAGATGACGAAGTTATGGCGTAATGATGCATGAAAATATTTTGATGTTGTATGTGACTTTGTGGTGGTAAATGAGAATGGTGCTTCGGGATGAGCTCCGGGGAACCTTCCAAAATATGTTCCACGAGACGGAAATCACGAGAATGAGAGGACTGGCTCCCTGACATGAGCTCCACGGATGACCTTTCCAAACTACATGCTCACAAGAATGTTAGGACTAGCACCCTAGGATGAGCTCTAGGGATGACATTTCCAAATGATGTGCTCATAATGACAGTTGCCACAAATGCATGTATCTCATTACCCTAAGTGTCAAGTTTTTATGTTCTTTTCATTTCATGCCACTACATTACATTTCAAGTTTTATAAATGAGTTTCGTATACATATTATTGCTGAGTCTTTATGTAGTTGCCCGGTTCCATTTTACAAGATTAATTGATTTAATTATGTTTAGAACGGATAAAACAAGATTATGAAATTTTTATATGACCTAACGGACCAAGAAATCAGATCCAGAATGACCAAAAATGGTAAGTAGGCTATTTTGGTACGGGTAGGTTCGGAAGGACCGAACCCAGTTTAGAAGGTCCGAACACTTCGGAATGTAAGTTGGAGATCGAAGAAAGGTGTGGGAGAGATCGGATGGTCCAATCCCACGATCGGAGCTTCCGAACTCATGCAGATTGGTGTCCTATGCGTTATCAAATTTTGAGTGACATGTTCCATAGATCAGAACGTCCAAACCCAATCAGAGCGTCCATACTGCGCATGCATGCGACATGTCCCTTATGTAGGATCGGAACGTCTGATCTATAGATCGGAGCTTCCGATCTCCGTCTATAAATATAGGGTCCGAGATAACATTTTGACCACCAATTCACCAACTCTCTCTCTCTCTCTCTCTCTCTCTCTCTCTCTCTCTCTCTCAATTATAAGTAGTTTTAGGGGTTTTCCAGCCATCTTTGGCAAGGGGCGAGCCTTGGCAAGGTGTCCCGGAGTTGTAGTGGAGTTGTGCCCAAGTTCTAGAGCATTCGATATCAACGGACTAACGAAGGACGAAGATATTCCCAAGATCTTATAAATAGTTTGGGAGTATTTAGTAGCTTAGTTAAGGCTTTTAGAGAATTTTGAGTAATGCATGGTTATCATGATTTGTAGTGATGGACTGTATATGCTTGTACATCTAGGACAATTATTAAGGTACAAAAGTATTGTTCGTGATATCCAGACTGAGTATGCATATATTGTGTGTTGCATTATTTATGACATGATTTTTTCTGCATATATTATGACACAGTATTATGCTTCTTGAATGATCATCTTGTGCTTGTATCCTTGTGATATCTTGTAGTAGGGTTTTCACCCTATCTTGTTAGTGGATGGTTGGACACGTAGATTCGTTATCAGGCCACCTATATCCACTGTCGGGTATGTGAGCCACCTCTTGGTGCGACGACACAAATTGCTACATATCCAGGGCTCGAGTCTGTTCTTGAATCAAAGATTCTTGATCTCTAGTCTTGGTAACCCGTACACTTGCATTCTTGTACATATAATATTGTATACTCATACTCTCGTACTGAGCATAGTTCGCTCACGTCTATGTTTCTGTGTTACTTGGGCACCCCAATTGACGGGGCAATTGCAGGTTGTTCTTTCGGGGATTTGGAGATTAGGTGGTGACCAAGACAAGATTGCAGGGATAGACACTAGGTTTTATTTCATTTGTATTAAAGTTAATTCGATTGGATGTATTATTGGGTTTATTTATCAGTTTTATTTTACCGCTTCACTACAGTTACTCTGATTATGTTTATTTACAATTTAATTACACGCTTAAGTTTCTGATTAGTAGGTGATCACGGTGCGGGTCACTATATTTATGGTATCATAACTTGCAATAGGATTCTTTGGAACATAGTATTGACATTTGGGTTATCCTTGTAGATTACAAATTGGATTCGATGACGATAGGAGTGATAAGAGTTGGAATAGCAAGACACTTGGGCTTTTCCAAGATCGTCATTACCAAGATTTGCATCAGAGACTCGCCTTACGTGTATCCCAGCAAGATTAAGCTGGAAGATATGCTCAAGTTTTGAACTCCAGATACTTCTTAGGGTTGGTTGGAGCGCATGAGACGCTATGCTCCATTCAGCTTTGACCAAGGAATATACCTCTGAAGATTCTCCACTAGTATTTGGAGAGATTGTCATAGGAATCCTGTCTCATCTACCAGATAAGGAACCCAACAATATTGAAGGATCGAGTAGATTAGCAAGATCTTTTAGATCTTGTGAGGGAGAGGGTCTGACAGCAGTCCATGGAGACCTTTGACTGAAGACGGACAGAAACCTCACGTTCAAGATCATTAGACGGAATGAAAGATATCCGAATTTAGTCAGAATATAAGTTTTGTATTAGAATTTGTTGTAATAAGTACTTCTGTTGTAAGAATTTGAATTATTGTATTCCAGACATTTGATGTATTGGTAAATAATATCATTTTCACTTCTTTTTGGTGTGATTTGATTTGAATTTAGGCTGTTGGATTCTGTTAAATGGATTTGTAATAAGAATTGTACAACACAAGGGTTTTTTATTCAACATTTAATGCAATTCTTGTACTTGGTTTTGGGGTAAAAATGAATTCAGAGTTGAATCATTTTCCATTGATTGGTTGATTGGTATTAAACTGCAATTACTTGTGTATAATCTAATTAGAATTGTATAAGTTACCAAATGATTAGTTTTTGGGTGTTTACCCTAGATTGTGACAGTATATTAGTTGACTTTAGGTTTGTGCCAGGGATGACGTGTTTCATCAATGACATGATTCATACCAGTATGTTTGATTTGAGCTGAGCAGTTTTCTTAGATTAGATGATTTAATTTGGTGTTTTCTAAGATAGTTGTCAAGTGATGAAAGGTTTCATTAGTACAAAATAAAAGATTATACCAAGTACCTTGGATTGTAAGAACTATTAACTAGACGGAAAGGAAGTGCAACCTTATACCAGCAATACTTTGGAAACCTTTTGTGTTTCAGGGGGAGGATGTGTTTGGGGGAGGCTACCTTAGTTTAGTGGTACTGCAACACTCACATGGGTGTTTTTTTAGTTGGGTTTTTTTTTTTTGAAAAGAATAAGTATCATATCGTCTGACTTCGTCAGATACATTTTGAGATTTTATGTTGTCAGAATAGTCTGGGAATTGTTATTCCTCGACGAGTGATCATTCTGAACAGATAAGCTATCCATTTGTCATTTAACTAGATGAATATATCTATTATGTGGACGGATTCTTACCAGTAATCATTTAGATTATCGTCTGATTTCTTCAGAGATATGAAATGAAGTATTCTTGTGATTAATTGTCCAATGTGATTAATGATTCTTTGATTAGAATTAATTCAAAACTCAGTGCATGATTTAGTGTTTATTCTTGGTTAGACAGGAACAACTTTGATAGTAGATCCAGACTGGTACAGGATTGGTGCTAGAGATTACTATTGATTATTGTTTGACTATATCAAAAATAGGTTTAAAGAACTCGATTTTAGTAATCATGTGATTCCAAGTGTTTTGAAATTAGATGAATTCTTGAGAAATTGTGATTCAGAGATTATAATTTGTTGATCAGCAGAGTAAAGTTTTAGTGATCAAATCGGTAAAAGGTTGCTTTAATTGATTGATCTTTTTAGTCTAAGTGTGATACCACATTGGATCAATAACAATAGATAATACTGTTTAGTATGATGGGTATCAAATTGTAGTTAGGTAATGGATATTTTGAATCCCGAGGTAAGTTGGGATAGTTCTATAAGCCTGTTGTGCTTAGGGACTTAGTCAGATTTTGACCTAAAAGAGGATATCTAGATTCACATAGATTGTTGACGTTCAGAAATGTAATCTATCAGAAATATTTGTGACAAAGTTTTCAGAATTGTCTTCTACCTAAGGAAAATAGTGGAGATTTAAACTCTTGATATTATGGTAATGATAACCCTGATTTACTAAAGTATTGTCATCTGTCAGCAATTAGACAATTGGATCGGTATGATCAGAGATTGTGTGGGTCAAACAGTTGGTTTATATTAACCATGATTGTGGCTTAATTGGAACTTGTTTCGGAGTATATCTGTTGCATTACACAGTTATTGGAACCAGTAAAAGACAGTATGTATTTTGTTTTCAAAAAGACTGACTTGTAATTGTACCTATTTTGGTACTACATGATGTTTATCTAGTAATATGATATTTGTAACGCCCCTAAATTATCTTAATTTGAGATTAAATGAGATTGATATTGATATTGAGATTATGAAAATTCGAGGATTGAATTGGGAGTCTTGAACTTTGAGCAGGGAATGAATTGCAAATTTGAAGGAAGCAAGGATTTAGTTGCAAAAAGGGACACATGGCTTGATATTTATTGGAGTAAGTGGGTATGTGTATCATATCTATATCATCTAAACTTGAGAGAGAAGAGAGAAAGGAGGGAAACACCATTTTTTTTCCTCGAAGCTTTGATTATTCGTGATCCGTTCGGTAGATTTCAGATTTTATCGTATTTTCGCGATCACCGCTGTGAGGGCTTCGTTATACCGTAAGTTTTATTTCGATCCAACATACTTAGATTTTTAGATGTTTATGGAGTATGATTTTTATTGGATATATGCGTTCATGAGATAATCACGATAGTATATCTAAGTCGGATCGGAAAAAGAGCAGCGATTGAATTTGTTATGAATTTTCAGATTAAATTCGAAAATGGGGCTGTTGAATATTGTTGATTTTGAGTTGTTTTGGATGATATGAGATGGTTATGAGTTATATTTGATAGTGGGATTGATGTTGTTGATGTTTGTTGATTTTCGATTGGCCGTTTATTAGCCGTTATGCCGCCGGTTTGAGAATTTCTGAGTTTTGGAAGTTTGATTGGATTTGAAATCGATTTGAGTTGAATGATGGTTATTGAGAATTTATACATCTCCGTACAGATTTGTTTGAAGGCTTTTGAACTCGGAGTTGTAAGAATTCGGACCGATAAAGAGTTGATCAAGATTGGTAATGAGTTTTACTTTGAATTATTTGATCTAGATTGAATAGATTTTGATATAAATCTATTGGTATTGATTATCCATATTTTGGAGCACCTTTGATCAAGAATAAGGTATAAGCTGACATCAATCTAATGGGATTGAATACTCGATATTGATTTGATTCTCGAGTTTTCCTAAATCACATATTTGATTGTTTTCTTGTTCTTGATTGAGAACTTGAATTGTTGATTGATTATATGCTCTTATTTCCAATAATATTAATTGTATCCTTGTGATTTACATATGCATTCATCTTGAGCCTAAATCTTTGATTTTAGTTTTGAATTAGACGTTTTGGAAACTATAATCGAGTGACCTAAGTTGTTGAGTTCTTCTAGAGCCCGAATAATTCTTATAGTTGCACCAAAGTCTAGAGGATTGAGATACGTGTTGGAAAACTGTGTTCAGATCAATTAAGAATTGATACCCGGTGCAACGGAAGTTTAAAAATTTTATTTTATTATATGAAACGATTCCATATATGGGTATCAAAACTTTTACGATTAAATTTGTTCAAGTAAAAATAAAATCACAATTAAATTTTTACCTCGTCAAGCAAAGGCTTGATCGTGGACTCCAACAGAATTTAATATGCTCTTCTTGTAAATCCTGGGAACCGATGACAGTCACGATCTATCTCCGGAATTAGGTCCACGAACGAAAAACAGAAACCCTCTGATTGACTGCACTAGAAATCAATCAGAAGTTTTACATAGAGAATAAACAGATATGATCTGTTAATTCGATTTATAATTTTTCACAAAAATCACAAGTCGAATTTTCTCCAAAAAGGGATAGAGGATTTCGAAAATCCCCTTGAAAATTCTAGAGTGTATTTTTGAAAATTGCAATATACAATGTGTCAAATTTTCGAACCCAATACCTTTATTTATAGATAATTTCTAGTTATAATTGTATCAGGACTCTAACTCCTTAAAGCCCACAATCCATAACTTAAGCCCAACAAGCCAAGCCTGTTGTTATAGAAATTAATATAAAATTCATCGTGACTCCGATTGATAAACTGATTTAACCAATGTGCACAGAAACCATTTCTGCGTCTTTTAGAGTCAAGATAATTTTTCTGAATCCAAATTCAGTGATTTCCAAAAATGTCCATCCCTATGTCATTTTAGGAAATCCCACTCCCTTTAGTTAAGAAGTCCAACTTCTCTTTCATTAAATTTAACTCTTTAAATTTAACTATCTCTACGGGGTTTTAGTAATACATTACTTGTGTAACCCTCAATGGTTCAGGAATACAGCTAGCCGTGGGCTCACAACTCCTTGTGACTCGGAACAACAATTTCCGACTTACCCATCGAATCATGGTAAGAGCGCCTAGCAACATCGCCCCATGATTCCCTAGGTATTACTGATAGTGGCTGCAAGAACCAGTAGATTTTGGTTAGCGTACAGTACGGTCCCTTCAACCAAATATCCCGATCGAATCAACAACCATTGGTGCATCGAGAGTCATTTGAGATTCGATAACTATGCATAACATCTTGGAGATCTATTAGTGACATCGCATGTGTTACTAGGAACACCAAGTAACCTAAAACACATCATGTACTCTGGCCAGAGATTCGTCACACTAATATCTCCTCAGATCGCATAAGATATACACACTCGCAAGTATGTGGTGAATCCTTGACAACAAAGCATCGACTCCTATATGTGTCGTAACTGTACCCAATCCCGACACCTGATGACCCCAATAGAGTTGGTAAACGAGTCAAAGTACAATACTAGCATATAGAGTCTCAATGATGTTTCAAGTAATAAGGACTAATGGTGTACAACCAAAACCGCGGACTTTATCCACTCGATAAGTGATAACCACTTGGAAAGTCCGAATAGGGTAGTTCGATCATTCATCATATGAATATCCATTTTCATGCTTTGAACATCTCTATGTTCCATACCAATGAAACGTGGTACTCGGCATCGCAAATGCTAGTCTCAATCTCGAGCGATCCTTATCCTTATTTGTGGACGGCTCAATTGACTAGGAACTGTTTAGAATATACAGTGACTATAAGATGTGTTTCATGATAGCCATCCCCATGTGCTACCACATTTTACATACACTATAGTATATTCAAGGTCTTTATCAAAACAACAATAGTATATCATAATATAACAATATGAAGAAAGATAAAGTCAATGCCATTATAAAAGTGTAAATTATATTAAACAAAAGATTGTTTTACATAGAGTCATAAAAGCCCTTAGCCACAAGTTGGCTAACAGGACACCCACTCTTTCAATCTCCCACTTGCCCTAAAGCCAACTAGTCATACTACGTAATCCCATTGCTTCGCGATGTTTGTCAAACAATGGTCCTGGCAAGGGCTTAGTAAGTGGATCAGCGATATTTTCTGTAGAGGCCACTCTCTCGACACTGATGTCTCCTCTTTCCACTATCTCCCGGATGATGTGGTATTTTCTCAGTACGTGTTTGGACTTCTGATGAGACCTTGGTTCCTTTGCCTGAGCAACGGCACCCGTGTTGTCACAGTAAATCGGGACTGGACCAACAGCTTCAGGAATTACACCCAACTCTTGGATGAATTTCCTTATCCAAACCGCCTCTTTAGCAGCAGCTGATGCTGCAATGTATTCTGCCTCAGTGGTGGAATCTGCTGTGGTGTCCTGCTTGGAACTCTTCCAAGAGACAGCACCGCCATTGAGCACGAATACAAATCCAGAGGTTGATTTCGAGTCATCCACGTCACATTGGAAGCTAGAGTCGGTATAGCCTTCCAACTTCAATTCTCTCCCTCCATAAACCATGAATAAATTCTTAGTCCTTCGCAAGTACTTAAGAATATCCTTCACGACTTTCCAATGCATTTGATCGGGATTGGCTTGGTATCTGCTCGTGACGCTCAGAGCATAGGCCAAATCCGGTCTGTAGATATCATCCCATACATGATACTACCTATGGCTGACACATATGGCACGTGTGTCATCTTCTCTATCTCTTCGTCAGTCTTGGGACACATAGACTTGGATAGAGAAACTCCATGACACATAGGTAGATGTCCTCTCTTGGACTCATCCATAGAAAACCTTTTCAATATGGTGTCGATGTAGGTTGATTGAGTGAGTCCTATCATTCTTTTAGATCTATCTCTATAGATCTGAATTCCTAGAATATAGGATGCCTCACCTAAATCCTTCATCGAGAATCTACCTGATAACCATATCTTTGTTGAATGAAACATCCCTACATCATTTCCCATGAGTAGGATGTCATCAACATAAAGTACTAAGAATGTTACCGCATTCTTAACTACCTTTTTGTACACGCATGGTTCCTCCGGGTTCTTGATAAAACCAAAATCCTTTATCGTTTCATCAAATTTCTGGTTCCAACTTCTTGATGCTTGTTTGAGACCATAGATTGATCTCTGAAGCTTGCATACCTTATGCTCGCTTCCCATGGATGTGTATCCCTCAGGCTGATGTTTCCATTAAGAAATGCATTCTTTACATCCATTTGCCATATCTCATAGTCATACCATGCTGCTATGGCAATAAGGATTCTTATGGACTTGAACATTGCGACTGGTGAAAAGGTTTCATCATAGTCAACTCCTTGTCTTTGAGTATAACCTTTTTCCACCAATCGTTCCTTGTAGGTCAATACCTTTTCATCAGGCCCAAGCTTTCTCTTGTAGATCCATTTGCACCCAATTGGAACAATTCCATCGGGAGGATCTACTAAAGGCCAAACTTGATTAGAATGCATCGAGTCTATTTCCGATTGCATAGCTTCAAGCCATAAATTTGAATCCGCATCAGAAATTGCTTCCTTGAAGTTTCTTGGATCACATCCAATGTCGGGTTCACTTTGATCCCCTTCAAGAAGAAGACCATATCTAATAGGAGGCCTAGAAGTCCTCTCGGATCTCCTAGTAATAGGCGTGTCTTGTGATGATTCTTGAGATGTAGGATCGCTATTTTGTATATCGGGTTCTTCTCGAATTTCTTTGAGTTCCATCATCTTGCCTTTCTTATCCAATAAGAACTCCTTCTCCAAGAAGGTGGCATTCCTTGAAACAAACACTTTTGTTTTAGCAGGATGATAGAAATAATATCCGATTGAATTCTTCGGATACCCTACAAAATAACATAAGGTGGATCGACTATCCAACTTATCTCCCACTGTTTGCTTCACGTAAGCAGGACATCCCCAAATCCTCAAGTACGAATACTTAGGAGCTTTGACATTCCATAACTCGTATGGTGTTTTATTTACTGCTTTAGTGTGGACGTTGTTTAACAACAATACCGCCGTTTCAAGCGCGTAGCCCCAAAACGAAGGTGGGAGCTCAGTGAAGCTCATCATGGATCGAACCATGTCCAACAAAGTTTGATTGCGATGCTCCGAAACACCATTAAGCTGAGGTGTCATAGGAGGAGTCCACTGAGAGAGAATCTCATTCTCTTTTAGATAGTCCAAAAACTCGGTACTTAAGTATTCTCCACCTCGATCCGATCGAAGTACCTTAATACTTTTACCTAGTTTGTTTTCTACTTCAGCCTTGAATTCTTTGAACCTTTCAAATGCTTCAGACTTATATTTCATTAAATATAAATACTCATACCTAGAATGATCATCAGTAAAGGTAATGAAGTAGGTGTTGCCACATTTAGTACCAATCCTAAATGGACCGCAAACATCTGTATGGATCAAATCCAACAGATTTTGACTACGCTCAGGTTTCCCTTTGAAAGGAGATTTAGTCATTTTTCCCTTTAGGCAGGACTCACAAGTAGGTAGAGAGTTAATATCAGACATATCAAACATGCCCTCTCCCACTAGCTTGTTCATCCTCCTTGAGGAAATATGACCTAGCCTAGCATGCCAAAGGTTTGTCGGGTTTTGACTATCGTTTTTTCTTTTAATTTTTGTCACCGGTTTATCAACATAATTAATTGGAACGTCTTTTAATTTTAAGCTATATAGATCGTTTTCAAGTTGTCCATTTCCAATCAAACATTCATTCTTATAAATATTGCAAATCCCATTTACATAATTGCAAGAAAAACCATCTCTATCAAGCATAGAAATAGATATAATGTTTTTGACCAAATCCGGAACATATAAAACATCTCTCAAAAATAACTTAAAATTGTTTTGCAAAACTAAATAAATGTCTCCTATAGCTTTGGCTTCGACTCTAGAACCATTCCCGAGCCTTAGCTGGGTCTCACCCATCCTTAGCTTACGACTTCTTGTCATCACCTGCAAATCATTGCAAATGTGAGATCCACATCCGGTATCCAATACCCAAGAAGAAGTATTAAGCGAAACATTTATTTCAATGTAAAACATACCCTTTGCAGTTTGCAACTGTTCGAGGTATTCCTTGCAGTTACGTTTCCAATGACCGGGTTTCTTGCAGTAATGGCAAACATTTTCATATTTTATCCCAATTGAAGCCTTGGCCTTTCCCTTCTTATTTGGTACAATCTTCTTGGGCGGGGCAGAACGTTTCTTACCCTTTCCACTTGGTCCTTTCTTAGAGTTAGAAGAGGAGCCAACCAAGAGTACCGGTTTATCCTTCTTTAGTGTGGCTTCATATGTGACAAGCATATTGACCATCTCTTCAAGGGTGGCCTCTATCTTGTTCATATTGAAGTTCATCACAAAACCGTCAAACGATGAAGGAAGTGATAGAAGCAACAAGTCCGCGCTAAGTTCATGCTCCAAAGTCAAGTCGAGTGTTACCAACTTTTCAATGAGCCCAATCATGCGCACCCCATGCTCACGGACCAAAGTCCCATCTCGCATGCGGCTCGTCATGAGCTCTCTGACGGTGGCATACCTCTCCGACCTTGACTGAGCTCCAAAAAGTTCCTTGAGGTGCACGTGTATGTCAGCAGCATTCACGGCATCCTCAAATCGCCTCTGGAGTTCATCAGACATTGAAGCTTGCATATAGCTTTTGGCCTTGATATCATGGTCCCACATAAATCAAGTTTGGCCAACTCTTCCGGACTTGTATTAGCCGGGGCTTCCTTCGGAGGCGGCTTCTCTAACACGTAGAAAGCTTTTTCCGAAGTAAGAATAATTTTCAACTTACGGAACCATTCCGTATAGTTTGCGCCAATCAATTTGTTTTTTTCGAGAATTGAAAACAATGGATTGCGTGGATTTATCGTAATATAATACTGAAGAGGAAACATACAATAATCAGTGATTTGTTTAATTAATTTACTAAGACATAAAATATGGCGAATTTTATTTTATGAATTACACTCCCACTATTTTAACGATTTCACTACCCTTTAGTGAAAACGGAAAACTGTTTTCCTTAGTGAGAACATGGAGTCCAATTGACAAATCATGACCCCGAATAATATCAGCCAACCATAATTTTCAAAAGGTAGAGCCCAATTACTTCCAAAGTAACCCCCATGTTTTTACCTCATGTCCAATAAGGGCCCAATAATATGACGCCGTTTATTGTGACATGTCAAGATAACCCATCAATATTAAGTTGTGATGGACGGTCGCCATGTGGATCCCCAATAATATGAGCCAATCCCATGGGAGTTCCACCTAACTTACAACATGTGTCGATCCAATGTACAGCTTTCCGACGAACGGCCCCCCCAATAATATGAGCCGGACCGTATCCGCGGGTAGCATCTCATACATTGATCGTTGATGGAAGGTAGGAATATTTAAACAATATTTAAATTCCCTTTTTATTAATCTTGATATCAATTTTAAATCATATTTAAAATGAGGGATTTTTAATTTTGAAAATTTGTCTCATCATGCAATTTATGTATGCTTGCGGGATTCATACAATTTAGTCTAAACATGCATACATCAATAATATCATATATTATTTAAGGATGATCGATCCCATTAACTAATCGACCCGTGGTTGCCAATCACGAGTCTAAGTCCAATCCTAGGTGATATGTAAGTATGCAATGCAATCCTATTACATTGTGCTTCCAATTTACATTTCTTCGGTCTTCATTGTCTGCACCATTTTTCTCAAATCTTTGTCTTCCACTAAGTCTAATAAATTTACAATAAATTTCGATGACAAATATGGGATACATTTTTAGGGGTGGGAACGGGCCATAAACCAGGCCCACTTTTATTACATATGACAATCATATTGAGCTATAAACCAAGCCCATTAATAAACACCAACAACAATAAGACAAATGTAAATCATCTAACATACACCTAAAACATTGGTCATGGCAATCGATCATCCTTTATCCATTAATTAAGTCAATAATTAAATAATTGGATAAACATGCAAAGGCATCATAATTTAAAAGATAAAATCATATTTTATCTTATCCATCCATAAGATCATATCTTATCATCAATTGTACCAAAATAATTAATTTTATAAAATTTAATTTAACAGATAAAATTTATAAATTTTGTACAATCGATTAATTTAATCGTTTGATCTGAGCAACCTGTCTCTGATACCACTGTTGGAAAACTGTGTTCAGATCAATTAAGAATTGATACCCGGTGCAGCGGAAGTTTAAAAATTTTATTTTATTATATGGAACGATTCCATATATGGGTATCAAAACTTTTACGATTAAATTTGTTCAAGTAAAAATAAAATCACAATTAAATTTTTACCTCGTCAAGCAAAGGCTTGATCGTGGACTCCAACAGAATTTAATCTGCTCTTCTTGTAAATCTCGGGAACCGATGACAGTCACGATCTATCTCCGGAATTAGGTCCACGAACGAAAAACAGAAACCCTCTGATTGACTACACTAGAAATCAATCAGTAGTTTTACGTAGAGAATAAATAGATATGATCTGTTAATTCGATTTATAATTTTTCACAAAAATCACAAGTCGAATTTTCTCCAAAAAGGGATAGAGGATTTCGAAAATCCCCTTGAAAATTCTAGAGTGTATTTTTGAAAATTGCAATATACAATTTGTCAAATTTTAGAACCCAACACCTTTATTTATAGATAATTTTTAGTTATAATTGTATCAGGACTCTAACTCCTTAAAGCCCACAATCCATAACTTAAGCCCAACAAGCCAAGCCTGTTGTTATAGAAATTAATATAAAATTCATCGTGACTCCGATTGATAAACTGATTTCACCAATGTGCACAGAAACCATTTCTACATCTTTTAGAGTCAAGATAATTTTTCTGAATCCGAATTCAGTGATTTCCAAAAATTCCCATCCCTATGTCATTTTAGGAAATCCCACTCCCTTTAGTTAAGAAGTCCAACTTCTCTTTAATTAAATTTAACTCTTTAAATTTAACTATCTCTACGGGATTTTAGTAATCCATTACTTGTGTAACCCTCAATGGTTCAGGAATACAGCTAGCCGTGGGCTCACAACTCCTTGTGACTCGGAACAACAATTTCCGACTTACCCATCGAATCATGGTAAGAGCGCCTAGCAACATCGCCCCATGATTCCCTAGGTATTACTGATAGTGGCTGCAAGAACCAGTAGATTTTGGTTAGCGTACAGTACGGTCCCTTCAACCAAATATCCCGATCGAATCAACAACCATTGGTGCATCGAGAGTCGTTTGAGATTCGATAACTATGCATAACATCTTGGAGATATATTAGTGACATCGCATGTGTTACTAGGAACACCAAGTAACCTAAAACACATCATGTACTCTGGCCAGAGATTCGTCACACTAATATCTCCTCAGATCGCATATGATATCCACACTCGCAAGTATGTGGTGAATCCTTGACAACAAAGCATCGACTCCTATATGTGTCATAACTGTACCCAATCCCGACACCTGATGATCCCAATAGAGTCGGTAAACGAGTCAAAGTACAGTACTAGCATATAGAGTCTCAATGATGTTTCAAGTAATAAGGACTAATGGTGTACAACCAAAACCGCGTACTTTATCCACTCGATAAGTGATAACCACTTGGAAAGTCCGAATAGGGTAGTTTGATCATTAATCATATGAATATCCATTTGCATGCTTTGAACATCTCTATGTTCCATACCAATGAAACGTGGTACTCGGCATCGCAAATGCTAGTCTCAATCTCGAGCGATCCTTATCCTTATTTGCGGACGACTCAATTGACTAGGAACTATTTAGAATATACAGTGACTATAAGATTTTTTTCATGATAGCCATCCCCATGTGCTACCACATCTTACATACACTATAGTATATTCAAGGTCTTTATCAAAACAACAATAGTATATCATAATATAATAATATGAAGAAAGATAAAGTCAATGCCATTATAAAAGTGTAAATTATATTAAACAAAATATTGTTTTACATAGAGTCATAAAAGCCCTTAGCCACAAGTTGGCTAACAGGGCACCCACTCTTTCAATACGTACCACCACCACCTTGATCTGGAGCAACGGTGAGTTGTTGCGAGATCTTGTCCTCGGGATCCCAATCAAAGAACCGAGATTCCTTTTGATTATCCGATTAGATAATCCTGATTTTTAAGAGACATGCATTTCATTTTAGTTATCATTGAAGAATATTGATGTTATATCATGATTTTGATGTACTATTTGTAAATGCATGTTTATGTCGCTTTTACTGGGATTTATTCTCACCGGAGTTATCTGATTGTTGCTTTGTTTTGTATATGTGCATGGTAACAGGTGGGGCAAGAGCTGGTCAAAGACGTTATGATTAGCTCGGGATTGATTGATAGAAGTGAGGAGTCAGTTGAGATTTTGTATAAGATTTTCAAACTCGTTTGTATTTGAAGTTGTATAACTTATCGAATCATGTTTACACTTGTACTTGAAATGAATTATGTCGAATTTGGATATATTAGAATATTGTATTTTGAGTTGTCATCAAGATTGTTTGTTGTTGTATATTTATTTCGAGTTTGCCGAGTTTGAGTCGAAGAGCCCTTAGAGTTTATTTTTTTTGCCCTTTCGAGCGCATCTGAGGTGGGAGGACGGCACACCCGCACCGTGGGAGAACACATTTTCTGCCCAGTTGAGCGCGGGGGTGCTGGCCAAGAGCGCACCCGCGCTCCCTTAAATAAAAAAAATGAAAAAAATTAAGTGGGCTTATTTGTTTCTTATCGAATGAGTTATTCTTTATTAGTTGATTAGAACCAAGGTCCTTGCATTAAGTGGTATCAGAGCAATAAGTTTCTTGAACTGAATTAGAAGTGAGCGAGGTAGATCGAGTCCGCTTGATTTAGTTATTTGCATGTGATTGAATTCTTTAATTGATTATATAAATTCCATGCGAGCATGCTTTATTATTTTGAGAATTATTTGAAGTACATGATTTTGTCATTTAAATTATGTGGCATGATTATTTGATATAAACTGTAAAGCATGTATGATTTGAGTTATGAATCAGACTTAGTCCGAATTGGAATACTCTTTAGATCGAATGAGTATGCCGAACAGAGATTGATGGACATCGAATTGTCGAAATTGAGATTGTGAGATATTTGTGTCATAATCCTTTTGATTATTAGATATGCCTCCTCGAAGAGTTTTGAACATGAATCAACCAATAGCATCCCCTCCGAATGAACAGGATAGTACTGAGACTGATGCGATGGATGTCACTGCAACACCGATGGAAACCTTGCTGAAGGGGTTTCAGTCTTTCAAATCATCGACTCTGAAGGGCACCGAAAATTCAGTTGATTGCGAAAGTTGGTTGGAAGACAATAATCATTTGTTTGACTCCCTTGACTACACAGAAGATCATCGAATCCGGTTAGTTGTTTATCAACTTCAGGGCATTGCAAAAAGTTGGTAGATTATGACGAAGAAAGCCCTAGAGAATCGAGGTACGATTATTTCCTTGAGTTTGTTTAAGACAGAATTTTATAAGAGTTTCTTCCCAATCTCTTGCAAAAAATATAAAGGGCTGAGTTTGCCACCTTGAGGCAAGGAAATTTGAATATTGAAGAGTATGTGGCCAAGTTCTCTAGTCTTTTGAGATTCGCAGCACATATAGCCGAAAATGAGGAAGCAAAAGCTGATTAGTTCATAAATGGCTTGAATCCCGATGTCTTCACGTTGGTGAATACTGGAAGGCCCGATAATTTTGCTGATGCACTAAATCAAGCCAAAGGAGCTGAAGTAGGTTTGATGAAACAACGAGGAGCTCATTTTGTATCTCAGCAACTGGTAACGCTCAGTCGTGTCGCGCCCAAATTACCCGACTCCAATCAGATAAATAAATTATGTAGTAGTGAGAGTAGGGATCGTTTCCACGAGGAAAGGAAAATTTAATGTGTCCTAAGTAAACAAAAGGGGGTTTTGAAGTTTGAGACTAACCACTAAAAATTTAAGCAATTAAATATTCAAATTATCACTATCATGCAAGATTGAAAATTAAACTAGAGAAATCAATAAGAGACGAGACTTGGTATCGGTTGACTACACCCTTGATATTCATTCATTCAATCATCGATTCCCTAAAAATAATTAATCCTATTAAATATTCGTCATTGAAAATCGAATTCCTGTTTCACCTTAATTTTACTTAATTAGAAAACAACATTCTAGATTAACCCTTACCAATAAATTAAACCAGATAACAGCAATCTAGATTTAAATTCACGGTAGCATTCAAACTAGTAAAACTGACGAACCTAGACAACACAAACACCAGCGGTTGTATTTAGCCTAGTCAATAATTGATCCTACAATTTAATAAATTCAACAGCAGAAAATATCAAACGTAATTGCTTCGCAAATTAGATTATTCAAACAATTACGGATTTGAATTTTAATTTAGCTATAGCTTGCAAAAAAAAATCCTAAGATGTCCAATTCTAAAATCTCGCATACAAACATAAAATAAACCAAATCAGTTATTGATACTTAACAAGAATTAAACACTACGAATCGAATCTCATGAATTAAATATATCAAGGTTTCGTCTCCCTCAACCAAGTATAAAAGGTTTAGCTACAACGATTCATCACCAAATCAATAAAAATTCAAAGAAAAGAAGAAAACTAGAGAAGAAATTGAAGAACAAAACCTAGCCTCCAAGAGAAATTCTCCACAATCTGATAATAATCTCCCTAAAACGGAATTAAAAACTTAATAAAGCCTAGAGTTTAAAATAACAAAGTTTCCAAAAATATAAAATTATTCCCGGATAGCGATGCCCGCTCGATCGGCAACATCTTGCGGATCGAGCGAGCAAAAAATCCCTAACCTACTGCCTTCAAGACACATGCGCCGCTCGATCGGTAACATCTTGCGGATAGAGCGGCTGAAAAATCCCGAAGTTACTGTTTTCATCAAAAAGGCGCCCACTCGATTGGTAAAGAACTGCGGATCGAGCGGCTGAAAAGATCTTCAGAAATTTCAGCACTTCCATGCCTCCAAAGTTTCGTCTTAGTCCGCCAAAATATGCGACCTAACCACAAAAACGAGAAACCAATCATGCAAACACGGAAAATGCAATACGAACAAAATGCAACAATAAAACATGTAAACAAATGCAAAACGACAACAAAATGACACTAACAAATGCAATAAAAACATAACTATCAAACTATCCCACAGAGAATTATGCAATAATATAGCCTCAGAGAAAACCACTTATATTTAAAACAAGTTCAGAGCTACTCTCAATCATCAATGATACACCTTCAGTCGAATGCGAACGTGTGTGTGTGTCATGTTACCCCAGCTACATGCAACTTCAAAAGACAAAGTTTCAAGACTGTTCGGCGACCTATAACAATTCAGTGTAAGCCTCACCATCAAGAACTCTCCTCCCAACAATCTTTCAACACAACACAACTGCCTTGAGAATAATTACGCAACGTCGGATTTTTCACCCAACATTTTAAAAGTCCCAATAATTACCCGCATACTTAGCTAAAACTAGATAGGATTCGAATTTCAATCCCCTTGTCTATAGCCCGGATGGAACTACAATCCCATTAGCTCCGCAAACTTAGCTATGAAATAGTGAATAGAATTTAATTCACATCTCACGCTCGGATGGAATTGTTATATTATTTTGTCAAAAGAATAACCCCATGTAATCCGCATACTTAGCCACAAACAAGATGAATAGGATTTCAAACATCTCGCTCGCAACCCGGATGGAGTTAATTGGTTTTCAAAAAATTTGTTTCTCTTTTTCATAAAACAAAAAATTTTAAGGTGCGCCCAAGAAACTGTATGCCATATCAAAAAATCAAGATTCAAGCACTATCAAATTCCACAAACACCTATTATCGTGCAATGGTCCAACAGCCATCCACAAAATCTAATACATCACTACACTTCACTGGTTAAACATGTGTGCTTAAAGATATTCAACAATCAACCTACGGTTTCTCATATCCCATCAAGAGTAAATTTTTTCTCAAAAAAATCATAATTTTTAAACTATCTCATCATAGGCAGATAACTCATCCTCAACTTATGCATTTTGACAACATAAACAACAACAACAACAAAAATAATACGATGCATAACAACACAAGAAAAATGCAATAAAAACAAAGGAAACAAAATGCAAACAATGCAACCCCCCCCCCCCCCACACACACACACACACTCAACCTAAGCATTGTCCTCAATGCATTACAAGACAAAATATGAACAAACAACTAAACAGAATGAGATGCAACAAATGAAAACGGAACTCCCCTGGTTTAACGGTCGGCGGCGTTTTCCTCTTCAGCCTCCGGAGGAAGTACAGGAGCGGCATACTGGAACAGAATAGGTGACGGATATGGCAGAGCATCCGGAATGGCATTTGGATCAAGACCAAAGTGCAATGTGAGATTTCGCAATAAAGCATCCACATCTTGCGAATTATGAGCCGCCACCATATTATATGCATCCTGATGATGGGCGTAGGCAGTGAGCTCACGGATGGCATCGGCTTGAGAGCGATGAGGAGGTGGAGGCGGCCTTGGCGGGGCTGGCGGTTGTTGAAAGTGGCCGTCCCTCATAAAATGTTTAACACGATATGCCCTCTTGGCTTCGATAAAAGCGGAGTCGAGTGGTCACTGAGGCTGCAACCACTCTTCATCATTACGAATAACAACTCCGGCGCGTATTCATATAAAAGAGATGATCATGGGAAAGTAGAGACCCACTGTGACATTATGGATCGACCGGTGGATCTCATTATGGATTACGCGCCCCACATTGATTGGTGCTCCTATATCAAGCGCATAAAGAAGGATAGCGCGCTCAAGATTTACCTCGCTTGAATGTAATATCGGCATCAGATGCCGATTCACAAAAGCATACCAAGAGGCAGGAAGCACACGTAGGAAACGCTCCTTGAAGTTCACGACGGAAATTGGGTCAACCCATGTAGCTCCAGGGTAAGCCAGTTGTTCAAGCAACTCATCCAAATCCGGGGCGGCTTGCAGGCTTTGATAGAGAGAATCGTCCACCTCCGGTATTTCATACAAAGCATTCAACTCATGGGAAAAAAAAAGAAATCAGTTTCCCCCTAACAACCGCCTTGATATCCGTCCTTTCTGCTTGGCGGTTATGTAACGATCACGAGCGGCGTCATTGACAAAGAGCCCGGTGAAGTCGGTATAAGATCGAGCGATGGCTCGAGAAGAGGACTCGCCTTGAACGCGGTGCGTTTAGGTCCCATGGAAAGTATGAAGATGACACCAAGAGTAAAGGATGCAATACGTCGAACACTTGGCGTACGAAAAAATATCCAGTGCCTCCTTGAAGAAACGTAAGCTCCACAACTGAGAACGAAGTCCGGTAGAGGTGCCTGAGAGAAATCCCTGCGGATTAAAAGAAAGAACAAAGAATTAAAGGAGAGAAATTGGTACAAAGGATTTTGGGGATTTAGGGATTTAGAAGATAGAAAAGAGAGAATGAGAGAGGGAAAGGGGAATTCTGCGTTTAAATTAGCGTAAAAAGGCCGTCGCTCGATCGGCAAGATGTTGCGGATCGAGCGACAACAAAAGGCCCAACTCACTGCCCGAACAAAAGCGCTCTCGCTCGATCAACAAGATATTGCAGATCAAGCGAGAGAAAAAAAACCAACTTATTGCCTCGAATGAAAAGAGCACTCGCTCGATCGGCAAGATGTTGCCGATCGAGCGAGCCAAAAATATTTTTTTGGCTTTTTCAAAATTTCCGAAAAAAAATAAATAAAAAAAGAAATAAAAATAATAAAAATGAGCAAAAACAAAAGGGAAAGAAACACTGGGTTGCCTCCTAGTCAGCTCTAAATTTGCAGTCAGTCTATAGCTCGACTGAATGCCGTGATTTGGTCGACATGTAGCGGAGCATCAAGAGTGATATCATGCTCGCTTTCTTCGATCCTGCTTAGAGCCGCCTGGACCATCCAGCCTCAAACCTACCCCACCACAAGGTACACCACAAAACCCAAGCACTGGGGCATGAGCAACAACGCTCAATACATAAGCAATTATATATGTACAAATATGCACACACATATGATTTAAAATCCTAGGTAAAACACTTGCTCATGGCGCCTAGAATATACAGTACCAACTAGAGAGCGACTCCGCGGGGTACTCGTACATTCTATATCAGGGCTGAGCCAACCCCATCCTGACCCGAATCCAAAACAGGATACAAGTCCCATATGCAAACTGTCATGCCTGACTCGAGTCCAACATGAGATCACTGTTCCCTATGCAGACTGTCAATGACTCACATCTCTCAGGATGCAGTCACACGTAAAATCATGCATGTGCTAAGGCGGTAAAACATGCTAAAACATGATAAAACATATAGCACATACTCATGCAACATACATGCAAATATATCATGCCGGCTATCTCGGTCAGTACTTACGTACCTCTAACAACTGCTGGTCTAGACTCCAAGCCTACTTGTCCAGTCTACTGCTACTACAATGCAATTACTCATGCATCAATAATTAAGCTCTAAAAGCCTTAACTAAGATATTGCATACTCCCTATTATTTTTAGGAATCCAAAGCTATACATACTTCCGTCGTTAGCCCTTTGATGTAGATAGCCTCAAAACTAGGCCACAGCTCCGCTACAACGTCTAGATCGTTGCGCAACTTCCGGAATCCCGATAGAATGCCTAGATTTCTCTAGATCTGAGTTAGAAGGCTTAGGAGTCAAGAGAGAAGAGAGGAGAAAGGTGCGAGGAAATGAGCTCTCGGACCCTCTATTTATAGACACGAAACGGAACAGAATGTCCGTTCTCTATCGTTGCGTCCGTTCTGCCTGACGAACATTGCGTATGTTCCTCTTCGTTGCTTCCGATGTCCCATCAAGTGCATAAGCAATGACGTCATCTTTCTGACGTCATGGATGACATCAACTATCAGGACGTTGCTTCCGTTCATGAACGTTGCTTCCATTCCTGGTCACCCTTCGGGCCATTTCCGATCATTCTGAATCCATTTCTGAAGTCCTTTAATCCAACCAAAACTTCCTTAATCTTGTATTAATAATTCAAAACATGATCACACAATTAATATACTCATTAATCGTTAATTATGGATACGGGTCACTACAGAAGCTTTGATATATAAATTGGAACACATCAACGGGCTAACTACTGACGAAGGTATGGTCCGAGAATCCTATTAAGAAATAGGAGTATCTGCTAGCTTAGTTAAGGCTTGTAGATCATGATTAGTGATACATTTGATCGTAGGCTTGGAATCTAGGTCCTGTCGAACTATCACATAGAAGGTACGTACTCATTGACTGAGATTGCCAGCGAGTATACATGTTTATATGTTGCATTTATGTGGCATTATTATGTGGCATGATATATGGTTTACCGCTTTTCACATTCATATGTCATGTGCGCATACATGTTGAGCCTATTCCTTTGATATACCTGTATATAGTCTAGAGTCAGATGTACCGCTATAGCGGGGGGTTCTGGGAGATATTCTAGAACCGAATATATCGTTATAGTGGGGGGTTCTGGGCGAGTGTGGTTGTACCCAGAGGTTTGATCCGAGTGGTCACAGCAGTCATTGGCGCCGGTTATTATCATGACTTTTAGATGACCTATTACCAGTCTCACGATTGCATGTATCATATTTATATGTTTACTCATGTTTATGTAATGGGCGTTAATCACTCACGTCCTTGGTATTATCTTGGACACCCCATTCGACGGGGCAGGTTCCAGGTTGGACAGAGCAGGAGGTTCGAGGCAGGACTAGAGAGCAGAATATATCAGAGGGTATATTATACAGAAGGATTTGGTATAGCTGTATAATAATACATTTTAGTTTTTATTGCCCACATTTCAATATGGTTGAATCACTACAGTTTGGGTTTAGTACCGGTTGTGTTATGCCAATTTATGTATATTATGGGATATGCTTCCGCGAGTTTTACTATGTTAATTAAGTATTTTAAATTAAGCTACTTGCATGCTTAAGTTGCCAGTTAGTAGGTGATTTAAGGTAGGGTCACTACAAATTTCATCAATAATATGAGTGATAAGTGCATTTTGTGTGCATTATTTCATGTTATTTTTATGTCTATTTTGTGTGCATTCATATTGTTTTATGTGTGTGTTTATGTGTTTTAGTTTATGTGTGTGTATTTCACTCCTCAAGTTAATTTTGTAGGAAAATGAATTGTTGAAGAGTGAATTACGGAGCAGCTTTGGTCAAAAAATCAAATTTAATTTTTGAAACATCTAAATCCAATCTTCACCATTCAAAATAAAGATCAAGATGTTTTGAAGCTGCTGTCCAAATTTCAGCTCGATCCGATGGCTAAATCTCAAGATATGAATTTTTCAAAAGCTTCGCGCGGAGCAGAAAAATTGACTCGCTCGAGCGAGAGTCTATGCTCTCTCGAGCGAGCGAGACCTGTATTGAAAAAAAATATTTGGACAGAGAGTTGCTCGCTCGAGCGAGACCTGTGCTCGCTCGAGCGAGCGTGGCATGCAGATTCCATATATTTGGAAACTCTTGGTCGAAAAGGAGGCTATCTTTTAGAGATCCTTGGACACTTAAATACCGATTTATTCATCAGATTAAGGGTTCCGAACACAGACAACACAAGGGAGGCGGCTTCAAAGCTTGGGAGAAGATTTCTACACTTTTTCTTCTTCTGTTCTTCTATATTTTTATTTATTGAATTATTGTTTCAATTATTAAGTAGTTTGTTTTCAACCAAGACGGCGTGATTGGGCCGAACAAATTCATGTAGAAAACTTGGATGTTTGTTTGGGATTTTTCAGAGTTGATTTTATTTTATTAATTGTCAGATTTATATTTGTCTTGTGAATAGTCTGATCAACTATTTGCTTGCATGTTAATCGATTCCAAGTCGACAGAGGAGGTTTTGATTTCGATCACTCTGATAATCAACATATTGTAAAACCGACTAAAAATAGAATTCGGTTTCAGTGTGCGGTTTGGGTGTAAACTGAATTTTCACAAATATTTAATGCATTCAAATTTGATTATAATTACGAAAGATTAGTTCATCAATATTTGAATAAGTTTGATTATTTTAGAAATAGTCTTTTGAACAAATTAGGAGAATTCCCGTGAATAAAGATTAAATTTGAGTCCTGAATCAACTACATGTTACATGATTTGTTCGGTACCTACGTGTGTTTTGGTTGTCTTTGTTTTAATTTTTTTTATCTTTAGTTATTTTTATTCTTATTTCTTAATCAATTTTTATTTTATATTCTTATTTTATTTTAAATCAAATTGCTTTTTATTATTTTGTCTAGATTAAGTAAAATAATTAATTCTTGAGAATTGACAACAGTCCCTGTGGGATCGATACTTGGACTCTCAGTTCACTTTACTATTACTTGACCTGGTACGCTTGCCAGTAGATTTATATCACACCGATTTAGCCGGTCAAGTTTTTGGCGCCGTTGCCGGGGACTGTTCAGTTAATATTAGGATAGATTATTTGCTTGAGACTAGACATTTTTTTTTCTTGCATTATTTTTTTATTTTTAATTATTAATTATTTTTTTCTCTTTTTCTTGTGAGGTGCTTCGAGATGGATCATCGACAGGTGTTCACAAGGTTTGGCCAACAATATTCGGAGCCTTTCTATGCTGCTTGGGGGAGATTCAATGATTTGGCTAACAGGTTTAGATGTCATGATTTTTCGAACTACACTCTAGTTCAAATTTTTTATGGTGGTTTGGATGAGCTAACAAGACATTGGATAGATTATGGAGCTTTGGCCACTGGCAGTCACTTGTTCAGCAGAGATGAAAACAGTGCGATGCACTTGTTAAATGATATGGAAGATTTCGACTACCATTGGCATTGTGATCCTCAACTGCAGGGTTGGAGTCACCAATATCCTCCAGATATCGACTCTAAAAAATTTTCGAACCAACCACCGGAGCATCAAAAAGAGTGTATATGGTATTTTGAGGATTATGTGGCTCAGTTGGAGAATCTTTTGCGGCAACAGACAGAGACAAATCAATTCTTAGAAAGTCGTATCAAGTCTTGGAGTCTTTTGGATGAACAGATTGCGCTTCTTAGAGAACCAAATTTTGAGATCTACCCAGAGAGTGAAGTAACTGAGCCAACGCATGAAGAAATAATTTTTGAGGAATTTTCTTGTGAAGAAGAGCCAATAGTGGAGATAGTGGAGGAGGATACATCCAAGAAGACAGATTTGACCTCATCAATGGTCGTTCCATGTCCACCGTTAAAAGATCCTTTCTTGCCATTGACGCCAACTCCACAGTATTCCATCCTCTATGAGTTTGAGCCAAGATTTGGAGACTCCTTCCAAAAGAAAATTTTCAGACCAAGTGTTGTTGGACCAACGAGCTTACAAAGTATATATCACGCCAAGCTTGAGGGCAAGGGAAATCAAGACCCATACATAGAGTCGTATGATTCTTACTATGGGCGGCAGCCGCTCTTTGATGGTTTCTTCTGCATATTCGGGCATTAGACTATAAATTTAGCCCTGACTGGGAGGCAACCCAGTGTTCTTTCCCCTATTTTTTATTTTATTTTTGGTTTTTGTTTTTTTTTAATTTTTAATTCATTCTCATTCCAGTTTGCCGAGCCTGCCGATATACACAGTCTGCTGCTGCTGTCTTAGCTAATACTGTCAAGAAGGAAGAGGATGAATCGAAAACCAGGGGAGTGTTATTTTTGTTCTCATTGTGTTTTTGTTCGTCTTTGCATCTGTATGTTTGTTATGCATTATGTTCATTGTTCTGAAGCATTGAGGACAATGCTTTTGATAAGTATAGGGGGTAGACTAGTATATTGCATTGTTTGTTATGTTTGTGTTGCATCTATCATGTTTTGTGTTTGTTTGCATTTAGTTTGTTTTTGTTGTTGTTTGCATTGTTATGACTAGGATGAGTCATAATAGTCAATGATGATGAAGTTTATTTGAAAAAATGGATTTTTTTAAAAAAAATTCTCTTGACTTGACATGAGAAACTGTAGGTTGAACCATGAATATTTTTAAACACTAATGTCAAACCAGTGAATTGTAGCGAAAGATTTGATAAAGTTTCTGTCTGTTTGACCATTGCACGGCAATAGGTGGTTTGTGGATCTTGATTGTGTTCTATGAATTTTGATGAGGCTCTAGTTTACACTTATGATCTTGGGCGCACCTAGAAAAAAAAAATTTAATTCATCCGGGCCTTGAAAGGATTAAAATCCTATAAAAGACTAAATTTAAGGCTAAGTATGCGGATTAAATGAGATTGATGCTCCATCCGGGCTATAGACGAGGGGATTAGAAAGAAAAAATAGAATGATTTTTCGTATCCTATCCAGTTATAGCTAAGTCAGCGGGTAATTATTGGGGCTAAAGCAATACCGGGTGCAAAATCTGGAGGTGTGTAATTCATTATCTCAAGGGAGGTGGGTTTAGTCTAGAGGTCGTTGGAAGGAATGGGCACTAGATTGTGATACTTGCACTGATTTGTCATAGGTCGCTAAACAGATTTAAGACGAATTCGATCTAAGTTGCATGAAACCGAAATGACATTTCACACACACACGTTCACGTTAAACCGAAAATTTATTATAAAAAGTTGAGAGCATGTTTGTGTTTTTGGTTTTGTGATTGAACTTCTCGGAGGCTGTGCACATTTATGAATCGTCCTTACTTATGTTTTTGTTTGCATATTATTTTCTCATGTCTTGCTCGAGGGCGAGCAAGGTTTAAGTATGGGGGTGTTGATAAGTGCATTTTGTGTGCATTATTTCATGTTATTTTTATGTTTATTTTGTATGCATTCATATTGTTTTATGTGTGTGTTTATATGTTTTAGTTTATGTGTGTGTATTTCACTCCTCGGGTTAATTTTGTAGGAAAATGAATTGTTGAAAAGTGAATTACGGAGCAGCTTTGGTATAAAAATCAAATTTAATTTTATAGAAATCCAAATCCGATCTTCACCGTTCAAAATAAAGATCAAGATGTTTTGAAGCTTCTGTCCAAATTTCAGCTTGATCCGACGGCTAGATCTGAATATTTGAATTTTTCAAAATCGTCGCGCGAAGCAGAAAAATTGACTCGCTCGAGCGAGCGAGACCTGTACTGAAAAAAAAATATTTGCACAGAGAATTACTTGCTCGAGCGAGACCTGTGCTCGCTAGAGCGAGCGTGGCGTGCAGATTCCATATATTTGGAAATTCTTGGTCGAAAAGGAGGCTATCTTTTAGAGATCCTTGGACACTTAAATACCGATTTATTCATCAGATTAAGGGTTCCGAACACAGACAACACAAGGGAGGCGGCTTCAAAGCTTGGGAGAATATTTCTACACTTTTTCTTCTTCTGTTCTTCTTTATTTTTATTTATTGAACTATAGTTTCAATTATTAAGTAGTTTGTTTTCAACCAAGATGGCGTGATTGGGCCGAACAAATTCATGTAGAAAACTTGGATGTTTGTTTGGGATTTTTCAGAGTTGATTTTATTTTATTGATTGTCAGATTTATATTTGTCTTGTGAATAGTCTAATCAACTGTTTGCTTGCATGTTAATCGATTCCAAGTCGATAGAGGAGGTTTTGATTTCGATCACTTTGATAATCAACATATTGTAAAACCGACTAGAAATAGAATTCGGTTTCAGTATGCGGTTTGGGTGTAAACTGAATTTTCACAAATATTTAATGCATTCAAATTTGATTAGAACTACGAAATATTAGTTCATCAATATTTGAATAGGTTTGATTGTTCTAGAAATAGTCCTTTGAACAAATTAGGAGAATTCCCGTGAATTAAGATTAAATCTGAGTTCTGAATCAACTACATGTTACATGATTTGTTCGGTACCTACGTGTGTCTTGGTTGTCTTTGTTTTAATTATTTTTATCTTTAGTTATTTTTATTCTTATTTCTTAATCAGTTTTTATTTTATATTCTTATTTTATTTTAAATCAAATTGTTTTTTATTATTTTGTCTAGATTAAGTAAAATAATTAATTCTTGAGAATTGACAACAGTCCCTGTGGGATCGATACTTAGACTCTCAGTTCACTTTACTATTACTTGACCTGGTACGCTTGCCAGTAGATTTATATCACACCGATTTAGCCAGTCAATGAGCCGAAGTCATGGGAGTTCTACCCAATTCACATCATCTATGTTAGTGGAAGTAACAGCTTTGCGGCGTCCAGGCCTCCCCAATAATATGAGCCAGACACAGACCGTGGGTAGCGTTCATCATGCAACCATCGTCGATAGAAGACAAGAATAAATTAAACTCTTTTAATTTTTACTTTTGTGACTTGATATAAATTTTGAATCTTATTTAAAATGAGGGATTTAATTTTGAAATTGTCACATCATTTTATTTTAAAATCGTGTGTCATGATTTTTTATGTTTGCCGGATTCAAAAAATTATTTTATCAAATAATATACATACATGCATACTACTATATATCGCATATATCATAATATTACAATTAAATAAACAAGGATGATCGATTGCCAATACTATTTTATCCAGGTGAGCCAAACATGGATCCAAGCCCAAATCCTAGGTAAATATAGGGATGCAAATGCAACTTATTACATAAGCTTCCAATATTTTACATGTCTTCATCTTGATCATCGGGTCCACCATCTTCCAATCTTGATCTCTCACTAATTCTAATAATTATATTTGAATGGACATGAAACAAAAGGAATCTATCTCCTGAGGTAGGAACGGACCATAAATCAGGCCCACTTTTATTCAAAATAAAAGAAATAATAAAAATAGTAAAATATCCTAGCATACACCTAGCACATTGGTCAGGATCTCGATCATCTTTAATGCATATAATATCACATATTATAAAATCCATCAAATCATGTATCTTCTAATTTTATTACTAACCGTCATAATTATTAAATGAATTAATAAATTAAATAAACCCATTTATTTAATTTCCAATTAATTCAATAATAATTAATTTTTTGTAAAACTCATTTTACTATAAATAATTAAAATCACATTCTAATTATTTATTTCATAAAAAATTATTTATAATTTTACTAAAATTAATTTTAAGGGTAAACTTGTCAAATTTTCATAAAGTTTCAGTTGTACCTAAAATAATTTAAAATTATGAAAATCGCATCGGGCCCGAAACTCCTTTCGAAAACTCATGGTCGAGGTTGTCCGAAACTTTTCCGGACAGCCCGCCCCTTTGCCTATACGCTGCCCGAACAATTCGGGTAGCTTGAAATTGGGCCGGTCCGGCCCAATTACAATTGCGAATTGCAATTCACAATTGTAATTCGCAATTGCAGTTCACGAATTGAACTGGAATTTGTAAAATTCCTTTTTTTTTTTTAATTCTGGAAAAATAAATTTTAAGGCATTGCAATTTTGTGAATTTTTCTTATGTTGTTAGAAATAAAAACTCAACATGAAATTAACCATACGTTATAGAGAACCTGTCTCTGATACCACTGTTAGAGTATCGTTTTGTCATACCCAAGACGCAGCGAAAGTTTAAAATTTTTCGTTTGACATTCAAAAAATACTTGAACACTCGTATATTTTAATTCAACATACATAGGGTGTTTGTGAAATTATACATTTGGTGAATTAATTTCACTTGGCACCACCTATTCCGAGGTTAGCAGAAATAGCTCTTGTTATAATTCCCAACGAACAATCAACATGAATAAGACTTTCTTCAATCCTCGAATGAAGTTCACGATTGGATTGTTTGTTCCTCTTCGAACTCGCACAAGAGAAAAAAGAAGAAGTTTTTCGTTGAGATTTCAACGGACAAGAAAATGACACAAAATCCTCCATGAATTAGAGGAGGTGGCCGATTCTTGCATATAAAAATTATGGGTGTATTTTTCGAAAATCATACATGTATATATTATGTATTTTTATTGGTGAGCAAGTTGTGTATTAGGAAAATAATATATCAACTCTCGTATATATTATTACCATATATACATATATCATATATATATATTTTTTTATTTACACACTCACACGTACATAAATACATATATTATATCCATATATAATATTGCATACATATATATATATATATTAACTTATTAACATATATACATATATATGCATGTTACATATATATATCAATATATATATGTTACGCCTTAAATGCATACAAATCTCGTATTGTGAGATTAATGTTTTTAATGCATTAACAAGTCTCAAATATTATGTTTTGATGATTACAAAACTAGGTTAATTGTTACTTATGTTTTAAAGTGAGAAATTTGCAGATATTAAAAATTCTTGTCAAAGAAAAATATTGGAAGCAAGTACTGATAAATAAAAATTGAGGAAAAAATTATAAGTGTTCGGAATTGCAGACTTTGGACGGTCCGAAGATGGTTTGGACCATCCGATGATTTTCCAGGAATTTTATAATAGTTCGGAAGCTAGTTCGGATGCTGCGAAGGCCGGTGTCGAACGATCCGATGGTATTTCCGACGGTCCGAAGATTTCCATGAATTAATTAAATGTTCGGAGGTTGGTTCAGAGGATACAAAGTCAAGGAGTTCGGACGCTCTGATCCTGTTTGGACGGTCCAACATATTTCCAGCATTTTTATATTCTTCAGAGTGAAGATCGGAGACCACGAAGTACCTGTTCGGAGGATCCGACATCTTGATCGGACAATCCGATCTCTTTACGGCGGTGATAGATTTTGCTGGAAGAATTTTTCCAAACAGAGAATTTAATGCAGTCGATCGAACGATCCGATCCCCAGTTCGAACAGTCCAAACAGTTCCACAGCCGCATATTTTTTAATTTGAATCAGTACAGTTCGGAGGCTCCGAAGCCCTGATCAGAATGTCAGATCTCACCCGATTCAGCACTATAAATAAAGGCATTCTGATGCCATTTCAACCACAACACAACCATCCAACTCTCTCAAGCATCCAAGCATTATTCGAGCGATTATTCAAGCCCATTTCAAAGTCCCTCAATATATATATTTGTATCGAGTTGTATAAGTGCTTGAAAATTGTTGTGTTTATTCGAGTGTGAATCCGAGTTTATCGAGTTGTTGTGGCTATCTTTGGAGCCCTTAAGGCCTAGTGTTTCGAGTTGTTGTAAGGCTATCCTTAGAGCCCTCAAGTCCAAGAGACGCGGTAATCGTGTTATTGTTGTATCGGCTTACTTGGAGCCATCAAGGCCAAGATGAAGTGCAAGTGATATCTTGGTTAATCGATCCTAACCAAGAAAGGGAGACGTAAATGATCTATCGTCGAACTTTCATAAACATATTCTCTCTTATTTACCATTTTATTTACTTCTTGTCATTTACTTTATTTGTTGGAAAACTTGTTCAGATCAATTAAGAATTGATACCCGGTGCAGCGGAAGTTTAAAATTTTATTTTATTATATGGAACGATTCCATATATGGGTATCAAAACTTTTACGATTAAATTTGTTCAAGTAAAAATAAAACACAGTTAAATTTTTACCTCATCAAGCAAAGGCTTGATTGTGGACTCCAACAGAATTTAATCTGCTCTTCTTGTAAATCCCGGGAACCGATGACAGTCACGATCTAACTCCGAAATTAGGTCCACGAATGAAAAACAGAAACCCTCTGATTGACTGCACTAGAAATCAATCAGAAGTTTTACGTAGAGAATAAACAGATATGATCTGTTAATTCGATTTGTAATTTTTCACAAAAATCACAAGTCGAATTTTCTCCAAAAGAGACAGAGGAATTTTCGAAAAACCTCTTGAATAATATAGACTGATTTTCGAAAATTGCTAGACTGAAAGCTTGTGTAATTTTCGAACACAGTACATATATTTATAGATAATTTCTAGACTAGATTAAGTTATAATTGCATTAGGACTCTAACTCCTTAGGGCCCACAATCCATAACTTAAGCCCAACAAGCCAAGCCCGTTGTTCTAGAAATTAATAAAAATTCATCGTGACTCCGATTGATAAACTGATTTTACCAATGTGCACATAAACCATTTTTGCATCTTTTAAAGTCAAGATAAGTTTTTTGAATCCGAATTCAGTGATTTCCAAAAATGTCCATCCCTATGTCATTTTAGGAAATCCCACTCCCTTTTAATTAAGAAGTCCAACTTCTCTTTCATTAAATTTAACTCTTTAAATTTAAATATCTCTACGGGGTTTTAGTAATCCATTACTTGTGTAACCCTCAATGGTTCAGGAATACAGCTAGCCGCGGGCTCACAACTCCTTGTGACTCGGAACAACAATTTCCAACTTACCCATCGAATCATGGTAAGAGCGCCTAGCAACATCGCCCCATGATTCCCTAGGTATTACTGATAGTGCCTGCAAGAACCAGTAGATTTTGGTTAGCATACAGTACGGTCCCTTCAACCAAATATCCCGATCGAATCAACAACCATTGGTGCATCGAGAGTCGTTCGAGATTCGATAACTATGCATAACATCTTGGAGATCTATTAGTGACATCGCATGTGTTACTAGGAACACCAAGTAACCTAAAACACATTATGTACTCTGGCCAGAGATTCGTCACACTAATATCTCCTCAGATCGCATAAGATATCCACACTCGCGAGTATGTGGTGAATCCTTGACAACAAAGCATCGACTCCTATATGTGTCGTAACTGTACCCAATCTCGACACCTGATGACCCCAATAGAGCCGGTAATCGAGTCAAAGTACAGTACTAGCATATAGAGTCTCAATGATGTTTCAAGTAATAAGGACTAATGGTGTACAACCAAAACCGCGGACTTTATCCACTCGATAAGTGATAACCACTTGGAAAGTCCGAATAGGGTAGTTTGATCATTCATCATATGAATATCCATTTGCATGCTTTGAACATCTCTATGTTCCATACCAATGAAACGTGGTACTCGGCATCGCAAATGCTAGTCTCAATCTCGAGCGATCCTTATCCTTATTTGCGGACGGCTCCATTGACTAGGAACTGTTTAGAATATACAGTGACTATAAGATGTGTTTCATGATAGCCATCCCCATGTGCTACCACATCTTACATACACTATAGTATATTCAAGGTCTTTATCAAAACAACAATAGTATATCATAATATAACATTATGAAGAAAGATAAAGTCAATGCCATTATAAAAGTGTAAATTATATTAAACAAAAGATTGTTTATACATAGAGTCACAAAAGCCCTTAGCCACAAGTTGGCTAACCAGGCACCCACTCTTTCAATCTCCAACTTGCCCTAAAACCAACTAGTCACACTACGCAATCCCATTGCTTCGCGATGTTTGTCAAACAATGGTCCTGGCAAGGGCTTAGTAAGCGGATCAGCGATATTGTCTATAGAGGCCACTCTCTCGACACTGATGTCTCCTCTTTCCACGATCTCTCGGATGATGTGGTATTTCCTCAGTACGTGTTTGGACTTCTGATGAGACCTTGGTTCCTTTGCCTGAGCAATGGCACCCGTGTTGTCACAGTACACCGGGACTGGACCAACAGCTTCAGGAATTACACCCAACTCTTGGATGAATTTTCTTATCCAAACTGCCTCTTTAGCAGCAGCTGATGCTGCAATGTATTCTACCTCAGTGGTGAAATCCGCTGTGGTGTCCTGCTTGGAACTCTTCCAAGAGACAGCACCGCCATTGAGCACGAATACAAATCCTGATGTTGATTTCGAGTCATCCACGTCACATTGGAAGCTAAAGTCGGTATAGCCTTCCAACTTCAATTCTCTCCCTCCATAAATCATGAATAAATTCTTAGTCCTTCGCAAGTACTTAAGAATATCCTTCACGGCATTCCAATGCATTTGACCGAGATTGGCTTGGTATCTGCTCGTGACGCTTAGAGCATAGGCCACATCCGGTCTGGTAGATATCATCCCATACATGATACTACCTATGGTTGACGCATATGGCACGTGTGTCATCTTCTCTATCTCTTCGTCAGTCTTGGGACACATAGACTTGGAGAGAAAAACTCCATAACACATAGGTAGATGTCCTCTCTTGGACCCATCCATTGAAAACCTTTTCAATATGGTGTCGATGTAGGTTGATTGAGTGAGTTCTATCATTCTTTTAGATCTATCTCTATAGATCTGAATTCCTAGAATATAGGATGCCTCACCTAAATCCTTCATCGAGAATCTACCTGATAACCATATCTTTGTTGACTGCAACATCCCTACATCATTTTCCATGAGTAGGATGTCATCAACATAAAGTACTAAGAATGTTACTGCATTCTTAACTACTTTCTTGTACACGCATGGTTCCTTCGGGTTCTTGATATAACCAAAATCCTTTATCGTTTCATCAAATTTCTGGTTCCAACTTCTTGATGCTTGTTTGAGACCATAGATTGATCTCTGAAGCTTGCATACCTTATGCTCGCTTCCCATGGATGTGTATCCCTCAGGCTGCATCATATAGATCTCTTCCTTAATGTTTCCATTAAGAAATGCAGTCTTTACATCCATTTGCCATATCTCATAGTCATACCATGCTGCTATGGCAATAAGGATTCTTATGGACTTGAACATTGCGACTGATGAAAAGGTTTCATCATAGTCAACTCCTTGTCTTTGAGTATAACCTTTTTCCACCAATCGTGCCTTGTAGGTCAATACCTTTCCATCAGGCCCAAGCTTTCTCTTGTAGATCCATTTGCACCCAATTGGAACAATTCCATCGGGAGGATCTACTAAAGACCAAACTTGGTTAGAATGCATCGAGTCTATTTCTGATTGCATAGCTTCAAGCCATAAATTCGAATCCGCATCAGAAATTTCTTCCTTGAAGTTTCTTGGATCACATCCAATGTCGGGTTCACTTTGATCCCCTTCAAGAAGAAGACCATATCTAATAGGAGGCCTAGAATTCCTCTCGGATCTCCTAGTAATAGGCGTGTCTTGTGATGATTCTTGAGGCGTAGGATCGCTATTTTGTATCTCGGGTTCTTCTCGAATTTCTTCGAGTTCCATCATCTTGTCTTTCTTATCCAATAAGAACTCATTCTCCAAGAAGGTGGCATTCCTTGAAACAAACACTTTTATTTCAGCAGGATGATAGAAATAATATCCGACTGAATTCTTCGGATACCCTACAAAATAACATAAGGTGGATCGACTATCCAACTTATCTCCCACTGTCTGCTTCACGTAAGCAGGACATCCCCAAATCCTCAAGTACGAATACTTAGGAGTTTTGCCATTCCATAACTCGTATGGTGTTTTATCTACTGCTTTAGTGTGGACGTTGTTTAACAACAATACCGCCGTTTCAAGCGCGTAGCCCCAAAACGAAGGTGGCAGCTCAGTGAAGCTCATCATGGATCGAACCATGTCCAACAAAGTTCGATTGCGACGCTCCGAAACACCATTCAGCTGAGGTGTCATCGGAGGAGTCCACTGAGAGAGAATCCCATTCTCTTTTAGATAGTTCAAAAACTCGGTACTTAAGTATTCTCCACCTCGATCCGATCGAAGTGCCTTAATACTTTTACCTAGTTTGTTTTCTACTTCAGCCTTGAATTCTTTGAACCTTTCAAATGCTTCAGACTTATATTTCATTAAATATAAATACCCATACCTAGAATGATCATCGGTAAAGGTAATGAAGTAGGTGTTGCCACATTTAGTACCAATCCTAAATGGACCGCAAACATCTGTATGGATCAAATCCAACAGATTTTGACTACGCTTAGTTTCCCTTTGAAAGGAGATTTAGTCATTTTTCCCGTTAGGCAGGACTCACAAGTAGGTAGAGAGTTAATATCAGACATATCAAACATGCCCTCTCCCACTAGCTTGTCCATCCTCCTTGAGGAAATATGACCTAGCCTAGCATGCAGAAGGTTTGCCGGGTTTTGACTATCGTTTTTCCTTTCAATTGTTGTTACCGGTTTATCAACATAATTAATTGGAACGTCTTTTAATTTTAAGCTATATAGATTGTTTTCAAGTTGTCCATTTCCAATCAAGCATTCATTCTTGTAAATATTTCAAATCCCATTTACAAAATTGCAAGAAAAACCATCTCTATCAAGCATAGAAATAGATATAATATTTTTGACCAAATCCGGAACATATAAAACATCTCTCAAAAATAACTTAAAATTGTTCTGCAAAACTAAATAAATGTCTCCTATAGCTTTGGCTTCGACTCTAGAACCATTCCCGAGCCTTAGCTGGGTCTCACCCATCCTTAGCTTACGACTTCTTGTCATCACCTGCAAATCATTGCAAATGTGAGATCCACATCCGGTATCCAATACCCAAGAAGAAGTATTAAGCGAAACATTTATTTCAATGTAAAACATACCCTTTGCAGTTCGCAACTGTTCGAGGTATTCCTTGCAGTTACGTTTCCAATGACCGGGTTTCTTGCAGTAATGGCAAACGTTTTCATCTTTTATCCCAATTGAAGCCTTGGTCTTTTCCTTCTTATTTGGTACAATCTTCTTGGGCGGGGCAGAATGTTTCTTACCCTTTCCACTTGGTCCTTTCTTAGAGTTAGAAGAGGAGCCAACCAAGAGTACCGATTTATCCTTCTTTAGTTTGGCTTCATATGTGACAAGCATATTGACCATCTCTTCAAGGGTGGCCTCTATCTTGTTCATATTGAAGTTCATCACAAAACCGTCAAACAATGAAGGAAGTGATAGAAGCAACAAGTCCGCGCTAAGTTCATGCTCCAAAGTCAAGTTGAGTGTTACCAACTTTTCAATGAGCCCAATCATGCGCACCCCATGCTCACGGACCGAAGTCCCATCTCGCATGCGGCTCGTCATGAGCTCTCTGACGGTGGCATACCTCTCCGACCTTGATTGAGCTCCAAAGAGTTCCTTGAGGTTCTTGTGAATTTCAGCAGCATTCACGGCATCCTCGAATCTCCTTTGAAGCTCATCAGACATCGAAGCCTGCATGTAGCATTTGGCCTTGATATCATGGTCCCACCATAAATCAAGTTTGGCCAACTCTTCCGGACTTGTATTAGCCGGGGCTTCCTTCGGAGGCGGCTTCTCTAACACGTAGAAAGCTTTTTCCGAAGTAAGAATAATTTTCAACTTACGGAACCATTCCATATAGTTTGCGCCAGTCAATTTGTTTTGTTCGAGAATTGAAAACAGTGGATTGCGAGAAGTCATTGTAATAGTATACTGAAAAGGAAACAGACAATAATCAATGATTATTTAATTAATTTACTAAGACATAAAATATGACGAATTTTAATTTTATGAATTACACTCCCACTATTTTAACGATTTCACTACCCTCTAGTGAAAACGGAAAACTGTTTTCCTTAGTGAGAACATGGAGTCCAATTGACAAATCATGATCCCGAATAATATCAGCCAACCATAATTTTCAAAAGGTAGAGCCCAATTACTTCCAAAGTAACCCCCATGTTTTTACCTCATGTCCAATAAGAGCCCAATAATATGACGCCGTTTATTGTGACATGTCAAGATAACCCATCAATATTAAGTTGTGATGAACGGTCGCCATGTGGATCCCCAATAATATGAGCCAATCCCATGGGAGTTCCACCCAACTTACAATATGTGTCGATCCAATGTACAGCTTTTCGACGAACGGGCCCCCCCAATAATATGAGTCGGATCGTATCCGCGTGTAGCATCTCATACATTGATCGTTGATGGAAGGTAGGAATATTTAAACAATATTTAAATTCCCTTTTTATTAATATTGATATCAATTTTAAATCATATTTAAAATGAGGGATTTTTAATTTTTGAAAATTTGTCTCATCATGCAATTTATGTATGCTTGCGGGATTCATATAATTTAGTCTAAACATGCATACATCAATAATATCATATATTATCTAAGGATGATCGATCCCATTAACTAATCGACCTGTGGTTGCCAATCACGAGTCTAAGTCCAATCCTAGGTGATATGCAAGTATTCAATGCAATCCTATTACATTGAGCTTCCAATTTACATTTTTTCGGTCTTCATTGTCTGTTGGGCCCACCATTTCTTCAAATCTTTGTCTCCCACTAAGTCTAATAAATTTACAATAAATTTTGATGACAAATATGGGATACATTTTTAGGGGTGGGAACGGGCCATAAACCAGGCTCACTTTTATTACATATGACAATTATATTGGGCTATTAACCAAGCCCATTAATAAAATCCAACAACAATAAGACAAATGTAAATTATCTAACATACACCTAAAACATTGGTCATGGCAATCGATCATCCTTTAGCCAATAATTAATTCAATAATTAAATAATTGGATAAACATGCAAAGGCATCATAATTTAAAATATAAAATCATATTTTATCTTATCCAACCATAAGATCATATCTTATCATCAATTGTACCAAAATAATTAATTTTATAAAATTTAATTTAACGGATAAAATTTATAAATTTTCCAAAAATTCAAATTTATCCAAAATCAATTTTAAAATTTTTGAACTCGAACAATTCGATCAGATGGCTCGTGAACCAATCAAAAACAATTTTCGATCGGATCAAAAACTAGAATTTCAAAAAAATTAAAATTTTAATTAAAAATTAAAAATAATTTTTTCGGGCTGCCCGGGACAATCCCGGGCAGCCCGCGCCCCAAAGAGAGGCCCGGGCAGGGCAGCGACGCTCGCTGCCCGATTTGCCCATTAAAATTCAATTTTTAAAATTTTCATTTTGTTTCAAAAACCGAGGCTTAAAAATTTTGTACAATTGATTAATTTAATCGTTTGATCTGAGCAACCTGGCTCTGATACCACTGTTGGAAAACTTATTCAGATCAATTAAGAATTGATACCCGGTGCAGCGGAAGTTTAAAATTTTTATTTTATTATATGGAACGATTCCATATATGGGTATCAAAACTTTTACGATTAAATTTGTTCAAGTAAAAATAAAACACAGTTAAATTTTTACCTCATCAAGCAAAGGCTTGATCGTGGACTCCAACAGAATTTAATCTGCTCTTCTTGTAAATCCCGGGAACCGATGACAGTCACGATCAAACTCCGGAATTAGGTCCACGAATGAAAAACAGAAACCCTCTGATTGACTGCACTAGAAATCAATCAGAAGTTTTACGTAGAGAATAAACAGATGTGATCTGTTAATTCGATTTGTAATTTTTCACAAAAATCACAAGTCGAATTTTCTCCAAAAGGGACAGAGGAATTTTCGAAAAACCTCTTGAATAATATAGATTGATTTTCGAAAATTGCTAGACTGAAAGCTTGTGTAATTTTCAAACACAGTACATATATTTATAGATAATTTCTAGACTAGATTAAGTTATAATTGCATTAGGACTCTAACTCCTTAGGGCCCACAATCCATAACTTAAACCCAAAAAGCCAAGCCCGTTGTTCTAGAAATTAATATAAAATTCATCGTGACTCCGATTGATAAACTGATTTTACCAATTTGCAAAAAAACCATTTCTGCATCTTTTAAAGTCAAGATAATTTTTTTGAATCCGAATTCAGTGATTTCCAAAAATGTCCATCCCTATGTCATTTTAGGAAATCCCACTCCCTTTTAATTAAGAAGTCCAACTTCTCTTTCATTAAATTTAACTCTTTAAATTTAACTATCTCTACGGGGTTTTAGTAATCCATTACTTGTGTAACCCTCAATGGTTCAGGAATACAGCTAGCCGTGGGCTCACAACTCCTTGTGACTCGGAACAACAATTTCCAACTTACCCATCGAATCATGGTAAGAGCGCCTAGCAACATCGCCCCATGATTCCCTAGGTATTACTGATAGTTCCTGCAAGAACCAGTAGATTTTGGTTAGCGTACAGTACGGTCCCTTCAACCAAATATCCCGATCGAATCAACAACCATTGGTGCATCGAGAGTCGTTCGAGATTCGATAACTATGCATAACATCTTGGAGATCTATTAGTGACATCGCATGTGTTACTAGGAACACCAAGTAACCTAAAACACATCATGTACTCTGGCCAGAGATTCGTCACACTAATATCTCCTCAGATCGCATAAGATATCCACACTCGCGAGTATGTGGTGAATCCTTGACAACAAAGCATCGACTCCTATATGTGTCGTAACTGTACCCAATCTCGACACCTGATGACCCCAATAGAGCCGGTAATCGAGTCAAAGTACAGTACTAGCATATATATATATGTACACGCACTCACTCATACATATATATATATATATATATATATGAGTAATTTTCAGCTGCCCAACCATTCCTGCCCACTTTGTCCCCGATCACTGAAACCCGATACCGGGTTTTAGTTGTTTGTTTTAAAAAAATTTCGTACCACTAAAACACGGTACCGGGTTTTAGTTGTCGGGGACGAGTTAGGTAGCATTGGTTGGGAAGCTGAAAATTTATATATATATCCATATGCATTATATCTATATATATGTATGTACATGCATCTATATGTATGCATCATGGGTCATTTTAATCCAAGTCCAACTAGGATAAAATTAATTAAATATATTTAAGACTTTAATTATTTTGCATGATGGGCTTGTAATCTTACAAGTTCATAAATCATGTGTCCATTATAGTGCTTTCATCATAATCTCGATCGATGATCCAATATCACCGATGTAACAACTTTAACTTACTTGTTATTATGATGCACATTTTAATTTTCGAAATCACTGATGGGTAATTGCTAATTTTGGAACACTTCCACAGAAATTAGGCAAGTGCACTAAAATTTCTATAAGCTCTTATAAACTCATTTATAAGCCTATCGTTTGATCCTATCAAACTTATTATTTGTTATAAATTCAACTCCTTGAATTTATTATCTCAACGAAAACCGGGAAACCAGTGCTTGTGTGACCCTCAATGGTTCATGGATACACCTAGCCTTGGGTTCACAACTCTTTGTGATTCAGGACATTATCCTTTATACGGGCTTACACTAACTTGCACCATTCTATGCATCAACACCTTGATCATAAGAATGTCATAATTCATTTCTGATTGGACCCATCGAATCATGGAAAGAGCATCAAGTATCATCGCCTCATGATTTCCTAGGTATCACTGATAGTGTCTGCAAGAACCAATCGATTATGGTTATCGTATAGTACGGTCTCTTCATTTTATATATCCTGATCGAATCTGCAACCATTGATTCATCGAGGGTTGCATGTGAAGTTCGACAACGATGTGAAGCATCTTTGAGAATACATAGTGGCATCGCATGTGCAACTAGGGAACCACTTTACCCTACTGCACATCTCATACTCTGGCCAGAGATTCCATGCACTACTATCTCATAAGATCACATAGGATATCCACACCTGTAGGTGAGCAGTGAATTCCCGACTACAATGCACTAGCTCCTAAGTGTGTCGCAACTGTACCCAATCTCGCCACTTGATGACCCTCATGGAGTCGGTAAACGAGTAAAAGCACAGTCCTAACATGTAGAGCCATAGTGTTGTCTCGGGTCGTAAGGACTAATGGTGTACAACTATAACCACGAACTTATCTACTCGATGAATGATGAGCATTTGGGAAGTCTGAGGGAGGGTAGATCAGTGAACTCATCGTATGAGCACCAATCTGTATGATTGAACTTCTCTATGTTCATACCAATAAAACGTGGTACACAACATCACAGATTCTAGTCTCGAGATCGAGCGATCCTGATTGTTATCACATGTACAACCTCATATTTATTTACTATATTATATTCAAGGTCTTTATCTATGAATCTTGCATTGGTATGCAGATAAAGTAAATGTCAAAATTAAATGAAGAGTAATTATATTAAAACAAAGATTGTTTATTACATTTGAGTCAATAAAATCTCTAGTCAACAGTTAACTTGCAGGACATCTAACTCTAACACAATAAAAATTTAATTTAGTTAATTGACAATTGAATCTTTACATTTCAAACATATATACTAGATTTTTATTTTTACAAAATTTATGGGAAAATGATGTGAACCGATTTTTTTTCGTGTTTGTATAGTTATATTTAAAATTTAATATACGCTCACGAAATTCATTATTACATAAAAAAAATATACATACAGTGGAGTAAAAGATCTGAAGGCGATGAATTATTCCCCTACTATAAAATAAAACAAATTCTAAACCTAAACAAGAATAAAACAAATACAGTGTCATACAGACTCTTCAATTAATCTCAGTTGCATTATGGTTCTCACGTAAACCCTTCATTAGATCTTTCGATTTTCAATTTTTCATCCACACCATGCTTTAAAGAGACCAACAATGCAATTGGTTCTGTAAATAATCAAACTTCGCATAGTTTTTTATGGATAACGTATCAAAATTCTCATCATAAACAAAATTACTCGACTACATTTATTTTCACATATTCTACATAAGAAGTCTGATGGTTACAAATTTTTTTTTTTTTAAAAATAAAAATAAAAATAAAGAAGAAAGAAGTCTGATCTAGAATGAAAACATAAAAGTGAAGGGCGTGAGACAACAGAATAGTTCAAGGCCCAAATAAAAATAAATAAATAAATTGGTTTCGGTCATGAGCCAACAAGAGGCTAGCCTATCGTCTCAAAAAAAAAAAATAAAAAAGGTTAGCATATGCTACATTGGAAGTATTTTTCCCCTATTTCAATACTATTAGATCACGTGAGACTCTTACATTTTTATGGAAATTGACATGTTTTTTGATAATCCAATGGTTATAATTTAACCACATCATGGAGGATAAAAACTCCAAGTTTAGCATAAAATAATCCGCCAAAAAGTTTGGAAGCTGGGTTAAAGATTTATTTTTACAGCTGTGACCGATGGAAGCACAATCTTTGTTTATCTCGAACCCCAAATTTCATAACAAATTTGAGATCTTAGCGTTAAATAGACTTATAAGTCATCAGAAAAAGTATTCGTACCACGGTTCCACATGATTCGGAAACCAAAAACAAATAACAAAAATCATCAGTTAAGAATTAAGATTCTGATTTTGGAATCCGAACCAAAAGTGATTCTGTTACTATGTTCGGAACATTCATTTTTTATCCACGATATAAAAGAAGCCGTAATCTGCTGAAGTTAAGAATCCTATACGGTGAATTATCAAAAATGATTCAAGAAAACAAGTCTATATAAAGATGAATAGATCTCAGATGTAAGATGAAACGTTTTAAATCCATCTTAAGCGTCTAAATAACTATCATTTTTGTATAAATTTCAAATACCCCCTTTATCACATGAGGCTGTAATTGAGTGAGATTACAAATCTAATGAACCAAGAGTCATTTTCTTTCCGAAATTCAAATGCAACCTTAAGGTATCTCTGCATCGCTTAAAGTTCATCTTTGGCCTTAGAATAGCCCTGGGATTTCAAATGTCTGTTGATTAATGCTGCCAACTCCTTCAACCCAGATTTGGTGGGAAATTTAATCTGTGGACGAGGCGAGTGATTAGGCTAAAAACAGGGGGAAAGAACACAAAAGCAAAAACAAAACAGTGGTGGACCCCGAAAATTTGACCAAAGATGAGCAACTGCGACCATTGTGGTCGGCAACAATTACCGGATTTGACTTGTCTTTAGCTGGGTAGAATAACAATGTTGGATAGTCCTCAACCTGCAAAATTCCAGATTAGAGGGTCTTATAAATCTGAATGTAAACAATCCCAACATCTTGGAATTGTTCTACTAAACAAGGGAACTATTGAACACAATGACACATAATTAAGGTATGATGGACAAAGCATATGCACAAGATTTTATAAGATCGAGGAATAGAGCAACCAAAATGCAACTATTAAGGTGGATACGTGGTTTACATAAACACATTGAATTTGAAATGAAAATGTCAGAGAAAAGCTTGTGGTAAAGATTTAAAAGATCAATGCTACACTTCTAAAATGAAGAGCCACACAGAAATGTTCAACATCAAAACATTCGAGCTGAATGCGATTGCAAAAGTGATATTCAACTGTCCTTTGCGCTACAAAAACGGATTTACAAGTGAAATTCTCTCATTCAATTCAAGAATAATAGGTATGCTACAGGCACATTACCAGCAATTTCGGATGTTCATTCGTTGATAAGTCGATCCTTGCGAAAACAAGGCTATCAAGCCCCTTGAAATGCTTGGCCAATTTCTCGACTTGTTTGCTTGTAGTTTCGCAGGTGATGCACCATGGTGTGTGGACCTAATGCAGAAAGTGATATTTAAGCAATGTTTAAGTAATCACAAATGTGGGAATTTTCCAGATTGCTCCATCTAGAGTTTTACATGGGTACCGCAATTTTATAATGGATAAAACAAATCTCGAACTTTACATGGGTACCACAATGTTATAATGAATAAAACAAAGCTCAAACAACAGATTAAACTTGGGGAAGATAAGGAAACTCAAACCTCCAAAAAAATGTTGGTCAGACTGTTCAGTACCAAGTCATCAAATGTCTTTCCCACAACAGTCAATATGGTAGCATTATCGTGCAGCTACAAAGGTCAAAAAGAGGTTTTAAAGATGGCGGAAATGTAAAAAACCAAAATAAACATCCATCAAAATCCACAATGTGATTGCGAAGTTACAACTTACATAAGATATTTGGATAAACTTAGCTTAGTTGATAAAGTTATCTCACTCTAATCCAACAAATATTATTATATACAGAGATTTGCTTTATCTTGTTACATAACAAACTCTGATAAAGTTATCTCACTCTAATCCAACAAATGTTATTATATACAGAGATTTGCTTTATCTTGTTACATAACAAACTCACGTTCTCAGGAATGGGCTGTGATTTGTAAAATGGGGGCAGAGTTCCTTGCAGAAGCCCAAAACAAAATTCCTGCAAATCAAATTCATATAACGAACTTGACAGCAAAATATATAATAGTTCATATATCAGACCACATAAATCAAGAAGCTTTGTTACTCCAATGTTTCTCGACGTCAGATCCGACTCCAAAAGATACTTAGAATTACCATTGTAGTCAAAACCAATCACCTATTAACACAAAGAGTCAATCAAAAGTTCAAAACCATAAAAATTTTCAAAATAGAAACGGTAAACAAAATATAATAATCCTTTGGACTCTTACATTAGTCTCTTTTGAGTCTTCCAGACCAAATAAGGTCAAGAAAGGCTTTGCAAGATTGACCTCTCCTATATCTACAGCTACAAACATTATCTGCTATCACACAATGATGTTTGAGGTGAAATATTGAGGAAAATAAGAAAAAAAATATAAAAATTAATGCTTAGCCTCTCTACCTCTGAGTTGAACTTCCGTGCAATTTCTTGTAAAGGCTCTAGAAGCTTCTTTAGCTCATCAGCCTCAGCAAAGACATAAACCTAGAGACATCAACAACATGTAACTAAATTTACAAATGTATAAATCGAATTATATTTTATAAGTGCTTATCAACTATAGAGAACATGTGAAAAATAATAAATTTAACACCAAGGAAGAGTAACCTGCAGTTTTTTAGGGCTAGCATATACTTTAGCAGAATTGGCCTCTGTCATTATGGTGACTAACGGGAACTTCTTATTCTCCAAAAAGTGCAAGATTCTGTCTGCACTCAAGTCACCATCTGCAAACATCAAGATATTGGTCATTCGGCCGAATTGAAGTTCAAACAACGGAAACTATGGAATACCATAACATGAAGAATTAAATACCCAAAATAAATGCAAAACCATCATAACAGTGGGAAGCGAAACAAAGAAAGTTTGAAATAGGTTTTGGAACTGATAAAGTTGAAACTAAACCAACCTTTGGTTAGCTCGGCTGTTTGCTTGTTTTTTATTCAAAGCAAGAAAATGAAAAGGGCAGATTTTGGCTGGATTTGGAAATGAAAACTTCAGTTCTGAACTATTTCTACAATTACACTCAAGTTAAATAAAAATTTGACTCAGATTTACAATTAGACTTGAAATTTATCCAGATTAATTACATGAACCACATACATTGGGATCAATTAATTCTCATACCTAATACCATGTCTGGTGTTAGTTTAAGTTACTCTTACATTACCTAATGAAGTGTGCTGCTCCGGTTCACCTTTAACAAGACCAAAGAACAAAGTTGTGGGCTTGGTAACTGGATATAAGACCTCTGCTACCTCAGAGTTTCTTGTTTCCACAAATTGAATTTCGTTTTCGGCAGTTGCAGCTTTTACAAATTCTTCGTGATCGGGTCCCTGAGAACGTGTTTATCTGTGATTTAGTTCATATCAATTAAAGCACATCAAATAAATCCTATTCAACTATGCACTTATTTTGTGCACTGGTAAGGTTTTTACAAGCTAGAATTCATGTCATTTCAAGCAGGCCACAGTTAATTCATCCCAAAAACTATATATTGCCGCACCGAAAGCAGAAGCTTGGAAAAGCTTGTTTTATACAACTGATTATGTCTGCCAATCAATTGGAAATTACAGTGTCGCTCAAAACAAATTTAAATTGAAAACCTTTCTTCAGAAATTTTAAGACTAAGCTAAAAAATAATGATAATACTGTCTGAACGGCTGAACCTGAGAATCAAGCCATTTTGAAGTTCCAGCTTATTCTCTCTCTCTCCTTCTCTTAAATCTTAAGACCTGGGTAATGCCTCCATTGAGGATAGCCCTCTATCTACAAACCATATTTTTCTTGCATCCGTAAAACATAATTTAGGTGAGTTGTTAAGGGATATAAGTGGCATGAAAACACAACTTCTAATAGTGATATAACAGGTATCCAAATGGAATTCATATAGTATATTCAACGAGTCAAAGTATGAGAAACAATTTGCCACACTAACTTTCAAAATGAGTGTCAGCTGCAATTTAATGTTTTAAAGAGAACTTAACTCACATCGACTGGCAACTAGATATGAATCAAAGAGAATTGCAGATACACTCTTAGGATATCTTTAATGATATCATGAGCAAGAAAGTCGCATGGCAAGATATCTATATACCTCAAAATTTTCAAATAGCCCAACTCCGTACATTGCATGCTTCTTCAAGAACTCATTTGCCTCGGTTATGGAGTCTATTTGAATAACAGGTGACCCTGTTTTCTTCCGTGCCCAGACCACTATTTCCTCCCTATTTCACAAGTAAAATCCAACAAATAATCTGCATCAGCCCGTGTTTGCAAACACAAAGCGTTACTATCTGGTTATAGCAATCTATTTGGCAATGCAGTACGAAATAAAAACAAATTCCCAATTCGCCACAACTAGTATTCGATCCTAGAGTCATGAATTCCAGTTTTCACACAAATGGTCATACACTGAAGTACATAGGGACATAGAAATATGTCATCTTCCTTTCAGCAAAAAAAATTTAAATGGAATTGGAGAGTTTATTAAAATACAATCGAAGAAATTAATGATGCATCCATTTTCAGCAAAGATTTATGAATGAGGCTAGGAATTTTACTAAAAGGTTAATCATATAAAGTAATCATATATGTGACGAAGCACATTGCATCACAATCAAGAAGATAATCTATTTTTGATTCACATCCAAAAATCCTCCCTCGTTCACACGCCTTACATAAACTAAATAAAACACAAACAAGAAAGTGGTGCTTACGATGAAAAACCACCAAAGTAAGGCCGAGAAGTGCCATTAACAAACAACAGGAGAGTTGGGAACCCTTTAATTCCAAGACTTGACGCAGCCTTTGGATATCTCTCGGCATCAAGCTTAGCCATCAAAAGGGGGCTCCCCAAACCCTTCAAAACGTTCGCAGCCTCAGCAAATCTCGGCATTAATTCGGCACTCCTGCCACACCATGGGGCATAACCCAATACCAAAACATACTCATTTTCCTCAACAGCCCTCTTCGTATTATCACTGTCAAGCTCAAGAACTATTCTCTGGGCCTTGCTCAAAACCTCGGCCTCAGATTTCTTTACGAAATCGTTGATTTCGAGACTGGTCCTGGGTTGTAGGTTATCTGCTTCTTCTTGCTCGTCTAACGCTATCAGTTCGTGAATCGCCTCTAAATCATCAGCATCTTCATTCTCTAACAATGCGCGGGTGAAAGTGAACGGAGAGAGCAGAAGAAGGAAAATTAAAGTGAAAATGAGGAATCCTGAACTGAATTTGAACTGAGACATGGCGATTTGGAGTCAAGAATGTTCGTTCTTGAGGATTTCTGGAGCAAGTTTGAATCTTTGAGAAGTACAATAAATGCAAGGACGTGAAGAAGAATCCTTTTCTATAAATCAAGGCAAAAAGATAAAAATATGTGAGATAATCAATAATGGTGAACCACTCGACAGGACGCCAATCTCGGCGGTGACACGGCCAAAATCTTATACCATTTATAAAGTTTTATACAATTTATAAAGACTCGGCCCTAATCAATTGGTACGTACAAACACACTGTTGTATCACCTAATCATTAAAATCGTTGGAAGATTTTTCTATGTAAACTTTTTTTTTCCGCTCTTTCATTATTGACTGAAATTTTACAATATTTTTTTTCTTTTAACAAATGATTTGATAATTACAATATTTGCGTTACGGTTTTGTCTATGCTACCCCATTCGGACAGTGGCAGAATGGGGATCCAACTACCCATATTTTTTGGGATTTGATGTGATCTCATTTCAAATAAGATTATATTAAAACCCAAAAAATATGGGCCCTTGGGATGTGCTGGCATAGATAAAACCCTGCGTTGCACACACACGATCCATGTTCTCTTTTGCTAGTTAGAATTAATTTTTGGCTCAGATTAGTATGATGCATCCCGTCCAATTAGAAAAATAAACGGCGGAAAGAAATTAGAAGATTCACAAACAATCAATCAAAAATAAACCTCCAAAAAAGCTCTCAATTCCTCAACAAATTTGAAACATCTAGGACTCTTTAAACTTAAATGCGGAAATTTTTTTTTTTTTTAAAAAAATAATAACAATACATATACGCCCATACATATATGTAATTCAAAATAAAAGATAAATAATATTAGCATGAAATAAAAATAAGTTTTTGCATGCTCCAAAAACACCAAGTGCGGAAATACTAAAGTAAAAGTATAATTTGCTTAAAAAAAATCAATAACATAATAAAAATGTATATGAAATAATCCTAAATCATCCAACGGTCACGGGGCCACTGTTCCGTGAGCTCATACGTCCTCACCACCGGTAGGAACTACAAAAAAGTCATCTGTCTCACTTGCACCATATAAGCGTAGTCAGCCTAGGGGCTCAATATGTCTAAACTTGGATAACAAGGTTTAAAATAATGCATCACATAATCATACAAATACATATACATAATACATGAGCATGCATGAAAATATTTTTCATAACATAAATACTGAAACATAAATCTTAATCATAAACATCATCTTTCTTCATCATACATAACATAATTGAGCATGGTATTTTTGAAACAGTCTATGGTCATATCCATAAGTGTGACGCTTATCTGTGCCGATTGATCAGTCTCATACGTGGCGGTGATAAATCACCTCCTATGGTAGTAAACTACCGCATAAATCATATATCATATGGTGGATAACCACCCTTATGTCACACTACTTCAATTTCCATCAAGAAAATATTTTATTGCTCAACTCATACATAATCATAATTATATCATATAAAATTTCATGAATGCATGCACTGAAAATTTGTCCGTAATATATATTTAATTGATTTTTCATAATAAATATACTTATACTTAAAATATAAACTTCATGCATAAAATAATTAAATATATATTTCGGACTTAATTATTTTTCATGGTTTCGGTCCAGACTGCTGGTCTCCCTACTAAGCCCTTTAACTGACTTAAAGCCCATTAAATAACTTAAAGCCCATAACTAAATAACTAATTTTAAAAATTACAATTTTTACTAAAATAAAATACTTAATTATTATTGGGCTTAAATAAAAATATTTAGTCCATTAACTAATTAATTCCTAAAATTCATTGGACTGACCCATAAAATCACAAACTGGCCCAAAAACTCCTATGAGCCCATGAGCCCATAAAAATCATTGGGTTAACTTAAAAATATTTTTGAAAGCCCAAATAAAATTATTTGGAAGCCCAAATAATTTTATTTCTAATTATTTGGCCCAAAAATCAATTAAAACATAATATATTTAAAAATTAAAATACTCGAACCCGGCCCACCTAACCCAGACCCGGACCAACCTGACCCAACCCACTACCCTACAGACCCGACCCGGACCACCCAGACCCGACCCAGCCCCAACCCCAGCCCAAACCCGATCCCCCCTCCACCTTGTCCTCGGCTGCGCGAGCAGCAGCCCTTCCAGGGCTGCTGTCGCCTTGCTCCGGCCATGGCCGGCCAGAGCGCCGCTGGCAGGACCTTCCTAGGGTCCTACCGGTTCGATTGGCTTGGCTGGGTCATGGCCTAGCATGACCAGCCGAGCCACTCTTCCAACAAACCCTAAACTGTCACCTACAGCCCCTTCCATCAAGTTTCTGATCGGCCAGCCCCCTTACCAGCCTATAACCTGGCCATGGTTCGATCCTTAGGACCCTAACTCACCTTTGACCCGAGCCCCAAGCCCCTGGACTGAGCCATGCTGAAGAAAACGTGAGCCATGACAAGTAAACACTCAAACATGCATCAAACATCAATAAGATTGCATAATTTTGAAATAACCATATGAAATCTGAAAAAAAACATCATGCATGATTAATAGCTTATATTGTGGCCAAAAGAAAGATTTAAACATGCCTTTTAATTATTGGATGAAGATTGATGCGTTTTCGGGGCTCCGGGACGACGAACGGCCAAAATCTTCCAAGAGAAGTGATGGATCGGCTATGGAGGATAAGAAATCTGGAAAGTGGCGTGAGAAAGTTTGAAGAAGATGATAGGAGGCAGCTGAAAGGTTTTTTGATCGGCTAAAAGAATTAATTTTAGGTTTAAATTTGAGTAGATAATGGGTTAATAATAGATATTACTTAATATAAAGATATTATACCTTAAACATAATATTTTAAACTCTCAAATAATAATAACAATCTAATAAAATATCTCAAATCTCGAAATATTAATATAGGCTAATTTTAAAATTTAATAAAAGTCAATAAAGGGACTAATTTTGACTAAAAATCAACCCTTAAATAAATATATAATTAAATACTAAATTTTTCATGACAAAATACCTTAAAATATTATTTTAAGGCTCATAAAACTCATAAAATATTTTTGGCTAAGAATTTTGGTATCTCGTCCGTCCACGGTCCCGTCAACGCGATCAACTCTATAAAATTCTCAAAAATCTAAAAATCCTAATATTGCGGGTTAAATGCTTAAATAAATTAAATCATGCATATAAATCACATAATAACACATAAATGTCATTTAACCCAAGTATAAATTTTAAATAATTATTTTTCTTAATTATGCATGCGAATTTACGTATTAAAATTTTCCGGGTGTTACAATTCTCCCCCCTCTTAAATTGAATTTCTTCCTCGAAATTAAAGTACTTACTCGAATAACTCCGGGTAGCGAGTCCTCATGTCTGTCTCGGTCTCCCAAGTGGCTTCCTCCTCTGAATGATTCTGCCACTGGACTTTGACCATCGGTATGACCTGCGTCCTCAATCTCCGCTCCTCTCTGGCTAAGATCCAAACAAGCCTCTCCTCAAATACTAGATCCGGTGCTAACCGCAAAGGCTCGTAATCCAGTACATGCGCCGGATTCGAGACGTATCTCCGTAGCATGGATACATGGAAAACGTTGTGCACTTCCGCAAGCCCTGGTGGCAAAGCCAAACGGTAGGCCAACGTGCCAACTCTCTCCAAGATCTCAAAAGCCCCAATATACCTCGGATTCAGCTTACCTCTTCGACCAAATCTCATCACCCCTTTCATAGGTGATATCTTCAGAAACACATGATCACTGTAAGGCCTGAAAATTTTAAATGATTAATTATGGGATTTGAGAATTAAATTCCATATTATGGGCTAATATTGATTTGAGAAATTATGGAAATGATACATTTAATTTTTGAGCCGAAAAGATTTAATTTGAGAATTTATGGATTTTGAGAATTAAATTCTGAGAATTCTTAAATTAAAAAGAATAAATATTCGATTTGAATATTTATGAAATTTAAGATTTACATTCCATGTTTCGGAAATTAAAGAAGATGAATTTGGAAGATACAACTCGATCAGGGACTGATTTGCAAATATTGACATTTGAAGGGTTGAAGTGCAAAGGTCGGGATTATTTAATTAATTCGAATTTAATTTATTTTAATCCGAGTATATTTAATTTGGGAATATTTAGAGTTTTGATTTAAATTCTAATATTCTTAAATTATTTTGGATTGAAATTGAATTAAAACGACGGCCGAGGACTGAATTGCAATTACTGAAGACTTGAGGGACTAAATTGCAATTTATGCAATATCTATCCAATTTAATCAGATTGTATACGTGTAATTCAGTGGCAATTCAGAATTAGGAAGAACAGGGCTCGAAACCATTTCCATTTCTTTGAATTTGATTGTTTCAAAACGCCGTAACTTTTGATCCGCTCGTCCGATTTCAATTCCGAAAGATGTTCTGGAATCCTTGCAACGAGGCCTTCAATTTTATGTAAGGTTTATGATGTCTTGAATAGGTTTTGAAATTCGAATATGGGCAGAAATCAGAAGTTGATTTGTTTGATCATGTTATCGATATTCTAGCGTTGTATATTCGAAACCGAATTGAATATTGAGTATTGAATGAAATTCATATGATAACCAGCATAGATTTCGACTTGTGTAGCATCTGATTATGCTGGTAATTAGCTGGTGTTGATGATATATAATGATATGAAGTTATATTCGAAGTCGATATTTCGTCGGTTACCGATTTTCAGTCGTTATGCCGTCGATTGATGTTTTGAAACTGTTTTTGATAGTCTACGATTGAGCCAATGATCTGAAGATCATATACTGATTTTGTTAGATGATACTCTTTACATGTCAAACATGTTACGAGCTCAATCAACTCAAGAGGTCGGATTGTGAACAGAGGAAGTTTGCTTGCGGGTTGAATCAGTTGTTTCATAGTAGATTGATGTTTTGATAGCCGATAATTGAACCGAGATGTTCTTTGAGATGTTGCTGATGTTGTAGCATCTTTATTCCTTAATTTCAGATTATTTTGAAGTCTATTGACTCGAGAACCTGGACTTTGTCGAAGGAAGAAGTGAAGGTTTGAAAATGACTTGATTGAAGATGTATTGATATTTTGATGCGATTCTGATATGATGAAATTGAACGAAGTTTCATATATCTGTTTTGATGATTATGTTCAGATTTGAAGTATTCAGGACACATGATATACGAAGGTATAATGACGACATCGAGAGTCAGGAAGTTTGAAACTCGAGAACGATTCTTCTTGAGTTCTTCCGCAAAAATCACATACGTATTTATTGTTTTGTTTTGATTATGATGTTGTCGATCCATCACAGGTAGTGGATCTTTAATTTTGAGTCGATATGATTTTGATATGATGATGATACGAATTGATTCTATACCAAGGTCGGAGGACGACTTTATTTTCTTATACCAAGGTCGGAGGACGACTTTATTTCCTTATGCCAAGGTCGGAGGACGATTTTATTTGAATCCGGAATGATTTTGATAAATGGATATCCATGTCAAGATTGGATACGATTCTTGATGGCAACGATGTTTTATGAATCAATTCTTTATTGACAGAAGCGTTAGTTACTCTATATGTTGAGTCGAATTGAGATAGAGTTGATATGATTTATTTAACGCTTTATATATGTTGCTTATACTGAGATTGTTTTCTCACCGGAGTTTATCCGGCTGTTGTTTTGTTTTGTATGTGTGCATCACAACAGGTGGGGCAGGAGCTAGTCTGAGATGACATTGATAGCTCGGGAGCGAGACTTAGCAAGTGTGGACTCGGGTTTTAAGAGAAAGAATGGTAGTTTGATAGCCTTGATTTTGCTATGAAACTTGAGACTTAGAAGCTCACATGTGAAGATTTAGTGTAGCTTATTGTTTCATGCTTCTATGCTATCTATTTGATGTAATAATCTTAAGATTTGATGCTTGAGCATGGCTATATGTATATATGCATGTTCTGAGATATTATAACATGCTTATGATCAATTTTTATTGAAGATTCTGGCCATTGTTCTAAGTTTTGACAGCAAAATGTATTCTGAACTTGTTCTGGAAATCATGCTCGCTCGATCGGAGATCTTTGCCGGATCGAGCGAGGCTTGTTATGTATGGGCCAAAACGGGAAAAGTTTATGCTCGCTCGATCGACGATTTTTGCCGGATCGAGCGAGGCCATTTATGCTACAGACCGAGAGCAATGTTTTCTTGCTCGCTTGATCGGGTGTTTTTCACCGGTCGAGCGAGGCTCCGATATAGAAAAAAAATAAAAAAATTTTTAGCCCTTGGTTTGTATTATTTTCTATGGTTGATTAATTGTTGTATTAATCATTAATTGCCCTAAGATGAGATTAGTAACCCAAGGTCCTCACAACAGGTGGTATCAGAGCGTAAGTTCTTGGACTGAGATAGAAGCTGAGCGGGGTAGATTGAGTCACATGCCTTTACAGTATAGCATGATTATGCATTACTTGATTTGATGATTCGCTGATTTGATAAATTACATGTGAGCATGATCTATCTTTGAAATTCAATTGCCTAATTTACTGATTTGTAATGTTTTGAAATTTTTACCGTTTTGTTATATGATTTTTACCGAGTGATGTAAGCACCCATAATTGAATAGAACAGTGTTCTTTGGGTGACGTAAGCACCCCAGACTGACAGAATGGTATGGTCAGATTGAACAGAACAGAACGGTATTGCTCAGCTGAATGAAGTATCTCTGATTGAATAGAACAGAATATCAACAAATGAATAGATGATGTTGTAGGTAACAGTTGGCTTGAATAACTTGACTAGTTGTTCAAATACTGGAAAAATTCAGATGAATATCGGATTAGATTGATTGAATACCAACTTCGAAACCTAGCAACCAGCTGGTGGATTTTGATAAAAAAAAATGATAAGAAGGCAGAGGTATGGTGATTTTTGGTAAGTGCTTAGAACAACATTTTTTTTATAGTTCTTTGCCACAACAGATTGAAATGATGAGAAAGAAAAATATACTCTCTTGAAGCTGAAAGAATATTTTGCAAAAACTACCGTGATGAAACAGTATAGATGAGGTAAACAGGTGGTAGTTAGAACAGTATGATGGATGTTACTGTATACGATGATCTGTCTGTATGATCAAGTCACTGAATTGTGATTAGATTCATTGCAAGATGAACAGTAAGCCAAGAAATAATGTTTCAGATTGAAACATTGGGTTTACTATTAAATTTCAATACAGATGATCCGAAAACTTTAAGTACTTTTTGAGATTAAGGTACAATATATTATTCTTAAATTGGAAGAATAGTCAGAGAAGATGAATCGAATTTTTGGAGAGAAATGAATTTTTTTTTTTCTGATATGATACCGGTTATCAACAGCTCTGAATACTTTGAAATATGTGAATACAACATCTTTTTCTATTAATGAATAGTTTGAATGGATTACTCAACTTTTGCAGAATACACTGTATGAGATGTGACGAACAACTATCTATTCAGATCTGTGAAGAAGATAAAATATGATGAAAGTGCAGGAATGAGTAAAATCTATTGTCAGAATTAAGACTTTAGATTAAATTGATAGAATGTGGCATCGTTTGATTGACTGATGTTCTGAGAGTTGGTTATATATGATTGCATTGTACCTTCTTCAATTGATGGATTATCTGAGTCAATTTTCCAGATATTGACAATATTCTCAGAACTTCAATACCTGATTCGGTATTACTTGATTTGATATGTTGCCACTTGAAGATTATAATTCCTGTAACAGCTATTGAGCCGATTTTGAGATAATGCTATGATGGAAAGAAATCCAATTTCTTGTGTTGAAATGATATTACCGAGGTATATGACATCAGATCAGACATGATTTGTCGATATCAGATCGGATTTGATTTGAGATACACAACGAATTTGACGATGAATCTGTATGGAATGAAAACGGAAAAGAAGAACCAGAATTAGTAATTGAATGATAGATATAACTTTTGAAGCTGAAACTAATTAGTTAAGCGGAAAAGTTATTCGTGAAACATCATTCAATTTAGAGTAGAGAAAAAGCAGAATTTAATCTACAGATTCAGAATATGAAGTTGAATATTGAATTTTATTGAATAAGATATCAGATGGAATTGACGATGGAAAAGATTTATTCTTTCCAGCTTGATACAATGAAGCTGACTTGTTTCACGTATCGAAATTAAGGAAGTATTGATAGATTTCTTCTGTGTACTTGAATCAGACAAGAGGACTAATGAAAAGATTCTGAGGTAAGTCGAATATTTGACAGATTCTTGATTTAGAATAGAAACAACTCAGAGAGAATTTTTTTCAGTACTTAGAGTACAACTGAAAAGATTAGAGTTAAATGATTGAAGTGAGAATAACTTCAGATAATCATTCAGTCTATTAGACTTGATATTTGGCTTGACTACGATTTCGAGGACGAAATCATTTCTTAGAGGGGAGGAATTGTAAGGCCTGAAAATATTAAATGATTAATTATGGGATTTGAGAATTAAATTCTATATTATGGGCTAATATTGATTTGATAAATTATGGAAATGATAGATTTAATTTCCGAGTCGAAAAGATTTAATTTGAGAATTTATGGATTTTGAGAATTAAATTCCGAGAATTCTTAAATTAAAAAGAATAAATATTCGATCGAATATTTATGGAATTTAAGATTTACATTCCATGTTTCGGAAATTAAAGAAGATGAATTTGGAAGATACAACTCGATCAGGGACTGATTTGCAAATATTGACATTTGAAGGGTTGAAGTTCAAACGGTCGGGATTATTTAATTAATCCGAATTTAATTTATTTTAATCCGAGTATATTTAATTTGGGAATATTTAGAGTTTTGATTTAAATTCTAATATTCTTAAATTATTTTGGATTGAAATTGAATTAAAACGACGGCCGAGGACTGAATTGCAATTACTGAAAACTTGAGGGACTAAATTGCAATTTATGCAATATCTATCCAATTTAATCAGATTGTATACGTGTAATTCAGTGGCAATTCAGAATTAGGAAGAACAGGGCTCGAAACCATTTCCATTTCTTTGAATTCGATTGTTTCAAAACGCCGTAACTTTTGATCCGCTCGTCCGATTTTAATTCTGAAAGATGTTCTGGAATCCTTGCAACTAGGAATTCGATTTGATATAAGGTTTAAGATGTCTTGAATAGGTTTTGAAATTCGAATATGGGCAGAAATCAGAATTTGATTTGTTTGATCATGTTATCGATAATCTAGCGTTGTATATTCGAAACCGAATTGAATCTTGAGTATTGAATGAAATTCATATGATAACCAGCATAGATTTCTACTTGTGTAGCATCTGATTATGCTGGTAATTAGCTGGTGTTGATGATATATAATGATATGAAGTTATATTCGAAGTCGATATTTCGTCGGTTACCGATTTTCAGTCGTTATGCCGTCGATTGATGTTTTGAAACCTTTTTTGATAGTCTACGATTGAGCCAATGATCTGAAGATCATATACTGATTTTGTCAGATGATACTCTTTACATGTCAAACATGTTACGAGCTCAATCAACTCAGGAGGTCGGATTGTGAACAGAGGAAGTTTGCTTGCGGGTTGAATGAGTTGTTTCATAGTAGATTGATGTTTTGATAGCCGATAATTGAACCGAGATGTTCTTTGAGATGTTGCTGATGTTGTAGCATCTTTATTCCTCAATTTCAGATTATTTTGAAGTCTATTGACTCGAGAACCTGGACTTTGTCGAAGGAAGAAGTGAAGGTTTGAAAATGACTTGATTGAAGATGTATTGATATTTTGATGCGATTATGATATGATGAAATTGAACGAAGTTTGATATATCTGTTTTGATGATTATGTTCAGATTTGAAGTATTCAGGACAGATGATATACGAAGGTATAATGACGACATCGAGAGTCAGGAAGTTTGAAACTCGAGAACGATTCTTCTTGAGTTCTTCCGCAAAAATCACATACGTATTTATTGTTTTGTTTTGATTATGATGTTGTCGATCCATCACAGGTAGTGAATCTTTAATTTTGAGTCGATATGATTTTGATATGATGATGATACGAATTGATTCTATACCAAGGTCGGAGGACGACTTTATTTCCTTATGCCAAGGTCGGAGGACGACTTTATTCGAATCCGGAATGATTTTGATAAATGGATATCCATGTCAAGATCGGATACGATTCTTGATGGCAACGATGTTTTATGAATCAATTCTTTATTGACAGAAGCGTTAGTTACTCTATATGTTGAGTCGAATTGAGATAGAGTTGATATGATTTATTTAACGCTTTATATATGTTGCTTATACTGAGATTGTTTTCTCACCGGAGTTTATCCGGCTGTTGTTTTGTTTTGTATGTGTGCATCACAACAGGTGGGGCAGGAGCTAGTCTGAGATGACATTGATAGCTCGGGAGCGAGACTTAGCAAGTGTGGACTCGGGTTTTAAGAGAAAGAATGGTAGTTTGATAGCCTTGATTTTGCTATGAAACTTGAGACTTAGAAGCTCACATGTGAAGATTTAGTGTAGCTTATTGTTTCATGCTTCTATGCTATCTATTTGATGTAATAATCTTAAGATTTGATGCTTGAGCATGGCTATATGTATATATGCATGTTCTGAGATATTATAACATGCTTATGATCAATTTTTATTGAAGATTATGGCCATTGTTCTAAGTTTTGACAGCAAAATGTATTCTGAACTTGTTCTGGAAATCATGCTCGCTCGATCGGAGGTCTTTGCCGGATCGAGCGAGGCTTGTTATGTATGGGCAGAAACGGGAAAAGTTTATGCTCGCTCGATCGGCGATTTTTGCCGGATGGCGAGGCTCTAATATAGAAAAAAAAAAAATTTTTTTTAGCTCTTGGTTTGTATTATTTTCTATGGTTGATTAATTGTTGTATTAATCATTAATTGCCCTAAGATGAGATTAGTAACCCGAGGTCCTCACAATCACCCACTGCAAACTCAAGATCTCGTCGTTGAGTATCAGCATAACTCTTCTAACGACTCTGAGCAGTCCTCATACGATCCCGAATTTGAATCACAATGTCTGCAGTCTGCTGTACAATCTCGGGACCAAGTAGAATCCTCTCATCGACCTCATCCCAATGCACGGGAGATCTGCATCTCCTCCCGTAGAGAGCTGCATAGGGTGCCATACCTATAGATGCCTGGAAGCTGTTGTTATAGGTAAACTCCACCAACGGTAATCTAGTCTCCTAGGAGCCCTGAAAGTCGATGACACAAGCTCTCAGTAGATCCTCGAGAACCTGGATCACTCTCTCAAACTGACCATCTATCTGGGGATGGAACATTTTACTGAACAATAATCTAGTCCCCAACGCTGTGTGTAAACTCTTCCAAAAAGAAGATGTAAACCTCGGATCTCGGTCTGATACTATAGACACTGGTATGCCATGCAGTCTAACAATATCCTTGATGTAAAGCTCTGCATACTGTGTCAAGGAGTAAGTAGTCCTCACCGGCAAGAAATGAGCTGACTTGGTGAGTCTATCCACGATCACCCATATAGCTGTACATCCTCTAGTACTCCTTGGAAGGCCAACTACAAAGTCCATCGTGATGTTCTCCCACTTCCATACTGGAATGGGTAGAGGATTAAGCAACCCTGCTGGACACTGGTGCTCTGCCTTGACCTGCTGACAAGTCAAGCACTCAGATACGAATCTTGCGATATCACTCTTCATGCCGGGCCACCAATACAACGTCTGCAAATCCTTATACATCTTCGTACTTACTGGATGAATGGAATACGGAGATGTGTGAGCCTCTGTCAGGATCTCAGTCCTCAGCTGATCAATATTCGGCACGCACATAGGACCACGGTACTGAATGATGCCATCAATGACAGTATAAATGAGACTACCCTTGGCTTCATCTCTCTGCTTCAACCGCTGTAACTCCTCATCTGCAGGCTGTCCCTCTCTGATACGATCTCGAAGATTCGGCTGTACTACTAACACTGCCAAACTTGGTGCGTGACCGCCCGAATAGTATTCCAAACCGAATCTCTGTATCTCCTCCTGAAGTGGCAACTGTACTGTCAAACAGGATACCACTAAAGTCTTTCGACTCAATGCATCGGCCACCACATTAGCCTTGCCCGGATGGTAGCTAATATCGCAGTCGTAATCCTTCACCAACTCTAGCCATCTGCGCTGCCTCATGTTCAACTCCTTCTGGGTGAAGAAGTACTTAAGACTCTTATGATCGGTGAAAATCTTGCACTTCTCACCATACAGATAGTGCCTCCAGATTTTCAAAGCAAAGACCACTGCTGCTAGCTCCAAGTCATGCGTCGGATAGTTCTGCTCATGAATCTTCAACTGTCTCAACGCATAGGCAATGACTCGGTCACTCTGCATCAATATGGCGCCCAACCCTAGCTTAGACGCGTCCGTGAAAACCACTAACTCCTATAAACTTCGCATTTTTCTTGGTCAAGGAAGTCAAGGGTACTACAATAGAAGAAAAACCCTTGATGAACTTCTGGTAGTAGCCTGCTAAGCCCAAGAAACTGCGAATCTCTGAAAAATTCTTCGGAATTCCCCAATCCTGCACTGCCTGCACCTTCGTCTGATCCACTGCTATCCTATCTCTCGAAACTATATGGCCAAGAAATGCCACCTGCTCTAGCCAAAACTCGTACTTACTGAATTTCGCATATAATCGATGCTCCCTCAAAGTCTGCAATGCTGTCTGCAAGTGCTGTCTGTGCTCTTCCATGCTCCTCGAGTAGATCAATATATCATCAATAAAGACTATGATAAACTGATCTAAGTATGGCTGAAAAACGCGGTTCATGAGATCCATGAAGACCGCTGGAGCATTGGTCAACCCAAACGACATTACTAAGAACTCGTAATGCCCATAGCGTATCCGGAAAGCAGTCTTGGACACATCCGCATCTCTGATCCTCAACTGATGATAGCCAGATCGCAGATCGATCTTAGAGAAAACCGAAGCTCCCTGCAATTGATCAAACAATCCTCGATCCTCGGCAGTGGATACTTGTTCTTCACTGTGACTCTATTGAGCTCTCGGTAATCGATACAAAGTCTCATGCTACCATCTTTCTTTTTCACAAACAACACTGGAGCTCCCCAAGGCGAAAAGCTAGGGCGAATAAAGCCCTTCTCCAACAGTTCCTAAATCTGCTCCTTCAAATCTTTCATCTCTGTAGGAGCGAGTCGATACGGTGCCTTAGAAATAGGCACAGTGTCCGGCATCAACTCAATGCTGAACTTCACTTCCCTCGCTGGTGGAATTCCTGAAATGTCATCGGGAAAAACATCTGGAAAGTCACGTACCACCTCTATCTCTGATAGGAAACTGGTAGGTGGCACTGCTGATGTGACTACATTGGCAAGAAACCCCTGACAACCACGTCTCAATAACTTCCTCGCACGTGTATAAGAAATCACCGGCGAGATCTCACTGCTCGGAGATGCATAGAAAACAAACTGGTCTCCCTCTTCTGGTTTCACTGCCACTGTTCTCTGCCGGAAATCAATCACTGCCCCGTTGACTGACAACCAGTCCATACCCAAAATCAAATCGAATTCAGTCAACGGTAGGACCACTAAATCTGCCCTGATAGTGCGCCCCTGTAAATCCATCTCCAAGCCTCTGCAGATACTAGTGGTAGAAAGGACCTGTCCAGACGGCATGGTTACATCGTACCCGATAACAGCAACCTCGGGCTTAATGCCTATCCGTCTGATAAACTCCAGGGAGATAAACGAATGCGTAGCCCCTGAATCTAGCAATGCATACGTGGAGTTTCCTCCTACTAGAATTCTCCCTGCACGCAGAAAATCCCAACAATCGCATACTAAACTTACTCTCTCCCAATAAAAGTTATAAATATTTCTCTTAATTAAACACAAGTAAAAATACATCTTACTCTAATCATTCAAACAGATAACCCATGCAAATTAAAATCATGAAGTAAATTCCCAAAAATTTATTAAAAGCATAAGTTAGGATATACTGGTGATTAAGGAGGTATCTGGGTCTGTCTCCTCAGCCTGCATGACAAACACCCTCCCAGTGGTGTTTTTCCTCTTCGGGCAGTTGTAAGACACATGCCCTGGCTCCTTGCAAAGATAGCATTCATTGGACCCCACTAAACACTTCCCGGTGTGCGGCTTCTGACACTGCGGGCAAATCGGAACTTCTCCAGTCTTAGGGGCCCCGCCCCTCTGCTGCTGCTGACCCTGCGGCCTCTGCTGATTTGGGCCCTTAGATGGCCTTACGTACTGCTTCTTTGCAGGAGGCTGCGAAGTCGCCCTCTGATATCCTGGCTGAAATTGCCTCTTACCCTGCTTGTAGTGACCCAACCCGGATTCACTATCTAATCAGAGTTATAGTAAAAGCGCATGCAATCAAAGCTTAAAGCGTAAAGTGCGGATAATTAAAATACAACAAATCCAATCGGCAGAATACAACCGACGCTATCACAAGTGTATAAATAATGTTTATACAACCAAATCGAAGGTTCAGGGTAATTAAATCCCTACCCTCTACAACCTTGGACTCTCCTTAACTCTCGAGCCGCCTGAACTGTCCAGCCTCAAACCTGCCCCGCCACAAGGTACACAATACCCAAACACAGGGGCGTGAGCTAGAACGCTCAATACGAAGCAATGATATAAATATAAATATGCGCACACAGATGATTTAAAACTTAATTGAAAACACTTACTCATGGCGCCGAGAATATATACAGTACCGGCTAGAGAGCTACTCCGCGGGGTAATCGTATATTCCATATGAGGGCTGAGCCAACCCCATCCTGACCCGAATCCAAAACAGGATACAAATCTCATATGGAAACAGTCATACCTGACTCGAGTCCAAAATGAGGTCATCGTTCCCTATGGAGACTGTCAATGACTCACATCTCTCCGGATGCAGTCACACGTAAAATCATGTATGTTCTAAGGCGGTAAAACATGCTAAAACATGATAAAACATATAGCACATACTCATGCAACATATAAGCAAATATATCATGCCGGCTATCTCGATCAGTACTTACGTACCTCTAACACTGCTGGTCAAACCTAGCTCTGCTGGTCTATACTCCAAGCCTACTAGTCCAGTCTACTAGCTACTACAATGCAAATATCCATGCATCAACAATTAAGCTCTAAAAGCCTTAATTAAGCTATTGCATACTCCTAAATATTTTTAGGATGCCAATGCTATACCTGCGTCCGTCGTTAGCTCTTTGCTGTCGATAGCCTCAAAACTAGGCCAAAGCTCCGTGACGACGTCTAGATCACTAAGCCACTTCCGGATTCCTCGTAGGACGCCTAGATCTCCCTAGATCTGAGTTAGAAGGCTTAGGAATCGAGAGAGAAGAGAGGAATTGGTGTGAGAAATGAGCATCTCGAATCCTATATTTATAGGCGACGTTCGGAACCTACGAACCCAGTTCGGAACGTTCGATCATGATCGGAACCTCCGATCGCACCTTCGGAGCGTCCGATCGCTCAATATTACGTCAGCCATGATGTCACCTTGCTGATGTAAGCAATGACGTGTGCTCTGGTTCAGATCGGAGCTTCCGATCTCGCCGACGGAGCTTCTGATCTCGATCGGAGCCTCCGATCCTGGCACGGAGCTTCCGATCCACTTCAGATCGTCCGAACTTTCTCTTCGGACCGTTCGATCCTGCTGAACCAATTCAACTAATTCGAGTGCTCTGAATCCATTTCTGACGTCCGTTATCCCAACAGGAACTTACTTAATCACGTTCTACTTAACCTAAACATGATCACGTGATTAATTACTCATTTAATCACTAATCAGAAATGCGGGTTACTACATTCTCCCCCACTTAAGAAATTTCGTCCTCGAAATTTAAGTCTTAGAGGAAAACATGAATAGCCAACCAAATGTTCTTTATTACAATTGAACAAGTACAAACTCGATACAAAGAAGTACAAAATCTCAAAATAACTCGGGGTGCTCGGCTAACATCCGGCTCTCCAACTCCCAAGTAGCTTCCTCTGTACCTCTGCGCTGCCACTGTACCATAATCAATGGTATGCGCTTGTTACGAAGTACCTTGTCCTTCCTGTCAAGAATCCGTAGGGGTTTCTCCACATACGATAGATCTCGATCTACCTTTACCTCGGTCGGATGTAAAATATGCGACTCGTCCGCCACATACTGCCTCAACAAGGACACGTGGAACACATCGTGGATCTTCGAAAGATCAGGTGGCAAGGCCAGACGATAAGCAACATCCCCAACCTTCTTGAGAATCTCGAAAGGACCAATAAATCTAGGTGTCAGCTTACCCTTGCGACCAAACCTCATCACCTTCCGAAAAGGTGACACACGCAAGAAAACATACTCTCCTACCTCAAAATGAAGTGGCCTGCGGTGAGTGTTCGCGTAGCTAGCCTGTCGATCCTGGGCTGCCTTAACCCTGCGTCGGATCAACTCTACTGCATCAATCATCTGCTGAATCATCTGAGGACCCTCAACCTGACACTCGCCAACCTCGTCCCAAAACAAAGGTGTACGACAACGGCATCCATAAAGAGCCTCAAATGGTGCCATGCCAATGCTGCGATGAAAACTATTGTTGTAGGCGAACTCCACCAAGGGTAAATGATTATGCCACGCTGGACCAAAATCCATCACTGTCGCGCGAAGCATATCCTCTAGAGTGCGAATAGTACGCTCCGACTGTCCGTCCGTCTCTGGATGATAAGCCGTACTCAAGCTCAAAGTAGTAACAAGGGCTCGCTGGAAACTACCCCAAAATCTCGAGGTGAATCTCGGATCTCTATCGCTGACAATGCTCAACGGAATCCCATGCAATTGAACAATCTCTTGCACATATAATTGCGCCATTCTATCAAAGGTGTAATCGCGGTTATAGGGAGGAAAATGCGCTGACTTCGACAACCGATCCACGACAACCCAAATAGCATCACAATTCCTAGAAGACATAGGTAAGTGGGTGACAAAATCCATCGTCACATGCTCCCACTTCCATTCAGGAATCTCTAAGCTGTGAAGTAACCCTCCGGGTCGTCTAAACTCTACCTTGACTTGTTGACACACAAGGCATCGGGACACAAACTGATAAACGCTGTGCTTCATCCCTTTCCACCAAAATCGAGTGCGAAGATCCTTATACATCTTCATGCTGCCTGGATGTACAAAAAATCGACTGCGGTGAGCTTGCGATAAGATCTCATCCCTCAAAGTAGAATCCTCGGGTACCACAACTCGACCAGAAAGACACAATAGACCGTCTCCTTGCAGATGAAAACCAGAAGTATTACTACCCTCAGCCAAACGGGCCAACTTCTGAGTCTTTAGATCAGAATTCTGAGCTTCCCGGATTTGTCTGTATAGCGCTGGCTCTGCAAGCACAGAAGAAACACGAATCCCTTGCTGTTCTTTCTTATGACAGAATGTGAATCCTAAAGAACAACACTCCTCCACTGCCTTCGAAACTAAACTGGTATGAAGGGAACTCACATAAATCTTACGACTAAGCGCATCAGCAACGGGGTTAGAAGAACCTATATGGTACTTGATCTCACAATCGTAATCCTTCAACAGATCCATCCAATGACGCTGTCGCATGTTCAACTCAGCCTGAGTGAACAAATACTTCAAACTCTTATGATCGGTGAAGATCTCAAATCGTTCTCCGTACAAATAGTGATGCCATATCTTAAGAGCAAAGACAATGGCTGCAAGCTCTAAATCATGTATGGGATAGTTCTCCTTGTGATTCTTCAACTTTCTGGAGGCATAAGCGATCACGTGGCCATTCTGAGTCAACACACACCCCAAACCCTGGAGAGAAGCATCAGTAAAGACTACAAAATCACCTGATCCAGACGATAAAGCAAGAACTGGAGCTGTCGTCAGACGACGTCTCAACTCAAAAAAAATGTCTTCACAAGCATCAGACCAAACAAAAGAAACGTCTTTCTTCGTCAACTGAGTTAAAGGCTTAGCTATCTGAGAGAAATTCTCCACAAAAAGACGATAGTATCCTGCTAAACCAAGGAAACTACGAATCTCAGAAGCTGTAGTCGGACGTGACCAATTCAAAATAGCCTCTGTCTTGCTAGGATCCACAGATACGCCCTCCTGAAAAATGACATGACCAAGGAACACTACTCGGTCAATCCAGAAGTCACACTTACTCAGCTTTGCGTACAACTGTCTCTCCCTCAAGACCTGCAGTATAGTATAGAGATGATAGGCATGCTCATCCATGCTGCGAGAGTACACCAAAATGTCATCGATGAACACCACCACGAACTTATCCAGAAAGTTGCGGAAAACTCTGTTCATCAGATCCATAAAAACAGCTGGAGCATTCGTCAAACCAAACGGCATCACTAGAAACTCATAGTGTCCATACCGCGTACGAAATGCTGTCTTAGGAACGTCCTCCTGTCGAACTCGCAACTGATGATACCCAGACCGAAGATCAATCTTCGAATAGACAGCTGTAACTGATCAAAGAGATCATCTATCCGCGGAAGAGGATACTTATTCTTCACTGTCACCTGATTCAACTGACGGTAGTCAATACACAACCGCATCGACCCATCCTTCTTCTTGACAAACAGTACTGGGGCTCCCCATGGCGAAACAATAGGTCGAATATAACCTTTATCAAGAAGATCTTGCAATTGCTTCTGCAGCTCTTTCATTTCTGACGGTGCCAATCGGTAAGGAGTTCTAGAAATCGGTGCAGTCCCTGGCACTAATTCAATGCCAAACTCAATCTCCCTAACTGGTGGCAAACCTTGAATCTCCTCCGGAAATACATCTGGAAAGTCTCGAACCACTGGTATCTCTTGGATATCTGGCTCTCCTAAGGATGCATCAATGGCGTAGATAAGGTAGCCTTCCCCGCCAGACTCTAAAGCACGTCGGGCCTTCAAAGCTGAAACCACTGGCATCCGGGGTCGCGCTCCCTCACCATAGAAATACCACGACTCGTCATCCTCTGGACGAAACTGAACAAACCTCTGATAGCAATCCACTATCGCTCGGTAGGTAGTCAATAGATCTATCTCAATGATGCAATGGAAATCCTCCATCGCTAGAATCATTAGGTTAGCACTAAGCTGGTGTCCCTCAAAATCCAAAACACAACCCACAACTAGACGCTTGGCTAAAACCTCGCTCCCCATAGGAGTAGAAACCACTAATAACACGTCTAGAGGAATATATGGTAACTTATACTTCTCAGCAAAACATGCTGAGACAAAAGAATACGATGCACCGATATCAATTAAAACATATGCAGGAAAACCACATAAACTACAGATACCTGCAATCATCCGATCGCTGTCAGCCTCTGCCTGCTCCTGGTTAAGCGCAAAGACCTGACCCTGGGCACGTGGCCTCAACGAAGAATGACCCCGAGAAGGAGTCTAAGTAGGCTGTCTCTGAGACTGCTGCGGATGCTGGCGCTGCTATGAATACTGCTGCTGGAAAGGTGGCTGCTGGTACTGAAGTGGCTGAACAGATGCCTGAGAACCTCCGAAACCACTCGCTGCCCCAATCAGCATAGGACAATCTCTCTTCATGTGACCCTCCTGGCCACACTGGAAACATGCAGTGGTCGATCGACCACACTACCCTGGCGGATGTCTGCGTCGGCACTGACGACAACGGTTCGGCCTTTGGCCACCAAAGTTATGCACTCCACCAGATCCAGAGGAAGAAGAAGAAGTACCTCCTGGCTTCTTGAAGGACTGTCCTCTCGGACCCAAAGGACTAGAGCTCCCTGGCCTGGAAGAAGAAGAATAAAGTCCCCTGTTCCTCCAAATACTATCCTCGGCCTGGCGACAACGGTCCACCAAATCCTCGTAAGTCCCATCGCCGCCCATAGCAACCATCCGATTAATGTCAGGATTCAAACCCTGAAGGAAATGATCAAACTTCGCCATAGAACTATCAGCAACATGAGGACAAAAGGGTAGCAGATCAAAGAACTTCTGCTGGTATTCCTCGATCGTCATCGTCCCCTGTCGCAAACTCAACAACTCACTGGCTTTTGCCTGACGAAGAGCTGGAGGAAAATAAAATATCTGATAAGCAGTCCGGAACTCAACCCATGTAGCTGCACCTCTAGCTGATATGAATGGTGCGGAAGTAGATCTCCACCACTTCCTCGCTCTGCCCTCAAGCATAAAGGCAAGAATCTCCATCCTATCCTCAGCCATGCAACGGAATTCCTGGAAGCACTGCTCCATCCTCTCCATCCAATCCTCCGCCTCTTCAGCTGTCTCCCCACCCGTCGAAGGCTTCGGGCTAACTTCTTTGAATCTACGCATGCTCACTCGCCTGCGCTCCTCGGGCTGTCCCCGACGTCTACGATCATCTGGATCGCCCCAACGACCGCCGTCTATGCTACCGTGACTCTCGTCGTAATCTGCAATCTGTTACATAAGAACAGATAATTACTTAATCCGCTTTACGATATTCCCAGTGCAATGCATGGCTCTGATACCAAAAATGAAGTGACCCAACCCGGATCCACTATCTAATCAGAGTTATAGTAAAAGCGCATGCAATCAAAGCTTAAAGCGTAAAGTGCGGATAATTAAAATACAACAAATCCAATCGGCAGAATACAACCGACGCTATCACAAGTGTATAAATACTGTTTATACAACCAAATCGAAGGTTCAGGGTAATTAAATCCCTACCCTCTACAACCTTGGACTCTCCTTAACTCTCAATCCTGCTGGGAGCCGCCTGAACCGTCTAGCCTCAAACCTGCCCCGCCACAAGGTACACAATACCCAAACACAGGGGCGTGAGCTAGAACTCTCAATACGAAGCAATGATATAAATACAAATATGCGCACACAGATGATTTAAAACTCAAGTGAAAACACTTACTCATGGCGCCGAGAATATACAGTACCGGCTAGAGAGCTACTCCGCGGGGTACTCGTATATTCCATATCAGGTCTGAGCCAACCCCATCCTGACCCGAATCCAAAACAGGATACAAGCCTCATATGGAAACTGTCATACCTGACTCGAGTCCAAAATGAGGTCATCTTTCCCTATGGAGACTGTCAATGACTCACATCTCTCCGGATGCAGTCACACGTAAAATCATGTATGTGCTAAGACGGTAAAACATGCTAAAACATGATAAAACATATAGCACATACTCATGCAACCTATAAGCAAATATATCATGCCGGCTATCTCGGCCAGTACTTACGTACCTCTAACACTGCTGGTCAAACCTAGCTCTGCTGGTCTAGACTCCAAGCCTACTAGTCCAGTCTACTAGCTACTACAATGCAAATATCCATGCATCAACAATTAAGCTCTAAAAGCCTTAATTAAGCTATTGCATACTCCTAAATATTTTTAGGATGCCAATGCTATACCTGCGTCCGTCGTTAGCCCTTTGCTGTTGATAGCCTCAAAACTAGGCCAAAGCTCCGCGACGACGTCTAGATCACTAAGCCACTTCCGGATTCCTCGTAGGACGCCTAGATCTCCCTAGATCTGAGTTAGAAGGCTTAGGAATTGAGAGAGAAGAAAGGAATTGGTGTGAGAAATGAGCATCTCGAATCCTATATTTATAGGCGACCTTCGGAACCTTCGAACCCAGTTCGGAACGTCCGATCATGATCGGAACCTCCGATCGCACCTTCGGAGCGTCCGATCGCTCAATATTATGTCAGCCATGATGTCACCTTGCTGACGTAAGCGATGACATGTGCTCTGGTCCAGATCGGAGCTTCCGATCTCACCGACGGAGCTTCCGATCTCGATCGGAGCCTCCGATCCTGGCACGGAGCTTCCGATCCACTTCGGATCGTCCGAACTTCCTCTTCGGACCGTCCGATCCTGCTGAACCAATTCAACTAATTCGAGTGCTCTGAATCCATTTCTGAAGTCCGTTATCCCAACAGGAACTTACTTAATCACGTTCTACTAAACCTAAACATGATCACGTGATTAATTACTCATTTAATCACTAATCAGAAATGCGAGTTACTACACTGCTGCTCTCTCTGAATCTCCTTTCTGCCCTCCTCAGAACACAAAGCTCTGCTAACTGCAGCCTCATATGTGGTGACATCCATCATCCGAACGCATTGCTTGACTTCAGCCCGCAATCCCTCAACGAACTGCCTCAGCTTTTTTGGTGCACTGTCTGCAATCAAGGGCACAAAATGACATCCCATCTCAAACTGACTCACGTACTCCACCACTGACTTGTCCCCCTGACGGAGACTCATAAACTCTCAGACCATGCGACTGCGTACATCCTCCGTGAAGTACTTGGCGTAGAAGATACGCCTGAACTCTTCCCAAGTCAAGGTAGGAAGGTGTACTCCCCTGACAGCGCCCTCCCACCATAAAGCTGCATCTCCCTTCATCATATAGGTTGCACACTTGACCCGGTCAGCATCAGTAATCCCCATGTAATCGAAGATGGTCTCGAGGGATCGAATCCATCCCTTAGCAACTAGCGGATCAGTACTGCCCAAAAACTCCTTCGGTCCCTTCTTCTGGAACCGCTCAGCCACGTCCTCCTCATGTGATAGCCTCGGGCGCACCGCCTTCTGCTCCAACAGAGCAGTAATCCCAGCCATCATGTTTGCATTGGCCTGCTCCAATGCTAAAAGAGGGTTCTGCGGAGGTGGAGGTGGAGGTCCTCCGCGTCTATTCATCTGTTTGGGAGGCATTCTGCACCACCACGTTTTTATTTACGTAAATCGCAATGCATAACTTAAGGGTTCTAAAACTTTACTAACATGAAAATCTTAAATCATTACATATGCTCCTTATAATTCATAAGAAAACAATTAAAACTTACAGACCGATAGTGAGATTTCTGAGCTTCACGTGGCAGATGGACACCCTCCAAGGACCGTGCTTTGATACCAATTGAAACATCTAGGACTCTTTAAACTTAAATGCGGAAATTATTATTTTTTAAAATAATAACAATACATATACGCCCATACATATATGTAATTCAAAATAAAAGATAAATAATATCAGCATGAAATAAAAATAAGTTTTTGCATGCTCCAAAAACACCAAGTGCGGAAATACTAAAGTAAAAGTATAATTTGCTTAAAAAAAATCAATAACATAATAAAAATGTATATGAAATAATCCTAAATCATCCAACGGTGACGGGGGCATTGTTCCGTGAGCTCATACGTCCTCACCACCGGTAGGAGCTATAAAAAAGTCATTTGTCTCACCTGCACCATATAAGCGTAGTGAGCCTAGGGGCTCAACATGTCTAAACTTGGATAACAAGGTTTAAAATAATGCATCACATAATCATACTAATACATATACATGATACATGAGCATGCATGGAAATATTTTTCATAACATAAATACTGAAACATAAATCTTAATCATAAATATCATCTTTCTTCATCATACATAACATAATTGAGCATGGTATTTTTGAAACAGTCTATGGTCATATCCGTAAGTGTGACGCTTATCTGTGCCGACTGATCAGTCTCATAAACCAACGTACGTGGCGGTGATAAATCACCTCCTATGGTAGTAAACTACCGCATAAATCATATATCATATAGTGGATAACAACCCTTATGTCATACTATTTCAATTTCCATCAAGAAAATATTTTATTGCTCAACTCATACATAATCATAATCATATCATATAAAATTTCATGAATGCATGCACTGAAAATTTGTCCGTAATATATATTTAATTGATTTTTCATAATAAATATACTTATACTTAAAATATAAACTTAATGCATAAAATAATTAAATATATATTCCGGACTTAATTATTTTTCATGGTTTCGGTCCAGACTGCTGGTCTCCCTACTAAGCCCCTTAACTGACTTAAAGCCCATTAAATAACTTAAAGCCCATAACTAAATAACTAATTTTAAAAATTACAACTTTTTACTAAAATAAAATACTTAATTATTATTGTGCTTAAATAAAAATATTTAGGCCCATTAACTAATTAATTCCTAAAATTCATTGGGCTGACCCATAAAATCACAGACTGACCCAAAAATTCCTATGGGCCCACGAGCCCATAAAAATCATTGGGTTAACTTAAAAATAATTTTGAAAGCCCAAATAAAATTATTTGGAAGCCAAAATAATTTTATTTCTAATTAATTGGCCCAAAAACCAATTAAAACATAATATATTTAAAAATTAAAATACTCCAGCCCGGCCCACCTAACCCGGACCCAAACCGACCTGACCCGACCCAATACCCTACAGACCCAACCCGGACCACCCAGACCCGACCCAGCCCCAACTCCAGCCCAAACCCGATCCCCCCTCCACCTTGTCCTCGGCTGCGCGAGCAGCAGCCCTTCCAGGGCTGCTGTCGCCTTGCTCCGGCCATGGCCGGCTAGAGCGCCACCGGCAGGACCTTCCCAGGGTCCTGCCGATTCGAACCCAGCCTTGGCTCGGCTGGGTCATGGCCTAGCATGACCAGCCGAGCCACTCTTCCAACAAACCCTAAACTGTCACCTACAGCCCCTTCCATCAAGTTTCTGATCGGCCAGCCCCCTTACCAGCCTATAACATGGCCATGGTTCGATCCTTAGGATCCTAACTCACCTCTAACCCGAGCCCCAAGCCCCTGGACCGAGCCATGCTGAAGAAAATGTGAGCCATGACAAGTAAACACTCAAACATGCATCAAACATCAATAAGATTGCATAATTTCAAAATAACCATATGAAATCTGAAAAAAACGTCATGCATGATTAATAGCTTATATGGTGGCCAAAAGAAAGATTTAAACATGCATTTTAATTATTGGATGAAGATTGATGCGTTTTCGGGGCTCCGGAATGACGAACGACCAAAATCTTTCAAGAGAAGTGATGGATCGGCTATGGAGGATAAGAAATCTGGAAAGTGGCATGAGAAAGGTTGAAGAAGATGATAGGAGGCGGCTGATAGGTTTTTTGATTGGCTAAAAGAATTAATTTTAGGTTTAAATTTGAGTAGATAATGGGTTAATAATAGATATTACTTAATATAAAGATATTATACCTTAAACATAATATTTTAAACTCTCAAATAATAATAACAATCTAATAAAATATCTCAAATCTCGAAATATTAATATAGGCTAATTTTAAAATTTAATAAAAGTCAATAAAGGGACTAATTTTGACTAAAAATCAACCCTTAAATAAATATATAATTAAATACTAAATTTTTCATGACAAAATATCTTAAAATATTATTTTAAGGCTCATAAAACTCATAAAATATTTTTGGCTAAGAAATTTGGTATCTCGTCCGTCCACGGTCCCGTCAACTCGATCAACTCTATAAAATTCTCAAAAATCTAAAAATCCTAATATTGCGGGTTAAATGCTTAAATAAATTAAATCATGCATATAAATCACATAATAACACATAAATGTCATTTAACCCAAGTATAAATTTTAAATAATTATTTTCCTTAATTATGCATGCGAATTTACGTATTAAAATTTCCGGGTGTTACAAAATTTCTCTCCAAATTTCCGAAGCTTCATCTTCTTAATATTTCCAGAAGTTTTAGTTTACATTTTCAACAATATTTCTTAGTCTCTCTCTCGACATTTCTAGTAGCATATTTTTATGTTTTTATGCCAAACATTTGTCCGTATTCAATTTTTAGTGGCAAAGTTAAATTTTCGATTGCTATTAAGATTTTTTCTTCGATTTATTTCTTGTGTTATTCGTCGCATAACCGGTGTAACTGAGATCGACGGTGAAATCGGGGCTCACAATCACTTGGTTTAGAATTAGATTTTATTTTTCATTTTTTTATCATTCTTGGCACGCCTCTGTACTCGCCAATTTTTGTGTGCAAACATAATTTTGGCACGTCCAATTAGACCATACTGCTGAAGAACCGCGAAAATACTGAGAAAAGGCGACGACAAACTGCCATCGCAAGATGACATATCTTGAGACTCTGTTCCAGCAGATGGTTGGACATATTGAAAAGAACAAGAAAACTGATGAGGGAGGATCTGGTGGCATTCCAAAGATCTGGGTGGTTCCTTCTGAACACCTTGATTTATTGTCTCAAAGAAGTTCGAGGATATGAATTTGATGTTTGCCAGCACCATGGAACGCATGGAGGAGACACATACACTAATGATCTCCGCCAAGAGGTATATGAGACGTGAGATGACCAGAATAAGGCTAGTGGAGAATCTGTGCCAAAAATAACTAAAAATTCTAAGGAGCAAACAGTTAATCCGAAGAGATCTGCTGATGAGAGCCAAAAATCCAATGAAGGTGGAGGATCTAGTTGAGGTTCCCCAGCTGGTGATAATCGCCGCTCGGAAAACTATGAATTTGGTCATTAGAATGACAGATACACTCCCCTTCACAAAAGAGAAGATGAACTTTGGGGAAAAGTTCCACCAAGCCAGAAAATCAGTGGTAAGGCATCCATCATCCAGAGTTTTGCGATTACGAACCCTAGAGTATAGTCTGAGTTCTAAGATGAACCATATGTTCGCCCATATCCCATGCTGAACACTATGGGGGCAACCACATATCATCATCCATTAATTGGACCACCAGCAGTAGATTAGAAACTGTTACCGAAGATGGTGCAGGACCTGTATGGACTAGAAATTAGGCCTGAGTTCCACAAGTCTTATCCAGAGATCATCGGAATCAATAACCCATAACCTAAGGGTATCAAGGTACCTGATTTCACGGATCTAACCACTGGGTACATCCACTCACTCTTAACTGGACATGGATCTAGAATGTCCATAGATCACTAGAGTCGGCGCAACCCGTCGGCCGGCAAAACTCTCAGTGACACAACGTCCTAACAAGGGCTGAGTGACTGGTCGAGCAAATACTACCACTGAAAATCAACCTAAATATATATATCAATTAAGCTCGAATATATCGCAAGTGCACGAGTCAAGTAATAATATAGTGTACAAAGAACGAGTATCGTCCCACAGAGATTGATGTCTGACAAAATTACTCAAGTATTATTCTTTAGTTAATTAAGATAACATGATAATAAATTAATAAACTAAAATAAAAGATGGAAAAAAACAAAATAATAAAATTAAATTCAGAAAATAAATAAACGATTGTTAGGATCTCGGTTCACCTACCCCTTTTTCTTCTCTAATGATTGAAATTCGGTTCTCAAATCATGCTTTTGACGGAATTTCTTAATCTATCAATATACTCTATCGAGCTATATTAATCTAATTAACAAATTGCAATAACCAAGTGTCCTTGTGTTATTTAACAATTGCAATTGCATTAACTATTTGTGAAATCCTCTAGCTTTCGACCTATTGGACTATGACTATCAACATGTATCCAACCTCATATGTCTATGCAAGTTGTAGATCCATGGATTATATTACCCTATCATGTCATAAAATCTCCTTTCGGTATCAATTATAACACATAAAATCAATTTGAAGTTGATCAATCTCCAAAATTACAATAAACACAATAATATAATCAAGAATGCATAAAAACCAAATTCAATCTTCAAGAAGAAATCAAAACAAAGTTTTGGGGGTAGGATCCCCTAAATCCCAACAAATATAAGAGAGAAAAGAGAAAACTAGTGTTGCGGTTCTTGAGTTCTTCAAGTTTCCTCCCTCTTCACGTTCTTCTCCTTGGATGGCCGCCTCCTCCCTTGCGTTTCTGATGTATGGAACTTCGGAACCCTTTCTCACGTCTGATATGTCCCCTTTTATATGTGGTTGAAAGCCCATCCAATAAAGCCCCAAAAATCGCAACTTTTAATGTTAGAAAATTAATATTTTTTCAGTCTGCGTCGCGCCATGGCGCAGAAAAGTCACGCCATAGCATGAAAAGTTCTGTTTTCACTTCTTCAAAATCCTCGGTTCACGCCACGGCGCAGGAAAAATCACGCCATGGCTTGAAAAGTTCAGCCTCCAATTTTCAGCGCGCAGTTATCTTGAAAAAATCATAACGTGAGTTCTAACCGTCGGATTGAGCTGAAATTTTGACAACATCTTCAAAACATCTTGAAATTTAATCTGGACGCTGGAGATTTGATTTGGAGCTCCCAAAAGTTAAATTTTAATTTTTGATCAAGGCTTCTTCGTAAGTCATTCTTCAAAAACCCATTTTCTTACAAAATTAACCCGGAGAGTGAAATGCTCATGCATGAGATTAATTACAAATAAAAAATATAAAAATACACATGAAACCATATGAATGCATGCCAAATAGACATAAAATAATGCACACAAAATGCACTTATCAGTGACCCTACACTGACTCATCTCAAAGAGACACAGGCTCAATATGATATGCAGATGCAGCATAATATCGCTAAGCAGTAACATGCAATCATGACACATGAATGCAACACATAAGCACGCATACCCGCTGGCAATCTCAGTCAGTACTTGCGTACCTTACTAAAGCAGTCCTAGAAGCATCCATATAGGTTCCAAGCCTACCATCCAGTACTACAATGAAAAATACCCATGCATCATCTATTATTGTAGTGACCCTTACCCAGATCACCTACTAAACAGAACTTAGGCATGCAATTAACTTAATAAAACAGATATCAGAATAAAACTGCGGAAACCAATAACATTATACAATCCCAAGTAAAGGAATCTGTAATTATCCAATATTATACAACCAAATCGAATAGCTGTATAAACCCAAAACAACAGTAATAAAGCCTAGACGAAGCTCCAGCTGGCCAACCACTGACTAGCCCCTCCTGGATCCACCCTCCTCGTCCAATCGCAAACCTGCCCCATGGAATAGGGTGTCCAGAAAATGCAGAGTACGAGACGTGAGCATAAAACGCTCAGTGCGAGAGTATGAGTATACATGCATGCAAAGTGAACTCCCTATAGACTCGAGGTCAAGGATCAGATAACAGAGACAGACTGGGCCCTGGTATGTAGCACGCTGTGCCGTCGCTTCAGGAGGTGGCTCCCATACCGAGATAACTGTGGATACGCCGGACCCAAATCGATGGAAGTCCATCCACTAACAGGATAGGGTACAACCCTACTACAGACATCTCGAAGGAGATACAGCAAGATGCAAATGAATGCAGCATAATATCATGGCATATAAATCATGCAGTCATATAATACATGCATACTCAGTCAGGATATCTCGAACAGTACTTTCGTACCTCAAATACCAGGTAGGCACTACCAGCTCTAAGTCCAAACCTAAAGTCCGCCTACACAGCGAAATGATACTACTATCATTACAGTGCTCTAAAAGCCTTAACTAAGCTATAGCATACTCCTAAATATTTATAGGAAGCAAAAGCTATACCTTCGTCCGTCGTTAGCCCTTTGATGTCGATGCCTCCAGAACTTGGGCACAACTCCGCTACGACTATCGAACGTCTAGACGACTCCCGGTTCAAGCCTAGGAAGGCTAGAACAACTCGAATATGACTAGAAATAGAGAGGAAATCCGGAGTTGGCAAGGAGAAATGAAGTCTCGGCTTTCTATTTATAGACAACGATCGGAACTTCCGATCCTTGATCGGAACGTCCGAACCTCGATCGGAACGTCCGATCCTGCCATCGGAGCTTCCGAAGATCCTGATCTGCCACGTGTCAAAATATCACTTGATGACTCCGGATAGGGGTGATCGGAACGTCCGATCCTGATCGGAGCTTCCGATCCAGCCACACGTCATGGATGACGTAATATCATCGGTGCCTCCGATCCTCATCGGAGCTTCCGATCCCGATCGGAGCTTCCGATCGTCCCTTCGGAGCTTCCGATCCGTCCGATGCCTAATTGAATTAATTAGCATTAATCCTTTAATTACTCAATTAGGGCACGGGCTACTACATTCTCCCCCACTTAAGATATTTCGTCCTCGAAATCAGATCTTAAGTACCGAATGCAAATACAGAAATCAGAAACATTCTTTATTCAATCAAACGTTTACAGAGTTTGCAACTGAATACAACTTAAAGAATGAAATCAAAACAACTCAGGATGGTCTTTACGCATCCTGTCCTCAAGCTCCCAAGTAGCTTCCTCAGTACCTCGGCGCTGCCACTGAACTAAAACCAAAGGAATGACTTTGTTCCGTAAAACCTTATCCTTATAATCCAGGATACGAAGAGGTTTCTCAACATAAGTCAAATCCTTGTCTACCTGAACCTCAGACCGCTGCAGAATATGAGATTCATCCGCCATATACCGTCGCAACAGAGATACGTGGAACACGTCGTGAATACTGGATAGATGCGGTGGCAAAGCTAGTCGATAAGCCAAATCGCCAATACTCTCCAAGATCTCAAACGGACCGATAAATCTGGGAGACAACTTGCCCTTAAGGCCAAATTTGAGAATCTTGCGGAAAGGTGACACTCTCAGAAACACTTTCTCCCCGACCTCGAACTGCAAAGGCCTACGCTTGATATTAGCATAACTGGCCTGACGATCCTGTGCAGTCTTAATCCGTTTCTTGATCTGATCAACAATGTCTATCGCCTGCTGGATAAACTCCGGTCCCTCAGCTTGTCTCTCCCCCACTTCTTCCCAGAAGAGTGGAGTACGACAACGTCGCCCATACAACGCTTCAAAAGGTGCCATCCCAATACTAGTGTGATAGCTGTTGTTGTAAGCGAACTCGATCAACGGCAAATGATCCTGCCAGGCTGAACCAAAATCCATGACGCACGCTCTAAGCATATCCTCAAGGGTACGGATAGTGCGCTCTGACTGACCATCAGTCTCCGGATGATAGGCTGTACTCAAACTGAGAGTAGTACCCATCGCATGCTGAACACTCCCCCAGAATCTAGAAGTAAACCTGGGGTCCCGATCGCTGGCAATGCTCACAGGCACTCCATGAAGTCGGACGATCTCCTGAATGTACATCCGTGCCATGCGATCCACAGAGTACTCTCGGCTATAGGCAATGAAATGCGCTGACTTGGTGAGTCGGTCCACCACAACCCAGATAGCATCACAGTTCCTCGGGGATACCGGCAAATGGGTCACAAAGTCCATCGTGATAAACTCCCATTTCCATTCAGGAATAGGCAGACTGTGAAGCAATCCTCCAGGTCGTCGGTGCTCTGCCTTGACCTGTTGACACACCAAACATCTCGAAACAAACTGATAAACACTGCGTTTCATTCCCTTCCACCAGAAACGAGTACGTAGATCCTTGTACATCTTGTTGCTCCCAGGATGAATACTCAACTTAGTGCGATGTGCCTGAGATAAAATCTCCTCTCGCAACTCTTCATCCTGTGGAATCACAAGCCTACCAGACAAACACAGAAAGCCATCTGACTGATAATGAAATCCAGACGAGCTACCCTCGTTAGCTAGACGAGCTAAACGCTGGGTCTTTGAATCAGACATCTGAGCATCTCGGATCCGCGAATACAAGGCTGGCTCAGATAATATCGCAAACATCTGGATACTCTGCATACCTTTCTTATGCTTGAAGGTAAAACCTGAAGTACAACAGTCACTGATCGCACTAGACATCGAACAAGTCTGAAGTGCGGATAGTCGCACCTTGCGACTCAAAGCATCAGCGGTGAGATTAGCAGCTCCCGGATGGTACTTAATCTCACAATCATAGTCCTTAAGCAAATCCATCCAACGTCTCTGCCTCATGTTCAATTCTGACTGAGTGAACAAATACTTGAGACTCTTATGGTCGGTGAAGATCTCAAATTTCTCGCCATACAGATAATGACGCCAGATCTTCAAAGCGAACACAATGGCTGCTAACTCCAAATCATGGACTGGGTAGTTGTCCTCGTGAAGCTTCAGCTGTCTAGAAGCGTATGCGATCACATGCCCATTCTGAGTCAGGACACAACCTAACCCCTGAAGAGAAGCATCCGTGTAAACTACATACCCTCCAGATCCTGACGGTAATGCTAACACCGGCGCAGAAGTCAACCGCCGTCGAAGCTCACGGAAATTCTCCTCACACTCGGAGGACCACTCAAAATCCACACCCTTGCGGGTAAGCTGCGTCAACGGTCGAGCTAACTGAGAGAAGTTCAGAATGAAGCGACGATAATACCCTGCTAGACCCAGAAAACTACGGATCTCAGCAACTGTCGTCGGATGCGACCAATTAAGTACCGCTTCAATCTTGCTTGGATCAACAGAAATCCCCTCCCTGGATATGATATGGCCAAGAAAGACCACTCTATCCATCCAGAACTCACACTTGCTCAGCTTGGCGTACAATTGCTCATCTCGAAGAGTCTGCAGTACCAACCGCAAGTGAGAAACATGCTCTTCCGTATTACGCGAATACACCAAGATGTCGTCAATGAAGACCACGACAAACTTGTCCAAATACTCCCTGAATACACGGTTCATCAGATCCATGAATATAGCCGGCGCATTGGTCAAACCAAATGGCATCACTAGGAACTCGTAATGTCCATAGCGAGTACGGAATGCAGTCTTGGCTACGTCCTGATCACGGACTCTAAACTGATGATACCCAGATCTCAAGTCAATCTTGGAGTAAATTGATGTGCCCTGCAGCTGGTCAAACAAGTCATCAACACGAGGCAACGGATACTTGTTCTTCACAGTGACTCGATTCAGCTGCCGATAGTCAATGCACAGCCGCATCGACCCATCCTTCTTCTTCACGAAGAGAACAGGAGCTCCCCAAGGAGATACACTAGGACGAATGTACCCCTTGTCCAAAAGATCCTGTAACTGATTCTTCAACTCACGCATCTCTGACGGTGCCAGACGATACGGTGCTCTAGAAATAGGCGAAGTACCCGGCATCAACTCTATGCCAAACTCGACTTTCCTAGCAGGAGGAAAACCCGGAATCTCATCAGGAAACACATCTGGAAATTCATCCACAACAGGAATGCTCTCTATCCCAAAACTCTCAGCGGACAAATCAACTGCATAGATAAGGTAGCCTTCCCCGCCAGACTCTAGAGCTCGACAGGCTCTCAAAGCTGATACCAAAGGCATCGGGGGTCGCGCTCCCTCACCATAGAAAAACCAACTCTCACTCCCTTCCGGATGAAAGCGTACTAATCTCTGATAGCAGTCCACTGAAGCTCGATAGGTAGTCAGCACATCTATTCCCAGAATGCAATCAAAGTCGTCCATCGCCAGGACCATGAGATTCGCTAACAGAATGTTCCCTTCGAACTCTAAAGGGCAACCCATCACTAGACGCTTAGCCAAAGCAGATTGGCCCATCGGAGTAGAAACAGACATCACTACGTCTAGTGCAATGCATGGTAACTTATGCCTCTTAACAAAACGTGCAGAAATGAAGGAATGAGATGCACCAGTGTCAATAAGTACAAGAGCAGGTATACCATAAAGCATAAATGTACCTGCGATGACTTTCTCATTCTCCTCCACAGCCTGATCATGTCTCAGGGCAAACACCTGGCCAGAAGCTCGTGGCCTCAAATGAGAACTCCCAGCAGACTGTCCCTGCGACCTCTGCTGAACGGTAGCCTGAGAACCCGATCCTGTACCAGAACCAGAACCGCCTTCCCCAGACTGTGGACAATCCCTCCGGATATGACCAGTCTCTCCACAACGGAAACAAGCTCCAGAAGCTCTGCGGCACTTGTCGGATGGATGGTTCTTCCCACAGTGATCACACTTGTCCTTCTTACCGAAACGGACAACACCCCCAGAACCAGAGGAAGAAGAAGATCCAGACTTCTTGAAAGTTTGGGCACGGGGACCCAATGAACTAGCAGGCCTCGACTGAGGGAAAGACCTGTTCCGCCGAATGCTGTCCTCCGCCTGGTGACAACGGCTCACCAAACCCTCATAGGACATGTCGTCACCAACCGCCACACGGTCATGGATCTCAGGGTTAAGGCCCTGAAGGAACAGATTATACTTCATCTCTGAGCTATCAGCAATCTCGGGGCAATAGGATAGCAGATCAAAGAACCTCTGCTGATACTCATCGATAGACATAGTTCCCTGTCGCAGACTCAGTAGCTCGCCTGCCTTCGACTGTCGGAGTGCAGGAGGAAAATACCGCTTTTGGAAAGCTGTGCGAAACTCGGCCCAGGTGGCCACTCCTCTCGCCGCAACAAAAGGTGCAGAAGTAAACCTCCACCACCTGCGCGCACGCCCATCCAGAAGATAGCCAAGGGTCTCCACCTTCTGCTCATCGGTGCATTGGAAAGTCTAAAAAGTCGTTTCCATGCGGTCTAACCAGTTCTCCGCATCCTCCGGAGACTCACCTCCAACTAAGGGCTTAGGACCCATAGCTAAGAATCGACGCACAGTGAAACGCTCGTCGTCATGATGACGATGACGCCTTTCTCGACAAGGCTCCCGGTCGGCATCACCCCAACGCCCACCAATACTGCCATGAGAACTCTGGTCGTCACGATTTGACATCTACAAAAATACCTCAAGATGAGACTAAATCCCAAGAAATCTTTTGCATGCTCTGATACCATAAATGTAGTGACCCTTACCCAGATCACCTACTAAACAGAACTTAGGCATGCAATTAACTTAATAAAACAGATATCAGAATAAAACTGCGGAAACCAATAACATTATACAATCCCAAGTAAAGGAATCTGTAATTATCCAATATTATACAACCAAATGGAATAGCTGTATAAACCCAAAACAACAGTAATAAAGCCTAGACGAAGCTCCAGCTGGCCAACCACTGACTAGCCCCTCTTGGATCCACCCTCCTCGTCCAATCGCAAACCTGCCCCATGGAATAGGGTGTCCAGAAAATACAGAGTACGAGACGTGAGCATAAAACGCTCAGTGCGAGAGTATGAGTATACATGCATGCAAAGTGAACTTCCTATAGACTCGAGGTCAAGGATCAGATAACAGAGACAGACCGGGCCCTAGTATGTAGCACGCTGTGCCATTGCTTCAGGAGGTGGCTCCCATACCGAGATAACTGTGGATACGCCGGACCCAAATCGATGGAAGTCCATCCACTAACAGGATAGGGTACAACCCTACTACAGACATCTCGAAGGAGATACAGCAAGATGCAAATGAATGCAGCATAATATCATGGCATATAAATCATGCAGTCATATAATACATGCATACTCAGTCAGGATATCTCGAACAGTACTTTCGTACCTCAATACCAGGTAGGCACTACCAGCTCTAAGTCCAAACCTAAAGTCCGCCTACACAGCGAAATGATACTACTATCATTACAGTGCTCTAAAAGCCTTAACTAAGCTATAGCATACTCCTAAATATTTATAGGAAGCAAAAGCTATACCTTCGTCCGTCGTTAGCCCTTTGATGTCGATGCCTCTAGAACTTGGGCACAACTCCGCTACGACTATCGAACATCTAGACGACTCCCGGTTCAAGCCTAGGAAGGCTAGAACAACTCGAATATGACTAGAAATAGAGAGGAAATCCGGAGTTGGCAAGGAGAAATGAAGTCTCGGCCTTCTATTTATAGACAACGATCGGAACTTCCGATCCTTGATCGGAACGTCCGAACCTCGATCGGAACGTCCGATCCTGCCATCGGAGCTTCCGAAGATCCTGATCTGCCACGTGTCAAAATATCACTTGATGACTCCGGATAGGGGTGATCGGAACGTCCGATCATGATCGGAGCTTCCGATCCAGCCACACGTCATGGATGACGTAATATCATCGGTGCCTCCGATCCTCATCGGAGCTTCCGATCCCGATCGGAGCTTCCGATCGTCCCTTCGGAGCTTCCGATCCGTCCGATGCCTAATTGAATTAATTAGCATTAATCCTTTAATTACTCAATTAGGGCACGGGCTACTACAATTATGCTCTAAAAGCCTTAACTAAGTTATTACATACTCCCAAATATTTTTAGGGAAATCGAACCATACCTGCGTCCGTCGTCAGCCCACTGATGGCGATAGCCCCAAAACTTGGGCACAACTTCGCTACTATCCTCGTAGCATCCCGCCACTTTCGGCTTTCCAGTAGGATGCCTATAAATCCCTGAAAGACAACTAGATGGAGAGAGGAGATGAACTCGGTGCACTCAAATCTTAGTCTTGGCACCCCTATTTATAGAGTGAGTTCGGACGGTCCGATCCTACCTTCGGATCGTCCGATCTCTGCATGTGTGACACTTGTCACTGCCAGCACTTCGGATCATCCGAAGATGCACTTTGGAACTTCCAATCCCAATATTACATCATACGTGAGTCACAAACTCGGACACCTGGCCCAGTTCGGATCATCCGAACCCTTACTTCGGAGCGTCCGAACTCCCATAGCTAGCCAATCAGTTCATTTCTTATCTTATCTTATCCAATGGAGATCGTATCATCCGAACCCTGCCCTTCCAAACTAGTTCAGGGCCTCCGAACTCCACCCCTTTGGACGGTCCAATCCAAGAGTTCGGACCTTCCGATCCATCCGAGAGCTTAAACTCTTCCGGACTATTTTCAAGTGTTCTGGATCCATTTCTCAATTCCTTAAACCCATTTGAAAATTTCTTAATCATTTTTACCCTCCCTTAATTATGATTGCTAGATTAATTACTATTTAATAGTTAATTCTGAATACGGGTCACTACATTCTCTCTCCTCCCCACCCTTTAAAAGATTTTGTCCTCAAAATCTAGGGCAATCCCGAGAACGTAACATAGAACAACTTATTTCATTCACTGGTCGAATAACTTTCGACAATCCAGACCTTGCTAACAACTGCATGGTCTATCTCTTATTCGAAATTCACTAGCACTGCAATAGTTCTACTGAATACCCACTTATATCAATTCTAATTGAAAGAACCACGTTGATCGTGAATCTTAGCGACGACACTTCTTGTTAATACCGTAAATTGTTATCAACTATCTCCAGATACACACAATCTCTTCCATTATCATCCGTTCGCATCAACGAGAAGACAATTTCCTATCTGAAAACATTAGATTGGATCTCTAGTGGTACGATTACAAACTCGTGGAATATTCAAACTGATTACGATCAGTCCTGATCCTAATACTTGTATTTCACTGTTGTATATAACATCCAAAAAATTCTAATGGTCATTCTGCCACGGATAATAACAAAATTCTGACAAGTCCTAGTACCGGAGTAAGTACCTTCAGTGTTTATCCAACCCAAAGCTGGATAATATCCCCCAAAAAAAGGCCAATTATGGAAACTGATGACACTTCCTTTCGATTCAAACATATGGTGACAATGTTGTTGTCCATGATCCTTTATCTTACGAAATTTGCAAGTTTTCACCTCGAAAGTATACTACCATTATGCCAAACACTTAGATGGCTAACACCATCCCCGTCATTAATAATCTGGATCGACTTGTTGCATCTGTCTCGTCACTCGAGATAATTTTTAGAACAACGATACTTGGTATTCTACTTTGGATGACAACAAGCCTTGTCAAACTTGACTCACTAATTGAAATGAACAAACTTATTTGTCTCGATCCTGTACCGAGTCCTCAACACTTGCATCAATCCAGATAACTTTCGGATCGATTCCAAATTGGTTCTAACATCTCAATGGCACAGCGCATCAAAAAGTATTGGGAGATCATCCCTATGACTCGAACAATTATAGGTCTAAGTTGTTATCTCATCCCTATGACTCGAACAACTGATGCTCTTGTTGATGCCCATCGAAATTCAAAATCACTTACTGGCTCACGGCTCAAAGACAATTTTCGATAATACTACTGGAATACAAACCTCAAAAAACTAGTTCAACCATTGCTAACACCAAGAAATGCTCAAATCAAATTTGCCCCTTCCTAACAAGGAAGTACTATCCTAAACTGTTACTAAATCTCAATGTCTGTATTTATCATCTATGATTTCAAAAATTCCATCAAACTACTCCATGACCACAAGAGTCAACTGTCACCACTCCCTGTGATCAACAGAAACCCAAAATTTCTGTCTCCTGCATTCCCGAAGATCTTCAGACGACTAGAAGGATCATGAATGCGTGCGAATCACTTTAATGCTTCAAGGTATTACCAAGGACTAAACTCCTAATCATCCCAGCGTATTTTACCATCTCAAGTTCCTCATGATTCACTATATCCACAAATGTTATAGATCAGGATTAACAATTTTATGTATTGATCCATTGCAGCTCCCATTTCACCAAAAAGATCAAATAGAATTAGATAACCACTAACTGATTTTCGATCACTAGAATCTCATACTGTAGATCAACAACCCTTGATCTTAGTGCTTCATTGACTAGAGAAATCCCCTAAAACATTTAGGATCACAGGATTCCTTGACGGAGTTCAACATTCCTTATCTAGTCGAGTTAGACAATATTCAAGAGTAGTAACTGGTACCGATCATGTATTATCCTTGGCTAGAACTGTCCTTGTCACATATGGAATGAATATTAAGTTCTCAACCCATTCATAGACAAATTCCCAAACCTAGGAATCATTTGCCACTTTTAGACAATCATTGTCATAATGAAGCCTCTAGTTAGATTTCTGACGCTGTCATATGATCATCTTGATGAACACATATACTAGTCAGTCTACTTACTAGATTCACAAATCTAGTGTTGTTCCAAATTGATAAGTGCATTTTGTGTGCATTATTTTATGTCTATTTGGCATGCATTCATATGGTTTCTTGTGTATTTTTATATGTTTTATTTGTAATTAATCTCATGCATGAGCATTTCACTCTCCGGGTTAATTTTGTAGAAAATGGGTTTTTGAAGAATGAATTACGGAGCAGCCTTGGTAAAAAATTCAAATTTAATTTTAGAAAGCTCCAAATCAAATCTCCACCGTCCAGATTGTAGTTTAAGATGTTTAAAGCAACTGTCAAAATTTCAGCTCAATCCGACGACTAGAACTCAAGTTATGAATTTTACAAAATTGTTGCGCGCTGGAAAAAACAGTGGGCGCGCGGGCTGCTATTTATTACCGCGCGGGCGCATGCCTGTTTGAGAAAAAAGTTCAGAACAGAAGCCCCAGCGCGCGAGCTGGACTTTTCTACCGCTCGGGCGCCCGTGCGTAAGTTGAAAAAAAGATATTTCTGGGTGTTTTACATGGAAAAAACTCTTGGGCACTATAAATAGATAAAAATCTGACGTTTTAAGGGTTCCACACATCAGAAACGTAGGAGAAAGGCGGCCATCCAAGGAGAAGAACGAAAAGAGGGAGAAGAACGTGAAGAACTCAAGAACCACAAACTAGTTTTCTCTTTTCCTTTTCTTTTATTTGTTGGGATTTAGGGGATCCTACCCCCAAAACTTATGTTTTGATTTCTTTATGAAGATTGAAATTAGTTTTTAAGGATTCTTGATTATATTATTGTTTTTATTGCAATTTTGGAGATTGATCAACTTCTTATTGATTTTATGTGTTATAATTGATACCGAGAGGAGATTTTATGACATGATAGGGTAATATAATCCATGCATCTACAACTTACGTAGAGATATGAGGTTGGATACATGTTGATAGTCATAGTCCACCAGGGTGAAAGCTAGAGGATTCCAAAAATCGTTAATGCAATTGCAGTTGTTAAATAACACAAGGAGACTTGGTTATTACAATTCGTTAATTAGATTAATATAGCTCGAGAGAGTATATTGATAGATTAGGGAATTCCGTCAAAAGCATGACTTGAGAATTAAAATTCAATCATTAGAGGAGAAAAGGGGTAGGTGAACCGAGATCCTAAAAATCGTTTATTTATTTTCTGAACTTAATTTATTGTTTTGCTTTTAATTTATCTTTTTATTTTAGTTTATTAATTTATTCTCTCTCTCGTTTTAATTAATTAAAGAATCATACTTGAGGTAATCTTGTCATAAATCAATCTCTGTGGGACGATACTCGTACTTAGTACATTATATTATAACTTGAATCGTGCACTTGCGATTTATTCGAGCTTAATTGATAGATATATTTACGTTGATTTTTCGTGGTAGTATTTGCTCGATCAAGTTTTTGGCGCCGTTGCCGGGGATTGAAATTGACAATTTTTACTTTTTGTTATTTTCTTTGGTTAATTCTTTTATTTATTCTACTTTATTCCTGCGTGATATACCGTTTTCTATTTTATTTTTGCAGGAATTTATCTGGTGTAATACTTTGAGATGTTCCATAGACAAGTATTCACGAGTTTTACCCAGCAACATGGAGAGCCATTCTACGCAGCATGGGAGAGATTCAATTATTTGGCGAATACTTTTCGGTATCATGACTTTTCTAATTATTCTCTTCTTAAATTTTTTCTTAATGGTTTGGATGCAGTGACAAGGAGATGGGTAATTAATGGAGCTTTGAAAACTGGTTGTTCACTATTTTGCCGCGATGAGGACAGTGCAATACACATATTAGATGATATGGCAGAATTTGACTACCATGGGTATTGGGATCTTACACCACAGATTTGGAGCCACCAATACCCGCAAGATACTCATTACCCAGAGTTTTCAGACCAACCATTTGAGTTTCAAGAGGAGGAGGTAAATTGTTCTCAATTGATCTTGCAGTCACTAGAGGATATGGTGAGCAAGTACGTGGCACTGACTGAGACAGCTATAGAAGATCAAATCAGTTCTCGGTGCCACCTTGTCGAGCAGATAGAGAATGTGAATAGATCCATTTTTCATGACCACCGAGAACATGAAGTGAAGAAAGATACTCAAACAGTGATTCCCCAAATTTGGTTCGATGATGATGACTTAGAGAACCATGATTTGGAGTGCGAATCAATTCATTCTAAAGATCTAGAGGTGTTTGAGTTTTCTCTTCACATTGAACCTCAGCCGGAAGAAGTTCTGAAGGAGAAATATTATGCAGATACACCGCCAACACAAATTTCACAAGAATTTGTTCTCCGAGAACCTACAGAGATGTTCTCCTCCCATGTTTATCAGCTGCTATGGAGTGTTGTTGAGGTGACGAGCATAAACTGCTTACATCTGGCCAAGCTTGAGGGCACATGGAACAAACACCCATTGGTGGTGTCATATGACACTTACTTTGGGCATCAACCGCTCTTTGATGAGTGCTTCTGAGGGTCGAGCCGAAGACTGAAAATCAAGCGCTACTTGGGAGGCAACCCATGATTTTTACATCATTTTTTTTAGTGTTAGTTTTTATCTAGTTGTTGTTTTATATTGAGTTGATCATGTTTAATCCCTCAAAATTTTTGATTTGCAAGGTGAATATTTTGGAATATTGATGGCCTAAGAAATGTGGTGCAGCAGCGGCAGATGGATATACACCACGATGATTGACCAGGGGAGTGTTATTTTGTTTTCATTGTGTTTATTTTTGTTTTGAATTTGTTCGTTTTGCATTCTGTTCATTGTTCTGAAGCATTGAGGGCAATGCTTTGGATAAGTATGGGGGGGGGGGGGGGGTAGACTAGTATTGCATTGTCTATGTGTTTGTGTTGCATCTTTCGTGTTTCGTATTTGTTTGCAAACAGTTTGTGTTTGTTGTTTTTTGCATTGTTATGGGTAGGATGAGTCATAATAGCCAATGATGATGAAGTTTTTTTGAAAAATTTTGCTCTTGACTGGACATGAGAAACTGTAGGTTGAACCGTGAATATTTTTAAGCACTAATGTTAGACCAGTGAATTGTAGCGAAAGATTTGATGAAATTTCTGTCTGTTTGACCATTGCACGACAATAGGTGGTTTGTGGATCTTGATTGTGCTCTATGAATTTTGATGAGGCTCTAGTTTACACTTATGATCTTGGGCGCACCTAGAAAAAAAAGTATCTACAATTCCATCCGGGCCTTGAAAGGATTAAAATCCAAAAAAAAAAAAAAAAATTAAATTTAAGGCTAAGTATGCGGATTAAATGGGATTGATGCTCCATCCGGGCTATAGACGAGGGGATTAGAAAAAAAAAATAGAATGATTTTTTGTATCCTAGCCAGTTATAGCTAAGTCAGCGGGTAATTATTGGGGCTAAAGCAATACCGGGTGCAAAATCCGGAGGTGTGTAATTCATTATCTCAAGGGAGGTGGGTTTAGTCTAGAGATTGTTGGAAGGAATGAGCACTTGAAGAGTGAAACTTGCACTAATTTGTCATAGGTTGCTAAGCAGTTTTGAAACGAATTCGGTCTAAGTTGTATGAAACTGGAATGACATTTCACACACACATGTTCACGTTAAACCGAAGGTGTATTATGAAAAGTTGAGAGCATGTCGGCGATTTTGTTTTGTGATTGAACTTCTCGGAGGCTGTGTACATTATTCAATCATCCTTACTTATGTTTTTGTTTGCATTTTATTTTTGCATGTCTTGCTCGAGGGCGAACAAGAGTTAAGTTTGGGGGTGTTGATAAGTGCATTTTGTGTGCATTATTTTATGTCTATTTGGCATGCATTCATATGGTTTCTTGTGTATTTTTATATGTTTTATTTGTAATTAATCTCATGCATGAGCATTTCACTCTCCGGGTTAATTTTGTAGGAAATGGGTTTTTGAAGAATGAATTACGGAGCAGCCTTGGTAAAAAATTCAAATTTAATTTTAGGAAGCCCCAAATCAAATCTCCACCGTCCAGATTGTATTTAAGATGTTTTAAAGCTACTGTCAAAATTTCAGCTCAATCCGACGGCTAGAACTCAAGTTATGAATTTTACAAAATTGTTGCGCGCTGGAAAAAATAGTGGGCGCGCGGGCTGCTATTTATTACCGCGCGGGCGCATGCCTGTTTGAGAAAAAAGTTCAGAACAGAAGCCCCAGCGCGCGAGCTGCACTTTTCTACCGCTCCGGCGCCCGTGCGCAAGTTGAAAAAAAGATATTTCTGGGTGTTTTACATGGAAAAAACTCTTAGGCACTATAAATAGATAAAAATCTGACGTTTTAAGGGTTCCACACATCAGAAACGTAGGAGAAAGGCGGCCATCCAAGGAGAAGAACAAAAAGAGGGAGAAGAACGTGAAGAACTCAAGAACCACAAACTAGTTTTCTCTTTTCCTTTTCTTTTATTTGTTGGGATTTAGGGGATCCTACCCCCAAAACTTATGTTTTGATTTCTTCTTGAAGATTGAAATTAGTTTTTAAGGATTCTTGATTATATTATTGTGTTTATTGCAATTTTGGAGATTGATCAACTTCTTATTGATTTTATGTGTTATAATTGATACCGAGAGGAGATTTTATGACATGATAGGGTAATATAATCCATGGATCTACAACTTAAATAGAGATATGAGGTTGGATACATGTTGATAGTCATAGTCCACCAGGGTGAAAGCTAGAGGATTCCAAAAATCGTTAATGCAATTGCAGTTGTTAAATAACACAAGGAGACTTGGTTATTACAATTCGTTAATTAGATTAATATAGCTCGAGAGAGTATATTGATAGATTAGGGAATTCCGTCAAAAGCATGACTTGAGAATTAAAATTCAATCATTAGAGGAGAAAAGGGGTAGGTGAACCGAGATCCTAACAATCGTTTATTTATTTTCTGAACTTAATTTATTGTTTTGCTTTTAATTTATCTTTTTATTTTAGTTTATTAATTTATTCTCTCTCTCGTTTTAATTAATTAAAGAATCATACTTGAGGTAATCTTGTCATAAATCAATCTCTGTGGGACGATACTCGTACTTAGTACATTATATTATAACTTCAATCATGCACTTGCGATTTATTCGAGCTTAATTGATAGATATATTTACGTTGATTTTTCGTGATAGTATTTGCTCGATCACAAATCAACCAAACTCTATGCTAAACATGATCGCTTGCTTAAGAATATCCCTTCCAGGACTATCCCAACTCCGAGAGTAGCATAGGATCTAACACTAATGATTCATCTTTCCTTCTTCAGACCAAGTTAGATGATACTCACAAGTATTTATTCTCACAAACCTTGTGTCGTTCTGAATCTATTCACTAGAACTATCCCAGTCTAACCCATGATAGACACTCTTAGTTTTGTTCTTATTCCATATCAAGGTATCACATATGTCAATGACAATCCTATCAAGAGACAATTCCTCCTTCAGTACAAACCTAGCACCAAAGCTAAGCCAACAACTCGGTTTTAACCAAAATTCCTCTGGTAGTTATACTACTTACTCCACTTGCATAATATATCGAGACTGTGGTAGATGATGTGATGATAGTTTCCTAAATTTATTGGAGTTAATTGGTATGATTAGGAGAATTTGCGTTGATTAAATTCATTTTATAGTTCCTAATCATTATTTGTGTTATGATATAGGAAAATTGAAAAATGGTGCAAAATAATTGAAGAAAAGAAGCAAAGATAGAAGATGAAAAAGTAGAGCGGTTTGTTAGAGCTGTTAATGAACAGCTCTACTCAACAGCTCTAATGAACCGCTCTTGAGGAGTGCTATCCCTCTAACGAAGCTCTCTAACTGTTCACAAAGAAGAAATGAAGCGCTATTGTTTAGCACTATCGCACATGGAGATAAAGTGATTGGCGCATGTTGAAGCGCTATCGCGCTTGATGGCTGGGCAGAAAATATCTCGCTCGATCGGTAAAAACTTACCGATCGAGCGGGAAAGAGAAGAATTGCGGGACAGAGAAATTCTCGCTCGATCGGGAAGTTTTTACCGATCGAGCGAGCGATCGCGCAGAATAAAAAATAGGAATTTCGGAATTTAAAACTCTTATTTTGCGGGCTTATTTTGTGGGCTTTCAAAGCAATATAAATAGAAGATTTTAGACGGCAAAAGGGGATCGCAAGAAGATTCTAGAGACGGCTGAAGATTGAGAAACATCTTAGAGCATAGGTTCTTCTTCTTTGTTCTTAGATTTAATTCTTCTAAGTTTTAAAACTTGGTAGAGGAAGACAAACCCTTTGAAGTTTATTTATTCGTGAGATTTTGATTTTCATCGTTTAATTTTTATTTGAGTATCAAGATTTGTTTGGGATTGATTGATATTCTTGTATGTTTGATTGTTGACTTGATCACCTGATAATTTTCTCATAAAATCTATAGCTAAATTAGATATCAAATCCGTAATTGTTTGAACCCTCTAATTTGTGAAGCAACTATGATTAATATTTTCCGCTTGTGAATTTGTTAATTCGTAGGAACATCTCTTGACTAGATTAAATACAACCTCTTGTGCTTGTGTTGTTTAGCTTCATCAATTTCACTAGTTTGAATGCTACCTTGGATTTAAATATTAATCGCTTGTATTTTGGTTAATTCATTGCTAATGGTTAATTTAGGAAGCTTGTGTCTAATTAACTAAAATTAAGGTGAGATAGGAATTAAATTTTCAATGATGAATATTCAATGAGAATTAATTATTTTTAGAGAATCGATGATCGAGTGAATAACTTCAAGGGTGTAGTCGACTGATACCAAGGCTTGTTTTAATTGATTTTTTTGATATAATTTTTATTCTCTCATGCTAGTTAATAGAATTTTATTTTAAATTGCTTTTAATTAATAGTAGTTAATTTCAACCCCAAAACCCCTATTTATTTATTTTTAGTATTTTTAAGAACACAAATAAATTTCGCTTTCTTCATGGGAATGATCCCTACTCTCTCTACTACATGTTTATTCAGTTAATCTGAGTTGGGTTAATTTGGACGCGATACGACTAAGAGCTATCACAAATTGATACACACTCCGCTTCATTCCCTTCCACCAGAATCTAGTTCGCAATTCCTTATACATTTTCATGCTTCCAAGATGAACTGACAATCGACTCCTATGAGCTTGAGATAGAATATCATTTCTGAGCTCTGCATTATCAGGTACAACCACTCGATTCGATAAGCACAATAAACCATTTGTCTGATAATGGAATCCAGATGTATTAACCTCATTGGATAATCGTGCCAAACGCTGAGTCATAACATCAGATATTTGAGCTTCTCTGATCCGAGAGTACAAAGATGGCTCAGATAAAATAGTATACAAATGAATTCCATTTCTCCCTTTTCTATGCTCGAGTGTAAAACTCAGTGAACAACATTCCTGTATCATGTGAGATATTTCACTAGTCTGAAGTGTAGAAAGTCTCACTTGCCGACTCAGGGCATGCATCGGTAGTAAGGTTGGCAGAACCTGGATGATACTTGATCTCACAGTCATAATCTTTCAGTAAATCCATCCAGCGTCTCTGTCGCATATTCAACTCCGCCTGAGTGAATAAATATTTCAGACTCTTGTGATCCGTATATATCTCAAATTTCTCGCCATAAAGATAATGCCCCCAACTGTCGAGAAGCATAGGAAATAAAATGTCAATTCTGAGTCAAAACACAACCTAGCCCCTTACCAGAGGCATCAATGTAGACAATATAACCTCTTGCTCCAGAAGGTAGAGCCAGCACAGGTGCAGTAGTAAGACATCTACGTAGCTCATGAAATGATTCCTCACAATCCGAGGACTATATGAAGGCAACATCTTTTCGTGTAAGCTGAGTCAAAGGCCTGACCAACTGTGCAAAATTCTCGATGAACCGACGGTAATAACCCGCTAGACCCAAGAGACTTCGAATTTCAGCAACCGTTGTCGGACGAGACCAGTTCAGCACTGCCTCTATCTTACTTGGATCCACAGATATTCCTTTACTGGAAATCACATGACCGAGAAACACTGCCCGATCAAGCCAAAACTCGCACTTGCTCAATTTCGCATACAGCTGCTTTTCCTGTAATGTCTGTAGTACAATCCTAAGATGTTGTGCATGCTCATCCTTGTCGTGAGAATAGACAAGAATATCATCAATGAAGACAATGACAAATCTATCTAGATATTCACAAAATACTTGATTCATCACATTCATAAAGACTTCCAGTGCATTCGTCAGACCGAATGGCATCACCAGAAATTCATAATGCCCGTATCTGGTCCTTATAAAAGCAGTCGTAGAAATATCTAATTCTCGTTCCCACATCTGGTGGTATCCAGATCTCAGATCTATCTTGGAGTAAACAAAAGTACCCTGTAATTGATCGAACAGATCATCAATTCGTGGAAAAGGATACTTATTCTTGATGGTGACATGATTCAGCTGTCTGTAATCAGTACATAATCGCATCGATCCATCCTTATTCTTGACGAACAACATAGGTTCTCCCCACGAAAAAACACTCAGACGAATATATCCCTTATCAAGCAGATCCTGCAACTGCTGTTTCAATTCCCTCATCTCTGATGGAGCAGACTATAAGGTGCTCGGGATATAGGTGTTGTTCCTGGTATCAGATCAATACCAAATTCAACCTCTCGAATCAGAGGAAAACCAGGAATCACATCAGGGAATACATCAGAAAACTCGCTGACTACAGGTAACTGATCAATACCCGGACTACTCGTGAACATATCAAATACATAAATGTATTAGCCCTCCCAACCTGACTCTAAAACATGACATGCCTTCAGAACCAAAACAAGTGGCATCGGAGGTCGTGCTCCCTCACCATAAAAGTACCAGCTATCAGCCTCATCCGGATGAAAATGTACCAGACGCTGATAACAATCCACAGTAGCGTGATACAAAGTCAGCATATCTATTCCCAAAATACAGTAAAAATCTGTCATCTCTAATATCATCAGATTAGCCGATAACACATGACCCTCAAAATCTAGAAGACAACCCATCACTAGACGCTTAGTTACTACCTCCTACTCCAGCGGAGTAGATAAAACTAAATCCAAGTCTAATGATACATAAGGTAATCTATGTATCTTAACAAAACGACTAGAAATAAAGAAATGAGATGCTCCAGTATCAATTAAAACAAGTTCAGGAATACCACATAACAGAAAGGTACCTGCCAACATGCGATCGCTTCCTTCAGTAGCCTGCTCCTGAGAAAGAGCAAATACCTGCCCCTGTGTATGCGGACGAAAACTAGAAGAACTAGGTGGTGCTGACTGCTAACATGGATGAGTAGAATCCTGAGATCCCATCTATGATCCCGCTCTACTCGCAGCTCCCATACGCTGAGGATAAAATGAAACATCCTAAAAGTACTACTGATTTTTTTTTTACTCTCTGATAATAAAACAATAAATATAAACATATATATATGCCCATACATATATATATCATACTTAAAAATAACTTTACTTAATTTAAAAATACAAATACACAAAAGATACAATAAAAGTACACGCATCAAATTAAATACTTAAAAATAATTACTAAATAATAATTTATAAGAATGCCATAATAAAACTCCTAAATAATATTTCTTTCACAAAAATTCATGAAAACTTAGAAAATAAATACTTAAATCTAAAATTCATGCATATACTGAAAATCTATAATAATAAAACATATGCGGAAATAAATGTTCTAGTCTCAACATAAAATTCATCTTAGAGCAATGGTCACGGGTTCTAGCCGCCTGGATACTCATACGCCCTCGCCGCCAGTCGGGAACACATTATCCTTATTGACATTTTGCTCACTTGCACCATTTAAATCTAGTGAGCCTAGAGGCTCAGCACGTTCTATCTTTACATAACAAAATGAAACCACACACAAGCACACATCATATCAAATACGTGAATAATAATTATACGTGCATGATCTTAAAATTATATGCATATAAATATAAATAAATAATCATACTTCTAAATCATCATACTATAACATAATTCATCATACTTTATAATTTTTGTAAAAATAACATATCATGATTTCTTAGTTCTCAACAGGTCGTATCCATGTCGGTGGCATCATACTGAGCGATTGATCAATCTATAAACCAACGTACGTGGCGGTGGGATCTCCACCTCTTATTCCACTTCACCAGCCCTCTCAGCTGGATCCATAAGCTCATCATAACATAAATATTATTAGGAAGGTCACCGGGCCCAGGTATCCCAGCCTCCAACCACATCACTTTCCACCTTCACTTCAACTTCCATAAAAATATTATTTTTTCCTAATATGCAATTAAACTTATCATAAAATTTTTTAATGATGCATGAACTTAAAATTCTCATTATTCCTTTACTTCATGAAAATTTGCCCGTAAATATATATTTAATTTATTTTATTAAAAATCTTACTTATATAACTAATAAAATACATGCATGAATTAAATATATATTTACGGACCTTTTATTTTTCAAGGACTTGTTCGAGCTGCTGACCACTAGACTTATACTAAAAAATTCCTAGACTGACTCAAAAACCCAAAAGCCCAACCTGACCTGGCCCATTAAGTTTCATGCGCCCCAGGCCCATGGAAAACTAATGGGCTCACTAAAACATTAATTAATTCCATTTAAATTAATTAACTCAAAATTAATCAAATAAATTATTAACTAGTCCATTAACCTAAAAATTTGACCGTTAAATTACTAAACCCGACACAACTTGGCCCAATAATTCTCATGGATCACACGGACCATGACAAATTAGTGGGCTCACTTTATTAATTATTTAAGCCCATTAAACTAGTCCAATTAAATTAATTAATCAAGCCCAAACCCAATAATTAATAACTTAAACTCTTAGTTAATTAACAATAAAAATAAACCCGAGTCCAATTAATATTATCTAGACCCGGACCAAAATAATTTGACCAATTAAATTTTAGACCCGACCCGGACCCAAAAACCCGAGCCCGGCCCGCTTAAACTCAAGACAAGCTTCTAGCCCCTCTTTTCTTAACCCTCACGGCAGCACCCCTTTTTCCCATTGCTACAGCCCAGCTCCGGCCACCCTGGCCAGAGATCCGCCGGAAGGACCACCCCAGGGTCCTGCCGATTCCAACAGACCAGCCCTGGCCCAGCCCCATGCCTTGCATGGTGCAGCCGACCCCCTCTCCTTTCTCCCTTGCTGCACAGTCTGCGTAGTCCCCAAGACATGGACTTTTTGACCAGCTCCGGCCACTACCGGCCGGAGCTCCGACACCTGGACCACCCCAAGGTCCAGATGCATCCCTCGACACAGGCCTGGCTCGAGCCAAGCCCTGCATGGCTCGGCCAAAGGCCCCAAACCCGACAGAAAATTCTGCAAGCCTAGCTGCTGTCATGGCTCATTCCCGCATGGTTCCTGCCCTGAACCACCGAGCCAAAACCGACCCTATGGACCCTAGTTAGGACCCCAAACCAGTGGGTAGCAAGCTTGAACCCAGCCTAGACCAAAAACTCATCATCAACCATGCCATGTGAATGAAAACGTGAGAATCATGATGAACAACAAACAAAACTGAAAACACATGCTAAACCAAGATCATTCATACTTTAAAACATTGTAATGTGATCTAAATGGTGTTCAAGAATGGAATCAAACGTGCCTTATTGAAGATTTGGACCAAAACAAAGAAATCAACGCGTATCGGGCTCGCCGGGACGAACGGCTTGAAAATCCTTGCCGAAAAACTTCAAGAAAATTGTGTGTGATGCATTCTTGACGATGGAAAATTTTCTGAAGATTTATGGAGGCGGCTAAGAGAGTTTTGGCGTGAGATAGGGATAGAGTTTTAGGGAGAATAATTTAGGTTAAAATAAATTAAATTACACTAATTAAGCTAAGTAGATAATTATACCATAAAATATATTTAAAACTCATAAATAAAAAATATAGATTAGGTAACATAATGAAAATCCCGTAATAATAATTAAATGTAATTTTAAAAGTTATTAAAAGTCATTAAAATGACTTATTTTGGATAAAAATGGACACATAAATATACATATATATAAATACCATAATTTTCTTAAAATCTAACCTTAAAATAATATTTTAAGGCTCTTAAAAATCTCATAAAACATTTTGGGTGAAAACAACATCTCGTCCGTCCACGGTCCCGCCTACGCGATCATAAAATAAACTTTCTCAAATAAATTCATAAATCACATCATATAGATTTAAATGCCGAAACAATATTTAAAACATGCAAATAAATCAATTAATTTAAATAATATCACTCATAAAACAAGTTAACACATTTTCACATTATTATAAAATTATAAAATCCCCTAGTTATGCATGCGAATTTACGTGACGAATTTTTGGGCGTTACATAAAATCTCCGCAGATGTCCCTGCTCATCGCAAATATAACACGCACCAGAAGCCTTCCGACAAGAAGCTGCAGAATGCATCCCTCCACAGTAACTACAAAATTCATCTTTCTTCTTTTCTTTCCGAAACGGAACATACTTCGAGAACCACGAGATTTAGATGCAGTAGTAGAAGAAGACATAGGTCCAGATTGCACAACAGATTGAGCCCTAATACCAAGAGATCCACTAGCTTGTCCTGACATCATCAGATGTGCCCCCTATTGTTGTTCTCCACTTGACGACACCGATTAACCAGAGTCTCGTAAGATGTCGGATCATCACAGACAACAACCTGTGAATAGATATCCTGATTCAAGCCTTGCAGAAAGATATTATACTTGGACGCATCACTCTCATTGATATGAGGACTGTATGGTAGTAGATCAAGGAATCGCTGCTGATACTCATCAATAGTCATAGACCCCTGCCTCAGTGTAAGCAACTCCATCGATCGTGCCTGACGGACAGCTGGAGGAAAATATAATTTCTGAAACTGCTGTCGGAAATCATCCCAAGGCACCTATCCTCTCTCAGTACGCGCCTGAGCTGCCTTGGCATCCCACCATAAGTGTGCACGTCCATCTAGAACAAACTCTAGAACTTCCATATTTTGCTCCTCAATACATTCGAAAGCACGAAAAGCACTCTCGATTCTGGACATCCAATTCCTCGCCTCCTCAGGATTCTCACCTCCCATCAAGGGTTTCGGTCCTACCTACATAAACTTATTGATAGTGTAGTGACGTATACCCTCGTGATGACGATGTTGATCCTCATGATGATGGTGATGGTGAAGATGATGACCACCTTCCTGACCAACACTACCATGGCTCTCATTACCTCCATAGCCATTATCTGAAAAGATTTGCACATTAATATGCCAAAATGCGCAATTAATTAATCATACTAAAACTAGATCCCAAGTACTAATCCCAAAATCTAAGCATGCTCTGATACCAAAAATGTAGTGACCCTGCATTGAATCACCTACTAACTGGCAACTATAGCATGCATTAATCTTAATGATACATGATAACTTTACAGAGTAAAACGTGCGGAAACATAACCCATAATATTAAAGCTTAGTACAACAAATCCAAGATTATTACAGTAGTGATACAACCATATCGAAAAGCTTAAAATTCAACTGTCTAAAACATTATATAGCTAAACAAATCATGTTGTATAAAATCCCCTGAAAAGCTCTGGCTCCCTAGTATTGCCTCGAACTACCGACTCCGTCCATCCTGCGACCTGCCCCGTGGAATAGGGTGTTCAAGATAACAACTAGGACGTGAGCGCTAATGCCCAGTACATAAACATGAGTAAACATATGTATATGATTCATGCAATCGTGATGACTGGTAAAAGGTTATCCGATAAGTCATGCTCAGTACAGGCGCCACATGAGTGCTGCAACCGCACGGATCAACCTTTGGGTACAACCGCACTCGTCTAGTACACCAGAGTAGTCAGACATAAATATCCCCGCCGTCACGATAAACTCAGCGATAGACTAACAAGTATAGAGCTGAGCGGCTCTATAAATAGGTTTAACAAGGTATAGGCTCAATGTGTATATTCACATGACATATGAATAGGGAAAGAGGTAAATCGTATATCATGTCATATAAAAATGCCAAATAAATGCAACACATAAACATGTATACTCGCTAACAATCTCAGTCAATGTGTACGTACCTCTAGGCTAGTTCAAGTCTAGTAGGATCTTAGGTTCCAAGCCTATATTCAAAAGTTCATCGTATCACTACAAAAGTTTTATAAGCCTTAACTAAGCTAATAAATACTCCCAAAACTTAAATAGATTCCCGAACCATACCTTCGTCCGTAGTAAGCCCTTTGGAGTCGCTAGTCCCGGATGACTATAACCACACCTTGGTTATTCCAGAACTTTTATAATAACCGATAGGGCCCTCAAGTGTATATCTCACACTATATAACTGAATAAGGAAACTCGGAATTCGTATGTAAAAATGAATTTGAATGAGCCCTATTTATAGACCCCAAAATCGGTCAAGTTCAGATCCTCCAAACTCGGGTTCGGATCGTCCGATCCAACTCATAGCTTGCATGTGAAACACGTCAGGTTCGGGCCATCCGATTTCCACTTCGGATCGTACAAAGTGCCTTATATCCGACACTTGTCAAAATTCATGGCTGAGTAATCCTGCCTGCTTGGCATAAGGGAGTTCGGACAGTCTGATCATCACTTCGGATCGTCCGATCGTCCCTCAACTCCGAATTCAACATGCCCTCTTCGGAGCCCCCGGGCTGCTAAGTTCGGATCGTCCGAAGTACTTTTTGGACCATTCGAACTGGCCCAAACATTGGAAGCCTAATTCTTAACTCTGAAGCCCTTTAAAGGCATCGAATTAGTTAATTACAAACTTTTAATCAAGTTTAACAAATTATTATATTAAAATGAAATATGGGTTAATACAGATATCATTTGATTACGCCGATAATTGGAATTGAGACAAGCGAGGAGGCTAGTTGTAGCGTAGTCGTATCGCGCCCAAATTAACACAACTTAGATTAACTAAATAAACATGTAGTAGCGAGAGTATGGATCATTCCCACGAGAAAAGCGAAATTTATTTGTGTTCTTAAAAATACTAAAAATAAATAAATAAGGGTTTTGGGGTTGAAATTAACTACTATTAATTAAAATAAATTTAAAATAAAATTCTATTAACTAGCATGCGAGAATAAAAATTATATCGAAGAAATCAATTAAAATAAGCCTTGGTATCAGTCGACTACACCCTTGAAGTTATTCACTCGATCATCAATTCTCTAAAAATAATTAATTCTCATTGAATATTCATCATTGGAAATTTAATTTCTATCTCACCTTAATTTTAGTTAATTAGACACAAGCGTTATAAATTAACCCTTACCAATGAATTAACCAAAATACAAGCGATTAAGATTTAAATCCAAGGTAGCATTCAAACTAGTTAAATTGATGAAGCTAAACAACACAAGCACATGCGGTTGTATTTAATCTATTCAAGAGATGTTTCTACGAATTAACAAATTCACAAGCGGAAAATATTAATCATAGTTGCTTCACAAATTGGAGGGTTCAAACAATTACGGATTTGATATCTAATTTAGCTGTAGATTGTATCAGAAAATTATGAAGTGATCAAGCCAACAATCAAACATAAAAGAATATCAATCAATCCCAAAAACATCTTGATACTCAAATAAAAATTAAACGATGAAAATCAAAATCCCACGAATAAATAAACTTCAAAGGGTTTGTTTTCCTCTACCAAGTTCTAAAACTTAGAAGAATTAACTTAAGAACAAATAAAAAGAACCTAGCCTCTAAGATGTTCCTCAATCTTCAGCCGTCTCCAGAATCTGCTTGCGAAAAAGAACCTAGCCTCTAAGATGTTTCTCAATCTTCAGCCGTCTCCAGAATCTACTTGCGATCCCCTTTTTCCGTCTAAAAACTTCTATTTATATTTCTTTGAAAGCCCACAAAATAAGCCCGCAAAATAAGAGTTTTAAATTCTGAAATTCCTATTTTTTATTCTATGTGATCGCTCGCTTCCCGATCGAGAATTTCTCTATCCCACAATTCTTCTCTTTCCCGCTCAATCAGTAAGTTTCTACCGATCGAGCGAGATATTTTTTTCCCATCAAGCGCGATAGCGCTTCAACATGCGCCAATCACTTTCTCTCCATGTGCGATAGCGCTAAACAATAGCGCTTCATTTATTCTTTGTGAACAGTTAAAGAGCTTCGTTAGAGCAAAAGCACTCCTCAAGGGCGGTTCGTTAGAGCTGTTGAGTAGAGCTATTCGTTAACAGCTCTAACGAACCGCTCTAGTTTTCCATCTTCTATCTTTGCTTCTTTTCTTCAATTCTTTTGCACCATTTTTCTAATTTCCTATATCAAAACACAAATAATGATTAGGAACTATAAAATAAATTTAATCAACGCAAATTCTCCTAATCATACCAATTAACTCCAATAAATATAGGAAACTATCATCACATCAAACTCCCTCATACTTAAGCTTTGCTCGCCCTCGAGCAAGTCATAACAGAATGAACACATAACAAAATATAAGCAAGGATGAATCAATCATATCATAGCCTCAGAGAAGTTCAAATAAAAAAATAGGTCAAGAATACTCTCAATTTTACATGATACACCTCCAGTCGAATGTGAACGTACGTGTGTGTCATGTTACCCAAGCTACATGCAACTTCAAAAGATATAGTTTCAAGACTGTTCACCGACCTATAACAAATCAATGTAATTTTTACTATCAAGAATCCCCCTCTTAACAATCCCTTAACATAACACAACTCTCTTGAGATAAAATTACGCACCGTCGGATTTTTGCACCCGACATTTTTAGAGTCCCAATAATTACCCGCATACTTAGATATAACTAAGATAGGATTCGAATTTCAATCCCCTCGTCTATAGCCCGGATGAAACTAAAATCCCATTAGGTTCGCAAACTTAGTTATGAGCGAGATGATTAGGATTTCAATCTTCTTACTCATAACCCGGATGAAGTTAATTATATTGCCCCAAAATTTTCAAAAACACAAATTATTTTCACAGGTGCGCCCAAGATTGTAAATGCTACATCAAAAGATCATCAAGATTCAATAACTATCAAGTTCCACAGACACCTATTGTCGTGCAATGATCCAACAAACATCAAAATCATCTAATATATTGCTACAATTCACACTGGTTATGTAACGCCCAAAATTATTTAATTTTAATCCGAGAATAATTAATTTGGGAATATTTAGAGTTTTTATTTAAATTCTAATATTCTTAAATTATTTAGGATTGAAATTGAATGAAATAAGAAATTGAGGACTGAATTGCAATTATTGAAGTCTTGAGGGGCTAAAATGCAAAATATTGATTTTGAAGTGGACACTTGTGATTTTCTCAACCTTCTCACGTGTGAAACACATTATTCATCAGAATTTTCAGAAAGTTTCAGAGGAAGAAACCGAGATCAAAATTCAGAGATTTCCAAGCTTTTTCTTCATTTTTCAACTTGAGATATCTTGAGCTACGGTTATCCGTTTTTGATTCCGAAAGATGTTCTGGAATCCTCGCAACGAAACCTTCAATTTGATGTAAGTTTTATATTTGTTCATCAGGGTTTGATCATTCGAAAATGACAGATATCAGACTTGTATATGATTTGATGTTGTTGAGCTTCTATCTTGTGTACTCTTGAAGTTGGGTTGAGGATTGAGTTTTATATCATGTTCTTATGAATCTCCAGCACTTATGTCGAAATCTATACCTTATGATATGCTGATTTTGAGTCATATTCAGCTGATGAAAATATGTATATGATTATAGACTTGTTTAGTTGTAGATATGTGTGGAATCGCCGAGTTTGTACCGATATGCCGTCGAACTCTTGATTTGAAGTGATTTGCTATTATTCTTGAACTTAGAAGTTGCTGAACTATTAGCTGATGATTCCTTGATTGTTATGCTATTGTTTCAGTGCATAAACAGAGTATATAAACTCAAGAAGTCGACTCCGAAACCGATAGAAGATAGAACAAGGTTGGTACAGTTTGCCTTGAAGTTCTTGTTGAAGTTTGGGTTGATAGTGAGCAGACTTTGAGATAAGTTTTTGGTGATTGATCTTGTACAAACTTTGACAAGTTCGAAGACATCCTAAACACCATATTTGAAAGGTAAAAGTGAACTATGGTTTGAATGGGACTATAACTCGAGATGGTTTGTATCGAGTTCCCCTAAATCACATACTTATTTGCTTATATGCTTTTATATGTTTCCTATGAATGTTTGAATGAGTCTTGATGGTAATGAATGTGTTTTGATTGATATGTATTGCATTCATCTTGCGAGACTTGTTCCTTGATTTTGAAATGAACGGAAACGTTCGAATAGACGATTTGAGAAATTGTATATGTATGGCCTGGGTGGTTGTTTAGCCTAGCGTCTGATCTACATATATAATGGCTTCAAAGTCTAGAGAAGTGAGATAAGTAGCCCCACCTCGATCGGGAGAGTCGGTGGATTAGTTATGATGTCTACTTCTTGGGATCCCAATCGACGATATAAGAAATGAACCTTGTTTTAAAACATGCATTGAAGTTATGTTCTTTATATCATGATTTTGATATATGTTTGTATGCATGTTTAGTTGCTTTTACTGGGAAATCTATTTCTCACCGGAGTTATCCGGCTATTGTTTTGTTGTATGTGTCATTGCAATAGGAGGGAGTGGAACCGGGCAAAAGCGAACGTAAAGAACAAGGGATAAGAAGTTAGCGTGATGATCCGGAATAGATGTTGAGTTGCTGTCACTTGTTTGATAAGATCAAGAGTAATGATGTATAGTTGTTAGAGTTGAGTCATGTCTAGTTAACTTTGCAAGTTGATTCTATATTAGAGTTGAAGTGGTGCACTTGATAGACTTGAGTGTATGTCTATGATGTTTGATATTTAGTTGGAACCAACTTTGATTTTGTAACCACATTGTCTTAGATGTTTCAATCATGTAATGAGATATGAATGTATATGTTTTTGTCTTAATTATGGCTCTTGTACTTAGTTGCATGCTTAAGAGCTTGGTAGAGCTGATATAGATGAGGTAGAACAACACTTGACAGCAGCTGAGCACCATCGTTTTGTTTCTGGTGCAGTGGCCTGCGCACGGGCGAGCTACTGCTCGCGCGCGCGCAAGCCAGCCCATGGAGCCTCGGGCTTGTTGAACTGCGCCGGCGCGAGGGGTGCTCCCCGCGCGCGCGCAGGGCACTTTATAAGAAAAAAAAATTTTTTTTTTAGGCTTTGATGCTTGGCCTTAATCCATGAACCTTGAACTATTATTTGATTCAAGAGATTTAGATCCGGGTTGTCACAACAGGTGGTATCAGAGAAAGATAATTCTGGACTGAATTAGATACTGAGTGGGGTAGATCGAATCATCTTCCTTGCTTATTTATTTTATCATGCTATGATTTAATTACATGATTGAATTACATGTTGTAAATGCTAGCATGGTTTACTTTCAAGTATTTTATTACAAGATGTTGTATTTATTTTATTTGAAAGTATGATTACGATGATTAAAGATGCATGCTTATTGGAATATCTGAACTGATAGAGGCATGTATCCTGATGAATTATGACATGATACCTGATTATCTGAATTGATTGGAAGCATGTTTTATTTGAAGATTGTGATTATTTATTTAAGATTGAATCAGAACCGAGTCTTGATCAGAGGTAAGATGATCAGAGGAGGACTGAGATAATTTGATGATTTGGTATCCTAACCATTTTGATAATCAGATATGTCTCGAAGACCAGGACGACCTCCTCTGAGACCCCATGTTCCTATTTCTCTACCAGAACAGACAGTTCATACTCCACCGACAGTTGTCACACCGATAGTGCCTGCAACTGCAGTTCCGAGTAATGAACAGGGCAGTACATCACGAGATATGACAGATATGACTGCAACTCCAATGGAAACATTGTTGAAACGTTTTCAATCCTACAAGCCGCCAACTCTGAAAGGTACTGAGAATGCAGTTGAATGTGAAGGATGGCTTGATGACATGGAGATGTTATTTGATTCACTTGACTACGGTGATGAACGAAGAGTCAGACTTGTTGGTCATCAGTTGCATGAGGTTGCTAAAAGCTGGTGGTTCACAACAAAGAAATCTCTGGAGCGTAGAGGAACTGTTTTGACCTGGAATGTCTTCAAGACAGAGTTTTATCAACGTTTCTTTCCGGTATCTTATCGTAAAGACAAGGGTGCCGAATTTGCTAACCTGAGGCAGGGAAACTTGAATATTGAAGACTATGTTGCAAAATTCACTACATTGCTACGTTTTGCTCCACATGTTGCAGATAGTGATGAGGCTATGGCTGATCAGTTCATTAATGGACTGAATCCTGATGTTTTTACACTGGTGAATACAAGGCGACCGAATAATTTTGCTGATGCCTTGAACAGTGCCAAAGGAGCAGAAGCTGGCTTGATACAGCAGCGAGGAGCTTCGTATATTGCACAGCCTTGGAGACAGTCACAACCTTCAGCTTCAACTCAGCAACAGTCGTCTCAATTTGACAGTGGTGGCAGTAGCAGTGGCAAGAAGGGATATTTGCAAGCTATAGGAAAACAATTTAAGAAATCTGGAAGCAGTTCTTCAAGTTCCAGTGGTACGAAACAGAAGTCTGGGGTATTCTGTAACACTTGTGGTGGAGGACATCCAACTGATCAGTGTCGAGGTGTATCTGGGAGATGCCATATATGCCATCAGACTGGCCATTTTGCAAGAGTATGTCCTCAGAGAGGTGCTGGACAGGCACGAGGTGCAGAGTCATCACGATCAGTGGCTCAACCCGTGAGGCAAGCCTCCTCTGTCCATTCCTTTCAACCATCACCACCTCAGCAATAGTCAAGGCCAGGAGGAAGTCAGGCAGGCAGTCAGCCACAGAGACAGCAGGCTCATGTCTATGCACTGACGGAGGAACAGGCACAGGGAGAACCAGATGATGTAATTGCAGGTAACTATTCTCTTTATGGTTATCCCACATATATATTGATTGATACAGGTGCATCCCATACGTTTATATCTGCCAAATTTGTTGCATTGCATGCTTTGCTTGTTGAAACATTATTTATTGTAGTATCTGTTTCTTCTCCTTTGGGGAGGGGTCTTATATCGATTCAGATAGTTAAGAACTGTGTGCTACAGTATGAGGGTAATGAGATTGAGATAGATTTCTTCGTACTTGGTATGTCTGATTTTGATTGTATTATGGGGATTGATATGCTGAATAAGTACAGAGCTACCGTAGACTGTTTCCAGAAGATAATGAGATTCAGACCTGAAATGGCTGGAGAATGGAAGTTCTATGGTAAGGGTTCACGTGCCAAGATTCCTCTTATTTCTGTATTATCTATGACCCGATTTTTGCAGAAAGGAGCAGAGGGATTTCTTGTTTATGCAGTTGATGTGTTGAAAACTAGCCCGAACCTGGCTGATTTGCCAGTGGTTAGTGAGTTTGCGGACGTTTTCCCTGATGAGATTCTAGGATTACCTCCGTATCGAGAGATTAACTTCAACATCGAACTGATGCCAGGTACTGCACCGATTTCGAAAGCACCTTATCGAATGGCACCAGTGGAATTGAAAGAGTTGAAAGATCAGTTAGAAGATTTACTGGCCAAGGGATACATTCGACCAAGTGTTTCTCCTTGGGGAGCTCCAGTACTGTTTGTTAGAAAAAAAGACGGTTCAATGAGATTGTGTATCGACTACCGGCAACTGAACAAGGCTACGGTAAAGAACAAATACCCTTTGCCTCGTATTGATGATTTATTTGATCAGTTGCAGGGTTCTTATGTGTATTCCAAGATCGATCTGAGATCTGGATACCATCAGCTGAGAGTTAGGGATTCTGATATTCCTAAGACTGCGTTCAGAACCAGGTATGGTCATTATGAGTTTATAGTTATGCCGTTTGGTTTGACGAATGCTCCAGCTGTGTTTATGGCTTTGATGAACCGTGTATTTCAGAAGTATCTCGATGATTTTGTGATTATCTTTATTGATGATATTCTGATATATTCAAAGAATTTGATTGATCATTCTGAACATTTGAGAACAGTATTGAAGACTTTAAGAGCCGAGAAACTGTATGCTAAACTGTCGAAATGCGAGTTTTGGCTGAAACAGATTGTCTTTCTTGGACATATTATATCTGGAAATGGTATTTCTGTGGATCCAAGTAAAGTCGGAGCAGTGATCAGTTGGTCGAGACCGACATCTGTTCCTGAGATTCGTAGTTTTATGGGTTTGGCTGGGTATTATCGTCGATTCATTAAAGATTTTTCCAGTATTGCGAAGCCGATTACTCAGTTGACTCAGAAGAATACTCCATTTGTCTGGTCTGATGCTTGTGAATCCAGTTTTCTGGAGTTGAAGAAACGATTGACCAGTGCACCAGTCTTGACGATTCTTTCAGGTACTGGTGGTTTCACTGTTTATTGTGATGCATCTCACCGAGGTTTAGGTTGTGTTTTAATGCAACGAGGTCATGTGATTGCTTATGCCTCGAGACAATTGAAGCCTCATGAGACCAGATATCCGATTCATGATCTTGAATTGGCCGCCATTGTATTTGCTTTGAAGATTTGGCGACATTATCTGTACGGGGAACAGTTTGAAATTTATTCTGATCACAAGAGTCTGAAATATTTGTTTTCTCAGTCAGAACTGAATATGAGACAGCGGAGATGGCTGGATTTGCTGAAAGACTTTGACTGCGAGATTAAATATTATCCAGGAAAATCGAATGCAGTAGCAGATGCATTGAGTCGAATGGTATGTTCTTTATCCTTATCGACGATTGGTGTATCGAATTTGATTGAAAACTGTTGTTTATCTGGATTAGTATTTGATACAAACTATCAGCCATTACGACTCTTTCAAATTCAAGTTGAACCAGCTTTATTGGTAAGAATTCGAGATGCTCAGAAACTTGATCAGAATGTACAGAACTCGATTGAGAAAGTTAGATCAGGGCATGTATCTGAATACCGGGTTCGAGATGATCTTCTTTACATTCACAATCGCCTAGTAGTGCCTGATATTTCTGATGTGCGACAACAACTACTGAAAGAGGCGCATTGTAGTCGTTATATTATTCATCCTGGAGGTAGGAAGATGTATAATGATTTAAAGACTCGATACTGGTGGAAACCAATGAAGACTGATATCACTGATTTTGTAGCTCGATGTTTGAATTGCCAACAGGTGAAGGCTGAGAGGAAGAGACCGCCTGGTTTGTTACAGAGTTTGTCTGTACCGGAATGGAAACGGGATCATATTTCCATGGACTTTGTGACTAGATTACCTCGATCTTCTAGAGGCTGTGATGCTATCTGGGTGATTATTGACAGATTGACGAAATCATCGTGTTTTATTCCTTATCGTATGACGTATAGACACAACCAGATGGCAGAGATTTATGTCCGTGAAGTTGTCAGATTGCACGGAGTGCCGAAATCTATTGTATCAGATCGTGATCCTCGATTCACATCACATTTTTGGCACAGCTTACAGAGTGCTATGGGTACTCAGTTACACTTGAGCACAGCTTATCATCCACAGACTGACGGACAGTCAGAGCGTACTATTCAGACATTGGAGGACATGTTGAGAGCTGTAGTGCTTGATTTTGGCACTAGTTGGCAGGAATCACTACCTCTTTGTGAATTCTCGTACAACAACAGCTATCAATCGAGTATAGGAATGGCTCCTTTTGAAGCTTTATACGGAAGAAAATGTCGATCTCCTTTGTACTGGGATGATATTTATGAAGTACCTGATACGGGTCCTGATATGATATGTGATATGAATGACCAGGTGAAGCTTATTTAGAGAAGAATGAAGACAGCTCAAGACAGACAAGCAAAATATGCCAATATTCGACGTCGACCTTTGTCTTTTGAACAGGGGGATCGTGTATTTTTGAAGATTTCTACGTTCAGAGGCACCGTACGATTTGGCAAGCGAGGGAAATTGTCTCCATGATATATCGGTCCTTATGAAATTCTGGAGAAAATAGGCAATCTCGCATATCGATTAGCTCTTCCTCCATCTTTATCTGGAATACATGATGTCTTTCATGTATCGATGCTTCGAAAATACCTTGCTGATGAATCTCATGTGCTTCAATCTGATGAGGCTGAACTTGACGAGACCTTGAGTTATTTTGAAAAGCCAATTCAGATTCTTGATCGAAAAGAAAAACAACTACGAACAAAGACTATTCCACTTATGAAAGTCCAGTGGAGTCGTCATGGTATTGAAAAAGCGACTTGGGAAACTGAATCTGATATGAAGCAAAGATTTCCTGAGATGTTTCATTGATGTGATCTTATATGATATGTGGATATTACTTCAGATTTCGAGGACGAAATCGTGTCTTAGTGGGGGAGAATTGTAACGCCCGGAATTATTTAATTTTAATCCGAAAATAATTAATTTGGGAATATTTGGAGTTTTGATTTAAATTCTAATATTCTTAAATTATTTAGGATTGAAATTTAATGAAATAAGAAATTGAGGACTGAATTGCAATTATTGAAGTCTTGAGGGGCTAAAATGCAAAATATTGATTTTGAAGTGGACACTTGTGATTTTCTCAACCTGCTCACGTGTGAAACACATTATTCATCAGAATTTTCAGAAAGTTTCAGAGGAAGAAACCGAGATCAAAATTCAGAGATTTCCAAGCTTTTTCTTAATTTTCAACTTGAGATATCTTGAGCTACGATTATCCGTTTTCGATTCCGAAAGATGTTCTGGAATCCTCGCAACGAAACCTTCGATTTGATGTAAGTTTTATATTTGTTCATCAGGGTTTGGTCATTCGAAAATGAAAGATATCAGACTTGTATATGATTTGATGTTGTTGAGCTTCTATCTTGTGTACTCTTGAAGTTGGGTTGAGGATTGAGTTTTATATCATGTTCTTATGAATCTCCAGCACTTATGTCGAAATCTATACCTTATGCTATGCTGATTTTGAGTCATATTCAGCTGATGAAAAGATGTATATGATTATAGACTTGTTTAGTTGTAGATATGTGTGGAATCGCCGAGTTTGTACCGATATGCCGTCGAACTCTTGATTTGAAGTGATTTGCTATTATTCTTGAACTTAGAAGTTGCTGAACTATTAGCTGATGATTCCTTGATTGTTATTCTATTGTTTCAGTGCATAAACAGAGTATATAAACTCAAGAAGTCGACTCCGAAACCGATAGAAGATAGAACAAGGTTGGTACAGTTTGCCTTGAAGTTCTTGTTGAAGTTTGGGTTGATAGTGAGCAGACTTTGAGATGAGTTTTTGGTGATTGATCTTGTACAGACTTTGAAAAGTTCGAAGACATCCTAAACACCATATTTGAAAGGTAAAAATGAACTATGGTTTGAATGGGACTATAACTCGAGATGGTTTGTATCGAGTTCCCCTAAATCACATACTTATTTGCTTATATGCTTTTATATGTTTCCTATGAATGTTTGAATGAGTCTTGATGGTAATGAATGTGTTTTGATTGATATGTATTGCATTCATCTTGCGAGACTTGTTCCTTGATTTTGAAATGAACGAAAACGTTCGAATAGACGATTTGAGAAATTGTATATGTATGGCCTGGGTGGTTGTTTAGCCTAGCGTCTGATCTACATATATAATGGCTTCAAAGTCTAGAGAAGTGAGATAAGTAGCCCCACCTCGATCGGGAGAGTCAGTGGATTAGTTATGATGTCTACTTCTCGGGATCCCAACCGACGATATAAGAAATGAACCTTGTTTTAAAACATGCATTGAAGTTATGTTCTTTATATCATGATTTTGATATATGTTTGTATGCATGTTTAGTTGCTTTTACTGGGAAATCTATTTCTCACCGGAGTTATCCGGCTATTGTTTTGTTGTATGTGTCATTGCAATAGGAGGGAGTGGAACCGGGCAAAAGCGAACGTAAAGAACAAGGGATAAGAAGTTAGCGTGATGATCCGGAATAGATGTTGAGTTGCTGTCACTTGTTTGATAAGATCAAGAGTAATGATGCATAGTTGCTAGAGTTGAGTCTTGTCTAGTTAACTTTGCAAGTTGATTCTATATTAGAGTTGAAGTGGTGCACTTGATAGACTTGAGTGTATGTCTATGATGTTTGATATTTAGTTGGAACCAACTTTGATTTTGTAACCACATTGTCTTAGATGTTTTAATCATGTAATGAGATATGAATGTATATGTTTTTGTCTTAATTATGGCTCTTGTACTTAGTTGCATGCTTAAGAGCTTGGTAGAGCTGATATAGATGAGGTAGAACAACACTTGACAGCAGCTGAGCACCATCGTTTTGTTTCTGGTGCAGTGGCCTGCGCACGGGCGAGCTACTGCTCGCGCGCGCGCAAGCCAGCCCATGGAGCCTCGGGCTCGTTGAACTGCGCCCGCGCGAGGGGTTCTCCCCGCGCGCGCGCAAGGCACTTTATAAGAAAAAAAAAATTTTTTTAGGCTTTGATGCTTGGCCTTAATCCATGAACCTTGAACTATTATTTGATTCAAGAGATTTAGATCCGGGTTGTCACAGGTTACATATGCGTGCTTAAAAATATTCACTAATCGACCTACATTTTCTCATGTCCAATCAAGAGTAAATTTTTTTCAAAAATTTCATTTTTTTCCAACTTCATCATCATAGGCTAACAATCTCCATCCTACTTAAGCTCATAAAACAAACACTAACACAAAGCATGCATGTCATCAAAAATCGGCTAAAACCTCTACTTGAATGGCTAATTCCTCTCCCCCATACTTAAAATATGACATCTTCCCCAATGTAAGTGAAAATTAAAAACAAAAATAAAAACTAAAAATGAAAGAAAATACTCCCCTTGGGTTGCCTCCCAAGCAGCGCTTGATTTTCAATCTTCAGCTTGACCCTCAGAAGCACTTCTCAAAGAGCGGCTGACGCCCAAAATAAGTGTCATATGACACCACAAATGGGTCTTTGTTCCATGTTCCCTCAAGCTTGGCTAGATGTATATAGTTTAAGCTTGTCACCTCAACAACACTCCATAGTAGCTGGTAAACATGGGAAGAGAACATCTCTGTGGGCTCTCGGAAGACAAAATATTTTGAAACTGGTATTGATGGAAGGGAAGGATCTTGGGGATGTGTGTATGATAATGCTATTGATGAGCTCAAATCGATAGACTCTTGAACTCCATCATCCTCAAACTTGAGTGGCAACATATTTCCATCATACCCTATTTCTTCTGTAACATCTTCCGACTGAGGTTTAAGAAAAAGACTCAAACACCTCTAAATCTTCAGCATGATTTTATTCGCACTCCCAATCCTGCTTTTCCGAGTCATCATCGAACCAAATTGGGTTGGTCACTACTTGAGTATCTTGCTTCACTTCATGTTCTTGGTGTTCATGGTGGATTGATATCTTGATATTCTCTATGTGCTCCACAAGGTGACGTCTAGAATTTTTTAGATCTTCTATAGCTGCCTCAGTAGATGCCACAAGCTTGCTCATTATATCCTCTAGAGGGTGTAAGATCAATTAAGAACAACTTTCCTCCTCCTTTTGAAGCTCGAATGGTTTGTCTGTAAAATCCGGGTATTGAGGACTGTACTAGATTGTTTGAGACAGAAGGAAAGAGTGACCTATGCCAGTGTTCTCTGAAAAATTGTTCCAGAATTGGGATATCGGTGGGAGGTTACATCAGTCTTGATTTGTTGCACAGTCTTAGAAAGAAATATAACTACCAGGAGCATGTTCAGTGATAGTTGGAATCTTTCGGACAAGTGGGAAAACGATTCAGGTGCATTCGGTAATTCTGTGGTCGTTTGAGAACTCTAGGAATGCCAGATACGGATTTTTTGGGTTTCTATTGATCACGGGAAGTGGTTCTAGTTTGACTCCTATGGTTATAGTTAGTTGGATAACTTGGTTAAGGTTATCAGAGGTAAGATCAGGCGTTTGGATTTAGTAACATTTCGAGATCAATACTTCCTTGCTAGGAAAGGACATATTTGATCTAAGCATTGTTCGGTGTTAGCAATGGTTGGCCAAGTTTGCAGAAATGGGGTTAAGTAATTATTCCAAGTTATCAGTGAAATATTTCGGAGACTGTTAGCTGAGTAATTTTCTTGGACGTTTCCAGCATTATTCTCGAGAGTTGTCCTTGAGTCGTGACAAGTGCTTATGGATTTCGACGAGCATTAGCAAGATTTGCATAAGTTGTTTTACTAATGGGATGAGACAAAAGTTGAGACTTGTGTTCTCAGAGACTGGCATGATTGTCATCACTAATTTCCCGGTGTGTTCTGACGTGCTGTTCCATTGAAATGATGAAATCGATTTGGATCAATCCGATAAGATAGCTGGATTGCTGCTAGTATTGAGAATTTCGTGTGGGATCGAGGTGAACCGGTTTTGTTCATCCTAGTTCGTAAGTCAAGAATTGCGAGAATTTACTGTTATACAGGCCGGGATAACCAGTTTTTGTGTTTCAAGTGATTGTCTCGGGTGACGAGATAGTAATCATCTGTTACTGACTATTAATGCCGAGGATGGTGTTAGCCATCTAAGTGTGCGGCGGGATAGTAGTGTATTTCAGAGACGACAATGTGATACGCGAAAAATACATAAATCTATTCATAATTTATTAAAGGAATTATAAATGGATTTTAAGTTACTTTATTTTATTATTCATGATTTAAATGTTATTGTTATTTAAAAAGATTTTATGTGTTGTGTAAATGATTTAAAAGTTGATATTTCATGTGTTTAAATATACTTTTCTTTATTGTGTTAAATAATTTTAATGGTTTTATGAATTTTATTTATGAAATATAGAGTTATGATTTAAATTATTTGATGTAAGGTATATGCCTACTATATTTTTATGTCTTGCTAAATAATTTAATGTTTTCACGATGAAATTGATCCTGGACTGCAGAACAAGGCTAACCTATGCACGAGATTGTAAGAAATATTCTTACGAGTATTTTGAGTATAATATTGCTATGGTTTTATTTCTAGCATCGGGAGGAGAAAATTTTAAAAGTCTGGTTTGAGGCGTATTGGACTGACTATGTTTTGATTTAGTCATTCCACCTAACACGTCTTTTATTCCTTCTCTTCACCCCACCTTATCTTTTCTTCCCCATCAATTAATTGATTTGCCTCCTCCTTGTCTCTCTATCATTTCCCCTCATTCACACGCTTTCTTTTCCCTTTTCTCCCTTTTCTTTTCTTCTTCCTTTCCATCGGTTTTGCAAGATTAAATGTAAGTTAAGCTTCCAATTTTTGTTTGTACCAAAGGATAGTTCATTGTCGGAGTTCCGAATCAACTCAATATCCATTCAAGGCAAGTATTTTAAATATTTTGAAATCACCATTCAAGAATATAGATATTTTGATATGACAAATGTAGGATTATGTGTATATCTCCATGATTTGTATGAGATTTGGAGAGCATGTTATATTTTTGTTTGTATTCATGAAACTTGAGTTGTTCTTGAAGTTCTTGGAAGAATTTTTGATGATGATTATGAAGTTGAATGTTTTGAAACCTTGTAGTGTTCTTGAAGCTTTTTGATGCAAAATAAGTTAGAATTTTGGGCAAAAAAGTTTATGTTTGAAGTTTAAAGTATGGAAGTTGTATTCGGTGGCATCGGATTAGCGACACCCGTTACAATTTATAAGATCACGACTAGTGTACTAATCCAATTGACATCAAACCAAATTCATTTGAAAGCTAGTTCAAATATCTTCAACTTTCATGTTTTGAGTTCTGTTCAAATTGTAGTACCTAAAAATCTAACCTACTAAATCGCATGCATTAAATTTAATAAATATTATGATTTATTATTTTTAAGTTTAATTGATTTAAATTCTTTATTTGATTTACGTGTTAATAAAATATTAATTATTTAATTAAAAAATTTTATTTTACTAACTATTAAATTAATTCTTTTAATTGTTTAAGTTTACTCATTTAAATTATTTTATTATACTACTTATTTGTTTTAAATATTTTAAAGATTTAATCCTGCTTATTTAAATGATGTTATTTATTTAGCTTATTCATTTAAATAATGTTAACTATTTCGTTTACTTATTTAAAAATTACTCGAACTTATTGGATAGTTATTTAAATGATTTTAACTATTAAGCTTATTTATTTAAATATTTTTATTGTCCAATTTATTTATTTTAAATAACTTAAGTTTAGCGGTTAATCGCCTTAAATTATTTTAAATGTCTAGCTTATCTAATTAAAAGCTTTTAACTGTCCGAGTCGTTTTGAAGGTTTTATTTCGCTCGTGTATTTATTTAAATGACTTTTAATTGTTCGTCAAGTTTGTTTAAATTACGTTAATCGCTCTGTTTATTATTTAAATATTTTATTTATCATTGTGACATCAAAATATTTAAGTATTGATTTTATTTTCTCGGATCTAGTTGCTTTAAATTCCTTTAAAGTATAGTTGCTCAAATATTTTAAGTTAATTATTATTGGGATTTTTGAATTCAGTGGCTTCCAGTACCGACTTTCGGCGATGGTAGTTTTCGGCGGTAAATTTCTAGATATTATTTCAAGAGTTAATATTCGTGAGAATTGAGTAAAATAGATGTAATGTTATTTTAGAATTTTTCGGGTGTCAAAGAATCACTTTTACCACATTCATGAGTTTATTTTTTTTAAATTTTAGAAAATTAGCATTTTTAAAACCCGGTAAATAGAATTTAAATATTTAATTCTTCAATTTTCAAATTTGAGTATTTGCGGGAATTTGGGCCTAACACTTTTACTCGCGCCATATAAAATACCAAACATTATATAATATTTACCTACACACTTAAAATTATGTGTTGACCCATCCCTAAGGGGTTTTCACCCAGCCCAATTGCATCGGCCCATTTCTTATCCCCTTCTCCAAGATTTAGCCGATAAGCCCCTTTCATTTTTCTTCTCCATTTCCTCTCACGATCGGCACTCTCATCCTTCTCCTTCTTCCTTTGGCCGCCACAGCAGCTCCATTTTCCCGCGTGGTCTTCTCCTGAGCTTGATGTTTGAGTTAATTCCCGCGTTCCTTAGTCTCGATCACCGCTCAGCCGAGTTTCCCCTCCCTCATTTCTATTCTTTCAGTTTAAGGCAATATTATGGGATTTCTTTGGCCACCAAGTAGATTATTACGTGTGTGCTTGATTTTTCTTGGTGGCATTTCAAAGTTTTGAGTTTATGGAGGCTTGGCCAATTTTTCTGGTCATTGATGGGTTGATCGAGTTTCTGTCTCAGTTGTAACTAGTCGTTTATAGATTCCATATTTCATTTGGTGTGTCGTTCATGCTTACGATCGATATGTATAATGTTTGCTTGTATTGAATGGGTGTTGATTGTGAGTCTCGGTTACTGTCCCCATCTGCCCTGTTTGGAAGCTTCTTTGTTGTCGGGCACTTGTGGTTCGAGTTCTTGTGTTTCTTGGATTGGTGATTTAGAGGCTGCAATGGTTTAGATGTAGCTCACATGGTAGCACCTAGGTTGAGTGAAACGACTAGCATAGATTGAGGCGAATGGGCTGTCGGTTGTATGTTGAAAGGATTGGGTTAGGTTAGGGTTAGGCTTAGGGTTAGGGCAGGGGCAGAGGCAGGGGCAGGGGCAGGGGCAGTTTCTCGAGCTGGGAATTAGCTCAAGAACATGGGCTAAACTTGAGCTAGGGTTTTGGCTTGTGAGCGAGACAGTCTTAGGGGATTTGTTGGAACTAGGAAGTGGTCTAGGTCCTATTTTATAGGTTGTTAACATGGTAGGTCAAGGTGTAGTTGTCTTGGAAGGAAGAAGAGTTGTCGAGCAGAATCTATCAAGTGTTGGGGGCTGCCCGATTTTGGTCATACAAAAAATGGTTGCACATGTGTTTTGGCTTAGGGCACGGGTCTGGGAATAGCATAGGATGTTAGGGAAATGTCGTTTCAAGCGGGAACTAATTCGGTTAAGCTTTGGTCGAGTTCTAGGCTATTGAATGTTAAGGTGCAGGATTTTAGGTGTTAACTATGCTCGGAAACAATATTGCCAAAAATTATTGGATAAGATTTGTACCTCGAGGATGACTTCATAGTAGAGTATAGAGTGCATGGGAACTGTGTTTTTAAGCGGAAGTCGTTTTGAATAAGAATTGAGTATGTTATAAGCATTGCAAGTGGATTGCTCGGGATACGTCCTAAGTGCCAAAAAGTAAAGTCTAGATTCTTGGCTATGGTTTGCCACCTAAATCACCACCCTTGTCAACCGTATTACTTCATTTATTTGAGAATCGAGTAAATAATTGCAAAGAAAGTCATTTTCTTGAGTTCAGTTTAAGTCTTTGAGTCGAGTCAAGAAAATAAAAGTAATTTTTGAATTAGGAGAGTTGATTGTGAACACCTCAGGGTATGGACGGGCTGGGAGAAATCTTGGCTTCCCTTACCACCTCAGGGTATGGACGGGCTGGGAGAAATCTTGGCTTCATTACCACCTCATGGGTTTGGACGGGCTGAGTGAAATCTTAGCTTCCCTTACCACCTCAGGGTATGGACGCGTTGGGAGAAATCTTGGCTTCCCTTACCACCTCATGGGTTTGGACAGACTGAGAGAAATTTTGGCTTCCCTTACCATTTCAGGGTATGGATGGGTTGGGAGAAATTTTGGCTTCCCATACCAACACGGGGCAAGACGGGTTGGGAGAAATCCTGACTTCTTTGCCGGCATAGTATACTGCAGTCATTGATCGATCAATCCTTTAGAAAAGGGCCACAATCAAGGATCTAAGTTCACAGTTCTGTTTATCAGTTTATAGTTCAGTTTATTAGTTTTCATTTCAGTCTATTCAGTCCTCATGTTCAATCTTGCTATGCATTTGTAGTTTAGTTCAGTTTCAGTCAGTTAGATTCAGTCTTGCATGTGATGTTTTCAAGTTACTCTCTTTGCTAGAGGTTCAATTAAGAAAAGACAAAGTATTTTCAGTATATGATATTTTTAATTGAGTGTGCATGTATATTTATTATTCGTTATTTCACCCCATATTCTTGTTGAGTCTTTAGGCTCACTACATCTTCTTGGTGTAGGTGAGGATGATTTCTTAGTGACCGAGGGGCAAGATCACCAGGTTTGATAGCACCCGACGGATCACACCCATGACCGTTGCTTCCTTTACATTTCCGCATTTGAGTTGTCTCTAATAAAGAATTATTTACACTTGTTTATCTTCCAATTTGTTAGCAGGATGTGATTCCCTGCTTTGATACTTGGCATGTAAACTTGTTATCCACTTTTCTCTCCTTATTGTTGGGATTACATTCCTACAGATGTTTATGTTTATGGTGTTAAGTTTCATATCTTTTAGGAGTCTTTGTTTTTATTTTTAAATGCTGAGATGAGACAGATCGGATTAAGTATTTACAGATAAGTCATTGCGAATTTTTTTAACTTTCCTATAATAATTATGGTATAATAATAATAATATCCCTAAATTCATTTTTCTCATCATTTAATTAAACTTGAGGTTAGGGCCATTTCACAAATCGTTTTCGATGTTTGGCCAAAATCGTCCCGAAGTGCATTGATTGTTTTTAATTTCCTGCACCGACCAATCTCCGGAGAATGAGCATAACTTTTTACTGAAAAATTCAAATTGGGTGCAACCAGCGGCATTTGAAATACAATACAAAGAGCTACAACTTTCATGTTTACCACGTTTCCTAATTCAAAATTCCAAATAATGTTTTAGCGCATGCAAACGGCCATACCCGCGCAGGGGAGCACCCTGGCCGGCGCCAAGGCGGGAATATTGTACCGCCTAGGCGAAAATAGTTATGTCCCAACTTTTAAAATTTCACATTTCAAGTCCTAAATTGATCTTTATGAACTTTTAAGATCTTTTACGTGTTATTAAGATGTTTTATTGGAAAAAGTTTCAAGTTTTACGTTAAGAATGAAAAGAACGACTCACGTGGATCGATTATGCTATGTATGCATGTACATGTCTATGTTTCATTCATGAAAATGTTCAATATGAAAACATGATTTTCATTATGCATGAAGTTATAAAAAGTGATTTTACGATTACGACATGAATGTTAAGACGGAAGTTACGATGTTAAGACGATGTTTATGACGAATGATGAATGACGATGATATTAAATGATGATGAATGACATGTTAATGCATGAAAATTCTTTTGATGTCTTATGTGTCTTTGTGGTGGCAACACGGGATTTGGCCCTCCGGATTGGGTCCTGGAGGAGCCTTTCCAAATATGTGCTCACAGGTTGGATATATGTATGGGATTCGGTCCTTCGGAATGAGCCCCGAATGAGCCTTTCCAAAGAACGAATGTTATGAGGCGTAAGACCATATTCTTGTTGATCAACACGAAAGATGAATGTGTCCATAATGATGGTTGCAACAATTTTGAAAGAGTGGGTGCCCGGTGAGCCAACTTGTGGCTAAGGGCTTTGATGACTCTTTATATAAACAATCTTTTGTTTAATATAATTTACACTTTTATTAATGGCAATGACTTTATCTTTCTTCATATTGTGATATTGTGATATACTATTGTTGTTTTGATAAAGACCTTTAATATACTATAGTGTATGTAAGATGTGGTAGAACATGGAGATGTCTATCATGAAACACATCTTATAGTCACTGTATATTCTAAATTGTTCCTAGTCGATTGAGCCGTCCGATAATAAGGATAAGGATCGCTCGAGTTTGAGACTAGCATTTGCGATGCAGAGTACCACGTTTCATTGGTAAGGAACATAGAGATGTTCGAAGCATGCAAATGGATATTCATACGATGAATGATCGAACTACCCTATCCGGACTTTCCAAGTGGTTATCACTTATCGAGTGGATAAAGTCCGCGATTTTGGTTGTACACCATTAGTCCTTACTACTTGAAACATCATTGAGACTCTATATGCTAGTACTGTGCTTTGACTCGTTTACCGACTCTATTGGGGTCATCAGGTGTCGGGATTGGGTACAGTTACAACACATATAGGAGTCGATGCTTTGTTGTCAAGGATTCACCACATACTTGCGAGTGTGGATATCCTATGCGATCTGAGGAGATATTAGTGTGACGAATCTCTGGCCAGAGTACATGATGTGTTTTAAGAAATGGTTTCTTAGTAACACATGCGATGTCACTATTTGATCTTCAAGATGTATTGCATGTTATCGAATCTCGAACGACTCTCGATTTACCAATGGTTGTTGATTCGATCTAGATATATGGATGAAGGGACCGTACTGTACGCTAACCAAAATCTATTGGTTCTTGCAGGCACTATCAGTGATACCTAGGGAATCATGGGGCGATGTTGCTAGGCGCTCTTACCATGATTCGATGGGCAAGTCGGAAATTGTTGTTACGAGTCACAAGGAGTTGTGAGCCCACGGCTAGCTGTATCCCTGAACCATTGAGGGTCACACAGAGTAATGGATTTTTAATCCCCGTTGAGATAGTTAAATTTAAAGAGTTAAATTTAATGAACAAAGAAGTTGGACTTCTTATTTAAGAGTAGAGGAGTAAGATTTCCTAAAATGACATAGGGATGGGCAATTTTGGAAATCACTGAATTCGGATTCAGACAAATTTATCTTGACTTTAAAAGGTGCAGAAATGGTTTCTGTGCACATTGGTGAAATCGGTTTATCAATCGGAGTCATGATGAATTTTATATTAATTTCTGAACGTGCGGGCTTTGCTTGTCGGGCTTGAACTTATGACTAATGGGCCCTAAGCTGTTAGTGGCCTACATTATAAATAAGTTATTGCAGTACAGAAATTACACACAACAGGTCACAAATTTTTGAAAAAACCCAAGTATTTTTCTCAGTAGTGGCCGCCCCCTTTTCCCCTCTGCTCGGTAAAATCCAGTCTGTGAATTTTGAATTACAGTCTGGTTTAACGGATCAAATTCGTTAATTCTCTTCGTAGAAACTTCTGATAGATTTTCTAGTGCAATCTATCAGAGGGATTAATTATCCGTTCGTGGACCTGATTGAAGAACAGTTCGTCCATCAGTTCCAGGGATATACAACAAGAGCAGAGCAATCTGTTGGTGTCCATAATCTCGCTTCGAGATTGGAGGTAAAAATTTATAATTGTTATTTAATTTTTACACACACAATTTAATCGTTAAGTTTTGATACCCATTATGGAATCGTTCCATATAAAATTTTAAACTTTTGCTGCACCGGGTATCAATCCTGATTGATCTGATCGCCGCGTTCTCCAACTGTGGTATCAGAGCCAGGTTGCTCAGATCAAGCGATTAAATTAATCTATTGTACAAAAAATTTTAAGCCTCGGTTTTTGAAACAAAATAAATATTTTTAAAATTAAATTTTTTTTTTTTTCGGGCAAAACCCGGGAAGCGATTGGATCGCTGCCCGGGGGGGGGGGGGGCAGCGATGGTCGCTGCCCAGCGCAGCGATCGTCGCTGCCCTAGGGGCAGCCGGGCTGCTCGGCCCGAGCCCTTTGGGGCGCGGGCAGCCCAGGAATGTCCCGGGCGGCCCGCGAAAAATTAATTTTTTTAATTTTAAAATTAAATTTTAATATGTTAAAATTCTATTTTTGGTCCGATCGAAAATTGTTTTTGATTGGTCCACGAGGCGTCGGATCGAATTGTTCGAGTCCGAAAATTTTAAAATTGATTTTTGGATAAATTTGAATTTTTTGAAAATTTAAATATTTTATCCGTTAAATTGAATTTTGAAATTAATTATTTTTGGTACAATTGATGATAAGATATGATCTTATGGATATATTGAGTAAAATATGATTTTATGTATAAAATTGGATTTTATATATAAAATATGATTTTATTTGATAAAAAGATAAAATATGATTTTGTATGTAAAATAAGATTTTATATATGAAATATGATTTTATCTTTTTAAATTTAAATTGCCATTGCATGTTATCCAATAAATTAATTTTGAATTAAATGTTATTGGATAAGGATGATCGATTGCCATGACCAATTTTGTAGGTGTATGTTAGGAATTTACATTTGTTTTTATTGTTGTTGAATTTATTAATGGGCCTGGTTTATGGCCCAATATGAATTGTCATATGTAATAAAAGTGGGCTTGGTTTATGGACCGTTCCCACCCCTTAAAAATGTATCCCCTACTTGTCATTGTTATTTATTGTAAATACATTAGATTTAGTGGGAGATGAAGATTTGAAGACGGTGGTGGGCCCAGCAGACAATAAAGACAGAAGAAATGTAAATTGGAAGCACAATGTAATAGGATTGTATTGCATACTGCATATTACCTAGGATTGGACTAAGAGTCGTGATTGGCAACCACGGGTCGATTTGAAATGGAATCGATCATCCTATATAATATGTGATATTATTGTTGTATGCATGTTTTAGACAAAATTGTGTGAATCCGGCAAGCATACAAAATTTTAAAAATGATGAGACAAATTTTCAAAATTAAAATCCCTCATTTTAAATATGATTTAAAATTAATATCAAGATAAATAAAGGAAATTTAAATTTGTTTAAATGTTCCTACCTTCCATCAACGATCAATGTATGAGATGCTACCCGCGGATATGGTCCGGCTCATATTATTGGGGGCCCCGTTCGTCGGAAAGCTGTACATTGGATCGACACATGTTGTAAGTTGGGTGGAACTCCCATGGGATCGGCTCATATTATTGGGGGATCCACATGACGACCGTCCATCACAACTTAATATTGATGGGTCATCTTGACATGTCACAATAAACGGCGTCATATTATTGGGCCCTTATTGGACATGAGGTAAAAACGTGGAGGTTGCTTTGGAAGCAATTGGGATCTACCTTTTGAAAATTATGGTTGGCTGATATTATTCGGGACCATAGTTTGTCAATTGGAATCCATGTTCTCACTAAGGAAAACAGTTTCCCGTTTTCACTAGAGGGTAGTGAAATCGTTAAAATAGTGGGAGTGAGATTCATAAAATAAATTTTGCCTATTTTATGTCTTAGTAAATTAATTAAACAATCACTGATATTTGTCTGTTTCTTTTCAGTATTTCATAAAGATGAATTCGCGTAATCCACTTTTCTCGATCCTCGAACAAAATAAATTGACTGGCGCAAACTATACGGAATGGTTCCGTAAGTTGAAGATTGTCTTGACTTCGGAGAAGATGCTCTGCGTGTTAGAAAAATCTCCTCCGAAGGAAGCACCAGCTGACATAAGTCCGGAAGAGTTAGCCAAACTTGATACATGGTGGGACCATGATATCAAGGCCAAATGCTATATGCAAGCCTCGATGTCTGATGAACTCCAGAGGCGATTTGAGGATACCATGAATGCTGCTGACATTCACGTACAACTCAAGGAACTTTTTGGGGCTCAATCGAGGGCTGAAAGGTTCGCTATTGTAAAGGATCTAATGACGTGTCGCATGCGTGAAGGGACTTCGGTCCGTGATCATGGGGTACGAGTGATTTGGCTCATACAGAAGTTGGTAACCCTTGATTTGGTGTTGGAGCATGAACTCAACGTGGACTTACTACTTCTATCTCTTCCTTCTTCGTTTGACGGATTTGTGGTGAATTTCAATATGAACAAGATAGAGGCCTCCCTTGAAGAGATGGTCAATATGCTTGTGACATATGAATCCACTTTAAAGAAGGATAAACCGGCTTTCTTGGTGGGCTCCTCTTCTTCTGCTAAGAAGGGGCCAAGTACAAAGGGTAAGAAACGTTCTGCCCCACCCAAGAAAATCGAACCCGAGAAGAAGTACAAGACAAAGGCTTCAAACATGGAAAAATCCAAGGATGTTTGCCATTACTGCAAGAAGCCCGGTCATTGGAAGCGTAACTGCAAGGAATATCTAGAGCAGTTGCGAACTGCGAAGGGTATGTGTTGTGAATTTTCCTCGCAAGCGTACGAGTGTTAAGTTTTAGTATAGTGAAAGAAAGAGTGTCGATCCCACAGGGAGTAAAATGAAAAGATTCAATACTTGTAATTAAAATAGTCTTAATTTTATCTAGAAAATCAAACTTCAAGAGTTTTGCAGAATAACTAAAATAAATAAATAGAAATTATTCAGCTCACACACACACAAATTTTTAGGAATTATCAATCAGAGAAAAATAGTCCAGAGGTTTTGATTTCACTTGGTCTCGACAATATTCAATTCTAATTAATCTATTTTATGAATTTCCTTTGATTAATAACCAAAAACACTTAGAGTATTCTATTTCCCTCTCCCGAGCAATAAATTGAGTGTATCAACTTACAATTCGATTTCAATATCCCTATTTAAAATCTAGATGTAGTGATATGTGTAAAATGATGTTCCTTAAAGGTTCTATTAAAGCTATATACTCTCCCGAGCTATATAAACAATTAACAGTGTAGTTCCTATTGATCCTACTAAAAATCCCCTCTCCCGAGCAATGATTCTAAGTAAATATAACAACTCAATTTATGGCCAATAAATTAAGAAGACATTCAATTCTAGAAACACAATTAATCTATAGAAATTCAATTCATTAAAATCAAAGATTCATGAATAGGTCTCAACCAAGCTACGTCAACCTCTAGACTAGAAAAGTTTAGTTCATGCTCGAATTCAATAAAAACCAAATCATGTTTAATATCTCAAACATAATTCAACAATCAAAAGAAACTAAAAAGAAGAAACAAAGCCGTAGTCTTTCTTCCGTGTCCGGTCGAAAAGTCTTCGTCTTCGTTCCAAGCAATCTTCAGTTCTTCAACTCCAAAAAACTCACAGAAGTGCTCTCCCGAATATTGTGTGTATTGGTGGCTGATCGATCCCTCCTATGACTCCGAAAAATCCCTTAAATATGACCTAGAAATCGTCCAAAAAAATACCAAAGATATCCCCCAAGTTTCCATAAACAATCGGACTCTAAAATTCCAATCAGACGACGGCGCGGGCGCGCCGAAAACAGGGCGGGCGCCCTGTCAACTCGCAAAACAGTCTTTTAAAAATTTCCTCTACGGCGCGGGCGCGCCTCTAGCTCGACTCTATATCTCAAACTCTTCATTAACAGCACGGGCGCGCCTAAGGATAGGGCGGGCGCGCCTCTTGCTCGAACTCAGCCTTTTTTTCTTCACTTTTCCAACTCTTTTTTTCCTTGTAGAATTCCATCTTGTAAGCTTATTTCCACTTGAACACATCAAAATCCATAACTTCCTACAAACACAAAAACAACAACAATTTCACGCAATATCTATCAATAAATTCCAAAAGTCAAGTAAAACCATTTACAAATTAAGTGCACAAAATGCACTTATCAAATTCCCCCAAACTTGAACTTTTGTTCGTCTCGAGCAAAACTAACTCAAACTCCACTCAATTGCAAGAACAATAACCATCAAGAATGACTATGGATTAATGACCTCAGTATGGAATTTCAAAACAATTTAAATCCAATCATCTCTGCCCTACTAACACTTGGAAAGTAAGATGTTCAGCAAAGTAATTCAACCTCATAAACTCATAAACTCCGCAACTCACGTTTCAAAATACTCTTCTCTTAACTCAATTCAAACATTCACAAATCATGAGGACTTTCATGGTAAAACAGGATCAAATTCAAGGATATACCATCACAACCACACTCAAATGGTTTAATTCAAAGAACATAGTGTGTGCGTGTTTCGATTAAGAATTCATAATCATTTAAGTTTCAATCAACAGTCCATAGGCTAAATTCTCGCAACCCCTCTCCACTAGTATATTGGGCAACTGTGACTCGGTCAATAAGACTTAATAAGCTTATAATGCAAGGCCTGGCTCATGGCTACAAATGAAGGAAAAGAATTCAAATAAGGAGTAATTCACATTTATGCTCAAACTCAATTCTAATTTCAACTCCTTTTCTTTCACAATTCACTTCTATTTCAATTCACTTCATTAAAATTTCAACTTTTTCACGTTCTCTTCTTTTTCACAACTTTTTCAACCACATTTTTCAACTCTTTTTCTACTACCTCTTTTCATCTTTTCAATTCATCCACCACACCAATCCTTTTTTTTCACAAATAAAGCTAGGAGCATACAACATTTTAGCATTCAAATTACTCCCTTAAAGGTAGGAATTAGTGTTTAGGCTATTCAGGTAGTCAATGTAGGACTTTGAAATAATGACGAATGGGGGTTTAATCACACGTTTACACGCATTCCATTCGATTTTCAATCAAACTCAAACAAGGTACTAGGGATAACATATATATAATAGGTAGCTTGAAAGGCTCAAACTAATTCAGAAAAATCGCCTAAATCATTCCTAATCACAGTTTTGCCCGTATTTCGCCTCAAGGGGTGTCCGAACTAGTTCTAGACAAGTCTCAATCCACAATTAAATCATACAAATCTCAATCAGTGCAGAAAGGGATAATCATCAGCAGTAAACGATGATTTTCACAAGTAGTTTCAGAATTATCGTACCTCTAAGTACAAATATGCGTGTAAGCTCAAATGGGCAACTAAGGATACATTGATTCAATCAAATTCAAGGCTAAAAAAAAAAAACATCCAAACAATGCCTCAATCCTTTTTATGTTTGTCTGTCTCAAGATTCAGATTCAAGCAAAATCACAGAATATATAGGAGTTCAATTGTTCACTTGGTTCCATTTATTTCAAAATTTTGTCAGCTAGGCTGGTAGTCATGGACTTCAGTTACAAAACAAACAAAATTAACATCATTGGGCATCAATCCATATCAACACAACTACATAAATTTCTCAAAAATTTTTCAAACGCAGCCACACACCAACACAACACAACTCCTAAGAACCAAACAACTAAAATAAAAAAAAAACAAAAACAAAAGCAGCTAAATAAAAACAATAAAAGTCAGAATTGACACAACTCCCCCAAACTTAGTACATTCGTTGTCCTCAAGGAATTAAAACAAGAAAGCATAAAGGACATATACCACAAACGACGACCGTCAGTGGTCGTCGCCATCATCAGCAGCATCATCATGGGACGGATCAGAAGGGCCAAAAGTGGGTGGCCACTGTGGATACAGAGGAAATGGATGAGCCGAACTAGCAGCTTGTGGAAACTGATGTCTCAAAGCATCTGTAAAATCCATCATGTAGTCCATAAAGACACCAGTAGTCTGCTGAAATGTCCGAAACTCTTGACGGTGTGCTCTCAATTCATCCTCCAGAATAGCAACACGATCGGGCGCAACAGGGGGTGCTTGAGGTCGGGGTGCAGGGCCGCTTCGTGCAGCTGCTCGCTCATTAAAATCTTGCCTCTCAGCGCGAGTTCGGTGCTCAGAAGCCGGGATCATGCGAAAAGGAGTATGACAAGCAATAGGAGCAGTAGCTTTCAACAATTCTTCATTTTGGCCCCACTCAACTCCAGCCGCTTCACAAAGATCAGTGATAAGTGCGGGCAAAGCAAACCCGCCAGTCGTCTTACCTGCCGCCACACCCTGAATAGTTGCTTGACAAATCTGTCCCAAGTCGATTGCTTTGCCCTCCAAAATACAATAAACAAGAATCGCTCGTTCTCGTGTCACCTCATGCTCGTGGTCAGTCGGTTTAAGACGAGCACACACAAAGTTGTACCATAGCTTAGCATCAGGAATTAGCTCGGTCTTCTTCAACTTAGAAGGCTGATGATCACGGCCCATGCGCCATTCCGCACCCGGAACACAAATACGGCTCAGAATCGCCGCGTAATCCACTTCATTCGCTCGGTACTCCGCATACTCATCGTGAAATACTGGTGGAAGGTTGTACAAGGTGTTAATAGTGTGAGCATCAAAAGGCACCAGCTGGCCTCGGACAAGCACTTTCAACTGCATGTGCTTTACTTTCAAGTTTGCATAAAATTCACGAACGATTGGGACGACTGCATCCTGCGGTGGCTTAACAAAATTTAACCATTGACGCCCATTCACAGCCCTACCAATTGTATGCAAAAACTCATCGTTCCCAAACCCCAATGTCGTGTCAAACCCACGCTCCGGTAATATCGTTTTGCCTAGACAATTTTGATAATGCTGTTCGGCACTCTCATTCCAGAAACACTGCGGCTCATGCTCTGGATTAGCATGAGAAGAGGATGCAACAGATTTTTGCTTCTTCTTTGGGGCCATGAATCAAACACTTAGTAGGCACCACACGACACGCACAAATAACCAATTTACCACAATCACAACTTCCCCAAATTTAAATCTACTCCACAATCCACACACAACAACAACCGCTTCCGCAACAATCCAATAGAATTCACACTTCAAAGATCGATTAATCAATTAATAGTTCAAGACTCACGAATCGCACGAGTAGAATTTTGCGAAATATGAAAGAGTGGGTGCCCGGTGAGCCAACTTGTGGCTAAGGGCTTTGATGACTCTTTGTATAAACAATCTTTTGTTTAAATATAATTTACACTTTTATTAATGGCAATGACTTTATCTTTCTTCATATTGTGATATTGTGATATACTATTGTTGTTTTGATAAAGACCTTGAATATACTATAGTGTATGTAAGATGTGGTAGAACATGGGGATGTCTATCATGAAACACATCTTATAGTCACTGTATATTCTAAACTGTTCCTAGTCGATTGAGCCGTCCGATAATAAGGATAAGGATCGCTCGAGTTTGAGACTAGCATTTGCGATGCGGAGTACCACGTTTCATTGGTAAGGAACATGGAGATGTTCGAAGCATGCAAATGGATATTCATATGATGAATGATCGAACTACCCTATCCGGACTTTCCAAGTGGTTATCACTTATCGAGTGGATAAAGTCCGCGGTTTTGGTTGTACACCATTAGTCCTTACTACTTGAGACATCATTGAGACTCTATATGCTAGTACTGTGCTTTGACTCGTTTACCGACTCTATTGGGGTCATCAGGTGTCGGGATTGGGTACAGTTACAACACATATAGGAGTCGATGCTTTGTTGTCAAGGATTCACCACATACTTGCGAGTGTGGATATCCTATGCGATCTGAGGAGATATTAGTGTGACGAATCTCTGGCCAGAGTACATGATGTGATTTAAGAAATGATTTCTTAGTAGCACATGCGATGTCACTATTTGATCTTCAAGATGCATTGCATAGTTATCGAATCTCGAGCGACTCTCGATATACCAATGGTTGTTGATTCGATCGGGATATTTGGATGAAGGGACCGTACTGTACGCTAACCAAAATCTACTGGTTCTTGTAGGCACTATCAGTGATACTTAGGGAATCATGGGGCGATGTTGCTAGGCGCTCATACCATGATTCGATGGGCAAGTCAGAAATTGTTGTTCCGAGTCACAAGGAGTTGTGAGCCCACGGCTAGCTGTATCCCTGAACCATTGAGGGTCACACAGAGTAATGGATTTTTAATCCCCGTTGAGATTGTTAAATTTAAAGAGTTAAATTTAATGAACAAAGAAGTTGGACTTCTTATTTAAGAGTAGAGGAGTAAGATTTCCTAAAATGACATAGTGATGGACATTTTTGGAAACCACTGAATTCGGATTCAGAAAAATTTATCTTGACTCTAAAAGGTGCAGAAATGGTTTCTGTGCACATTGGTGAAATCGGTTTATCAATCGGAGTCACGATGAATTTTATATTAATTTCTGAACATGCGGGCTTTGCTTGTCGGGCCTGAACTTATGACTAATGGGCCCTAAGCTGTTAGTGGCCTACATTATAAATAAGTTATTGCAGTACAGAAATTGCACACAACAAGGTCACAATTTTCGAAAACCTAAGTAATTTTCTAACAAGTGTGGCCGCCCCCCCCTGTCTACTCGAAAAAAAAATCCAGCCTGTGATTTTGAATTACAGTCTGGTTTAACGGATCAAATTCGTTAATCTCTTCGTAGAAAACTTCTGATAGATTTTCTAGTGCAATCTATCAGAGGGATTAAATCTCTGTTCGTGGACCTGATTGAAGAACAGTTCGTCCATCAGTTCCAGGGATATACAACAAGAGCAGAGAAATCTGTTGGTGTCCAAAATCTCAATTCGAGATTAAAGGTAAAATTTTATAATTGTTATTCAATTTTACACACACAATTTAATCGTAAGGTTGATACCTATTATGGAATCGTTCCATACAAAATTTTTTAAACTTCCGCTGCACCGGGTATCAATCCTAATTGATCTGAACGACGAGTTCTCCAACAGTGGTATCAGAGCCAGGTTGCTCAGATCAAGCGATTAAATTAATCGATTGTACAAAAATTTTTAGGCCTCGGTTTTTGAAACAAAATAAATATTTTAAAAATAAAAAATTATTTTTTTTCGGGCAAAAACCCGGGCAGCGATTGGATCGCTGCCCAGGGCAGGGGCAGCGCTCGGCGCTGCCCTAGGGGCAGCCGGGCTGCCCGGCTCGGGAATGTCCCGGGCGGCCCGCGGGAAAAATTATTTTTTTTTAATTTTTTAAATTATATTTTAATATGTTAAAATTCTATTTTTGGTCCGATCGAAAATTGTTTTTGATTGGTCCACGAGGCGTCGGATCGAATTGTTCGAGTCCGAAAATTTTAAAATTGATTTTTGGATAAATTTGAATTTTTGGAAAATTTTAATATTTTATCCTTTAATTGAATTTTGAAATTAATTATTTTTGGTACAATTGATGATAAGATATGATCTTATGGATATATTGAGTAAAATATGATTTTATGTATAAAATTGGATTTTATATATAAAATATGATTTTATTTGATAAAAAGATAAAATATGATTTTATATGTAAAATAAGATTTTATGTATGAGATATGATTTTATCTTTTTTAAATTTAAATTGCCATTGCATGTTATCCAATAAATTAATTTTGAATTAAATGTTATTGGATAAGGATGATCGATTGCCATGACCAATTTTGTAGGTGTATGTTTGGAATTTACATTTGTTTTATTGTTGTTGGTTTTATTAATGGGCCTGGTTTATGGCCCAATATGAATGTCATATGTAATAAAAGTGGGCTTGGTTTATGGCCCGTTCCCACCCCTTAAAAATGTATCCCCTACTTGTCATTGTTATTTATTGTAAATACATTAGATTTAGTGGGAGATCAAGATTTGAAGATGAAGGTGGGCCCAGCAGACAATAAAGACAGAAGAAATGTAAATTGGAAGCAAATGTAATAGGATTGCATTGCATACTGCATATTACCTAGGATTGGACTAAGACTCGTGATTGGCAACCACGGGTCGATTAGAAATGGAATCGATCATCCTATATAATATGTGATATTATAGTTGTATGCATGTTTTAGACTTAATTGTGTGAATCCGGCAAGCATACAAAATTTTTAAAAATGATGAGACAAATTTTTATAATTAAAAATCCCTCATTTTAAATATGATTTAAAATTGATATCAAGATAAATAAAGGAAATTTAAATTTGTTTAAATGTTCCTACCTTCCATCAACGATCAATGTATGAGATGCTACCCGCGGATACGGTCCGGCTCATATTATTGGGGGGGCCCGTTCGTCGGAAAGCTGTACATTGGATCGACACATGTTGTAAGTTGGGTGGAACTCCCATGGGATCGGCTCATATTGGGGGATCCACATGGCGACCGTCCATCACAACTTAATATTGATGGGTCATCTTGACATGTCACAATAAACGGCGTCATATTATTGGGCCCTTATTGGACATGAGGTAAAAACATGGAGGTTGCTTTGGAAGCAATTGGGCTCTACCTTTTGAAAATTATGGTTGGCTGATATTATTCGGGACCATAAGTTTGTCAATTGGACTCCATGTTCTCACTAAGGAAAACAGTTTCCCGTTTTCACTAGAGGGTAGTGAAATCGTTAAAATAGTGGGAGTGAGATTCATAAAATAAAATTCGCCTATTTTATGTCTTAGTAAATTGCTTAAACAATCACTGATATTTGTCTGTTTCTTTTCAGTATTTCATACGATGAATTCGCGTAATCCACTTTTCTCGATCCTCGAACAAAATAAGTTGACTGGCGCAAACTATACGGAATGGTTCCGTAAGTTGAAGATTGTCTTGACTTCGGAGAAGATGCTCTATGTGTTATAGAAATCTCCTCCGAAGGAAGCACCAGCTGACGTAAGTCCGGAGGAGTTAGCCAAGCTTGATACATGGTAGGACCATGATATCAAGACCAAATGCTATATGCAAGCCTCGATGTCTGATGAACTCCAGAGGCGATTTGAGGACACCGTGAATGCTGCTGACATTCACGTTCAACTCAAGGAACTTTTTGGGGCTCAATCGAGGGCTGAAAGGTTCGCTACTGTAAAGGAGCTAATGACGTGTCGCATGCGTGAAGGGACTTCGGTCCGTGATCATGGGGTACGAGTGATTTGGCTCATACAGAAGTTGGTAACCCTTGATTTGGTGTTGGAGCATGAACTCAACGTGGACTTACTACTTCTGTCTCTTCCTTCTTCGTTTGACGGATTTGTGGTAAATTTCAATATGAACAAGATAGAGGCCTCCCTTGAAGAGATGGTCAATATGCTTGTGACATATGAATCCACATTAAAGAAGGATAAACCGGCTTTCTTGGTGGGCTCCTCTTCTTCTGCTAAGAGGGGGCCAAATACAAAGGGTAAGAAACGTTCTGCCCCACCCAAGAAAGTCGTACCCGAGAAGAAGTACAAGACAAAGGCTTCAAACATGGAAAAATCCAAGGATGTTTGCCATTACTGCAAGAAGCCCGGTCATTGGAAGCGTAACTGCAAGGAATATCTAGAGCAGTTACGAACTGCAAGGGGTATGTTCTATATTGAAATAAATGTTTCACTTAATACTACTTCTTGGGTATTGGATACCGGATGTGGATCTCACATTTGCAATGATTTGCAGGTGATGACAAGAAGTCGCAGGCTTAGGATGGGTGAGACCCAGCTGAGGCTCGGAAATGGTTCCAGAGTTGAAGCAAAAGCCGTGGGAGATGTTTATTTAATTTTGCAGAACGGTTTTAAGTTACTTTTAAGAGATGTTTTATTTTTTCCGGATTTAATTAAAAACATTATTTCTGTTTCTATGCTTGATAGAGATGGTTATTCTTGCAATTTTGTGAATGGGATTTTCAATATTTACAAGAATGAATGTTTAATTGGAAATGGACAACTTGAAAACGATCTATACAACTTAAAACTAAAAGACGTTCCAATAAATTATGTTGATAAACCGGCAACAACAAACAAAAGGAAAATCGATAGCCAAAACCCGGCAAACCTTTGGCACGCTAGGCTAGGTCATATTTCCTCAAGGAGGATGAACAAGCTAGTGGGAGAGGGCATGTTTGATATGTCTGATATTAACTCTCTACCTACTTGTGAATCCTGCCTAAAAGGAAAAATGACTAAATCTCCTTTTAAGGGGAAACCTGAGCGTAGTCAAAATCTGTTGGATTTGATCCATACAGATGTTTGTGGTCCATTTAGAGTTGGGACTCAATATGGCCACACCTACTTCATTACCTTTACTGATGATTATTCAAGATATGGGTATTTATATTTAATGAAATATAAGTCTGAAGCATTTGAAAAGTTCAAAGAATTCAAGGCTGAAGTAGAAAACAAGCTAGGTAAAAGTATTAAAGCACTTCGATCGGATCGAGGTGGAGAATACTTGAGTACCGAGTTTTTGGACTATCTAAAAGAGAATGGGATTCTCTCTCAGTGGACTCCTCCTATGACACAACAGCTTAATGGTGTATCGGAGCGTCGTAATCGAACTTTGTTGGACATGGTTCGATCCATGATGAGCTTCACTGAGCTTCCACCTTCGTTTTGGGGCTATGCGCTTGAAACAGCGGTATTGTTGTTGAACAACGTCCACACTAAAGCAGTGGACAAAACACCATACGAGTTATGGAATGGCAAAGCTCCTAAGTATTCGTACTTAAGGATTTGGGGATGTCCTGCTTACGTGAAGCGGTCAGTGGGAGATAAGTTGGATAGTCGATCCAGCTTATGTTATTTTGTAGGGTATCCGAAGAATTCAATCGGATATTATTTCTATTATCCTGCTGAAACAAAGGTGTTTGTTTCAAGGAATGCCACCTTCTTGGAGAAGGAGTTCTTATTGGATAAGAAAGGCGAGATGATGGAACTCGAAGAAATTCAAGAAGAACCCGAAATACAAAATAACGATCCTACACCTCAGGAACCATTGCTGGACACGCCTGTACCTAGAAGATCCGAGAGGACTTCTAGACCTCCTATTCGATATGGTCTTCTTCTTGAAGGGGATCAAGATGAACCCGATATTGGATGTGATCCAAAAAACTTCAAGGAAGCAATTTTTGATGCGGATTCAAATTTATGGCTTGAAGCTATGCAGTCGGAAATAGATTCGATGCATACAAACCAAGTTTGGTCTTTAGTAGATCCTCCCGATGGAATTGTTCCAATAGGGTGTAAATAGATCTACAAGAGAAAGCTTGGGCCTGATGGTAAGGTATTGACCTACAAGGCACGATTGGTGGCAAAAGGTTATACTCAAAGACAAGGAGTTGACTATGATGAAACCTTTTCACCAGTTGCAATGTTCAAGTCCATAAGAATCCTTATTGCCATAGCTGCATGGTATGACTATGAGATATGACAAATGGATGTGAAGACTGCGTTTCTTAATGGAGACATTAAGGAAGAAATCTATATGAAGCAGCCTGAGGGGTACACATCCATGGGAAGCGAGCATAAGGTATGCAAGCTTCAGAGATCAATTTATGGTCTAAAACAAGCATCAAGAAGTTGGAATCAGAAATTTGATGAAACAATAAAAGATTTTGGTTTCATCAAGAATCCGGAGGAACCATGCGTGTACAAGAAAGTAGTTAAGGATGCTGTGACATTCTTAGTACTTTATGTTGATGACATCTTACTCATTGGGAATGATGTAGGGATGTTGCAGTCAACAAAGATATGGTTATCAGGTAGATTCTCGATGAAGGATTTGGGTGAGGCATCCTATATTCTAGGGATACAGATCTATAGAGATAGATCTAAGAGAATGATAGGACTCACTCAATCAACCTACATCGACACCATATTGAAACGGTTTTCAATGGATGGGTCCAAGAGAGGACATCTACCCATGTGTCATGGAGTTTCTCTATCCAAGTCTATGTGTCCCAAGACTGATGAAGAGATAGAGAAAATGACACATGTACCATATGCGTCAGCCATAGGTAGTATCATGTATGGGATGATATCTACCAGACCGGATGTAGCATTTGCTCTGAGTGTCACGAGCAGATATCAAGCTAATCCCGGTCAAATGCATTGGAAAGCCGTGAAGGACATTCTTAAGTACTTACGAAGGACTAAGAATATGTTCATGGTATATGGAGGAAGAGAACTAAAATTGGAAGGCTATACCGACTCTAGCTTCCAAAGTGACGTGGATGACTCGAAGTCAACCTCTGGATTTGTGTTCATGCTCAATGGCGGTGCTGTCTCTTGGAAGAGTTCTAAGCAGGACACCACAGCGGATTCCACCGCTGAAGCTGAATACATTGCAGCATCAGCTGCTGCTAAAGAGGCCGTTTGGATGAGGAATTTCGTCCAAGAGTTGGGCGTCATTCCTGAAGTTGTTGGTCCAGTCCCGGTGTACTGTGACAACACGGGTGCCGTTGCTCAGGCAAAGGAACCAAGGTCTCATCAAAGATCCAAACACGTACTGAGGAAATACCACATCATCCAGGAAATTGTGGAAAGAGGAGACATCACTGTCGAAAGAGTGGCCTCTACAGACAATATCGCTGATCCACTTACTAAGCCCTTGCCAGGACCATTATTTGACAAACATCGCGAAGCAATGGGTCTACGTAGTATGACTAGTTGGCTATAGGGCAAGTGGGAGATTGAAAGAGTGGGTGCCCGGTGAGCCAACTTGTGGCTAAGGGCTTTGATGACTCTTTGTATAAACAATCTTTTGTTTAATATAATTTACACTTTTATTAATGGCAATGACTTTATCTTTCTTCATATTGTGATATTGTGATATACTATTGTTGTTTTGATAAAGACCTTGAATATACTATAGTGTATGTAAGATGTGGTAGAACATGGGGATGTCTATCATGAAACAGATCTTATAGTCACTGTATATTCTAAACTGTTCCTAGTCGATTGAGCCGTCCGATAATAAGGATAAGGATCGCTCGAGTTTGAGACTAGCATTTGCGATGCGGAGTACCACGTTTCATTGGTAAGGAACATGGAGATGTTCGAAGCATGCAAATGGATATTCATATGATGAATGATCGAACTACCCTATCCGGACTTTTCAAGTGGTTATCACTTATCGAGTGGATAAAGTCCGCGGTTTTGGTTGTACACCATTAGTCCTTACTACTTGAGACATCATTGAGACTCTATATGCTAGTACTGTGCTTTGACTCGTTTACCGACTCTATTGGGGTCATCAGGTGTCGGGATTGGGTACAGTTACAACACATATAGGAGTCGATGCTTTGTTGTCAAGGATTCACCACATACTTGCGAGTGTGGATATCCTATGCGATCTGAGGAGATATTAGTGTGACGAATCTCTGGCCAGAGTACATGATGTGATTTAAGAAATGGTTTCTTAGTAGCACATGCGATGTCACTATTTGATCTTCAAGATGCATTGCATAGTTATCGAATCTCGAGCGACTCTCGATATACCAATGGTTGTTGATTCGATCGGGATATTTGGATGAAGGGACCGTACTGTACGTTAACCAAAATCTACTGGTTCTTGTAGGCACTATCAGTGATACCTAGGGAATCATGGGGCGATGTTGCTAGGCGCTCATACCATGATTCGATGGGCAAGTCGGAAATTGTTGTTCCGAGTCACAAGGAGTTGTGAGCCCACGGCTAGCTGTATCCCTGAACCATTGAGGGTCACACAGAGTAATGGATTTTTAATCCCCGTTGAGATAGTTAAATTTAAGGAGTTAAATTTAATGAACAAAGAAGTTGGACTTCTTATTTAAGAGTAGAGGAGTAAGATTTCCTAAAATGACATAGTGATGGGCATTTTTGGAAACCACTGAATTCGGATTCAGAAAAATTTATCTTGACTCTAAAAGGTGCAGAAATGGTTTCTGTGCACATTGGTGAAATCGGTTTATCAATCGGAGTCACGATGAATTTTATATTAATTTCTGAACATGCGGGCTTTGCTTGTGCGGCCTGAACTTATGACTAATGGGCCCTAAGCTGTTAGTGGCCTACATTATAAATAAGTTATTGCAGTACAGAAATTACACACAACAAGGTCACAATTTTCGAAAACCTAAGTAATTTTCTAACAAGTGTGGCCGCCCCCCCCCCCTGTCTACTCGAAAAAAAAATCCAGCCTGTGATTTTGAATTACAGTCTGGTTTAACGGATCAAATTCATTAATCTCTTCGTAGAAAACTTCTGATAGATTTTCTAGTGCAATCTATCAGATGGATTAAATCTCTGTTCGTGGACCTGATTGAAGAACAGTTCGTCCATCAGTTCCAGGGATATACAACAAGAGCAGAAAAATCTGTTGGTGTCCAAAATTTCAATTCGAGATTAAAGGTAAAATTTTATAATTGTTATTCAATTTTACACACACAATTTAATCGTAAGGTTGATACCTATTATGGAATCGTTCCATACAAAATTTTTTAAACTTTCGCTGCACCGGGTATCAATCCTAATTGATCTGAACGACGAGTTCTCCAACAAAATACTCACCACCCAAAACAATTGTAGAAGTACCAAAAGAATGATTTACTCCATATGAGTTCAAGAAGAGTAGATAATCAAAAGCTTCCCCAATCTCCAATCTCCAAACATTAAAATAGGCGTGCCCCGGATAAAAGTGGTTCGACCGTCCCGCGTCAAAGAGAGGAAGAAGGAAATTAGATTGGGGAGAATTTGGAGAGGATGAGAGACACTAGCCGATATAACAAGAAAAGAGGGGAAGAATTCGTGAGGAGGAAAGTGGACAAGAAATTAGGGAAAAGATTTGGGAGAAAGGAAAGAAAATAGTAGGTTAGATTGAAGAGATCGGTGACGGGGCGGGCGCGAAAGAGGTACGGGCGGGCGCGCCTCTTGCTCGTTCGTGAAATAGCAGGGCCGGGGCGGGCGCGCTGAAGACGGGGCGGGCGCGCCTACGTCTCGAATTTTTTTTTTTAAAATAGGGTATAGAGACGGCGCGGGCGCGCTGAAGATGGGGCGGGCGCGCCTTGAGCTCGAAAAATTCATAATATCATTGCAGGAGAGGCGCGGGCGCGCCTAATAGAAGAGCGGGCGCGCCTTCACCTTGAGATTTGCATCCAAAATTCTGAAAAAATCAAAGAAAAAAAACAAATTAATTCCAAAACAACAAAATTAACAGTAAAAACTAAAGAACAAAAATTAAAACGAGAAAGCAAAGACAAAAAACTAAAAAAAAATTTGGGTTGCCTCCCAAAAAGCGCTTGTTTTAAAGTCATCAGCCCGACGTGCACCATTCTTTAGTTGGGATCATTAAGCAATGCGCTGGATGCGGGTGGTACTTCATTGCCAAAGTAGTGCTTGACTCTCTGCCCATTGACCTTGAAAACTCTTCCATCTGTACATCGCAATTCAATGGCACCATGTGGATACACAGTCTCAACGAGAAACGGCCCTGACCATCGCGATTTCAACTTTCCTGGAAATAATTTCAACCGAGAGTTAAATAGCAAAACTCTCTGACCCTTTTCGAATTCCCTATGCACAATAACTTTATCATGCCACTTCTTTGTTTTCTCTTTGTAGATCTTGGCATTCTCATATGCTTCACTCCGGAATTCATCCAATTCATTCAACTGTAGTTTTCACAACTCTCCGGATGCTTCGAGATCCATGTTTAGCTTCTTGATAGCCCAAAACGCCTTGTGCTCTAACTCCAACGGTAAATGACATGCCTTACCAAAAACCAGCCTGAAGGGAGACATCCCAATGGGGGTTTTGAATGCAGTGTGGTAGGCCCAAATGGCGTCATCTAGCTTGATTGCCCAATCTTTTCGATTTGTCTTAACCGTTTTCTCCAAGATTTGCTTAATTTCCCGGTTAGAGATCTTCGCCTGGCCATTGGTTTGAGGATGGTATGCGCACGCCACCTTATGCCTGACACCATACTTCGTGAGCAAGGTATTAAAAATCTTATTGCAGAAATGCGTACCTTCATCACTGATTATTGCTCGTGGAGTTCCAAACCGCGTGAAGATATTCTTTTGCAAAAATTTAACTATAGCACGAACGTCATTAGTCGAGGTGGCAATGGCTTCCACCCATTTCGAAACGTAATCAACTGCTAACAAAATATAAGTGTACCCAAAAGAAGGGGGAAAGGGACCCATAAAATCAATACCCCACACATCAAATAATTCTACTTCTAAAATATTTGTGAGGGGTAATTCATGCCTTCTTGAAATATTTCCCGTTCTTTGACACTTATCACATGATTTCACCAAGGTATAACTATCTTTAAACAATGTAGGCCAATAAAAACCAGATTGTAATACCTTAGCAGCAGTGCGGGTGGGTCCAAAATGTCCTCCATAGGGGGAGGAATGGCATTGCTCCAAGATTTCATTTGCCTCTTGTCCCGCCACACATCTCCGAATCACTTGATCGGCACAACGTTTGAAAACATAGGGATCATCCCACAAATAGAACTTAATCTCATGGAAAAACTTCTTCTTTTGATGTCTATTCAACTCTGGAGGCATAACACCACAAGACAAGAAATTTGCAATATCAGCAAACCATGGAATAAAGGAACTTACCTCAAAGATTTGTTCATCCGGAAACAATTCCTTTATGCTCTCCTCTTCCTTCACGTCTTCTAGCTCCAATCTTGACAAGTGATCAGCAACTTGATTTTCACTACCCTTCTTGTCCTTGATCTCAAAATCAAACTCTTGTAAAAGTAGAATCCACCTTATCAAGCGTGGCTTGGCATCCTTTTTTGCAAACAAGTAGCAAATTGCTGCATGGTCAGTAAAAACAACTACTTTAGTACCAATTAAATATGGACGAAATTTATCAAAAGCAAAGACTACTGCAAGCATCTCTTTTTCAGTGGTAGTGTAGTTTTGCTGTGCGGCGTCCATGGTGCGACTGGCGTAATATATAGCTCTGAAAATCTTATCTCTCCTTTGGCCTAATACCGCGCCCACTGCATAGTCACTAGCATCACACATAAGCTCAAAGGGCTCCTTCCACTCTGGCACAATCATGATAGGTGATGTGGTCAATGCCGTCTTGATCTTTTCAAATGCCTGCAAACAATCATCATCAAAAATGAATGTAGAATCTTTTTCAAGTAAATTACACAGAGGTTTTGTGATTTTAGAAAAATCCTTGATGAAACGCCGATGAAACCCTGCATGGCCTAAAAAACTTCTGATGCCCTTGATATTCTTCGGAGGTGGAAGCTTCTCTATTGCAACCACTTTGGCTCGATCCACCTCTAATCCATTGGATGACACTTTATGTCCAAGGACAATGTCCTCTTGAACCATGAAGTGACATTTTTCCCAGTTAAGAACTAAATTCTTTTCTTGGCACCTCTGCAAAACAAGAGACAGATTATGCAAACAATGATCAAAAGAGGAACCAAATACTGAAAAGTCATCCATAAACACTTCCATCACGTCCTCCACCATATCTGCAAAAATTGCCATCATACACCTCTGAAAAGTTGCAGGTGCATTACACAGTCCAAACGGCATCCTCCTGAAAGCAAACGTGCCATAGGGACACGTAAAGGTAGTCTTCTCCTGATCTTCCGATGCTATAGCAATTTGATTATAGCCTGAATAACCATCTAAGAAACAGTAATAGCAATAACCAGCAAGTCTATCAAGCATTTGATCAATAAAAGGAAGTGAAAAATGATCTTTACGAGTAGCTTTATTCAACTTCCTATAATCTATACAAACTCGCCAGCCAGTTACTGTACGTGTGGAGATTAACTCATTATTCTCGTTCTTAACCACAGTAATCCCACCCTTCTTAGGCACCACTTGAACAGGAGATACCCAACTACTGTCAGAAATAGCATAAATCACTCCCGCATTCAACAGCTTTAAAACCTCTTTCTTAACTACCTCTTTCATGGCGGGATTCAACCTTCTCTGATGATCAACATAAGGAGTATACGACTCTTCCATCAAAATTTTATGCATGCAAATTGTTGGACTAATACCCTTAATGTCAGAAATTGACCATCCTAGAGCGGTTTTAAAATTTCTCAGAACTCTCAACAGCTTATCTTTTTCTACAGCAGACAAATGCGCAGATATAATAACAGGACAAGTAGAATTTTCACCAAGAAATTCATAACATAAGTGCGCAGGCAATGCTTTCAGATCATGAGTTTCAGGAGATACCTCTGGTGCACTATTTTCCAAAGTTTCAGATTCCTTAGACCTTACCATTTTTTCTTTCGGAGTGCTGTCTAGGAATACTTTTTGTTCATGTAACTCCCAATCCTCTTCCTTCTCAACCATCTCGTCTGCCACCAAACATCGTTCGAGCGGATCCGTACTTTCTACACATGAAAAAGAGTTATAAGAATCAATAATTTCAATGCTCTTACATGTACTTACCTCATTTGGGCCCCTCATGGTGTGATAAATATTAAAAATCACCGCTTCACCACCAACTCCAAGTGTGAGTTCTCCCTTGTGTACATCGATCAATGCGCGTGCAGTAGCTAGAAAAGGTCTCCCAAAAATTAAGGGAGTTTCTTCATATTCATCCATGTCCAAAATCACGAAATCTGCTGGAAATATGAACTTATCGACCTTTACCAAAACATCCTTCACAATACCCCGTGGGTATGTGATACTCCGATCCGCCAGCTGTAATGTGATGGTGGTCGCCCTGACTTCTCCAAGCTCCAAAGTCCTGTAAACAGAAAAATGCATTAAATTTATACTGGCTCCTAAATCACATAAAGCTCTATTTACCTTAGAACCACCAATATAACAAGGGATAGTAAAACTCCCTGGATCCTTCAACTTTTGTGGCAATTTTTTCTGCAGGATTGCGCTACATTCTTCTGTCAAATTCACCACTTCGTTGTCCTGCAATCTCCTCTTTTAGACATTACATCTTTGATGAATTTTGCATAATTAGGCATTTGTTCCAAGGCATCTGCAAATGGAATATTGATGTGTATCTTCTTGAAGATATCTAGAAACTTGGAAAATTGCTCATCAAGTGCCTTCTTCTTAAACAGCTGTGGATAAGGAAGTTGTGGCTTGTACATCGGTTTAGATTCAGCTTCCTTCTTGGGCTCTTCAACCACAATTTCTTCAGTCACTGGTTCTTCACTTTCTTTTGCTTTGCTCTGCTCTTTCTCTTCTAACTTCTTCCCACTTCTCAACTCAACTGCTTTGCACTGCTCTTTTGGATTTACTTCAGTATTGCTGGGAAACTGTCCTCTGTTTTGATCCTTCAAAGCATTTGCAAGCTGTCCAATCTTTGTCTCCATGGATTTCATAATAGCTCCCAAACTACACATGTGTGTCTCCATGCTATCCATTCGAGTTTCAGTTCTTGACATCCGCTTGTTAGATTCAGTAACAAATGTAGACACCACATCCTTCAACGATGCTTTACCTTCCCCTTGATTTGTATTGAATCCCGGAGGGGGGGTTCAACACATTCTTGTTGTTGGCATAAGAAAAGTTTTCATGGTTACGTAAACCATGATGATAAGTATTAGGAGGAGGGTTACCTCGATAGTTTCCATAGCCTCTGGGATTGATATATTGAGCTTCCTCAGGTGGATGAGATTCATCTATGGCAACCGACACACCTGCAGGTTCTGCGATATTTACCTTGTTCAGAGAAGTCACTTGTGTACTCAACGCAGATAACTGTGCAGTAATGGATGTAAGAGGATCCACACTGTACACTCCCCTCTTGACTCCCGTACGTTCAGATGGCCATTGATAACTATTGATAGTCATCTGTTCCAGCATATCATAAGCTTGAACGGGGTCCTTGGCAAATATAGTACCTCCAGCAGCAGAGTCCACCGACATTCTTGTATGCGTATTTAATCCATTGTAGAAAAACTCTATTTTTCCCAATCTGCAATATTATGATTAGGACAACGCCTTAACAAATCTTTGTACCTTTCCCATGCCTCATATAGCTGTTCAGAATCATGCTGTTGGAAGGTACTGATCTCAATCTTTAGCTGGGTTGCCTTGGATGGTGCAAAGAATTTCTCTAAGAATTTCACAGCCATGCCCTCCCAAGTTGTTATGCATCCTAGTGGCAATGCCTGCAGCCAACTCCGTGCTTTGTCCCTAAGAGAAAAAGGAAACAAACGTAAGCGTATTGTATCCTCAGAAACACCATTTATTTTAACAGTATCAGTAATCTCTAGAAAAGTGCGCAAGTGTAAATGAGGATCAGCTGTGGCAGTTCCATTGAATTGGTTCTGCTGAACCATGTTGATTAAGGCCGGCTTCAACTCGAAGTTGTTGGCATTTATTGTCCCTCTAGCGATTCCAGAATAGAGAGCCTGGATCGTTGGCCTGAAATGATCTCTAATTGGCACCAAAGGCAATTCATTGACATCTTCTTCAGCCATGTTTAATTGTTCTTCTCTCCTAGCTTTTCTCAAAGCTCTTGCAGTTCGTTCAATCTCTGGATCAAAGAGCAAATAATTCGCACTTTGAGATCTTCGCATAAACAGCAATTACGAACAATAGCAATTTATTAGTACTTAAACTAAAATAAGAAAAACTCTAAATTAAAACTTCGACTAATTGGTAACAAGATTAAAAATAATCAAAATTACTCCCCGGCAACGGCGCCAAAAACTTGTTGTGAATTTTCCTCGCAAGCGTACGAGTGTTAAGTTTTAGTATAGTGAAAGAAAGAGTGTCGATCCCACAGGGAGTAAAATGAAAAGATTCAATACTTGTAATTAAAATAGTCTTAATTTTATCTAGAAAATCAAACTTCAAGAGTTTTGCAGAATAACTAAAATAAATAAATAGAAATTATTCAGCTCACACACACACAAATTTTAAGAATTATCAATCAGAGAAAAATAGTCCAGAGGTTTTGATTTCACTTGGTCTCGACAATATTCAATTCTAATTAATCTATTTTATGAATTTCCTTCGATTAATAACCAAAAACACTTAGAGTATTATATTTCCCTCTCCCGAGCAATAAATAGAGTGTATCAACTTACAATTCGATTTCAATATCCCTATTTAAAATCTAGATGTAGTGATATGTGTAAAATGATGTTCCTTAAAGGTTCTATTAAAGCTATATACTCTCCCGAGCTATATAAACAATTAACAGTGTAGTTCCTATTGATCCTACTCAAAATCCCCTCTTCCGAGCAATGATTCTAAGTAAATATAACAACTCAATTTATGGCCAATAAATTAAGAAGACATTCAATTCTAGAAACACAATTAATCTATAGAAATTCAATTCATTAAAATCAAAGATTCATGAATAGGTCTCAACCAAGCTACGTCAACCTCTAGACTAGAAAAGTTTAGTTCATGCTCGAATTCAATAAAAACCAAATCATGTTTAATATCTCAAACATAATTCAAAAATCAAAAGAAACTAAAAAGAAGAAACAAAGCCGTAGTCTTTCTTCCGTGTCCGGTCGAAAAGTCTTCGTCTTCGTTCCAAGCAATCTTTAGTTCTTCAACTCCAAAAAACTCACAGAAGTGCTCTCCCGAATATTGTGTGTATTGGTGGCTGATCGATCCCTCCTATGACTCCAAAAAATCCCTTAAATATGACCTAGCAATCGTCCAAAAAAATACCAAAGATATCCCCCAAGTTTCCATAAACAATCGGACTCTAAAATTCCAATCAGACGACGGCGCGGGCGCGCCGAAAACAGGGCGGGCGCCCTGTCAACTCGCAAAACAGTCTTTTAAAAATTTCCTCTACGGCGCGGGCGCGCCTAGGGTCAGCGCGGGCGCGCCTCTAGCTCGACTCTATATCTCAAACTCTTCATTAACAGCGCGGGCGCGCCTAGGGTCAGCGTGGGCGCGCCTCTTGCTCGAACTCAGCCTTTTTTTCTTCACTTTTCCAACTCTTTTTTTCCTTGTAGAATTCCATCTTTTAAGCTTATTTCCACTTGAACACATCAAAATCCATAACTTCCTACAAACACAAAAACAACAACAATTTCACGCAATATCTATCAATAAATTCCAAAAGTCAAGTAAAACCATATACAAATTAAGTGCACAAAATGCACTTATCAGTATGTTCTATATTGAAATAAATGTTTCACTTAATACTACTTCTTGGGTATTGGATACTGGATGTGGATCTCACATTTGCAATGATTTGCAGGTGATGACAAGAAGTCGCAGGCTTAGAATGGGTGAGACCCAGCTGAGGCTCGGAAATGGTTCCAGAGTTGAAGCTAAAGCTGTGGGAGATATTTATTTAATTTTGCAGAACGGTTTTAAGTTACTTTTGAGAGATGTTTTATTTGTTTCAGATTTGATTAAAAACATTATTTCTGTTTCTATGCTTGATAGAGATGGTTATTCTTGCAATTTTGTGAATGAGATTTGCAATATTTACAAGAATGAATGTTTGATTGGAAATGGACAACTTGAAAATGATCTATATAACTTAAAACTAAAAGACGTTCCAATAAATTATGTTGATAAACCGGCAACAACAAACAAAAGGAAAATCGATAGCCAAAACCCGGCAAACCTTTGGCACGCTAGGCTAGGTCATATTTCCTTAAGGAGGATGAACAAGCTAGTGGGAGAGGGCATGTTTGATATGTCTGATATTAACTCTCTACCTACTTGTGAATCCTGCCTAAAAGGAAAAATGACTAAATCTCCTTTTAAGGGAAACCTGAGCGTAGTCAAAATCTGTTGGATTTGATCCATACAGATGTTTGTGGTCCATTTAGAGTTGGTACTCAATATGGCCACACCTACTTCATTACCTTTACTGATGATTATTCTAGGTATGGGTATTTATATTTAATGAAATATAAGTCTGAAGCATTTGAAAAGTTCAAAGAATTCAAGGCTGAAGTAGAAAACAAGCTAGGTAAAAGTATTAAAGCACTTCGATCGGATCGAGGTGGAGAATACTTAAGTACCGAGTTTTTGGACTATCTAAAAGAGAATGGGATTCTCTCTCAGTGGACTCCTTCTATGACACCACAGCTGAATGGTGTATCGGAGCGTCGTAATCGAACTTTGTTGGATATGGTTCGATTCATGATGAGCTTCACTGAGCTCCCACCTTCGTTTTGGGGCTATGCGCTTGAAACGGCGGTATTGTTGTTGAACAACGTCCACACTAAAGCAGTGGACAAAACACCATACGAGTTATGGAATGGCAAAGCTCCTAAGTATTCGTACTTGAGGATTTGGGGATGTCCTACTTACGTGAAGCGGAAAGTGGGAGATAAGTTGGATAGTCGATCCACCTTATGTTATTTTGTAGGGTATCCGAAGAATTCAATCGGATATTATTTCTATTATCCTGCTGAAACAAAGGTGTTTGTTTCAAGGAATGCCACCTTCTTGGAGAAGGAGTTCTTATTGGATAAGAAAGGCGAGATGATGGAACTCGAAGAAATTCGAGAAGAACTCGAAATACAAAATAACGATCCTACACCTCAGGAACCATTGATAGACACGCCTGTACCTAGAAGATCCGAAAGGACTTCTAGACCTCCTATTCGATATGGTCTTCTTCTTGAAGGGGATCAAGATGAACCCGATGTTGGATGTGATCCAAGAAACTTCAAGGAAGCAATTTCTGATGCGGATTCAAATTTATGGCTTGAAGCTATACAGTCGGAAATAGATTCGATGCATACAAACCAAGTTTGGTCTTTAGTAGATCCTCCCGATGGAATTGTTCCAATAGGGTGTAAATGGATCTACAAGAGAAAGCTTGGGCCTGATGGTAAGGTATTGACCTACAAGGCACGATTGGTGGCGAAAGGTTATACTCAAAGACAAGGAGTTGACTATGATGAAACCTTTTCACCAGTTGCAATGTTCAAGTCCATAAGAATCCTTATTGCCATAGCTGCTTGGTATGACTATGAGATATGGCAAATGGATGTAAAGACTGCTTTTCTTAATGGAGACATTAAGGAAGAAATTTATATGAAGCAGCCTGAGGGGTACACATCCATGGGAAGCGAGCATAAGGTATGCAAGCTTCAAAGATCAATTTATGGTCTAAAACAAGCATCAAGAAGTTGGAACCAGAAATTTGATGAAACAATAAAGGATTTTGGTTTCATCAAGAACCCGGAGGAACCATGCGTGTACAAGAAAGTAGTTAAGGATGCTGTGACATTCTTAGTACTTTATGTTGATGACATCCTACTCATTGGGAATGATGTAGGGATGTTGCAGTCAACAAAGATATGGTTATCAGGTAGATTCTCGATGAAGGATTTGGGTGAGGCATCCTATATTCTAGGGATACAGATCTATAGAGATAGATCTAAGAGAATGATAGGACTCACTCAATCAACCTACATCGACACCATATTGAAAATGTTTTCAATGGATGGGTCCAAGAGAGGACATCTACCCATGTGTCATGAAGTTTCTCTATCCAAGTCTATGTGTCCCAAGACGGATGAAGAGATAGAGAAAATGACACATGTACCATATGCGTCAGCCATAGGTAGTATCATGTATGGGATTATATCTACCAGACCGGATGTAGCATTTGCTCTGAGTGTCACGAGCAGATATCAAGCTAATCCCGGTCAAATGCATTGGAAAGCCGTGAAAGACATTCTTAAGTACTTACGAAGGACTAAGAATATGTTCATGGTATATGGAGGAAGAGAACTAAAATTGGAAGGCTATACCGACTCTAGCTTCCAAAGTGACGTGGATGACTCGAAGTCAACCTCTAGATTTGTGTTCATGCTCAATGGCGGTGCTGTCTCTTGGAAGAGTTCCAAGCAGGACACCATAGCGGATTCCACCACTGAGGCAGAATACATTGCAGCATCAGCTGCTGCTAAAGAGGCCGTTTGGATGAGGAATTTCGTCCAAGAGTTGGGCGTCATTCCTGAAGTTGTTGGTCTAGTCCCGGTGTACTGTGACAACACGGGTGCCGTTGCTCAGGCAAAGGAACCAAGGTCTCATCAAAGAACCAAACACGTACTGAGGAAATACCACATCATCCGGGAGATTGTGGAAAGAGGAGACATCACTGTCGAAAGAGTGGCCTCTACAGACAATATCGTTGATCCACTTACTAAGCCCTTGCCAGGATCATTATTTGACAAACATCGCGAAGCAATGGGTCTACGTAGTATGACTAGTTGGCTATAGGGCAACTGGGAGATTGAAAGAGTGGGTGCCCGGTGAGCCAACTTGTGGCTAAGGGCTTTGATGACTCTTTGTATAAACAATCTTTTGTTTAATATAATTTACACTTTTATTAATGGCAATGACTTTATCTTTCTTCATATTGTGATATTGTGATATACTATTGTTGTTTTGATAAAGACCTTGAATATACTATAGTGTATGTAAGATGTGGTAAAACATGGAGATGTCTATAATGAAACACATCTTATAGTCACTGTATATTCTAAACTGTTCCTAGTCGATTGAGCCGTCCGATAATAAGGATAAGGATCGCTCGAGTTTGAGACTAGCATTTGCGATGCAGAGTACCACGTTTCATTGGTAAGGAACATAGTGATGTTCGAAGCATGCAAATGGATATTTATACGATGAATGATCGAACTACCCTATCCGGACTTTCCAAGTGGTTATCACTTATCGAGTGGATAAAGTCCGCGATTTTGGTTGTACACCATTAGTCCTTACTACTTGAAACATCATTGAGACTCTATATGCTAGTACTGTGCTTTGACTCATTTACCGACTCTATTGGGGTCATCAGGTGTCGGGATTGGGTACAGTTACAACACATATAGGAGTCGATGCTTTGTTGTCAAGGATTCACCACATACTTGCGAGTGTGGATATCCTATGCGATCTGAGGAGATATTAGTGTGACGAATCTCTTGCCAGAGTACATGATGTGTTTTAAGAAATGGTTTCTTAGTAACACATGCGATGTCACTATTTGATCTTCAAGATGTATTGCATAGTTATCGAATCTCGAACGACTCTCGATTTACCAATGGTTGTTGATTTGATCGGGATATATGGATGAAGGGACCGTACTGTACGCTAACCAAAATCTATTGGTTCTTGCAGGCACTATCAGTGATACCTAGGGAATCATGGGGCGATGTTGCTAGGCGCTCTTACCATGATTCGATGGGCAAGTCGGAAATTGTTTTTCCGAGTCACAAGGAGTTGTGAGCCCACGGCTAGCTGTATCCCTGAACCATTGAGGGTCACACAGAGTAATGGATTTTTAATCCACGTTGAGATAGTTAAATTTAAAGAGTTAAATTTAATGAACAAAGAAGTTGGACTTCTTATTTAAGAGTAGAGGAGTAAGATTTCCTAAAATGACATAGGGATGGGCAATTTTGGAAATCACTGAATTCAGATTCAGAAAAATTTATCTTGACTTTAAAAGGTGCAGAAATGGTTTCTGTGCACATTGGTGAAATCGGTTTATCAATCAGAGTCATGATGAATTTTATATTAATTTCTGAACGAGCGGGCTTTGCTTGTCGGGCTTGAACTTATGACTAATGGGCCCTAAGCTGTTAGTGGCCTACATTATAAATAAGTTATTGCAGTACAGAAATTACACACAACAGGCCACAAATTTTCGAAAAAACCCTAGTATTTTTCTCAGTAATGGCCGCCCCCTTTTCCCCTCTGCTCGGTAAAATCCAGTCTGTGAATTTTGAATTACAGTCTGGTTTAACGGATCAAATTCGTTAATTCTCTTCGTAGAAACTTCTGATAGATTTTCTAGTGCAATCTATCAGAGGGATTAATTATCCGTTCGTGGACCTGATTGAAGAACAGTTCGTCCATCAGTTCCAGGGATATACAACAAGAGCAGAGCAATCTGTTGGTGTCCATAATCTCGCTTCGAGATTGGAGGTAAAAATTTATAATTGTTATTTAATTTTTACACACACAATTTAATCGTTAAGTTTTGATACCCATTATGGAATCGTTCCATATAAAATTTTAAACTTCCGCTGCACCGGGTATCAATCATGATTGATCTGATCGCCGCGTTCTCCAACAAATTTCACATAATTCATCACCCTAAAATGATAAGTTTTTATGTTAGGTTCATGGCTTGATGTTTTTCGAAGTTGCATGATTTTCATTAGATGTTATGTAGTAATCCGTATACAGAATTAATGATTAATGAGTAATTAATCGTGTGATCATGTTTAGATTAATTAATACATGATTAAAGAAATTCCTGATGGATTAACGGAGTCTGAAATTGAATCCAAAACACTCGAAAATAGCCGGGAAACTCCAAAGATGATCGGACGGTCCGAACGGAGTTTGGAGGCTTCGAACCCCTCCTGCCAGTTGTCTTGAAATATTACGTCATTGGCGACGTCAGCAGGAGATCGGAGGCTCCGATCGTAATAGGACAGGTGTATGGTTGCATGCAAGAGTGTTGACACATGGCACGGATCGGGAGGTTCGATGCGGGATCGGAGGCTCTGATCGAGTTCGGACGATCCGAACACATGATTGGACGATCCGATCATTTTCTATAAATAGAGGGCCAAGGAGTTCATTTCAACTTGTGCTATTTTCCTCTCCTTTGCCCAGATAGCTCTATTTTTGGATTTTGGGTACTCTTATTTTAGAGTTGGAGTATGGAATATATCTTATTAGTATAGTCAGACAGTGTCGACCTAGTTATAGATCAGTACTCGAGTAGTGGAGTCGTGCTCGAGGCTGTGAAGATGCAGCAGGGGTGTGTCCCTAGTTGCGGGATAGTCGCCATAAGTGGGCTGACAACAGGTGCATGTATAGCTATGGTCTCCTTATATTATTTAGGAGTATGCAATAGCTTAGTTAAGGTTTTAGAGCTTAATGAATGATGCATGAGCATTTGCATTGTAGTGCTGATGATAGGCTTGATATCCTAAAGTGGGACTGCTAGGACTGTGTTGGAAAACTGTGTTCAGATCAATTAGAATTGATACCCGGTGCAGCGGAAGTTTAAAATTTATTTTATTAATATGGAACGATTCCATATCTGGGTATCAAAACTTTTACGATTAAATTCATACAAGTAAAACAAATAATCACAATTAAAGTTTTACCTTAAATCTCGAAACGAGATTATGGACTCCAACAGAATTTAATCTGTTCTTCTTGTAAATCCCGGGAACCGATGGCGTCACGATCAATCATCGGAATAAGGTCTACGAACAGAAAACAGAAACCCTCTGATTGACTGCACTAGAAATCAATCAGAAGTTTTGCGTAGAGAATAAACAGATATGATCTGTTAATTCAGAATTGTAATTTTTCACAAAAATCACAATCCGAATTTTCTCAAAAAGGGAGCAAGGAATTTTCGAAAAATCCCTTAGAATTATTTATGCAGTGTTCGAAAATTATAAGACACACTGTGTGTGATTTTCGAACCCAACACCTCTATTTATAGATAATTTCTAGTTATAATTATATCAGGACTCTAACTCCTTAAAGCCCACAATCCATAACTTAAGCCCAACAAGCCAAGCTCGTTGTTATAGAAATTAATATAAAATTCATCGTGACTCCGATTGATAAACTGATTTTACCAATGTGCACAGAAACCATTTCTGCATCTTTTAGAGTCAAGATAATTTTTCTGAATCCGAATTCAGTGATTTCCAAAAATGCCCATCCCTATGTCATTTTAGGAAATCCCACTCCCTTTAGTTAAGAAGTCCAACTTCTCTTTCATTAAATTTAACTCTTTAAATTTAACTATCTCTACGGGGTTTTAGTAATCCATTACTTGTGTAACCCTCAATGGTTCAGGAATACAGCTAGCCGTGGGCTCACAACTCCTTGTGACTCGGAACAACAATTTCCGACTTACCCATCAAATCATGGTAAGAGCTCCTAGCAACATCGCCCCATGATTCCCTAGGTATTACTGATAGTGCCTGCAAGAACCAGTAGATTTTGGTTAGCGTACAGTACGATCCCTTCAACCATATATCCCGATCGAATCAACAACCATTGGTATATCGAGAGTCGTTCGAGATTCGATAACTATGCATAACATCTTGGAGATCTATTAGTGACATCGCATGTGTTACTAGGATAACTCATTAACCTAAAACACATCATGTACTCTGGCCAGAGATTCGTCACACTAATATCTCCTCAGATCGCATAGGATATCCATACTCGCAAGTATGTAGTGAATCCTTGACAACAAAGCATCGACTCTTATATGTGTCATAACTGTACCCAATCCCGACACCTGATGACCCCAATAGAGTCGGTAAACGAGTCAAAGTACAGTACTAGCATATAGAGTCTCAATGATGTTTCAAGTAATAAGGACTAATGGTGTACAACCAAAACCGCGGACTTTATCCACTCGATAAGTGATAACCACTTGGAAAGTCCGAATAGGGTAGTTCTATCATTCATCATATGAATATCCATTTTCATGCTTTGAACATCTCTATGTTCCATACCAATGAAACGTGGTACTCGGCATCGCAAATGCTAGTCTCAATCTCGAGCGATCCTTATCCTTATTTGCGGACGGCTCAATTGACTAGGAACAGTTTAGAATATACAGTGACTATAAGATGTGTTTCATGATAGCCATCCCCATGTGCTACCACATCGTACATACACTATAGTATATTCAAGGTCTTTATCAAAACAACAATATTATATCATAATATAACAATATGAAGAAAGATAAAGTCAATACCATTATAAAACTGTAAATTATATTAAACAAAAGATTGTTTTACACAGAGTCATAAAAGCCCTTAGCCACAAGTTGGCTAATCGGGCACCCACTCTTTCAATCTCCCACTTGCCCTAAATCCAACTAGTCATTCTACGTAATCCCATTGCTTCGCGATGTTTGTCAAACAATGGTCCTGGCAAGGGCTTAGTAAGCGGATCAGCGATATTGTCTGTAGAGGCCACTCTCTCAACACTGATGTCTCCTCTTTCCACAATCTCCTGGATGATGTGGTATTTCCTCAGTACGTGTTTGGACTTCTGATGAGACCTTGGCTCCTTTGCCTGAGCAACGGCACCCGTGTTGTCACAGTACACCGGGACTGGACCAACAGCTTCAGGAATTACACCCAACTCTTGGATGAATTTCCTTAATTAAACCGCCTCTTTAGCAGCAGCTGATGCTGCAATGTATTCTTCCTCAGTGGTGGAATCCGCTGTGGTGTCTTGCTTGGAACTCTTCCAAGAGACAGCACCGCCATTGAGCACGAATACAAATCCAGAGGTTGATTTCGAGTCATCCACGTCACATTGGAAGCTAGAGTCGGTGTAGCCTTCCAACTTCAATTCTCTTCCTCCATAAACCATGAACACATTCTTAGTCCTTCGCAAGTACTTAAGAATATCCTTCACGGCTTTCCAATGCATTTGACCGGGATTGGCTTAATATCTGCTCGTGACGGTCAGAGCATAGGCCACATCCGGTCTGGTAGATATCATCCCATACATGATACTACCAATGGCTGACGCATATGGTATGTGTGTCATCTTCTCTATCTCTTCGTCAGTCTTGGGACACATAGACTTGGATAAAGAAACTCCATGACACATAGGTAGATGTCCTCTCTTGGACCCATCCATTGAAAACCTTTTCAATATGGTTTCGATGTAGGTTGATTGAGTAAGTCCTATCATTCTCTTAGATCTATCTCTATAGATCTGTATCCCAAGAATATAGGAGGCCTCACCCAAATCCTTCATCGAGAATCTACCTGATAACCATATCTTTGTTGACTGCAACATCCCTACGTCATTTCCCATGAGTAGAATGTCATCAACATAAAGTACTAAGAATGTTACCGCATCCTTAACTACTTTCTTGTACACGCATGGTTCCTCCGGGTTTTTGATGAAACCAAAATCCTTTATTGTTTCATCAAATTTCTGGTTCCAACTTCTTGATACTTGTTTGAGACCATAGATTGATCTCTGAAGCTTGCATACCTTATGCTCACTTCCCATGGATGTGTATCCCTCAGGCTGCATCATATAGATCTCTTCCTTAATGTTTCCATTAAGAAATGCAGTCTTTACATCCATTTGCCATATCTCATAGTCATACCATGCTGCTATGGCAATAAGGATTCTTATGGACTTGAACATTGCGACTGGTGAAAAGGTTTCATCATAGTCAACTCCTTGTCTTTGAGTATAACCTTTTGCCACCAATCGTGCCTTGTAGGTCAATACCTTTCTATCAGGCCCAAGCTTTCTCTTGTAGATCCATTTGCACCCAATTGGAACAATTCCATCGGGAGGATCTACTAAAGACCAAACTTGGTTAGAATGCATCGAATCTATTTCCGATTGCATAGCTTCAAGCCATAAATTTGAATCCGCATCAGAAATTGCTTCCTTGAAGTTTCTTGGATCACATCCAATGTCGGGTTCACTTTGATCCCCTTCAAGAAGAAGACCATATCTAATAGGAGGCCTAGAAGTCCTCTCGGATCTCCTAGTAGTAGGCGTGTCTTGTGATGATTCTTTAGGTGTAGGATCACTATTTTGTATCTTGGGTTCTTCTTGAATTTCTTCGAGTTCCATCATCTTGCCTTTCTTATCCAATAAGAACTCCTTCTCCAAGAAGGTGGCATTCCTTGAAACAAACACTTTTGTTTCATTAGGATGATAGAAATAATATCCGATTGAATTCTTTGGATACCCCACAAAATAACATAAGGAGGATCGACTATCCAACTTATCTCCCACTGTCTGCTTCACGTAAGCAGGACATCCCCAAATCCTCAAGTACGAATACTTAGGAGCTTTGCCATTCCATAACTCGTATGGTGTTTTATTTACTGCTTTAGTGTGGACGTTGTTTAACAACAATAGCGCCGTTTCAAGCGCGTAGCCCCAAAACGAAGGTGGGAGCTCAGTGAAGCTCATCATGGATCGAACCATGTCCAACAAAGTTCGATTGCGACGCTCCGAAACACCATTAAGCTGAGGTGTCATAGGAGGAGTCCACTGAGAGAATCCCATTCTCTTTTAGATAGTCCAAAAACTCGGTACTTAAGTATTCTCCACCTCGATCCGATCGAAGTGCCTTAATACTTTTACCTAGTTTGTTTTCTACTTCAGCCTTGAATTCTTTGAACCTTTCAAATGCTTCAGACTTATATTTCATTAAATATAAATACCCCTACCTAGAATGATCATCAGTAAAGGTAATGAAGTAGGTGTTGCCATATTTAGTACCAATCCTAAATGGACCGCAAACATCTGTATGGATCAACATAGCCTAGCATGCCAAAGTGTTGAAAAAACTGGCGGTCAGATCAATCACAATTGATACCCGGTGCAGCGGAAGTTTAAAAATTTTATCATGGAACAATTCCATGGTGTGGGTATCAACCGTTCAACGATTAAATTATTGTGTGTGTAAAATTCAAATAACAATTAATTAAATTTTACCTTCAATCTCGAATCGAGATTAATGGACACCACACAGATTTCTCTGCGCTTCTTGTATCTCCCAGGAACTGATGAACTCCTTCAATCAGGTCCACGAATGGGGTTTAAATCCCTCTGATAGATTGCACTAGAAAATCTATCAGAAGTTTTTCTGCGAAGAGATTAAACGAATCTGATTCGTTATTCCTGACTGCAATTAAAAATCACAGACCGGAATTTCTCGGACAGAGGGGGAGGGTTCGGCCGATTTCTTTTGAGAGGAGGCTAGGGTTTCGAAAATCCTGTCTCAAAAATTATGACCTGTTGTGTGTAATTTCTGTACTGCAATAACTTATTTATAATGCAGGCCACTAACACCTTAGGGCCCATTAGTCATAAGCTAGGGCCCGACAAGCAAAGCCCGCACGTTCAGAAATTAATATAAAATTCATCGTGACTCCGATCGATGAACCAATTTCACCAATGTGCACAGAAACCATTTCTGCACATTTTAAAGTCAAAATAAATTTTCCTGAATCCGAATTCAGTGATTTCCAAAAATGTCCATCCCTATGTCATTTTAGGAAATCCTACTCCCTAACTCTTATTTAAGAAGTCCAACTCCTTAGTTCATTAAATTTAACTCTTTAAATTTAACTATCTCAACGGGGATTAAAACTCCATTACACTGTGTGACCCTCAATGGTTCAGGGATACAGCTAGCCGTGGGCTCACAACTCCTTGTGACTCGGAACAACACTTTCCGACTTGCCCAACGAATCAAGGTAAAGCGCCTAGCAACATCGCCCCATGATTCCCTAGGTATCACTGATAGTGCCTACAAGAACCAGTAGATTTTGGTTAGCGTACAGTACGGTCCCTTCATCCATATATCCCGATCGAATCAACAACCATTGGTATATCGAGAGTCGCTCAAGATTCGATAACTATGCAATACATCTTGAAGATCAAATTAGTGACATCGCATGTGCTACTAAGAAACCATTTCTTAAATCACATCAAGTACTCTGGCCAGAGATTTGTCACACTAATATCTCCTCAGATCGCATAGGATATCCACACTCGCAAGTATGTGGTGAATCCTTGACAACAATGCATTGACTCCTATATGTGTCGTAACTGTACCCAATCTCGACACCTGATGACCCCCATAGAGTCGGTAAACGAGTCAAAGCACAGCACTAGCATATAGAGTCTCCATGATGTTTCAAGTCGTAAGGACTAATGGTGTACAACCAAAACCGCGGACTTTATCCACTCGATAAGTGATAACCACTTGGAAAGTCCGGATAGGGTAGTTCGATTATTCATCCTATGAATATCCATTTGCATGCTTCGAACATCTCCATGTTCCCTACCAATGAAACGTGGTACTCCGCATCGCAAATGCTAGTCTCAAACTCGAGCGATCCTTATCCTTATTATCGGACGGCTCAATCGACTAGGAACGGTTTTTAGAATATACAGTGACTATAAGATGTATTTCATGATAGACATCTCCATGTTCTACCACATCTTACATACACTATAGTATATTCAAGGTCTTTATCAAAACAACAATAGTATATCACAATATAACAATATGAAGTAATATAAAGTCATTGCCATAAAAGTGTAAATAATATTAAACAAAAGATTGTTTATACAAAGAGTCATCAAAGCCCATAGCCACACAGTTGGCTCACTGGGCACCCACTCTTACAATCTCCCACTTGCCCTATAGCCAACTAGTCATACTACGTAGACCCATTGCTTCGCGATGTTTGTCAAACAATGGTCCTGGCAAGGGCTTAGTAAGCGGATCAGCGATATTGTCTGCAGAGGCCACTCGTTCGACAATGATGTCTCCTCTTTCCACAATCTCCCGGATTATGTGGTATTTCCTCAGTACGTGTTTGGATCTTTGATGAGACCTTGGTTCCTTTGCTTGAGCAACGGCACCCGTGTTGTCACAGTACACCGGGACTGGACCAACAAATTCAGGAATAACGCCCAACTCTTGGACGAACTTCCTCATCCAAACGGCCTCTTTAGCAGCAGCTGATGCTGCAATGTATTCAGCCTCAGTGGTGGAATCCGCTGTGGTGTCCTGCTTGGAACTCTTCCAAGAGACAGCACCGCCATTGAGCATGAACACAAATCCAGAGGTTGACTTCGAGTCATCCACATCACTTTGGAAGCTAGAGTCGGTATAGCCTTCCAATTTGAGATCTCGTCCTCCATACACCATGAACATATTCTTAGTCCTTCGCAAGTACTTAAGAATGTCCTTCACGGCTTTCCAATGCATTTGACCAGGATTAGACTGATATCTGCTCGTGACACTCAGAGCAAATGCTACATCCGGTCTGGTAGATATCATCCCATACATGATACTACCTATAGCTGACGCATATGGTACATGTGTCATATTCTCTATCTCTGCATCAGTCTTGGGACACATAGACTTGGATAGAGAAACTCCATGACACATGGGTAGATGTCCTCTTTTGGACCCATCCATTGAAAACCGTTTCAATATGGTATCGATGTAGGTTGATTGAGTGAGTCCTATCATTCTCTTAGACCTATCTCTATAGATCTGTATCCCAAGAATGTAGGATGCCTCTCCCAAATCCTTCATCGAAAATCTACCTGATAACCATATCTTTGTTGACTGCAACATCCCTATATCATTCCCAATGAGTAGGATGTCATCAACATAAAGTACTAAGAATGTCACCGCATCCTTAACTACTTTCTTGTACACGCAAGGTTCCTCCGGGTTCTTGATGAAACCAAAATCTTTTATTGTTTCATCAAATTTCTGGTTCCAACTTCTTGATGCTTGTTTTAGACCATAAATTGATCTCTGAAGCTTGCATACCTTATGCTCGCTTCCCATGGATGTGTACCCCTCAGGCTGCTTCATATAGATTTCTTCCTTAATGTCTCCATTAAGAAAAGCAGTCTTCACATCCATTTGCCATATCTCATAGTCATACCATGCAGCTATGGCAATCAGGATTCTTATGGACTTGAACATTGCAACTGGTGAAAAGGTTTCATCATAGTCAACTCCTTGCCTTTGAGTATAACCTTTCGCCACCAATCGCGCCTTGTAGGTCAATACCTTACCATCAGGCCCAAGCTTTCTCTTGTAGATCCATTTACACCCTATTGGAACAATTCCATCGGGAGGATCTACTAAAGACCAAACTTGGTTTGTATGCATCGAATCCAATTCTGACTGCATAGCTTCAAGCCATAAATTCGAATCCGCATCAGAAATTGCTTCCTTGAAGTTTCTTGGATCACATCCAATGTCGGGTTCATCTTGATCCTCTTCAAGAAGAAGACCATATCGAACTGGAGGTCTAGAAGTCCTTTCGGATCATCTAGGTGCAGGCGTGTCCAGCAATGGTTCCTGAGGTGTAGGATCGTTATTTTGTATTTCGGGTTCTTCTCGAACTTCTTCGAGTTCCATCATCTCGCCTTTCTTATCCAATAAGAATTCCTTCTCCAAGAAGGTGGCATTCCTAGAAACAAACACCTTTGTTTCAGCAGGATAATAGAAATAATATCCGATTGAATTCTTCGGATACCCTACAAAATAACATAAGCTGGATCGACTATCCAACTTATCTCCCACTGTCCGCTTCACGTAAGCAGGACATCCCCAAATCCTCAAGTACGAATACTTAGGAGCTTTGCCATTCTTTAACTCGTATGGTGTTTTGTCCACTGCTTTAGTGTGGACGTTGTTCAACAACAATACCGCCGTTTCAAGCGCATAGCCCCAAAACGAAGGTGGAAGCTCAGTGAAGCTCATCATAGATCGAACCATGTCCAACAAAGTTCGATTACGACGCTCCGATACACCATTAAGCTGTGGTGTCATAGGAGGAGTCCACTGAGAGAGAATCCCATTCTCTTTCAGATAGTCCAAAAACTCGGTACTCAAGTATTCTCCACCTCGATCCGATCGAAGTGCTTTAATACTTTTACCTAGCTTGTTTTCTACTTCAGCCTTGAATTCTTTGAACTTTTCAAATGCTTCAGACTTATATTTCATTAAATATAAATACCCATACCTTGAATAATCATCAGTAAAGGTAATGAAGTAGGTGTGGCCATGTTGAGTCCCTACTCTAAATGGACCACAAACATCTGTATGGATCAAATCCAACAGATTCTGACTACGCTCAGGTTTCCCCTTAAAAGGAGATTTAGTCATTTTTCCTTTTAGGCAGGATTCACAAGTAGGTAGAGAATTAATATCAGACATATCAAACATGCCCTCTCCCACTAGCTTGTTCATCCTCCTTGAGGAAATATGACCTAGCCTAGCATGCCAAAGGTTTGCCGGGTTTTGACTATCGATTTTCCTTTTGTTTGTTGTCGCCGGTTTATCAACATAATTCACTGGAACGTCTTTTAGTTTTAAGTTGTATAGATCGTTTTCAAGTTGTCCATTTCCAATTAAACATTCATTCTTGTAAATATTGCAAATCCCATTCACAAAATTGCAAGAATAACCATCTCTATCAAGCATAGAAATAGAAATAATGTTTTTAATTAAATCTGGCACAAATAAAACATCTTTTAACAATAATTTAAAACCGTTCTGCAAAGTCAAACAAACATCTCCAATGGCCGTAGCTTCAACTCTGGAACCATTCCCGAGCCTCAGCTGGGTCTCACCCATTCTAAGCCTGCGACTTCTTGTCATCACCTGCAAATCATTGCAAATGTGAGATCCACATCCGGTATCCAATACCCAAGAAGTTGTATTAAGTGACATGTTTATTTCAATATAGAACATACCCTTTGCAGTTCCCAACTGCTCAAGATATTCCTTGCAGTTGCGCTTCCAATGACCCGGCTTCTTGCAGTAATGGCAAACATCCTTGGATTTTCCATTGTTTGAAGCCTTTGTCTTTTGCTTCTTCTCGGGCTCGACTTTCTTGGGTGGGGTAGAACGTTTCTTGCCCTTCATACTTGGCCCCTTCTTCGCAGAAGATGAGGAGCCCACCAAAAAGCTGGCTTATCCTTCTTAAGTGTGGATTCATATGTAACGAGCATATTGACCATCTCTTCAAGGGTGGCCTCTATCTTGTTCATATTAAAATTTATCACAAATCCATCAAATGAAGAAGGAAGAGACAGAAGCAATAAATCCACATTGAGTTCATGCTCCAACACCAAATCTAGGGTCGCCAACTTCTGTATGAGCCAAATCACTCGTACCCCATGATCACGGACCGAAGTCCCTTCACGCATGCGACACGTCATCAACTCCTTAACAGTAGCGAACCTTTCAGCCCTCGACTGAGCCCCAAAAAGTTCCTTGAGTTGCGTGTGAATGTCAGCAGCATTCACCGTGTCCTCAAATCGCCTCTGGAGTTCATCAGACATCGAGGCTTGCATATAGCATTTGGTCTTGATGTCATGGTCACACCATGCATCAAGTTTGGCCAATTCCTCCGGACTTATGTCAGCTGGTGCTTCCTTCGGAGGTGCTTTCTCTAACACGTAGAGCATTTTCTCCGAAGTTAAGACAATCTTCAACTTCCGGAACCATTTCGTATAGTTGGCGCCAGTCAACTTGTTTTGTTCGAGGATCGAGAATAATGGATTTCGCGAATTCATTGTATGAAATACTGAAAAGAAAAACAGACATATATCAATGATTGTTTAACAATTTACTAAGACATAAAATAGGCGAATTTAATTTTATGAATCTCACTCCCACTATTTTAACGATTTCACCACCCTCTAGTGAAAACGGGAAACTTTTTCCTTAGTGAGAGCATGGAGTCCAATTGACAAACTTATGGTCCCGAATAATATCAGCCAACCATAATTCTCAAAAGGTAGAGCCCAATTGCTTCCAAAGCAACCCCCATGTGTTTACCTCATGTCCAATAAGGGCCCAATAATATGACGCCGTTTAAAGTGACATGTCAAGATGGCCCATCAATATTAAGTTGTGATGGACGGTCGCCATGTGGATCCCCCAATAATATGAGCCGATCCCATGGGAGTTCCACCCAACTTACAACATTTGTCGATCCAATGTACAGCTTTCCGACGGACGGGCCCCCCCCAATAATATGAGCCGGACCGTATCCGCGGGTAGCATCACATACATTGACCGTTGATGGAAGGTGGGAACATTTAAACAAATTTAAATTTCCTTTATTTATCTTGATATAAATTTTAAATCATATTTAAAATGAGGGATTTTTAATTATAAAAATATTTGTCTCATCATATTCATTTTATTGCATGCTTGCCGGATTCACGCAATTTATGTCTAAACATGCATACAATCATAATATCAAATATTATATAGGATGATCGATTCCATTTCTAATTGACCCGTGGTTGCCAATCACGGGTCTTAGTCCAATCCTAGGTAATATGCAGTATGCAATGCAATCCTATTACATGTGCTTCCAATTTACATTTCTTCAGTCTTTATTGTCTGCTGGGCCCACCGTCTTCAAATCTTGATCTCCCACTAAATCTAATGTATTTACAATAAATAACAATGACAAGTAGGGATACATTTTTAGGGGTGGGAACGGGCTATAAACCAAGCCCACTTTTATTACATATGACATTCATATCGGGCCATAAACCAGGCCCATTAATCTGATTCGTTATTCCTGACTGCAATTAAAAATCACAGACCGGAATTTCTCGGACAGAGGGGGAGGGTTCGGCCGATTTCTTTTGAGAGGAGGCTAGGGTTTCGAAAATCCTGTCTCAAAAATTATGACCTGTTGTGTGTAATTTCTGTACTACAATAACTTATTTATAATGCAGGCCACTAACACCTTAGGGCCCATTAGTCATAAGCTAGGGCCCGACAAGCAAAGCCCGCACGTTCAGAAATTAATATAAAATTCATCGTGACTCCGATCGATGAACCAATTTCACCAATGTGCACAGAAACCATTTCTGCACATTTTAAAGTCAAAATAAATTTTCCTGAATCCGTTCAGTGGTTTCCAAAAATGTCCATCCCTATGTCATTTTAGGAAATCCTACTCCCTAACTCTTATTTAAGAAGTCCAACTCCTTAGTTCATTAAATTTAACTCTTTAAATTTAACTATCTCAACGGGGATTAAAACTCCATTACACTGTGTGACCCTCAATGGTTCAGGGATACAGCTAGCCGTGGGCTCACAACTCCTTGTGACTCGGAACAACACTTTCCGACTTGCCCAACGAATCAAGGTAAAGCGCCTAGCAACATCGCCCCATGATTCCCTAGGTATCACTGATAGTGCCTACAAGAACCAGTAGATTTTGGTTAGCGTACAGTACGGTCCCTTCATCCATATATCCCGATCGAATCAACAACCATTGGTATATCGAGAGTCGCTCAAGATTCGATAACTATGCAATACATCTTGAAGATCAAATTAGTGACATCGCATGTGCTACTAAGAAACCATTTCTTAAATCACATCAAGTACTCTGGCCAGAGATTTGTCACACTAATATCTCCTCAGATCACATAGGATATCCACACTCGCAAGTATGTGGTGAATCCTTGACAACAATGCATTGACTCCTATATGTGTCGTAACTGTACCCAATCTCGACACCTGATGACCCCCATAGAGTCGGTAAACGAGTCAAAGCACAGCACTAGCATATAGAGTCTCCATGATGTTTCAAGTCGTAAGGACTAATGGTGTACAACCAAAACCGCGGACTTTATCCACTCGATAAGTGATAACCACTTGGAAAGTCCGGATAGGGTAGTTCGATTATTCATCCTATGAATATCCATTTGCATGCTTCGAACATCTCCATGTTCCCTACCAATGAAACGTGGTACTCCGCATCGCAAATGCTAGTCTCAAACTCGAGCGATCCTTATCCTTATTATCGGACGGCTCAATCGACTAGGAACGGTTTTTAGAATATACAGTGACTATAAGATGTATTTCATGATAGACATCTCCATGTTCTACCACATCTTACATACACTATAGTATATTCAAGGTCTTTATCAAAACAACAATAGTATATCACAATATAACAATATGAAGTAATATAAAGTCATTGCCATAAAAGTGTAAATAATATTAAACAAAAGATTGTTTATACAAAGAGTCATCAAAGCCCATAGCCACACAGTTGGCTCACTGGGCACCCACTCTTACACAAAGGTTTGCCAGGTTTTGACTATCGTCCTTCCTTTTAATTTTTGTTACCGGTTTATCAACATAATTAATTGGAACGTCTTTTAATTTTAAGCTATATAGATCGTTTTTAAGTTGTCCATTTCCAATCAAACATTCATTCTTGTAAATATTGCAAATCCCATTTACAAAATTGCAAGAAAAACCATCTCTATTAAGCATAGAAATAGATATAATGTATTTGACCAAATCCGGAACATATAAAACATCTCTCAAAAATAACTTAAAATTGTTTTGCAAAACTAAATAAATGTCTCCTATAGCTTTGGCTTCGACTCTAGAACCATTCCCGAGCCTTAGCTGGGTCTCACCCTGAAAGAGTGGGTGCCCGGTGAGCCAACTTGTGGCTAAGGGCTTTGATGACTCTTTGTATAAACAATCTTTTGTTCCAAGTGGTTATCACTTATCGAGTGGATAAAGTCCGCGGTTTTGGTTGTACACCATTAGTCCTTACTACTTGAAACATCATTGAGACTCTATATGCTAGTACTGTGCTTTGACTCGTTTACCGACTCTATTGGGGTCATCAGGTGTCGGGATTGGGTACAGTTACAACACATATAGGAGTCGATGCTTTGTTGTCAAGGATTCACCACATACTTGCGAGTGTGGATATCCTATGCGATCTGAGGAGATATTAGTGTGACGAATCTCTGGCCAGAGTACATGATGTGTTTTAAGAAATGGTTTCTTAGTAGCACATGCGGTGTCACTATTTGATCTTCAAGATGTATTGCATAGTTATCGAATCTCGAACGACTCTCGATTTACCAATGGTTGTTGATTCGATCGGGATATATAGATGAAGGGACCGTACTGTACACTAACCAAAATCTATTGGTTCTTGCAGGAACTATCAGTGATACCTAGGGAATCATGGGGCGATGTTGCTAGGCACTCTTACCATGATTCGATGGGCAAGTCGAAAATTGTTGTTCCGAGTCACAAGGAGTTGTGAGCCCACGGCTAGCTGTATCCCTGAACCATTGAGGGTCACACAGAGTAATGGATTTTTAATCCCCGTTGAGATAGTTAAATTTAAAGAGTTAAATGTAATGAACAAAGAAGTTGGACTTCTTAATTAAGAGTAGAGGAGTAAGATTTCCTAAAATGACATAGGGATGGACATTTTTGGAAATCACTGAATTCGGATTCAGAAAAATTTATCTTGACTTTAAAAGGTGCAGAAATGATTTCTGTGCACATTGGTGAAATCGGTTTATCAATCGGAGTCATGATGAATTTTATATTAATTTCTGAACATGCGGGCTTTGCTTGTCGGGCTTGAACTTTTGACTAATGGGCCCTAAGCTGTTAGCGGCCTACATTATAAATAAGTTATTGCAGTACAGAAATTACACAATACAGGTCACAAAATAATTTTTGAAAACCCTGTTTTTCTTAAGTGTGGCCGCCGCCCCCCTCCCCTCTGCTCGGAAAAATCCAGTCTGTGAATTTTGAATTACAGTTTGGTTTAACGGATCAAATTCGTTAATTCTCTTCATAGAAACTTCTGATAGATTTTCTAGTGCAATCTATCAGAGGGAGTAAATCTCTGTTCGTGGACCTGATTGAAGAACAGTTCGTCCATCAGTTCTTGGGAGATACAACAAGAGCAGAGCAATCTGTTGGTGTCAATAATCTCGATTCGAGATTGGAGGTAAAAATTTATAATTGTTATTTAATTTTTACACACACAATTTAATCGTAAAGTTTTGATACCCATTATGGAATCGTTCCATATAAAATTTTTAAACTTCCGCTGCACCGGGTATCAATTCTGATTGATCTGATCGCCGTTCTCCAACAGTGGTATCAGAGACAGGTTGCTCATATCAAGCTATTAAATTAATCGATTGTAAAAAATTTTTTTAAGCCTCGGTTTTTGAAACAAAATAAATATTTTAAAAATAAAAAAAAAATTTCGGGCAAAACCCGGGCAGCAATGGTCGCTGCCCCAGGCAGCGCACGGCGCTGCCCAGCGCAGCGCGGCGAACGGCGCTGCCCAGCGCAGCGCTGGGCGCTGCGCAGGGCAGCGCAGGGCGGCGCCCATGGGCAGCGACGTGATCGCTGCCCAGGGCAGCGATCGTCGCTGCCCGGCCCGAGCCCTTTTGGGGCGCGGGCCGCCCGGGACCGAAAATTATTTTTGATTGGTCCACGAGGCATCGGATCGAATTGTTCAAGTCCGAAAATTTTAAAATTGATTTTTGGATAAATTTGAATTTTTGGAAAATTTATAGATTTTATCCGTTAAATCAGATTTTATGAAATTAATTATTTTTGGTACAATTGATGATAAGATATGATCTTATGGAAATATTGAGTAAAATATGATTTTATGTATAAAATTGGATTTTACATGTAAAATATGATTTTATTTGATAAAAAGATAAAATATGATTTTGTATGTAAAATAAGATTTTATATATGGAATATGATTTTATCCTTTTAATTTAAATTGTCATTGCATGTTATCCAATAAATTAATTTTGAATTAAATATTATTGGATAAGGATGATCGATTGCCATGACCAATTTTGTAGGTGTATGTTAGGAATTTACATTTGTTTTTATTGTTGTTGGATTTATTAATGGGTCTGGTTTATGGCCCAATATGAATTGTCATATGTAATAAAAGTGGGCCTGGTTTATGGCCCGTTCCCACCCCTTGAAATGTATCCCCTACTTGTCATGGTTATTTATTGTAAATACATTAGACTTAGTGGGAGATGAAGATTTGAAGATGGAGGTGGGCCCAGCAGACAATAAAGACAGAAGAAATGTAAATTGGAAGCTCAATGTAATAGGATTGCATTGCATACTGCATATTACCTAGGATTGGACTAAGACTCGTGATTGGCAACCACGGGTCGATTAGAAATGGAATCGATCATCCTATATAATATATGATATTATTGTTGTATGCATGTTTTAGACTAAATTGTGTGAATCCGGCAAGCATACAAAATTTTAAAATGATGAGACAAATTTTCAAAATTAAAATCCCTCATTTTAAATATGATTTAAAATTGATATCAAGATAAATAAAGGAAATTTAAAATTGTTTAAATGTTCCTACCTTCCATCAACGATCAATGTATGAGATGCTACCCGCGGATACGGTCCGGCTCATATTATTGGGGGGGCCCGTTCGTCGGAAAGCTGTACATTGGATCGACACATGTTGAAAGTTGGGTGGAACTCCCATGGGATCGGCTCATATTATTGGGGGATCCACATGGCGACCGTCCATCACAACTTAATATTGATGGGTCATCTTGACATGTCACAATAAACGGCGTCATATTATTGGGCCCTTATTGGACATGAGGTAAAAACGTGGAGGTTGCTTTGGAAGCAATTGGGCTCTACCTTTTGAAAATTATGGTTGGCTGATATTATTCGGGACCATAGTTTGTCAATTGGACTCCATGTTCTCACTAAGGAAAACAGTTTCCCGTTTTCACTAGAGGGTAGTGAAATCGTTAAAATAGTGGGAGTGAGATTCATAAAATAAATTTCGCCTATTTTATGTCTTAGTAAATTAATTAAACAATCACTGATATTTGTCTGTTTCTTTTCAGTATTTCATAAAGATGAATTCGCGTAATCCACTTTTCTCGATCCTCGAACAAAATAAATTGACTGGCGCAAACTATACGGAATGGTTCCGTAAGTTGAAGATTGTCTTGACTTTGGAGAAGATGCTCTACGTGTTAGAAAAATCTCCTCCGAAGGAAGCACCAGCTGACATAAGTCCGGAAGAGTTAGCCAAACTTGATACATGGTGGGACCATGATATCAAGGCCAAATGCTATATGCAAGCCTCGATGTCTGATGAACTCCAGAGGCGATTTGAGGACACCGTGAATGCTGCTGACATTCACGTACAACTCAAGGAACTTTTTGGGGCTCAATCGAGAGCTGAAAGGTTCGCTACTGTAAAGGAGCTAATGACGTGTCGCATGCGTGAAGGGACTTCGGTTCGTGATCATGGGGTACGAGTGATTTGGCTCATACAGAAGTTGGTAACGCTTGATTTGGTGTTGGAGCATGAACTCAACGTAGAATTACTACTTCTATCTCTTCCTTCTTCGTTTGACGGATTTGTGGTGAATTTCAATATGAACAAGATAAAGGCCTTCCTTGAAGAGATGGTCAATATGCTTGTAACATATGAATCCACTTTAAAGAAGGATAAACCGGCTTTCTTGGTGGGCTCCTCTTCTTCTGCTAAGAAGGGGCCAAGTACAAAGGGTAAGAAACGTTCTGCCCCACACAAGAAAATCGAACCCGAGAAAAAGTACAAGACAAAGGCTTCAAACATGGAAAAGTCCAAGGATGTTTGCCATTACTGCAAGAAGCCCGGTCATTGGAAGCGTAACTGCAAGGAATATCTAGAGCAGTTGCGAACTGCGAAGGGTATGTTCTATATTGAAATAAATGTTTCACTTAATACTACTTTTTGGGTATTGGATACCGGATGTGGATCTCACATTTGCAATGAAGTCGCAGGCTTAGAATGGGTGAGACCCAGCTGAGGCTCGGAAATGGTTCCAGAGTTGAAGCTAAAGCTGTGGGAGATGTTTATTTAATTTTGCAGAACGGTTTTAAGTTACTTTTGAGAGATGTTTTATTTGTTCCAGATTTGATTAAAAACATTATTTCTGTTTCTATGCTTGATAGAGATGGTTATTCTTGCAATTTTGTGAATGGGATTTGCAATATTTACAAGAATGAATGTTTGATTGGAAATGGACAACTTGAAAACGATCTATATAACTTAAAATTAAAAGACGTTCCAATAAATTATGTTGATAAACCGGCAACAACAAACAAAAGGAAAATCGATAGTCAAAACCCGGCAAACCTTTGGCACGCTAGGCTAGGTCATATTTCCTCAAGGAGGATGAACAAGCTAGTGGGAGAGGGCATGTTTGATATGTCTGATATTAACTCTCTACCTACTTGTGAATCCTGCCTGAAAGGAAAAATGACTAAATCTCCTTTTAAGGGGAAACCTGAGCGTAGTCAAAATCTGTTGGATTTGATCCATACAGACGTTTGTGGTCCATTTAGAATTGGTACTCAATATGGCCACACCTACTTCATTACCTTTACTGATGATTATTCTAGGTATGGGTACTTATATTTAATGAAATATAAGTCTGAAGCATTTGAAAAGTTCAAAGAATTCAAGGCTGAAGTAGAAAACAAGCTGGGTAAAAGTATTAAAGCACTTCGATCGGATCGAGGTGGAGAATACTTGAGTACCGAGTTTTTAGACTATCTGAAAGAGAATGGGATTCTCTCTCAGTGGACTCCTCCTATGACACCATATCTGAATGGTGTATCGGAGCGTCGTAATCGAACTTTGTTGGACATGGTTCAATCCATGATGAGCTTCACTGAGCTTCCACCTTCGTTTTGGGGCTACGCGCTTGAAACGGCGATATTGTTGTTGAACAACGTCCACACTAAAGCAGTGGACAAAACACCATATGAGTTATGGAATGGCAAAGCTCCTAAGTATTCGTACTTGAGGATTTGGGGATGTCCTGCTTACGTGAAGCAGATAATAGGAGATAAGTTGGATAGTCGATCCACCTTATGTTATTTTGTAGGGTATCCGAAGAATTCAATCGGATATTATTTCTATCATCCTGCTGAAACAAAGGTGTTTGTTTCAAGGAATGCCACCTTCTTGGAGAAGGAGTTCTTATTGGATAAGAAAGGCGAGATGATGGAACTCGAAGAAATTCGAGAAGAACCAGAAATACAAAATAACGATCCTATACCTCAGGAACCATTGATAGACACGCCTATACCTAGAAGATCCGAGAGGACTTCTAGACCTCCTATTCGATATGGTCTTCTTCTTGAAGGGGATCAAGATGAACCCGATGTTGGATGTGATCCAAGAAACTTCAAAGAAGCAATTTCTGATGCGGATTCAAATTTATGGCTTGAAGCTATGCAGTCGGAAATAGATTCGATGCATACAAACCAAGTTTGGTCTTTAGTAGATCCTCCCGATGGAACTGTTCCAATAGGGTGTAAATGGATCTACAAGAGAAAGTTTGGGCCTGATGGTAAGGTATTGACCTACAAGGCGCGATTGGTGGCGAAAGGTTATACTCAAAGACAAGGAGTTGACTATGATGAAACCTTTTCACCAGTTGCAATGTTCAAGTCCATAAGAATCCTTATTGCCATAGCTGCTTGGTATGACTATGAGATATGGCAAATGGATGTGAAGACTGCTTTTCTTAATGGAGACATTAAGGAAGAAATCTATATGACGCAGCCTGAGGGATACACATCCATGGGAAGCGAGCATAAGGTATGCAAGCTTCAGAGATCAATCTATGGTCTAAAACAAGCATCAAGAAGTTGGAACCAGAAATTTGATGAAACAATAAAGGATTTTGGTTTCATCAAGAACCCGGAGGAACCGTGCGTGTACAAGAAAGTAGTTAAGGATGCTGTGACATTCTTAGTACTTTATGTTGATGACATCCTACTCATTGGGAATGATGTAGGGATGTTGCAGTCAACAAAGATATGGTTATCAGGTAGATGGAGGAAGAGAACTAAAATTGGAAGCCTATACCGACTCTAGCTTCCAAAGTGACGTGGATGACTCGAAGTCAACCTCTGGATTTGTGTTCATTCTCAATGGCGGTGCTGTCTCTTGGAAGAGTTCCAAACAGGACACCACAGCGGATTCCACCACTGAGGCAGAATACATTGCAGCATCAGCTGCTGCTAAAGAGGCCGTTTGGATGAGGAATTTCGTCCAAGAGTTGGGCGTTATTCCGGAAGTTGTTGGTCCAGTCCCGGTGTACTGTGACAACACGGGTGCCGTTGCTTAGGCAAAGGAACCAAGGTCTCATCAAAGATCCAAACACGTACTGAGGAAATACCACATCATCCGGGAGATTGTGGAAAGAGGAGACATCACTGTCAAAAGAGTGGCCTCTGCAGACAATATCGCTGATCCACTTACTAAGCCCTTGCCAGGACCATTATTTGACAAATATCGCGAAGCAATGGGTCTACGTAGTATGACTAGTTGGCTTTAGGGCAAGTGGGAGATTGAAAGAGTGGGTGCCCGGTAAGCCAACTTGTGGCTAAGGGCTTTGTTGACTCTTTGTATAAACAATCTTTTGTTTAATATAATTTACACTTTTATTAATGGCAATGACTTTGTCTTTCTTCATATTGTTATATTGTGATATACTATTGTTGTTTTGATAAAGACCTTGAATATACTATAGTGTATGTAAGATGTGGTAGAACATGGGGATGTCTATCATGAAACACATCTTATAGTCACTGTATATTCTAAATCGTTCCTAGTCGATTGAGCCGTCCGATAATAAGGATAAGGATCGCTCGAGTTTGAGACTAGCATTTGCGATGCAGAGTACCACGTTTCATTGGTAAGGAACATAGAGATGTTCAAAGCATGCAAATGGATATTCATGCGATGAATGATCGAACTACCCTGTCCGGACTTTCCAAGTGGTTATCACTTATCGAGTGGATAAAGTCCGCGGTTTTGGTTGTACACCATTAGTCCTTACTACTTGAAACATCATTGAGACTCTATATGCTAGTACTGTGCTTTGACTCATTTACCGACTCTATTGGGGTCATCAGGTGTCTGGATTGGGTACAGTTACAACACATATAGGAGTCGATGCTTTGTTGTCAAGGATTCACCACATACTTGCGAGTGTGGATATCCTATGCGATCTGAGGAGATATTAGTGTGACGAATCTCTGGCCAGAGTACATGATGTGTTTTAAGAAATGGTTTCTTAGTAGCACATGCGGTGTCACTATTTGATCTTCAAGATGTATTGCATAGTTATCGAATCTCGAACGACTCTCGATTTACCAATGGTTGTTGATTCGATCGGGATATATGGATGAAGGGACCGTACTGTACGCTAACCAAAATCTATTGGTTCTTGCAGACACTATCAGTGATACCTAGGGAATCATGGGGCGATGTTGCTAGGCGCTCTTACCATGATTCGATGGGCAAGTCGGAAATTGTTGTTCCGAGTCACAAGGAGTTGTGAGCCCACGGCTAGCTGTATCCCTGAACCATTGAGGGTCACACAGAGTAATGGATTTTTAATCCCCATTGAGATACTTAAATTTAAAAAGTTAAATTTAATGAACAAAGAAGTTGGACTTCTTAATTAAGAGTAGAGGAGTAAGATTTCCTAAAATGACATAGGGATGGGCATTTTTGGAAATCACTGAATTCGGATTCAGAAAAATTTATCTTGACTTTAAAAGGTGCAGAAATGGTTTCTGTGCACATTGGTGAAATCGGTTTATCAATCGGAGTCATGATGAATTTTATATTAATTTCTGAACATGCGGGCTTTGCTTGTCGGGCTTGAACTTATGACTAATGGGCCCTAAGCTGTTAGCGGCCTACATTATAAATAAGTTATTGCAGTACAGAAATTACACAACACAGGTCACAAAATAATTTTCGAAAACCCTGTTTTTCTTAAGTGTGGCCGCCGCCCCCCTCCCCTCTGCTCGGAAAAATCCAGTCTGTGAATTTTGAATTACAGTCTGGTTTAACGGATCAAATTCGTTAATTCTCTTCGTAGAAACTTCTGATAGATTTTCTAGTGCAATCTATCAGAGGGATTAAATCTCTGTTCATGGACCTGATTGAAGAACAGTTCGTCCATCAGTTCCTGGGAGATACAACAAGAGCAGAGCAATCTGTTGGTGTCAATAATCTCGATTCGAGATTGGAGGTAAAAATTTATAATTGTTATTTAATTTTTACACGCACAATTTAATCGTAAAGTTTTGATACCCATTATGCAATCGTTCCATATAAAATTTTTAAACTTCCGCTGCACCGGGTATCAATTCTGATTGATCTGATCGCCGTTCTCCAACACACCCATCCTTATCTTACGACTTCTTGTCGTCACCTGCAAATCATTGCAAATGTGAGATCCACATCCGGTATCCAATACCCAAGAAGAAGTATTAAGCGAAACATTTATTTCAATGTAAAGCATACCCTTTGCAGTTCGCAACTATTCGAGGTATTCCTTGCAGTTACGTTTCCAATGACCGGGTTTCTTGCAGTAATGGCAAACGTTTTCATCTTTTTATCCAATTGAAGCCTTAGCCTTTCCCTTCTTATTTGGTACATTCTTCTTGGGCGGGGCAGAACTTTTCTTACCCTTTCCACTTGGTCCTTTCTTAGAGGTAGAAGAGGAGCCAACCAAGAGTACCGGTTTATCCTTCTTTAGTGTGGCTTCATAAGTCACAAGCATATTGACCATCTCTTCAAGGGTGGCCTCTATCTTGTTCATATTGAAGTTCATCACAAAACCATCAAACGACGAAGGAAGTGAAAGAAGCAACAAGTCCGCGCTAAGTTCATGCTCCAAAGTCAAGTCGAGTGTTTTTCAATGAGCCCAATCATGCGCACCCCATGCTCACGGACCGAAGTCCCATCTCGCATGCGGCTCGTCATGAGCTCTCTGATGGTGGAATACCTTTCTGACCTTGACTGAGCTCCAAAGAGTTCCTTGAGGTTCTTGTGAATGTCAGCAGCATTCACGGCATCCTCGAATTTCCTTTGAAGCTCATCAGACATCGAAGCCAGCATGTAGCATTTGGCCTTGATATCATGGTCCCACCATAAATCAAGTTTGGTCAACTATTCCGGACTTGTATCAGCCGGGGCTTTCTTCGGAGGCGGCTTCTCTAACACGTAGAAAGCTTTTTCCGAAGTAAGAATAATCTTTAACTTACGGAACCATTCCGTATAGTTTGCGCCAGTTAATTTGTTTTGTTCGAGAATTGAAAATAGTGGATTGCGTGGATTCATCGTAATATAATACTGAAAAGAAAATAGACAATAATCAGTGATTTGTTTAATTAATTTACTAAGACATAAAATATGGCGAATTTCATTTTATGAATTACACTCCCACTATTTTGACGATTTCACTACCCTCTAGTGAAAACGAGAAACATTTTATTTAGTGGGAACATGGAGTCCAATTAACAAACTATGGTCCCGAATAATATCAGCCAACCATAATTTTTAAAAGGTAGAGCCCAATTGCTTCCAAAGCAACCTCCATGTTTTTACCTCATGTCCAATAAGGGCCCAATAATATGACGCCATTTATTGTGACATGTCAAGATGGCCCATCAATATTAAGTTGTGATGGACGGTCGCCATGTGGATCCCCAATAATATGAGCCAATCCCGAGGGAGTTCCACCCAACTTACATTATGTGTCGATCCAATGTAACTTTCCGACGAACGGGCCCCCCAATAATATGAGCCGGACCGTATCCGCGGGTAGCATCACATACATTGATCGTTGATGGAAGGTAGGAATATTTAAACAATATTTAAAATTCCCTTTTGTTTATCTTGATATCAATTTTAAATCATATTTAAAATGAGGGATTTTATTTTGAAAATTTGTCTCATCATGCAATTTATGTATGCTTGCGGGATTCATACAATTTATGTCTAAACATGCATACATCAATAATATCATATATTATTAAAGGGTGATCGATCACATTAACTATTCGACCCGTGGTTGCCAATCACGAGTCTAAGTCCAATCCTAGGTGATATGCAAGTATGCAATGCAATCTTATTACATTGTGCTTCCAATTTACATTTCTTCGGTCTTCATTGTCTGCTGGGCCCACCATTTCTTAAAATCTTTGTCTCCCACTAAGTCTAATAAATTTACAATAAATTTCGATGACAAATATGAGATACATTTTTAGGGGTGGGAACGGGCCATAAACCAGACCCACTTTTATTACATATGACAATCATATTGGGCTATAAACCAAGCCCATTAATAAACACCAACAACAATAAAACAAATGTAAATCACCTAACATACACCTAAAACATTGGTCATGGCAATCGATCATCCTTTATCCATTAATTAATTCAATAATTAAATAATTGGATAAACATGCAATGACATCATAATTTAAAAGATAAAATCATATTTTATCTTATCCATCCATAAGATCATATCTTATCATCAATTGTACCAAAATAATTAATTTTATAAAATTTAATTTAACGGATAAAATTTATAAATTTTCCAAAAATTCAAATTTTATCCAAAAATCAATTTTAAAAATTTCGGACTCGAACAATTCGATCCGATGCCTCGTGATCGAATCAAAAACAATTTTCGATCGGATCAAACACAAGAATTTCAAAAATTCAAAATTTTTTTTTAAAAAATAAAAATTTAATTTTCCCGGGCTGCCCGGGACAATCCCGGGCAGCCCGTGCCCCGACCGGGGCTCGGGCTGGGCAGCCCGTCGCTGCCCATTGGGCAGCGCACTAGGCAGCGACAATCGCTGCCCGTGTTTTGCCCGTCAAAATTTTGATTTTTAAATAATTTTTTTTTTAGAAAACGAGGCTTAAAAATTTTGTACAATCGATTAATTTAATCGTTTGATCTGAGCAACCTGTCTCTGATACCACTATTGGAAAACTGTGTTCAGATCAATTAGAATTGATACTCGGTGCAGCGGAAGTTTAAAATTTATTTTATTAATATGGAACGATTCCATATCTGGGTATCAAAACTTTTACGATTAAATTCATACAAGTAAAACAAATAATCACAATTAAAGTTTTACCTTAAATCTCGAAACGAGATTATGGACTTCAACAGAATTTAATCTGCTCTTCTTGTAAATCCCGGGAACCGATGGCGTCACGATCAATCACCGGAATAAGGTCCACAAACAGAAAACAGAAACCCTCTGATTGACTGCACTAGAAATCAATCAGAAGTTTTGCGTAGAGAATAAACAGATATGATCTGTTAATTCAGAATTGTAATTTTTCACAAAAATCACAATCCGAATTTTCTCAAAAAGGGAGCAAGGAATTTTCGAAAAATCCCTTAGAATTATTTATGCAGTGTTCGAAAATTATAGGACACACTGTGTGTGATTTTCGAACCCAACACCTCTATTTATAGATAATTTCTAGTTATAATTGTATCAGGACTCTAACTCCTTAAAGCCCACAATCCATAACTTAAGCTCAACAAGCCAAGCCCGTTGTTATAGAAATTAATATAAAATTCATCGTGACTCCGATTGATAAACTGATTTTACCAATGTGCACAGAAACCATTTCTGCATCTTTTAGAGTCAAGATAATTTTTCTGAATCCGAATTCAGTTATTTCCAAAAATGTCCATCCCTATGTCATTTTAGGAAATCCCACTCCCTTTAGTTAAGAAGTCCAACTTCTCTTTCATTAAATTTAACTCTTTAAATTTAACTATCTCTACGGGGTTTTAGTAATCCATTACTTGTGTAACCCTCAATGGTTCAGGAATACAGCTAGCCATGGGCTCACAACTCCTTGTGACTCGGAACAACAATTTCCGACTTACCCATCGAATCATGGTAAGAGCGCCTAGCAACATCGCCCCATGATTCCCTAGGTATTACTGATAGTGCCTGCAAGAACCAGTAGATTTTGGTTAGCATACAGTACGATCCCTTCAACCATATATCCCGATCGAATCAACAACCATTGGTATATCGAGAGTCGTTCGAGATTCGATAACTATGCATAACATCTTGGATATCTATTAGTGACATCGCATGTGTTACTAGGATAACCCATTAACCTAAAACACATCATGTACTCTGGCCAGAGATTCGTCACACTAATATCTCCTCAGATCGCATAGGATATCCATACTCGCAAGTATGTAGTGAATCCTTGACAACAAAGCATCGACTCCTATATGTGTCGTAACTGTACCCAATCCCGACACCTGATGACCCCAATAGAGTTGGTAAATGAGTTAAAGTACAGTACTAGCATATAGAGTCTCAATGTTGTTTCAAGTAATAAGGACTAATGGTGTACAACCAAAACCGCGGACTTTATCCACTCCATAAGTAATAACCACTTGGAAAGTCCGAATAGGGTAGTTCGATCATTCATCATATGAATATCCATTTGCATGCTTTGAACATCTCTATGTTCCATACCAATGAAACGTGGTACTCGGCATCGCAAATGCTAGTCTCAATCTCGAGCGATCCTTATCCTTATTTGCGGACGGCTCAATTTACTAGGAATAGTTTAGAATATACAGTGACTATAAGATGTGTTTCATGATAGCCATCCCCATGTGCTACCACATCGTACATACACTATAGTATATTCAAGGTCTTTATCAAAACAACAATATTATATCATAATATAACAATATGAAGAAAGATAAAGTCAATACCATTATAAAAGTGTAAATTATATTAAACAAAATATTGTTTTACACAGAGTCATAAAAGCTCTTAGCCACAAGTTGGCTAACCGGGCACCCACTCTTTCAGACTGCCTTTAATAAGATACGTAAGTACTGACTGAGATGACCAACATGATATATGATATATGTGTTGCATGAGTATGTGCTATGTGCTTCCCATGTTTTACTGCTTTAGCACATGCATATTTTTATACGTACTGGACTACATCCCGTGAGATGTGAGTCATGACAGTTTCCATCGGTGATGAGTTACTCCTCATGGATTATTGTCTGGGGATACACAGTCCTTGGTTTTGCTATCACTAGGAGCGACCAAGACGGTGGAGTAGACACTACAGTGGATAGGTGAATATAGGAGCGGCCCTGTGGACTAGTGATGAAACATAAAATTTTAATTATTTATATGTTAAAAGTTGTGTTTTAAAATTAAAGTTTTATTAAAATTATAAAGTTGTATTGTTTTAGTGTTATGTGTTTATATTTAAATGTTTTACTAAAAATGTTGTATTTTACAGTTTACGCAGGTTTGGTAAAAATAAAATTACTTAAGCTACAGAGGTCATATTGGAGTAATCTCAAATCCTATAGAATCATAAAAGAGACATCTTCAACTTTGTATAAGACAAAAAAATTCCCAAAACATCATTAATATGATCAAAATGATCAAACATCAAAATGGAGACAAATTTAATTTTACTATGACCTGCTTGGAGTAAAAATATCATAAATAATTCGCCTTTTATCCAAAAAAGATGAATCATATGTCCAGACACATCTACAAAAACTTTTGCAAAGGCTGAATTTGTGATTTAAGGCATCAAACATACCAATTAAAGTTGGGCCATGGTATTGACATTAAATGAGACAAGAAACTACCAACTTTACTATTTCACATTTAATGAGTCTTAAACTCTTACTCTCATTTGACCTATAAATAGATGTGTTGTATAAGCTTTGAAGTGTGCAAAAATGTAGAGAAATTCCTCACTTGTAAAATATATATTGTGTGTGTAAGAATAAGAGTTTGAGTGTGCATATTTCTCCAAGTTTAAGTATGAAATTTATTTTATCCTTACTCTTGAATCTTATGTTCATGGCAAGCTAAATCATTTTATGTCAAGGTGAAAAGGTTTCATTGTTGGTCAAGTAAGATTGTTTATATTTTGTATATTCTTCCCTTTTCTATTTTTATTTTGTTTTTTACTAATTGATCTTTATTTGTAGGTATAATTTGGATGATTTATTGTTATCTATTTACATCAAATACTTGGTACCTTAAATGTGGTTACCTTGATTTGTTGTCTAATATGATACAATAAATACTACAATAATTATATACTATAAATATATGTATCAATTTATAATAAAGTCATATGTATTATTTAGACAATAGCGTGGCTCTGCCAGTTGTTCTAAATAATATATTATGATTTGAACTAACATTTACTTTTCCGCAACTAACATTTACTTTCTCGCATCTAACATAAAAAAAAAGTCATATATTTTATTTGAACGATAGTGTGGCTCTACCGGTTGTTCTAAATGAAATATTGTGATTTGATCTAAAATTTTCTTTTATGTCAATTTATATTTATGCATTTATATATATTATGGGTACCATGTATTAAATATCGGTTAATCTGATAGTAATATAGTGGAAACTATATTATATGATATATTTGTTTAAATATTTAATTGTTCTTTTATGTTTATTATTATATTTGTTTCTTTTATTTATTTTTGTTAAGCAATCTTAAATAAACCAACAATGAACCTTTGAAGCCTTGACAATTTTATAATTTGTGTATTTGAAGTTTTATATTTCCATCTATAATATATCATTGCTAAAATTAAACTTACAACATCCTCTCCGTGGATCGATCTCGTACTCACGAGTATATTACTTGCAGACAACTTACACTTGGTGAATTATAATTTAAGTTGTAGCAAGTTTTTGGCGCCGTTGTCGGGGAGGTATAAATTAAGTTTAATTTTTGTTATTTATGTTATTTATGTAAATAGTATGTTGTTTTTAATTGTATGATTGTTTGAAATCGTAAACAAAGTGGTAGACTTGTTCGAGTATCTGAAAATATTTTAAACATTGAGGATAATTCTAATAATCAAGATGATAATAATAATAATAATAATCAAGAACATGAACAACCAAGAACACTTAGGCACCATAAGAATCCAATAAGAACTAGTATACCATCTTGTTTAGTTTTTCCTCCTGATGCGTCTAATTTCAATTCTAAGCCACAAATCATTCAACTTTTACCAAATATTCATGGCTTAGATTCTGAAAAATTCATATTTGCATTTAAGAGAATTTGAGGAGGTTTGCAACACTTATAATGATCAAAATTGTGGCATGGATATTGTCCGATTAAAGCTTTTTCCCTTTTTCTTTAAAAGATAAAGCTAAAACATGGTTGCAAAATTTGAGATCAAGTTCAATAAGATCATGGGATGAAATGCAACAACAATTTCTTAAAAAGTTTTTCCCTTCCCATAGAACAAACTCTTTTAAAAGACAAATTACAATTTTTTCTAAAAAACAAGGGAAACATTTTATCAATGTTGGGATAGATATAAAGAGTTACTTAATACATGCCCACATCATGGTTTTGAAATATGAAGGATAGTTTCTCACTTTTATGAATGTTTAATACCTAAAGATAGGCAAATGATAGAATTCATGTGTAATAGAACTTTTGAAGATAAAAACCCAAATGAAGCTATGAAATATTTGGAGTCATTAGCAGAAAATGCTCAAAATTGGGATAATATAGGCTCAATTGAACCACCAAGTAAAACCAATAATTGAACAAATGGGGTTGGTATTTATCATCTTAAAGATGATGTAGATATTCAAGCTAAACTTGCATCTTTAGCAAGAAAAATCGAGTAATTAGAAATGAAAAAGAGTGATCAATTAAAAAGTGTTCAAAAAATTGTTTGTCATATATGTGACACACATGATCTTCTTAGAAAAAATTGTCCAACTTTGCCTTCATTTAAAGAATGTCTCAATGAACAAGCCAATTATGTTAACAATTTTAAAAAACCAACATTAGATCCTTTTTCACAAACATATAATCCTGGTTGGAGAAATCATCCTAATTTTAGTTGAAGGAACGATAATAATGCACAACCTTCACAACAACCTTTTCAAAATAACCAAAATCATCAAGGTTATGCTCCTTATATCCCACCTCCAAGAAAAAATTTTGAAGATGAAATTCATGCATACATTCAAAAGAAAGAGTCTATAAATATTCAAAACATTCAATCTATGAATGATTTGAAATAAACTCTTGTAAAATTTGCATCTGCACTTAATATTCATGAAAAAGAAAAATTTTCATCTCAACCACAATCTAATCCTAAAAATCAAAATCAAGATAAATTTGATCAAGTAAAATCTGTTATTACTCTTAAAAGTAGAAAAATAGTTAATGATCCAAATAGTGATGAAAACAAAGATCAATTAAACTCAAAGAGTAAGGATTCAAATTCTGATACTTTTGAGAAAGATGATGTTTTCAGTCCTAAAAATAAAAAAATTGATGATAAATTATCTGACATAATGAGCGAGTCAAATAAAGCTCTTCCTTTTCCACATGCATTAGTAAATAATAAAAAACAAAAAAATGATTCTGATATTTATGAAGTTTTTAAACAAGTAAAAATAAATATTCAATTATTAGATGTTATTAAACAAGTACCTTCTTATGAAAATTTTTTAAAAAATTTATGTACTGTGAAAAGACAATTGCATGGAAAAAAGAAAGCATTCTTAACGAAGCAAGTAAGTTCTATTATTCAAAATGATTCTACCTTGAAATATAGATCCTGGTTGTCCAAAAATTTCATGTATTATTGGAAAAAATAAAAATAAAAAAAGCTTTGTTAGATTTGGGAGCAAGTGTGAATTTACTTCCTTATTCAGTTTATGAAAAGCTTAAGTTGAGAGATTTAAAACCTACGTCTGTTACTCTTTCACTAGCCGATAGGTCAATCAAAATACCTAGATATATTGTAGAAGATGTGTTAGTTCAATTCGATAAATTCATATATCCTGTGGATTTTATTGTCTTGGATACACAACCAATAAAAGTACATAATGAAATTTCAGTAATATTAGGACGTCCATTTCTCGCAACTTCAAATGCTTTAATTAATTGTCAAAATTGAATAATGAAATTGTCTTTTGAAAATATTACTTATAACTTAATATGTTCAATTTATGTAAACTACCAAGTATTAATGAAGATGAAGATGACGATGATAATGCAATAGAAACAATCGTGGAAGAAAATATACATCAAGAAAACTTAAATCAACAATCTGAAGTTTTTTTAGTGGAAAGTTTTAATTCAAACAATGTTTTTAAATCAAAGTTGTTTGAAGAAATTAATGAACTTGAAGAAGTAAAAGAAGATGATCATCCTAAACTTGAATTAAAACCTTTACCAATAGAACTAAAATATGATTTCTTGGTGAAAATAAAATATATTCTATTGTAATATCTTCTACCCTCTTACCAAAACAAGAGGAAGATTTAATAATATTACTTAAAAAACAAAAAAATGCAATTGGATGGACTTTGCAAGATATAAAAGGTATAAATCCTTTAATCTGCACACATAGAATTCACTTGGAAGAAAATGCTAAAACATATCAACAACCACAAAGAAGATTAAATCCACAACATGAAAGAAGTTGTTAAAAATGAAGTTTTAAAACTATTAGATGCCGGAATTATTTATCCAATCTCGGATAGAAAATGGATAAGTCTAACACAAGTAGTACCAAAAAAATCAAACGTCACTGTTATAAAAAATGAAAAGGGGGAATTATTGCAAGCTAGAATTCCATCTAGTTGGCGTATGTGCATTGATTATAGAAAATTAAATGATGCAACTAGAAAAGATCACTTTCCGTTACCATTTTTAGATCAAATTTTAGAGAAAGTGGCAGGTAATTCTTATTATTGTTTTCTTGATGGGTATTCGGGGTATTATCAAATATCAATATCATTAAAAGATCAAGAAAAAACTACTTTTTTTCACTTGTCCATTCGGAACTTTTGCTTTTAAAAGAATGCCATTTGATTTATGTAGTTCTCCGGGTACTTTTCAAAGATGCATGCTAAGTATTTTTAGTGACATGATTGAAGAATTTGTGGAAGTTTTTATGGATGATATAATTGTTTTTGGAAACTAATTTGAAAACTGTCTTAAAAATTTGGAAGAAATTTTAAAAAGATGTGAAGAAAAAAAATCTTGTTTTAAATTGGGAAAAATTTCACTACATGGTTAAATCTGGAATTGTTAGGGCCCGCATATCTGAAAAGGGAATTGAAGTTGATAAAGCTAAGTTTGATGTTAATGCTAATTTACCATCGCCAAACACGATCAATGAAATTCGATCATTTTTGGGTCATGCGGGATTTTATAGAAGATTTATAATTTTTTTTAGCATAATATCGAAACCAATTTCAAATATTTTAGCAAAAGATGCACAATTTGAATGTACTCAAGAATGTGAAACTGCTTTTAAAAATATAATTAATCTTTTAACGACATAACCTATTTTACAACTTTCTGATTGGTCTTTACCATTTGAATTAATGTGTGATGCAAGTGATTATGCTGTAGGAGCCGTGTTAGGACAAAGAAAAGAAGGTAAACCTTATGTGATCTAATATGCAAGTAGAACTTTAAATAATGCCCAAATCAATTATTCAACAACTGAAAAAGAATTACTTTCAGTAGTGTTTGATTAGATAAATTTCGATCCTATTTTTCTACTACTATTGTTTATACTGATCATTCTGCCATAAAATATTTATCAAATAAACAAGATGCTAAGCCGAGATTAATATGAAGAATTTTGTTGTTACAAGAATTTGATCTTGTAATAAAAGATAAAAAGGAAAATAAAATGTAGTAGCCGATCATTTATCAAGAATAATTTCTGAATCATCTTAAAACGAAATACCAATAAATGAAAATTTTCTGGATGATCAACTATTTTATGCTACTACTATGCCTTGGTATGCTAATATTGTAAATTTTCTTGTGACAAAATAAAATGCCTTCTTATTGGAGTTCACAAGATAAAAATAAGTTCTGGAAAGAGGTAAAAAACATGTATTGGGATGATCCTTATTTGTTCAAGTATTGTCCTAATCAAATTTTTTGACGATGCATACCCGACAATGAGGTAAGTAGTGTCATTAAATTTTGTCATTGTGAGGCATGTGGAGGTCATTTTTCGTCAAAGAAAACAGCTGCAAAAATCTTTCAATGTGGATTTTATTGGCCTTCTTTATTCAAAAATACACATTCATTTCTCAAATCTTGTGAAAATTGTCAGAAAATGGGTTCAATTTCATAACAAAACATGATGTCTTTAAATCCAATCATGATTATTGAAATATTTGACATTTGGGGAATACATTTTATGGGTCCATTTATATTATCTTTTTGGATTCACTTATATTTTAGTGGGTGTCGATTATGTTTCAAAATGGATTGAAGCAATTTCATGTAGAACTAATGATCATAAAGTTGTGATAAAAATTTTGAAAGAAAATATTTTTAGTCGATTTGGAATACCTAGAGCTATAATCAGTGATGGGGGAAGTCATTTATAAATAAATCATTTTCTTCGTTGTTAAGAAAATATGGTATTACACATAAAGTTTCTACTTCATATCACCTTCAAACGAATGGTCATGTTGAACTTGCAAATAAAAAATAAAACAAATTTTGGAAAAAAACAGTCAATCCAAATAAAAAAGATTGGCCTTTAAGATTAAGTGATGCATTATAGGCATATAAAACTGCATTTAAAACATCATTGGGGATGTCACAATTTAGATTAGTTTTTGGAAAGCATTGTCATCTACCTGTTGAAATTAAACATAAAGCTTATTGGGCAATTAAAGCATTTAATAATAATTTAGATGATGCATCTAAATTAAGAAAATTGCAATTAAATAAACTAGAAGAGTTAAGAAATGATCATGAATATGAAAATGCAAAGATTTATAAAGATAAAACAAAAGGCTTTCATGATAAAAATATTATGAGGAAATCTTTTGAAATCGGACAAAAAGTTTTACTTTATAATTCTCGCTTGCATTTGTTTCCAGGAAAACTTAGATCACGATGGTCTGGATCATTTATTGTTAAATTTGTCTATCCTCATGGTGCTGTTGATGTTGAAAATCCTAAAAATAATAATGTGTTTAAAGTTAATGGACAAATACTTAAACCATTTTTAGAAAAATGGAATTCTTAATGATGAGTTTATGCCTTTATACGATCCAAATTAATTGTTACTTATATTTTCATTTTATTTTTGCAGAATTGAGTTCAATTCCCGGTTAAGTGGCGGATAACGGTACTCCGTGACTTCTTTTAGTCGGTTTTATTTAAATTTCCCAAAGTAATTGAAAAAAAGTTTTTTTATTTTCAAAATGGATGAAGCTATCAAAGAACATGGTAAATATTTTCCATCTGTTTCTAAAAAAGTTCTGAGAATGATTTATAAAGACAGATGTGAAAGATTGAGAATGCTTATGCAAAAAGAAATTCCGGAGGATATTTGTCTTATAATTGAAGCCAAGGTTCGATTAGGTGGTGAAGTTCCAAAATTCTTTCTTGTTCAAAATATGTCTGGACTAGGTAAAAGCACCTATGCGAAGAAAAGAAGGGCCAAGAGGTTAGATGTTTGTCATAAATATGCCAAATGGACTTGTGATAGACGATGCAGATCTTTGGGATATGTTTCCACAAATAGAGAAGATAAAATTGATTTCATTAAGAATGGGCTGAGTAAAGAGTCATTAGATGATATCTCATTGACTCTTGAGATGCATTCTAGTGGAGATGTGCAAGGTCAACTTCTCCATTTATGGAAAATATTACAAGCGCAGCGTCATGGTAATGGTCTTGGGAATCTGACTAAAAAAGACCATACTTGCCAATTTATAAGAAAATTGGATGGCAAGACAACCCTCGACTCATAAATATTGAAACCATTTCTGGACGTAAACCAGAGGAACACTGTGAGCCACAATCACATCACTGTTTATACACAAGCATGTTATTATTATATACTATTATTTTTACTATTTTCATCATTCTGTTCACAGCTGTATTCCTATTTCTGTTATATTTCTTGTTTCACTTATAAAATCACTCAACTCTCTATCTATATTTTTGAAAAAAAACATGGTATGATCTTCTTCACAAAAATTGAAAAATATTTGTGTCTTTTGTGGTTCTAATACTGGAAAGAATGAAATATTTGTTGTTGCAACAATTAATCTTGAAAAAAAGTTAGCACAGAGAAAAATTCATATGGTATATGGAGGAGGCAATATTGGGTTAATGTGATCTATTTCAACAGCAACTCATTTTGGAGGTAGTCAAGTTTTGGGTATTATTCCTACAGCTTTATTTGAAGAAAATATTACAGGTGTTACGGTTGGAGAAGAGTTGAAAGTTTCAACAATGTACGAGAGAATAACTAAAATGATAGAAAATTCTGATGCTTTTATTGCCTTACCTGGAGGTTTTGGTACTTTAAAAAAAAATTCATATTGTTTCTTGGGCACAACTTAATATCCATAATAAACCTGTTGGCTTGTTGAATATCAATAACTATTATGATGGTTTATTGACTTTTATTGATGTAGTTGTGGAACAAAATTTTATTTCAGAAAATTCACGAAGGATGCTCTTCTCTGCTTCGAATGAAGACCAATTAATTGATGATCTCCAAGCTTTTTTTCATCAACCTGATTCGGCTATAACAAAGATCAATTGGTCTCAGCCAACCATTAAGAAAAGAAAACTGGATAATTGATTCAACATGTCACAAATGGTTTGTGTTTGTTCCTCATCTTCAATAAATTCCAAGTGACATCTCTTTCATCATGTACTCTTTATTTTTCTTAAAAATTAAAAACAATGTCATATTCTGGTTTGGGGGAGGGTTTATCTTAAAAAAAAATTAAAATTTTAAAAATATAAAAAAAATATTTCTATAATAATATTTATTTTTTCTTTTTCAATGGCAGAGTAAGGAGTCAAAAACTCATGACACGCATTAGTTTTTATTTATCATATTATCACAATAGATTAGATTTTAATATTCCGTATATATTTAAATTGCAAACTACTAAGAAAATGAAGTCTTTTTGTATAGATGTTTATTTATTCTTCTTTTTATCAATTTAATAGAAAATATATAATTGATGGGATATAAGTTATAAATAATATATAATTGTGTGTTTTCAAATAGTATATTTTCTAAAACTTTTATGAGTATATAGTTAAAATGATATTGATTGAATGAATAATAACATGTATAATTGAAGGAAATAATTTGTAAAAGTGAAATATATACTCACATAAATTTTGTGAGTGAGAGATGAGAATTGAAAAAACAACTTATAAACTTTTATTGATTATTAAGAAATGGTTAGTTATTCGATTAAACCCATTTTGAAAAAAAAAAAAAAATTGTGCAAATAGAAATTGGCTGCAAAGTTGTTTAAAGTTTGATTGTAATGATATAGAATATTAATATTTCTACTATAATTATCAATGTAATATATTTACCTCATAAAAAAAATAAACAAATAAATAAACTTTGAAAAAAAAATGTTACATTTTCAAAGTTTATTGGAGGTATTTTGTTATGTAAAAAATAATTTCGCAGCCAAGTGCATAAAAAAAAAAGAAAAAAGAAACAAAAAGAAAAGAAAAGAGAGAAAAAAAACAAAAACAAAATGGGTTTATTCTTTGTAAATTATCCTATCTTATTTTCAATATCAGGTTATTTGATTGTCTGCTTTACATATTAGCCATTCTCAATGAGTGTATAATTTTTTTCCAACTCAGTGAGTGAAAAATAGCTTTATATAAAATATCATAACCTGAGAGAATATGAAGTTGATACTTTTACATTAATATTCCTGATGATATACATGTTATGAAAATGATTTTTATTATCATTTTAATTATATTATTCTCAATGTTTTTAGAAAATATTTATATACAAAAAATTATATATATTTAATATTTTGATATTGTGTGAAATATATATGTATAACCCATCAAATTATATTGATATATTAGTTGAAAACAAGATTTATAAATATACATATGATCCCTTACAAGTGTTTTAAAATTTCAAAATTTTCAAATTTGAATATATATAATAAGGAATAAAAATCTAACTTGTGATTTTATGAAATTTTATTACTAAGGGACTAGTAATTAGCCGGTTTGGGGGTGTGATGAAACTTACAATTTGTAATTATTTATATGTTAAAAGTTGTGTTTTAAAATTAAAATTTTATTAAAATTATGAAGTAGTATTATTTTAGTGTTAGGTGTTTATATTTAAATGTTTTACTAAAAATGTTGTATTTTACAGTTTGCGCAGGTTTGGTAAAAATAAAATTACTCAAGCTACAGAGATCATATTGAAGTAATCTCAAATCTTGTAGAATCATAAAAGAGGCATCTTCAACTTTCTAAAAGACAAAAAAATTCCCAAAACCTCATTAATATGATCAAAATGATCAAACATCAAAATGGAGATAAATTTAATTTTACTATGACCAGCATGGAGTAAAAATATCATAAATAATTCACCTTTTATCCAAAAAAACATGAATCATATGTCCAGACACACCTACACAAAATTTTCTACGTGTTTTATGTTGAGTGCAAAGGCTGAATCGGTGATTTATGGCAAAAAAACATGCCAATTAAAATTGGGCCATGATATTGACATTAAAGGAGACAACCAACCATCAACTTTACTATTTCACATTTAATGAGTCTTGGAATTTTACTCTCATTTGGCCTATAAATAGATATGTTGTATAAGCTTTGAAGTATGCAAAAGTGTAGAGAAATTCCTCACTTGTAAAATAAATATTGTGTGTGTAAGAATAAGAGTTTGAGTGTGCATATTTCTCCAAGTTTAAGTATGAAATTTCTTCTATCCTTACTCTCGAATCTTATGTTCATGGCAAGATAAATCCTTTTATGTCAAGATGAAAATGTTTCATTGTTGGTCAAGTAAGATTGCTTATATTTTGTCTATTCTTCCCTTTTCTATTTTTATTTTGTTTTACTAATTGATCTTTATTTGTAGGTATAATTTGGATGATTTATTGTTATCTATTTACATCAAATATTTGGTACCTTAAATGTGGTTACCTTGATTTGTTGTCTAATATGATATAATAAATACTACAATAATTATATAATATAAATATATGTATCAATTTATAATAAAGTCATATATATTATTTAGACAATAGCGTGGCTCTGCCGGTTTTTCTAAATAATATATTGTGATTTGAACTAACATTTACTTTTTCTTAACTAACATTTACTTTCTCGCATCTAACATATACTTTTTCGTACTTAACATTACTTTCTCCCATCTAACATAAAAAAATTATATATTTTATTTAGACGATAGCGTGGCTCTGCCGGTTGTTCTAAATGAAATATTGTGATTTGATCTAACATTTTCTTTTATGTCAATTTATATTTATGCATTTATATATATATATATATATATATATATATATATTATGGGTACCATATATTAAATATCAGTTAATCTAATATTATATAGTGGGAACTATATTATATGATATATTTGTTTAAATATTTAATTGTTCTTTTATGTTTATTCTTATATTAGTTTTATTTATTTATTTTTGTTAAGCAATCTTAAATAAACCAACAATGAACCTTTGAAACCTTGATAATTTTATAATTTGTGTATTTGAAGTTTTATATTTCCATCTATAATATATCATTGTTAAAATTAAACTTAAAACATCCTCTCCGTGGATCGATCTCGTACTCACGAGTTTATTACTTGCAGACAACCTATACTTGGGTGAATTACAATTTATGTTGTAGCAACTAGCTATCCAGCACGGCCCTGTATATTCATCGCGCCCCTGAGAAGACTGTTTTACTCTTGTTTTAAAGTCATTTATGTGTTGCATATATTATATATATCTTTGCTTCCGTATTGAACGTAGTCGCTCACATCCAGTATTTTCTGTATGTCTGGACACCCCATTCGACAGAGCAGGTGTAGGTGCAGGGTTGAGCATCAGGAGCAAGGAGAGGCCAGCGACATTGGAGACAGCGAGATTAGATGTAGGTTTTTATTTAAGTTTATTCGATTGGGTTGTATAATCGAATTTGTTTAACTGCCATTCTGATTTTGTTTAAGTCTTCTGCAACAATTTATTTAAATGCATGCTTAATGATGCTCTAAACTCTGATTAGGTAGTGGATCCGGGTTGGGTCGCTACATTTATTGGTATCAGAGCAGCATGAAAAGAGACTTGAGATATAGTAACGAGACTTTTTGGGTTATCCCTGTAGGATTGATGAGACCTTTAAAGATACGATGATGAGGCGTTTAGATTGCCCGATGACTATCATCATCGGCAGGATTTCTAAAGATTTGGCTTATGGGATTTCAGCAAGTGCGGACAGGAGCGATGGATCGTGTCCGAGTTTTTGCGACTTCTAATCAGGTGGATCCTAGATTTGGATCGAGTACCGGATGCTAGAGGTAGTGGAAGAGGATTGGTTGGGACATACTTGATGTTTACATCTATACTGTCTATACCATGATGACACTACTCTGCAGATTCTCCAGTCATAGTTGGAGAGATTGTCATAAAGACCTTTACCAGGAAATGCCTCAAGTGGCTAAGGCATGACTGAGTTCGAGCGTAAGGTCATTAAATTCATGCAGGACATGATTTATTCTGTAAGCTTGTATCGATGCGTTCGGTAGGCACACGGTAAACTTCATAATCAAAATCATGAATTAGATTCAAGAAGAACGCTGACGGTAGATCGTGAGCAGAAGAAGTCAATTGACATGCACTGATGCAGAGCATAGCTGGTTAGCAAGCACATACCATTTCTTCAGATGTATTTGCAGGAGGACGGGTAGAGAGATTTGGTCAGGAGTACGCTAGCATTGATGCGTGTGTCTATTATAAGCTTCATTCTCAAGAAACGAAGAATAGTATGATGATTTTAAATACTGTATTGTTGTAATTGTAAACAATATTTCAGTTGTAATGAATCATCATACTTGGTTGTATCATTTCCAGTTAATGGTTGTAAATTTTCATTGTATTTTTAATATTGTATGTATTACATGGGATTGTAATAAATAAATTGTACATAACTTGAAGTAATGATACGTGTATTATTTATCCAGCAATTCGTGTATGATTGCATGGTTTTGCTAAGTTTGGGCATGGTGTTAATTGATTAGTCTTCAACTATTGTTACTCATAGGTTTTGAGTAAGCTGATTGTAACAGATTGACATGTGGTTAGTCTAGGCGTTTTCCTAGGATTGACCTAGTTAGTAAGTGTACTATGTTAATTCCAGCAATGAGTTGATTCATCAGTGAGCATGAGTTTTGTTAGAGGTTGTTTTCTTTAAACAGTAGTCTGATGACCTTCGTAGGTTGAGACTTCGTGATGATGGGTTTTCATCAGGAACCAGGTCCAGTATATGCCGAGAGTTGTGGACTATGACCATGACTAGACGTGATGGGGTGCAACCCTATGCCAGTGTTACTATGGGAGTCTTTGTACTTCAAAGATTGCTTGGAAGCCTTTATGCTTCGGGATCGGCGGTGGGGAGGCTACTCAGTCTAGAGTCTTGGTAACAGTCACGACAAGGTATGACCTTGGATTAAATATCAGGTTTGATATCAATGGTTAGATATCGCCTGGTTTGTCAGAGATATTAATTTAAGTGTTCTCTTATGAGGACCAGTCTTGGAAGTATTTCCTTGACAAGTGTGCACTCTGAGCGGATAGGTTTTGACCTATGAGATACTGCTAGACTAGTGGATCTAGTAGGTGATTGGATTATATTGTGATAGGACTATCCAGGAGATGAGGTTGTAGATTGTCTAGGCCATTGACTCGGAGGAGAGTATTTTCCAGTGATGATAGTTTTCCTCAGTGGTAGATTATATCAAATGCTAAGGATTGTACAGGACTATTTGAGGCGTGAGTAAAGCATGACCTATGACAGTGTACACTTGATGGTGATTCCAGGTGGGACATCGTGGTAGGCTACCTCAGTCTTAACTTGATGCACAGTCTTAGCGAGGGATATAATCAGGAGTGTGTCCGAAGATTGTGGAAATCTTTGGGATTCATTAGTTATAATTCTTGGACTCGACGAGTCGTGACGTTCATTACGAATGTATGAGGAAAAGGGTAGTGAGTCTAGTGATTGAGCTAAGTATGTCTGATGTTTTCAGAATTAAGCGTCAGATTTTTTCATGGGATGGAAATGATCTAGGTTGATAGATCACGAGCATTTCTTAGGTTTATTTTGCCTTAATATTCAATTCTAGTGTACGAGGCAGCTGTCAGTAGTAAGGCACGAGAGGGTGCCAATGTATTGCTAATAGCGATCATCTGGCTATCGAGTATAGGTGTGTTGGGACCAGAGCGATTTGGTTATTACAAGTGTTGGTAATAGTAGACTTGTGGCAGCCGAGTCAAGATTATTGATTGAGCCACATAGGTAATCTGATTTGAGTTTTGCTGTTGAGCTAAGAGCGAGCCACAGTAAAATCGACGAGGTCGATTAGTTGAGCCCAATCGGTGATGATCAGGGTGTAGCAATTAAGAAATACTTGGGATATTATTTTGTCGCGCAAGTGCTTAAGGGGATGAGTACTTGGTACAATCTTAGAGCAGTCGGCGATTTGGGTAATTTAGAGTCTCTAGGGTTGCCGAGGATGAATAATTTGGGATTGCTGTAATTAGGGACATTGCAATTGGACTTGTATGGTCAAGTTAGGCGATAACTTGACAGTAGAGACAAGCAAGGGAGTTGGTAGTTTCCCAGGATAGTGGCTTTTGCTAAGAAGAAACTGATATTGATTCCAGCAATTGCTTAGTGATAGCAATCGCTTACTCGGGTTGAGTAATCGGTAGGGATCAAGTTTCTGCTTCATGTGAGAGTTGTCCACTAACAACGATATCAAGGGTGTCAACCGAACATTTTGACTGAGTGTTTTTGTGTTGAACCATTATGTTGAATCCGACGAGTGTTGGAAAAGCTAAGGGACATTAGCAAGGAGAAATCAATTGTCTGATCGTGATATGTGGCATTAGCCAGGATCTAGTTCTCGAGATTTAGCAGGTTGTGTCACTAATATTTCAGCGAGTGATGCACGATGTCTCTGAAAGGACTGAGATAGTCGATGATCGACTTAGTAGCCAACGAGATTTTCCTTTGGGATTGAAGACTTCATAAGATTGTGACGAATCGAATTCGTTCTTTCCAGTCAAAAAGTCACATCCATGAGAATTGATTGTCAAGGATATTGCATTTCAGCAATGGAAAATAGACAGATGCGTTTTATGTGACATGTTACTTCAAGCGAAAAGGGACTCCAGGAGTGACTCGGGGATCGATGATTTAATCCTCTCAGTGCTAAGGCTGATGCGTTCAGAAAATGCACGAATTGACTGTTTGAATCCGTTGGGGTTTTAGTTTCCAGGATCAATAAGTTCCACCTTGTGAGGTTGGGACAGGAGGTGATGAGAAATCATCAGAGACTATGAGATGAGTTATATCGATTATAATGACTGTAGAGTTTCGAGACATGATAGGAAGCGTTTCCATATGCATGTGTACTGTGGAATGTTCCGGTAGTGCATTTTGATGGGCGCTTGCCTCAGTCTTGATGTGAGTGCAATAATTGTAATTATGCATAACTATCAGGAGGATTTTCAAAGATAGCTGAATCTTATAGAAGATTTAACTAGCCTATCGATTGAGATTCATGGACAAGTAACCTGTGGTCGAGATGATGAAGTTCATCGTAGGTGCGATGGTTACCACTACTGTATAGGTGTGGTTTCGCGGACCAAGGGCTAAGGGGTGATTTAGTGTCATGATTGTCAAGTGATGATAAATTTCATCAGGACACATTGATGAATTATACCGAGGAACGTGAACCATGATTAGTACTAGACTTGGTGGTCTGAGTTACTAAGTAATGCTTTAGAAGCTTGTTGTTGCTTCAAGGGAACAAGGGAAGAATGAACCAATCTGGGAATCATGAGAAGCAGTTACGTTGAAGTATAACCTTGTGTTGATCGAATTCTATTGAGGAGAGATTCGAGTTATGTGGTGTCAAGAGTAGCGTTAGGATGAGTGTTTCTTGACTATAAGTGTTCTGCACCGAGTGTGATTGATGAACCAGTTGGGGTTATAATACGTTCTCGAAGTTCTACCCTAGATTTCGAGGACGAAATCTTTTAAGGGGTGGGGGGGGGGGGAGGGGGGGAGAATGTAGTAACTCGTATCCAGAATTAACGATTAATGAGTAATTAATTGTGTGATCATGTTTAGATTAATTAATACATGATTAAGGAATTTCCTTATGGATTAACGGAGTCCAAAATTGGATCCAAAACACTTGAAAATAGCCGGGAAACTCCGAAGATGATCGGACGGTCCGAATGGAGTTCAGACGCTCTGAGCCCCTCCTACCAGCTGTCCTGAAATATTACGTAACTAGAGACGTCAGCAGGAGATCGGACGCTCCGATACAGGATCGGAGGCTCCGATCGTAACAGGAGAGGTGTATGGTTGCATGCAGGAGTGTTGATATGTGGCACGAATCTGGAGGTCCGATGCGGGATCGGAGGCTCCGATCGAGTTTGGACGATCCGAATGCATGATCGGACGATCCGATCGTGATCTATAAATAGAGGGCCGAGGAGTTCATTTCAACTCGTACCATTTTCCTATCCTTCGCCCATATGGATCTATTTTAGGGCTTTGGGTACTCTTATTTTAGAGTTGTAGTAGGGAATATATCTTAGTATAATCAGACAGTGTCTGACCTAGTTGTAGAGCAGTGCTCGTGTAGCGGAGCCATGCTCGAGGCTGTGGAGATGCAGGAGGGGTGTGCCCCTAGTTGCGGGATAGTCGCCATCAGTGAGCTGACTATGGATGCAGGTATAGTTATGGTCTCCTTAAATTATTTAGGAGTATGCAATAGCTTAGTTAAGGCTTTTAGAGCTTAATTAATGATGCATGAGTATTTGTATTGTAGAGCTGATGATAGGCTTATGATCCTAGAGTGGGACTGCTAGGACTGCCTTTAGTAAGGTACGTAAGTACTGACTGAGATGACCAACATGATATATGATATATGTGTTGCATGAGTATGTGCTATATGTGTAGCGACCCGAACCGGATCCACTACCTAATCAGAGTTAAGAGCATAATTAAGCATGCATTAAATAAAATCGCTGCGGAAGACTTAAATACAAGCAGACCGGCAGAATACAACCGGCTAATCAAACTCGATTTATACAACCCAATCGAATTACTTTATATAAAACCTACAGCTAATCCTGTTGTCTTCAAGGTCACTGGCTACTCCAGGCTCCTGGTGCTCAATCCTGCACCTACACCTGCCCCGTCGAATAGGGTATCAGATACATAGAAAATACTGGACGTGAGCTCTAAGCTCAATACGAAAGCACGGATAAACGTACAAATATGATGCATGCAAATGATCGGGTATCCATATCTAGGATAACTGTATACGAACTGCTCAGACTGGCGCCTGGGATATAATCTCATCACATCGGGGTAGCTAACCACTGTGTGCGACCACTCATTCCCGAATCAAGGATGCGGACCACGGAGTCCTTCAGGTATCAGTACCTAAGGGTACTCGATATCAAACGTCCTAACAAGGCTAAGCAACCCTAACTGGCTCATCTCGAAAGATATATAGATGTACAGGCACAAGATGATATGCACATGCCGCATAACAATAATAACATGCAAACACATAAATGCAACATATAAGCATGCATATCCGCTGGCAATCTCAGTCAGTACTTACATACCTTTCTAAGGCAGTTCTAGTAGTCCCACTCTAGGTTCCAAGCCTATCATCAAGTCTACAATGCAAATACACATGCATCATTCAATAAGCTCTAAAAGCCTTAGCTAAACTATTGCATACTCCTAAATATTTATAGGAAGCAAAAGCTATACCTTCGTCCGTCGTTAGCCCTTTGCTGTCGTTTGCCTCAAAACTAGGCCACAGCTCCGCTACGACACCTGGATCGCTATGCCACTTCCGGATCCCCCACGGGATGCCTAGAATTCCCTAGATTTGAGTTAGAAGGCTAAGAAACCAGAGAGAAAAGGAACTCGGTGCGCCTAAAAGTGAGCCACGCATCCCCTATATATAGGACGAGTTCGGGCCGTCCGAACCCGACTTCGGGCCATCCGAACACGTTCGGAGCCTCCGAACTCAGCTTCGGGTCGTCCGGAGTCACATCATGGACGTCAGCTATGACGAAATAGTTCCGGCCGTCCGAACCCAAGTTCGGATCCCCCGAACCAGTTCGGAGCCTACTTACCCTGTTCGGGCCCTCCGAACCATCCAAACCCTCGGAGCCTTCCGGACCATTTCCGGGCATTCTAAATCCATTTTCGGACTCTGTTAACCCATCGGAAATCATCTTAATCAAGTTTAACCCGCCTAATAATAATTAGACACTTGATTTGCTTAATTTGGATATGGGTTACTACATTCTCCCCCACTTAAGATATTTCATCCTCGAAATAAGATCTTAAGTACCGAAAATACAACCAATATGCAGAAACACTCTTTGCGTAAATCAAGTCAGTATCCACATGAACTTCAGACTGATCATCACATATCGTCGCAACAATGATACGTGAAACACATCTCGGATACTGGACAAATACGGTGGAAAGGCTAACTAATAAGCCAAATCACCAATGTTCTCTAAGATCTCAAACTGATCGATAAATCTGGGAGACAGCATACCCTTGAGACCAAACATGAGAACCCTGCGAAAAGGTGAAACTCTCAAAAATACTGTATCCCCCACTTTTTTCTAGAAGAATGGATTATGACAGGTCACCCGTACAACGCCTCAACAGGTGCCCTCCCAATGCTATGATGGTACCTATTGTTGTACGTGAACTTAATCAATGACAACTGATCTGGCTAAATTGAACCAAAATCCATAGTACACGCCCAAAGCATGTCCTCCAAGGTATGGATAGCGCTCTCCATCTGTGAGACCTCGGCTCTAAACATCTAATTAAGGAGTAAACAATAAATAAACATACAGGATCCAAGAACTAAAAGCAAAGCCAAAACAAAAGAGATTTTTTTTTTAAAAGGGGCCGCGCTCGGGCGGCCATAAAATGCCGCTCGAGTGCGCCCTACTCCTTGGCGCTACTGGAATACACGGAAAGGGAGTGCGCTCGGGCTGCTAAAAAATGCAGCTCGGGCGCCCTCCTACAGCAGAAACAGAACAGCAAAAAAATGCATAGCAACTCAAGCTAAAAGCAAATCCAATGCATCAACTCGAAAGCATGCAATACAAACACGAAACCTCCAATTAATACATGAAGTGCTAGTGTTTAACAACTACTCCAAAGTAGAACATGCCACGATAACAACACGGCAAAGCTTGCATGACAATACAACATAATAATGAAGTTCGTTATCTAAACATGTTCTAACAACACTAGGTAGACATGCTGACACGACTTCTAAACCGAGTCTCACTGCTACAATTTTCCCTCGGAGCTAACCATGCCTCTTCTGACTTGATCCTGCCCCACCTGTTGCCAAGTACACATACAAAAAAAAGCAACAGCCGGATAACCGGTGAGAACGACATTCCCAGCAAAAGAAACATAACAATTAATACAACAATCAACATGCTTTCAATACAACAAAGAAATCAATAATAACATAATGAATGCATGTCTTTTAAACCGGGATATCAATCTGATAAACGAGGGATTGCTGCTGTGCTTTTGGGATCCCGAGGATAAGATAGCGTAACAACTCACCGACTCTCCCAATCGAGGTGGTTCCACGTATCTCACTCCTCTAGACTTTGAGCAACTATAATGAGTATGCTAGCACTCGGCGAAACGACTATGACCTAGGCCACTCAATCATAGTTCCCAAACGTCTAAACCAAAAGGGGCGGTTCTGCCCGCTGAAAACAAGATTGGCTCAAGATTAATGCATAACAAAACATAACACATAAGCCGTTTAACAAAAGCCAATACAATCAAACCAGACACAAGTTCCTCATGCTAGAACAAGTGTAAATGCAAGTATGTGATTTAAAAGGGAAAACTCAAGAACCACAGTCCCGAGTATGCTATCCCGCTACGATGACTGCTTTTACCTTTCAAAGCAGTAGCTTCCAACTCTGGATACGCTACAAAAGAGACTGTATCGACAACTATACAATCTAACAACAACAAGGCAACGGTTCAAGGAAATTCTCTATACCGTTCTTTGTTCAAATCTCGGAAATGATCAAACAGCTGCTAACTCTGGGCTTGATACCTCCAAACGAATCTGTACGGAGACAAAGGAATGATCAATAACCAAGATCAACTTAAGCCAAGTTCCAACAACTCAAAAACGGTTCCAAATCCCCAAAACTCAAACCGACGGCATAACGACTATAAACTGAACAAACCGACAACGCAGACAGCAGTTCAATAGCGATATCAACTCAATTCAATGCTAATACAACACAACAAGACAAACCCAACAAATCTCAAAACCATGGTTTTCGAAAATGGCTTCCAAAAATCATAACAATTCCGAACGTCGCTCTATTTCAAAACCGACAGATAATAAACGATCAGAACTCTGTCAAGAACAACATACTCGAATCTAGAACGATTCTAACAACATCCAAAAACTAGAATGTATCGGATCGAAGAAGAACTTATGATATAACAGAGCTCTCATTGCTGTGATCACTAATCTGCCTTCAGAATTAATTTCCAACGGCTGGATCGAGCACGGACTGAAATCCCAAAGCTCAAAAGCTCAAGAAGGCGTCTACAATGGAGGCTCTCGGTTGGAGGAGGAAGGAGGATGCTTTGAATAGTCAACACAAGTGTAGATAATATAGAAAACTCAATAATTGCATTTTAGTCCCTGAAATTTCCAAAATTTGCAAAAAGGACCCTGATCAAAATCAAACCGGCTCGAGAACTCTGTAATCTTTGATTAACTCAAATAAATTCAATTAAGATAAAAACGGGGCTTTACAATTCTCCCCCACTAAGAAGAGATTTCGTCCTCGAAATCAACGAGAACCACAACTCAAGCTAGAATAAAGAACTAAAGACAGTAAGAAGAACTCACGTCAACTGAATAACTCTGGAAAATGTTGTCTCATGCTAGACTCTGTCTCCCAAGTTGCTTCCTCGACTCTGTGACGGCTTCACTGCACTTTCACTAATGGTATCGACTTGGTTCTGAGTTGTTTCTCCTTGCGATCAAGGATCTGAATCGGTCGCTCAAAGTAGCTCAGAGTCTCATCTAACTCGGCTTCGTCAGGCTGAAGAACATGAGAAGGATCTGGATGATACTTTCGCAGCATAGAGACGTGAAAAACGTCGTGAATACCAGATAAAGACGGAGGAAGTGCAAGTCTGTAGGCAAGATCGCCTATCTTCTCGAGAATCTCGTACGGCCCGATGAATCTCGGAGATAACTTTCCTCTCTTACCGAATCTGACGGTGCCTCTGAATGGAGAAATCTTAAGGAAAACACGGTCTCCCTGCTCAAAACTCAGAGGTCGATGTCTGACATTCGCATACTTCGCCTGTCTATCTTGTGATGACTTCATTCTGGTCTGAATGATCTTAACCTGCTCTGCCATATCTCTAAGCATATCCGGTCCCAAATCTGGTGACTCGGACAAATCATCCCAAAACAACGGAGATCGGCATTTCTTACCATACAATGCCTCAAAAGGCGCCATACCGATACTCGCTTGGAAGCTGTTGTTGTAAGAAAACTCGACAAGAAGCAAAGAATCCTGCCAACTAGTGCCAAAGTCTAGCACTACCACTCGCAGCATATCCTCTAACGTCTGGATAGTCCGCTCTGACTGTCCATCGGTCTGAGGATGATAAGCTGTACTCAGATGCAATCGAGTACCAAGTGCCCCCTGAAGACTGTGCCAAAAGTGAGAAGTGAATCTAGGATCTCTGTCTGAAACGATCGACTTCGGCACCCCATGCAGTCTCAAAACATTGCTAACATACAACTCAGCCATTTGATCATGACGATACGTCATCCTGTACGGAATAAAACACGCAGACTTCGTCAATCGTTCGATCACTACCCAAATGGCATCGCATCCTCGAATGGATCGTGGTAGCTTCATGACGAAATCCATAGAAATGTGATCCCATTTCCATTCAGGAACAGATAGACTGTGCAACAGACCTCCTGGTCGCTTCCGTTCTGCTTTCATTTGCTGACAGTTCAAACACCGAGATACAAATCTCACAACATCGTCCTTCATTTTCTTCCACAAAAACTGAATCTTCAGATCGTTGTACATCTTACGACCTCCAGGATGAACACTGAACCGACTGCAATGAGCCTCTCGGAGAATACGCTGTCTCAACTCCGAAATATCAGGCACAACAATACGGTTATTTACAAACAAGACGTCATCTCTAACCTGGAATTCTGACTGATGCCCAGATCTGACTTTCTCTACTGAAACCTGAATGCTCGGCTCAGACTTCTGTGCTTCTCTGATTGCAACAAACAACTCCGGTTCGGCTTGAATAGCAAACACTCTGATAGTCTCCCTATCTGTTTCAAACTCTAAACCAGAAGTGCAACAATCATCGATCAACTGAGAAACACCAATAGTAGAAAGAGATAAAGAACAAAGCTTTCGGCTCAAGGCATCTGCAACTGCATTCGACTTCCTCGGATAATACTTGATCTCACAGTCGAAATCCTTCAACAGATCTAACCATCTTCTCTGTCTCATATTCAGCTCTGCCTGGGAAAACAAATATTTAAGGCTCTTATGATCAGAAAAGATCTCGAAAGACTCACCATAAAGATAGTGACGCCAGATCTTCAGTGAAAAGACAATCGCAGCTAGTTCAAGATCATGAACCGGATAACGAGTCTCGTGCGGTTTCAGCTGCCTCGATGCATACGCTATCACATGCTTATGCTGCATAAGAACACAACCCAAGCCTCGGTTAGAAGCATCACAATAGACTGTGAAACCTCCAGTACCCTTCGGAATAGAAAGAATTGGAGCACTGGTCAGTCTCCTCTTCAGATAAACAAAGCTAGCCTCACAATCTGGAGTCCAAACAAAAGGCGCATTCTTCTGAGTCAGCTGGGTAATTGGCTTGGCAATAGACGAGAAACCCTCGATGAAACGACGGTAATAACCAGCTAAACCCATGAAGCTTCGGATCTCCGGCACTGAAGTAGGTCTAGGCCAATTCATAACCGCTTCAATCTTGCTGGGATAGACAGAAATCCCATCTTCAAAAATAATATGACCGAGAAAGACAACTCGATCTAACCAGAATTCACACTTAGATAGCTTGGCAAACAACTGCTCAACTCGCAAAATCTGCAGTACGGTCCTCAAGTGCTCTGCATGGTCAGTACGGTTCTTCGAGTAGATAAGAATATCATCGATAAAGATAATGACGAACTCATCTAAATAACGCTGAAAGATACGGTTCATCAAACCCATAAAAACCGCTGGGGCATTAGTCAAACCGAACGGCATGACTATAAACTTGAAATGACCATACCTCGTTCTGAATGCTGTCTTAGGAACGTCTTCCTCTCGCACTCTCAATTGGTGATAACCTGACCTCAGATCAATCTTAGAGTAGACAGAAGAACCCTGCAGTTGATCAAACAAGTCATCTATTCTGGGTAAAGGATACCTGTTCTTAACTGTATCCTGATTCAATTGGCGGTAGTCAATACAGAGCTGCATAGAACCATCCTTCTTCCGAACGAATAGAACAGGAGCACCCCAAGGCGATACACTAGGTCTGATGTATCCCTTGGCAATCAAATCCTCAAGCTGCTCCTTCAACTCTCTCAATTCAACAAGTGCCATACGATAAGGAGCTTTCGAAATAGGTTGAGTACCTGGCACTAAGTCAATGCTTAATTCGATTTCTCGAATAGGCGGCAATCCAGGAACATCTTCCGGAAACACATCCGCAAATTCTCTAACCACTGGTATATCGACCAAAGCTGGGCTAGATTTCAGTACATCAACGGCATACAACAAAAATCCTTCTGCACCCTTCTGTAGCAAACGAGTCATAGATAACACTGAAATCAAAGGAATTCTAGATCGAGAACCCTTACCAAAGAATTTCCACTCGTCGGCCATTTCAGGTCTGAACCGGACAACCTTCAAAAAACAATCGACTGTTGCCCTATACTTGGTCAAAGCATCTATACCGACAATACAATTAAAATCTGACAACCCAAGCACAATACAGTCGAATTCTAACAAATTCCCCTCAAAACAAAATTCACAGTTCCTGACTAGTCTGACAGAAACAATTCCTCCACCCAAAGGTGAAGTAACAGCTACTACTGTAGGCAACAATTCAGTTGGCAAAGCATGCAATAATACAAAATTCTCAGAGATAAAAGAATGGAAAGAACCCGTATCTATCAAGACATGAGCAGAATAACCGAAAATCGAACAGTTACCTGCTATGACATCGTCAGGTGCTGCCTGAGCCTGATCCTCTGTCAATGCAAAGACTCGTGCTTGCTGTCTCGGAGGCTGATTTGCACTAAAGTTACCTCCTTTTCGGTTCTGGTGCTGAGGCTGGAAAGAGTGCACTGCAGAAGACTGCCTCTCAGGCTAAGCTGCAGGTCTAGACGAACTCCTACTCTGAGCTCTATCTTTGTTACGTTGAGGGCACACCTTAGAGAAGTGTCCCGGTTGCTGACATGTGTTACAATTGCCGAAGACTCCCACACACTGATCCGGTGAGTGTCTTCCTCCACACTTGCTGCAGTACAAGGATGAGGACCCAGAACTCGGTCCTGAACCGAATTGCTTCGAACCACTGGAACTGGACGAACTGTTTCCTTGCCTCTTGAACTGTTTACCTCTTGCTTTGTACTGATCCTTTCTGTTTCCCCCACTGCTACCACCTTCGTACCTCTGCTGCTGGTTCTGATGTTGAGGTGGCTGATTCTGGTACTGAGATGGTTGGTTCTGATACTGCCTCTGCTGCTGAGGTGCCCCCTGATTACCTCTTTGCCTCCACAAGCCTGCTTCTGCTCCCTTTGCGTGATTCATGGCATCCGCAAAGTTGCTAGGCCTGTTGGTGTTAACCAACGTGAAGACATCGGGGTTCAACCCGTTTATAAACTGATCTGCCTTTGCTTCTTCATCTCCGGCAATTAGCGGTGCAAAACGCAACAGACTATCGAACTTAGCCACATACTCTTCAATGTTCCGATTCCCTTGCTTCAGATTTGCAAACTCTGCTCCCTTATCCTTACGATAGGAGATAGGGAAAAACCGCTTATAAAACTCAGATTTGAAAAGAGTCCAAGTAACCTCTGTATCTCTACTCTCAAATGCTTTCTTTGTCATGATCCACCAGCTCTTAGCACCACCACGCAGCTGATGAATTACTAACCTGATTCGGCGGTCATCTATGTAGTCAATGGAATCAAACAACTGATCCATATCATCCAACCAACTTTCACAGTCAACTGGATTTTCTGAACCCATCAACAACGGCGGATTGAACGACTGAAACCTCTTCAGCAAGGTTTCCATAGGAGTCGCTGAAGCATCCAACTGATCAACTTCAGTGCTAGCTTGCTCAGTCGCAGGGATAACTGGCGGTGTGTTTCTGTTTATCACTCGACGAGGACCCATCTGATAATCAAAGGTTAGGACACGAGATATCTCAATCGCTACAATTAGTGCCCTTACAACCGCTTGGAATACCGGATACCAGTCGATAACAGAAACAGTTATATTTCAAGTAGATCATGCTTTATAAATTAAATCACATAATCATGTAATTCAATAATTCTCAATAATAAAGCATGCTCGCATGGAATTAAGTACATAGTTAAAATAATTCAAACACATGCGAGGAGCCAATACACGCAGACTCGATCTACCCGCTCACTCTAGTTCGACCAAGAATCTTAACTCTCTGATACCACTTAATGTGAGACCTTGGCTCTAAACATCTAATTAAGGAGTAAACAATAAATAAACATACAGGATCCAAGAACTAAAAGCAAAGCCAAAACAAAAGAGAATTTTTTTTTTTAAAAGGGGCCGCGCTCGGGCGGCCATAAAATGCCGCTCGAGCGCGCCCTACTCCTTGGCGCTACTGGAATACACGGAAAGGGAGTGCGCTCGGGTTGCTAAAAAATGCAGCTCGGGCGCCCTCCTACAGCAGAAACAGAACAGCAGAAAAATGCATAGCAACTCAAGCTAAAAGCTAATCCAATGCATCAACTCGAAAGCATGCATTACAAACATGAAACCTCCAATTAATACATGAAGTGCTAGTGTTTAACAACTACTCCAAAGTAGAACATGCCACGATAACAACACGGCAAAGCTTGCATGACAATACAACATAATAATGAAGTTCGTTATCTAAACATGTTCTAACAACACTAGGTAGACATGCTGACACGACTTCTAAACCGAGTCTCACTGCTACAATTTTCCCTCGGAGCTAACCATGCCTCTTCTGACTTGATCCTGCCCCACCTGTTGCCAAGTACACATACAAAACAAAGCAACAGCCGGATAACCGGTGAGAACGACATTCCCAGCAAAAGCAACATAACAATTAATACAACAATCAACATGCTTTCAATACAACAAAGAAATCAATAATAACATAATGAATGCATGTATTTTAAACAGGGATATCAATCTGATAAACGAGGGATTGTTGCTGTGCTTTTGGGATCCCGAGGATAAGATCGCGTAACAACTCACCGACTCTCCCAATCGAGGTGGTGCCACGTATCTCACTCCTCTAGACTTTGAGCAACTATAATGAGTATGCTAGCACTAGGCGAAACGACTACGACCTAGGCCACTCAATCATAGTTCCCAAACGTCTAAACCAAAAAGGGCGGTTCTGCCCGCTGAAAACAAGATTGGCTCAAGATTAATGCATAACAAAACATAACACATAAGCCATTTAACAAAAGCCAATACAATCAAACCAGACACAAGTTCCTCATGCTAGAACAAGTGTAAATGCAAGTATGTGATTTAAAAGGGAAAACTCGAGAACCACAGTCCCGAGTATGCTATCCCGCTACGATGACTGCTTTTACCTTTCAAAGCAGTAGCTTCCAACTCTGGATACGCTACAAAAGAGACTGTATCGACAACTATACAATCTAACAACAACAAGGCAACGGTTCAAGGAAATTCTCTATACCGTTCTTTGTTCAAATCTCGGAAATGATCAAACAGCTGCTAACTCTGGGCTTGATACCTCCAAACGAATCTGTATGGAGACAAAGGAATGATCAATAACCAAGATCAACTTAAGCCAAGTTCCAACAACTCAAAAACGGTTCCAAATCCCCAAAACTCAAACCGACGGCATAACGACTATAAACTGAACAAACCGACAACGCAGACAGCAGTTCAATAGCGATATCAACTCAATTCAATGCTAATACAACACAACAAGAAAAACCCAACAAATCTCAAAACCATGATTTTCGAAAATGGCTTCCAAAAATCATAACAATTTCGAACGTCGCTCTATTTCAAAACCGACAGATAATAAACGATCAGAACTCTGTCAAGAACAACATACTCGAATCTAGAACGATTCTAACAACATCCAAAAACTAGAATGTATCGGATCGAAGAAGAACTTACGATATAACAGAGCTCTCACTGCTGTGATCACTAATCTGCCTTCAGAATTAATTTCCAACGGCTGGATCGAGCTCGGACTGAAATCCCAAAGCTCAAAAGCTCAAGAAGGCGTCTACAATGGAGGCTCTCGGTTGGAGGAGGAAGGAGGATGCTTTGAATAGTCAACACAAGTCTAGATAATATATAAAACTCAATAATTGCGTTTTAGTCCCTGAAATTTCCAAAATTTGCAAAAAGGACCCTGATCAAAATCAAACCGGCTCGAGAACTCTGTAATCTCTGATTAACTCAAATAAATTCAATTAAGATAAAAACGGGGCTTTACACCATCTGACCATCTGGCTCTGGATGATATTCAGTATTTAAACTGAAAGCAGTGCTCGTAGCACGCTGGACACTCCCCCAGAATATGGAAGTAAACCTGGGTCTCGATCGCTGACAATGCCCACCGGCATCCATGAAGTAAAACGATCTTCTGGATGTACAACCGAGCCCTACGATCAATAGAGTACTCTCGACTGCTCTTCGAATTCCCACTGTTCTTGCGAACCTTAGCAGTGATAGTTCCTCGTCAATTATACCACTTGATACCGACTATCCCTCTTGCTAGAATCAGTTCGTACTAACGAGAAGACCAGATACAACCAACCTGTATCTCCACTGGTCTAACACTGACATCGAATCCCAGAGGCAACCGCAAGTGTTAACCAATCGATTCCCACTTGACGTCCTGCCACAGATAACAACCAATCCCGAAAGTTCCTAGCATCGACAGACTTACATTCCGTACTTATTTCATTCGATGCTGACTAATATTCTCAAAGAATATCACCGCTATAATGCTGAACACATAGATGGGACTGCAACATCTACAACATTAGTAGTCTAGATTAAAGATCACCACTATCTCGTCACTCGAGATATCAATTGAATTCGCAACACTGGTTATCCAACCATAGATAACAATCCCAAGTCACACTTGAATTGCTACCAAGATGAACAAAACTAGTTCACCTCAACCCTTCGCGCAATCCACGACACATGCGGTAAACCAACGAATCTACCTGATCGATCTCGGTCGATCCCAACACCTCAATGGCATAGCACATCAGAACGTACTGGGAAATCACCGACAACAATCTCGCTAGACTGGGAACACAAGTCTCGGCTGTCGTATCATCCCACGAGCAAACAACTGATATCGGCCTGCTAATGCTCACTGAATTCCGCAACACTCGTCGAATCACAATTCAACGAAAATCCTCCGAGAAAACTACTGGAAAAGCCTAAACAAGTACTCAGCTAACAGTTCCAAAAACTGTAGTCCAATAGCACGGAACAATCCTATTTCCAAAACTGGGTCAACCATTGCTAATACCAAGCAATGTTCAGATCAATTATGTCTCCTCTTACCGAGAAGATACCCTTCCTGAAACGTCACTAAGTCTGAACGTCTCTGCTTACCACTGATAACTTTACCCAAGTTATCGAACTAGCCATGACTTACCAATGCCAAAACATGCAATCACTTCCCGTGATCTATCGAACTCGAAAGTCCAAACGACTGCACTCCAAAAATCTCAACCACCCGAGAATCCTGAATGAAAATAATTCTCTTACTGTTCCGAGACATTTACTTAAAGGATCCAAACTCATAAGCACGACGGCTTGTAGTATCGTCCCAAGTATCTCTCGATTCATGATATCTCAATCACTGATCTGCTCAACCAATCGACCACGTCGATAAGTTGTGACTAACACACAACCTGTCAGTACCAACCAAAAATATGGCAACCATCCGCCAAGTCTTGGTCATTTTGAAATCTCACATGGCTCGATCAATAATCATGATCTCACTGCCACACGTCCGCATATCCCAAATACTTGGAATCAAAAGAATCACAGCTGATTCAATCACTCATCTTTGACAGAGTCAGACAAAAGTTACAAGTAGTCACTAGTGCTAAACCTGCACCATTCTAGACATATTATCACTGTCTGTCTTCATCCAAGATGATCATAAGGACTTGTTCAACCCAAGCCGCCATACAAGTCCAAAATATTTCAACTATTGTTGAACATGCTCCTGATAACTATATCTTTTGCTAAGACTGCAACAAATCGAAACTGAGGTTACTTGCCGCGGTGTCCCACCTAAAATCATCACCAAGTGTAAACTGGCATAAATCAAGCTATCCTCACGCCTCAAATAGTCATGTACAATTCTTAGCATCGGATATAATCTATCACTGAAAGAAACCATAAAAGCTGAAAACTACTCATCCCCGAGTCAAATGTTTCAGGAATTTCACAAACCCATCTCCTGGATAGCCCCTATCACACGAGCATCCAAACCCCGACTAGATCCACTAGTCTAGCAGTATCCAATAGACTAAAACTATCTGCTCAAAGTATGCACTCGTCAAGGAAAATCCCTCCAAGACTGGTCCTTATGACAAAATTGCAAAATAATTTCTCTGACGACAGTCAGACGATATCTAAACCGCCGATACCTAACCAGACATCCAATCCAATTTCATGCCCCGTCGTGACTGTTACCAAAACTCTTGTAGTGACCCTTACCCGGATCACCTACTAAACAGAACTTAGGCATGCAATTAACTTAATAAAACAGATATCAGAATAAAACTGCGGAAACCATAAACATTATACAATCCCAAGTAACGGAATCTGTAATTTATCCAAATAATATACAACCAAATCGAATAGCTGTATCAACCAAAACAACAGTAATAAAACCTAGATGAAGCTCCAGCTGGCCAACCACTGACTAGCCCCTCCTGGATCCACCCTCCTCGTCCAATCGCAAACCTGCCCCATGAAATAGGGTGTACAGAAACACAGAGTACGAGACGTGAGCATAAAACGCTCAGTACGAGAGTATGAGTATACATGCATGCAAAGTGAACTCCCTATAGACTCGAGGTCAAGGATCAGATAACAGAGACAGACCGGGCCCTGGTATGTAGCACGCTGTGCCGTCGCTTCAGGAGGTGGCTCCCATACCGAGATAACCGTGGATACGCCGGACCCAAATCGATGGAAGTTCATCCACTAACAGGATAGGGTACAACCCTACTAACAGACATCTCAAAAGAGATATAGCAAGATGCAAATGAATGCAACATAATATCATGGCATATAAATCATGCAGTCACATAATACATGCATACTCAGTCAGGATATCTCGAACAGTACTTCCGTACCTCAAAACAGTGCAAGCTCTACCAACTCTAGGTCCACGCCTATAGTCTGCTCTACACTGACAAATGATACTACTATCATTGAAGTGCTCTAAAAGCCTTAACTAAGCTATTGCATACTTCTGAATATTTATAGGAAGCAAAGGCTATACCTTCGTCCGTCGTTAGCCCTTTGATGTCGATGCCTCCAGAACTTGGGCACAACTCCGCTACGACTACCGAACACCTCGCCGACCACCGGGTCAAGCCTAGGAAGGCTAGAACAACTCGAATAGACTAGAAAGGAGAGGGAAATACTCGGAATTGGCAATTGGAAATGAAGCCTCGGCCCTCTATTTATAGACAACGATCGGAACTTTCGATCCTTGATCGGAACGTTCGAACCTCGATCGGAACGTCCGATCCTGCCATCGGAGCTTCCGAAGATCCTGATCTTCCACGTGTCAAAATATCACTTGTTGACTCCGGATAGGGGTGATCGGAGCTTCCGATCTTGCCACACGTCATGCCTGACGTAATATCATCGGTGCCTCCGATCGCTCATCGGAGCTTCCGATCGTGCCTTCAGAGCTTCCGATTCGTCCGATACCCAATTTATTTAATTAGCATTAATCCTTTGATTACTCAATTAGGGTACGGGCTACTACATTCTCCCCCACTTAAGATATTTCGTCCTCGAAATCAGATCTTAAGTACCGAATGCAATACAGAAATCAGAAACATTCTTTATTCAAATCCAACATTTACAGAGTTTGCAACTGAATACAACTAAAGAATAAAATCAAAACAACTCAGGATGGTCTTCACGCATCCTGTCCTCAAGCTCCCAAGTAGCTTCCTCAGTACCTCGGCGCTGCCACTGAACTAAAACCAAAGGAATGACTTTGTTCCGTAAAACCTTATCCTTATAATCCAGGATACGAATAGGTTTCCCAACATAGGTCAAATCCTTGTTCACCTGAACCTCAGACCGCTGCAGAATATGAGATTCATCCGCCACATACCGTCGCAACAGAGATACGTGGAACACGTCGTGAATACTGGATAGATGCGGTGGTAAAGCTAGTCGATAAGCCAAATCGCCAATGCTCTCCAAGATCTCAAATGGACCGATAAACCTGGGAGACAACTTGCCCTTAAGGCCAAATCTGAGAATCTTGCGGAAAGGTGACACTCTCAGAAACACTTTCTCCCCGACGTCGAACTGCAAAGGCCTACGCTTGATATTAGCATAGCTGGCCTGACGATCCTGTGCAGTCTTAATCTGTTTCTTGATTTGATCAACAATGTCTATCGCCTGCTGGATAAACTCCGGTCCCTCAGCCTGTCTCTCACCCACTTCTTCCCAGAAGAGTGGAGTACGACAACGTCGCCCGTACAACGCCTCAAAAGGTGCCATCCCAATACTAGTATGGTAGCTGTTGTTGTACCGAACTCGATCAATGGCAAATGATCCTGCCAGGCTGAACCAAAATCCATGACGCACGCTCTAAGAATATCCTCCAAAGTACGGATAGTGCGTTCTGACTGACCATCAGTCTCCGGATGATAGGCAGTACTCAAACTGAGAGTAGTACCCATCGCACGCTGAACACTCCCCCAGAATCTAGAAGTAAACCTGGGGTCCCGATCGCTGACAATGCTCACAGGCACTCCATGAAGTCAAACGATCTCCTGAATGTACATCCGTGTCATGCGATCCACAGAGTACTCTCGGCTATAGGCAATGAAATGCGCTGACTTGGTGAGTTGGTCCACCACAACCCAGATAGCATCACAGTTCCTCAAGGATACCGGCAAATGGGTCACAAAGTCCATTGTGATAAATTCCCATTTCCATTCAGGAATAGGCAGACTGTGAAGCAATCCTCCAGGCCGTCGATGCTCTTCCTTGACCTGTTGACACACCAAACATCTCGAAACAAACTGATAAACACTACGTTTCATTCCCTTCCACCAGAAACGAGTACGTAGATCCTTGTACATCTTGTTGCTCCCAAGATGAATACTCAACTTAGTGCGATGTGCCTGAGACAAAATCTCCTCTCGCAACTCTTCATCCTGCGGAATCACAAGCCTACCAGACAAACACAGAAAACCATCTGACTGATAATGAAATCCAGATGAGCTACCCTCGTCAGTTAGATGAGCTAAACGCTGGGTCTTCGAATCAGACATCTGAGCATCTCGGATCCGCGAATACAAGGCTGGCTCAGATAATATCGCAAACATCTGGATACTCTGCATACCTTTCTTATGCTTGAAGGTATAACCTGAAGTACAACAGTCACCGATCGCACTAGACATCGAACAAGTCTGAAGTGCAGATAGTCGCACCTTGCGACTCAAAGCATCAGCGGTGAGATTAGCAGCTCCCGGATGGTACTTTATCTCGCAATCATAGTCCTTAAGCAAGTTCATCTAATGTCTCTGCCTCATGTTCAACTCCGCCTGAGTGAACAAATACTTGAGACTCTTATGGTCGGTGAAGATCTCAAATTTCTCGTCATACAGATAATGACGCCAGATCTTCAAAGCGAACACAATGGCTGCCAATTCTAAATCATGGACTGGATAGTTGTCCTCGTGAAGCTTTAGCTGTCTAGAAGCGTATGCGATCACATGCCCATTCGGAGTCAGAACACAACCTAACCCTTGAAGAGAAGCATCCGTGTAAACCACATACCCTCCAGATCCTGACGGTAATGCCAACACCGGCGTAGAAGTCAACCGCCGTCAAAGCTCACAGAAATTCTCCTCACACTCGGAGGACCACTCGAAATCCACACCCTTGCAGGTAAGCTGCGTCAAAGGTCGAGCTAGTTGAGAGAAGTTCAGAATGAAGCGACGATAATACCGTGCTAGAACCAGAAAACTACGGATCTCCGCAACTGTCGTCGGATGCGACCAATTAAGTACCGCTTCAATCTTGCTTGGATCAACAGAAATCCCCTCCCTGGATATGATATGGCCAAGAAAGACCACTCGATCCATCCAGAACTCACACTTGCTCAGCTTGGCGTATAACTACTCATCTCGAAGAGTCTGCAGTACCAATCGCAAGTGAGAAACATGCTCTTCCGTATTACGTGAATACACCAAGATATCGTCAATGAAGACCACGACAAACTTGTCCAAATACTCTCTGAAAACATGGTTCATCAGATCCATGAATATAGCCGGCGCATTAGTCAAACCAAATGGCATTACTAGAAACTCGTAATGCCCATAGCGAGTACGGAATGTAGTCTTGGCTACGTCCTGATCACGGACTCTCAAATGATGATACCCAGATCTCAAGTCAATCTTGGAGTAAACTGATGTGCCCTGCAGCTGATCAAACAAGTCATCAATACAAGGCAACAAATACTTGTTCTTCACAGTGACTCGATTTAGCTGCCGATAGTCAATGCACAGCTGCATCGACCCATCCTTCTTCTTCACGAAGAGAACAGGAGCACCCCAAGGAGATACACTAGGACGAATGTACCCCTTGTCCAAAAGATCCTGTAGCTGATTCTTCAGCTCACGCATCTCTGACGGAGCCAGATGATACGGTGCTCTAGAAATAGGCGAAGTACCCGGCATCAACTCTATGCCAAACTCGACTTCCCTAACAGGAGGAAAACCCGGAATCTCATCAGGAAATACATCTGGAAATTTATCCACAACAGGAATGCTCTCTATCCAAATGCTCTTAGCGGACAAATCAACTGCATAGATAAGGTAGCCTTCCCCGCCAGACTCTAGAGCTCGACAGGCTCTCAAAGCTGATACCAAAGGCATCGGAGGTCGCGCTCCCTCACCATAGAAAAACCAAATCTCACTCCCCTCCGGATGAAAGCGTACTAATCTCTGATAGCAGTCCACTGAAGCTCGATAGGTAGTCAACATATCTATTCCCAGAATGCAATCAAAGTCGTCCATCGCCAGGACCATGAGATTCGCTAACAGAATGTTCCCTTCGAACTCTAAAGGGCAACCCATCACTAGACGCTTAGCCAAAGCAGATTGGCCCGTCGGAGTAGAAACAGACATCACTACGTCTAGTGCAATGCATGGTAACTTATGCCTCTTAACAAAACGTGCAGAAATGAAGGAATGAGATGCACCAGTGTCAATAAGTACAAGAGCAGGTATACCATAAAGCAGAAATGTACCTGCGATGACTTTCTCATTCTCCTCCACAGCCTTATCATGCCTCAAGACAAACACCTGGCCAGAAGCTCGTGGCCTCAAATGAGAACTCCCAGCAGGCTGTCCCTGCGACCTCTGCTGAACGGTGGCTTGAGAACCCGATCCTAAACCAGAACCAGAACCACCTCCCCCAGATAGTGGACAATCTCTCCGGATATGACCAGTCTCTCCACAACGGAAACAAGCTCCAGAAGCTCTACAGCACTTGTCGAATGGATGGTTCTTCCCACAGTGATCACACTTGTCCTTCTTACCATAACGGACAACACCTCCAGAACCAGAGGAAGATGAAGATCCAGACTTCTTGAAAGATTGGGCACGGGGACCCAAAGAACTAGCAGGCCTCGACTGAGGGAAAGACCTGTTCCGCCGAATGTTGTCCTCTGCCTGGTGACAACGGCTCACCAAACCCTCATAGGACATGTCGTCGCCAACCGCCACACGGTCATGGATCTCAGGTTTAAGGCCCTGAAGGAACAGATTATACTTCATCTCTGAGCTATCAGCAATCTCGAGGCAATAGGATAGCAGATCAAAGAACCTCTGCTGATACTCATCGATAGACATGGCTCCCTGTCGCAGACTTAGCTCGCCTGCCTTCGACTGACGGAGTGCAGGAGGAAAATACTGCTTTTGGAAAGCTTTGCGGAACTCGGCCCAGGTGGCCACTCCTCTTGCCGCAATAAAGGGTGCAGAAGTAAACCTCCACCACCTACGGGCTCGCCCATCCAGAAGATAGCCAAGGGTCTCCATCTTCTGCTCCTCGGTGCAGTGGAAATTCTGAAAAGTCATCTCCATGCGGTCTAACCAGTTCTCCGCATCCTCCGGAGACTCACCTCCAACTAAGGGCTTACGACCCATAGCTATGAATCGACGCACAGTGAAACTCTCGTCGTCATGATGACGATGACGCCGTTCTCGACGAGGCTCCCGGTCGGCATCACCCCAACGCCCACCAATACTGCCATGAGAACTCCGGTCGTCATGGTTTGCCATCTACAAAAATACCTCATGATGAGACTAAATCCCAAGAATTCTTTTGCATGCTCTGATACCATAAATGTAGTGACCCTTACCCGGATCACCTACTAAACAGAACTTAGGCATGCAATTAACTTAATAAAATAGATATCAGAATAAAACTGCGGAAACCATAAACATTATACAATCTCAAGTAACGGAATCTGTAATTTATCCAAATAATATACAACCAAATCGAATAGCTATATCAACCCAAACAACAGTAATAAAACCTAGACGAAGCTCCAGCTGGCCAACCACTGACTAGCCCCTCCTGGATCCACCCTCCTCGTCCAATCGCAAACCTGCCCCATAGAATAGGGTGTCCAGAAACACAGAGTACGAGATGTGAGCATAAAATGCTCAGTACGAGAGTATGAGTATACATGCATGCAAAGTGAACTCCCTATAGACTCGAGGTCAAGGATCAGATAACAGAGACAGACCGGGCCCTGGTATGTTGCACGTTGTGCCGTCGCTTCAGGAGGTGGCTCCCATACCAAGATAACCGTGGATACGCCGGACCCAAATCGATGGAAGTCCATCCACTAACAGGATAGGGTACAACCCTACTAACAGACATCCCGAAAGAGATACAGCAAGATGCAAATGAATGCAGCATAATATCATGGCATATAAATCATGCAGTCACATAATACATGCATACTCAGTCAGGATATCTCGAAAAGTATTTTCGTACCTCAAAATAGTTCAAGCTCTACCAACTCTAGGTCCATGCCTATAGTCTGCTCTACACTGCCAAATGATACTACTATTATTGAAGTGATCTAAAAGCCTTAACTAAGCTATTGCATACTCCTAAATATTTATAGGAAGCATAGGCTATACCTTCGTCCATCGTTAGCCCTTTGATGTCGATGCCTCCAGAACTTGGGCACAACTCCACTACGACTACCGAACACCTCTCCGACCGCCGGGTCAAGCCTAGGAAGGCTAGAACAACTCGAATAGACTAGAAAGGAGAGGGAAATATTTGGAATTGGAAATTGGAAATGAAGCCTCGGCCCTCTATTTATAGACAATGATCGGAACTTCCGATCCTTGATCGGGACGTCCGAACCTCGATCGGAACGTCCGATCCTGCCATCAGAGCTTCCGAAGATCCTGATCTGCCATGTGTCAAAATATCACTTGTTGACTCTGGATAGGGGTGATCGGAGCTTCCGATCATGCCTGACGTAATATCATCGGTGCCTCCGATCGCTCATCGGAGCTTCCGATCCTGTTCGGAGCTTCCGATCGTGCCTTCGGAGCTTCCGATCCGTCCGATACCCAATTTATTTAATTAGCATTAATCCTTTGATTACTCAATTAGTGTACGGGCTACTACAACTCTAGACTAAGTAGCCTTCCCACCGCCAAATCCTGAAGCACGAAGGCTTCCAGGCATTCTCCGAAGTACGAAAGACTCCCAGAGTAACACAGGCATAGGGTCGCGCTCCATCATGTCTAATCATGGTCATAGTTCACAACTCTCGGCATATACTCGACTTGGTATCCCGATGAAATCCCATCACCACAAAGTTCCAACCTATGAAGGTCAATCAGGCTACTGTTCTACGGAAACAACCTAGAACGAAACTCAAAATTTCAAACAAGATCAAAATTTCCATGCCCCCAGATGAATCACCTCATCAATGGCACTAACCCAGTCGAACGACTAATTAGGTCAATCCTAGGAAAACACCTAGACTAACCCCATGTCAATCCGTTACCGCTGGCTTACTCAAAATCCATGAGCTAGCATAGTCGATCACTAATCAACTAGGACCAAGCCAAACTTAGAAAATCATCGCACTGATTCACAAATTCCTGGATGATTAATACATATACATTACTTCAAGTTATGTACAATTTCTTTATTACAATCCTATGTAATATACAGTATTCAAAATACAAAGAAATGTACAACCAATAACTTGAAACGATACAACCGGATTCTGATGATTTATTACAACTGAAATACTGTTTACAACTACAACAATACAGTATTTGAAATCATCGTACTAGTCTTCGTTCCTTGAGCACGAAGCTTCCAATCGACACACGCATCGATACAAGCATACTTTCATCCAAGTCTCTCTACATGTCATCCTACGAAGAACTCCGGAGAAATGGCACATGTTAGCTAACCAGCTATGCTCTGCGTCAGTGCATGTCAGTCGACTTCTTCTGCTCACGATCTACCATCAGCATTCTTCTTGTAACCAAATCATGCTTTTGAACATAAAGTTTCCCATATGCCTACCAAAAGCATCGATACAAGCATACCAGCAAAACCATGTTCTGCACGAGTTTACAGACCTTATGCTCGAAACCTATCATGCCTTAGGCACTCAAGGTATCTCCTGTGAAGGTCTATCTCACAATCTCTCCAGCTACGAGTGGAGAATCTCTTTGGACTGAAACCACATGGGTTATTATTCACCATTCGTTCCAAAAAGCCCTCAGAGGTATCTGACGTGATATACTTGATCTTCTCTTCCAGTCTTCCCTGGCTGGAATCCATATATTCTTCGATCAGCATCCCAATGCATCGAATGATGAACCGTTCACAGCAGTCAGTCTATCTATCGATATGCTACTACTGGTGTTCTCATCACTGTTGCATTCCTTATAGTAAAGACTTATGCCGCAAACCTCGGCAATGAAGAACCAAATCTTTTTTCGCTAGGCCTCAATCAATCCTACAAGGATAATCAAGAAGTCTTATTATCAATTTCCTAAGTCCCTTGCATGCAGCTCTGATACCATAAATGTAGCGACCCAACCCGGATCCACTACCTAATCAGAGTTAAGAGCATAATTAAGCATGCATTAAATAAAATCGCTTCGGAAGACTTAAATACAAGCAGACCGATAGAATACAACCGGCTAATCAAACTCGATTTATACAACCCAATCGAATTACTTTAAATAAATTAACCTACAGCTAATCCTACTGTCTTCAAGGTCACTGGCTACTCCAAGATCCTGGTGCTCAATCCTGCACCTACACCTGCCCCGTCGAATAGGGTATCCAGATACACAGAAAATATTGGACGTGAGCTCTAAGCTCAATAAGAAAGCACAGATAAACATACAAATATGATGCATGCAAATGACCGGGTATCCATATCTAGGATAACTGTATACAAACTGCTCAGACTGGCGCCTGGGATATATGCTCGTCACATCGGGGTAGCTAACCACTGTGTGCGACCACTCATTCTCGAATCACGGACGTGGACCACGGAGTCCTACAGGTATCAGTACCTAAGGGTACTCGATATCAAACGTCCTAACAGGGCTAAGCAACCCTAACTGGCTCATCTCGAAAGATATACATATGTACAGGAACAAGATGATATGCACATGCCGCATAACAATAATAACATGCAAACACATAAATGCAACATATAAGCATGCATATCCGCTGGCAATCTCAGTCAGTACTTACGTACCTTTCTAAGGCAGTCCTAGTAGTCCCACTCTAGGTTCCAAGCCTATCATCAAGTCTACAATGCAAATACACATGCATCATTCAATAAGCTCTAAAAGCCTTAACTAAACTATTGCATACTCCTAAATATTTATAGGAAGCAAAAGTTATACCTTCGTCCGTCGTTAGCCCTTTGCTGTCGATTGCCTCAAAACTAGGCCACAGCTCCGCTATGACACTTGGATCGCTATGCCACTTCCGGATCCCCGACGGGACACCTATAATTCCCTATATCTGAGTTAGAAGGCTAAGAAACCAGAGAGAAAAGGAACTCGGTGCGCCTAAAAGTGAGCCACCCATCCCCTATATATAGGACGAGTTCGGGCCGTCCGAACCCGACTTCGGGCCGTCCGAACACGTTCGGAGCCTCCGAACTCAGCTTCGGGTTGTCCGAAGTCACATCATGGACGTCAGCAATGACGAAATAGTTCGGGCCGTCCGAACCAAGTTCGGATCCCCCGAACCAGTTCGGAGCCCACTTACCCTGTTCGGGCCCTCCGAACCATCCAAACCCTCGGAACCTTCCGGACCATTTCCGGGCATTCTAAATCCATTTCCGGACTCCATTAACCCTTCGGAAATCATCTTAATCAAGTTTAACCCGCCTAATAATAATTAGACACTTGATTTGATTAATTTGGATACGGGTTACTACAATATGTTTCCTATGTTTTACTACTTTAGCACATACATATTTTTATACGTTGTGGACTAAATCCCGTGAGAATTGAGTCATGATAGTTTCCATTGGTGATGAGTTACTTCTCATGGATTCGTGTCTGGGGACACTCAGCCCCTAGTTTTTCTATCACTAGGAGCGACCACGACGGTGGAGTAGACGCTATAGTGGATAGGTGAATATAGGAGCGGCCCCATGGACTAGCTATCCAACACGGCCCTGTATATTCATGGTGCCCCTGAGTAGACTGTTTTACTCTTGTTTTAAAGTCATATATGTGCTGCATATATTATATATATCATTGGTTCCGTATTGAGCGTAGCCGCTAACGTCCAGTATTTTCTGTATGTCTGGACACTCCATTCGACGGAGTAGGTGTAGGTGCATGGTTGAGCACCAGGAGCTAGGAGAGGCCACTGACCTTGGAGACAGCGGGATTAGCTGTAGGTTTTTATTTAAGTTTATTTGATTGGGTTGTATAATCGGATTTGTTTAACCGTTTGTATTCTACAGGTCTGCTTTTGTGTAAGTATTCTGCGATGATTTTTTTAAATTCATGCTTAATTATGCTCTAAACTCTGATTAGGTAGTGGATCCAGGTTGGGTCGCTACATGTTAAGTGCAAATGTTTATTTAAGAATGAAATGGTAAAGTTTTGAGGAAATGCATGAAGTCTAATTTCAAGATTTAAAGTTGAGTAAGTTGATGTCAATGTTTAAGTTATTTGCATTCTTTTAAGAGTTTTGAAGTTCATGTTCAATATTTTAAGTTTAAAATACCATGATGCTTATGTTAAAGTTTTCAAGTTTAAATGGTCATGTTATGTATTTTCAAGTACTTTTAAGTTTAAAGTATTTTGAAGTTTTTATGTTTTCGATATGCATGTTTTTAATCTTGTTATGTCTTTAGACTTACTATACTTGAATGGTGTAGTTGGATTAAAAATTTTGATTTAAAGGCTTCGGTAGAATGACTGAAGAGTCCAAGAGGCGATGCCGTTGCATGACACTGCAGTTCCACAGCTCTGCGTTTTAAGGGAAAGAGATTTTCCTATGTTTATTATATATGATTATGTCGTTAAAATTATTCTACGCCTGGTCTTTAAAGATTCGAATTTTTGTATTTTCATTGCTAGTATTTTAAAAGGATGAGTTTTGAGGATTTCAAATATTTAATCTTTTAATATTTATTTCAGTTTGATATTGTTATGTGGGTTCTTCGATTATTTTCAAATGTAATTTAACATTGTTATTTATTTGAATTCACATTTCTCTATCCCATTTAAATGTTAGTAGTAGGTTTTGACGTGCCGTATTTTAGATGGTCTTTGTTGTAGGGTTGCATCGGTGTTTCTTAGACTTCGTGAACGTTGAGTCACGAGTTTTATTGATATAGATTTAGATTTGAAATTTATTTGGACTTAATGTGATGTATCCCCTGCATTTTTTAAAGTTTTGAAAAATTTTCCCACTGATTTTCCGCAATTATTTTCATTCAATGTTTAAAATACAGGACGTCACAGTTGGTATCAGAGCCAGGTTGGCTCTGGGTGATAGTTCATGCATGCAATTTTGACAAGGACTCGAATGCTCCTGCCTCCATGACTGTAAGTTATATGTTTGAAAATTTTGATTTGTGATCTCTCTTACGGTTATGATCATGCTTGAATTTTTAACAGAAAAGTTTTCGTGTTTTGGATGGATTTTTGGATTTGTGGCCGTATTGTACCTGAATTGGTTAAGATATCTTGGGGAAGTAATGATTTTTTGTTCAAAAACATCAATTGAGATTGGTATTACTTTTTCATTTGGGTTAATAGGAAGATCTTATTTTACTAAACTAAGTGATCATTTTTAAATTTAAGTTGATATATTTTGGATACTATTGTTTGGATTAAAAGATTTCCTGAGGGCACATGATTTATTGATGAAAATTTTCTTCTTGGAAATTACAGTTAAAATTATTTTCTATTGGATGTTATACTTTCACCGTGAGGAATGTAAGATGATAATTGATTTTTTATTGGAATACTCTTGTATAGAATAGGTTCGATGACAAATAATGTTCTTCGTGATTTTTTCTTTGGACTATAAGAAGAATGATTTAGGATTAAGCTGTGACACAAAAAATTTGTTGACATGTGAAATTACTTTTGGAGTTTGCAAGGTTATGTTTGTTGGAACAAGCTTATTTTCGAAATTAATAATTTGAATGAAAAGTTTTAAAAGATTAATTTGAGAATTTTATTGGATTTAGCTAATATCTGTTATTATGAAAATACAAATAATGAAAGAACAATGAGTACATGCTTATGTAAGAACAGAGAAAAAATATGTGGTGGATATTCACCGATAAATATAAGGCTTGTGAATAGGAAAATCATAATAGTTACTAAGAGTAATCTTGAAAATGTCATCTTCTTCTTTGAGATCTTTGAGAAATAACCTGTGAGAGAAATATTAAGTTGAGTGTGATTAAAAATAATTTTGAATGATCATATTTATAGGGTGAGAGGAGAAGAAAACCAGCCTTTTTGTTACCGTTTTATTTGACCTTTAGCTACCGTTGGAGTAGGAATCATGTGTCTGAAGATATTGAGGATTTTGGTGATCTGAATTAAATCTTAAAGCAGATTTACAGCCGGCTTGAAAGGATATGTTTTGATCTGAATTAAATCTTCAAGCAGATTCGCAGCCGATTCGAAAACATGTTTCGATCCGAATTGAATAAAATTAGAATTGAAAATAAGAGCGATACAATATTTTGTTTATCAGTGTGCACAACAGATGTATGATTTATGTGGCCATGAAATTGGGAATTAGATATGTAAGTGTGGGATTGTATGGATTAGCTTGAGGAAAACTTTTGTTTTTAGAGATTGATCAGTCGAATTTCAAGGACGAAATTCTTTTTAAGGAGGGTAGATTTTAATACCCGAAAAATCCATAAATCTATTCATAATTTATTACGAGAATTATAAATGGATTTTAAGTTACTTTATTTTATTATTTATGATTTAAATGTTATTGTTATTTAAAAAGATTTTATGTGTTGTGTAAATTATTTAAAATTTGATATTTCATGTGTTTAAATATACGTTTATTTTTTGTGTTAAATAATTTTAATGGTTTTACGAATTTTATTTATGAAATATAGAGTTATGATTTAAATTATTTGATGTTAGGTATATTCCTACTCTATTTTTATGCCTTGCTAAATAATTTAATATTTTCACGATAAAATTGATCCTGGAATGCAGAACGAGGCTAACCTATGCATGAGATCGTAAGAAATATTCTTACGAGTATTTTGATTATAATATTGCTATGATTTTATTTCTAGCATCGGGAGGAGAAAATTTTATAAGTCCGGTTTGAGGCGTATTGGACTGACTACGTTTTGATGTAGTCATTTCACCTAACGCGTCATTTATTCGTTCTCTTCACCCCACTTATCTTTTTTTCCCCATCAATTAATTTCTTTGCCTCCTCCTTGTCTCCCTATCATTTCCCCTCATTCACATGCCTTCTTTTCCCTTTTCTCCATTTTCTTTTCTTCTTCATTTCCATCGGTTTTGCAAGATTAAAGGTATGTTAAGCTTCCAATTTTCGTTTGTACCAAAGGTTAGTTCGTTGTCGAATTTACGAATCAACTCAATATCCATTCAAGGAAAGTATTTTAAATATTTTGAAACTACCATTCGAGAATATAGATATTTTGATATGAAAAATGTAGGATTATGTGTATATTTCCATGATTTGTATGAGTTTGAAGAGCATGTTATATGTTTGTTTTTATTCGTGAAATTTGAGTTGCTCTTGACGTTCTTGGAAGAATTTTTGATGATGATTATGAATTTGAATGTTTTGAAATTTTGTAGTGTTATTGAAGCTTTTTGATGCAAAATAACTCAAGATTTTGAGTAAAAGGAGTTTATGTTTGAAGTTTGAAGTGTGGAAGTTGCATTTGATGGCATTGGATTAGCGACACCCGTTATAATTGTTCAGATCATGACTGGTGTACTAATCCAATTGACATGAGACCAATTTCATTTGAAAGCTAGTTCAAATATCTTCAACTTTCATGTTTTGAGTTTTGTTCAAATCGTTTTGGATGTTTGGCCAAAATCGCCCCGAAGTCCATCAATTGTTTTGAATTTCCTGCGCCAACCAATCTCGGGAAACTGAGCATAACGTTTTACTGAAAAATCCAAATTGAGTGAAATTAGCGGCATTTAAAATCCCTGACAAATAGCTACAACTTTCATGTTTACCACGTTTCCTAATTCAGAATGAAAAATAATGTTTTAGCGCATGCAAATGGCCATACCAGCACAGGGCAGCGCCCTGGCCGGCGCCAAGGCGGGAATATTTTACCGACTAGGCAAAAATAGTTCTGTCTCAACTTTTAAAATTTCACATTTCAATTCCTAAATTGATATCTATGCACTTTTAAGCTATTTTAGGTGTTATTAAGATGTTCTATTGGAAAAAGCTTCAAGTTTTACGTCAAGAATGAAAAGAACGACTCACGTGGATCGATTATGCTATGTATGCATGTACAAGTCTAAGTTTCTTTCATGAAAGCTATGTTCAATATGAAAATATGATTTTATTCATGCATGAAGTTATCTAATGTGATTTTACGATTACATGAAAATGATGAACGACGATGATATTAAATGATGATGAATGTTAAGACGATGTTTATGACGAATGATGACGATGTTTATGACGAATGATGAACGACGATGATATTAAATGATGATGAATGCCATGTAATGCATGAAAATGCTTTTTATGTATTATGTGTCTTTGTGGTGGCAACACAGGATTCGGTCCTCCGAAATGAGCCCTGGAGGAGCCTTTCCACAGAACGAATGTTATGAGGCGTAAGACCATATGCTTGTTGATCCACAGGAAAGATGAATGTGACCATTATGACGGTTGCCACAATTTCACATAATTCAGCACCCCAAATTGATAAGTTTTTATGTTATGTTCATGGTTTGATGTTTGTCCAAGTTTCATGATTTTCATTATATGTTAAGTGCAAATGTTTATTTAAAAATGAAATGGTAATGTTTTGAGGAAATGCATGAAGTCTACTTTAAAAATTCAAAGTTAATTAAGTTGATGTACATGTTTAAGTTCATTGCATTTTTTAAAGAGTTTTGAAGTTCACCTTCAAGATTTTAAGTTTAGAGTAACATGATGCTTATGTTAAAGTTTTCAAGTTTAATGGGTCATGTTATGTATGTTCAAGTACTTTTAAGTTTAAAGTATTTTGAAGCTATTATGTTATCGATATGCATGTTTTTAATCTTTTTGAGTCTTTAGACTCACTATACTTGAATGGTGCAGTTGGATATGCAGTTTTGATTTAAAGGCTTTGGTAAAATGGCTGGAGAGTCCAAGAGGCGATGACATTGTATGACACTGTAGTTCCACAGCTCTGACGTTTTAAAGAATGGAGATTTTCCTATGTTTATTATATATGATTATGTCGTTAAAATTATTCTACGCACGGTCTTTAAAGATCCGGATTTTTGTAATTTCATTGCTAATATTTTTAAAGGATGAGTTTTGAGGATTTCAAATATATTATTCTTTTAATGTTGATTTCAGTTTGATATTGTTATGTGGGTTCTTCGATTATTTTCAAATGTAATTTATGTACATAGTTATTTATTTCAATTCACATTTCCCTATCCCCATTTAAATGTTAGTAGTAGTTTTTGACGTGCCGTATTTTAGATGATCTTTGTTGTAGGGTTGCATCGGTGTTTCTTAGACTTCGTGAACGTTGAGTCACGAGTTTTATTGATGTAGATTTAGATTTTTAAATTCTTTTGGAGTTAATGTGATGCATCCCCTGCATTGTTTGAAGTTTTGAAAAATTTCCCACCGTTTTTCCGCAGTTATTTTCATTCAATGTTTAAAATACGGGACGTCACAGTCAACCTCAACGATTTAGTACAACAAGGAATTGTGGAAAATTATGTTGTCACAATTGGAGATAGTAGATAGAGAGTTTTCCATCTGTTTATTAGTTAGTTATCTTTGGGAATGTTAGCCAGTATCGAGCGGATGAGTACGAAAAGTACGTATTTTGATGCTAGGATTACTGAGAATTTGTTGATATCCGTGGCAGGATGACCAGTGTGAACACGTAGATGCTATCTACGATAGCAGATTCAGATCAAGGTTGATCAAGATCAGTTTGAAGTTTTTAGATAAAAATGGTAGTGTGCAGCGATGCTATTGCTATGCAATGAGTGGTGGGGTAGTGCCATTTTATTTTTCCATAAGATATTGGTTTTAGGAATAAATAATGTATCATTAGTGATAAGGAGTAACTCGGATGAGTACTCTGAAAGAGATCTCTAGAATGTGACACAGAGATTACAAATGTGGACATTTGGTTAAATATCTCATGGTAACATTGTGGATGCGATGTCAATGTTAGACCAGTGGGATACAATGTATTTGCACCTTGTCTTATCCTTTGGCAGCAGAGGAGTCCATGCGTGTCTAGAGATAATTGATGACTAGTTACGGTCTTAGCAGGAGTGTCATCGCTAAGATTCATAATCAGAGTTGGTTTTCGACGAGTAGTCAGGAGACTACAGTAATCTCGTGATATTCGGGCAAGTTATACGAGGTATGGTTGATAGCCAGCTAGTAACTATTATTACTCAAACAGTTTGTAGTGACCCTTACCCAGATCACCTACTAAACAGAACTTAGGCATTCAATTAACTTAATAAAATAGATATCAGAATAAAACTGCGGAAACCAATTACATTATACAATCCCAAGAAAAGGAATCTGTAATTATCCAATAATATACAACCAAATCGAATAGCTGTATAAACCCAAAACAACAGTAATAAAACCTAGACGAAGCTCCAGCTGGCCAACCACTGACTAGCCCCTCCTGGATCCACCCTCCTCGTCCAATCGCAAACCTGCCCCATGGAATAGGGTGTCCAGAAAATACAGAGTACGAGACGTGAGCATACAACGCTCAGTGCGAGAGTATGAGTATACATGCATGCAAAGTGAACTCCCTATAGACTCGAGGTCAAGGATCAGATAACAGAGACAGACCGGGCCCTGGTATGTAGCACGCTGTGCCGTCGCTTCAGGAGGTGGCTCCAATACCGAGATAATTGTGGATACGCCGGACCCAAATCGATGGAAGTCCATCCACTAACAGGATAGGGTACAACCCTACTAACAGACATCTCGAAGGAGATACAGCAAGATGCAAATGAATGCAGCATAATATCATGGCATATAAATCATGCAGTCACATAATACATGCATACTCAGTCAGGATATCTCGAACAGTACTTTCGTACCTCAAAACAGTGAAAGCTCTACCAACTCTAGGTCCACGCCTATAGTCTGCTCTACACTGCCAATTGATACCACTATCATTAAAGTGCTCTAAAAGCCTTAACTAAGCTATTGCATACTCCTAAATATTTATAGGAAGCAAAAGCTATACCTTCGTCCGTCGTTAGCCCTTTGATGTCGATGCCTCCAGAACTTGGGCACAACTCCGCTACGACTACCGAACGCCTCGCCGACCTCCGGACCAAGCCTAAGAAGACTATAACAGCTCCAGAAGGACTAGAAAGGAAAGGAGAACTCGGAATTAGCAAAGAGAAATGAAGTCTCGGCCTTCTATTTATAGACAACGATCGGAACTTCCGATCCTTGATCGGAACGTCCGAACCTCGATCGGAACGTCCGATCCTGCCATCGGAGCTTCCGAAGATCCTGATCTGCCACGTGTCAAAATATCACTTGATGACTCCGGATAGGGGTGATCGGAGCCTCCGGTCCTGATCGGAGCTTCCGATCCAGCCACACGTCATGGATGACGTAATATCATCGGTGCCTCCGATCCTCATCGGAGCTTCCGATCCTGATCGGAGCTTCCGATCGTCCCTTCGGAGCTTCCGATCCGTCCAATCCCCAATTGAATTAATTAGCATTAATCCTTTAATTACTCAATTAGGGTTCGGGCTACTACATTCTCCCCCACTTAAGATATTTCGTCCTCGAAATCAGATCTTAAGTACCGAATGCAAATACAGAAATCAGAAACATTCTTTATTCAAACAAACGTTTACAGAGTTTGCAACTGAATACAACTTAAAGAATGAAATCAAAACAACTCAGGATGGTCTTTACGCATCCTGTCCTCAAGCTCCCAAGTAGCTTCCTCAGTGCCTCGGCGCTGCCACTGAACTAAAACCAAAGGAATGACTTTGTTCCGTAAAACCTTATCCTTATAATCAAGGATACGAAGAGGTTTCTCAACATAAGTCAAATCCTTGTCTACCTGAACCTCAGACCGCTGCAGAATATGAGATTCATCCGCCACATACCGTCGCAACAGAGATACGTGGAACACGTCGTGAATACTAGATAGATGCGGTGGCAAAGCTAGTCGATAAGCCAAATTGCCAATACTCTCCAAGATCTCAAACGGACCGATAAATCTGGGAGACAACTTGCCCTTAAGGCCAAATCTGAGAATATTGCGGAAAGGTGACACTCTCAGAAACACTTTCTCCCCGACCTCGAACTGCAAAGGCCTACGCTTGATATTAGCATAGCTGGCCTGACGATCCTGTGCAGTCTTAATCCGTTTCTTGATCTGATCAACAATGTCTATCGTCTGCTGGATAAACTCCGGTCCTTCAGCCTGTCTCTCCCCCACTTCTTCCCAGAAGAGTGGAGTACGACAACGTCGCCCATACAACGCCTCAAAAGGTGCCATCCCAATACTAGTGTGATAGCTGTTGTTGTAAGCGAACTCGATCAACGGCAAATGATCCTGCCAGGCTAAACCAAAATCCATGACGCACGCTCTAAGCATATCCTCTAACGTACGGATAGTGCGCTCTGACTGACCATCAGTCTTCGGATGATAGGCTGTACTCAAACTGAGAGTAGTACCCATCGCACGCTGAACACTCCCCCAGAATCTAGAAGTAAACCTGGGGTCCCGATCGCTGACAATGCTCACAGGCACTCCATGAAGTCGGACGATCTCCTGAATGTACAACCGTGCCATACGATCCACAGAGTACTCTCGGCTATAGGCAATGAAATGCGCTGACTTGGTGAGTCGGTCAACCACAACCCAGATAGCATCACAGTTCCTCGGGGATACCGGCAAATGGGTCACAAAGTCCATAGTGATAAACTCCCATTTCCATTCAGGAATAGGCAGACTGTGAAGCAATCCTCCAGGTCGTCGGTGCTCTGCCTTGACCTGTTGACACACCAAACATCTCGAAACAAACTGATAAACACTGCGTTTCATTCCCTTCCACCAGAAACGAGTACGTAGATCCTTGTACATCTTGTTGCTCCCAGGATGAATACTCAACTTAGTGCGATGTGCCTGAGATAAAATCTCCTCTCGCAACTCTTCATCCTGTGGAATCACAAGCCTACCAGACAAACACAGAAAGCCATCTGACTGATAATGAAATCCAGACGAGCTACCCTCGTTAGCTAGACGAGCTAAATGCTGGGTCTTTGAATCAGACATCTGAGCATCTCGGATCCGCGAATACAAGGCTGGCTCAGATAATATCGCAAACATCTGGATACTCTGCATACCTTTCTTATGCTTGAAGGTAAAACCTGAAGTACAACAGTCACTGATCGCACTAGACATCGAACAAGTCTGAAGTGCGGATAGTCGCACCTTGCGACTCAAAGCATCAGCGGTGAGATTAGCAGCTCCCGGATGGTACTTAATCTCGCAATCATAGTCCTTAAGCAAGTCCATCCAACGTCTCTGTCTCATGTTCAATTCTGCCTGAGTGAACAAATACTTGAGACTCTTATGGTCGGTGAAGATCTCAAATTTCTCGCCATAAAGATAATGATGCCAGATCTTCAAAGCGAACACAATGGCTGCCAATTCCAAATCATGGACTGGGTAGTTGTCCTCGTGAAGCTTCAGCTGTCTAGAAGCGTATGCGATCACATGCCCATTCTGAGTCAGGACACAACCTAACCCCTGAAGAGAAGCATCCGTGTAAACTACATACCCTCCAGATCCTGACGGTAATGCTAACACCGGCGCAGAAGTCAACCGCCGTCGAAGCTCACGGAAATTCTCCTCACACTCGGAGGACCACTCAAAATCCACACCCTTGCGGGTAAGCTGCGTCAACGGTCGAGCTAACTGAGAGAAGTTCAGAATGAAGTGACGATAATACCCTGCTAGACCCAGAAAACTACGGATCTCAGCAACCGTCGTCGGACGCGACCAATTAAGTACCGCTTCAATCTTGCTTGGATCAACAGAAATCCCCTCCCTGGATATGATATGGCCAAGAAAAACCACTCTATCCATCCAGAACTCACACTTGCTCAGCTTGGCGTACAATTGCTCATCTCGAAGAGTCTGTAGTACCAACCGCAAGTGAGAAACATGCTCTTCCGTATTACGCGAATAAACCAGGATGTCGTCAATGAAGACCACGACAAACTTGTCCAAATACTCCCTGAAGACACGGTTCATCAGATCCATGAATATAGCCGGCGCATTAGTCAAACCAAATGGCATCACTAGGAACTCGTAATGCCCATAGCGAGTACGGAATGCAGTCTTGGCTACGTCCTGATCACGGACTCTCAACTGATGATACCCAGATCTCAAGTCAATATTGGAGTAAATTGATGTGCCCTGCAGCTGGTCAAACAAGTCATCAACACGAGGCAACGGATACTTGTTCTTCACAGTCACTCGATTCAGCTGCCGATAGTCAATGCACAGCCGCATCGACCCATCCTTCTTCTTCACGAAGAGAACAGGAGCTCCCCAAGGAGATACACTAGGACGAATGTACCCCTTGTCCAAAAGATCCTGTAGCTGATTCTTTAACTCACGCATCTCTGACGGAGCCAGACGATACGGTGCTCTAGAAATAGGCGAAGTACCCGGCATCAACTCTATGCCAAACTCGACTTCCCTAGCAGGAGGAAAACCCGGAATCTCATCAGGAAACACATCTGGAAATTCATCCACAACAGGAATTCTCTCTATCCCAATACTCTTAGCGGACAAATCAACTGCATAGATAAGGTAGCCTTCCCCGCCGACTCCAGAGCTCGACAGGCTCTCAAAGCTGATACCAAAGGCATCGGGGGTCGCGCTCCCTCACCATAGAAAAACCAGCTCTCACTCCCTTCCGGATGAAAGCTTACTAATCTCTGATAGCAGTCCACTGAAGCTCGATAGGTAGTCAGCACATCTATTCCCAGAATGCAATCAAAGTCGTCCATCGCCAGGACCATGAGATTCGCCAACAGAACGTTCCCTTCGAACTCTAAAGGACAACCCATCACTAGACGCTTAGCCAAAGCAGATTGGCCCGTCGGAGTAGAAACAAACATCACTACGTCTAGTGCAATGCATGGTAACTTATGCCTCTTAACAAAACGTGCAGAAATGAAGGAATGAGATGCACCAGTGTCAATAAGTACAAGAGCAGGTATACCATAAAGCATAAATGTACCTGCGATGACTTTCTCATTATCCTCCACAGCCTGATCATGTCTCAGGGCAAACACCTGGCCAGAAGCTCGTGGCCTCAAATGAGAACTCCAAGCAGACTGTCCCTGCGACCTCTGCTGTACGGTAGCCTGAGAACCCGATCCTGAACCAGAACCAGAACCACCTCCCCCAGACATTGGACAATCTCTCCGGATATGACCAGTCTCTCCACAACGGAAACAAGCTCCAGAAGCTCTACGGCACTTGTCGGATGGATGGTTCTTCCCACAGTGATCACACTTGTCCTTCTTACCATAACGGACAATACCTCCAGAACCAGAGGAAGAAGAAGATCCAGACTTCTTGAAAGTTTGGGCACGGGGACCCAAAGAACTAGCAGGTCTCGACTGAGAGAAAGACCTGTTCCGCCGAATGTTGTCCTCCGCCTGATGACAACGGCTCACCAAACCCTCGTAGGACATGTCGTCGCCAACCGCCACACGGTCATGGATCTCAGGATTAAGGCCCTGAAGAAACAGATTATACTTCATCTCTGAGCTATCAGCAATCTCGGGGCAATAGGATAGCAGATCAAAGAACCTCTGCTGATACTCATCGATAGACATGGTTCCCTGTCGCAGACTCAGTAGCTCGCCTGCCTTCGACTGTCGGAGTGCAGGAGGAAAATACCGCTTTTGGAAAGCTGTGCGGAACTCGGCCCAGGTGGCCACTCCTCTCGCCGCAAGAAAAGGTGTAGAAGTAAACCTCCACCACCTGCGCGCACGCCCATCCAGAAGATAGCCAAGGGTCTCCACCTTCTGCTCATCGGTGCATTGGAAAGTCTGAAAAGTTGTCTCCATGCGGTCTAACCAGTTCTCCGCATCCTCCGGAGACTCACCTCCAACTAAGGGCTTAGGACCCATAGCTAAGAATCGACGCACAGTGAAACGCTCGTCGTCATGATGACGATGACGCCGTTCTCGACGAGGCTCCCGGTCGGCATCACCCCAACGCCCGCCAACACTGCCATGAGAACTCTGGTCGTCACGATTTGACATATACAAAAATACCTCAAGATGAGACTAAATCCCAAGAATTCTTTTGCATGCTCTGATACCATAAATGTAGTGACCCTTACCCAGATCACCTACTAAACAGAACTTAGGCATTGCAATTAACTTAATAAAACAGATATCAGAATAAAACTGCGGAAACCAATAACATTATACAATCCCAAGAAAAGGAATCTGTAATTATCCAATAATATACAACCAAATCGAATAGCTGTATAAACCCAAAACAACAGTAATAAAACCTAGACGAAGCTCCAGCTGGCCAACCACTGACTAGCCCCTCCTGGATCCACCCTCCTCGTCCAATCGCAAACCTGCCCCATGGAATAGGGTGTCCAGAAAATACAGAGTACGAAACGTGAGCATACAACGCTCAGTGCGAGAGTATGAGTATACATGCATGCAAAGTGAACTCCCTATAGACTCGAGGTCAAGGATCAGATAACAGAGACAGACCGGGCCCTGGTATGTACCACGCTGTGCCGTCGCTTCAGGAGGTGGCTCCCATACCGAGATAATTGTGGATACGCCGGACCCAAATCGATGGAAGTCCATCCACTAACAGGATAGGGTACAACCCTACTAACAGACATCTCGAAGGAGATACAGCAAGATGCAAATGAATGCAGCATAATATCATGGCATATAAATCATGCAGTCACATAATACATGCATACTCAGTCAGGATATCTCGAACAGTACTTTCGTACCTCAAAACAGTGAAAGCTCTACCAACTCTAGGTCCACGCCTATAGTCTGCTCTACACTGCCAAATGATACCACTATCATTAAAGTGCTCTAAAAGCCTTAACTAAGCTATTGCATACTCCTAAATATTTATAGGAAGCAAAAGCTATACCTTCGTCCGTCGTTAGCCCTTTGATGTCGATGCCTCCAGAACTTGGGAACAACTCCGCTACGACTACCGAACGCCTCGCCGACCTCCGGACCAAGCCTAAGAAGACTAGAACAGCTCCAGAAGGACTAGAAAGGAAAGGAGAAATCGGAATTAGCAAAGAGAAATGAAGTCTCGGCCTTCTATTTATAGACAACGATCGGAACTTCCGATCCTTGATCGGAACGTCCGAACCTCGATCGGAACGTCCGATCCTGCCATCGGAGCTTCCGAAGATCCTGATCTGCCGCGTGTCAAAATATCACTTGATGACTCCGGATAGGGGTGATCGGAGCCTCCGGTCCTGATCGGAGCTTCCGATCCAGCCACACGTCATGGATGATGTAATATCATCGGTGCCTCCGATCCTCATCGGAGCTTCCGATCCCGATCGGAGCTTCCGATCGTCCCTTCGGAGCTTCCGATCCGTCCAATCCCCAATTGAATTAATTAGCATTAATCCTTTAATTACTCAATTAGGGTTCGGGCTACTACACAGTTACTGTGGAGACCCGGGTTGCTAATCTTCTCTTGGAACAATTAATCAAGTACTCAAAAGAAATTAAGAACCAAGATCTAAAAAAATTTTATTATTATTATTTTTTAAAACTTCAAGAGCCTCGCTCGATTGGGGAAAAACACATGATCGAGCGAGCCATAAATCCCAACTCTCGGATGGAAGCAATGTTGGCCTTGCTCGATCGGGTACTTTCTACCGATCGAGCGAGCACAAAATGCTCAAGGTTCTGTTTCCAAATCAAGGGCCTCGCTCGATCGGTGATAATCACCCGATCGAGCGGGCTTAGTTTCCAGCAATTCCAACAGAATTTCATTTGCTGTCAACACATGTTCTATCATACATTTCTCATCTAACATCAGCTCATACATAGCCTATTCAAAAACATACGCTAACATGCATTCTAACATGATACAAGTTGATAGAAATAGATCATCTCAAAGCCTTAAAATCAACATGATAGGCTCAAGTCTAAGAAGAATCAAGGCAATACTAAGATTCACAACATGAGTTGCAACATGCTTCTTTTCATAAACAACTCAATAGATTACATCTATACTTCATAATCCAACACTATCTAGCATTATCATTAACATAATATCTCATGAAGATGTCAACTAGAATTTCATAAACTAGAGTTCATTACAACACAAGCTAAGGTGATAGCATACAAGCCAAATCCCAACTACATATCCAATTGGTACAAATTGACAGCAACTCATATCTAAACCCGGATCACCACTCTAATCTCTCTCGATCTCAGTTCTTCACGGTCTTCCCGGACTCGTTCCAGTCCCACCTATTGTCATGCACACATACAAACAAGACAATAGCCGGAGAGACTCCGGTGAGAATTTAATCCCAGTATAAAACAACATAAACATGCATAAACTCAAGTAATTCAACTTGAAGCATAATACCAATCATTCAACAAATAGGACTCAAGGCAACTTAAGGCATAGTAATTCAACATGCTATTAATCAAGTTGCAAACGTTGTATTCAAGCAAGACATGCTATCAACTCTTCAAACAATCATGCAATATTTCAACTTAAACAAATAATAGAAACTCATCTATTAAAATCAAAAGCAATGCATGATTTAAAATCGGTTATCATATCGGTATCGGTTCTCGTTTTGGGATCCCTAGGAAAGAAACACATAAACCCATCCACCTACTCTCCCTTCGAGGTGATGTTGAGTGCTTATTCCCGGACTTTGGTCCACTATATTGAGCGTCAAACGAAAGGGATAACTCAATCACCTAGCCGTCAAACGTTAGGGACAAATCGATCACCTAAACTCCTCAATATACGTCCAAACGTCCTATCATTATATCTGGGCAACTCAGCCCTCAAAACTCGAAAGAAAGTTGGCCCAATATGAATGCAACAATCTCAAACGCATCAAGTCAAGACCAACAATACGAACTAAGTCAAGTAAGTAATTGTAACGCCCCAAAATTATCTTAATGGACTTTATTTGAGATAATCAGAGATTTTAGAAGTCGAGGGCCGATTCAATTTTGATCAAGGACTAAAATGCAATTTTCAAAATTTTCAAGGACTAAAATGCAATAAATGATTTTGTTAGATATTTAAGAGACATTTGACTTTCTTTTCACTCCAATCCCTTCCCCTCCATCGGTTCCTCTCCAATGAAGGCGTGAGAAAGCTTCCCCAAGCTTTTGTGATTTCCATTTTAGCTTGATCCGTCCGTTGGAATTTAATCTGAAGTTGATATCTGCGATCACAGCGATGAGTGCTCCGTTTGGAAGTAAGTTTATCTTATTTCTGAGAGGTTTGAATTTTTGGTTGTCTTTAAAATTGATTTATATTCGGAGAGGATGATTATGAGATAGCTGTGATAGTATATCTAAGACGGTTCGAAGAAATAACGACGATTGGATTTGATATGAATTTTCTTATGAATTTTGAATTTGGGGGATTTTGAGATGTGTTGGGTTTAGATTGTAAATGATGATTGTTGATTGAATTGAGTTTATTGAATTGATATCTTGCTGTCTGCATTTCCGGTTTGATCAGTTTATAGCTGTTATGCCGTCAGTTTGAGTTTTGTACATCGTTCAATATTTTGATCGCATCAAGTTTGATTGAGCTTTTGGATGTCGATATTGATCCTTATGACTTCTTCTGTTAGATTGAAGTGAAGTCAACAGAGTTGCGAGATAGTAGCTTTGGTCAGTTTGGAAGATTGAAGTCGGTACAGTATCGATTTTCTTATTTATCGATCGAAGAAGTTTGATTGAGTTTTGATTGAATTTGATTGGTTATTGATTATTATCCTTATTATTGATTTCAGATTGAAGTACCTTCGAAGCGAATAAGGTAAAAGACGACTTAGAATTGAATGGAACGATTAAATCGAATTAGACTTTATTCGAGTGTTCCGATGAAATCACATACTTGCTTGATTGAATGTTTATTTGAATGCATGAGATTATATATGCATTTATATTGACAAAATCATGTTAGAATGATTATTTGAATTGATGAATGAAAGCATGATTGAATGCTTATATGAACTGATGATTGAAATGATATTAGAATGCATGAGATGACATATGCATTCATATTGAGCCTTGATTCATTTCAATTTGATTAGACGATCTAGAGATTGTAGTTCAGTGACCTGGTTGGAGATTTTATACATTGTCAAATAAACTCTCTATAATGCTCTGGAGTCTAGAGGATTAAAATATGCCTCGTCCACCTCGAGAGGGGAGTTCGGTGTGATTGTTGGATATTTTAACCTCGGGATCCCAAACCGAAGAAAGAAAGAAAGAAAGAAGAATTCCATTTGATTATCTGAGTCTGATAATCCAGAAGTTTTAAAGACATGCATATCATTTTAATTTAGTACTTGGATTAATTACTTGAATTCTATCTTGATGTGATAGATATATGGAAGTTGATACATGTCATGACTTGATATGTTTACGTGATTTATATCTGAAGTTGATATATGACTTGGATTGATGCATGTATTTATTTATATGTTTAATTATGCATGATAGTCTCTTTTACTGGGAATTATATTCTCACCGGATTATCCGGCTGTTGTCTTTGTTTGTATGTGTACTTGGCAACAGGTGGGGCAGGACCGAGTCAGAGGCAGCATGGCTAGGTGGTTGAGAGAATAGAAGTGAGGCCCTTGGTTTTAGTAGTTGAACTAAATTCAAACTCTTTTGTATTTTGTGGTATTGTAATTGAGTATTGAAGCATGTTCTAATAGTTGGTTGAATGTATGACTTTAGAACTACCTAGTATTGTTATTGCATGTTGAATGAATTTATACATGTTGTTGTATGTTTGAAAGAGTTGAGGATTGATTTTGAAGAAGAAAAACCAACTTTTTCTGGGCAGAGTGTCTCGCTCGATCGGCAGACTTTCACCGATCGAGCGAGCACCCCTTTCAGCGTGGCAGAGGTTTTGACATTTTGTTCCCGCTCGATCGGTAAGATTTTACCGATCAAGCGGGGGGTCCTGAATTTTGGGCAGTGTTTTGGTTTGTTTTGGCCCGCTCGATCGGTAAGATTTTACTGATCGAGCGAGCACCCCTTTAAAAAAAATATTTTGGATTGCCTTAATCCTTTTAGTTAGATTGTGTTGATCAATTGCCTTATCTTAAAGAATAGAAGATAGAATCGAGGCCTCACATAATCATATAAGCATCTATTAACAATAAAAGCACATAGTATGTGGTTTTAGAAAGGAATACTCAATAAATTCATATTGAGTGTGCAAGCCCTTTCTTTAGATGTTGTCTTATACCTTTCAATCTTGGTTTTCAAACTCTTCAACTCTAGTGAAGCAACACAACAAGTCCCTTGTAAAAATCTGCTCAACCATCCATCATTCTTCAAGTCATAAAGTGCACAAACCATGTTCGACGCTGAACTTTCCAAGCTCGATGTTCCCTGTTTTCAATCTGAAAACACATCATATATATAGAAGAACATCAACAAGAACTCAAACCATGTTCAGCTCAATAAAAAAGAATCCAAAACTAGTCAATTCTTGACTTGACGACATAACGATATAATTTCGGCAACCGTAATTCATTTCCAACCATTCTATCATTCTTATCAACTTCATATACATAATATAACAGCTGAATATCATCATATATCAGCTAATTCAGAAGCATAAATTCGAACCCAACTTCTGAAAAATCATAGCATTTGTGAACGATGCTTGTTCTTCGGTTCAACTTCGATATCATAACATATGTATTGATCTTCCTCTCTTAGCCAACAAATATAAGTATTAAAACCATCATAACCCAGCATAATAAAATCATACAAATCTCGAGTATAAGCTGGAAATTCATGGCAAATCCAAACAACATTCAATCGTCGAACCGGTTTCGATATAACAATGCATAGAAGCTCTAGAACATCAATACATGATCAATATGATTTCTGCCCCATATCAAAATTTCGAAATCATAATAAAACTCATCAATACTTACATCAATTGATAGCCCTTCTCACAAGGATTCCGGAACACTTTTCGGAATTGAATTCGGATAATCGGAGCAAAAGTTATTGAATTTAGAAGATGAAATCTACAAAGAAAATCTGAACCCACGTATCTTGCTGCTGAATTTTGGTAAAGATGACTATGAAAATGCTTGGTACACGTTTAATCATCTGAAAATTGCACTTTGGCCCCTCAATTCTTCACTAATTGCAAATCGGTCCTTAGCAAATCTTTTTATTTCAATTTCAATCCTAAATAATTTAAAAATATTAGAATTTAAATCAAAACTCTAAATATTCCCAAATTAAATATACTCGAATTAAAATTACATAATATTGCGGATTAAATCAATTAATCCCGGGCCTTACAGTTACATTTTTGGCCATGGTCAGAAATGTGTCAAGATTCAGTATAAGTCGTTTTACATGTTAGCTCATGTTAGAGTAATACTGATATCTTGAATTCCGAAGAAGATCTTTTCATGTGAAAATTGCACTTTGGCCCCTCAATTCTTCACTAATTGCAAATCGGTCCTTAGCAAATCTTTTTATTTCAATTTCAATTCTAAATAGTTTAAAAATATTATAATTTAAATCAAAACTCTAAATATTCCCAAATTAAATATACTCGGATTAAAATTACATAATATTGCGGATTAAATCAATTAATCCCGGGCCTTACAGTTACGTTTTTGGCCATGGTCGGAAATGTGTCAAGATTCAGTATCAGTCGTTTTACATGTTAGCTCATGTTAGAGTCTGACTGATATCTTGAATTCCGAAGAAGATCTTTTCATGTGTCGGCAGACACAGGATATTGAAATAATTACCAGTCGATGGTATTTGATCGTTTTCAATGGGAGGTGAACTGCTCACGGTATTCAGTGACGTTTCGCAGTTACGGTAAAGGCTGCGGAGGGCAAGACAGATGTCATAAGGTAAAATTCAATGTTAGCCTGGATTATTGACAATGCATACAAGGAACTGAGTACTAAGCCGACTTTGGAAGTCGTGATGTGATTCAGGGAGATTTAGACCATGTGGGTTTTAGCAAGGTCTCAATTTTCGAAAGATGTTTTGAATCGGAACTATCTGTGAATGAGATAAGTTGGTCTATGTTACGTTCTTGGGATTACCCTAGATTTCGAGGACGAAATATTTTAGGGGGGGGGGGGAGGGTAGGAGAATGTAGTGACCCGTATCCAAAATAAATGATTAATGAGTAATTAATCAAGCGATCATGTTTAGATTGAGTAAAACTCAATTAATGGATTTCAAAAAGGGGATTAAGGAGTTGAGAATCAGGTTCAGAACATCCAAAAATAGCCCGAATGGTTTAAACTATCGGGTAGGATCAGATGACTCGATCAGAGAATAGATCATCCAAAGTGCGTGAAGATCGAATGCTCCGATCAGGCAAATGGACGGTCCGATCTGTTAGGGCTTACGTCATCAAGTAGGTCAGCATAATGACATCATTGATTATGTCACTGAGTGGACATTGGATGGTCCGATGTTGAGAATGGAGGCTCCGAACAGTGTCATTGACACGTGGTTGGACAGGAGAGATTGGATGCTCCGATGGCGTGAACGGACACTCCGATCTTCGTATATATAAGGAGGTGCCGAGCTCATTTCAAAATTCACCAATTCTTCCCTTCATCTAGTTAGTTTTAGGATTTTTAGGAATCCTATTGGAAATCCGAAAGTGGCTAGGTGCTACGGGACCAGTAGCCGAGCTGTATCCATGTGAGGACCTTGATTCTAATCATCAAATCATAATTAATCAACCACAAGGCACAGAATAAGCCAAGTGAATTAAACACAATTTTTTTTTTAATAAATGCACGGACCTCGGACCACCTCCGAATAAGGGTCCGGACATACAAAAATTTTCAAAAATAAAATAGAAGACCCACGGACCCTTACATGGGCCTTTGCACGGACCCCTGCACGGGCCCCGTGCATACCTCCATGTGTAGGTCCTTGTCTATGCAAATCGGAAAAAAAACAATAACGCGAGACAAAGGACGTCCGGACCCATGCACGGGGGCATGTCCAGGGTCCGTGCCCTGCTGAAAAACCAGAAAATCAAGGCAATACAGAACCTAAATCATGCAATACAACTCCCCAACTCAACCAAAACATAAATCATGCATTACCAAAACAATCTCCTCAAAAAAACATGAAGTTCTAGGGTTGTACATTCCATCGATCTAGTAGAACATGCTTCGGTTTTAGTTATACAATCTAAAATACGATACAAGTTCGAAATATAGATTCGAATCCTAAACCCAAGGCCTCACTTCTATCCTCTCGATCACCTATCCATGAGTTCTCTGCTTGTTCCTGCCCCACATGTTGCCAAGTACACATACAACAAAGACAACAGCCGGATAATCCGGTGAGAATACAATTCCCAGTAAAAGAGACTAACATGTAATATCATATAAACATATCAGTCATGATATGAATCAACTTCCAAATATAATCAAGTATTCCAATAAAGTAATGAATTAAAATGATATGCATGAATTTAAAACTTCTGGATTAACAGACTCCGATAATCAAAAGGAATTTTTCTTTCTTTCTTTCTTTGGTTTGGGATCCCGAGCTTAAAATATCCAAAATCACACCGAACTCCCCTTTCGAGGTGGACGTGGAATATTTTAATCCTCTAGACTCCAGAGCATTATAGTGAGTTAATCGACGCTTGTAGTAAATCGCCTACCAAGGCCACTCAGCTAAAATCTCCAGATCGTCTAATTCAAAATGATTAATCAATCAGCTCAATATGAATGCATATGAAATATCATGCATTTAATAAAAATTCAATCATAAATTCAAATAAGCATATAAACATGCAATATGTGATTTTCTCTAGGACACTTGAATCAATCCGTATTCGAATTAATCGTCCTATTCCATTCCAAAGTCGTCTTATACCTTCTCGTCGTTTCACAATCTTCAATCCGTAAAACAACAAATCTCAATTCAATATCTATTCCAGTTCTACGAAGAAAGTCAATACTATACCGGCTAAATCTTCCAAACTGATCGAAGCTGAAATCTCGCAACTCCAAGGACTTCGAATCAATATAACAGAAGAAGTCACATGATCAATATCGATAGTAAAATCTCATCAAACTCGCTATAATCAAATCAATAGAAACGTTATCCCGAAATTCAAACTAACGGGATAACCGCTATATTCTGATAAACCGGAAACACAGATAGCATAATATTAATCCAAACAACTCATATCAATCATCATTCAAACATTCAAACTCAAATCCAACACATCTCAAAACCCATCTTTTCGAAAAACATAAGAAAATTCATATCAAATCCAATCGACGCTCTATTTCAATTCCGCTTGAGAATAAACGATAAGAATAATCTCTAGAACTTCATATCCAATAAGAAACAAATTCCAACTAAATCCAAAATTTCAAACCTCATAGAAATAAGAGAAACATACTTCCAAACGGAGCACTCGACGTTGTGATCGCAGATATCTACTCGAGATTGAATTCTAACGGACGGATCGAGCTAAAATCAAAATCACAAAAGCTTGGAAGGTTGTTGGGGCACTTCCATGGTGGAGAGATGCTTGGGAGGGATGAAGGAAGGGAATGAGAGACTTAGTCAAAGTCTCTAGGTTATAACAAATCCACAATTTTTGTTTTAGTCCCTAAAATTTCCAAAAATTGTAAAATAGTCCCTGATCAATAAAAAGTCGGCTCACGAATTCTGAAATCACTGATTATCTTATTAAGGTCAATAAGATAAAAACGGGGTGTTACAATCCAAGTTTTGGGACTATCTCCATCAGCGTGCTGACGACGGACGAACGTATGTCTTTGGCTTCCTAAAAATATTTAGGAGTATGATATACCTTAGTTAAGGCTTTTAGAGATTAAATAATGATGCATGGGTATTTTGCATTGTAGAGCTGATGATAGGCTTGGAACCTAGAGTAAGACTTCTAGGACTGCCTTTAGTAAGGTACGTAAGTACTGACTGAGATGGCCAGCATGATATATGATATATGTGTTGCATGAGTATTTTTTTATATGTTTTACCATGTTTTACGCTTTAGCACATGCATGTTTTTATACGTACTAGACTTCATCTGGTATGATGTGAGTCATGACAGTTTCCATATGCGACGAGTTTCTCCTTATGGATTCGGGTCAGGTTTAGGGAGGCTCAGCCCCCGGTTTTGCTATAACTAGGAGCGACCGTGAAGGAAGAGTAGACGCTATAGTGATAGGGGAATATACGAGTACCCACAAACTAGCTATCTGGAACGGTACTGTGTATTCATTGGCGCCTCTAAGCATACTGATTTACCCTTGTTTTAAAGTCATTGATGTGCTGCATATATTTTATATCATTTCTTTCGTACTGAGTGTAGTCGCTCACGTCTAGTGTTTTTGGTATGTCTGGACACCCCATTCGACGGGGCAGGTGCAGGTAGTTCGCCTAGTGACTTGGAGTAATCGGTGACCTGAGAGGACAACAAGATTAGCTCTAGGTTTTATTGTTAATATTTATTAGATTGGGTTGTTTATCGAATTTTTAGTCGGTTGTCTTCCGCCGACCAACATTTATTTTTTTAGCTTTCCGCAGTGTATTATGATTAGTTTTAATTGCATGCTTAATTATGCTCTAAATCTCTGATTAGTAGTGGATCCGGGTTGGGTCGCTACATGTAGCCTTCCGAAAATCCTATCTGGAATAAACCCTCCAGAGACATCGACATTGGGTCGTGCTTCCTCACCCATATCGTCAACCAACACAGTCCAAAACCCTTCGTATACACCATCAACCCTCCCCTCATGAAATCCATCATCCCTAGAAACAAACATTCAAGGTCTAAATCAATCGGTCTAGGAAACTACCCAGATCAAAATCATTCAGTAGCTTAGTATAGCTTATGCCCTTGAAACATATCATCCCTGACATCAATCCCAAAAGTCACATCCTCACCAAACCATTCTAGGAAAACGCCTAGAATTAATCATAAGGCTAGTATTTTACAATCCAATAACTCAAAAGCCTATGAGTTTCAATAGTCGAACACTGATCAACTAACTACTGGAATTCAATTCCCAACATCCAATTATTTGAAATACTATTCCAAGTTCTGAACAATCTCTATTACAATCCAAAGTAATAGAATAAACAACTAAATCATTATCAATATGAGGAAAAGATATGAAACGTAACAACGACTTAATAAATCAATAGATACCTGAAATCATTACACCACTGAACCAGATTTAGTACAATTCTTATTACAAATACTTAGTTACAACCACTAAGAAATTACAACAACCTGAAATAAATAATACAATGATTCAATTGTTTACAACTAAAATACTTTTTACAGAAAATCTTAATACAGTGTTTAAACCAAATACATGCGAAAATTTTAAATTCAGTCTACTGATTTTGAACTTGAGGTTTCCTGTCTGCTACCCGAAAGCATCAATACAAGAATATCGGACATACCTTTTCCACACGATCACCAAAAGATCTCACTAATATATTGGGTACGTCACTGTCATATGGTCAATGCCCTGGTGGATGAGATAATATCTTTATGAAAATCTCTCCTACAGCTTGTGAAGAATCTTGAGAAGAGTGCTATCTTGGTATGGACGCAAGAATTCTGTGTGTCCCAACCAATCCTCTCCATTGCCTCTGACATCTAGTACTCGATCCAAAGTTAGGATCTATATGAGTCGAAATCCTGATGTCTCGGACATGATCCTTCTTTCATGCCCGATCTTGCTGGAATCCCATAAGACAAATCTTTGAAAGTCATTCCGATGATGATAGTCTTCGGGAAACCCAATTGCCTTGTCATCACCGCATATGATGTCTTATTATCCATACAAGGATCACCAAAATAATCTTAACACTATGTCCCAAAAATCCTATTGCATGCTCTGATACCAATAAATGTAGCGACCCAACCCGGATCCACTACTAATCAGAGGTTAAAGCTTAAATACGCAAGCAATAAACATTAATCAGAGATAAATTGCGGACACTTAAATAAATACTAGACCGACAGAATACAACCGAATAAAATAAATTTCAATATACAACCCAATTGAAATAATTCATTAACCTAGCTACTACTCCTGTAGCTCTTGCTTGGTCACCACCAAATCCCAAATCCTGGTACAACACCTGTAATTGCCCCTTCGAATGGGGTGTCTTGAAACATAGAAAACACTGGACGTGAGCGCTAGGGCTCAATACGCTAGTACGTGTTTACACATATGATGCATGAAAACTACAATGTCTATGTATCCATATCTGGGATATAAAAATCCAAACTACTCAGACTGGCCTAGGATATGAGCAGTACTGACTGGGGACTCAAACCACTGGGTACATCCAGTCACTACTAACTAAACGTGGATCTAGAATGTCCATAGATCACTAGAGTCAGCGCAACCCATCGGTCGGAAGGACTCTCATTGTCACAACGTCCTAACAAAGGCTGAGCGACCCTACATTGGATCTTCTCAAAGAGACACATGCTAAATATTATATTCACAAGCAGCACAATATCGCAAATCACTAACATGCAATCATGCCACATAAATGCAACACATAAGCATGCATACCCGCTAGCAATCCCAGTTAGTACTTACGTACCTTACTAAGGCAGTCCTAGAAGCATCCATATAGATTACAATCCTTCCATCCAGTAATACAATGCAAAATACCCATGCATCATCTATTATGCTCTAAAAGAATTAACTAAGCTATTACATACTCCCAAATATTTTTAGGGAACTCGGACCATACCTGCGTCCGTCGTCAGCCCAGTGATGGCGATAGCCTCAAAACATGGGCACAACTCCGCTACTATCCCCGTAGCGTCCTGCCAATTCCGGATTTCTAGTAGGATGCCTATAAGTCCCTGAAAGACTACTAGAATGGAGAGAGGAGAGGAACTTGGTGCACTCAAATCTATGCCTCGGCACTCCTATTTATAGAGTGATTTCGGATGGTCCGATCCCACCTTCGGATCGTCTGATCTCTGCATGCGTGACACTTGTCCCAGCCATCACCTGGGATCATCCGAATATGGACTTCAGATCGTACGTTCCCAATATTAAGTTATCCATGACGTCACCAACTCGAACACCTATCTTGACCCAGTTCGGATCATCTGAACCCTTACTTAGGAGTGTCCGAATTCCCACAGCTAGCCAATCAGATTTTATTTCTTATCTTATCTTATCCAATGGAGATCGGATCTTCCAATCCCTCTTTGGATCATCCGAGCCCTGCCCTAACGAACTGGTACAGGCCTCCGAACTCCACCCCTTTGGATGGTCCGATCCCAGAGGTCGGACCTTCCGATCCATCCGAGAGCTTGGACTCTTTCAAACCATTTTTGAGTGTTCTGGATCCATTTCTTAATTTCTTAAACCCATTTGAAAATATCTTTATCCTCCCTTAATTATGATTACTAGATTAATTACCATTTAATAGTTAATTTTGGATACGGGTCACTACAGTTTCTCTCTCATTCCTAGCTAGTCTTTACGGTTTTTGGGAATTGTATCCAATTTCTAGGCTATGACGAAGCGCTACCAAGATCGTAGCAGTGTTGCGTCTCGATTTTAGGTCAATGGTCATCAAAGGACTAAATACGAACACATGTATATCGCTACTCTGATTAGTTTCATTGAGTAGCTATTAGTCTAGTTAAGGATTTCTGTAGATGTTTAGTAATACGGTGATTGTCTGCCTATAGGCTTTGACTAGAGAGCTAGTATCGCTAGGTTTCTTATTCTGAGGTACGGACATGCTATAGTTGAGTATGCTTGTTCTATGTTTGCATGGTTTATATGTCATGACTTATGTGCATTTATTATGTCTCGATTATTATGCTGCATGCATTATCAAGTTGAGACTATACCTTTACATTACTAGTATAAAGGTTGCTCAGGCCCGAGGTTTTGTTGATGGATTCCATGGATTTGGGTCTGGTTATTCCACGTATTTCTTATGGTATGAGAGTACATCCTGATGCGATGGTCCAATGTGCTACATACCATGACACCATTTGTTGAGCAAGAGTTTATACTGTGATAGGTTTCCGGTACCTGTTCATTTACATTTAGCATTCATGGAATGTGTTTGTCGCCGATCTTGATATCTCCAGTGTGAATTCTCGATCGATAACTGTCTAAAATCTTTCCTATTGGCTAACTGTGCCAAAACTCTTATCCCAGAGTCAAGACCTCTGAATAATATATTTCCTAAAAAATAGAATCAAGTTACCCCTAATACTGTAGGTTAAATCATTATACCCTCAAAATATACCATCCTTGTGAAAATGGCAAAGTCTCAGCCAAATTACCGCATCATGACAACGTTGTTGTCCCCCAACTCACCTATCTCTTCAAATGGAAACATTTAGCTTCAAACGCTGAAAATACAATCTATAGCACTGTTGGATGCTCATGTTGGTTAGTAATCCCTTGATACTAATAGTCTGAATCGGACATGTCTCACGAATTAAGACAGAAGTCCCAGTATTCAATATGAAAATACCGAAATTCTATTACTAGCAGAAGTAAGTTTTATCGTGTAGTAGCCCGTACCCTAATTGAGTAATTAAAGGATTAATGCTAATTAATTCAATTAGGTATTGGACGGATCGGAAGCTCCGAAGGCACGATCGGAAGCTCCGAACAGGATCGGAAGCTCCGATGAGCGATCGGAGGCACCGATGTTATTACGTCAGGCATGACGTGTGGTTGGATCGGAAGCTCCGATCAGGACCGGAGGCTCCGATCACCCCTATCCGGAGTCAACAAGTGATATTTTGACACGTGGCAGATCAGGATCTTCGGAAGCTCCGATGGCAGGATTGGACGTTCCGATCGAGGTTCGGACGTTCCGATCAAGGATCGGAAGTTCCGATCGTTGTCTATAAATAGAAGGCCGAGACTTCACTTTCAATTGCCAATTCCGAGTTCTCCTTTCTATTCTAGTCCTTTTGGAGCTGTTCTAGTCTTCTTAGGCTTGGTTCGGAGGTCGGCGAGGCGTTCGGTAGTCGTAGCGGAGTTGTGCCCAAGTTCTGGAGGCATCGACATCAAAGGGCTAACGACGGACGAAGGTATAGCTTTTGCTTCCTATAAATATTTAGGAGTATGCAATAGCTTAGTTAAGGCTTTTAGAGCACTTTAATGATAGTAGTATCATTTGGCAGTGTAGAGCAGACTATAGGCGTGGACCTAGAGTTGGTAGAGCTTGCACTGTTTTGAGGTACGAAAGTACTGTTCGAGATATCCTGACTGAGTATGCATGTATTATGTTACTGCATGATTTATATGCCATGATATTATGTTGCATTCATTTGCATCTTGCTGTATCTCCTTCGAGATGTCTGTAGTAGGGTTGTACCCTATCTTGTTAGTGGATGGACTTCCATCGATTTGGGTCCGGCGTTTCCACGGTTATCTCGGTATGGGAGCCACCTCCTGAAGCGACGGCACAGCGTGCTACATACCAGGGCCCGGTCTGTCTCTGTTATCTGATCCTTGACCTCGAGTCTTTAGGGAGTTCACTTTGCATGCATGTATACTCATACTCTCGCACTGAGCGTTTTATGCTCATGTCTCGTACTTTGTATTTTCTGGACACCCTATTCCATGGGGCAGGTTTGCGATTGGATGAGGAGGGTGGATCCAGGAGGGGCTAGTCAGTGGTTGGCCAGCTGGAGCTTCGTTTAGGTTTTATTACTGTTGTTTGGGTTTATACAGCTATTCGATTTGGTTGTATATTATTGGATAAATTACAGATTCCTTTACTTGGGGTTGTAAACTATTTTATGGTTTCCGCAGTTTTATTCTGATATCTATTTAATCAAGTTAAATGCATGCCTAAGTTCTGTTTAGTAGGTGATCTGGGTAAGGGTCACTACATTTATGGTATCAGAGCATGCAAAAGATTTCTTGGGATTTAGTCTCATCTTGAGGTATTTTTGTAGATGTCAAATCGTGACGATCAGAGTTCTCATGGTAGTGTTGGTGGGCGTTGGGGTGATGCCGACCGGGAGCCTCGTCGAGAACGGCGTCATCGTCACCATGACGACGAGCGTTTCACTGTGCGTCGATTCTTAGCTATGGGTCCTAAGCACTTAGTTGGAGGTGAGTCTCCGGAGGATGCGGGGAACTGGTTAGACCGCATGGAGACGACTTTTCAGACTTTCCAATGCACCGATGAGCAGAAGGTGGAGACCCTTGGCTATCTTCTGGATGGGCGTGCGCGCAGGTGGTGGAGGTTACTTCTGCACCTTTTGTTGCGGCGAGAGGAGTGGCCACCTGGGCCGAGTTCCGCACAGCTTTCCAAAAGCGGTATTTTCCTCCTGCACTCCGACAGTCAAAGGCGGGCGAGCTACTGAGTCTGCGACAGGGAGCCATGTCTATTGATGAGTATCAGCAGAGGTTCTTTGATCTGCTATCCTATTACCCCGAGATTGCTGATAGCTCAAAGATGAAGTATAATCTGTTTCTTCAGGGCCTTAACCCTGAGATCCATGACCGTGTGGCGGTTGGCGACGACATGTCCTACGAGGGTTTGGTGAGCCGTTGTCATCAGGCAGAGGACAGCATTCGGCGGAACAGGTCTTTCCCTCAGTCGAGGCCTGCTAGTTCTTTGGGTCCCCGTGCCCAAACTTTCAAGAAGTCTGGATCTTCTTCTTCCTCTGGTTCTGGGGGTGTTGTCCGTTTCGGTAAGAAGGACAAGTGTGATCACTGTGGGAAGAACCATCCATCCGACAAGTGCCGTAGAGCTTCTGGAGCTTGTTTCCGTTGTGGAGAGACTGGTCATATCCGGAGGGATTGTCCACTGTCTGGGGGAGGCGGTTCTGGTTCAGGATCGGGTTCTCAGGCCACCATACAGCAGAGGTCGCAGGGACAGTCTGCTGGGAGTTCTCATTTGAGGCCACGAGCTTCTGGCCAGGTGTTTGCCCTGAGACATGATCAGGCTGTGAAGGAGAATGAGAAAGTCATCGCAGGTACATTTATGTTTTATGGTATACCTGCTCTTGTACTTATTGACACTGGTGCATCTCATTCCTTCATTTCTGCACGTTTTGTTAAGAGGCATAAGTTACCATGCATTGCACTAGACTTAGTGATGTCTGTTTCTACTCCGACGGGCCAAACTGCTTTGGCTAAGCGTCTAGTGATGGGTTGCCCTTTAGAGTTCGAAGGGAACGTTCTGTTAGCGAATCTCATGGTCCTGGCGATGGACGACTTTGATTGCATTCTGGGAATAGATGTGCTGACTACCTATCGAGCTTCAGTGGACTGCTATCAGAGATTAGTACGATTTCATCCGGAAGGGAGTGAGAGTTGGTTTTTCTATGGTGAGGGAGCGCGACCCACGATGCCTTTGGTATCAGCTTTGAGAGCCTGTCGAGCTCTGGAGTCTGGCGGGGAAGGCTACCTTATCTATGCAGTTGATTTGTCCGCTGAGAGTATTAGGATAGAGAGCATTCCTGTTGTGGATGAATTTCCAGATGTGTTTCCTGATGAGATTCCGGGTTTTCCTCCTGCTAGGGAAGTTGAGTTTGGCATAGAGTTGATGCCGGGTACTTCGCCTATTTCTAGGGCACCGTATCGTCTAGCTTCGTCAGAGATGCGTGAGTTGAAGAATTAGCTACAGGATCTTTTGAACAAGGGGTACATTCGTCCTAGTGTGTCTCCTTGGGGAGCTCCTGTTCTCTTCGTAAAGAAGAAGGATGGGTCGATGCGGCTGTGCATTGACTATCGGCAGCTGAATCGAGTCACTGTGAAGAACAAGTATCCGTTGCCTCGTATTGATGACTTGTGTGACCAGCTGCAGGGCACGTCAGTTTACTCCAAGATTGACTTGAGATCTGGGTATCATCAGTTGAGAGTCCGTGATCAGGATGTAGCCAAGACTGCATTCCGTACTCGCTATGGGCATTACGAGTTCTTAGTGATGCCATTTGGTTTGACTAATGCGCCGGCTATATTCATGAATTTGATGAACCGTGTCTTCAGGGAGTATTTGGACAAGTTTGTCGTGGTCTTCATTGACGACATCCTGGTTTATTCGCGTAATACGGAAGAGCATGTTTCTCACTTGCGGTTGGTACTGCAGACTCTTCGAGATGAGCAATTGTACGCCAAGCTGAGCAAGTGTAAGTTCTGGATGGATAGAGTGGTTTTTCTTGGCCATATCATATCTAGGGAGGGGATTTCTGTTGATCCAAGCAAGATTGAAGCGGTACTTAATTGGTCGCGTCCGACGACAGTTGCTGAGATCCGTAGTTTTCTGGGTCTAGCAGGGTATTATCGTCGCTTCATTCTGAACTTCTCTCAGTTAGCTCGACCGTTGACGCAGCTTACCCGCAAGGGTGTGGATTTCGAGTGGTCCTCCGAGTGCGAGGAGAATTTCCGTGAGCTTCGATGACGGTTGACTTCTGCGCCGGTGTTAGCATTACCGTCAGGATCTGGAGGGTATGTAGTTTACACGGATGCTTCTCTTTAGGGGTTAGGTTGTGTCCTGACTCAGAATGGGCATGTGATCGCATACGCTTCTAGACAGCTGAAGCTTCACGAGGACAACTACCCAGTCCATGATTTGGAATTGGCAGCCATTGTGTTCGCTTTGAAGATCTGGCGTCATTATCTTTATGGCGAGAAATTTGAGATCTTCACCGACCATAAGAGTCTCAAGTATTTGTTCACTCAGGCAGAATTGAACATGAGACAGAGACGTTGGATGGACTTGCTTAAGGACTATGATTGCGAGATTAAGTACCATCCGGGAGCTGCTAATCTCACTGCTGATGCTTTGAGTCGCAAGGTGCGACTATCCGCACTTCAGACTTGTTCGATGTCTAGTGCGATCAGTGACTGTTGTACTTCAGGTTTTACCTTCAAGCATAAGAAAGGTATGCAGAGTATCCAGATGTTTGCGATATTATCTGAGCCAGCCTTGTATTCGCGGATCCGAGATGCTCAGATGTCTGATTCAAAGACCCAGCGTTTAGCTCGTCTAGCTAACGAGGGTAGCTCGTCTGGATTTCATTATCAGTCAGATGGCTTTCTGTGTTTGTCTGGTAGGCTTGTGATTCCACAGGATGAAGAGTTGCGAGAGGAGATTTTATCTCTGGCACATCGCACTAAGTTGAGTATTCATCCTGGGAGCAGCAAGATGTACAAGGATCTACGTACTCGTTTCTGGTGGAAGGGAATGAAACGCAGTGTTTATCAGTTTGTTTCGAGATGTTTGGTGTGTCAACAGGTCAAGGCAGAGCACCGACGACCTGGAGGATTGCTTCACATTCTGCCTATTCCTGAATGGAAATGGGAGTTTATCACAATGGACTTTGTGACCCATTTGCCGGTATCCCCGAGGAACTGTGATGCTATCTGGGTTGTGGTGGACCGACTCACCAAGTCAGCGCATTTCATTGCCTATAGCCGAGAGTACTCTGTGGATCGCATGGCACGGATGTACATTCAGGAGATCGTTCGACTTCATGGAGTGCCTGTGAGCATTGTCAGTGATCGAGACCCCAGGTTTACTTCTAGATTCTGGGGGAGTGTTCAGCGTGCGATGGGTACTACTCTCAGTTTGAGTACAGCCTATCATCCGGAGGCTGATGGTCAGTCAGAGCGCACTATCCGTACCCTTGAGGATATGCTTAGAGCGTGCGTCATGGATTTTGGTTTAGCCTGGCAGGATCATTTGCCGTTGATCGAGTTCGCTTACAACAACAGCTATCATACTAGTATTGGGATGGCACCTTTTGAGGCGTTGTATGTGCAATGTTGTCGTACTCCACTCTTTTGGGAAGAAGTGGGGGAGAGACAGGCTGAGGGACCGGAATTTATCCAGCAGGCGATAGACATTGTTGATCAGATCAAGAAACGGATTAAGAATGCACAGGATCGTCAGGCCAGCTATGCTAATATCAAGCGTAGGCCTTTGCAGTTCGAGGTCGGGGAGAAAATTTTTCTGAGAGTGTCACCTTTCCGCAAGATTCTCAGATTTGGCCTTAAGGGCAAGTTGTCTCCCAGATTTATCGGTCCGTTTGAGATCTTGGAGAGCATTGGCGATTTGGCTTATCGACTAGCTTTGCCACCGCATCTATCCAGCATTCACGACGTATTCCACGTATCTCTGTTGCGACGGTATGTGGCGGATGAATCTCATATTCTGCAGCGGTCTGAGGTTCAGGTAGACAAGGATTTGACTTATGTTGAGAAACCTCTTCGTATCCTGGATTATAAGGATAAGGTTTTACGGAACAAAGTCATTCCTTTGGTTTTAGTTCAGTGGCAGCGCAGAGGCACTGAGGAAGCTACTTGGGAGCTTGAGGACAGGATGCGTAAAGACCATCCTGAGTTTTTTTGATTTCATTCTTTAAGTTGTATTCAGTTGCAAACTCTGTAAACGTTTGATTTGAATAAAGAATGTTTCTGATTTCTGTATTTGCATTCGGTACTTAAGATCTGTTTTCGAGGACGAAATATCTTAAGTGGGGGAGAATGTAGTAGCCCGTACCCTAATTGAGTAATTAAAGGATTAATGCTAATTAATTCAATTAGGTATTGAACGGATCGGAAGCTCCGAAGGCACGATCGGAAGCTCCGAACAGGATCGGAAGCTCCGATGAGCGATCGGAGGCACCGATGTTATTACGTCAGGCATGACGTGTGGTTGGATCGGAAGCTCCGATCAGGACCGGAGGCTCCGATCACCCCTATCCGGAGTCAACAAGTGATATTTTGACACGTGGCAGATCAGGATCTTCGGAAGCTCCGATGGCAGGATCGAACGTTCCGATCGAGGTTCGGACGTTCCGATCAAGGATCGGAAGTTCCGATCGTTGTCTATAAATAGAAGGCCGAGACTTCACTTTCAATTGCCAATTCCGAGTTCTCCTTTCTATTCTAGTCCTTTTGGAGCTGTTCTAGTCTTCTTAGGCTTGGTTCGGAGGTCGGCGAGGCGTTCGGTAGTCGTAGCGGAGTTGTGCCCAAGTTCTGGAGGCATCGACATCAAAGGGCTAACGACGGACGAAGGTATAGCTTTTGCTTCCTATAAATATTTAGGAGTATGCAATAGCTTAGTTAAGGCTTTTAGAGCACTTTAATGATAGTAGTATCATTTGGCAGTGTAGAGCAGACTATAGGCGTGGACCTAGAGTTGGTAGAGCTTGCACTGTTTTGAGGTACGAAAGTACTGTTCGAGATATCCTGACTGAGTATGCATGTATTATGTGACTGCATGATTTATATGCCATGATATTATGCTGCATTCATTTGCATCTTGCTGTATCTCCTTCGAGATGTCTGTAGTAGGGTTGTACCCTATCCTGTTAGTGGATGGACTTCCATCGATTTGGGTCCGACGTTTCCACGGTTATCTCGGTATGGGAGCCACCTCCTGAAGCGACGGCACAGCGTGCTACATACCAGGGCCCGGTCTGTCTCTGTTATCTGATCCTTGACCTCGAGTCTTTAGGGAGTTCACTTTGCATGCATGTATACTCATACTCTCGCACTGAGCGTTTTATGCTCACGTCTCGTACTTTGTATTTTCTGGACACCCTATTCCATGGGGCAGGTTTGCGATTGGACGAGGAGGGTGGATCCAGGAGGGGCTAGTCAGTGGTTGGCCAGCTGGAGCTTCGTTTAGGTTTTATTACTGTTGTTTGGGTTTATACAGCTATTCGATTTGGTTGTATATTATTGGATAAATTACAGATTCCTTTACTTGGGGTTGTAAACTATTTTATGGTTTCCGCAGTTTTATTCTGATATCTATTTAATCAAGTTAAATGAATGCCTAAGTTCTGTTTAGTAGGTGATCTGGGTAAGGGTCACTACATTTATGGTATCAGAGCATGCAAAAGATTTCTTGGGATTTAGTCTCATCTTGAGGTATTTTTGTAGATGTCAAATCGTGACGATCAGAGTTCTCATGGTAGTGTTGGTGGGCGTTGGGGTGATGCCGACCGGGAGCCTCGTCGAGAACGGCGTCATCGTCACCATGACGACGAGCGTTTCACTGTGCGTCGATTCTTAGCTATGGGTCCTAAGCACTTAGTTGGAGGTGAGTCTCCGGAGGATGCGGGGAACTGGTTAGACCGCATGGAGACGACTTTTCAGACTTTCCAATGCACCGATGAGCAGAAGGTGGAGACCCTTGGCTATCTTCTGGATGGGCGTGCGCGCAGGTGGTGGAGGTTACTTCTGCACCTTTTGTTGCGGCGAGAGGAGTGGCCACCTGGGCCGAGTTCCGCACAGCTTTCCAAAAGCGGTATTTTCCTCCTGCACTCCGACAGTCAAAGGCGGGCGAGCTACTGAGTCTGCGACAGGGAGCCATGTCTATTGATGAGTATCAGCAGAGGTTCTTTGATCTGCTATCCTATTACCCCGAGATTGCTGATAGCTCAAAGATGAAGTATAATCTGTTTCTTCAGGGCCTTAACCCTGAGATCCATGACCGTGTGGCGGTTGGCGACGACATGTCCTACGAGGGTTTGGTGAGCCGTTGTCATCAGGCAGAGGATAGCATTCGGCGGAACAGGTCTTTCCTTCAGTCGAGGCCTGCTAGTTCTTTGGGTCCCCGTGCCCAAACTTTCAAGAAGTCTGGATCTTCTTCTTCCTCTGGTTCTGGGGGTGTTGTCCGTTTCGGTAAGAAGGACAAGTGTGATAACTGTGGGAAGAACCATCCATCCGACAAGTGCCGTAGAGCTTCTGGAGCTTGTTTCCGTTGTGGAGAGACTGGTCATATCCGGAGGGATTGTCCACTGTCTGGGGGAGGCGGTTCTGGTTCAGGATCGGGTTCTCAGGCCACCATACAGCAGAGGTCGCAGGGACAGTCTGCTGGGAGTTCTCATTTGAGGCCACGAGCTTCTGGCCAGGTGTTTGCCCTGAGACATGATCAGGCTGTGAAGGAGAATGAGAAAGTCATCGCAGGTACATTTATGTTTTATGGTATACCTGCTCTTGTACTTATTGACACTGGTGCATCTCATTCCTTCATTTCTGCACGTTTTGTTAAGAGGCATAAGTTACCATGCATTGCACTAGACTTAGTGATGTCTGTTTCTACTCCGACGGGCCAAACTGCTTTGGCTAAGCGTCTAGTGATGGGTTGCCCTTTAGAGTTCGAAGGGAACGTTCTGTTAGCGAATCTCATGGTCCTGGCGATGGACGACTTTGATTGCATTCTGGGAATAGATGTGCTGACTACCTATCGAGCTTCAGTGGACTGCTATCAGAGATTAGTACGATTTCATCCGGAAGGGAGTGAGAGTTGGTTTTTCTATGGTGAGGGAGCGCGACCCACGATGCCTTTGGTATCAGCTTTGAGAGCCTGTCGAGCTCTGGAGTCTGGCGGGGAAGGCTACCTTATCTATGCAGTTGATTTGTCCGCTGAGAGTATTAGGATAGAGAGCATTCCTGTTGTGGATGAATTTCCAGATGTGTTTCCTGATGAGATTCCGGGTTTTCCTCCTGCTAGGGAAGTTGAGTTTGGCATAGAGTTGATGCCGGGTACTTCGCCTATTTCTAGGGCACCGTATCGTCTAGCTCCGTCAGAGATGCGTGAGTTGAAGAATTAGCTACAGGATCTTTTGAACAAGGGGTACATTCGTCCTAGTGTGTCTCCTTGGGGAGCTCCTGTTCTCTTCGTAAAGAAGAAGGATGGGTCGATGCGGCTGTGCATTGACTATCGGCAGCTGAATCGAGTCACTGTGAAGAACAAGTATCCGTTGCCTCGTATTGATGACTTGTGTGACCAGCTGCAGGGCACGTCAGTTTACTCCAAGATTGACTTGAGATCTGGGTATCATCAGTTGAGAGTCCGTGATCAGGATGTAGCCAAGACTGCATTCCGTACTCGCTATGGGCATTACGAGTTCTTAGTGATGCCATTTGGTTTGACTAATGCGCCGGCTATATTCATGAATTTGATGAACCGTGTCTTCAGGGAGTATTTGGACAAGTTTGTCGTGGTCTTCATTGACGACATCCTGGTTTATTCGCGTAATACGGAAGAGCATGTTTCTCACTTGCGGTTGGTACTGCAGACTCTTCGAGATGAGCAATTGTACGCCAAGCTGAGCAAGTGTAAGTTCTGGATGGATAGAGTGGTTTTTCTTGGCCATATCATATCTAGGGAGGGGATTTCTGTTGATCCAAGCAAGATTGAAGCGGTACTTAATTGGTCGCGTCCGACGACAGTTGCTGAGATCCGTAGTTTTCTGGGTCTAGCAGGGTATTATCGTCGCTTCATTCTGAACTTCTCTCAGTTAGCTCGACCGTTGACGCAGCTTACCCGCAAGGGTGTGGATTTCGAGTGGTCCTCCGAGTGCGAGGAGAATTTCCGTGAGCTTCGATGACGGTTGACTTCTGCGCCGGTGTTAGCATTACCGTCAGGATCTGGAGGGTATGTAGTTTACACGGATGCTTCTCTTTAGGGGTTAGGTTGTGTCCTGACTCAGAATGGGCATGTGATCGCATACGCTTCTAGACAGCTGAAGCTTCACGAGGACAACTACCCAGTCCATGATTTGGAATTGGCAGCCATTGTGTTCGCTTTGAAGATCTGGCGTCATTATCTTTATGGCGAGAAATTTGAGATCTTCACCGACCATAAGAGTCTCAAGTATTTGTTCACTCAGGCAGAATTGAACATGAGACAGAGACGTTGGATGGACTTGCTTAAGGACTATGATTGCGAGATTAAGTACCATCCGGGAGCTGCTAATCTCACTGCTGATGCTTTGAGTCGCAAGGTGCGACTATCCGCACTTCAGACTTGTTCGATGTCTAGTGCGATCAGTGACTGTTGTACTTCAGGTTTTACCTTCAAGCATAAGAAAGGTATGCAGAGTATCCAGATGTTTGCGATATTATCTGAGCCAGCCTTGTATTCGCGGATCCGAGATGCTCAGATGTCTGATTCAAAGACCCAGCGTTTAGCTCGTCTAGCTAACGAGGGTAGCTCGTCTGGATTTCATTATCAGTCAGATGGCTTTCTGTGTTTGTCTGGTAGGCTTGTGATTCCACAGGATGAAGAGTTGCGAGAGGAGATTTTATCTCTGGCACATCGCACTAAGTTGAGTATTCATCCTGGGAGCAGCAAGATGTACAAGGATCTACGTACTCGTTTCTGGTGGAAGGGAATGAAACGCAGTGTTTATCAGTTTGTTTCGAGATGTTTGGTGTGTCAACAGGTCAAGGCAGAGCACCGACGACCTGGAGGATTGCTTCACATTCTGCCTATTCCTGAATGGAAATGGGAGTTTATCACAATGGACTTTGTGACCCATTTGCCGGTATCCCCGAGGAACTGTGATGCTATCTGGGTTGTGGTGGACCGACTCACCAAGTCAGCGCATTTCATTGCCTATAGCCGAGAGTACTCTGTGGATCGCATGGCACGGATGTACATTCAGGAGATCGTTCGACTTCATGGAGTGCCTGTGAGCATTGTCAGTGATCGAGACCCCAGGTTTACTTCTAGATTCTGGGGGAGTGTTCAGCGTGCGATGGGTACTACTCTCAGTTTGAGTACAGCCTATCATCCGGAGGCTGATGGTCAGTCAGAGCGCACTATCCGTACCCTTGAGGATATGCTTAGAGCGTGCGTCATGGATTTTGGTTTAGCCTGGCAGGATCATTTGCCGTTGATCGAGTTCGCTTACAACAACAGCTATCATACTAGTATTGGGATGGCACCTTTTGAGGCGTTGTATGGGCAATGTTGTCGTACTCCACTCTTTTGGGAAGAAGTGGGGGAGAGACAGGCTGAGGGACCGGAATTTATCCAGCAGGCGATAGACATTGTTGATCAGATCAAGAAACGGATTAAGAATGCACAGGATCGTCAGGCCAGCTATGCTAATATCAAGCGTAGGCCTTTGCAGTTCGAGGTCGGGGAGAAAATTTTTCTGAGAGTGTCACCTTTCCGCAAGATTCTCAGATTTGGCCTTAAGGGCAAGTTGTCTCCCAGATTTATCGGTCCGTTTGAGATCTTGGAGAGCATTGGCGATTTGGCTTATCGACTAGCTTTGCCACCGCATCTATCCAGCATTCACGACGTATTCCACGTATCTCTGTTGCGACGGTATGTGGCGGATGAATCTCATATTCTGCAGCGGTCTGAGGTTCAGGTAGACAAGGATTTGACTTATGTTGAGAAACCTCTTCGTATCCTGGATTATAAGGATAAGGTTTTACGGAACAAAGTCATTCCTTTGGTTTTAGTTCAGTGGCAGCGCAGAGGCACTGAGGAAGCTACTTGGGAGCTTGAGGACAGGATGCGTAAAGACCATCCTGAGTTTTTTTGATTTCATTCTTTAAGTTGTATTCAGTTGCAAACTCTGTAAACGTTTGATTTGAATAAAGAATGTTTCTGATTTCTGTATTTGCATTCGGTACTTAAGATCTGTTTTCGAGGACGAAATATCTTAAGTGGGGGAGAATGTAGTAGCCCGTACCCTAATTGAGTAATTAAAGGATTAATGCTAATTAATTCAATTAGGTATTGAACGGATCGGAAGCTCCGAAGGCACGATCGGAAGCTCCGAACAGGATCGGAAGCTCCGATGAGCGATCGGAGGCACCGATGTTATTACGTCAGGCATGACGTGTGGTTGGATCGGAAGCTCCGATCAGGACCGGAGGCTCCGATCACCCCTATCCGGAGTCAACAAGTGATATTTTGACACGTGGCAGATCAGGATCTTCGGAAGCTCCGATGGCAGGATCGGACGTTCCGATCGAGGTTCGGACGTTCCGATCAAGGATCGGAAGTTCCGATCGTTGTCTATAAATAGAAGGCCGAGACTTCACTTTCAATTGCCAATTCCGAGTTCTCCTTTCTATTCTAGTCCTTTTGGAGCTGTTCTAGTCTTCTTAGGCTTGGTTCGGAGGTCGGCGAGGCGTTCGGTAGTCGTAGCGGAGTTGTGCCCAAGTTCTGGAGGCATCGACATCAAAGGGCTAACGACGGACGAAGGTATAGCTTTTGCTTCCTATAAATATTTAGGAGTATGCAATAGCTTAGTTAAGGCTTTTAGAGCACTTTAATGATAGTAGTATCATTTGGCAGTGTAGAGCAGACTATAGGCGTGGACCTAGAGTTGGTAGAGCTTGCACTGTTTTGAGGTACGAAAGTACTGTTCGAGATATCCTGACTGAGTATGCATGTATTATGTGACTGCATGATTTATATGCCATGATATTATGCTGCATTCATTTGCATCTTGCTGTATCTCCTTCGAGATGTCTGTAGTAGGGTTGTACCCTATCCTGTTAGTGGATGGACTTCCATCGATTTGGGTCCGACGTTTCCACGGTTATCTCGGTATGGGAGCCACCTCCTGAAGCGACGGCACAGCGTGCTACATACCAGGGCCCGGTCTGTCTCTGTTATCTGATCCTTGACCTCGAGTCTTTAGGGAGTTCACTTTGCATGCATGTATACTCATACTCTCGCACTGAGCGTTTTATGCTCACGTCTCGTACTTTGTATTTTCTGGACACCCTATTCCATGGGGCAGGTTTGCGATTGGACGAGGAGGGTGGATCCAGGAGGGGCTAGTCAGTGGTTGGCCAGCTGGAGCTTCGTTTAGGTTTTATTACTGTTGTTTGGGTTTATACAGCTATTCGATTTGGTTGTATATTATTGGATAAATTACAGATTCCTTTACTTGGGGTTGTAAACTATTTTATGGTTTCCGCAGTTTTATTCTGATATCTATTTAATCAAGTTAAATGAATGCCTAAGTTCTGTTTAGTAGGTGATCTGGGTAAGGGTCACTACATATCGAGTCTTGACTCACTCGTCTTGATAACCGAAACTGATGTATTTGATACTTGAAAAATCCTCAAAACTTTGTCGTAATCGAATTTACTTCCCAAATTGACTCTGTAAAAACAGTCACGCCAATGATCTAGTGCATCAACATACCCGGGAAATCGGCGACCATAAACCTGTCAGACCCAAAAACTGTATATCTCAACTACTGTAACTTTCCACGTATGATCACTTAATTCTACCGTGTTAGAGTCCATTGAAAACAATCACACTTGTTCTTATAATATTGCGGCTCCAAATATTACGAAGACACTGCATGAATTTACTCTCATCACCGAGCAATTCGTTCCTTGAGTGAAATAATAGATCTCACATAGCTAGTTTTGAAAAGACCCAGCTCACTCATCAGTGTACTAATTTGAATTACTGCCAAAACAACTAACACCAATGCAATTCACAAGGTCTTACTCTGAACAGGATGCAGTTCTAAGTATCAAGTCTGATCGAACTAAAGTTCTCACGACCAAATATCTAATCTTTTATCCGTGATATGGATGTTCACATTCTTACAATTATACGAAACACTGAAACCTCCTGAGTGTTAACACTCTATCGGTATGTTGTAACAGTATCCCTAGTGTAATCTTCCCTTGTCAATTCCAAAGGACAACCGCCTCCCAGAATTCTTACCCACATCTCTAGTGTTTCAATCCCACTACAACATAGCTTCAAGTTATTCCAACACATCTATATTATCTACTGATAACACTTGATCGAGACTTATACTTAGCCTCCAGACATCAATTAAGTTATGCCAACCATCCTCGGTCCCTGATTTCTCCTGGAATCTAACACTATGGATCGATATACTCTGAACTTAGAGTTTCCCTTGATCAATTAATGGAATCACAATTCAATCAAGAATCACAAATCCCTAAGTATACTGGAATAACAGAAATCATACACAAAATATTTATACTTCCTACCTCTGACAAAATCAGATGATAAATTTAGATAATTACTGGCACGGATCTTGTGCCAGGCTGGGTCTAATCACCAGAACCATCCCAGTCCAATCTATGATAGATACTGAATCATACCTAGTTCTGAAAATACTCATGATTAAGGAATAATTTGATGCCTTAAGAAATGCTATCAAAAGAAAACCTTATTCCGAATTTCTGGCCAAATCAGATGATAAGTATACTAATGTCCCTTGGCACTAACCAAGTACCAAAATTAAACCTAATGAATTCAGCTATCACTGAAAATTATCCTTGTAGTTATACCCTTACTACGGTTGCGTAAAACATTGAGACTGAGATAGCCTTCCCTGAAAACTCATTTGGAATAAGCCCTCCCAGATAACAACGACATATTGTAGTGCTTCCTCACCCGTCTCAATGAAACCAACACAACCCACAACACCTAGTATAAACCATCACGGCTCCCCTGATGAAACCCATCATCCATGGCAACAACCAATAAAGGTCTCAATCTAAATCCACTGGTCTAGGAAACTACCCAGATCAAATCATAATTGTATGAATCATGTCCCTGATGAAAAAAATATCATCCTTGACATCAACCTCAAAAGTCACATACTTACTCAACCATTCTAGGGAAAACACCTAGAACTAATCACGTGGCAGTACTTAGAACCTAACATGTAGCGACCCAACACAGATCCACTACCTAATCAGAGTTATAGCATAATTAAGCATAAATTTAAAATAAATTGCTGTGAAAGACTTAAATAAAATCAGACCGAAAGAATACAACCGGTAAAATAACCAATATACAACCCAATCGAATTACAAATAATCCTAAGGGTAGAATCCTATAGCTAATCCTGTTGTCTTCAAAGGTCACTAGCCTCTCCAAGCTCCTGGTGCTCAATCTTACACTTACACCTGCCCCGTTAAATGGGGTGTTCAGATACACAGAAAAGACTGGACGTGATCTCTAAGCTCAAAATGAAAGCACGGGTAAAACATACAAACATGATGCATGCAAATGATAGGGTATCCATATCTAGGTTAAGTGTATACAATTGCTCAGAAATGGCGCCTAGGACATGAGTGGTACAACCCAGGAATCAAACCCTGTGTTCACTGCTCATTCCTACCGGACGTAGGACGTGTCTTTACAGATGCCAGTGCCGGCTAACCCGTCGGTCGTGGGGCGCTCGACATCAACCGTCCAAACAGGGTTGAGCGGCCCTACATGGCTCATCTCAAAAGATGGACATGCACAATATGAATGCAAATGCTACAGAATAAGATGGAACACAATGCAACATATAAGAATGCAAACCCGCTGGCTATCTCAGTCAGTACTTACGTACCTACTACAGGCACTCCTAGCAGTCCACTCTAGGTTCCAAGCCTATCATCAACACTACAATGCAAATACCCATGCATCATTCATTAAGCTCTAAAAGCCTTAACTAAGTTATTGCATACTCCTAAATAGTTTAATGTGACCATAGCTATACCTGCGTCCATTTTCAGCCAACTGATGGCGATTATCCCAAAACCAGGAGTAAAGCCTCGAGCACGGCTTCGCTACACGAGCACTACTCTACAAATAGGTCAGACACTGTTTTACTATACTAATATATATTCCTTACTCCAACTCTAAAATAAAATTACCCAAAGCCCTAAAATAGAGCCATCTGTGTGAAGGAGAGGAAGTTGGTGCGATTTTGAAATGAGCTCCTCGGCCTCATTTTATAGACAAGGGTTCGAACCGTCCGATACTTCCTTCGGACCGTCTTAACTCTGCATGCATGACAACTGTCATAGCAGGAACTTCAGATCATCCGATCGGGACTTCGGATCGTCCGAACGTGAATATCTCGTCACCCATGACATCACCCTCCCGAACACCTGGCGTGGCTTCAGTTCGGACCATCCGATCCAGACTTCGGATCGTCCAAACTCAACTTCCAGCCAATCAAATAATTTTCTTATCTTATCTTATCTGAGGGAGATTGGACCGTTGGATCCCACTTTAGATCGTGGGAACTCCTGCCATCCAAACTGGTTCTAGGCCTCCGAACCCAACCCTTCGTACCATCCGATCACTGGTTTGGAGCCTCCGATCTTGTCTAAGACTCGGTACCTTCCCGGCCATTTTCGAGTGTTTTGGATCCATTTTCGGACTCCGTTAATCCATCAGGAATTTCGTTAATCATGTTTTACTTAATCTAAACATGATCACATGATTAATTACTCATTAATCGTTAATTCTATATATGGGTCACTACATTTTCCCCTTAAAAGATTTCATCCTCGAAATCTAGTGACATCTCGAGAACATATTAAAGATCGTTACTTGCGCTTCTGGTCGAATAGTTTTCGACACACTCAGACTCTTGCCTAAATTCCGACAATCTCCATTAATGCATAACCGCATTAGCATTCTCCCAAGTTAAACTACTGCGCTACTTGACGACAGTCAAACTTCCTTGGCACTAATGTATCATAACACTGATAAGTCTTTCGTTGAACCACAATCTCGCTGATCACGAAGGATACAAACACCCATTTGATCGTGATCATCGTCCCAAAGGAAAATCTTAAACTGACGAAAACCAAGTCATAACTTGACTGGCTTACGACATTCATCAAATTACTAATTGAATCTAACTGTCTAATGGTTCCAAAAGCTCTCGGTGCAAAAAACCTATAGTAAATACCAATCCCAACACTGCGCTTGACACAGCATCACGATTTTCTCCTTAAAGAGAATTCTACCAATAGGTTAGTTAAATCTTCTACAAGATTCAGCTATCTTTGGACATCCTCCTGATAGTTATACATACTTACAATCAATGTACACACATCAAGACTAAGTCAAGCTCCCACCAAAATGCTCTACCGAGACATTCCACAGTACACATGCATATGAAAATGCTTCCTATCCTATCTCGAAACTCGACAGTCATTGTAATCAATATAACTCATCTCAAAGCCTCTGATGATATCATCACCGCCCGTCCCAACCTCACAAGATGAAACTTATTGATCCTGGAAACTAAATCCAAATGGATTCAAATAGTCAACTCATGCCTTTGCTGAACACATCAGCCTTAGCACTGAGAGGACTAAATCATCGGTCCCCCAGTCACTCCTAGAGACACTTTTCTCTCACAAAAAACACATCCGACTATCATCCATTGCTGAAACTCAATATCATTGACATACAGTCTTCACGGATGTGACTTGCTGACTTGAAAGAACGAATTCGATTCGCCATGATCTTTGCGAAGTCTTCAATCCCAAAGGCAAACCTCGTTGGCTACTAATTCGATCATTGACTATCTCAATCACCTCAACAGCATCACACATCTCACGTTGGAAAACTACCAACTCCCTTGCTTGTCTTTACTGTCAAGTTATCGTCTAACTTGACCATACAAGTCCAATTGTAATCGTCCTCGATTACAGCAATCCCAAAAGATTCATCTCCGACAATCCTAGAGATTCTAAATTACCCCAAATTGCCAACTGTTCTGAGATTGTACTAGATACAAATCCCTTTAAGCACTACGCGACCAAAATACTATCCCAAGTATTTCTTAATTGCTACACCCTGATCATCATAGATTGGGCTCAACTAATCAATCTCGTCGATTCTACTATGGCTCACACTTAGCTCAACAGTGAAACTCAAATCAGACTACCTACATGGCTCGATCAATAGTCTTGACTCGGCTGCCACAAGTGTACTATTCCCAACACTTGAAATACCCAAATCGCTCTGGTTTCAACACACCTATACTCAATAGCCAAACAATAGCTATTAATAGTCTATTGGCGCCATCTCGCGCCTTACTACTGACAGTTGCCTCGTACACTGGAATCAAATATTAAGGCGAACTAAACGCAAGGAATGTTCGTGATCTATCAACCTAAATCATTCCCATCCAATGGAAAATCCTACACTCAACCTCTGAAAATATCAGACGGTACTTAGCGCTATCACTGGACTCACTTTCCTTTTTCCCGTTCACTCAGGATGAACGCCACGGATCGTCAAGTCCGAAAGTTAAATCTAATCCCAAAGATCTCCACTGTCTCTGGACACGCTCCTGGTTATATACCTCGCTAAGACTGTGTAACGATTCAAGACTGAGGTAGCCTACCATGATGTCCCACCTGGAATCACCACCAACTGTACACTAGCATAAGTCGTGCTTCCTCTATGCCTCAAATAGACATGTACAATCCTTAGCATCTGATATAATCCATTACTGACGAAGTCAATCATCATGGAGCAATTCTCCTATTCGAATTGAAGTCTCGAAACAACATCTCGTCCAGTATCTTGGTTAACTCCTGTCACAAGGGACCCTAATCGTAACTCTGATGACAACCCTTAGTCACTGCTGGTAGAAATCCGTCTATCCACTAGATCAATCCATATAGAAGTATCTCATAGGTCAAAACCCACCTTCTTAGAACATTCACTCATCAAGGAAATCCCTCCAAGACTAGTTCTCATGGCAGAACACTCAAACCAATATCCCTGACAAAAGCCAGACGATATCTAAATCACTAATACAAAACTCATCTAATCTAAGGTCATACCCCATCGTGACTGTTACCAAAGCTCTAGACTGAGTAGCCTTCCCACCGCAACCCCCTCGAAGCGCAAAGGCTCCCAGGTATGTCGGCATAGGGTCGCGCCTCCTCATGTCTAGTCAAGGTCATAGTCCACAACTCTCGGCATATACACGACCTGGTATCCTGATGAAAACCCATCACCGTGAATTCTCAACCTACGAAGGTCATTAGACTACTGTTATAAGGAAACAACCTAGAACAAAACTTATGCCCACGGATGAATCAACTCATCACTGGCACTAACTTAGTTCACTGACTAACTAGTTCAATCCTAGGGAAAACACCTAGACTAACCACATGCCAAGCAGCTATAAGCAGCCTATTCAAAACCTATGAGTTCCGTTAGTTGAAGACTAATCAACTAACACCAAGCCGAACTTAGCAAAATCACTGTAGTCGGACACAAATCCACGAATCGCTGGACAAATCTCAAATAATGCATGTATCATTGTTTCAAGTTTATGTACAATTTCTTTATTACACTCCCAGGTAATACAATTACAGTATTCAAAATACAATGAAAAATGTACAACCATTAACTTGAAATGATACAACCAAATTTTGATGATTTATTACAACTGAAATACTGTTTACAACTACAACAATACAGTATTTAAAATCATCGTACTCGTCTTCGTTTCTTGAGCATGATGCTTCTAATAGACATGCGCATCAATGCAAGAATACTCCTGCCCAAATCTCTCGTTATCTCGTCCTACCAAGACATCCGGAGAAATTAACTCGAGCTCGCTAACCAGCTATGCTCTGCATCAGTGCATGTCAGTCAACCTCTTCTGCTCACGATCTACCATCATCGTTCTTCTTTTATCTAATTCATGATTTTGAACATGAAGTTTCCCGTGTGCCTGATCAATGCATCGATACAAGCATACAGATAAAATCATGTCCTGCATGAATTCAATTACCTTACGCTCAAACCCAGTCATGCCTTAGCCACTTGAGGCATTCCCTGGTGAAGGTCTATATGACAATCTCTCCAACTACGACTGGCGAATATTCAGAGTAGTGTCATCATGGTACGGATGGTACAGATGCAAACATCAAGTATGTCCCAACCAATCCTCTGCTACTGCCTCTAGCATCCGATACTCGATCCAAAACTAGGATCCATAAGAGTAAAAATCTTGAAAACTCGGACACGATCCATCGTTCCTGTCTGCACTTGATGGAATCCCATAAGCCAAATCTTTAGAAATCCTGCTGATAATGTTAATCTTTGGGCAACCTAATCGCCGCATCATCGTCTTTCATAAGGTCGCAATAATCCTACAAGGATAACCCAAAGTCTCAATACTATATCCCAAGTCTCTTGCATGCTGCTTTGATACCAATAAATGTAGCGACCCAACCCAGATCCACTACTTAATCAGAGTTAGAGCATAATTAAGCATGCATTTAAAATAAATTGCTATGGAAGACTTAAATAAAAGCAGACCGGAAGAATACAACCTGCTAAATAACCAATATACAACCCAATCGAATTACAAATAATCCTAAGGGTAGAAACCTACAGCTAATCCTGTTGTCTTCAAAGGTCACTGGCCTCTCCAAGCTCCAGGTGCTCAATCCTGCACCTATACCTCCCCCGTCGAATGGGGTGTCCAAATACATAGAAAAGACTGGACGTGAGCTCTAACCTCAATATGAAAGCATGGGTAAAACATACAAACATGATGCATGCAAATGATAGGGTATCCATATATGGGATAATTGTATACAACTGCTCAGTAATGGTGCCTAAGACATGAGTGGTACAACCAAGGAATCAAACTCTACGTACACAGCTCATTCCTACCGGACGTAGACTGTGTCTTTACAGATTCCAGTGACGGCTAACCCATCGGTCGCGGGGCGCTCGACATCAACCGTCCAAACAGGGCTGAGCGGCCCTAAATGGCTCATCTCAAAAGATGGACAGACACAATATGATATGCACATGCTACAGAATAAGATGACACACAATGCAACATATAAGCATGCAAACCCGCTGGCTATCTCAGTCAATACTTACATACCTTACTACAGGCAGTCCTAGCAGTCCCACTCTAGGTTCGAAGCCTATCATCAACACTAAAACTCAAATACACATGCATCATATCTTAAGCTCTAAAAGCCTTAATTAAGCTATTAAACACTCCTAAATAATTTAAGGAGACCATAGCTATACCTGCGTCCGTCGTCAGCCCACTGATGGCGACTATCCCGCAACCAGGGGCATGCCCCTGCTGCAGCTCCACAACCTCGAGCACGGCTTCGCTACATGAGAACTGCTCTAAAACTAGGCCAGACACTGTCTGACTATACTATGATATGTTCCCTACTCCAAATCTAGAATAAGAGTACCCAAAGCCCTAAAATAAATCCATCTGGGCGAAGGAGAGGAAGTTGGTGCGATTCTGAAATGAGCCTCTCGACCTCATTTTATAGACGAGGGTTCGGACCGACCGTTCCTGCCTTCGAACCGTTCGAACTCTGCATGCGTGACAAGTGTCACATCAGGAATTTCGGATCATCCGATCAGGTCTTTGGATCATTTTAATGTGAATATTTCATGACCGACGACATCAACCTCCCGGACACCTGGCGTGGCTTCAGTTCGGACCGTCTGATGCAGCACTTCGGATCGTCCGAACTCAGCTTCTAGCCAATCAAATAATTTTCTTATATTATATTATCTGGGGGAGATCGCACCGTTTGATCCCTCTTTGGATCGTCCAAACTCCTGCCATCTGAACTGGTTCATGGCCTCCGAACCCACACCCTTCGTACCATCCGATCCCTGGTTCGGAGCCTCCGATCCTGTCTAAGACTTGGAACCTTCCCGGCCTTTTTTGAGTGTTTTGGATCCATTTTCGAACTCCATTAATCCAACATGAATTTTCTTAATCATGTTTTACTTAATATAAACATGATCAGTTGATTAATTACTCATTAATCTTTAATTCTGGATACGGGTCACTACATGACAATTGTATGGTTGTTTACGTGTGTTATTTCTTCGATTAACTTAAACTGTTTTTTCTTTGATTTGTTTAGCATATATATAGGTTGGGATCCTGAGGACAAGATTTCACAACTTACTCATCGACTCTCCCGATCGAGGTTGATGATGTATATCTCAATCCTCTAAAATCTGGTGCAATTATAAGGATTATTCGGGCTCTTGGAAAAACTCACAACCAAGGCCACTCGATTATAGTCCCCAAAACGTCTAATTCGAAATGAAATCAAAGAATTAGGCTCAAGATGAATGCATATATAAATCGTAATGCATTCAATCATAAATCAAGTAATTCATTTCATAATATGTCAAATAAGAGCTTATAATCAATCAATCTTTCAAATTCTCATTCAGGATCAATAAACATGCAAGTATATGATTTCAGGGAACTCGATCTTCAAAACTGATTCGATTATTCATCCCTATTCGGTTCGATGTAAGCTTATACCTTTTCTCGATTAAAGGCTCCAAATCAGGAAAAACTACAATAACAAGAGATTCAATCAAAATCCATTCAATCTCAAACAAAACAAACAATGTAAACTCGTTACAAATCTCGATCAACTCTCTATCGATTAAAATTTTGAAATCTCTGAGCCCAACGGCGCTCAAAAAAATATGAAAGGAGATGAATATTGCTCAATATCATTCATTCAAACTCAACTCAAACAATTATAATTCAATCAACTTCCAAAACTCAGAAATTCTCAAACCGGCGGCATAACGGCTAATAAACGGCCAACAAAAAATCAACAAACATCTATATATCTATCCAATTCAACTCATAACATCATAAATTCATAAAAATATCAACACATTCATGCCAAAAACATGAATATCAGATTTGACAATTTCGAATAATTTTCCAAAAATCATAAAAAAATCCAAAAGTCGACCTTTTTTCGAAGCAACTTATATATACTATCACAGTTATCTCAAGAACACATATATCCAATCAAAATCCGATTCCAACAACATCTCAAAATCAAAGTAGGTTGGATCAAAATAAAACTTACGGCATAACAAATCCCTCGTAGCTGTGATCGCGAATATATGATAAAATCTGAAATCTACCGGATGGAACATGAAAAGTAGAATCTTGGAGGAAGAACTTCAATCGAGAAATGGAGGTTCTTGACTTGGAGAATAAGGAAAGGAGATAGATACACACATACACGCCTAATTTCATATACAATTATCCCAAGTTGCATAGTCAATGTCAAGACCTGCAAAATAGCCCCTGAATTCTTCAAATATTGCAATTCAATATTCAATCCTCAAATTTCATAATCTCAAAAAATCAATATCAATCTCAATTAATCTCAATTAAGATAATTTCGGGGTGTTACAGAAGAAGTTATAGATTTTGCTTCCTAAAAATATTAAAGAGTATGCAATAGCTTAGTTAAGGCTTTTAGAGCTTAAATAATGATGCATGGGTATTTGCATTGTAGAGCTGTTAATAGGCTTGGAAACTAAAGGGGAACTGCTAGGAATTCCTTTAGTAAGGTACGTAAGTACTGACTGAGATGGCCAACATGATATATGATATATGATATATGTGTTGCATGAGTATGTGATCTATGTTTACTATGTTTTACTGCTTTAGCACATGCATGTTTTTATACTAGACTGCATCTCGTGAAAGGTGGGTCATCAACAGTTTCCATAAGCAGCATGTATCTCAATTTGGACTCTATTTAGGTTGTGACAGTTTCTATATGGGACTTGTATCCTGTTTTTTATTCGGTTCAGGTTAGTGGAGGCTCAGCCCCTGGTTTTGCCATCACTATGAGCGACCACGACAGTAGAGTAGACGCTATAATTGATAGGATAATATACGAGTACCCCCGCGGACTAGCTATCTGGCAAGGTGTTGTATATTCATTGGCGCCCCTGAACAGACTGTTTCACCCATGTTTTACAGTCACTTATTTGCTGCATATATTTTATATATAATTGCTTCCGTATTGAGCTTATTCGCTCACGTTCAGTGTTTTTGTATGTATGGACACCCCATTTGACGGGGCAGGTGCAAGTGCAGGTGGTGCGCCCAGCGACTTGGAGTAGTCGGTGACCCGAGAGGACATCAGGATTAGCTTTAGGTTCTATTAAGATTTATTCGATTGGGTTGTATAAAGAATTTGTTTAATCGGTTGTATTCCGCCGACAAACATTTATTTAAATCTTTCCGCAGTGTATTTTGATTAGTGTTAATTGCATGCTTAATTATGCTCTAAATCTCCGTTTATTACTGGATCTGGGTTGGGTCGCTACATTTATTTGTATCAGAGCATTCAAAAGACTTTTGGGGACATACTAATGAGACTTTGGATCGCTCTTTTAGGACTGATGATACCATAAAAGAAATGATGATGAGGAGATTAGGTCGCCCGAAGACTATCATCATCGGCAGGATTTTTAAAGAATTGGCTTATGAGATTCCAGCAATTGCGGACAGGAGCAAAGGATCGTGTCCGAATTACCAAGATTTTGACTCATGTGGATCCTAGCTTGGGATCGAGTACCAGATTGTCATAAGGACCTTGACCAGGGAATGCCTCGAGTAATCAAGTCAGGACTGGTAAATGGCGTAAGGTCTTTAAACTCAGACAAAAGTTGATCCTGTCAATATGCTTGTATCGTTGCTTTCGGTAGGAAGACGGGAAACTTCATGTTCAAGACATGTGATGGATGCAAACATATTAGATCTTGTGCAGTGTAGGTCTGCTGACATGTATTGATGCAGAGCATATGATGCGAATCTAGGATGCATGGAAGGCAAACACGACTATATTAAAATTGTACCCTCAATCCAATAACAAATAAATTCTTTAATTTTGTCCCGACCTTTTGAACAAGTTTCGGATATCCACCTCTAGTTGAACCCGTAACTAGCAACAAATAATCACGAGGATAAAAAATTAATCACAACTGAACCTTCAGAGGAACCTGTCTCTAAAAATCCACGAAGATAATCAATTGACAAATGTCACAAAGTAATTAAACTTTGATAATTTTGATTTTTGACAAAAGCTTCAATAAAATTCTAGAGAGAATTTTAGACTGATAAAAATCAATAATATGAACTATGTTATTCAATAATGAATGTTCTGGTTGTATTTATAATACAACTACAAAATAATAAAAATTATCGCAAAATAATTCAAAATATATCTAAAAATATCAATGATATCTCCTAGAAGTTTCCTAGTATTCTTAAAAGACTCAAAAATAGGAATAATATCACCAAAATAATAAAATCCATCGAAACACACACAAACACGTCACATTGTGTGTGTGCACGGACCATAGAAGGTGGTCCGGATCAAGGTCCATGTGCCCACGGCAATTCGAGATAAAAATTGACGTTGACGAGCTTCAGGTGCACGAACCCCGTGCATAGGACTGTGCCTAGGTCCATGCCTGTTCGAAAGTTGGTTCGAAACTTAACGTATTTTCTTGCAAAAATCATATCTCGAGTTCTAGCCGTCGGATCGATCTGAAATTTTAACCGTAGCTTCATAAATTCCGAAACTGCATTTTGGACAGTGGAGATTGGATTTGGATGTCTCTAATATTTCCAAATAGTTTCAGTCCTCCAACTCGAGCTCCATGCATTCCAACTTGGCCCCCATGCTCTCCAACTTGATTCCCATGAATTACAAACCCTTCAACTCTCGATTGTAAATCATGGATCAAATCTTGGCACAATATGAATCTTAGAGCACTTACTAGATTTATATCAGACTCCCCTTCTTCAAAAAGATTTGTCCTCAAATCTTGACCATTGTCTACAAAAACCAAGCAAGAGTTAGAAACTTTAAAATTAATTTCCAAATGCACTAGTATACCTTGCTCACTAAAAAACATATCAAGATTTATGAAATTTCTCATGCACAAATTAAATACCTCAACGTCATTAGCATGCAAAAAAATTATTAATATTCCATTAAGCAAGACAAACACTAGATTCCTCCCCTTCTTAGACCTAGTTAATACCGACACAAAATTCATAGTTAAGTACAACCATTGTTTTCTAGGAATAAAGAACAATTCACATTCAATATGCCACTTGCAACTCCACTCAACAAATCATTTCATGTGCAACCATAGCAAATATTCATCCATTAGATTCATTCTTTTGGATCTCCCATAGTAACACCTCAAATTCAAAACACATGCTCCCTCAACAAGCAATTTATTCAATGACAAAGATGGAATGAAAATTATATTCTTCTTTAACATACACTTATTGCTCACATAAAATGTTTCATGAGTATCATGCAAACATAACTAAAACACATCTTTCAAACCATTATCCAATGCATTCAACTCCTTAACGTTCTCAATCCATAAGAACTTCAAGAACAAGGTAAATAAAAATACGTACCTTTGTGATAGTGTAGTAACCACCACATACTCCTTACCTTTTTTACACTTAATCACCTTTCCATCAAGAACTCTCTTTTCTTGAAGACTCACACCATAAAAAAATACAACAAGTTCTCTTGTGCACAATACACACACTTTTAAATTTTCATAAAAATCACATTCACTATGTGTAGATAACACAAGTATCAAATGTTCAACATGCCCCATCAATATTTTGCTATATACTAAGAAATAATCAAAGTATACCAGAAAAAATATATCTCTAGATGCACTTAAAAGAGAACTCATCAATCCCATGAAAGTATTACGCACATTAGCTAACCCAAAAGTCATTACTAGGCACTCAAGATAATAGGACTTCTCACCTATGCTATTCATGCAACACTCGCACACAACAACATAAACTAAGTAATTTAATCTTGTAACATACCACGATTCAAACACCTCGAGATCAAAAATCACAACACATTCCATAGATGGCACATTCACAATTCTCCCATCAAAGTATTTAAATCCACACAATTGAGAATTGAGGTCATACCTTTGAATGTTGTTATTGAATTTGTACCCTTTAATTAAATCTACTTCATACCTCTCAAAGAAAAAACCTTCAAACCTCCAACCTCACCTTGACATGGATCCAACATGTTAAGCCTTTTAGTGTTGTATCTGCTTTGCTTCTTCATCAACACATCTCCGAAATCCTTCAAAGAAGAACAAACAATGCTCGGGATTGAAACGGCTAAATCATCAGAATGAGATAAAACCTCTTTGTACATAGTACTTTAGGGATTTTATTCATTTGCAAAAAAATTTCAATCTCACAATTTTGGACCATAATTTTTTTTATTTGTCTCTTTCCTCTCTTTTCTTTCATCTCTTTTTTTCTCTCACAGGCCACCTCACTCTTTTGTACACTCTTTTTTTGGGCCTCTTCTTTTTCTTTTTCTTTTTCTTTTTCTTTTTCTTTTTCCATGGCTATCTCACTTTTGTCATCACTCTTTTTTTCAGCCATATCACTCAAATTTCAAATTTTCAATTGATCCTCTAGAAACTCTTTTGGATTCAATTGAATAGCAAGATTACAAGACTTATCCAATAACAAATTACTAGTCCCACTACGAACATCAATAGGACTCTCATCTACCACAAAAGTATAAGATGAGTCTTCAACACATACAAACTCACCTACAACTCCATATTTGCCAACACTAACACCACTATCAACCACGTCATGCAAAGTAGAATATTTCTCATCAAGCCATTCACCTTCTACCGCACAAATTTCAACACTCTCATCATCAATCAATGAAGTTTCATCCTCAATTCTTGACTCAACTTCAAATTTTGATTCAACCTCTACAACAACATTAGATTCAATCTCTACACGAGAATCCGCCACTTTCATCATAGCCTCCTTAAAACATTGGCTCATATCATTCTTATCTTTTCTATGACACCATAATATCACAAGTAATAGAATTTGAAAGTTTAGATGTACCTTGATATTCATGCTTTGGGACTCCACGTTTCTTCTCATTAGGAGCAAAACGTGTCTGCATATCTCTCTTCATCTCATCCCATGTAGAAATAGGACTCATTCCATGCCTTTTTTCTATTCACCAACACTTTATCCCACCAAGTGCAAGCATAGTCGAAAAACTCTTGTAAGAAAAGTTTAACCTTCTTAGCTTTAGAAAAATAACGACCATCTAATATATTCTCTACTCTTTTCTCCCACTTCAAATATGATTTCGAATCTATATCTCCATGGAACGATAAAATTTTTTTTTTCTTAATTTTATCCAAATAATATTCAAAATCTTTTTCTCCACGACAACCATCATCATCTCTATACACATCAATTTTTCTCTCTCTCTTACTCCCATAATCAAATCTCCTTTCACTCTCCCTATACCCATTAAATTTTCTTTCAAACATTGTACCTACAAGAAAAAAGGTTAGTAATAAAATATTACTCACCCAAAATCTCACAAGTCACTTCAAATGAATCACTCAAACACTATTTTTTTTTCTCTCAAAATATGAAATAGCTTATGCTTTGTAATTTTAAATATCAAACTCACAAGTTCAAAACTTGTAAACACTTGTCAATCAACTCACAAAGATTGCACAAAAACAAGGAATTGAATTTATGAAGATTGAAAAACTTGGCACCCAAGGATGAACAAGACACAAGAAAATTGACCACAAGTTATTTTGCTTCCTTTATTTTTTCAATCTTTTTCGGTCTTTCAATATTTTTTTTTGACCGATTTAGAATATCTCATTTTTTTTTGAATTTTTTGATTTTTCCCTTTTTTTGAATTTATAACTTGTAGCATAAGACACGAGACTTGGACAACAAGTTTGAAAGAACGAAACATAAATTTGATATGAGATTGACGAAGAATGAAAAACAAGGAACGATGAACGAAGAACGGTTAAGAAGAACGAAGAATAGATAAGAAGAACAAATAGAAAGATACAACTTACTTGAATCAATGGAACCTTAAGCTTTGATACCAAATGATGCGAATCTAGGATGCATGGAAGACAAACACGACATTATTAAAATCGTACCCTCAATCCAATAACAAAAAGATTCTTTAATTTTGTCCCGACCTTTTGAACAAGTAAGTTTCGGATATCCACCTCTAGTTGAACCCGTAACTAGCAACAGATAATCACGAGGATAATCAATTGTCTCTGATAATCCACGAAGATAATCAATTGAAAAATGCCACAAAGGAATTAAATTTTGATAAGTTTGATTTTTGACAAAGCAAAAGCTTCAATAAAATTCTAGAGAGAATTTTAGACTGATAAAAATCAATAATATGAACTATGTTATTCAATAATGAATGTTCTTGTTGTATTAATAATACAACTACAAAATAATAAAAAATATCGCAAAATAATTCAAAATATATCTAAAGATATCAAAGATATCTCCTAGAATATTCCTAGTATGCTTAAAAGAATCAAAATAGGAATAATATCAATAAAATAATCAAATACACCGAAACACACAAACATGTCGCACTGTGTGTGTGCACGGACCCTGGAAGGTGGTCCGGATCAAGGTTCGTGTGCCCACAGCGATTTGATCTAAAAATTCACGTTGACGAGCTTCAGGTGCACGGACCCCGTGCATAGGTCCGTGCCTAGGTCTATGCCTCTTCGAAGTTGGTTCGAAACTGAACGTATTTCCTTGCAAAAATCATATCTCAATTTCTAGCCGTCGGATCGATCTCAAATTGTAACCGTAGCTACATAATATCCAAAACTACATTTTGGAAGATGAAGATTGGATTTGGATGTCTCTAAAGTTTCCAAATAATTTCAGTCCTCCAACTTGATCCCCATGCATTCAAACTTGGCCCCCATGCTCTCCAACTTCATTCACATGAATTCCAAACCCTTCAACTCTCGATTGTAAATCACGGATCAAATCTTGGCACAATATGAATCTTAGAGAACCTTCTAGATTCATATCAGACTCCCCTTCTTCAAAAATATTTGTCCTCAAATCTTGACCATTGCCTACAAAAACTAAGCAAGAGTTAGAAATTTTAAAATTAATTTCCACATGCACTAGTATACCTTGCTCACTTAAAACCATATCAAGATTTACGAAATTTCTCATTCACAAATTAAATACATCAACATCATTAGCATGCAAAAACATGATTAATATTCCATTAAGCAAGACAAACACTAGATTCCTCCTCTTATTAGACCTAGTTAATGCCAACACAAAATTCAAAGTTAAGTACAACCATTGTTTTCTAGGAATAAAGAACAATACACATTCAATATGCCACTTGCAACTCCACTCAACAAATCTTTTCATGTGCAACCATAGCAAATATTCATCCATTAGATTCATTCTTTTGGATCTCCCATAGTAACACCTCAAATTCAAAACACATGCTCCCTCAACAAGCAATTTTTTCAATGACAAAGATGGAATGAAAATTATATTCTTCTTTAACATACAATTATTGCTCACATAAAATGTTTCATGAGTATCATGCAAAAATAACTCAAACACATCTTTCAAACCATTATCCAATGCATTCAACTCCTTAACATTCTCAATCCATAAGAACTTTAAGAACAAGGTAGATAAAAATACGTACCTTTGTGATAGTGTAGTAACCACCACATACTCCTTATCTTGTTGACACTTAATCACCTTTCCATCAAGAACTCTTTTTTTTTGAAGACTCACACCATAAACAAATACAACAAGTTCTCTTGTGCACAATACACACACTTTTAAATTTCATAAAGATCACTTTCAATATGTGTAGATAACACAAGTATCAAATGTTCAACATGCCTATTCAAAATTTTGCTATATACTAAGATATAATCAAAGTATACCACAATAAATATATCTCTAGATGCACGTAAAACAAAACTCATCAATCCCATGAAAGTATTACGCTCATTAAGTAGAAGATTTCTCATCAAGCCATTCACCTTCCACCTCACAAAATTCAACACTCTCATGATCAATCAATGAAGTTTCATCCTCAATTTTTGACTCAACTTAAAATTTTGATTCAACCTCTACGACAACATTAGATTCAATCTCTACACGAGAATCTGCCACTTTCATCATAGCCTCCTTAAAACATTGGCTCATATCATGCTTATCTTTTCTATGACACCATAAGCATTTAATATCACAAGTACTAGAATTTGAAAGTTTAGATGTACCTTGATATTCATGCTTTGGGACTCCACGTTTCTTCTCATTAGGAGCAAAACGTGTCCGCATAGCTCTCTTAATCTCATCCAATGTAGAAACAGGACTCGTTCCACGCCTTTTCTATTCACCTACACTTTATCCCACCAAGTGCAAGCATAGTCGGCAAACTCTTGAAAGAAAATTTTAACCTTCTTAGCTTCAGAAAAGTCACGACCATCTAATATATTCTCTACTTTTTTCTTCCACTTCAAATATGATCCGAATCCATATCTCCATGGAACGAAGAAATTTTATTTTTCTTAATTCTATCCAAATAATATTCAAAATATTTTTCTCCACGACAACCATCATCATCTCTATACACATCAATTTTTCTCTCTCTCCAACTCCCATAATAAAATCTCTTTTCACTCTCCCTAAACCCATTGAATTTTCTTTCAAACATTGTGCCTGCAAGAAAAAGGTTAGTAATAAAATATTCTTCACCCAAAATCTCACAAGTCACTCCAAATGAATCACTCAAACACTCTTTTTTTTCACTCAAAATATGAAATAGCTTATGCTTTGTGATTTTAAATATCAAACTCACAAGTTCAAAACAGGTAAAAACTTGTCAATCAGCTCACTTAGATTGCACAAAAACAATAAATTGAATTTATGAATATTGAAAACCTTGGCACCCAAGGATGAACAAGACACAAGAAAATTGAACACAAGTTATTTTGCTTCCTTTTAATTTTTAAAGATTTTTCGGTCTTACAATAATTTTTTTGACTGATTTCAAATCTCTCTTTATTTTTGTTGAATTTTTCGATTCTTGTTTTCTTTTTTTTTTTATTTATGGCTTGTAGCATAATACACGAGACTTGGACAACAAGTTTGAAAGAAAGACACATAAATTTGATATGAGATAGATGAAGAACGAAGAACAAGGAACGATGAACGAAGAACTGTTAAGAAGAACGAAGAATAGATAAGAAGAACAAATAGAAAGATACGACTTACCTGAATCAATGGAACCTTAAGCTTTGATACCAAATGATGTGAATCTAGGATGCATGGAAGGCAAACACGACTATATTAAAATCGTACCCTCAATCCAATAACAAAAAGATTCTTTAATTGTGTCCCGACCTTTTGAACAAGTAAGTTTTGAATATCCACCTCTAGTTGAACCCATAACTAGCAACAGATAATCATGAGGATAAACAATTAATTACAACTGAACCTTCAGAGGAACCTGTCTCTGACAATCCACGAAGATAATCAATTGAAAAACGCCACAAAGTAATTAAACTTTGATAATTTTGATTTTTGACAAAGCAAAAGCTTCAATAAAATTCTAAAGAGAATTTTAGATTGATAAAAATCAATAATATGAACTATGTTATTCAAAAATGAATGTTCTTGTTGTATATATAATACAACTACAAAATAATAAAAGATATCACAAAATAATTTAAAATATATCTAAAGATATCAAATATATCTCCTAGAAGTTTCCTAGATTGCATAAAATACTCAAAAATAGGAATAATATCACCAAAATAATAAAATCCACCGAAACACACACAAACATGCCGCACTATGTGTGTGCACGGACCCTGGAAGGTGGTCTGGATCAAAATCCGTGTTCCCACGTCGATTCGAGCTAAAAATTGACGTTGAAGAGCTTCAGGTGAACGGACCCCGTGCATAGGTCCGTGCCCATTCGAATGTTGGTTCGAAACTGAACGTATTTCCTTGCAAAAAGCATATCTCAAGTTTGAGTCGTTGGATCGATCTGAAATTTTAACCGTAGCTTTTAAAATCCGATAATATATTTTGGACGGTGAAGATTAGATTTAGATTTATCTAAAGTTTTCAAATAATTTCAGTCCTCCAACTCGAGCTCCATGCATTCCAACTTGGCCTCCATGTTCTCCAACTTGATTCCCATGAATTTAAAACCCTTCAACTCTCGATTGTAAATCACGGATCAAATCTTGACACAATATGAATCTTAGAGCACCTCCTAGATTCATATCACCATAGCTGGATAACTTGTAAAGGAGCACAAATCATTTTGCGAGAATATCTTGTCGGAGGTCTTTGCAGGATATCGTGCAGAAGGGATTGGCTAGTATTCTTGCATTGATGCTTGGAAAGATGAGATGTTTCATGTTCAGGATTAAGATATGCATTAAGAACTAGACATGTTTAAATACTGTATTAAAATTGGTTGTAAACAGTATTTCTGTTGTAACTAGTGATTCAAGACACTTGTTGTATCATTTCAAGTTTTTGATTGTACATTTTTCAGTATATTTGAATTCTCAAGATTTTGTATTACATGGGATTGTAATAAAGAAAATGTACGTAAAATTGAAATGATGAAAAATGTATTATTTTTTAGATTTATCCAAGCGATTTGTGTATTTGACTGCAGTGATTTCGCTAAATTTTAGCATGGTTCTAGTTGACTGGTTCTAGATGTTTCCCTAGGATGACCTATTTAGCCAGTGGACTAAGTTAGTTCCAGGGATGAGGTGATTCATCAGAGGCATGGGTATTGTTCTAAAGATGTTTCCTTAGAACAGTTGTTCGTTTGACTTTCTTAGGTTGTAATCGTGATGATAGGTTTTTCATCAAGAAACAAGGTCGAGTATATACTGAGAGTTGTGAAATATTACCAGGAGTAGACATGAGGAGGCGCGACCCTATGCCGGTGTACCTGAAAGACTTTGCGCTTCAGGAGGTGGCTGGTGGGAAGGCTACTTAGTCTAGGAATTTGGTAATAGTCACGGCGGGGTATGACCTTGTTGTGGATAGATACCTAGCATGGTATCAGTGGTTTAGTTATCGTCTGGCTTTTGTCAGAGATATTGGATTGGGTTTTTCTATTGTCAGAACCAGTCTTGGAGGGATTTCCTTGACAAGTGAGTGCTCTGAACAGATAGGTTTTGACGTATGAATAGACTAGTGGATCTAGTAGGTAGCCAGATTTCTACCAGTGCTGGCGCGGAGTGTCGTCTGATGTTTTCAGGCATGAATCATAGGGTTTTACACTAGTTTGAATGTTATCTTGAATTTAAATCTTGATCGCTTGTATCTTGATTGATTTATTGGTAAGGGTTAATTTAGAATGCTTGTGTCTAATTAACTAAAATTAAGGTGCGTTAGGAATTAAATTTTCAATGATGAATATTCGATGAGAATTAATTATTTTTAGAGAATCGACGATCGAGTGAATAACTTCAAGGGTGTAGAAGATCGATACCAAGACTTGTTTTAATTGATTACTTCGTTATAATTTTAATTCTTGCATGCTAGTTAGTAAAAAAAATGTTAATTTCCTTTTAATTATCGGTAGTTAATTTCAAAATCTAAAAACCCGCTTTTATTTATTTTCAGTATTTTTAAGAACACAATTAAATTTACTTTCCTCGTGGGAGTAATCCCTACTCTCTCTACTACATTTTTATTTAGTTAATGTGAGTTGGGATAATTTGGGTGTGATACGACTAAGCGTTGCCAATCCACTAGCACTTCAAACGTCTTAGCCTTGATGGCTCCAAGGATAGCCATACAACAACACGATCACCGCGCCGAGAGTTTAACAACTCGATACACTTGGCCTTAAGGGCTCCAAGGATAGCCTCAAAACTCGAAACAACTCGGGCTTCACACTCGAGTGAATACAACAACAACTTTCAAGAGTTTATTACAACTCGATACAAATATATTTTGAGGGACTCGAAATAGGCTTCAAATGCTTGAACGATTGGTTGAATATTTCTTGAAGGGTAAGAGACTCGAAGGTGAGTTTCTTGATCCCAAATTGCCTCAGAATGCCGCTATTTATAGTGCAAATTTGGTTGATATCGTTGCGTCCGTTGGGTAGATTGTTGCGTTCGGTCGGCGTGCTGCAGAATTGGTCGGACGAATTTCTTTCAGAATAACTTCCAAGATTTTATCTGTCAATGAAAATCTAATCTACAAATTCTCATTGTAAATAATTAGTAAAAATAACCTAGTTTTGTAATTATCAAGACAAGATAAGTTATCGCATTAAAAACATTAATCTCGTCTATGAGATTTGTATGCATTTAAGGCGTAACACTGCTTAACACGATTTCCAGACTGGTTATCCTTTCCATGCTCCCCTGAAGCAAAACAAGCTTATCGCGAAATTACTAGGAACTCATACCATCATGTCTAGTACAAATCGTACTTCAAGTTTCTTATTATAACTCAACATCGTGTCATGATAAAATTCTCATCCCATGACAATCATGTTACAAAGTCCTCCCTTAACCATTGGTCTGCGAAGCCATATGCATATGCTGCAACGGTGAGACTAACATCTCTTACGAATTATGTCACCTCGATCACAGGTTACTTACCTATGAGTTTCAATCGATGGTCTAGTCAAATCTCTCTCAGGATTCAGCTATCTTTGGACATCCTCCTGATAGTTATACATACTTGTAATCACTGTACACACATCGAGGCTAAGTCAAGCTTCCACCAAAATTTCAACTTGAACAAACATTTCACAGTACACCGTCATATAGGAACACTTCTTATCCTGTCTCGAAACTCGACAGTCATTTGCACCTGGTACAACTCATCTCGGAGTCTCTGATGACACCATCATCGCTAATTTTATCCTCGCGAGATCTAACCAACTGATCTTAAAGGAAACTAGTCCCAATGGATTCAACATTTTCACTAACTCATGTTCCTGCTAAAACACATCAGCCTTGACATGAATTGGAAAAGACTACGATCTTTGACAAAAACGTCATTTTCGGAACTATCACAAGTCACTAGTTACCAAGTTATTCTTGGAATACTCCATGCTTGAAGTAACTGGCTACACTCCACATACCCAACTATTGGCCATTTCTAAAACGCAATTACCTTGACAATTAGTCCGTACTTATGTGACCCATATTTAGACAAGATGCATTGTTCTTCGTACTGGATTATGACAATTGTCCTCAATACATTATAGTATTCCCATGACATAGCACATCAGAATCTTATTGGAAGATTAGTGACAAAAACCCTGCAAGACTCTGAAAACCAAGTCTCAGCTATTGTCACATCTCATAACTAGAAAACTGATGTTCACTTGCTAAAGCCCATTAGAATCCACAATACTTGTTGGATCTCAACCCAATGGAAAAATCAAATATTCTTAGCAAAGCATTCGGCTAACAGCCCTCGATATTGTCGTTCACTAACAAAATGGAGTAGCGACTGGATTCCATTTCTGCAATCCTGAGTCCTTCATTGCCAATACTAATCAATGCTTGGATCAATCAGCCTCTTCTTTAACAAGAAGGTACTATCCTGGAGAACTACTAATTCTCATGCTTGTTCTTACTACCAAGTTATCACCTATACTTGACCACACAAGACAATTCACAATCATCCTCGATTAGCAGCAATCCCAAAAGATCCGTTTTTGGAATTCCTAGATATTCTAAATTTACCCAAATCGCTTACTGCCTTGAGGCTGTACCAAGTACCAATATTATAAGCACAAGGCGACAAAATACTATCCAATTACTTCTCGATCTACTACATCCAAACCATCACTGATGGGACTCACTTATCGACCACTTCGGCCTACTGTGACTTGCACATGGCCTGTCAGTGATAATCAATTCAAACAACCACTTATTATCGAAAGTCTAAATGGCTCGATCAATAACCTTGGCCCAGTTGCTACAATTCTACTATTTGCGAACACTTGGAATAACAAAAATCGCGCTAGATTCAACACACATATCCTTGAAAGCATCAGGCAATAGCTAAAAGTAGTCACTGGCACTCATCTCGTGCCATTTTTGAACTACTTACCGCTGTATTGTTCACTCAAAGCGAACACCAAAACAAACTAAACCTAAGAAATTTCCCTCGATCTATCAACCTAGATCATTTCCTTGAACCTAGACAACACAAACATAAGTAGTTGTATTTAATCTAGTCAATCGTTGTTCTTATGAATTAACAAATTCACAAGCAGAAATTATTAACCATAGTTGCTTCACAAATTAGAGGAATCAAACAATTACAGATTTGATATCTAATTTTGGTTTAGATTGTATGAGAAAATCATCAGGTGATCAAACCAATAATTAAACATACAAGCATATCAATCAATTCCAAACAACTCTTGATACTCTAATAAAAATTAAAAAATATAATTCAAACCTCATGAGATAAATAAAACTTCAAGGGTTTGTCTTCCTCAACCAAGTATTAAAACTTAGCCAACAAAAATCATGAAAATCCTAAGAAAATATTGAAGAAAGAAATTAATTATAAGAAGAAAAGATGAAAACCTAGCTGCCAAGAGTGTTTAAACTCCTTAAGAGACCATAAAATTCAAAATATATATGTTAATTAAGGCTAGAGTCCTTCATAAGCAAATTCCCTTATTTATAAATTTTTCTCCGAATCTCCATCGCGCTCGATCGGTTAAAACTTACCGATCGAGCGATTATATTTCTGTCCCAAACCTCCGTCTTTTCTCTTGCGCCGGCTCGATCGGTAGAAAACCGCAGATCGAGCGGGACATGCTCTACCTCGCACTTCAATTTCTATCTTCACCTCGCTCAATCGGTAAAGAATAGCAGATCGAGCGAGCATGGTTTTGATCAGCTCTTTTTCATAAAATGACATTTCCTACACAAGAACCTGGGAATATGTTATGTAGATATGATGCACGACAAATGAGCGAAAACTTAAATAAAAGCACATGGATTCATGTAAAACAACAATAAAATGACATTAAAATATGCAACTAAAAAACACTATCATAGATCCTTGGTTAATCGAGCTTAACCAAGAAGGGGAGACGTAGACGATTTATCGCCGAACATCCATAAAAATATCCTATCTCTTTTACTGCTTTATTTACTTTACGCATTTATTTATCGCATTTATCTTGATTGCTTTAAGTCTTCCGCTTGTGTACTTCCATAATCGCTTTAAATTGCTAAAGTTGTTAATAGAACCTAAATCTCCCCCATTAGGTTCTAACAAGTGGTATTAGAGACACTTTTGAAAAATTTTCAAAAGGTCTAATGGCAAATCTAGCGAGTGATTAAGCTCAAGGAAAATCAACCAATCGTCCTCCTCTTTTGAACGGCATAAACTACGGATATTGAAAAATAATTTCCCTATGTGTCCAATCCATAGATTATGATCTTTGGAAAGTGACGGTGAAAGGTCCCTATATACCTATGAAAATAGTTGATGAGATTGAATTTCCTAAGGGAATGGATAACTTTTCAAAAGAGGATACAAAATTAATTTCTCAAAATGCTAAAGCTATGAATATCTTGCGTTTTTCTTTAGATATGAATGAGTACAACCGGATCCCGATGCGCTCCTATGCAAAAGAAATATGAGACAAATTGGAGATATGACACGAGGGAACCAACCAAGTAAAAAGAAATGAAAATTGATCTTCTACAACTTAAATACGAGACATTTGAGATAGATCCCAATGAAGATGTGGATACAATGTTCCTGAAGCTCACCCAAATCTTCAACGAGTTAGCCCAACTTGGAGAACAATATCCATCCAAGAAAGTTTGGAGAAGAGCTCTACGCGCCCTACCCAAGGAGTGGGATGCAAAGAGAACGACCATCATTGAGTCCAACAAAGGCGACACAGCTTCCTACAATCTTGATCAACTTCATGGACCATAAAAACCCATGAGTTAGAGTTGTCTACAAGAAAGGAAGTAAAGAAAGAGGATGAGAAGATCAAGGCAAAGGGGATTGCCTTATCCAGCCAAATCGAAGAAGAAGAAGATGATGACATGACTTTCTTCGCAAGAAAATTCAAAATATTTATGCGAGTAAAAAAATTCAAGAAGGAAAAGAAGCCGGAGAAAGAAGTAATGTGCTACAACTGTCAACAACAAAGCCACTATGCAAATGAGTGTCCTCTCAAGAAGAAGATTGACAAAGGGAAGAAGAAAGTTCTAATAGCAGCATGGAGCGACAGTGATGATGACGAGGAGGAAGCCAACATATGCCTGATGGCTAGGGATGATGACATCGTCTCCGACGACGATGATGAGTTACCTTCCTACGATGAATTAATACATGATGAAATGTAGCTTTGATAAAGGTGGAATAGGGTATGGTAAGAAATCTATAGACTTTACTAGCCTTATTGCTAAAACTAAAATGAGATCACCCCTACATGCTCTTACTGCTGTAAAATAGGACATTCTATACATAAATGTAGATCTTTAAAATATCAATATGATAAAAAAGAGTTATATAAAATGGAGGCCTAAGAGTACTTAACAACTAATGAGTTGGCATTATGGGAACATGATCTAAGGGAGTTCTTCATATACCGGTTTAAACTTCCTTGACTTGCGACTGGTCTCCCTGATGAACACTGCTCTGTCTAAGAAAATAGGTTTTTAAAGAGGCCTTAGCCCTACCTATTACTAGGAGCACCATTGGAAAGTGTTGATGATGTACTCCTAGTGAAATGATTTAAGCATAATATATGATCGGCTAAATCGGTATGATTAAAAATCAACTCGCAAGCGTACCAGGTCAAGTTATAATATAGTGGACAAAGGTCCAGATGTAGAACCCACAGGGACTGTATAAATATGAATACCAAAATATATTTATTCCTACTTAATCTAGACTAATCAAAAATAGGGATTTCAGATTTTAAACTAATAATTAAAATTGCAATTAAAATAAAATTAATTAAAACACAGCAGAAATTTGGTTTAATTCAAAAATGGGAAAATTTCGATCAAGGACTCACGTAGATACCAGATAATTCATGTAACAAGAAGTCGATCTAAGACATCAGACTTAATCTTAATTCACGAAAATTTTTCTAATTTGTTCAAAGGACTATTTCTTGAACAATCAAACCCATTCAAATTTGACGGATTAATCTTTCGTAATTCTAATCAAATTTGAATGCATGAATAACTGTGAAAATTCAGTTTACACCCAAACCGCATAATGAAACCGAATTCTATTTCTAGTTAGTTTTACACTATGTTGAATATCGAAGTGATCAAAATCGAAACTTCCTTTGTCGAATTGGAATCAATTAACATGCAAGCAAATAACTGGCCTGGAAATTCAGAAGACTAATATAAATTCGATAACCAATAAAATCAAATAAAGTCTGAAAATCTCAAATAAACAAATCAAGTTTTCTAAATAGATTGTCTTTCCCAATCACGTGTCCTTGATCGAAAGAAAAACTACTACTCACTAATAAACATTATTAAACAAACCAAGTCTAAAAATCATAAAATAGAAAATACTAGAGTAAAAGAAAAAATGAAGAATTGTTCAAGCAGCCGCCGTCAGCCTTCGCGCGTAATTAAAAAGACAAAAAGTCCTCAAAAATATCATCCAACTTCTATTTATAATGTTCGCGCCAATTAGAATCCTCGTTGACCTAAAATTATCGAACACACGCATCCCCGAACACGCGCGCGCGCACCTTAAACAAACAGTGGAATCCAACATCTCTCGCGCGTGCGAGCTCTTGGGTTTCTCTGTAAAGTTCTTCTGCGCGTGCGCGAGGTAGGAAATCGCCCGCGCGCGCCTTAGCTTTGAGGTCTATGGAGTTTAACCCTGCGCACGCGCGAGGAGGAGCCTCGCGTGTGCACGCCTTGTCCGCGCAATTGCTTCTTAAAAATTCCAATTTCCTACAAAATTCAACCACGAGAGTATAATACATGCACATAAAATAAAATACTAACAAAACTCACGAAAATAAAATAAATGCAAGTGAAATGAATATAAAATGACATAAAATAATGTATACTAAACACACTTATCAACACCCCCATACTTAAACCTTGCTGCTCTCGAGCAAGACATGCAAAAACATGATGCAATGACACAATTATGAATGAATCATGTTCAATATAGCCTCAGACGAGTTCTACTTCAATTTCCCAAAAACCAAAATAACTTTCGATTGTCCACAATACACTGTCAGTTGAACACAAACGTGTGTTTGTGCCATGTTATTCCAGTTTCATGCAACTTCAAAAGAATCCATCCTAAGAATGTTTAGCGACCTATTGACAATTCAATGCACGTATCACAATCTAGAACTCTGTCATCTCAACAATCCCAAACAAAAAAAATGCACTTTCTTGATATTTAAAACATACCTCTTGATTTTGCAATTAATTTTCTAATGCCCCAATAATTACCCGCAGACTTAGCTATGGAACTATGATTAGGATTTCAATCATTGTCTATGCCCGGATGGCGCTACAATCCCATTTAACCCGCAAAATTAGCTATGGAACAATGATTAGGATTTCAATCATTGTCCAAGCCCGGATGGAATTAACTTATATTTCTCTTCTTCTTTTCAGATTTTTTTTTATTAAAAATAATAGGTACGCCTCAAAATCATGCATGCAATGTTCAACAACTATCAAAACTCCAAAACACTATCATGATCAACAAGCATCTTATTGTCGTGCAATGGTCAAACAAACACGAACTTCATCAATTACTTCGCTACACTACACCGGTCTAACATGCGTGCTTAATATTATTCACGAGGCAACCGACAGCTTTTCATGAGCAATCAAAAGCAAAAATTTTCCAACACAATTTTTCTTTTTCACTCAATCATCATTGGCTAACATGTTTCATTCAACTCGCTTCGACAATACAAACTACACAAAATGATATGCATGATTACGAACAAAACACAAAAACTAAACCGAATGATATGCAAAAAGAATGAACACAAAACACGATATCTAAACACCCCCCGTACTTATCAAAAACATTGCCCTCAATGCTTCAGAAGAAAAAAACGACAACAGAAACACATGCAAACGAAACAACAAAAAGCGAAACAAAGAGAACTCCCCTGGTGACTAATCATCTTTTTCTTCTGGAATGGAGGGATCCTGCGGTGCAACCGGAGCAAACTGGGGCGGCATGTTAGAGTGGAACGGGAATGGAGGTGGATAATGAGGTGCCGCTCGAAAGCCCGATGTATCCAGCCCCAACTGAGTCGCCATGCTGCGCATCATGTATTCCACATTCTGGAGATGGGTGGAAGTGGCCTGAAAATAGTCCATGGAATAGTGGTTGAAGGCGGAGCTCTCAATGTCCATGTACTGAGCGGTGCGGTGAGGAGGTGTTGGCGGCGGTGGACGAATGCTAGAGGATCTCCCAAAATAAGGCTGGCCGCTGTAGAACTCTTGATTGCGCTTCGCTTGCTTGGTAGTGGCAAGCTTCTCATCCACGATCTTGAAAGGCGGTAGCCATTCCTCATCTGGACTGATCGGTACACCTGCCTGACGACAAAGGGCGGTGATGGTGTGAGGAAAGTAGAGGCCCACAGTCGGAGTCCGCATTAAATAAATAATGGAATCGTGGAGCAATGGCGAGTTAGGGCACTTTGCAAAATACATTCCATTTACGCTTATTAATCCCCAAAGCAACAAAATCATTACATTCCAAAGATAAACCAAGCTCAGCAATAGGATTGCGACTGAGTCTAGCGTTTTCATACCTCTCTTGGGATTCCCGATAGACGAATCGATTGGAGAGTGTGGCGGAGGAAGATGAGCTAGCAACGGCAGGTCTGGACGAACGAAATCTTTTGACTGGCATGGTGGTGGTCGGCTGGAATTAGAGGCGGTGAGGGGCGGTTGGTGGAGATGAGCGCGAAATAGGAGGATTCTGATAGAAATTGGCGGACACCAACTAGAGTATTGGCAAGAAGCTTCAAATATCAACAAAATATGGGCAAAGTGGACAACAATTTGGTGAGAAATTGGAGAATAGGAAATTGGGGATTTAGGGATTTCTGGGAGAGAAGAGAAAAGATGAAGAAAAGAATGGGAGAAAAGAAGGGGAGTCCCGTTTTATTATTATTTTTTTAGTCTGCGTCTCTCTCGCGCGCGCGAGTTTGGATTAAGTTACCTTTGGATTTCTGTGCTGCGCGCGCGCGAGGTCATCTCGGGTCTCCTCTAGAAGAATAATCTATGCGCGCGCGAGGAGGAGAACTTGCGTGTGCGCAGTGTAATAAAACAGTGGCTACCTTTCGGCTCTGCACAAGAAAAAAAACTAACATTAAATGAAACCAAAAGAAAAAAATAAAACAAAGTAAACTATAAAAATAAATATTGGGTTGCCTCCCAGCCAACGCTAAATTTATAGTCTATAGCCCGACTGTTTCTCCCTTTCATTAATTTGTCGGGTTGTGCAATTCGATAGTGGTCTGTGTTGGATCCACGACACCACCTCGGTAAACTTTTTTCCTTTGCCCGTTGACTTTGAATGCTCCTGTTGCAGGACTATAAATTTCTATAGTACCATAAGACATCACTTGCTTGATTGTAAACGGTCCTGACCATCTCGAATGTAGCTTTCCTGGCATGAGCTTTCAACATGAGTTATATAATAAAACAGATTGACCTACCTCGAACTCACGTGAGACAATGCGTTGATCGTGCAATTTCTTGGTTTTTTCTTTGTAAATCCTGGCATTTTCATATGCATCCAACCTAAGATCGTCAAGTTCATTCAACTGTAGCAAACGCTCTTCACCTGTAGCCTGTACATCAAAATTTAGAAATTTAGTAGCTCATAATGCTTTATGCTCAAGTTCAACAGGGAGATGACATGCTTTACTATATAACAACCTAAAGGGAGAAGTTCCTATAGGTGTTTTAAAAGTAGTACGATAAGTCCATAACACATCATCCAATTTATTCGACCACTCTTTTTTGTTTGAATTCATAGTTTTTTCTAAAATTCTCTTTAACTCTCTTTTTGAAATCTCGACTTGCCCACTAGTTTGGGGATGGTAAGGTGTTCCCACCTTGTGAGTGACCCCATATTTATTCAAAAGTGTATCAAATTTAGTATTACAGAAGTGGGTTCCTCCATCATTAGTTATGGCTCTAGGGGTACCATATCTAGCAAAGATGAATTTTTTCAAAATTTTCACAACCACCCTAGAGTCATTTGTCCTACATGCAAGTGCTTCAACCCATTTTGACACATAATCGACCGCAACCAAGATATATTTGTTCCCTTCAGACACAGGAAACGGTCCCATGAAATCAATACCCCATACATCAATGACCTTACAAACAAGAATATTATTTAGGGGCATCTCATGTCTCCTAGAAATATTACCAATCTTCTGACAAGAATCACAAGTAATCACATAGGTATATGCATCCTTAAACAATGAAGGCCAATAAAATCCCGACTGAAGTACTTTTGCAGCGGTACGACTCGCGCCAAAGTGACCTCCATCCGGACCTGTGTGACAATGGGATAGTATAGAACTTACCTCTTCTGCTGGAATACACCTACGAATGATACAATCTGCACAGATCTTAAACAGAAAAGGATCTTCCCACAAAAAATATTTCAACTCAGAGAAAAATTTCTTTTTCTGTTGATAAGTTAAATGCGAGGGAAGAAACTTACTTGAGAGGTAGTTAACAATGTCTGCCCATTTTCTTTTACCTTCGTTTACAACTAGCACTCTTTGTTCCTTCTTCTTTCGGAACATTCTTCTTCCTTTTTTTCCTTTATTTTTCTCATAATTCTGCTTTCTTTCTTCATTCTTGGGCTTAGTGCAATCTGTAATGAAGTGGCCTTGCTTGCCACAATTAAAGCACGCAAGACCATCCTCTATATGGTCTTGTTTATAATAAGGTTTAAACTTTGTTTTATTATTACGCATAAATTTTCCAAGCCTTTTGATAAAGAGAGACATTTCTTGGCCACTCATCTGCTCAGCTGTCTTGTTTGATGATGCTTCCTCGGTCAGTTGAGGTGAGATAGTTTACGTTAATGCCTTGGTGGGGTTTGAGACTGATGGTTATTCCTCTGTTCTGATTTCGAGTTCAAACTCGTATGCTTTAAGATCTGCAAATAAGTCATGAAGCTCTACTTTGTTTAGATCCTTTGATTCTCTCATCGCTATGGTCTTGACATCCCATTCTCTAGGTAGTGCTCACATAAACTTCAAAGCAATTTCACGGTTAGTGTATATTTTTCCGAGAGCAATCAATTCACAAATAATATTGAAAAATCTTTCATCAAACTCATTCATGGTTTCTCCTGATTTCATTTTGGCATTATCAAACATTTGAATGGCTACAGTGAGTTTGTTTTCCTTGGTTTGATCGTTTCCTTCGCATAGTTGAGTAAGTTTTTCCCAAATCTCTTTGGCAGTTGAGCATGTATTGATCTTGTTGAACATGTTTTTATCCAGAGTTTTGTATAGTTTGTCCTTGGCCACGTTATCAATATTTGTTTTCTTCTTGTCTTTGTTAGTCCATTCTTCTCTGGGGTTTTCAACAATCTGCGGTTCGTCACCTGAAATGGATACAACCATGTTTACTTTGAGAATCTTCATGGGTCCATCAGTGATGACGTACCACATGTCATCATCTGGAGCAGAATGATGTACCTGCATACGAATTTTCCAGTCATCATAATCTTCTTTAGAGAACATAGTAATTTTATTTAGAGAAGTCATGATGAATATCAGTAGCTAATAGAAAAACCCTCTCTAATACCACTTGTTGGGGATCGAATATGTGCGTAGATAGGGGGGGGGTGAATACACACTATGATAATCTATAATTCTAATGCAATATGTTTGAACAAATGTTAATTTACTCAACCAATTTTCTGTTAGCTTGCTAGAAGTATAAGATCTACTTATGATAGTGCGGAAACAGCTCATAATATGCTACATGATAGTAATGGAATGTTTTAATGCAGTAATGTAAGTAAACACTGATATGTTTCTTGATGTTCGGAGCTCAATATCCTACGTCACTCCTTCTTCCACCTTGGAAGAATTCACTAGAAGACTTTGGTTATTACAATGTCTTGAAATAAACCCGATTCAAGTTAGGACTTATCCAAAGCCCAATATGGAACTCCTAGATTTACAGTGATAAGATTTAAAGCTCTTATCAGACTTTTTTTAGTTGGTGATGATAAACATCTAAGTTTTTTGAAGACTTAGACTCTCAAATCCTTGTAGCAGATAGTGTTATTCAAACAACAGCTGTATTTGAGTTACCCTTGAAAATATCTCTCTGTAGATCGGATATGATATTTAGGTAAGGGTTAAATGATCTGTTGAATATTCAAAGTAGATTCAAGAGCTCAAGTATGCAAAATCTTTGTAATCGTGGCTCACATTAATAGTATCTTCTGACTATTTTGTACTGGGAGCTCCTTTAATTGTCTATTCAATGTGTCGCTCACATTAAATGCTATTTATGGCTTTCTCAATTTATCAGACGGCTCCTAAAATGCTTAGTCCTTTGTATTTAAGTTGTCTTGTCAACTTTTCGAGAACTGGGAATCTGTGATTTCTAAATGTAGCGTGTAGCTGACCACCTTCGAAGTTCAGTAGATATCTTAGCCAGTAGATATGTCTCGCTCGGTTGACAAGTAACGATTGACATGCTTTGATCAGCTGATACTGCTTATTCCAGTTTATATCTCTTGGTCAGCTGATGTCTTGACGTCGGTAGATTAACTGTGCATACAAGTAGATGGTAGCTGTTCTAAAACAACGATGTATTGTTTTTTTATCACCAAAAGTTAGAATTCAACAATTTGTATCGAGTTGTAATAATCTCTTGAAATTTGTTGTTGTATTCACTCGAGTGTGGAGCCCAAGTTGTTTTGAGTTGTGAGGCTATCCTTGGAGCCCTTAAGGTCAAGTGTATCGAGTTGTAAAGATATCGGTGCGGTGATCGTGTTGTTGTACGGCTATCCTTGTAGCCATCAAGGCCTAGACTTTTGAAGTGCTAGTGGATCCTTAGTTAATCGACCTTAACCAAGAAGGGGAGACATAGACGATTTATTGTTGAACTTTCATAAACATATTCTTTCTCTTTTACTGTTTTATTTACTTTACACATTTATTTACCACATTTATTATGATTGCTTTAAGTTTTCCGCTTGCGTACTTGCATAGTCGCTTTAAATTGCTAAAGTTGTCAATAGATCATAAATCCCCCCATTAGGTTCTAACAACCAGTTACGTTGAAGTATAACTTTGTGTCAACCAGATTCTCTTGAAGAGATATTCTTGATTGCTATATCAGGACGGTGTTGGGATGGGTATTATAGAGCAAGAGCTTTTGGAACCATTAGATGGTCGAATTTAGTTAGTGATTCTTGATTGCTATATCAGAATGGTGTTGGTGATTTTGAGCAAGCAGGTGTTGTGTTCTAATTTCTTATGGTCAGTTGGTACAAGATAAGTGCCCAAAGGTTGCGAGTGTCAGCTCAGTAGAAGAATCTCGAAGAGATATGCCTTGATGACAAAAAATGTCTCAGTGTGGGGATACCTGAGAGTCAAGTAGGTTCGACCTTTGTAGAGTAGCGCAATAGTTTTAAGTTTTTGCGAGAGCCAAACTGAGGAGTTTGGGGAGTGCTGAAAGTGTTTCTGTATTAATGAAGCTTGCTTAGATTGTGACAAAATTCTGAGTGTGTCGAAAGCTATTTGACCTGAAATGTAAGTAAGGGTATATAGTACGTTCTCGAGAATTATCCTAGATTTCGTGGACGAAATCTTTTATTGGGGGAGGGGGGGAAATGTAGTAACCCGTATCCTGAATTATTGATTAATGGATAATTAACCAAGTGATCATATTTAGATTAAGTAAAACATGATTAAGGGATTTCCAAAGGGGTCTAAGGAGTTGATAAATAGATCCAAAACGATCGAAAATGATCCGGTAAGATCTTTGGGCTTCAAGGGGTAACGAAATCTCCGAACCAGGTTCGGAAGCTCTGCAGAGATCGGAAGCTCCGAACTCAGATTGGAGGATCCGATCAACTCCCCGAGCCAGCTGTAGGAATAATGCGTAAGCCATGACGTTAGAGAAGAGCAGAAGCTCCGATCATGAACGGAAGCTCCGATCGGATTGTCGGCAACCAGCCATTGTGTGACACATGGTTGTCTTAGAGGGATCAGAAGCATGGGATCGGATGCTCCGATCGGATCGAAAGCTCCGATCCTGTGATCGGAAGTTCTGATCTCGGTCTATTTAAGGGGGAACCAAGTTCATTTCTCAGTGCACCTTTCCCCCTTTCCTCTCTTCTTCTTGTAGTCTTTTAGGTTTTTAGGGGCTTTCTAGGCCTCCGATTGGCGAGCTAGAAGTGGCTAGGCGCTACGAGACTAGTAGCGGAGCTGTGCCTAAATTTTCGGACTATCACCATCAACGGGCTTGCGATGGATGAATGTATAGCTTTTTCTTCCTAAATATATTTAAGAGTATGCAATAGCTTAGTTATAACTTTTAGAGCTTAAATAATGATGCATGGGTATTTGCATTGTAGTTGTTAAGCTTGGAACCTAGAGTGGAACTGCTAGGGCTACCTTTAGTAAGGTACGTAAGTACTGACTGAGATGGCCAGCATGATTTAAGATATATGTGTTGCATGTGTATGTTCTATGTGTTTACCATGTTTTATTTCTTTAGCACATGCATGTTTTTATACTAGACTCCATCTCGTGAGAGGTGGGTCATTGACAGTTTCTATAAGGAGCATGTATCTTATTTTGGACTCGAGTCAGGTTGTGACAGTTTCTATATGGAACTTGTATCCTGTTTTGTATTCGGGTCAGGTTTGTGCAGGTTCAACCCCAGGTTTTTCTATTACTAGGAGCAACCAAGACGGTGGAGTAGACGCTATAGTTGATAGGGTAATATACGAGTACCACTGAAAACTAGCTATCTGGCTAGGTGTTGTATATTCATTGGCACCCCTAAGCACACTGTTTTATCCGTGTTTTAAAGACACTTATGTTCTGCATATATTTTATATATCATTTCTTCCGTATTGAGAGTAGTCTCTCACGTACAGTGCTTTTGTATATCTAGACACCTCATTCGACGGGGTAGGTGCAGGTGCAGGTAGTGCGCCCAGTGACTTGGAGTAGTCGGTGACCCGAGAGGACATCAGGATTAGCTGCAGGTTATGTTAAGATTTATTCGATTGGGTTGCATATCGAAATTGTTTAATCGGTTGTATTCCATAGACCAACATTTATTTAAATCTTACCGTAGTGTATTCTGATTAGTGTTAATTGCATGCTCTAAATCTCTGATTAGTAGTGGATCCGGTTGGGATTGCTACAGAGCTTGAGATTGTTTAATTCCAACATGGAAAGGAAAGGGAAAAACATCTACGTGGGAAGTGTTAAAGGCATATATATATATATATATACATATATATATATATATACTCGTGATTAATTAACATATATTTAAATGTGTATTAGTCATTTTAAATTTTTTTGGTAACATATGGTCCTCGGTAATCCGATACGAACAAGGTGGTTTTTATGTGATGAGATTTATGAGAGAAATTATTGAATAAATGTTACCAGTGATAAGGATTAACTATCCTCAATAGTAATATTTGACATATTCTCAATCTTCTCAAATAATTGTCTTTATATCATTTTTCAAAGTCATTATTGAATTTTTTTTACTAATATAATCTATGTGTGTGTTCACAGTTCATGAAAACAGTTTACTTTAAGGAAGAAATTGAGGAAGTGCGATCTGAATGGGCGGAATGCGCACAAGACTGTATTTTTGACTAGGTATTGATTATAGCTTTTATTAAAGCTGTATAATTCTCTTGCGTATGATCGATGAATTTTCGATCATCATGGAGATTTGGTGAATGAATTGGGCAGTCCAGGATTCGTGTTCTTCATTTTATTGAGCAATTTCATGTGCAAGGGCTGAGGTTTGAATTTATTTTTTCTTTTATTTTTTCACTTAAATTTTTTGTTGTTTTCTTGGAGTAATTGAAATTGAATTATTTATTTGCCCTTTTTGATGCTTTACATGTCTTGAAATTTGAATTTAAGTAGTATTGGGCTAGTTCCCACATGGGTGGATTCAACTTATCGATTTTTTTGGTGTTAGATTTACTGTCTTTGAAATTGATGATAACAATGTATTGTTATAACTGAAAAATAAGAATTAGTGTAGTTCTCGTCGTCATTGTTGTAGGTGTTGACTAAAGGAAATTATGTATTCTCTATATCCGAGTATCTAGAGCGTGTTTGGATGTTTTATTAAAATTTTTTGAAACTTTCCAGAAAGTTTGAAAACCATCCATTGTAGTTTGATTGATCTTGTTCAGTGATTTATTTTGAAGTTGGATAACTAGCATGTTTCTGACATTGATTATAGCTTTTATTAAAGCATAATACTTGTTTGGTCTTGATGCATATATAGTAGTGTGACCTTGTGAATGTGGTGTTGGGATACAATTGATGAATCTGAAATTTTGACTAGGAATGTGTTTTCTTGAAGGTAACTCGAGAGTAAAGGTGTCAAAATGGGCTGCCGGGACAGGACGACTGTAAGGCCGTGAAAATATTAAGTTATTAATTACGGAATTAGAGATTTAAATTTTGTATTTGAAAAATATTCAATTTGGAATTTATGGAAATTAGATATGTAATTTCTGAGCCGAAAGTATTTAATTTGAGAATTTACGGATTTTGGAAATTAAATTCCGGGATTCTTAAATTAAAAGAATAAAATATTTGGGTTGAATATTTATGAGATTTAATATTTTATTATGATTTTGGATATAAAAAGGATTTACTTGGCTATTTATGGGAATAAATTGGACCAGGGACTGATTTGCAAAATTTGAGAAGCTTAGGGACCAAAATGAAATTTTGGCCATGATAATGGATTACACGTGTGATGTGTATGACATTGCATGTATTCCATCAGATTGAGAAGCAACATACAACAGCAAAGCCGAGAGAGGAAGGAAACAAATTCCATGGCCGATTCTTCTTCCCAAAAAATTATAGAATTTGATCCGGCCGGTAGAATTTCAAATTGATCGTATATTTGCGATCACGGCTTCGAGTGCTACATTTTGACGTAATTTTGGCTAAATTCTAAGATGTTTTAATGTTGGTGATATTGTTAGAATTAAGATTTAATTGTATAAACGTGTTCTAGTATATACGATAATAGGATATCTAAGATGGATTAAGAAAAGATCGTCGTTTGGACATGTTTACAATTTTTGCATGATTTTCAAGAATTCTGAAATATTGGAGATGGTATTTTCGAAATTGGGCTGATGGATTGAATATATTATGAGTTGTATATGATAGAAATATTGATGTTAATGTTTTTGGAATTACCGGTTTCGGTCCGTTACGCCGTCGGTTGATGATTGTGAATTGATATGAAATTATGAAAATAAGAGGCTGCCATTTTCGAGATTTAGCTGCTAAGTTGATAATGATATGTGATTTAGAATGTTGAATGAATGATGTTTAAGCCTTTGGAATTGTCAAATTCGAACAGTTACGCCGCCGATTTAAATTATGGTTGATTGATCAAGTCTTGAAGTTGTTTCCGCTTTTATGAGAATTAAAGCTTATGATATGAATTATATAACTTCATTTCAGTTGGGAGTTGAAGATTATCGACGTCGAAGTCGATGAGTTCAAGTTGATTTGAATATTTGTATCAAAGTGGCATCAACTTGGAGTTTGGACTATCAAGAGGGATATGAGCAGATTTTGATTTAAGTGCAGAATTTTTGACAGCTTGTGTTGGAGCAAGAATTGTTAGAGTTTCAGAGAATTGAATCGAGACAAAGGTATGATTCGACATTAACCTCGACAGGTAGAATAACTCGAGAACGTGGTGGTTTTCGTGTTTATTAAATCACATACATGCATGATTAGTTGTTTTACTTAATCTTACATGATCTAAATGAATTACTTGACTTAGTTGATTTGGTTGATATATGAGTTGTTTGATTTAAACATGATTACTTGTTGAGATTGATGAATGATAATTTATTTGAGATTGATGAGTTTAGATTATTTTGAATTGTTGAGTTGTGTGATAAGTGCATTTTATGCGCTTATATTGTTAGTATTGTGCTTGACTCTTGTGTTTTATTGGTCGATTTTATGCGCTTTTCTATTGTTTTTTTTATATGAAGGAAACAAGGCGTGGAAATCGAGTTGATGGATATAAGTGCAAAAGAGGGAAGAAAAGATCAAGAATTGAAGGCTTAAAGATTTGAAGAAAAGGAGAAATTTGAGAGCAAGGAGCGCCCGCCCTGCTGAGTGGCGCGCCCGCACCATTGCTAAGAAGAAAAGAGGAGAAAGTGCGTAGATACTGAGCGCCCGCGCAGGCGCGCGCGCCATTCTGAGGAATGAAAGAGCGTAGAGGTTGAGAGCGCGCGCCACTATATGGAGCGCCCGCCCCATCGGTCGCAAAGACTTATTTTTGAAAGAATTTTATGTTTTGGAAACTCTTGTTTTAATTCCTAGGCTTATCTTTGGACGATTTGTTACCAAGATAGAGTTTTATTATTTAAGAAAGGAGAAGAAACGTAGGAGGGAGACTAGGTTTTTTCTAAGAATTCTAGAATTCCATCTTTTCTTATAATTTTTAATTTGTTCTTCATGAATTGTGTTGGCTAGTTTTTAATACTTGGTTAAGGAAGACGAAGCCCTTGATTAATTTACTCGTGAGATTTTTGTTTTACAGAGTTTGATTATTGTTGAGTATCAAGTATTATTCTGATTTATTTCATGATTGTATGTTTGATTATTAGATTGATCACCTGATAATTCTTATATATAATCTACTGCTAAATTAGAGTTTGAATCCGTAATTGTTCGAATTATCTGATTTGCGAAGCAACTACAATTAATAATCCTTCGCTTGTGAGGTTAGGAATTGTAGGGATAATAATTGACTAGGCTAAATTCATCCGCTTGTGTATGAGTTGTCTAGATTTATCAGTTTTACTAGTTTGCATGCTATCGTGAGTTTAAATCTAATCTCTTGTATTGGGTTGATTCATTGATAAGGGTTATCTTAGAATGCTTCTGTTTAGTTAACTAAGATTAAGGTAAAACAGGAATTTAATTTCCAATGATGAATATTCAACATGATTAAAGTTTTTTAGATAATCGATGATCGAACGAATGAAATCAAGGATGTAGTTGACCGAAACCAAGTCTAGTCTCCTATTGAATTTCTCCAATCTTTATTTAATTTTTGCATGCCAGTGAATTTTAGTTGCTTAAATTTCTTAGTAGTTAATCAAAAATTGAAAACCCCCCTTTTTCTTTTAAAGAACACTTTTAAATTTCCCTTTCCTCGTGGGAACGATCCCTACTCACACTACTACATTAATTTGTTTATCTGATTGAGTCGGGTAATTTGGGCGTACGCGATAAGCGCTACCAAATTTTGGCGCCGTTGCCGGGGAACGGTGTTAATTTATTGTGTTCTTTTTCTTAATTGCTTTCTTTTTGTTTTATTCTGTTATTCTCATTCTGTTCTATTTTTTTCTTTGTTTCTAGCTTTTTCTTTAGTTCATGCTTTCAGGTGATTTTACTGAGGAAGATTTTCTCTAAGATCCGGAAATTGAAAGAACCTTGCACAATCGAAGGAGAGAACGTCGAAGACAACAACAAGAAACCGCTGTTCGAGCTACTTTTCCTGAAGAAGAAGAAATGGCTGATAATGCGAACCTGAGCCTCAGACAATTGGGCACTCCAGATTTGAATCAACAACCCTTATGCATTACTTTTCCCCCATTAGAAAATAATGCTACATTCGAATTAAAATCTGGATTAATTCACTTGTTGCCTTCTTTCCATGGTCTTGAAGGTGAAGATCCTCATAATAATCTGATGGAGTTCCATGTAGTGTGCATTAGCATGAAGCCACATGGAGTAACAGAGGAGCAGATCCAGCTGCGAGCCTTTCCTTTCTCTTTGAAGAGTGCTGCTAAGGATTGGCTATACTACTTGCCCTTTCGATCGATTACAACCTGGACTGACATGAAAAGGATTTTTCTTGAAAAATATTTTCCAGCATCGAGAGCAGCAAACATCAGGAAAGAGATCTATGGGATCAAGCAGATGACGGGGGAATCACTTCACGAGTATTGGGAGCGGTTCAAAAAGCTATGCGCTAGTTGCCCGCAACATCAGATAAGTGAAAACCTCTTAATTCAATATTGCTATGAAGGTTTGCTACCTCATGACAGGAGTATGCTAGATGCTGCTAGTGGAGGAGTTTTTGTGGATAAAACTCCGATGCAAGCAAGGAACTTAATAGAGAATATAGCTGCCAATTCTCAGCAATTTGGCACCAACAGAACTGATCATGCACCAAGGAGAAACAATGAGGTAAATATCTCTTCCCTTGAACAACAATTACTTGAATTGACGACTCTTGTGCGTCAGATGGCTGTAGGGAATGGGCAGACTGTGAAGGCTTGTGGCATCTGCGCTGCAATAGGACACGCCACTGATATGTGTCCTACACTTCAAGAGGAATCAATTGAACAGGTAAACGCTACTGGAGGATTTCCTGGACAACCACAGAGGAAGTATGATCCGTATTCCAACACGTACAATCCTGGTTGGAAGGATCATCTCAATTTTAGATACGGGAATCAGCAGGCAAATCAACATGGACCTCAGGCTCCACTGCCAAATCAAGCTTTTAGGCCACCCTTTCCACAGCAGCAGAAGAGACCTCAGATACCAACACCAGGTGAGTTTCTCGAAAATATAGTTAAGGAACTGGCAACTAATACTGCATCTTTTCAATAGGACACCCGAGCAAGTATCCAAAACTTAACTACTCAAATGGGACAGCTCGCTACAGCAATCAACAAGCTGGAAGCACAAAATTCCAACAGTCTGCCATCTCAAACTGTGGTGAACCCAAGAGAGAATGCCAGTGCAATAAATTTAAGAACTGGGAAGGAGTTGAAAATGAAGGAGAAGGAAGTTGAGGTTGAGCCCAAAGAGAAGCTACACGAATAAGAGCAAATAAGTGAGGAAAAATCATCCAAGGATGATTTGCCAAGAGGTAAGTTTCCTCCTCTATCTGAATATAAGACTGTTGCCCCTTTCCCCTTAGCTCTTACGGACTCTAGGAAAGGTGAGGGAATTAAGGAGTTATATGAAACTTTTCGTAGATGTGAGGTTAACATTCCATTGCTAGATGCCATTAAGCAGGTACCTCGATACGCAAAGTTTTTGAAGGAGTTGTTCACAGCTAAGAGGAAACAGACTTTGAAGGGTTGTCAGAAAGTGGAGTTAGGTGAGAATGTATCTGCAGTGATCCAAAGAAAATTACCCGCCAAATGCAAGGATCCAGGTATGTTCTCCATCCCATGCACTATAGGAAATATTAGACTTGAAAAGGCCATGTTAGATCTAGGAGCATCAATCAATGTCATGCCATACTCTATTTATGCATCCTTGAAACTTGGCTCACTGAATAAGACTGGCATTGTCATACAATTAGCTGATAGGTCTAATGCATATCCTAGAGGCATGGTGGAAGATGTGCTGGTGCAAGTGAATGAGTTAGTTTTTCCTGCAAACTTTTATGTGCTAGACATGGAAAACGGTGATCATAATAGTCCTATTTTGTTAGGCAGACCGTTTTTGAAAACATCCATGACTAAAATTGATGTTCACAGTGGCACACTCACTATGGAATTTGATGGCGAGGTTGTGAAATTTAATATCTATATGCTATGAAATTTCCTGATAGTGATGATTGTGTATTTTCTGTTGACATTGTAGATTTCTTGGCCCAAGATGTTTTTGAGCATGCAGGAAAAGATGAGCTAGAGGTGGCTATTACAGCACCCACTATGAAGACGGATGAAGGAATTAGATGCAGCCGCGAAGTGGATGAGATTGAGGATATTCTGAACAGTGCTCCTGAGCTACCACAGTCAGGTGATGTATCTTATTTGTCTTTACCGATCTCTAACACTCGGTGCCTTCCAACTGTTTTGCATGCACCAGTGGTTGAGCTAAAAACGCTTCCAACCCACCATAAGTATGTGTTCCTTGGAGAAGGAGAAACGCTACCTGTCATCATCTCCAGCAGCTTGGAATCCGAGCAAGAAGAACAACTGGTCAAGGTTCTAAAAGAGAATAAAACTGCTATTGGGTGGACCATAGCAGATATCAAGGGAATTAGCCCTTCCACATGCATGCACCGAATTCTGATGGAAGATGGTGCAAGTCCCTCACGGCAACCGCAGAGGAAGTTGAATCCACCTATGATGGAGGTGGTAAAAGTTGAAATTCTGAAGCTACTTGAAGTTGGGGTCATCTACCCAATTTCTGACAGTCAGTGGGTCACTCTGGTACTGGTGGTACCCAAGAAAACTGGAATTACAGTGGTGAAAAATAAGGACGACGAATTTGTTCCCACCCGCATTCAAAATGGGTGAAGGGTTTGTATTGATTATAGGAAGCTTAATGCAGGAACCCGAAAGGACCACTTCCCTCTCCCCTTTATTGATTAAATGATTGAGAGGTTAGCATGTCATCCTTACTATTGTTTTCTTGATGGTTATTCTGGTTATTTTCAGATTGCAATTGCACCGGAAGATCAGGAGAAAACGACATTCACATGCCCATTCGGAACTTTTGCATACCGCCGCATGCCCTTTGGACTATGCAATGCACCGGCTACTTTCCAACGGTGTATGGTTAGTATATTTTTTGATTTTGTAGAGCACATATTAGAAGTCTTCATGGATGATTTTACTGTCTATGGTGACTCATTTGAAGATTGTCTGTCTAATCTTGCTCTAGTTCTTAAGAGGTGTGTCGAAACCAACCTGGTTCTTAATTCTGAAAAATGTCATTTTATGGTTTGGCAAGGTATAGTGTTGGGTCATGTCGTCTCATCTAAGGGGATAGAGGTAGATAAAGCAAAAATTGATATTATTCAGTCTCTACCTTACCCCGTAAGTGTGCGGGAGGTGCGCTCTTTTCTTGGCCATGCAGGTTTTTACAGGAGGTATATTCAGGATTTTGCCAAGATTGCATCTCCTATGTGCAAACTGCTGCAGAAGGATGTGTCGTTTGAATTCAATGAGTCATGCAAAACTGCTTTTGATAAACTCAAGGACTCATTGACTTTAGCGCCAATCATCCAACCACCGGATTGGACCAAGCCATTTGAAATCATGTGTGACGCCAGTGATTATGCCATAGGAGCGGTATTGGGACAAAAAGTTGGGAAAGCATCGCACGCTATTTACTACGGTTCGCACATTCTGAACGATGCCCAACGAAACTACTCCACTACTGAAAAGGAGCTTTTAGCAGTAGTTTTTGCTTTAGAAAAATTTCATTCATATTTACTTGGTGCTAAAGTTATTGTCTATTCTGATCATGCAGCTCTTCGTTTTCTGATGGCGAAGAAGGAGGCAAATCCAAGGCTAATAAAATGGATACTACTGCTGAGCGAATTTGATGTGGAGATTAAGGATAAGAGAGGAACTGAAAATCGTGTGGCTGACCACTTGAGTCGGCTAGTTGATGTTGAAGAAGAGCTGAAGTTGCGAGAAGAATTTCCTGATGAGCAGTTATTTTCAGTCAGCACGGAATTACCATGGTACGCAAATATTGTGAATTATTTAGTTACTAATGGATTTCCGTCTGAATTCTCTAAGGCACAAAAAGATAAGGTCCGAAGTGATGCTAAATATTATGTGTGGAATGATCCATACTTGTGGAAGCACTGCGCTGATCAAGTCATACGACGATGTGTATCTGCAAGCGAGGTAATCCCAATTCTCACATTTTGTCACTCATATGCTTGTGGTGGCCATTTTGGAGCAAAAAGAACAGCTAGGAAGATATTGGACTGTGGATTTTTCTGGCCATCCATATTTCGAGACGCTTACATGTTTTGTAAGTCATGTGCTCAATTCCAAAAGACAGGTAATATATCCCAGCGTAAGGAGATGCCTCAACAACCTATTTTAATATGTGAAATCTTTGATGTATGGGGTATCGACTTCATGGGTCCTTTTCCTAGTTCGTACGGATTTATTTATATATTACTTGCTGTGGATTATGTCTCGAAATAGGTGGAAGCCAAAGCCACCCGTATTGACGATTCGAAAGTGGTTGCAGATTTCATTCAACACAATATTTTTTCTAGGTTTGGAATCCCAAGAGCCCTCATTAGTGATAGAGGAACGCACTTCTGCAACCGGACTGTGGCTAGTTTATTTAAAAGATATCATGTGACGCACAAACTCTCCACTGCGTATCACCCGCAATCGAATGGCCGAGCTAAGGTCTCAAATCGAGAAATCAAATCCGTTTTGGAGAAGACAGTAAATCCTACTAGGAAAGACTGGAGTTTGCGCTTGGATGATGCATTATGGGCATACAGAACCGCGTTCAAGACACCGATTGGGATGTCCCCATATCGGTTGATTTTTGGGAAACCATGCCATCTGCCTGTCGAATTGGAGCATCGAGCCTACTGGGCTATTAAAATTTCAACATGCAGACGGATGAGAGTGGAGCGCACAGGAAGCTGTAGTTACAAGAACTAGAAGAGATACGCAATGATGCATATGCGAGCTCAAAGATTTATAAGGAAAAGACAGGCTTTCCACGACAAGATGATTTCTAGAAGGGTCTTTGAAGCCGGTCAAAAAGTTTTGTTATATCACTCACAACTTCGATTATTCCCAGGTAAGTTGCGTTCTAGATGGATTGGCCCGTTTGTTATCACTAATGTTTTTTCTCATGGTGCAGTAGAGATAAAGAGCTTGGAAACATCGAAAATATTCAAGGTGAATGGCCAACGCCTGAAGCATTACTTTGAAGGGGTCCAAGCGAATGAGGAAGAGGATGCACATGATCTCACACTTGATGATCCGCCACAGATTGATTAACTCATAGCATCCAGTCGGGCTGACGACTATAAACCAAGCACTTTTTGGGAGGCAACCCAAATTTGTTGGAGAACACGGCGATCAGATCAATCAGGATTGATACCCGGTGCAGCGGAAGTTTAAAAATTTTTATATGGAACGATTCCATAATGGGTATCAACCTTACGATTAAATTGTGTGTGTGTAAAAATTAAATAACGATTATAAATTTTTACCTCAATCTCGAATCGAGATTTTGGACACCAACAGATTGCTCTGCTCTTATTGTATATCCCTGGAACTGATGGACGAACTGTTCTTCAATCAGGTCCATGAACGGATATTTAATCCCTCTGATAGATTGCACTAGAAAATCTATCAGAAGTTTCTACGAAGAGATTAACGAATTTGATCCGTTAAACCAGACTGCAATTCAAAATTCACAGACTGGATTTTACCGAGCAGAGGGGAGAGGGGGTCGGCCACTTCAGAGAGAAAAATAGGGTTTTTTCGAAAATTGTGACCTTGTTGTATCTAATTTTTGTACTGCAATAACTTATTTATAATGTAGGCCACTAACAGCTTAGGGCCCATTAGTCATAAGTTCAAGCCCGACAAGCAAAGCCCGCATGTTCAGAAATTAATATAAAATTCATCGTGACTCCGATTGATAAACCGATTTCACCAATATGCACAGAAACCATTTCTGCACCTTTTAAAGTCAAGATAAATTTTTCTGAATCCGAATTCAGTGGTTTCCAAAAATGCCCATCCCTATGTCATTTTAGGAAATCTTACTCCTTTACTCTTAATTAAGAAGTCCAACTTCTTTGTTCATTAAATTTAACTCTTTAAATTTAACTATCTCAACGGGGATTAAAAATCCATTACTCTGTGTGACCCTCAATGGTTCAGGGATACAGCTAGCCGTGGGCTCACAACTCCTTGTGACTCGGAACAATAATTTCCGACTTGCCCATCGAATCATGGTAAGAGCGCCTAGCAACATCGCCCCATGATTCCCTAGGTATCACTGATAGTGCCTACAAGAACCAATAGATTTTGGTTAGCGTACAGTACGGTCCCTTCATCCATATATCCCGATCGAATCAACAACCATTGGTATATCGAGAGTCGTTCGAGATTCGATAACTATGCAATACATCTTGAAGATCAAATAGTGACATCGCATGTGCTACTAAGAAACCATTTCTTAAACCACATCATGTACTCTGGCCAGAGATTCGTCACACTAATATCTCCTCAGATCGCATAGGATATCCACACTCGCAAGTATGTGGTGAATCCTTGACAACAAAGCATCGACTCCTATATGTGTTGTAACTGTACCCAATCCCGACACCTGATGACCCCAATAGAGTCGATAAACGAGTCAAAGCACAGTACTAGCATATAGAGTCTCAATGATGTTTCAAGTAATAAGGACTAATGGTGTACAACCAAAACCGCGGACTTTATCCACTCGATAAGTGATAACCACTTGGAAAGTCCGGATAGGGTAGTTCGATCATTCATCATATGAATATCCATTTGCATGCTTCGAACATCTCTATGTTCCTTACCAATGAAACGTGCTACTCCGCATCTCAAATGCTAGTCTCAAACTCGAGCGATCCTTATCCTTATTATCGGATGGCTCAATCGACTAGGAACAGTTTAGAATATACAGTGACTATAAGATGCGTTTCATGATAGACATCCCTATGTTCTACCACATCTTACATACATTATAGTATATTCAAGGTCTTTATCAAAACAACAATAGTATATCACAATATAACAATATGAAGAAAGATAAAGTCATTGCCATTAATAAAAGTGTAAATTATATTAAACAAAAGATTGTTTATACAAAGAGTCATCAAAGCCCTTAGCCACAAGTTGGCTCACCGGGCACCCACTCTTTCAAAATTTTTATTTTTCTCATCTTTACACCTCTGTTTCATTCATTTCTTTTGTCATTTTATCTTAGTTTTTACTTTTTTAATTTTGCGTAACTTGAGAGTTGATATGGTTTTACTTTTCCTCGCAGAAAATTGGACAATTCGAACCCATAGAGCGCGCGCCCCACTCTATTGCGCGGCCGCGCCACCTCTATATCAGAAATTTTATATTTTGGCGTAGGCCAAGAGCGCGCGCCCCACTCTATTGCGCGGCCGCGCCACCTCTATATCAGAAAATTTATATTTTTGCGTAGGCCAAGAGCGCGCGCCCCACTCTATCGCGCACCCGCGCAGCTTTAAAGTCAGGAAATTTCATTTTTGCGAAGCTAATGAGCGCGCGCCCCACAACATTGAGCGCCCGCGCAATCCCTGGGCACCAAGTCTTATAAAGTCGAAGCACATGAGCGCGCGCCCCACTTTCATGAGCGCCCGCGCGATCTAACATCTCGAGAGATAAATTGTGCGGAGCCTATGCGCGCGCGATCCATCACCACCGAGCGCCCGCACGACGGGATATATAAAACACTTTTTCGAGTTTGTTGTCTCACTTTCTCCCCCAACTCTTGCAAAATTCTCTAAATCCCTAAATCCCTAATCTCACGAGATCGATTTCATTCACCAAATCTCTTTTTTGGACCGATTTGTCTAATACAATCTCCCAAATCCTTTCCCCAATTTCTCTCAACCCGTCGAAGAAGCGTGGATTTTGGTTGGATTGCTCATATTGTTAGTGGGAATTGTTTGGAGTTTTTCAAGTCGGACATCGAGTTCATTCTTATATTGGGTAAGTGTTGGTTTTCATCTTCGGGTTTGAAGATTTCCTTCAAGCCGATATTCATATTGTGAAGTTGTGAAGTTTGAATTTTGTTGAAGTTTGGGGGGCATATTATTTGTGAATTGGTTGTTTGGTGATTGTGGTGGAGTCGTACCGTGGGTATATTGTTGAAGTTAGAGGGAAGAAGGGTGTGGTATTGTGGTTTTTGTGAATTTTCAGGAGTGCACACCAAGTGTTTATTCTATGGCGCCCACGAAGAAAACTAAGTTTGGGGCCTCTTCTTCTTCTACTCCCGCCCCTTCCGCAGATAGTAAGCATTTCTGGAATGCCCAGGCGGCTGCAATTTATCAAGAATGGCTTGGGAAGAATATCCTCGCCGAACGAGGATTCGACGCATCTATTGGTTTTGACCCTAGTACTTATATGACGAGTGTTGGTCGGGAAATTGTTGCCCGAAAATGGCAGGAGTTTGCAAAGCAACCTCAGGACGCAGTTGTTCCTTTGGTTAGAGAGTTCTATGCCAACCTCAAGGTGAAACATGTTCAGTTGAAGGTACTCGTGCGTGGGAAATGGTTCCATTCGACTCCCACACCATCAATACTCTCTTTAAGATTCCTCCGGTGTATCACGACGAATATCAAGAATTCAAAAATAGTGACATTGATTACGACGTTGTTATTCGTCGCATCTGTCGACCGGGGGCTGAGTGGCTCTATGGGCGAGATGGTATGCCATCCAACTTAAAGAAGACTGAGCTGCAATATGAGGTCAATCTGTGGTATAATTTTATTTGTGCTCGTCTGAAGCCGACCGACCATGAGCACGAAGCTACATGGGATCGAGCTTTATTGCTCTATTACATTGTGGAGGGGAAGTCCATTGATTTGGGACTCATTTGTCAAGAGACTATTCTGCACGTAGTAGGCGACAAGACGAGTGGTGGTCTTGCATTGCCTGTCATTATTTCTGATCTTTGTGAGGAGGTCGGGGTGGACTGGAGACCCACGGAGGAGATTTTGAAGCCCATCACCGCCATTGCATTTGACTGTAACACCCGCTTGATACCTCCAGCGGTGCAGCGAGCGAGAGACGAGAGAGCTGCAGGACGTCGAGCACAGGCACCCCAGCATCAGTGGATCCTTCTATGACTGATCGATTGGCTAGACTCGAGGAGGAGGTGCGCCTATCACGACAGGAGCAGCAGCAGCATAGAGATGAGATTCGCACTATGCAGCAGACGTCTGGAATCTTTATGAACTACATGATGGACCTCTCTGCAGCTGTTCTCCCACACTACTTTTCCTGATGGTGCCAGCTTCCTGCCCCCGCGACCACAGTGGCCTCTGATGTTTGGCCCGACTGACCCTCCTGCTGATCCACATCCTGACGGTGATGGTGGTGACCACTGACGGTCATCACCCGAGGTACATGTCCTGGTTCTGTTATTTAATACTGTCATATCATTGAGGACAATGTATGTACCTAAGTTTGGGGGGAGTTCCGTAGGATGCTAGGTGTTGCTTTGTTTTGCTTAATTGAGCGTCAGTTGTGTTTGTGTGTCCATGTCTAGTTTGTTAATTTATTGATTAGTGGTTTTTGTGTGAGTTGTATGAGTTGCATCACTTTTGAGAACAATGGTAAGATAACCAATGTTTAGTTGTTTTAATTGGGAAATTGAATCCTTGAATGTCTGCCTCCTGACAAACAAATTTTTTTGAAACTTCAACCAAGTGGACTTGAAACTCTTATATACTCTGTGAATTTCGTTTGACCCTGAATTTGAAATAGACATAAATAGAAAGGATTGAGGCGTCGTTTGGATCAATTGGGCCTTTACTTATTTATTCATGCATTATCCATAGTTGCCCTTTGAGCTATCACATATACATGAGCACAAGAGGTGCATTTGCTGAGTTTTTGTTGTGCAAAATCACCGTTTACTGTTGGTGATTTCTTCTTTTTCTGCATTGGTTGAATTCATATGAGTTAATTGTGGAGAGAGATTAATCTAGAACTAGCTTGAACATCCCTCGAGGCGCAATACGGGTATGTTGGAGAACGCGGCGGTCAGATCAATTATGATTGATACCCGGTGCAGCGGAAGTTTAAAATTTTGTATGGAACGATTCCATAATGGGTATCAACCTTACGATTAAATTGTGTGTGTAAAAATTAAATAACAATTATAAATTTTTACCTTTAATCTCGAATCGAGATTTTGGACACCAACAGATTTCTCTGCTCTTGTTGTATATCCCTGGAACTGATGGACGAACTGTTCTTCAATCAGGTCCACGAACGGATATTTAATCCCTCTGATAGATTGCACTAGAAAATCTATCAGAAGTTTTCTACGAAGAGATTAACGAATTTGATCCGTTAAACCAGACTGTAATTCGAAATCACAGGCTGGATTTTCTCGAGTAGAGGGAGAGGGGGGGGGGGACGGCCACCTTTAAAAATAAACTAGGGTTTTCGAAAAATCCTTGTGACCTGTTGTGTCTAATTTCTGTACTGCAATAACTTATTTATAATGTAGGCCACTAACAGCTTAGGGCCCATTAGTCATAAGTTCAAACCCGACAAGCAAAGCCCGCATGTTCAGAAATTAATATAAAATTCATCGTGACTCCGATTGATAAACCGATTTCACCAATGTGCACAGAAACCATTTCTGCACCTTTTAAAGTCAAGATAAATTTTTCTGAATCCGAATTCAGTGATTTCCAAAAATGGCCATCCCTATGTCATTTTAGGAAATCTTACTCCTCTACTCTTAAATAAGAAGTCCAACTTCTTCGTTCATTAAATTTAACTATCTCAACGGGAATTAAAAATCCATTACACTGTGTGACCCTCAATGGTTCAGGGATACAGCTAGCCGTGGGCTCACAACTCCTTGTGACTCGGAACAACAATTTCCGACTTGCCCATCGAATCATGGTATGAGCGCCTAGCAACATCGCCCCATGATTTCCTAGGTATCACTGATAGTGCCTACAAGAACCAGTAGATTTTGGTTAGCGTACAGTACGGTCCCTTCATCCAAATATCCCGATCGAATCAACAACCATTGGTATATCGAGAGTCGCTTGAGATTCGATAACTATGCAATGCATCTTGAAGATCAAATAGTGACATCGCATGTGCTACTAAGAAACCATTTCTTAAATCACATCATGTACTCTGGCCAGAGATTCGTCACACTAATATCTCCTCAGATCGCATAGGATATCCACACTCGCAAGTATGTGGTGAATCCTTGACAACAAAGCATCGACTCCTATATGTGTTGTAACTGTACCCAATCCCGACACCTGATGACCCCAATAGAGTCGGTAAACGAGTCAAAGCACAGTACTAGCATATAGAGTCTCAATGATGTCTCAAGTAGTAAGGACTAATGGTGTACAACCAAAACCGCGGACTATATCCACTCGATAAGTGATAACCACTTGGAAAGTCCGGATAGGGTAGTTCGATCATTCATCATATGAATATCCATTTGCATGCTTCGAACATCTCTATGTTCCTTACCAATGAAACGTGGTACTCCGCATCGCAAATGCTAGTCTCAAACTCGAGCGATCCTTATCCTTATTATCGGACGGCTCAATCGACTAGGAACAGTTTAGAATATACAGTGACTATAAGATGCGTTTCATGATAGACATCCCCATGTTCTACCACATCTTACATACACTATAGTATATTCAAGGTCTTTATCAAAACAACAATAGTATATCACAATATCACAATATGAAGAAAGACAAAGCCATTGCCATTAATAAAAGTGTAAATTATATTAAACAAAAGATTGTTTATACAAAGAGTCATCAAAACCCTTAGCCACAAGTTGGCTCACCGGGCACCCACTCTTTCAATCTCCCACTTGCCCTATAGCCAACTAGTCATACTACGTAGACCCATTGCTTCGCGATGTTTGTCAAATAATGGTCCTGGCAAGGGCTTAGTAAGTGGATCAGCGATATTGTCTGCAGAGGCCACTCTTTCGACAGTGATGTCTCCTCTTTCCACAATCTCCCGGATGATGTGGTATTTCCTCAGTACGTGTTTGGATCTTTGATGAGACCTTGGTTCCTTTGCCTGAGCAACGGCACCCATGTTGTCATAGTACACCGGGACTGGACCAACAACTTCAGGAATGACGCCCAACTCTTGGACGAAATTTCTCATCCAAACGGCCTCTTTAGCAGCAGCTGATGCTGCAATGTATTCTGCATCAGTGATGGAATCCGCTGTGGTGTCCTTCTTGGAACTCTTCCAAGAGACAGCACCGCCATTGAGCATGAACACAAATCCAGAGGTTGACTTCGAGTCATCCACGTCACTTTGGAAGCTAGAGTTGGTATAGCCTTCCAATTTTAGTTCTCTTCCTCCATATACTATGAACATATTCTTATTCCTTCGTAAGTACTTAAGAATGTCCTTCACGGCTTTCCAATGCATTTGACCGGGATTATCTTGATATCTGCTCGTTACACTCAGAGCAAATGCTACATCCGGTCTGGTAGATATCATCCCATACATGATACTACCTATGGCTGACGCATATGGTACATGTGTCATTTTCTCTATCTCTTCATCAGTCTTGGGACACATAGACTTGGATAGAGAAACTCCATGACACATGGGTAGATGTCCTCTCTTGGACCCATCCATTGAAAACCGTTTCAATATGGTGTCGATGTAGGTTGATTGAGTGAGTCCTATCATTCTCTTAGATCTATCTCTATAGATCTGTATCCCAAGAATATAGGATGCCTCACCCAAATCCTTCATCGAGAATCTACCTGATAACCATATCTTTGTTGACTGCAACATCCCTACATCATTCCCAATGAGTAGGATGTCATCAACATAAAGTACTAAGAATGTCACAGCATCCTTAACTACTTTCTTGTACACGCATGGTTCCTCCGGATTCTTGATGAAACCAAAATCTTTTATTGTTTCATCAAATTTTTGGTTCCAACTTCTTGATGCTTGTTTTAGACCATAAATTGATCTCTGAAGCTTGCATACCTTATGCTCGCTTCCCATGGATGTGTACCCCTCAGGCTGCTTCATATAGATTTCTTCCTTAATGTCTCCATTAAGAAAAGCAGTCTTCACATCCATTTGCCATATCTCATAGTCATACCATGCAGCTATGGCAATAAGGATTCTTATGGACTTGAACATTGCAACTGGTGAAAAGGTTTCATCATAGTCAACTCCTTGTCTTTGAGTATAACCTTTTGCCACCAATCGCGCCTTGTAGGTCAATACCTTACCATCAGGCCCAAGCTTTCTCTTGTAGATCCATTTACACCCTATTGGAACAATTCCATCGGGAGGATCTACTAAAGACCAAACTTGGTTTGTATGCATCGAATCTATTTCCGGCTGCATAGCTTCAAGCCATAAATTTGAATCCGCATCAGAAATTGCTTCCTTGAAGTTTTTTGGATCACATCCAACATCGGGTTCATCTTGATCCCCTTCAAGAAGAAGACCATATCGAATAGGAGGTCTAGAAGTCCTCTCGGATCTTCTAGGTACAGGCGTGTCCAGCAATGGTTCCTGAGGTGTAGGATCATTATTTTGTATTTCGGGTTCTTCTCGAATTTCTTCGAGTTCCATCATCTCGCCTTTCTTATCCAATAAGAACTCCTTCTCCAAGAAGGTGGCATTCCTTGAAACAAACACCTTTGTTTCAGCAGGATAATAGAAATAATATCCGATTGAATTCTTCGGATATCCTACAAAATAGCATAAGCTGGATCGACTATCCAACTTATCTCCCACTGTCCGCTTCACGTAAGCAGGACATCCCCAAATCCTCAAGTACGAATACTTAAAAGCTTTGCTATTCCATAACTCGTATGGTGTTTTGTCCACTGCTTTAGTGTGGACGTTGTTCAACAACAATACCGCTGTTTCAAGCGCATAGCCCCAAAACGAAGGTGGAAGCTCAGTGAAGCTCATCATGGATCGAACCATGTCCAACAAAGTTCGATTACGACGCTCCGATACACCATTAAGCTGTGGTGTCATAGGAGGAGTCCACTGAGAGAGAATCTCATTCTCTTTTAGATAGTCCAAAAACTCGGTACTCAAGTATTCTCCACCTCGATCCGATCGAAGTGCTTTAATACTTTTACCTAGCTTGTTTTCTACTTCAGCCTTGAATTCTTTGAACTTTTCAAATGCTTCAGACTTATATTTCATTAAATATAAATACCCATACCTTGAATAATCATCAGTAAAGGTAATGAAGTAGGTGTGGCCATATTGAGTCCCAACTCTAAATGGACCACAAACATCTGTATGGATCAAATCCAACAGATTTTGACTACGCTCAGGTTTCCCTTTAAAAGGAGATTTAGTCATTTTTCCTTTTAGGCAGGATTCACAAGTAGGTAGAGAGTTAATATCAGACATATCAAACATGCCCTCTCCCACTAGCTTGTTCATCCTCCTTGAGGAAATATGACCTAGCCTAGCGTGCCAAAGGTTTGTCGGGTTTTGGCTATCGATTTTCCTTTTGTTTGTTGTTGCCGGTTTATCAACATAATTTATTGGAACGTCTTTTAGTTTTAAGTTGTATAGATCATTTTCAAGTTGTCCATTTCCAATCAAACATTCATTCTTGTAAATATTGCAAATCCCATTCACAAAATTGCAAGAATAACCATCTCTATCAAGTATAGAAACAGAAATAATGTTTTTAATCAAATCCGGAACAAATAAAACATCTCTTAAAAGTAACTTAAAACCGTTCTGCAAAATTAAATAAACATCTCCCACGGCTTTTGCTTCAACTCTGGAACCATTTCCGAGCCTTAGCTGGGTCTCACCCATCCTAAGCCTGCGACTTCTTGTCATCACCTGCAAATCATTGCAAATGTGAGATCCACATCCGGTATCCAATACCCAAGAAGTAGTATTAAGTGAAACATTTATTTCAATATAGAACATACCCTTTGCAGTTCGCAACTGCTCTAGATATTCCTTGCAGTTACGCTTCCAATGACCGGGCTTCTTGCAGTAATGGCAAACATCCTTGGATTTTTCCATGTTTGAAGCCTTTGTCTTGTACTTCTTCTCGGGTTCGATTTTCTTGGGTGGGGCAGAACGTTTCTTACCCTTTGTACTTGGCCCCTTCTTAGCAGAAGAAGAGGAGCCCACCAAGAAAGCCGATTTATCCTTCTTTAATGTGGATTCATATGTCACAAGCATATTGACCATCTCTTCAAGGGAGGCCTCTATCTTGTTCATATTGAAATTTACCACAAATCCGTCAAACGAAGAAGGAAGAGACAGAAGTAGTAAGTCCACGTTGAGTTCATGCTCCAACACCAAATCAAGGGTTACCAACTTCTGTATGAGCCAAATCACTCGTACCCCATGATCACGGACCGAAGTCCCTTCACGCATGCGACACGTCATTAGCTCCTTTACAGTAGCGAACCTTTCAGCCCTCGATTGATCCCCAAAAAGTTCCTTGAGTTGAACGTGAATGTCAGCAGCATTCACGGTGTCCTCAAATCGCCTCTGGAGTTCATCAGACATCGAGGCTTGCATATAGCATTTGATCTTGATATCATGGTCCCACCATGTATCAAGCTTGGCTAACTCCTCCGGACTTACGTCAGCTGGTGCTTCCTTCGGAGGAGATTTCTCTAACACGTAGAGCATCTTCTCCGAAGTCAAGACAATCTTCAACTTACGGAACCATTCCGTATATTTTGCGCCAGTCAACTTATTTTGTTCGAGGATCGAGAAAAGTGGATTATGCGAATTCATCTTATGAAATACTGAAAAGAAACAGACAAATATCAGTGATTGTTTAAGCAATTTACTAAGACATAAAATAGGCGAAATTTATTTTATGAATCTCACTCCCACTATTTTGACGATTTCACTATCCTCTAGTGAAAACGGGAAACTGTTTTCCTTAGTGAGAACATGGAGTCCAATTGACAAACTTATGGTCCCGAATAATATCAGCCAACCATAATTTTCAAATGGTAGAGCCCAATTGCTTCCAAAGCAACCTCCATGTTTTTACCTCATGTCCAACAAGGGCCCAATAATATGACGCCATTTATTGTGACATGTCAAGATGACCCATCAATATTAAGTTGTGATGGACGGTCGCCATGTGGATCCCCCAATAATATGAGCCGATCCCATGGGAGTTCCACCCAACTTACAACATGTGTCGATCCAATGTACAGCTTTCCGACGAACGGGCCCCCCCAATAATATGAGTCGGACCGTATCCGCGGGTAGCATCTCATACATTGATCGTTGATGGAAGGTAGGAACATTTAAACAAATTTAAATTTCCTTTATTTATCTTGATATCAATTTTAAATCATATTTAAAATGAGGGATTTTTAATTATATAAAAATTTGTCTCATCATTTTTAAAAATTTTGTATGCTTGCCGGATTCACACAATTATGTCTAAAACATGCATACAACTATAATATCACATATTATATAGGATGATCGATTCCATTTCTAATCGACCCGTGGTTGCCAATCACGAGTCTTAGTCCAATCCTAGGTAATATGCAGTATGCAATGCAATCCTATTACATTTTCTTCCAATTTACATTTCTTCTGTCTTTATTGTCTGCTGGGCCCACCTCCATCTTCAAATCTTAATCTTCCACTAAATCTAATGTATTTACAATAAATAACAATGACAAGTAGGGGATACATTTTTAAGGGGTGGGAACGGGCCATAAACCAAGCCCACTTTTATTACATATGACATTCATATTGGGCCATAAACCAGGCCCATTAATAAAACCAACAAAAATAAAACAAATGTAAATTCCTAACATACACCTACAAAATTGGTCATGACAATCGATCATCCTTATCCAATAACATTTAATTCAAAATTAATTTATTGGATAACATGCAATGGCAATTTAAATTTAAAAGTATAAAATCATATTTCATACATAAAATCTTATTTTACATACAAAATCATATTTTATCTTTTTATCAAATAAAATCATATTTTATCTATAAAATCCAATTTTATACATAAAATCATATTTTACTCAATATATCCATAAGATCATATCTTATCATCAATTGTACCAAAAATAATTAATTTCAAAATTCAATTAAAGGATAAAATATTAAAATTTTCCAAAAATTCAAATTTATCCAAAAATCAATTTTAAAATTTTCGGACTCGAACAATTCGATCCGACGCCTCGTGGACCAATCAAAACAATTTTCGATCGGACCAAAAATAGAATTTTAACATATTAAAATTTAATTTAAAAAATTAAAAATAATTTTTCCCGCGGGCCGCCCGGGACGTTCCCCGGCCGGGCAGCGACGATCGCTGCCCCTGCCCCGGGCAGCGATCCAATCGCTGCCCGGGTTTTTGCCCGAAAAAATATTTTTATTTTTAAAATATTTATTTTGTTTCAAAAACCGAGGCCTAAAAATTTTTGTACAATCGATTAATTTAATCGCTTGATCTGAGCAACCTGGCTCTGATACCACTGTTGGAGAACGCGGCGGTCAGATCAATTATGATTGATACCCGGTGCAGCGGAAGTTTAAAATTTTGTATGGAACGATTCCATAATGGGTATCAACCTTACGATTAAATTGTGTGTGTAAAAATTAAATAACAATTATAAATTTTTACCTTTAATCTCGAATCGAGATTTTGGACACCAACAGATTTCTCTGCTCTTGTTGTATATCCCTGGAACTGATGGACGAACTGTTCTTCAATCAGGTCCACGAACGGATATTTAATCCCTCTGATAGATTGCACTAGAAAATCTATCAGAAGTTTTCTACGAAGAGATTAACGAATTTGATCCGTTAAACCAGACTGTAATTCAAAATCACAGGCTGGATTTTCTCGAGTAGAGGGAGAGGGGGGGGGACGGCCACCTTTAAAAATAAACTAGGGTTTTCGAAAAATCCTTGTGACCTGTTGTGTCTAATTTCTGTACTGCAATAACTTATTTATAATGTAGGCCACTAACAGCTTAGGGCCCATTAGTCATAAGTTCAAGCCCGACAAGCAAAGCCCGCATGTTCAAAAATTAATATAAAATTCATCGTGACTCCGATTGATAAACCGCTTTCACCAATGTGCACAGAAACCATTTCTGCACCTTTTAAAGTCAAGATAAATTTTTCTGAATCCGAATTCAGTGATTTCCAAAAATGGCCATCCCTATGTCATTTTAGGAAATCTTACTCCTCTACTCTTAAATAAGAAGTCCAACTTCTTCGTTCATTAAATTTAACTCTTTAAATTTAACTATCTCAACGGGGATTAAAAATCCATTACACTGTGTGACCCTCAATGGTTCAGGGATACAGCTAGCCGTGGGCTCACAACTCCTTGTGACTCGGAACAACAATTTCCGACTTGCCCATCGAATCATGGTATGAGCGCCTAGCAACATCGCCCCATGATTCCCTAGGTATCACTGATAGTGCCTACAAGAACCAGTAGATTTTGGTTAGCGTACAGTACGGTCCCTTCATCCAAATATCCCGATCGAATCAACAACCATTGGTATATCGAGAGTCGCTCGAGATTCGATATCTATGCAATGCATCTTGAAGATCAAATAGTGACATCGCATGTGCTACTAAGAAACCATTTCTTAAATCACATCATGTACTCTGGCCAGAGATTCGTCACACTAATATCTCCTCAGATCGCATAGGATATCCACACTCGCAAGTATGTGGTGAATCCTTGACAACAAAGCATCGACTCCTATATGTGTTGTAACTGTACCCAATCCCGACACCTGATGACCCCAATAGAGTCGGTAAACGAGTCAAAGCACAGTACTAGCATATAGAGTCTCAATGATGTCTCAAGTAGTAAGGACTAATGGTGTACAACCAAAACCGCGGACTATATCCACTCGATAAGTGATAACCACTTGGAAAGTCCGGATAGGGTAGTTCGATCATTCATCATATGAATATCCATTTGCATGCTTCGAACATCTCTATGTTCCTTACCAATGAAACGTGGTACTCCGCATCGCAAATGCTAGTCTCAAACTCAAGCGATCCTTATCCTTATTATCGGACGGCTCAATCGACTAGGAACAATTTAGAATATACAGTGACTATAAGATGCGTTTCATGATAGACATCCCCATGTTCTACCACATCTTACATACACTATAGTATATTCAAGGTCTTTATCAAAACAACAATAGTATATCACAATATCACAATATGAAGAAAGACAAAGCCATTGCCATTAATAAAAGTGTAAATTATATTAAACAAAAGATTGTTTATACAAAGAGTCATCAAAACCCTTAGCCACAAGTTGGCTCACCGGGCACCCACTCTTTCAGGGTATACTGTGACTTAGGAATGAGATAGGCAATTTTTCTAATTCGATTGAGCCTTTCAAGCCACCATTAATACATTATGTCCCTAGTACCCCTTTTGAGCTAATTGAAAATGAATGGCATGCGTGAAAACGTGTGATAAAACCCCATTCAGCATTATTTCAAGGTCCTACAATTACTACCTGCACCTTAAACACTATTTCCTACCTTTAGGGAGTAATTGCATGTTTGATTTTTATGCTCTTGATTTGAATACTTAAATGGATAGTGTGTTGAGAATTGCAATGAAAAATTGACAGAAGTGTAGTAGTAGAGGAAAAAAAAAAGAAAACTGTGAAAAAGAAAAAAAAAAGCGGGATGAAAATGCAAAGAAAAAAAAATGGAGTTGAAAAGAATGAAAAAGTTTGCCGTGTGAATGAAGAGGAGTGGATTTAAGAGATAAAATCGTATTTTACTCCCTTTTTGAATTTTTTCCTTCGTTTGTAGCCATAAGCCCAGTTGTACATTATAAGACGAATAAGACCTATGGAGCAAGTCACAGTCGCCTAATATACTAGTGGAGAGGGGTTGTGAGAGTTTAACCTATGGATTGTCGATTGACATTTTTGATGAATATGCATTTTGATCAAAACACGCACACACTTTATTCTTTCTTGAGATAATTTCATTGTGAGCGTTTTTGATTGAATGTCTTTTGTGTTGATCCCGAGTTACCTTGAATGATCTCATGATCTATAGATGTTTGCGTTGAGTTTTGGGGAGAGTGTTGTGAACGTGAGTTGCGGAGTCTAAAAGCCTATAAGGTTGAGCTATGTTTCTTGCTTAAACAATTTTTCAATGTTAGGAGGATGTGATGTGATTGGATTTAAAAATTTTAGATTTCATTGCTGAGGTTATTGATACACAATAATTCTTGATGATTCTGGGGTGTTGTGTAAGTTTCTTTTTAGACATTTGGTTTTGTTCGGGACGAACAAGAGTTCAAGTTTGGGGGAATTTGATAAGTGCATTTTATGTGCTTATATTGTTAGTATTGTGCTTGACTCTTGTGTTTTATTGGTCGATTTTATGCGCTTTTCTGTTGTTTTTGTTATATGAAGGAAACAAGGCGTGGGAATCGAGTTGATGGATATAAGTGCAAAAGAGGGAAGAAAAGATCAAGAATTGAAGGCTTAAAGATTTGAAGAAAATGAGAAATTCGAGAGCAAGGAGCGCCCGCCCTGCTGAGTGGCGCGCCCACGCCATTGCTGAGAAGAAAAGAGGAGAAAGTGCGTAGGTACTGAGCGCCCGCGCAGGAACAATGAGCGCGCGCACCATTTTGAGGAATGAAAGAGCGTAGAGGTTGAGAGCGCGCGCCACTATATGGAGCGCCCGCCCCATCGGTCGCACAGACTTATTTTTGGAAGAATTTTATGTTTTGGAAACTCTTGTTTTAATTCCTAGGCTTATCTTTGGACGATTTGTTACCAAGATAGAGTTTTATTATTGAAGAAAGGAGAAGAAACGTAGGAGGGAGACTAGGTTTTTTCTAAGAATTCTAGAATTCCATCTTTTCTTATAATTTTTACTTTGTTCTTCATGAATTGTGTTGGCTAGTTTTTAATACTTGGTTAAGGAAGACGAAGCCCTTGATTAATTTACTCATGAGATTTTTGTTTTACAGAGTTTGATTATTGTTGAGTATCAAGTATTATTCTGATTTATTTCATGATTGTATGTTTGATTATTAGATTGATCACCTGATAATTCTTATATATAATCTACTGCTAAATTAGAGTTTGAATCCGTAATTGTTTGAATTATCTGATTTGCGAAGCAACTACAATTAATAATCGTCCGCTTGTGAGGTTAGGAATTTTAGGGATAATAATTGACTAGGCTAAATTCATCCGCTTGTGTATGAGTTGTCTAGATTTATCAGTTTTACTAGTTTGCATGCTATTGTGAGTTTAAATCTAATCGCTTGTATTGGGTTGATTCATTGATAAGGGTTATCTTAGAACGCTTGTGTCTAGTTAACTAAGATTAAGGTAAAACAGGAATTTAATTTCCAATGATGAATATCAACATGATTAAAGATTTTTAGATAATCGATGATCGAATGAATGAAATCAAGGGTGTAGTTGACCGAAACCAAGTCTAGTCTCCTATTGAATTTCCCCAATCTTTATTTAATTTTTGCATGCCAGTGAATTTTAGTTGCTTAAATTTTTTAGTAGTTAATCCAAACTTGAAAACCCCCCTTTTTCTTTTAAAGAACACTTTTAAATTTCCCTTTCCTCGTGGGAACGATCCCTACTCACACTACTACATTAATTTGTTTATCTGATTGAGACGGGTAATTTGGGCGTACGCGATAAGCGCTACCATTGTGGTAGATTGGTTTAGAGTTGAGAGTAAACCTCATAAGCCACAATTCTTTCAAAACCTTGAAAACAGAATCGAAAAGAAAATATTGGACATGGTGAACTTGTATATGAGAGGCTAGAGATCTGACTTGATTTCTTTTTGCCATGGTTCTCAGTATAGTGTTCACAGTCCAGGGAATACGAGATTGTTACCACCTCGAGCGGGAGCGTAGGTGGGAGGCTTGATTTTGGGCCTTATTCTATTCCCGGGATACCAACGAGATGATTTTTGAAAATATCGATTCTGTGAAACTTGAATCCTTTAACCCTTGACTTGTCTTTGAGTTTTTTATGTTATTGAATGAATTTTCTTTGAAAAATATTTGACAGGTAAGGGTATAAGGAAATGACGATTGTGATAGTAGATTACTTGTTTGAGTTATATCTACTTGATTTATATAGATGTCTTTCATACTGAGATTTATTCTCACCGGAGTTATCCGGCTGTTGTTTTGCTTGTATATGTGCATTGCATCAGGTTGAAGGGTAAGCGAGTCAGACATGACATGGAAGCGAGAGATTGAGAGATTAGAGTGGAGACTTGGGTGATAGAAGAAGTCTATGCTCTTTTGTAATGTCAAGCATGTTAGATTAGAATCTAATGTTGATATGTTAAATTCATTGGTTTAGTTTATCCTTTTATGTTTGATGTTTGTATTAAAGGCTTGAGATAAGACTTTAATCTAGATGTTGATGTTGTTGCTACAATTGAAATTTATTTGAGTCACTTTTGTAGATTCTACATGTAAACTTGAGTTGGTTTATATGAAGAAATGAAACTTATCTTGTTGTAGCATCATGCTCTCTTGATTATGAAGATGATTGTATTAATTATGCCATTAGCTTTGATATTATCATAGAGGAGTTAGCATGAACTTGTTCTAATTATTTTGGATATGATTATGTAGCATTGGCATAACTTGTTAGTTGATCTTATGGCTTGGAAGGCATGGACAGCACAAACCAAAGTGATGTTTTTTTTTCTGTTGTGCAGACCTGCGCGGGGGAGAGCCCTTGGCTCGCGCATGCGCGGGCTAACCAGCTCGATTGCTGGTTTGTTTTCCCGCACTCGCGCGCGAGATGAGCTCGCACGCGAAAAAAAATATTTAGGCCTTTGATTGCTTGATCTTAATTCATGTATTGGATGAAATGTTCTTATTTGATCTTGGATTAATCGTAATGATTTGAGAGATTAGTGCCCGAGTCCTCACAACAACCCACAACCCGTCGCAACCCATCATTAAGCGGGGCGGGGCGGGGCGGGGCGGCCCACCTTTAAGGCGGGTTGGAAAAACCTCAATCTAACCCACCTATTTTAAGTGGCGGGATGGGTCAACCTGGCGGGCTTACGTGTAATTTGGCGGTTTTTGGCGAGCCAACCTGCAACCCAACCCAACCCACCATTAGGCGAGGAGGTGCGAGCCGGCCCACCTTTAAGGCGGGTTGGGAAATTGTCAACCCAACCCACCTATTTTGTATGGCGGGATGGACCAACCTGACGGGCCTAGCCCATTTTGACACCTCTACTCGGGAGTAATGCATAAATACAAATTGTGCTACTTATTTATTACTGTAATCTATATATAGTTGTAGCAAATATGCACTTAGGTGTCAGGATTTTTTAAAGGATTGGGTTTTAATGCAAGAAGGATAGGGCTTTGTTTCAAGTTCGTTTTGCTAATGAGGAGAAGCCATATTGTGATCATCTTAATCGAAAATATGTTATTTATTGTTTGATACTACTAAGTTTGATCAGATGGGTACAACTACTTTTGTATATATCAGCTGCCATATTTTGGGTTTCAATTACATGGCTATATTATCTTCCAATTTAGATGCGTGCAGTTAACTTTTGGAACTTGGATTAACATTTCCATGGATTGAATTTAGTAAGTATTTTATTTCGGATTGGTTGTTTGATCATATTTAATTATGATCATATATGTTGAAAATAGACAACTTTTTTTCGTACAAAGACAACGGTTTTTAACTATTGGGATGAGAATTTAAAGACAACGTTTCAACATATATTGAAAAAAATTAATGACAACGGATTTTAACCGTTGTCAAAAGTTATTTTAACCAAGATAGACAAATTTTTCAAACCACTGTTAAAAGTAATTAACGACGACGGTTTTAAATTGTTGTCGAATCATCATCCAATGTTGAGGTCTTCAAGTAAGACAACGATTATAATTGTTGTCAAAATAAGCTAAAGATACCGGTTTTAACATGTAGTGACCCACGTCGTGATCATCTACTAATCAAAAGCTTAAGCATGCATTTAACTTAATCAAATAAATCATAAAAAATATCAGCGGAAAAGAATAAATAAATTCCAAATAAAATAACATAATAATGATACAACCAAATCAAAACTCTGTATCAATACAAATACAACATAAACATAAGCCTAGACAATAATCCAGCTGGCCATCCACTTCCTAAGCTCTCTTGGACCCACCCGCCACATCCAACCGCAGACCTGCCCCATGGAATAGGGTGTCTAGATACAACAAAGTATGGGACATGAGCATAACAAGCTCAGTACGAGAGTATGAGTATAAACTATTATACGTGCATGTATGCATGTGAACTGGGTACCAAGACACTTAAGTCAAGAAACAAGCTCATAGACCGGGCCCAGGGTATATAGCACGCTGTGCCGTTGCCTCAGGTGGTGGCTCATATACCTAGTGGATAATGTTGACCTAATACTAGTATATGTGTCCAACCATCACGGTGACCTGACACAAGACTTACGTATCCAACCTTCCACAACTCATTGAGTGAACGCCCTACTACAGGATACCTCTAAGGTAAAGGCTCAATATACTCATGTATGCAACATACAGTCATGTCATGTTGTATCATATAAATCATGCAATCACAGAATACATGCATGCTCAATCTGGATTTCTTGAGTAATACTTTCATACCTTATATACTAGGCAAGCTAGACCAGCACTATGTCCAAGCCTATCGTCCGTACTACAATGCAAACTACTCATGCATTATAATCTTATTCTAAAGCCTTAAGTACTCTATAGCATACTCCCTATTTACTATAAGGATCCAGAGCTATACCTACGTCCATCGTCAGTCCACTGATGACAACTATCCTAGAACTAGGGAACCTCTCCGCAACAACCCCGGAGTGCCTTGCTATCGCACAGACCAAGCCTAGGAAGGCTGGAAATCGCCCTAAGCACTCAAAGGTCAAGAGAATAAGTTGGAAATGGTGTGAGAAATGTGGCCCTTAGAACCCCTATTTATATGGCAAGATCGTACGATCCGATCTGTATGTCCTGCCACGTGTCATGATCTTGTGACATCTATCCCGCCACCACATCGGACTCTTCGATCCCCGATTAGACGTTCCGATCTCCGCCATGTGTCAGTCCCAGCTTGACACCTCAATGGTTAGGTTCAGATGCTCCATTCCTGGATCGGACGGTCTGATCCTGCCCGAGCTCAAATTGTAGTTTAGTCCTTATTTAATCAATACCTTAATCACGTTTAAGTCCTTTAATATTTTAAAATGGAACCGGGCTACTACATAACATGTTTTCAAATAGTGTATAAATTTGTGTTCTAGTCAACGACAAAAGATTAAATTGTTGCAAAAATGTTTTCATATGCTTAAAAAGACAACGAATTTAAAACTGTTGATGTTGGGTGTGCTTTTAACAACACCATCGGTTACAACGGTTTTTAGCCCCCCGAACGACAACGAATCGTCATTTTTTCTTGTAGTGAGAAAAATTGATTGATCTAAACCGGTCTAGTCAATCGAATTGGATCGATAAGGACACGACTAAAATCTCTAAAGCACAATATACAAGTCATTATTCAGAGTCCAAACCAACATTCTCTGAAGGCCTCAGCTTACCTCAAGGAATGACATTTGGATATTGGGTAAGGTTTTCTGTACCTAACTAACTATAGAAATCCAAGTGCACTACATGTTTACTATTGTCAGGGAATGATGACATGGACAATACAAAGCCATCGACTATCTTAAAATGGATTGGATTATTTTTTAAATTTTGAGAATGTTAGAATCCAAGTCTATAACTAGAAGAAATATTATTTTAGCAGTTTCTTGCATTACTACAAATTTGAAGCAAAAGTACAAGTACTAAAGCACCCACGAACTAAATTGAAATCAGTCAAACACACTTTACATCTAATTTTTATCTGATCATTGAGGATAAAATTGTGCTATGAGTTTACACTGTAAAATCATTTCTTGGTGACAGTTTGTATAATGTACATATGCAAAGAGTGTACTAGGAGTTTAATTCAAGCATAATTCTTAAACTGGATTGTTATTTTACAAATTGCTTGTACAATCCAAAGTCTTTTAGGATTGAAATCAGTAATTCCCAAAAATTCCATAAATTTACTCACAAGTATTAAAGAGTTTTAAATTAATTCTGAATGATTTTATTTTATCTATTTATGACTTAAAAATCATGTTTAATTAAATGCTTTTATGTGACGTATTAATGATTTAAAACTTCTGTTTAAAATATTTCGTGTAATGTATATTGCATCATATTTTATGTTTCAAATTTGAGTTTTAAGGTGTTCAAATATATGTTTAAATATTGTGTTAAATAATTTAATATTATGTAATTTATGTGATGTTTAATGGTTGAAAAAGTTAGTTTTTTATATTTTTAAGGTATGGGTTTAATTTTGGTGACAAATGGAGTCGAGATAGCCTTCAAATGAGGTTAAGTAAATTTAAATTAAAATGGGTTGGTTGTGCAAATTTTATGTTAAAAGTTTTATGTTTCATTTTATTTTAAATTTTGAAGGGAAAAAGTTTAAAAGAAAATATTTTTAAGTTAACGGGCTAGCTTTCGGCCCATTAGCCAATGTTTTTCTTCACGTCAAAACGTTTTCTTCTCTTCCCCTCTTTTCTCACGTCCAATGCCGCCTTTCACCCTCTCCTCTAACTCTTTCAAAACTTTAGCATGCATGATTTTGAATCACGAAAAAATTTAAAGAGCATGGCATATCAAGTTTCAAGTTTCATGATGACATGATGATTTTAAAATATTTTTATGTATGTTTCACGAGCGATAAGATGTTTTATGATGGAAATATTTTATGATGAGGATTATGAAGTTATTAGAAATTTTATGGTGATGATGTTTATGATGAAAAAGCATGATGAAGTTTATAATGTTATGATGATGAATGATGTTATGTATGCATGAAAATATTTTGATGTCTTGTGTGGACTTGTGATGTCAAATACGGGATTGGTGCCTCGGGATAAGCTCCGAGGAGGGTCTTTCAAAAATAATTAATTTTTAAGCAGCACAATGCCGAGACAACACGCTTATTGGCACAAGGCTGGTATGGATTATACCAATTATATGCTTCTTGTACAAAGACTGTGATCACATGACCTAAAGGCTCTCTAATAGGTTCCACATTTAAACATATTTTATCACCCCAAATGAAGAATTTTATGATATATTTTTTTATGCATGATTTTTTAATTTATGTTTTGAACGTCAAAATCATGATGATTTTTATTATGTATTTATTTTGCATATAAATAATATTTTTTGAGTCTTTAGACTCACTATGCTTGATTGATGCAGTTAAAAATGAGAAGTAAATGAATTAAAGCTTTGGTAGAAAGGCTGAAGAGTTCAAGATGTGAAAGGATTGCATGACACGACTGTTCGAATCTCTGACGTTTTAATGCAAGGGAATTTGCATATACTTATTTTTCTTTTTTTACTACATTATTTTGAAGAATGGCCATTAAAATTCAGTGGTAGAGAAAAGTTTAGATTTAAGCATTTTCAAAGAAGGCCTCGTGACTGATAAGTGTGTTGTTGTGTATTATTTTGTTCTAGTTTCGAGTCGAGTTTGCATGAATTTATTATATTTCTAGAGTTTTTTTTGTTTAATTAATTTATTTATGTCATTCATGTGGTCTAAATTTCATTTTCCTAGGTTTTAATGAATGTACATTGAAGAAATCAAGATTTTGGAGCAAGAGAAGAGCCGCAAGAATGAGTTACGGAACAACAATGGTCAAAAAATTATTTTTGATGTTAGAGAGATCCAAATCCGATCTCTACCATTCAAAACACATTTCAAGATGTTTTAAAGCTTCTGTCCAAATTTTAGCTCAATCCGACCATTCAAAACACTGCGCGCTGAAAAAAAAATAGGTTGCACCCCAACGATAAATGTATTTGCTGGGGCGCTGTAATTCATTCTTGCGGCTCTTCTCTTGCACCAAAATCTTGATTTCTTCAATGTAACTTCATTCAAAACGAGAAAAATGAAATGTAGACCACATGAATGACATAAATTATTTTGATGTTATAGAGATCCAACTCCAATATCCACCGTTCAAAATGAATTTCTAGATGTTTTGAAGCTGCTGTGAAAATTTCAACTCAATCCGATGGGTAGAACTCCAGATATAATTTTTTTAAAAACACTGCACACCGGGAAAAAAATAGGTTGCGCCCCAGCGAGAACTTTATGCGCTGGGGCACGACCTGGACTGAAAAAACTGTTTGGACAGAAACATTAGAGCTCGAGCGGACTTTCTCCCGCTCGAGCACAAATTCATAAGGAGTTTTGGTTCGGAAAAAGTCTTGTGCGGAAGGAAATAATTTATGTGTGGATCCTGGTCATATAAATAGAAGATTTAACATAATTTGAAGGGTTTCCTAGAAATTTCACAGCAAAATACACGGAAGAGGCGGCTAGAGGCTTGAAGATTTTCTTCCCATCTATTTTCTTTCTTAATTTTTGTTGATTAAACATTTGTTTGAATATTGTTTTTTATTATTGAGTAGATTTCTTTGATCAAGACCACGATATTGGGTCGAAACTAATTATTTTTGAGACTTGGTTACATGTTTGATTTATTTTGGGTATTTTCAATTATTGATTGATGTTAGTTTAATATTTTTTGTGAATAGCTTGATTACCTAGTCACATGTGTGTTGATTAATCACGAATCGAAAGAGGATTGATTAAATATAGCTTCAAAAATATCAATCAACATATGGTTAAACCGATTAGAAATAGTATTCGGTTTCAGCATGCGGTTTCAGGTGAAAACTGAATTTTCATAAATATTGAATGAGTTTGAGTTTGATTAGAATTAATTATAAATAATTAATCCGTCCAACTTGAATAGGTTTAGCAATTCTAGAAATAGATTGTTGAATAAGACATGAAATTCACCGTGATTGGAATAAACATAATTTTAAGTTTATGCCACCTGGATGTATAAATTAGTTCAATACCTTTGTGTTTCTTGGTTGTCTCTTTTTATTTAAATTTATCTTTTAGCTATTTTAATTCTTATTTTTTAGTAATTTAATTTTTATTTAACTCATCGTACCTCTTTATTATTTTTGTCTAGATTAAGTTAAATAATCAAATATTGAGATTTGACTACAGTCTCTGTGGGATCGATACTTGGACTTGTTTTCCATATACTATAACTTGACCTAGTGCATTGCTAGTCATAATCGAATTTCACGGTCAAGTTTTTGGCGCCATTTTCAGGGACGGTTAGTTAATATTAGAATTGATTATATGCTTGAGACTCGACTTATTATTATTATTATTATTATTATTATTATTATTATTATTATTATTATTATTATTATTATTATTATTATTTCTTTTTCTTTTGTTTATTTATTTATTTATTTTAATTGTGAGGTACTTGGAGATGGATGATCGACAGGTGTTCACAAGATTTGGCCAACAATACTCAGAACCATTCTATGCTGCTTGGAGGATTTTCAATGATTTGGCAAACAAATTTTGATGCCATGATTATTCAAACTACACTCTAATTCATATTTTTTATGTTGGTTTGGATGAGACAACAAGACGTTGGGTGGATTATGGAGCTTTGGCAACTGGCAGTCACTTGTTTCACAGAGATTATGACAGTGCGATGCACTTGTTAAATGATACGATAGATTTCGACTACTATTGGCATTGTGATTCTTTACTTTAGGGTTGGAGTCACCAATATCCTCCAAGATTAAATTACACAAATTTTGTGAACCAACAATTTGAGCATCATGAAGAGTGTATCATGCGTTTTGATGATAATGTGGCTCAGTTGGAGAACATTGTGAAAAATCAGACAAAGATAAATAAGTTCTTAGAAAGTCATATCAACTCTTCGAGTTTCTTGGATGAACAAATTGCGCTTCTTACAGAACCATTTTTTGATATCTGTCAAGAGAATGATGTAATTGCGCCAAATCAAGAGCCAATATTATTTGAGGAACCTTCATGCAAAAATGAGCCAAAACTGACATTGGAGGATGAAGAAACATATCAGGAGAAATATTTGAACTCGTCAATGGTCTTTACATGTACACCATTAGAAGATTCATTCTTTTCATTTATGCCAACTCTAAAATATTACATCCTCTATGAGCTTCGGCCTGAATTAAGATTCTTTTCCCAAAATAATCAGTTTGTGTCGAGTGTTTTTGGAGTGATGAGCTTACAATGTCAATATCACGTCATGATTGAGGGCGTACAAAATCAAGACCCATATGTAGATTCGTATGATTCTTACTATGGGCGAAAGCTGCTCTTTGATGGTTTATTCTTTCTAGTCGGGTGATAGACTATAAATTTAGTGCTGACTGGGAGGCAACCCAATGTTTTCTTTCCTTTTTTTTAATGTTATTTTTATTTTTATTTTTATTATCTTTTGATAATCCAACGCCTTACCCGTCTCCTTTATATGTGCACTATGTTGCCCCGTTAAGTGAAGTTGTTGTTGGAGTTCTACAGCTAGAGGAAGTGGATGAATCATAGACCAGGGAAGTTTTATTTTTGTTTTCATTGTGTTTGTGTTCGTCTTTGCATTTGTTTGTTCTTGCCTTGTTTTCGTTGTTTTTGAAGCATTGACGACAATTCTTTGGATAAGTAGGGGTAGTCTAGCTTGTATTTCATTGTGTTTTGTGTTTTCTGTTTGTGTTGCATGTGTTCATGTTTTAGCTTGTTTGCATCTTGTTCGTTTTTGTGTTCGCTTGCATATGTGTTGAGTAGGATGATGAATGAGATCCAATGATGATATGAAGTTATGAATTTTTTTTGAAAAATTTGTGCCCTTGACTTGACATGAGAAACCATAGGTTGAACCGTGATTATTTTCATGGACTCATGTTAGACCAGTGAATTGTAGCGAAACCATTGATGTTGTTCGTGTCTGCTTGACCATTTCACGTCACTAGATGCTAAGTGATCTTAATTGTGTCTTTTGAATTCCAATGATCTTCTAACATTGCACTTATGATCTTGGGCGCACCAAAATTTTTTAACAAATAAATTTTTTTTAAGAAAGCTCAACTCCATCCGAGTCATGGACGAGGAATTGAAATCCTAATTACCTTGTCCATGGCTAAGTATGCGGATTAAATGGGATTGCTTTTCTAATAATGATAAATGAATTGATTTTTTTAAAAATAGTAACAACTCCATCCGGGTTTCGGGCAATGGATAGAAATTCTAATCGCCTAAGCTGAAACTAAGTCTGCGGATTCAATGGGGTTGATGCTCTATCTGGGCTATAGAAGAGGGTATTGAAATTCCTAGCTAAGTTTGCGGGTAATTTATGGGGCTTAAGAAAGCTGGATGCAAAATCCAGCGGTGCGTAATAATAGATCTCAAGGAAGGTGTGTTTGTTAAAGGTATTTGGAATGAATGGATGCATGAGAGTGATACTTGCACTTATGTGTTATTAGGTCATTAAGAAGTCTTGAAAATAGATTCTTTCTAAGTTGAATGTAACTGGAATAACATCGCACACACACACGTTCACGCTAAATCGAAGGTGTATTGTGAAGATTTGAGGGCATTTTTGAGTTTGGACTATACTTAGACTTTACTGAGGTTGTTACTTCCCATGAATTTATCCTTCTTCGTTGTTCTATTGTGTGTTGATTTCATAATTTTTCTTGCTCGAGGGCGAGAAAGATTAAAATATGAGGAAGTTGATAAGTGTGTTGTTGTGCATTATTTTGTGTTAGTTTCGAGTCGAGTTTTCATGCATTTATTATGTTTTTAGAGTTGTTTTTGTTTAATTAATTTATTCATGTCATTCATGTAGTCTACATTTCATTTTCCTCGTTTTGAATGAAGTAACATTGAAGAAATCAAGATTTTAGTGCAAGAGAAGAGCCACAAGAATGAATTACGGAGCAGCAAAAAATTATTTTTGATGTTAGAGAGATCGAAATCCGATCTCCACTGTTCAAAATTAATTTCAAGATTTTTGAAACAACTATCCAAATTTCAACTCAATCTGACGGCTAAAACTCCGGATATGAATTTTTTAAAAACACTGTGCGTTGGAAAAAAATAGGTTGCGCCCCAGCGGGAACTTTATGCATTGGGGCGCGACCTAGACTGAAAAAACAGTTTGGACAGAAACATTAGCGCTCGAGTGGGACTTTCTTCCGCTCGAGCGCGAATTAGTAAGGAGTTTTGTTTCGGAAAAAGTTTTATGTGGAAGGAAATAATTTTTGTGTGGATCCTGATCATATAAATAGAAGATTTAACATAATTTGAAGGGTTTCCAGAAGTCCACACCAAACTTCACAGAAGAGGCGGCTAGAGTCTAGGAGATTTTCTTCCCTTCTATTTTCTTTCTTAATTTTTGTTGATTAAACTTTTGTTTGAATATTGTTTTTGATTATTCAGTAATTTTTCTTCGACAAAGACCACGAGATTGGGTCGAAACTAATTATGTTTGAGACTTGGATACATGTTTGATTTATTTTGGGTATTTTCAATTATTCATTGATGTTAGTTTAATATTTTTTGTGAATGGTCTGATCACCTAGTCACATGTGTGTTGATTAATCATTAATCGAAAGAGGATTGACTAAATATAGCATCAAAAATATCAATCAACATATGGTTAAATTGACTAGAAATAGTATTCGGTTTCAATATGCGGTTTTAGGTGAAAACCGAATTTTCATAAATATTGAATGTGTTTGAGTTTGATTAGAAATAATTAATCCGTCCAACTTGATTAGGTTTAGCAATTCTAGAAATAGATTTTTGAATAAGATAGAAAAATTCATCGTGATTAGAATAAACAAATATTTCAGTCTGTGTCACGTGGATCCATAAATTATTTCAATACCTACATGTGTCTTCGTTATCTCATTTTAATTAAATTTATCTTTTATTTATTTTAATTCTTATTTTTTTTAGTAATTGAATTTTTATTTAACTCATCGTACCTATTTATTATTTTTGTCTAGATTAAGTTAAATAATCAAATTTTGAGAATTGACTACAGTCTCTTTAAGATCGATACTTGGACTCGTTGTCCATATACTACAACTTGACCTAGTGCACGTGCTAGTCATAACCAAATTTTACGGTCAATGATGATGGGTTTTAATAATTTTATGCTTTTAAACCTTTTATGTTGCTTATTTCTTTAAGATAGTTTTATGCTTGGTTTCATAAATTTTTAAAAGTATTTTCCGTACTAAGTTTATTTTATTGAAACTCATGTTTCATCAACTTTCCTAATATTTTAATTCTCGGTTCAGGTTTGCTATGTAAGTAGTATTTTTTGGCGTGCCTTAGAATAACAGATCGTTTACAGTAAGGTTGCATCCTTTGTTTCAAATATTTATACATGTTAGAGTCATTAGATTTTTAATTATTTAAATAGACTTTAATATCAATCATGATTTATTGAACTTGACAACGCGATGCATGCCCAACACTGCTGTATTTGAAAAACTTTCCTACACTTTTTCGCATCTAAATTATTGAATGTTTAAAAATATGGGACGTCACAGTTTGTATTGGAGATGTTGGTTTTGTGAGCCAATTCGTGCACGCAATCTTGCCAAATACTCGAATGCTCCTGCCTTCATGACTGTAAGGTTTATGTTTTAAAGTCAAAATTATGATTTTTCTTACAGTTATGAGTATTCATAATTTATAAGAGAAAGTTTTGTATTGTTTGGATGAATTTTTGGATTGTGACTGTGTTGAATCTGAACTGTCTAAGAGTATTTTTGGAAAGAAATGATTCATTGTTCGAAATTATTGATTGATATTGGCATTATTTTCATATTTGGGTTAATAGGAGGGTTCTACTTTACTGAAACTAGGTGATTGTTGTAGTAGCCCGTACCCTAATTGAATAATTAAAGGATTAATGCTAATTAATTGAATTGGATATTGGACGGATCGGAAGCTCCGAAGGCACGATCGGAAGCTCCGAACAGGATCGGAAGCTCCGATGAGCGATCGGAGGCACCGATGTTATTACGTCAGGCATGACGTGTGGTTGGATCGGAAGCTCCGATCAGGACCGGAGGCTCCGATCACCCCTATCCGGAGTCAACAAGTGATATTTTGACACGTGGCAGATCAGGATCTTCGGAAGCTCCGATGGCAGGATCGGACGTTCCGATCGAGGTTCGGACGTTCCGATCAAGGATCGGAAGTTCCGATCGTTGTCTATAAATAGAAGGCCGAGACTTCACTTTCATTTGCCAATTCCGAGTTCTCCTTTCCCTTCTAGCCCTTTTGGAGCTGTTCTAGTCTTCTTAGGCTTGGTCCGGAGGTCGGCGAGGCATTCGGTAGTCGTAGCGGAGTTGTGCCCAAGTTCTGGAGGCATCGACATCAAAGGGCTAACGACGGACGAAGGTATAGCTTTTGCTTCCTATAAATAATTAGGAGTATGCAATAGCTTAGTTAAGGCTTTTAGAGCACTTTAATGATAGTAGTATCATTTGGCAGTGTAGAGCAGACTATAGGCGTGGACCTAGAGTTGGTAGAGCTTGCACTGTATTGAGGTACGAAAGTACTGTTCGAGATATCCTGACTGAGTATGCATCTATTATGTGACCGCATGATTTATATGCCATGATATTATGCTGCATTCATTTGCATCTTGCTGTATCTCCTTCGAGATGTCTGTTAGTAGGGTTGTACCCTATCCTGTTAGTGGATGGACTTCCATCGATTTGGGTCCGGCGTTTCCACGGTTATCTCGGTATGGGAGCCACCTCCTGAAGCGACGGCACAACATGCTACATACCAGGGCCCGGTCTGTCTCTGTTATCTGATCCTTGACCTCGAGTCTATAGGGAGTTCACTTTGCATGCATGTATACTCATACTCTCGCACTGAGCATTTTATGCTCACGTCTCGTACTCTGTATTTTTTGGACACCCTATTCCATGGGGCAGGTTTGCGATTGGACGATGAGGGTGGATCCAGGAGGGGCTAGTCAGCGGTTGGCCGGCTGGAGCTTCGCTTAAGTTTTATTACTGTTGTTTGGGTTTATACAGCTATTCGATTTGGTTGTATATTATTGGATAAATTACAGATTTCTTTACTTGGGATTGTATATTGTTTATGGTTTCCGCAGTTTTATTCTGATATCTGTTTAATTAAGTTAATTGCATGCCTAAGTTCTGTTTAGTAGGTGATTCGGGTAAGGGTCACTACATTTATGGTATCAGAGCATGCAAAAGATTTCTTGGGATTTAGTCTCATCTTGAGGTATTTTTGTAGATGTCAAATCGTGACGACCAGAGTTCTCATGGCAGTGTTGGTGGGCGTTGGGGTGATGCCGACCGGGAGCCTCGTTGAGAACGGCGTCATCGTCACCATGACGACGAGCGTTTCACTTTGCGCCGATTCTTAGCTATGGGTCCTAAGCCCTTAGTTGGAGGTGAGTCTCCGGAGGATGCGGAGAACTGGTTAGACCGCATGGAGACGACTTTTCAGACTTTTCAGTGCACCGATGAGCAGAAGGTGGAGACCCTGGGCTATCTTCTGGATGGGCGTGCGCGCAGGTGGTGGAGGTTTACTTCTGCAACATTTGTTGAGGCGAGAGGAGTGGCCACCTGGGCCGAGTTCCGCACAGCTTTCCAAAAGCGGTATTTTCCTCCTGCACTCCGTCAGTCGAAGGCAGGCGAGCTACTGAGTCTTCGACAGGGAACCATGTCTATCGATGAGTATCAGTAGAGGTTCTTTGATCTGCTATCCTATTGCCCCGAGATTGCTGATAGCTCAGAGATAAAGTATAATCTGTTCCTTCAGGGCCTTAACCCTGAGATCCATGACCGTGTGGCGGTTGGCGACGACATGTCCAACGAGGGTTTGGTGAGCCGTTGTCACCAGGCGGAGGACAGCATTCGGCGGAACAAGTCTTTCTCTCAGTCGAGACCTGCTAGTTCTTTGGGTCCCCGTGCCCAAACTTTCAAGAAGTCTGGATCTTCTTCTTCCTCTGGTTCTGGAGGTGTTGTTCGTTTCGGTAAGAAGGACAAGTGTGATCACTGCGGGAAGAACCATCCATCCGACAAGTGCCGCAGAGCTTCTGGAGCATGTTTCCGTTGTGGAGAGACTGGTCATATCCGGAGGGATTGTCCACAGTCTGGGGGAGGCGGTTCTGGATCTGGTTCAGGATCGGGTTCTCAGGCCACCGTTCAGCAGAGGTCGCAGGGACAGTCTGCTGGGAGTTCTCATTTGAGGCCACGAGCTTTTGGCCAAGTGTTTGCCCTGAGGCATGATCAGGCTGTGGAAGAGAATGAGAAAGTCATCGCAGGTATATTTCTGCTTTATGGTATACCTGCTCTTGTACTTATTGACACTGGTGCATCTCATTCCTTCATTTCTGCACGTTTTGTTAAGAGGCATAAGTTACCATGCATTGCACTAGACGTAGTGATGTCTGTTTCTACTCCGACGGGCCAATCTGCTTTGGCTAAGCGTCTAGTGATGGGTTGCCCTTTAGTGTTCGAAGGGAACATTCTGTTAGCGAATCTCATGGTCCTGGCGATGGACGACTTTGATTGCATTCTGGGAATAGATGTGTTGACTACCTATCGAGCTTCAGTTGACTGCTATCAGAGATTAGTACGCTTTCATCCAGAGGGGAGTGAGAGCTGGTTTTTCTATGGTGAGGGAGCGCGACCCCCGATGCCTTTGGCATCAGCTTTGAGAGCCTGTCGAGCTCTGGAGTCTGGTGGGGAAGGCTACCTTATCTATGCAGTTGATTTGTCTGCTGAGAGTATTGGGATAGAGAGCATTCCTGTTGTGGATGATTTTTCAGATGTATTTCCTGATGAGATTCCGGGTTTTCCTCCTGCTAGGGAAGTCGAGTTTGGCATAGAGTTGATGCTGGGTACTTCGCCTATTTCTAGAGCACCGTATCGTCTGGCTCCATCAGAGATGCGTGAGTTGAAGAATCAGCTTCAGGATCTTTTGGACAAGGGGTACATTCGTCCTAGTGTATCTCCTTGGGGAGCTCCTGTTCTCTTCGTGAAGAAGAAGGATGGGTCGATGCGGCTGTGCATTGACTATCGGCAGCTGAATCGAGTCACTGTGAAGAACAAGTATCTGTTGCCTCGTATTGATGACTTGTTCGATCAGCTGCAGGGTACGTCAGTTTACTCCAAGATTGACTTGAGATCTGGGTATCATCAGTTGAGAGTCCGTGATCAGGATGTAGCCAAGACTGCATTCCGTACTCGCTATGGGCATTACGAGTTCCTAGTGATGCCATTAGGTTTGACTAATGCGCCGGCTATATTCATGGATTTGATGAACCGTGTCTTCAGGGAGTATTTGGACAAGTTTGTCATGGTCTTCATTGACGACATCTTGGTGTATTCGCGTAATACGGAAGAGCATGTTTCTCACTTGCGGTTGGTACTGCAGACTCTTCGAGATGAGCAGTTGTACGCCAAGCTGAGCAAGTGTGAGTTCTGGATGGATAGAGTGGTCTTTCTTGGCCATATCATATCCAGGGAGGGGATTTCTGTTGATCCAAGCAAGATTGAAGCGGTACTTCATTGGTCGCGTCCGACGACAGTTGCTGAGATCCGTAGTTTTCTGGGTCTAGCAGGGTATTATCATCGCTTCATTCTGAACTTCTCTCAGTTAGCTCGACCGTTGACGCAGCTTACCCGCAAGGGTGTGGATTTTGAGTGGTCCTCCGAGTGCGAGGAGAATTTCCGTGAGCTTCGACGGCGGTTGACTTCTGCGCCGGTGTTGGCATTACCGTCAGGATCTGGAGGGTATGTAGTTTACACGGATGCTTCTCTTCAGGGGTTAGGTTGTGTGCTGACTCAGAATGGGCATGTGATCGCATACGCTTCTAGACAGCTGAAGCTTCACGAGGACAACTACCCAGTCCATGATTTGGAGTTAGCAGTCATTGTGTTCGCTTTGAAGATCTGGCGTCATTATCTGTATGGCGAGAAATTTGAGATCTTCACCGACCATAAGAGTCTCAAGTATTTGTTCACTCAGGCGGAGTTGAACATGAGGCAGAGACGTTGGATGGACTTGCTTAAGGACTATGATTGCGAGATTAAGTACCATCTGGGAGCTGCTAATCTCACCGCTGATGCTTTGAGTCGCAAGGTACGACTATCTGCACTTCAGACTTGTTCGATGTCTAGTGCGATCAGTGACTGTTGTACTTCAGGTTATACCTTCAAGCATAAGAAAGGAATGCAGATTATCCAGATGTTTACGATATTATCTGAGCCAGCCTTGTATTCGCGGATCCGAGATGCTCAGATGTCTAATTCGAAGACCCAGCGTTTAGCTCGTCTAGCTAACGAGGGTAGCTCGTCTGAATTTCATTATCAGTCAGATGGCTTTCTGTGTTTGTCTGATAGGCTTGTGATTCCGCAGGATGAAGAGTTGCGAGAGGAGGTTTTGTCTCAGGCACATCGCACTAAGTTGAGTATTCATCCTGGGAGCAACAAGATGTACAAGGATCTCCGTACTCGTTTCTGGTGGAAGGGAATGAAACGCAGTGTTTATCAATTTGTTTCGAGATGTTTGGTGTGTCAACAGGTCAAGGAAAAGCACCGACGACCTGGAGGATTGCTTCACAGTCTGCCTATTCCTGAATGGAAATGGGAGTTTATCACTATGGACTTTGTGACCCATTTGCCGGTATCCCCGAAGAACTGTGATGCTATCTGGGTTGTGGTGGACCGACTCACCAAGTCAGCGCATTTCATTGCCTATAGCCGAGAGTACTCTGTGGATCGCATGGCACGGATGTACATTCAGGAGATCGTCTGACTTCATGGAGTACCTGTGAGCATTGTCAGTGATCGGGACCCCAGGTTTACTTCTAGATTCTGGGGGAGTGTTCAGCGTGCGATGGGTACTACTCTCAGTTTGAGTACTGCCTATCATCCGGAGACTGATGGTCAGTCAGAGCGCACTATCCGTACGTTAGAGGATATGCTTAGAGCGTGCGTCTTGGATTTTGGTTCAGCCTGACAGGATCATTTGCCGTTGATCGAGTTCGCTTACAACAACAGTTATCACACTAGTATTGGGATGGAACCTTTTGAGGCGTTGTATGGGCGACGTTTTCGTACTCCACTCTTCTGGGAAGAAGTGGGGGAGAGACAGGCTGAGGGACCGGAGTTTATCCAGCAGGCGATAGATATTGTTGATCAGATCAAGAATCGGATTAAGACTGCACAGGATCGTCAGGCCAGTTATTCTAATATCAAGCGTAGGCCTTTGCAGTTCGAGGTCGGGGAGAAAGTGTTTCTGAGAGTGTCACCTTTCCGCAAGATTCTCAGATTTGGCCTTAAGGGCAAGTTGTCTCCCAAATTTATCGGTCCGTTTGAGATTTTGGAGAGCATTGGCGATTTGCCTTATCGACTAGCTTTGCCACCGCATCTATCCAGTATTCACGACGTGTTCCACGTATCTATGTTGCGACGGTATGTGGCGGATGAATCTCATATTCTGCAGGGGTCTGAGGTTCAGGTAGAAAAGGATTTGACTTATGTTGAGAAACCTCTTCGTATCCTGGATTATAAGGATAAGGTCTTACGGAACAAAGTCATCCCTTTAGTTTTAGTTCAGTGTCAGCGCAGAGGCACTGAGGAAGCTACTTGGGAGCTTGAGGACAGGATGCGTAAAGACCATCCTGAGTTGTTTTGATTTCATTCTTTAGGTTGTATTCAGTTTCAAACTCTGTAAACGTTTGATTTGAATAAAGAATGTTTCTGATTTCTGTATTTGCATTCGGTACTTAAGATCTGTTTTCGAGGACGAAATATCTTAAGTGGGGGAGAATGTAGTAGCCCGTACCCTAATTGAGTAATTAAAGGATTAATGCTAATTAATTGAATTGGATATTGGACGTATCGGAAGCTCCGAAGGCACGATCGGAAGCTCCGAACAGGATCGGAAGCTCCGATGAGCGATCGGAGGCACCGATGTTATTACGTCAGGCATGACGTGTGGTTGGATCGGAAGCTCCGATCAGGACCGGAGGCTCCGATCACCCCTATCCGGAGTCAACAAGTGATATTTTGACACGTGGCAGATCAGGATCTTCGGAAGCTCCGATGGCAGGATCAGACGTTCCGATCGAGGTTCGGACGTTCCGATCAAGGATCGGAAGTTCCGATCGTTGTCTATAAATAGAAGGCCGAGACTTCACTTTCATTTGCCAATTCCGAGTTCTCCTTTCCCTTCTAGCCCTTTTGGAGCTGTTCTAGTCTTCTTAGGCTTGGTCCGGAGGTCGGCGAGGCATTCGGTAGTCGTAGCGGAGTTGTGCCCAAGTTCTAGAGGCATCGACATCAAAGGGCTAACGACGGACGAAGGTATAGCTTTTGCTTCCTATAAATAATTAGGAGTATGCAATAGCTTAGTTAAGGCTTTTAGAGCACTTTAATGATAGTAGTATTATTTGGCAGTGTAGAGCAGACTATAGGCGTGGACCTAGAGTTGGTAGAGCTTGCACTGTATTGAGGTACGAAAGTACTGTTCGAGATATCCTGACTGAGTATGCATGTATTATGTGACCGCATGATTTATATGCCATGATATTATGCTTCATTCATTTGCATCTTGCTGTATCTCCTTCGAGATGTCTGTTAGTAGGGTTGTACCCTATCCTGTTAGTGGATGGACTTTCATCGATTTGGGTCCGGCGTTTCCACGGTTATCTCGGTATGGGAGCCACCTCCTGAAGCGACGGCACAACGTGCTACATACCAGGGACCGGTCTGTCTCTGTTATCTGATCCTTGACCTCGAGTCTATAGGGAGTTCACTTTGCATACATGTATACTCATACTCTCACACTGAGCGTTTTATGCTCACGTCTCGTACTCTGTATTTTCTGGACACCCTATTCCATGGGGCAGGTTTGCGATTGGACGATGAGGGTGGATCCAGGAGGGGCTAGTCAGCGGTTGGCCGGCTGGAGCTTCGCTTAGGTTTTATTACTGTTGTTTGGGTTTATACAGCTATTCGATTTGGTTGTATATTATTGGATAAATTACAGATTTCTTTACTTGGGATTGTATATTGTTTATGGTTTCCGCAGTTTTATTCTGATATCTGTTTAATTAAGTTAATTGCATGCCTAAGTTCTGTTTAGTAGGTGATCCGGGTAAGGGTCACTACAATTGTTTTGGGATTTAAGTCAACCTGCTTTGAATTCTATTAATTATATTGAAATGTCCCGTGTTGACATAGAATTGTTTAGTGAGATTTTACCTATGGAAATTATGACTAAGATTATTTTGTTTTTGATAATTCACTTGCATCATAAGGAATGTAATATGATGGTTGATTATTCTCTTGCATGCCTTTGTTGTATGGGATATATAAGTTGGAAAATATTGTGTCTTGTTCTTGTTGTTCTGACCTCTAGGAAAAATTAATGTGGATTTAGTTTTGACTAGGAAATTAGTTTATCTTTGATGCGATTTTCGAGTCCATATGTTTAAGTATTGCTAAGTTAAGTTTATTATTGGATTTGATATTTTAATAGCTATGTCTAAATAAGCAAATTTGGTAACATAATGTTTGGTTTACGGATGTTCGAGTATGGATAAGTAGATTGTACAAGTATGGGTAACCAGTTAAGTTAAGGTATAATGTAATCGTAGTGTTTGGGAGATGAACATTAGAGTTAACCTTTGAGTTTTATGTATGAGTTGATATAAGCATGTGGTTGGAATTACACTTATGGTACTAAGAATTGTGTAAAAATATCAAATTTGGTTTACAATGGGACATAAGTAAATTGCAATAAATAATTATTTTCAAGTTGTGCTTAGCGAAGAAAGTTTATAAAGGTATGCTTGATTGAAATGAGAAAGGCACATGAGAACGAGAAAATATTTTGTTTTATCAGAGCGCGCAACAGAATTATGGTTATTGGGACTGTAGCGAACCAACCCAAATCCACTACTAATCAAAGGTTAATGCTTAATTAAGCATGCAATATACAATAACTAGAGATAAATTATGGAAAATTAAATAATGCTAAACCGGCAAAATACAACTGGATAATAACCAATATACAACCCAATTGAAATAGTACAACAACCTAGCTACTACTCCTGCAGCTCTTGCTTGATCTGCACAAAATCCCAAATCTTGGTGAAATACCTGAAACTGCCCCGTCCAATGGGGTGTCCTGAAAAAATAGAAAACACTAAACGTGAGCGCTAAAGCTCAATATGCTAGTACGGGTAAATATACATACATGATACATGCAATATGAAAATCCCCAGCTATCCGTATCTGGGATATACTATATCAACCTACTCAGACTAGCAACTAAGACATAGGTTGTAGCCTCTGGGAATCAAACCGCTGGACCCAACCACTCACTCCTAAATGGACGTGGATCTAGGATGTCCTAGGAAACAATAGAGCCTGCATGACCTGTCGGTCAGAGTGACTGTAGTGACCCGCACCATGATCGCCTACTAATCAGAAAACTTAGGCATGCAATTAAACAATAAATAATCATAATCAGAGTAAATGCAGAATAATACCAAAATCATGATAAAAACAACCAATCGAATTAACTTAGTACCAGTAAGGAAAAACCTAGTGGCTAACCCTGCAATCCTGCATTGGTCACCACCAAATCTCCAAATCTCCGGGAAAAACTACCTGTAACTGACCCGTTGGATGGGGTGTCCAGACAAAAAGAAAATAAATGGACGTGAGTGTTAAAGTTTAGCACGAGATTATTAGTATACAAATACTACATGAGCCTAAATGCAAGTATACGGGTTACCAAGGATCGAGGTCATGAATTTCTGGTCAATAACAGACTTGGGCCCTAGGTATGTAGCACTCTGCGCCATCGCATCAGGAGGTGACTCACATACCCGACAGTGGAATAACAGTGACTGGCACGAGTCCACGTGTCAAACCATGCACTAACAAGATAGGATATGAACCCTACTACAGGATATCACCATGGTACAAGCTCAAGATGATCATGCATGAAGAATAATATCGTGATATAATACATAAAGATAAAATCATTCCATATAAATAATGCAACACATAATACATGCATACTCAGTCAGGATATCTCGAACAGTACTTTCGTACCTTACTAAGGCTGATATGAATCTAGGAGGTGCTCGACGATTCATATTGTACCAAGATTTGGTTCATAATTTTGCATTGCAAATTGAAGGGTTGGAATCCATGGGAATCAAGTTGGAGTACTTGAAGATCAATTTGGAGGATGTTGTAACCTTATTGAGGGCAAATGAGGTCAAGAAAGTAAAGAAAATGAAGGCCAAAAACGAAGCCAAGGCACGCCCGCGCTCCTCTAAACACACGCCCGCTACTGTTAGCCGCACGCTCGCGCCATTCCTGCGCACGTCAAGCGCGCCCGCGCCATTCCATAGCGCGCCCGCGCCGATGTTCTCTTACACAAACTTTGGCATGTAGTGTGTGTGTGTGGAATTTTGAGTATTTTTGATATATTGTGATATTTTGAGTCTTTTAAGTTTATTAGGAATCTTTTAGGAGATATCTTTGATATCTTTAGATATATTCTGCAATATTTTGCTTGATTTTTTATTATTTTGTAGTTTTATTATAAATACAACAAACATTCATTATTTTAATAACGAATTAACATAGTTCATATTATTGATTTTTATCAGTCTAAAATTCTCTCTAGAATTTTATTAAAGCTTTTGCTTTGTCAAAATCAAACTTATCAAAGTTTAATAACTTTGTGGCGTTTGTCGATCGATTATATTCGTGGGTTGTCAAAGACAGGTTCCTTTGAAGGTCCCGTTGAGATCGATTGTTTATTCCGCAATTATCTGTTGCTAGTTACAGGTTCAACTAGAGGTGGATTTTGCAAACTTACTTGTTTCAAAGATAGGGAAAATTCGTTGTTTCTTTGGTTATCGAATTGAGGTGCGATTCGTTGAAATTGTGTTGCCTTTCATACATAAGATTCATATCATTTGGTATCAAAGCTTAAGGTTTTGGTTCAAGTAAGTCGTATCCTTCTTTAATCTATATTCTTTCTTCTTCCTCGTTCTTCATTCTTTGTTCTTCGTTCGTTATCTATCTCATATCAAAATTCTGTGTCGTTTCTTTCAAACTTGTTACCCAAGTCTCGTGTCTTGTGCTACAAGTTATAAATTAAAAAAAAAAGAAAAGAGGAAGCAAAATAACTTTTGGTCAAAAGTTCTTCTATCTTGTGAGTTTTTGGGTGCCAAGTTTCTTTCAATATTCATAAGTCTCTTGACTTGTTTTTGTTGGAAAACGGTGTTCAGATCAATGAGAATTGATACCCGGTGCAGCGGAAGTTTTAAAATTTTATATGGAACGATTACATATCATGGGTATCAAAACTTTACGATTAAATTGTGCGTGTAAAAATTAAATAACAATTAAATTTTTACCTTGAATCTCGAAACGAGATTATGGACACCAACAGATAACTCTGCTCTTGTTGTATATCCCAGGAACTGATGGACGAACAATTCTTCAATCAGGTCCACGAACAGAAGTTTAATCCCTCTGATAGATTGCACTAAAAAATCTATCAGAAGTTTCTACGAAGAGAATTAACGAATTTGATCCGTTAAACCAGACTGCAAATTCGAAATTCACAGGCTGGATTTCAGAGAGAAAACACAGAGGGGGGCGGCCACTCTAGGTTTCAAAAACCCTAGTGTTCGAAATTATGAGCCTCTGTTGTGTAATTTCTATACTGCAATAACTTATTTATAATGTGGGCTGCTAACAGCTTAGGGCCCATTAGTCATAAGTTCAAGCCTGACAAGCAAAGCCCGCATGTTCAGAAATTAATATAAAATTCATCGTGACTCAGATTGATAAACCAATTTCACCAATGTGCACAGAACCCATTTCTGCATCTTTTAAAGTCAAGATAAATTTTCTGAATCCGAATTCAGTGATTTCCAAAAATGCCCATCCGTATGTCATTTTAGGAAATCTTACTCTTCTACTCTGATATAAGAAGTCCCACTTCTTTATTCACTAAATTTAACTCTTTAAATTTAATTATCTCAACGGGGATTAAAAATCCATTACTTGTGTGACCCTCAATGGTTCAGGGATACAGCTAGTCATGGGCTCACAACTCCTTGTGACTCGGAACAACAATTTCCGTCTTGCCCATCCAATCATGGTAAGAGCGCCTAGCAACATCGCCCCATGATTCCCTAGGTATCACTGATAGTGCCTGCAAGAACCAATAGATTTTGGTTAGCGTACAGTACGGTCCCTTCATCCATATATCCCGATCGAATCAACAACCATTAGTAAATCGAGAGTCGTTCGAGATTCGATAACTATGCAATACATCTTGAAGATCAAATAGTGACATCGCATGTGTTACTAAGAAACCATTTCTTAAAACACATCATGTACTCTGGCCAGAGATTCGTCACACTAATATCTCCTCAGATCGCATAGGATATCCACACTCGCAAGTATGTGGTGAATCCTTGACAACAAAGCATCGACTCCTATATGTGTTGTAACTGTACCCAATCCCGACACCTGATGACCCCAATAGAGTCGGTAAACGAGTCAAAGTACAGTACTAGCATATAGAGTCTCAATGATATTTCAAGTAGTAAGGACTAATGGTGTACAACCAAAACCGCGGACTTTATCCACTCGATAAGTGATAACCACTTGGAAAGTCCGGATAGGGTAGTTCGATCATTCATCATATGAATATCCATTTGCATACTTTGAACATCTCTATGTTCCATACCAATGAAACGTGGTACTCGGCATCGCAAATGCTAGTCTCAATCTCGAGCGATCCTTATCCTTATTAACGGACGGCTCAATCGACTAGGAACTGTTTAGAATATACAGTGACTATAAGATGTGTTTCATGATAGCCATCCCCATGTGCCACCACATCTTACATACACTATAGTATATTCAAGGTCTTCATCTAAACATCTTATAGTATGTCACAACATAATAATATGATAAAAGATAAAGTAAACGCCATTATAAAAGTGTAAATTATATTAAACAAAAGATTGTTTATACATAGAGTCATCAAAGCCCTTAGCCACAAGTTGGCTCACCGGGCACCCACTCTTTCAATCTCCCACTTGCCCTAAAGCCAACTAGTCATACTACGCAGTCCCATTGCTTCGCGATGTTTTTCAAATAATGGTCCTTGCAAGGGCTTAGTAAGTGATCAGCGATATTGTCTGCAGAGGCCACTCTCTCGACAGTGATGTCTCCTCTTTCCACGATCTCCCGGATGATGTGGTATTTCCTCAGTACGTTTTTGGATCTTTGATGAGATCTTGGTTCCTTTGCCTGAGCAACGGCACCCGTGTTGTCACAGTACACCGGGACTGGACCAACAACTTCAGGATTGACGCCCAACTCTTGGACGAAATTCCTCATCCAAACGGCCTCTTTAGCAGCAGCTGATGCCGCAATGTATTCTGCCTCAGTGGTGGAATCCGCTGTGGTGTCCTGCTTGGAACTCTTCCAAGAGACAGCACCGCCATTGAGCATGAACACAAATCCAGAGGTTGACTTCGAGTCATCCACGTCACTTTGGAATCTAGAGTCGGTATAGCCTTCCAATTTCAGTTCACTTCCTCCATATACCATGAACATATTCTTAGTCCTTCGTAAGTACTTAAGAATGTCCTTCACGGCTTTCCAATGCATTTGACCGGGATTAGCTTGATATCTGCTCGTGACACTCAGAGCAAATGCTACATCCGGTCTGGTAGATATCATCCCATACATGATACTACCTATGGCTGACGCATATGGTACATGTGTCATTTTCTCTATCTCTTCATCAGTCTTGGGACACATGGACTTGGATAGAGAAACTCCATGACACATAGGTAGATGTCCTCTCTTGGACCCATCCATTGAAAACCTTTTCAATATGGTGTCAATGTAGGTTGCTTGAGTGAGTCCTATCATTCTCTTAGATCTATCTCTATAGATCTATATCCCTAGAATATAGGATGCCTCACCCAAATCCTTCATCGAGAATCTACCTGATAACCATATCTTTGTTGACTGCAACATCCCTACATCATTCCCAATGAGTAGGATGTCATCAACATAAAGTACTAAGAATATCACAGCATCCTTAACTACTTTCTTGTACACGCACGGTTCCTCCGGGTTCTTGATGAAACCAAAATCCTTTATTGTTTCATCAAATTTATGGTTCCAACTTCTTGATGCTTGTTTGAGACCATAGATTGATCTCTGAAGCTTGCATACCTTATGCTCGCTTCCCATGGATGTGTATCCCTCAGGCTGCGTCATATAGATCTCTTCCTTAATGTTTCCATTAAGAAATGCAGTCTTCACATCCATTTGCCATATCTCATAGTCATACCAAGCAGCTATGGCAATAAGGATTCTTATGGACTTGAACATTGCAACTGGTGAAAAGGTTTCATCATAGTCAACTCCTTGTCTTTGAGTATAACCTTTCGCCACCAATCGTGCCTTGTAGGTCAATACCTTACCATCAGGCCCAAGCTTTCTCTTATAGATCCATTTACACCCTATTGGAACAATTCCATCGGGAGGATCTACTAAAGTCCAAACTTGGTTTGTATGCATCGAATCTATTTCCGACTGCATATCTTCAAGCCATAAATTTGAATCCGCATCAGAAATTGCTTCCTTGAAGTTTCTTGGATCACATCCAACATCGGGTTCATCTTGATCCCCTTCAAGAAGAAGACCATATCGAATAGGAGGTCTAGAAGTCCTCTCGGATCTTCTAAGTATAGGCGTGTCCTCTAAAGATTCTTGAGGTATGGGATCATTATTTTGTGTTTCGGGTTCTTCTCGAATTTCTTCGAGTTCCATCATCTCGCCTTTCTTATCCAATAAGAACTCCTTCTCCAAGAAGGTGGCATTCCTTGAAACAAACACTTTTGTTTCAGTAGGATGATAGAAATAATATCCGATTGAATTCTTCGGATACCCTACAAAATAACATAAGGTGGATCGACGATCCAACTTATCTCCCACTGTCTGCTTCACGTAAGCTGGACATCCCCAAATCCTCAAGTACGAATACTTAGGAGCTTTGCCATTACATAACTCGTATGGTGTTTTGTCCATTGCTTTGGTGTGGACGTTGTTCAACAGCAACACCGCCGTTTCAAGCGCGTAGCCCCAAAACGAAGGTGGAAGCTCAGTGAAGCTCATCATGTATCGAACCATGTCCAACAAAGTTCGATTACGACGCTCCGATACACCATTCAGCTGAGGTGTCATAGGAGGAGTCCACTGAGAGAGAATCCCATTCTCTTTCAGATAGTTCAAAAACTCGGTACTTAAGTATTCTCCACCTCGATCCGATCGAAATGCTTTAATACTTTTACCTAGCTTGTTTTCTACTTCAGCCTTGAATTCTTTGAACTTTTCAAATGCTTCAGACTTATATTTCATTAAATATAAAAACCCATACCTTGAATAATCATCTGTAAAGGTAATGAAGTAGGTGTGGCCAAATTGAGTACCAATTCTAAATGGACCACAAACATCTGTATGGATCAAATCCAACAGATTTTGACTACGCTCAGGTTTCCCCTTGAATGGAGATTTAGTCATTTTTCCTTTCAGGCAGGATTCACAAGTAGGTAGAGAGTTAATATCAGACATATCAAACATGCCATCTCCCACTAGCTTGTTCATCCTCCTTGAGGAAATATGACCTAGCCTAGCATGCCAAAGGTTTGCCGGATTTTGACTATCGATTTTCCTTTTGTTCGTTGTTACCGGTTTATCAACATAATTTATTGGAACGTCTTTTAATTTTAAGTTATATAGATCTTTTTCAAGTTGTCCATTTCCAATCAAACATTCATTCTTGTAAATATTGCAAATCTCATTCACAAAATTGCAAGAAAAACCATCTCTATCAAGCATAGAAACAGAAATAATGTTTTTAATCAAATCTGGAACAAAAAAAAAATATCTTTCTCATAATACAACTTAAAATTGGTTTGCAAAATTAAACAAATATTTCCCATAGCTATGGATTTAACTCTGGAACCATTCCCGAGCCTTGACTGGGTCTCACCCATCCTTAGCCTATTACTTCTTGTCATCATTTGTAACTCATTGCAAATGTGAGATCTATATCTGGTATCCAATACCCAAGAAGTAGTATTAAGAAAAACATTTATTTCAATGTAAAACATACCCTTTGCAGTTCGCAACTGCTCGATGTATTCCTTTCAGTTACGTTTCCAATGACCGGGTTTCTTGCAGTGATGGCAAACTTGTTTAGACTTGTCCAATTTTGCATGTAATATTCGGCCTTGAGATCATGGTCCAACCATTTCTCTAGTTCGGCCAACCTTTCGGCAGTTACATCAGCCGGGGCTGTATTCGGAGAAGCCTTTTCTAACACTTAGAAAATCTTTTCCGAACTTAGGACAATCCTAACTTATGGAATCATTCTGTATTGTTTGCGCCAATAAGTTTGTTTTGTTCGAGAATAGAGAATAGTGGATTGCGCGAATTCATCTTAATGAAATACTGAAAAGAAACAGACAATAATCAGTGATTGTTTAATTAATTTACTAAGACATAAAATAGGCGAAATTTATTTTATGAATCTCACTCCCAGTATTTTAACGATTTCACTACCCTCTAGTGAAAACGGGAAACTGTTTTCCTTAGTGCGAACATGAAGTCCAATTGACAAACTATGGTCCCGAATAATATCAGCCAACCATAATTTTCAAAAGGTAGAGCCCAATTTCTTCCAAAGCAACCTCCACGTTTTTACCTCATGTCCAATAAGGGCCCAATAATATGACGCCGTTTATTGTGACACGTCAAGATGACCCATCAATATTAAGTTGTGATGGACGGTCGCCATGTGGATCCCCCAATAATATGAGCCGATCCCATGGGAGTTCCACCCAACTTACAACATGTGTCGATCCAATGTACAGCTTTCCAACGAACGGGCCCCCCAATAATATGAGCCGGACCGTATCCGCGGGTAGCATCTCATACATTGATCGTTGATGGAAGGTAGGAACATTTAAACAACATTTAAATTTCCTTTATTTATCTTGATATCAATTTTAAATCATATTTAAAATGAGGGATTTTAATTTTGAAAATTTGTCTCATCATTTAAAATTTGTATGCTTGCGGGATTCATACAATTTAGTCTAAACATGCATTCAATGATAATATCATATATTATATTTTAGGATGATCGATTCCATTACTAATCGACCCGTGGTTGCCAATCACGAGTCTAAGTCCAATCCTAGGTGATATGCAAGTATGCAATGCAATCCTATTACATTGTGCTTCCAATTTACATTTCTTCAGTCTTTATTGTCTGCTGGGCCCACCTCTGTCTTCAAATCTTCATCTCCCACTAAGTATAATGTATTTACAATAAATAACTATGACAAGTAGGGGATACATTTTAAGGGGTGGGAACGGGCCATAAACCAGACCCACTTTTATTACATATGACAATTCATATTGGGCCATAAACCAGGCCCATTAATAAATCCAACAACAATAAAAACAAATATAAATTCCCTAACATACACCTACAAAATTGGTCATGGCAATCGATCATCCTTATCCAATAATATTTAATTCAAAATTAATTTATTGGATAACATGCAATGGAAATTTAAATTAAAAAGGATAAAATCATATTCCATATATAAAATCTTATTTTACATACAAAATCATATTTTATCTTTTTATCAAATAAAATCATATTTTACATATAAAATCCAATTTTATACATAAAATCATATTTTACTCAATATTTCCATAAGATCATATCTTATCATCAATTGTACCAAAAATAATTAATTTCATAAAATCTGATTTAACGGATAAAATCTATAAATTTTTCAAAAATTCAAATATATCCAAAAATCAATTTTAAAATTTTTGGACTCGAACAATTTGATCCGACGCCTCGTGACCAATCAAAAACAATTTTCGATCGGACCAAAAATAGAATTTTAACATATTAAAATTTTAATTAAAAAATAAAAAAATTAATTTTCCCGGGCCGCTTGGGACGATCCCGGGCAGCCCGTGCCCCAAAAGGGGCTCGGGCCGGGCAGCGCCGTGCGCTGCCCTGGACAGTGATCACATCGCTGCCCTGCGCAGCACCCAGCGCTGCCCTGCGCAGCGACCATCGCTGCCCTGGGTTTGCCCATTAATTTTTAAATTTTTAAAATCTTTTGTTTCAAAAACCAAGGCTTAAAAATTCTTGTACAATTGATTAATTTAATCGCTTGATCTGAGCAACCTGACTTTGATACCACTGTTGGAAAACGGTGTTCAGATCAATGAGAATTGATATCGGTGCAGCGGAAGTTTTAAAATTTTATATGGAACGATTCCATATCATGGGTATCAAAACTTTACGATTAAATTGTGCGTGTAAAAATTAAATAACAATTAAATTTTTACCTTGAATCTCGAAACGAGATTATGGACACCAACAGATAACTCTGCTCTTGTTGTATATCCGAGGAACTGATGGACGAACAATTCTTCAATTAGGTCCACGAACAGAAGTTTAATCCCTCTGATAGATTGCACTAGAAAATCTATCAGAAGTTTCTACGAAGAGAATTAACGAATTTGATCAGTTAAACCAGACTGCAAATTCGAAATTCACAGGCTGGATTTCAGAGAGAAAACACAGAGGGGGGCGGCCACTCTAGGTTTCAAAAACCCTAGTGTTCGGAATTATGAGCCTCTGTTGTGTAATTTCTGTACTGCAATAACTTATTTATAATGTGGGCTGCTAACAGTTTAGGGCCCATTAGTCATAAGTTCAAGCCTGACAAGCAAAGCCCGCATGTTCAGAAATTAATATAAAATTCATCGTGACTCAGATTGATAAATCAATTTCACCAATGTGCACAGAAACCATTTCTGCATCTTTTAAAGTCAAGATAAATTTTTTGAATCCGAATTCAGTGATTTCCAAAAATGCTCATCCCTATGTCATTTTAGGAAATCTTACTCTTCTACTCTAATATAAGAAGTCCCACTTCTTTATTCACTAAATTTAACTCTTTAAATTTAATTATCTCAATGGGGATTAAAAATCCATTCCTTGTGTGACCCTCAATGGTTCAGGGATACAGCTAGCCGTGGGCTCACAACTCCTTGTGACTCGGAACAACAATTTCCGACTTGCCCATCCAATCTGAAAGAGTGGGTGCCCGGTGAGCCAACTTGTGGCTAAGGGCTTTGATGACTCTTTGTATAAACAATCTTTTGTTTAATATAATTTACACTTTTATTAATGGCAATGACTCTATCTTTCTTCATATTGTTATATTATGATATACTATTGTTGTTTTGATAAAGACCTTGAATATACTATAGTGTATGTAAGATGTGGTAGAACATGGAGATGTCTATCATGAAACACATCTTATAGTCACTGTATATTCTAAACTGTTCCTAGTCGATTGAGCCGTCCGATAATAAGGATAAGGATCGCTCGAGTTTGAGACTAGCATTTGCGATGCAGAGTACCACGTTTCATTGGTAAGGAACATAGAGATGTTCGAAGCATGCAAATGGATATTCATACGATGAATGATCGAACTACCCTATCCGGACTTTCCAAGTGGTTATCACTTATCGAGTGGATAAAGTCCGCGGTTTTAGTTGTACACCATTAGTCCTTACTATTTGAAACATCATTGAGACTCTATATGCTAGTACTGTGCTTTGACTCGTTTACCGACTCTATTGGGGTCATCAGGTGTCGGGATTGGGTACAGTTACAACACATATAGGAGTCGATGCTTTGTTGTCAAGGATTCACCACATACTTGCGAGTGTGGATATCCTATGCGATCTGAGGAGATATTAGTGTGAAGAATCTCTGGCCAGAGTACATGATGTGTTTTAAGAAATGGTTTCTTAGTAACACATGCGATGTCACTATTTGATCTTCAAGATGTATTGCATAGTTATCGAATCTTGAACGACTCTCGATATACCAATGGTTGTTGATTCGATCGGGATATATGGATGAAGGGACCGTACTGTACGCTAACCAAAATCTATTGGTTCTTGTAGGCACTATCAGTGATACCTAGGAAATCATGGGGCGATGTTGCTAGGCGCTCTTACCATGATTCGATGGGAAAATCGGAAATTATTGTTCCGAGTCACAAGGAGTTGTGAGCCCACGGCTAGCTGTATCCCTGAACCATTGAGGGTCACACAGTGTAATGGATTTTTAATCCCCGTTGAGATAGTTAAATTTAAAGAGTTAAATTTAATGAACAAAGAAGTTGGACTTCTTAATTATGAGTAGAGGAGTAAGATTTCCTAAAATGACATAGGGATGGGCATTTTTGGAAATCACTGAATTCGGATTCAGAAAAATTTATCTTGACTTTAAAAGGTGCAGAAATGGTTTCTGTGCACATTGGTGAAATCGGTTTATCAATCGGAGTCACGATGAATTTTATATTAATTTCTGAACATGCGGGCTTTGCTTGTCGGGCTTGAACTTATGACTAATGGGCCCTAAGCTGTTAGTGGCCTACATTATAAATAAGTTATTGCAGTACATAAATTACACACAACAGGTCACAAATTTTCGAAAACCTAGTGTTTTTCTCTCAGTAGTGGCCGCCCCCCCTTCCCCCTCTGCTCGGTAAAATCCAGTCTGTGAATTTTGATTTACATTCTGGTTTAACGGATCAAATTCGTTAATCTCTTCGTAGAAACTTCTGATAGATTTTCTAGTGCAATCTATCAGAGGGATTAAATATCCGTTCGTGGACCTGATTGAAGAACAGTTCGTCCATCAGTTCTAGGGATATACAACAAGAGCAGAGCAATCTGTTGGTGTCCAAAAATCTCGATTCGAGATTAAAGGTAAAAATTTATAATCGTTATTTAATTTTTACACACACACAATTTAATCGTAAGGTTGATACCCATTATGGAATTGTTCCATATAAAATTTTTAAACTTCCGCTGCACCGGGTATCAATCCTGATTGATCTGATCGCCGCGTTCTCCAACAGTGGTATCAGAGCCAGGTTGCTCAGATCAAGCGATTAAATTAATCAATTGTACAAAAAAAATTTTTAAGCCTCGGTTTTTGAAACAAAATAAATATTTTTAAAAAAAAAAAAATTCGGGCAAAAACCCGGGCAGCGATTGGATCACTGCCCGGCCCGACCCCATTAGGGCGCGGGCAGCCCGGGAATGTCCCGGGCGGCCCGCGGGAAAAATTAATTTTTTAATTTTTAAATTAAATTTTAATATGTTAAAATTCTATTTTTGGTCCGATCGAAAATTGTTTTTGATTGGTCCACGAGGCGTCGGATCGAATTGTTCGATTCCGAAAATTTTAAAATTGATTTTTGGATAAATTTGAATTTTTGGAAAATTTAAATATTTTATCCGTTAAATTGAATTTTGAAATTAATTATTTTTGGTACAATTGATGACAAGATATGATCTTATGGATATATTGAGTAAAATATGATTTTATGTATAAAATTGGATTTTATAAATAAAATATGATTTTATTTGATAAAAAGATAAAATATGATTTTGTATGTAAAATAAGATTTTATTTATGAAATATGATTTTATCCTTTTAAATTTAAATTTCCATTGCATGTTATCCAATAAATTAATTTTGAATTAAATGTTATTGGATAAGGATGATCGATTGCCATGACCAATTTTGTAGGTGTATATTAGGAATTTACATTTGTTTTTATTGTTGTTGGTTTTATTAATGGGTCTGGTTTATGGCCCAATATGAATTGTCATATGTAATAAAAGTGGGCTTGGTTTATGGCCCGTTCCCACCCCTTAAAAATGTATCCCCTACTTGTCATTGTTATTTATTGTAAATACATTAGATTTAGTGGGAGATGAAGATTTGAAGACGGTGGTGGGCCCAGCAGACAATAAAGACAGAAGAAATGTAAATTGGAAGCTCAATGTAATAGGATTGCATTGCATACTGCATATTACCTAGGATTGGACTAAGACTCGTGATTGGCAACCACGGGTCGATTAGAAATGGAATCGATCATTCTATATAATATGTGATATTATAGTTGTATGCATGTTTTAGACAAAATTGTGTGAATCCGACAAGCATACAAAATTTTAAAAATGATGAGACAAATTTTCAAAAATAAAATCCCTCATTTTAAATATGATTTAAAATTGATATCAAGATAAATAAAGGAAATTTAAATTTGTTTAAATGTTCCTACCTTCCATCAACGATCAATGTATGAGATACTACCCGCGGATACGGTCCGACTCATATTATTGGGGGGGCCCGTTCGTCGGAAAGCTGTACATTGGATCGACACATGTTGTAAGTTGCGTGGAACTCCCATGGGATCGGCTCATATTATTGGGGGATCCACATGGCGACCGTCCATCACAACTTAATATTGATGGGTCATCTTGACATGTCACAATAAACGGCATCATATTATTGGGCCCTTATTGGACATGAGGTAAAAACGTGGAGGTTGCTTTGGAAGCAATTGGGCTCTACCTTTTGAAAATTATGGTTGGCTGATATTATTCGGGACCATAGTTTGTCAATTGGACTCCATGTTCTCACTAAGCAAAACAGTTTCCCGTTTTCACTAGAGGGTAGTGAAATCGTTAAAATAGTGGGAGTGAGATTCATAAAATAAATTTTGCCTATTTTATGTCTTAGTAAATTGCTTAAACAATCACTAATATTTGTCTGTTTCTTTTCAGTATTTTATAAATATGAATTCGCGTAATCCACTTTTCTCGATCCTCGAACAAAATAAATTTACTGGCGCAAACTATACGGAATGGTTCCGTAAGTTGAAGATTGTCTTGACTTCGGAGAAGATGCTCTACGTGTTATAAAAAGCTCCTCTGAAGGAAGCACCAGCTGACATAAGTCCGGAAGAGTTAGCCAAACTTGATACATGGTGGGACCATGATATCAAGGCCAAATGCTATATGCAAGCCTCGATGTCTGATGAATTCCAGAGGCGATTTTAGGACACCGTGAATGCTGCTGACATTCACGTACAACTCAAGGAACTTTTTGGGGCTCAATCGAGGGCTGAAAGGTTCGCTACTGTAAAGGAGCTAATGACGTGTCGCATGCGTGAAGGGACTTCGGTCCGTCATCATGGGGTACGAGTGATTTGGCTCATACAGAAGTTGGTAACCCTTGATTTGGTGTTGGAGCATGAACTCAACGTGGACTTACTACTTCTGTCTCTTCCTTCTTCGTTTGACGGATTTGTGGTGAATTTCAATATGAACAAGATAGAGGCCTCCCTTGAAGAGATGGTCAATATGCTTGTGACATATGAATCCACTTTAAAGAAGGATAAACCGGCTTTCTTGGTGGGCTCCTCTTCTTCTGCTAAGAAGGGGCCAAGTACAAAGGGTAAGAAACGTTCTGCCCCACCCAAGAAAATCGAACCCGAGAAGAAGTACAAGACAAAGGCTTCAAACATGGAAAAGTCCAAGGATGTTTGCCATTACTGCAAGAAGCCCGGTCATTGGAAGCGTAACTGCAAGGAATATCTAGAGCAGTTGCGAACTGCGAAGGGTATGTTCTATATTGAAATAAATGTTTCACTTAATACTACTTCTTGGGTATTGGATACCGGATGTGGATCTCACATTTGCAATGATTTGCAGGTGATGACAAGAAGTCGCAGGCTTAGAATGGGTGAGACCCAGCTGAGGCTCGGAAATGGTTCCAGAGTTGAAGCTAAAGCTGTGGGAGATGTTTATTTATTTTTGCAGAACGGTTTTAAGTTATTTTTGAGAGATGTTTTATTTGTTCCGGATTTGATTAAAAACATTATTTCTGTTTCTATGCTTGATAGAGATGGTTATTCTTGCAATTTTGTGAATGGGATTTGCAATATTTACAAGAATGAATGTTTGATTGGAAATGGACAACTTGAAAACGATCTATACAACTTAAAACTAAAAGACGTTCCAATAAATTATGTTGATAAACCGGCAACAACAAACAAAAGGAAAATCGATAGCCAAAACCCGGCAAACCTTTGGCACGCTAGGCTAGGCCATATTTCCTCAAGGAGGATGAACAAGCTAGTGGGAGAGGGCATGTTTGATATGTCTGATATTAACTCTCTACCTACTTGTGAATCCTGTCTGAAAGGAAAAATGACTAAATCTCCTTTTAAGGGGAAACCTGAGCGTAGTCAAAATTTGTTGGATTTGATCCATACAGATGTTTGTGGTCCATTTAGAGTTGGTACTCAATATGGCCACACCTACTTCATTACCTTTACTGATGATTATTCTAGGTATGGGTATTTATATTTAATGAAATATAAGTCTGAAGCATTTGAAAAGTTCAAAGAATTCAAGGCTGAAGTAGAAAACAAGCTAGGTAAAAGTATTAAAGCACTTCGATCGGATCGAGTTGGAGAATACTTGAGTACCGAGTTTTTGGACTATCTAAAAGAGAATGGGATTCTCTCTCAGTGGACTCCTCCTATGACACCATAGCTTAATGGTGTATCGGAGCGTCGTAATCGAACTTTGTTGGACATGGTTCGGTCCATGATGAGCTTCACTGAGCTTCCACCTTCGTTTTGGGGATATGCGCTTGAAACGGCGGTATTGTTGTTGAACAACGTCCACACTAAAGCAGTGGACAAAACACCATACGAGTTATGGAATGGCAAAGCTCCTAAGTATTCGTACTTGAGGATTTGGGGATGTCCTGCTTACGTGAAGCGGACAGTGGGAGATAAGTTGGATAGTCGATCCAGCTTATGTTATTTTGTAGGGTATCCGAAGAATTCAATCGGATATTATTTCTATTATCCTGCTGAAACAAAGGTGTTTGTTTCAAGGAATGCCACCTTCTTGGAGAAGGAGTTCTTATTGGATAAGAAAGGCGAGATGATGGAACTCAAAGAAATTCGAGAAGAACCCGAAATACAAAATAACTTTCTTATACACGCACGGTTCCTCCGCATTCTTGATGAAACCAAAATCCTTTATTGTTTCATCAAATTTCTGGTTCCAACTTCTTGATGCTTGTTTGAGACCATAGATTGATCTCTGAAGCTTGCATACCTTATGCTCGCTTCCCATGGATGTGTATCCCTCAGGCTGCGTCATATAGATCTCTTCCTTAATGTTTCCATTAAGAAATGCAGTCTTCACATCCATTTGCCATATCTCATAGTCATACCAAGCAGCTATGGCAATAAGGATTCTTATGGACTTGAACATTGCAACTGGTGAAAAGGTTTCATCATAGTCAACTCCTTGTCTTTGAGTATAACCTTTCGCCACCAATCGTGCCTTGTAGGTCAATACCTTACCATCAGGCCCAAGCTTTCTCTTATAGATCCATTTACATCCTATTGGAACAATTCCATCGGGAGGATCTACTAAAGTCCAAACTTGGTTTGTATGCATCGAATCTATTTCCGACTGCATAGCTTCAAGCCATAAATTTGAATCCGCATCAGAAATTGCTTCCTTGAAGTTTCTTGGATCACATCCAACATCGGGTTCATCTTGATCCCCTACAAGAAGAAGACCATATCGAATAGGAGGTTTAGAAGTCCTCTCGGATCTTCTAAGTATAGGCGTGTCCTCTGAAGATTCTTGAGGTATGGGATCATTATTTTGTATTTCGGGTTCTTCTCGAATTTCTTCGAGTTCCATCATCTCGCCTTTCTTATCCAATAAGAACTCCTTCTCCAAGAAGGTGGCATTCTTTGAAACAAACACTTTTGTTTCTGTAGGATGATAGAAATAATATCCGATTGAATTCTTCGGATACCCTACAAAATAACATAAGGTGGATCGACTATCCAACTTATCTCCCATTGTCTGCTTCACGTAAGCTGGACATCCCCAAATCCTCAAGTACGAATACTTAGGAGCTTTGCCATTCCATAACTCGTATGGTGTTTTGTCCACTGCTTTGGTGTGGATGTTGTTCAACAACAACACCGCCGTTTCAAGCGCGTAGCCCCAAAACGAAGGTGGAAGCTCAGTGAAGCTCATCATGGATCGAACCATGTCCAACAAAGTTCGATTACGACGCTCCGATACACCATTCAGCTGAGGTGTCATAGGAGGAGTCCACTGAGAGAGAATCTCATTCTCTTTCAGATAGTCCAAAAACTCGGTACTTAAGTATTCTCCACCTCGATCCGATCGAAGTGCTTTAATACTTTTACCTAGCTTGTTTTCTACTTCAGCCTTGAATTCTTTGAACTTTTCAAATGCTTCAGACTTATATTTCATTAAATATAAATACCCATACCTTGAATAATCATCAGTAAAGGTAATGAAGTAGGTGTGGCCAAATTGAGTACCAATTCTAAATGGACCACAAACATCTGTATGGATCAAATCCAACAGATTTTGACTACGCTCAGGTTTCCCCTTGAATGGAGATTTAGTCATTTTTCCTTTCAGGCAGGATTCACAAGTAGGTAGAGAGTTAATATCAGACATATCAAACATGCCCTCTCCCACTAGCTTGTTCATCCTCCTTGAGGAAATATGACCTAGCCTAGCATGCCAAAGGTTTGCCGGATTTTGACTATCGATTTTCCTTTTGTTCGTTGTTACCGGTTTATCAACATAATTTATTGGAACGTATTTTAATTTTAAGTTATATAGATCATTTTCAAGTTGTCCATTTCCAATCAAACATTCATTCTTGTAAATATTGCAAATCTCATTCACAAAATTGCAAGAAAAACCATCTCTATCAAGCATAGAAACAGAAATAATGTTTTTAATCAAATCTGGAACAAAAAAAAAAAATATCTTTCTCATAATACAACTTAAAATTGGTTTGCAAAATTAAACAAATATTTCCCATAGCTATGGATTTAACTCTGGAACCATTCCCGAGCCTTGACTGGGTCTCACCCATCCTTAGCCTATTACTTCTTGTCATCATTTGTAACTCATTGCAAATGTGAGATCTATATCTGGTATCCAATACCCAAGAAGTAGTATTAAGAAAAACATTTATTTCAATGTAAAACATACCCTTTGCAGTTCGCAACTGCTTGAGGTATTCCTTGCAGTTACGTTTCCAATGACCGGGTTTCTTGCAGTGATGGCAAACTTGTTTAGACTTGTCCAATTTTGCATGTAACATTTGGCCTTGAGATCATGGTCCAACCATTTCTCTAGTTCGGCCAACCTTTCGGCAGTTACATCAGCCGGGGCTGTATTCGGAGAAGCCTTTTCTAACACTTAGAAAATCTTTTCCGAACTTAGGACAATCTTAACTTATGGAATCATTCTGTATTGTTTGCGCCAATAAGTTTGTTTTGTTCGAGAATAGAGAATAGTGGATTGCGCGAATTCATCTTAATGAAATACTGAAAAAAAACAGACAATAATCAGTGATTGTTTAATTAATTTACTAAGACATAAAATAGGCGAAATTTATTTTATGAATCTCACTCCCACTATTTTAACGATTTCACTACCCTCTAGTGAAAACGGGAAACTGTTTTTCTTAGTGGGAACATGGAGTCCAATTGACAAACTATGGTCCCGAATAATATCAGCCAACCATAATTTTCAAAAGGTAGATCCCAATTGCTTCCAAAGCAACCTCCACGTTTTTACCTCATGTCCAATAAGGGCCCAATAATATGACGTCGTTTATTGTGACACGTCAAGATGACCCATCAATATTAAGTTGTGATGGACGGTCGCCATGTGGATCCCCCAATAATATGAGCCGATCCCATGGGAGTTCCACCCAACTTACAACATGTGTCGATCCAATGTACAGCTTTCCGACGAACGGGCCCCCCAATAATATGAGCCGGACCGTATCCGCGAGTAGCATCTCATACATTGATCGTTGATGGAAGGTAGGAACATTTAAACAACATTTAAATTTCCTTTATTTATCTTAATATCAATTTTAAATCATATTTAAAATGAGGGATTTTAATTTTTAAAATTTGTCTCATCATTTAAAATTTGTATGCTTGCGGGATTCATACAATTTAGTCTAAACATGCATACAACGATAATATCATATATTATATTTTAGGATGATCGATTCCATTACTAATCGACCCGTGGTTGCCAATCACGAGTCTAAGTCCAATCCTAGGTGATATGCAAGTATGCAATGCAATCATATTACATTGTGCTTCCAATTTACATTTCTTCAGTCTTTATTGTCTGCTGGGCCCACCTCCGTCTTCAAATCTTCATCTCCCACTAAGTATAATGTATTTACAATAAATAACTATGACAAGTAGGGGATACATTTTAAGGGGTGGGAACGTGCCATAAACCAGACCCACTTTTATTACGTATGACAATTCATATTGGGCCATAAACCAGGCCCATTAATAAATCCAACAACAATAAAAACAAATGTAAATTCCCTAACATACACCTACAAAATTGGTTATGGCAATCGATCATCCTTATCCAATAATATTTAATTCAAAATTAATTTATTGGATAACATGCAATGACAATTTAAATTAAAAAGGATAAAATCATATTCCATATATAAAATCTTATTTTACATACAAAATCATATTTTATCTTTTTATCAAATAAAATCATATTTTACATATAAAATCCAATTTTATACATAAAATCATATTTTACTCAATATTTCCATAAGATCATATCTTATCATCAATTGTACCAAAAATAATTAATTTCATAAAATCTGATTTAACGGATAAAATCTATAAATTTTCCAAAAATTCAAATTTATCCAAAAATCAATTTTAAAATTTTCGGACTCGAACAATTCGATCCGACGCCTCGTGACCAATCAAAAACAATTTTCGATCGGACCAAAAATAGAATTTTAACATATTAAAATTTTAATTAAAAAATAAAAAAATTAATTTTCCCGGGCCGCCCGGGACGATCCCGGGCAGCCCGTGCCCCAAAAGGGGCTCGGGCCGGCGCTGCCCTGCGAAGCGCCCAGCGCTGCGCTGGGCAGCGACCATCGCTGCCCCGGGTTTGCCCATTAATTTTTAAAATTTTAAAATCTTTTGTTTCAAAAACCAAGGCTTAAAAATTCTTGTACAATTGATTAATTTAATCGCTTGATCTGAGCAACCTGGCTTTGATACCACTGTTGGAAAACGGTGTTCAGATCAATGAGAATTGATACCCGGTGCAGCGGAAGTTTTAAAATTTTATATGGAACGATTCCATATCATGGGTATCAAAACTTTACGATTAAATTGTGCGTGTAAAAATTAAATAACAATTAAATTTTTACCTTGAATCTCGAAACGAGATTATGGACACCAACAGATAACTCTGCTCTTGTTGTATAACCCAGGAACTGATGGACGAACAATTCTTCAATCAGGTCCACGAACAGAAGTTTAATCCCTCTGATAGATTGCACTAAAAAATCTATCAGAAGTTTTTACGAAGAGAATTAACGAATTTGATCCGTTAAACCAGACTGCAAATTCAAAATTCACAGGCTGGATTTCAGAGAGAAAACACAGAGGGGGGCGGCCACTCTAGGTTTCAAAAACCCTAGTGTTCGAAATTATGAGCCTCTGTTGTGTAATTTCTGTACTGCAATAACTTATTTATAATGTGGGCTGCTAACAGCTTAGGGCCCATTAGTCATAAGTTCAAGCCTGACAAGCAAAGCCCGCATGTTCAGAAATTAATATAAAATTCATCGTGACTCAGATTGATAAACCAATTTCACCAATGTGCACAGAAACCATTTCTGCATCTTTTAAAGTCAAGATAAATTTTCTGAATCCGAATTCAGTGATTTCCAAAAATGCCCATCCGTATGTCATTTTAGGAATTCTTACTCTTCTACTCTGATATAAGAAGTTCCACTTCTTTATTCACTAAATTTAACTCTTTAAATTTAATTATCTCAACGGGGATTAAAAATCCATTACTTGTGTGACCCTCAATGGTTCAGGGATACAGCTAGCCGTGGGCTCACAACTCCTTGTGACTCGGAACAATAATTTCCGACTTGCCCATCCAATCATGGTAAGAGCGCCTAGCAACATCTCCCCATGATTCCCTAGGTATCACTGATAGTGCCTGCAAGAACCAATAGATTTGGGTTAGCGTACAGTACGGTCCCTTCATCCATATATCCCGATCGAATCAACAACCATTGGTAAATCGAGAGTCGTTCGAGATTCGATAACTATGCAATGCATCTTGAAGATCAAATAGTGACATCGCATGTGCTACTAAGAAACCATTTCTTAAAACACATCATGTACTCTGGCCAGAGATTCGTCACACTAATATCTCCTCAGATTGCATAGGATATCCACACTAGCATGTATGTGGTGAATCCTTGACAACAAAGCATCGACTCCTATATGTGTCATAACTGTACCCAATCCCGACACCTGATGACCCCAATAGAGTCGGTAAACGAGTCAAAGTACAGTACTAGCATATAGAGTCTCAATGATGTTTCAAGTAGTAAGGACTAATGATGTACAACCAAAACCGCGGACTTTATCCACTCGATAAGTGATAACCACTTGGAAATTCCGGATAGGGTAGTTCGATCATTCATCATATGAATATCCATTTGCATGCTTTGAACATCTCTATGTTCCATACCAATGAAACGTGGTACTCGGCATCGCAAATGCTAGTCTCAATCTCGAGCGATCCTTATCCTTATTAACGGACGGCTCAATCGACTAGAAACTGTTTAGAATATACAGTGACTATAAGATGTGTTTCATGATAGCCATCCCCATGTGCCACCACATCTTACATACACTATAGTATATTCAAGGTCTTCATCTAAACATCTTATAGTATGTCACAACATAATAATATGATAAAAGATAAAGTAAACGCCATTATAAAAGTGTAAATTATATTAAACAAAAGATTGTTTATACATAGAGTCATCAAAGCCCTTAGCCATAAGTTGGCTCACCGGGCACCCACTCTTTCAATTTTTGTGCAATCTACGTGAGTTGATTGACAAGTGTTTACAAGTTTTTGAACTTTTGAGTTTGATAGTCAAAACAACAAAGCATAAAGCTATTCCAAATTTTGAGTAAAAAAAAAAAAGCCTAAGTGATTTTCTTTGGAGTGATTTGTGAGATTTTGGGTGAGGAATATTTTATTACTAACCTTTTTCTTGCAGGTACAATGTTTGAAAGAAATTCAATGGTTATAGGGAGAGTGAAAGGAAATTTGGTTATTGGAGTAGGAGAGAGAGAAAAATTGATGTGTATAGAGATGATGATGGTTGTCGTGGAGAAAATTTTTTTAATTATTATTTGGATATGTTTAAGAAAAATAAAATTTCATCGTTTGATGGTTATTCAGATTCGGAATCGTATTTGAAGTGGGAGGAAAGGGTAGATAATATATTTGATGGTCGTGATCTATCTGAAGCTAAGAAGGTTAAACTTGTTGTAAAAGAGTTTACCGACTATGCTTGCACTTGGTGGGATAGATTGGATGAAAATAGGGAAAGACGTGGATTACGTCCTATTTCTACATGGGGTGAGATGAAGAGAGCTATGCGGAAACGTTTTGCTCCTAATCACTGTGAATCTCCCAAACGTGAACATCAAGGTACATCTAAACTTTCAAATTCTAGTACCTTTGATATTGCATGCTTATGGTGTCATAGAAAAGATAAGCATGATATGAGCCAATATTTTAAGGAGGCTATGATGAAAGTGGCGGATTCTCGTGTAGAGATTGAATCTAATGTTGTAGTGGAGGTTGAGTCAAAAGTTGAAGTAGAAGTAGTTGAGAAAATTGAGGATGAAACTTCCTTGATTATTGATGAGAGTGTTGAAATTTGTGCGGTGGAAAGTGAATGGCTTGATGAAAACTCTTCTATTGTACATGGTGTGGTTGATAGTGATATTAGTGTTGAATCTAAATGTGAAGTGGTAGGTGAGTCTGTATGTGTTGAGGAGTCATCTAAAGTTCTTGTGATAGATGAGAGTCCTATTGATGTTCAAGGCGAGACTAGTACTTTGTTGGATGAGTCTTGCAATTTTTCTATTCAATTGAGTCCAAAAGAATTTTTTAAGGATCAATTGGAAGTTGAAAATTTGTGTGATATGGCTGAAAAAAAGAGGGATAAAAAAAGTGAGATAGCCATGGAAAAAGAAAAAGAAAAGAAAAATAAAAATAAAAAGAAAAAGAAATAATTAAGGCCAAAAGAAAGAGAGTGCAAAAGAGTGAGATGGCCTTTGAGAGAAAAAAAGAGAGGAAAGAAAAGAGAGGAAAGAGACCAATAAAAAAAAAATATTATGGTCCAAAATTATGAGAATGAAAATTTTGTTTAAATGAATAAAATCCCTAAAGTACTTTTGTACAAAGAGGTTTTATCTCATTGTCATGATTTATCCGGTTCAATTCCGAGCATTGTTTGTTCTTCATTGCAGGATTTTGATGATGTGTTGATGAAGAAGCAAAGAGGATACAACATGTTGGATCCATGTGAAGTTGGTCACACACAAAGTGAGGTTAAAGGTTTGAGAGTTGTTTCATTCGAGAGGTATGGTTTAAATTGAAGTTTAAACTACAAATCCAATGTCAACTTCCAAAGGTATGAACTCAATTCAATGTTGCATGGATTTAATTACTTTGTTGAAGGATTTGAGAAAGTGTTAGCTATGAATTATGCTTTGATTTCAAATCTTGATATCAAGTCTTTTGAGTTTGTGCATACTATAAGATTTGATAAGTTGGTTTGTATTGATGTGAGTCAATTGTGCAAGAATAGTATAGGTGGTGAGTCCTATTTGCTTGATTGGTTATTGTTTATTTTTGGGCTAACTAATGTGCGTAATACTTTCATGGGATTGATGGGTTGTGTTTTGCATGCATCTATGGGTAACTTTGTTGTGATATGCTTTGATTATATCTTAGTATATAGAAAAAATTTTAAAGTGCATGTTGAACATTATAGAGTTATGTTAATCATGTTGGATATGAAGTTTTTGGGTCATGAACATGTTAGAAAGTTGAATGTTTTTCGTACAAAAGAACTTGTTGATTGTGGTGTAAGTTCTCAAGGATTTAGAATTGTTGGTGAAGAGTTGATCCAATGCCAACGAGGTAAGGAATATGTGGTAGTTACTATACTAACACAAAGGTATGAGTTCTTATCTATTTTGGTTACAAAGTTTTTATGGATTGATAATGTTAATGAGTTATATGCATTGGATAATGATTTGAAATATGTGTTTGAGTTATGTTTGCATGAAACTCTTGAGAAATTCTATGTGAGCAATAAGTGTTTGTTTAAGACGAGTAGCACTTTTATTCCATCTTCGTCATTGAATAAGTTACTTGTTGTGGGAGCATGTAGTATAAAGTTAATGAATAAGTTGCATGAATATTTGTTGTGGTTGCATATGAAGAGATATGTTGAGGGGAGTTGTGAGTGGCATATTTCAAGTGCATTGTTTCTTATTCCTAGAAAGCAATGGTTGTATTTAACTATGAACTTTGTGTTGGGGTTAACTAGGTCTAAGAAGGGGAGGAATTTGATCTTTGTCTTGCTAAATGGAATTTTAATCATGTTTTTGCATGCTAATGATGTTGGTGTGTTTACTTTGTACATGAGATATTTCATGATTCTTGATATAGTTTTGAGTGAGCAAAGTACATTGTTGCTTGTGAAAAATATTTTTAATGTTTCTAATCTTTGCTTGGTTTTTGTAGATAGAGGGCAAGATTTGAGGACAAATCTTTTTGAAGAAGGGGAGTCTGATATGAATCTAGGAGGTGCTTGACGATTCATATTGTTCCAAGATTTGGTCCATAATTTTGCATTGCGAATTGAAGGGTTTGGAATCCATGGGAATCAAGTTGGAGTACTTGAAGATCAATTTGGATGATGTTGTAACCTTATTGAGGGCAAAGGAGGTCAAGAAAGTAAAGAAAATGAAGGCCAAAAATGAAGCCAAGGCGCGCCCGCGCTCCTGTAAACGCGCGCCCGCGCCATCATCTGCGAGAGGCCAGCGCGCTGAAAGAGTGGGTGCCCGGTGAGCCAACTTGTGGCTTAGGGCTTTGATGACTCTTTGTATAAACAATCTTTTGTTTAAATATAATTTACACTTTTATTAATGGCAATGACTTTATCTTTCTTCATATTGTGATATTGTGATATACTATTGTTGTTTTGATAAATACCTTGAATATACTATAGTGTATGTAAGATGTGGTAGAACATGGGGATGTCTATCATGAAACACATCTTATAGTCACTGTATATTCTAAACTGTTCCTAGTCGATTGAGCCGTCCGATAATAAGGATAAGGATCGCTCGAGTTTGAGACTAGCATTTGCGATGCGGAGTACCACGTTTCATTGGTAAGGAACATGGAGATGTTCGAAGCATGCAAATGGATATTCATATGATGAATGATCGAACTACCCTATCCGGACTTTCCAAGTGGTTATCACTTATCGAGTGGATAAAGTCCGCGGTTTTGGTTGTACACCATTAGTCCTTACTACTTGAGACATCATTGAGACTCTATATGCTAGTACTGTGCTTTGACTCGTTTACCGACTCTATTGGGGTCATCAGGTGTCGGGATTGGGTACAGTTACAACACATATAGGAGTCGATGCTTTGTTGTCAAGGATTCACCACATACTTGCGAGTGTGGATATCCTATGCGATCTGAGGAGATATTAGTGTGACGAATCTCTGGCCAGAGTACATGATGTGATTTAAGAAATGGTTTCTTAGTAGCACATGCGATGTCACTATTTGATCATCAAGATGCATTGCATAGTTATCGAATCTCGAGCGACTCTCGATATACCAATGGTTTTTGATTCGATTGGGATATTTGGATAAAGGGACCGTACTGTACGCTAACCAAAATCTACTGGTTCTTGTAGGCACTATCAGTGATACCTAGGGAATCATGGGGAGATGTTGCTAGGCGCTCATACCATGATTCGATGGGCAAGTCGGAAATTGTTGTTCCGAGTCACAAGGAGTTGTGAGCCCACGGCTAGCTGTATCCCTGAACCATTGAGGGTCACACAGAGTAATGGATTTTTAATCCCCGTTGAGATAGTTAAATTTAAAGAGTTAAATTTAATGAACAAAGAAGTTGGACTTCTTATTTAAGAGTAGAGGAGTAAGATTTCCTAAAATGACATAGTGATGGGCATTTTTGGAAACCACTGAATTCGGATTCAGAAAAATTTATCTTGACTCTAAAAGGTGCAGAAATGGTTTCTGTGCACATTGGTGAAATCGGTTTATCAATCGGAGTCACGATGAATTTTATATTAATTTTTGAACATGCGGGCTTTACTTGTCGGGCCTGAACTTATGACTAATGGGCCCTAAGCTGTTAGTGGCCTACATTATAAATAAGTTATTGCAGTACAGAAATTACACACAACAAGGTCACAATTTTCGAAAACCTAAGTAATTTTCTAACAAGTGTGGCCGCCCCCCCCCCCCCTGTCTACTCGAGAAAAATCCAGCCTGTGATTTTGAATTACAGTCTGGTTTAACGGATCAAATTCGTTAATCTCTTCGTAGAAAACTTCTGATAGATTTTCTAGTGCAATCTATCAGAGGGATTAAATCTCTGTTCGTGGACCTGATTGAAGAACAGTTCGTCCATCAGTTCCAGGGATATACAACAAGAGCAGAGAAATTTGTTGGTGTCCAAAATCTCAATTCGAGATTAAAGGTAAAATTTTATAATTGTTATTCAATTTTACACACACAATTTAATCGTAAGGTTGATACCTATTATGGAATCGTTCCATACAAAATTTTAAACTTCCGCTGCACCGGGTATCAATCCTAATTGATCTGAACGACGTGTTCCCCAACACGCGCCTGCGCCTGTTAGCCGTGCGCTCGCGCCATTCCTGCGCACGTCAAGTGCGCCCGCGCCATTCCATAGCGCGCCCACGCCGACGTTCTCTCACACACACTTTGGCGTGTAGTGTGTGTGCATGGAATTTTGAGTATTTTTGATATATTGTGATATTTTGAGTCTTTTAAGTTTATTAGGAAACTTTTAGGAGATATCATTGATATCTTTAGATATATTCTGCAATATTTTGCGTGATTTTTTATTATTTTGTAGTTGTATTATAAATACAACAAACATTCATTATTTATATTCGTTGTTTCTTTTGTTATCGAATTGAGGTGCGATTCGTTGAAATCTTCTTGTCTTTCATACATAAGATTCATATCAAAGGCAGTCCTAGATGCATCCATCTAGGTTCCAAGCCTACCATCAACACTACAATGAAAAATATCAATGCATTATATTCTTGTTCTAAATGCTTTAACTAAGCTATTGCATACTTGTTAATATTTTATAAGATCTCGGGAATACTTCTGTCCATCATCAGCCCGCTGATGTTGATTGCCCCAAAACATGGGCACAACTCTGATATGACCCCGGAGCACCTCCCCAAAGCCTCGAACCATGCAGAGGAAGGCTGGAAACCCTTAATCATACTAGGAAGATGAGATAGAGGAAGTAAATTGGCAAGTCAAATGTGAGCCTCGGACCCCAATTTATAGACCACGATCGGAAGCTCCGATCCATACATGCATGCCTCGTTCGGAACAACCACGATCTGAAGCTTCGATCTCATGCATGCAGATATGTGTATTAACATTGATGCCACACTACAAGACACCACGATCGGAAGCTCTGATCTTTCTTCGGACGTTTCGATCGTCCCGTAACTTCCGAACTACTTTGCTTGTTCCGATCTCTTCGGAACCTCCAAACCCTCTAGGCTATGTAGTTCGGACCTTCCGAACTACCCTAACCCAAAATGTACTTTCTAACCATATTTTGGACATTCAGGATTTGATTTTTTGGTCCGTTTAATATAATAAAAATACCTTAATCATGTTTTTTTAGTTCTAAACATGTTTAACCATTTAATCTTGTAAAATGGAATTGGGTTACTACATTCAACCCCACTTAATATATTTTCGGTCTCGAAACAATATTAAGTACTGAAATGAACTTGTAATAGTAATCTATTCTATTACACCTGAACATTTTACAAGATACATAACTGAAATCCAACGATCAATCAAGCAACTCAGGAAGCTCTAAACTTATCCAACTTTCTAGTTCTCAAGTGTTTTCCTCCGTGATTCAGTGTTGCTACTGAACAAAAGAAATGATCTTATTCCACAACGTGCATGATTTAGAAATCATAGTTTCTCCATATATGTCAAATCTATATTCCACTGTATATAGACGACTACAATATTTGAAGCTTATCCATCACAACCGTCGTAGGAGTGATACATGAAATACCTCATGGAAAATATACGAATACAATGATAATACAAGTTGCTAATCCAGATCTCCAGCGCTTTCCAAAATCTAAAATTCAGACGATCCTGTTCAACAATATCAACAATCCGTTGTACTAGCTCTAGTCCTTCTATTTGTCGCTCCCCCACTTCTTTCTAGAACAGTGGAATACGAAATCTTTGCCCATACAATGCCTCGAATGGTGTCATGCCAATACTACAATAATAACTATTGTTGTATGCAAATTCGATATACGGCAACTAATCTTGCCATGCTAGATCAAAATCCATGGCGCAAGCTTGCAACATATCCTTTAAGAGTATGGATAGTGCGTTCTGACTGCCCATCAATCACTGTGTGGTAACTGTACTCAACTCAATGTAATACTTAGAGCATACTAAAATCTCCCCCAGAATCTGGAAATAAATCTGAGGTCTCAATAATTGTCTATGCTCTCAGGCACTACATGGAAATACATAATCCCATGAGTGTACTAAATAACCATATTGTCTATGGTATAAACTCAATTATACAGAAAGGAGTACATTAATTAGGTGAGTCAATTCAATACAATTTAGATAGCATCACAATTCCTTGAGGGTACCGGCAAATGGGTTACAAAGTCCGTCGTGATAATCTCTCATTTCCACTCAAGAATAGGCAAACTGTCAAGTAATCTTCCAGGTCGTCAATGTTCTGTCTAAACACCTGATTCTTACCTGTTAATACCCATTGAAATCCAAATTCTTGCTAGATCATAATCTGATGATGACATCCTCAGTATACTATAGAAAATATCTCAACACAGTATCTGCTCTATCATTTTTCCAAAACTGATATCTCTAAGATTAATCCAAAATAACTTCTCAATTCAGTTTTTGAAGTTGAGTTAATGATTTCTAATCATCAAATAATACCCAAAAATTCAAGTTGTCCTTTTTATAAAAGAGATATTCCACCTCTCCCATTACTGGGTTACAACATTTGTATCTGCCACAGACAATTTTAGAAATAAGATTAAACTGATTCCCAATATCACAAGTATTATTTATTATCAGTTCTTCTTATCAGAAGAATACCCAAATTCCGAACTAACACATTTCCGAGAATTCCCAAAAAAGTGAGAAATTCTAAGTACATTTCTTAGACTATGTTTTTAAGCATGCTTTAATTATCTCTTAGTCATTAATAACTTAAATCAATACTGATTATTTTTTTAATGATTGTATCAATCATATTTGATCCACTGTAGCTCACATTGATCCATTAAGTCCTAGTCTAATATGATCAATTAATTAAGTCCATCCTCTTAACCCATTTTTGATTCACTATGTAGATCAACAACTATGATCTCTGTGGTTCTGTTTATTGAGAAATTATCTGAACCCAAAACACTTGGAATAACCAAATTCCAATACTGATTTTTACTGAAATTATATCTGACGGTGTCAGACAATAATGAAAAATAATCACTTTCACTAATCCTATTACCAGTATAGTTTTTATTTATCAAATATGTCCATGTACCATCAATAATAGACACCAAGTTGCAAATTAAATTGTGGACTAATTCCCAATAACTCATCCTATATTCTGGACAATCACTATCACAATCGTATTTCTAACAAATTCTGACGATAATCAAGAATAGTCACTGATTCAAATCTTGATTTACCACAAAACTGTTCCTTGTCCAGGAAACATAAATACTAAAATCAATAATCCTTGGATTAATTTCAATCAAATGATCATCCTCTATTCTGAACTATCTTTGTTATCAAAAGATCTAATTCTATATTTCTAATGAAGTTAGATAATAATTCAATAATCATTGATAAACAATTAGTCCTCTTACTAGATCAATCCATCTAGTGATATATTCAAATATCTACTGCATAATCTATTTACACATAATGACCACTAGTCAAGGAATACCCCATCCAAGACTATCCTGACAACATAAAATCTTATTCTGTATCTCTGACAAAATCAGACGATAACTAATTCCCTTAGATACTAAATCTGGTATCAACCTTTATCTTCTTATAAAAGAATTTCAAACTTCACATATTTATAACCTTTCTGTGACTTCTACAGAATCACTATACTAAGCTAGCCTCCCCATGAACACCCCTCCCCTGATGCACGATAGGCTTCCAGAGAAATATAGGTATAGGGTCGCGCTTCCTCTAGTCATATATCCTAACATTCCAGAGTACTTGGTATAACTCATCATTGTGCCTCTGATGAAAACATATCATCCCTGGAAAAATCAGTAACTCAAAAGAATATTCTAGGGAATACATCCAAAACTATTCTACTAGAAACGCGAATAATTTACCCCAATTATACGAAAATCAACCAAATCACTACAGTTAAATAGCTGATCAATTAATCACCTGAAATAAAATCAAGATAATCCAAAAGATTACAACACTTGTGTTGAAAACGCGGCTCTCAGATCAATCACGATTGATACCCGGTGCAGCGGAAGTTTAAAAATTTTATCACGGAACAATTCCATGGTGTGGGTATCAACCGTTTAACGATTAAATTATTGTGTGTGTAAAATTTAAATAACAATTATTAAATTTTACCTCAAATCTCGCAACGAGATTAATGGACACCAACAGAACAATTCTGCTCTTGTTGTCTCTCCCTGGAACCGATGAACGCCTTCAATCAGGTCCACGAACAGAGGTTTAATCCCTCTGATAGATTGCACTAGAAAATCTATCAGAAGTTTTCTGCGAAGAGAATAAACGAATCTGATTCGTTATTCCTTACTGCGATTCAAAATCACAGACCGGAATTTCTCTGTGACAGAGCAAGGGGGCGGCCGAAATATTATTTGAGAGGAACTAGGGTTTTCGATTTTTGCTCTCAAAAATTATGACCTGTTGTGTTTTATTTCTGTACTGAAATAACTTATTTATAATGCAGGCCACTAACACCTTAGGGCCCATTAGTCATAAGCTGGGGCCCGACAAGCAAAGCCCGCTCGTTCAGAAATTAATATAAAATTCATCGTGACTCCGATTGATGAAACGATTTCACCAATGTGCACAGAAACCATTTCTGCACATTTTAAAGTCAAAATAAATTTTCCTGAATCCGAATTCAGTGGTTTCCAAAAATGTCCATCCCTATGTCATTTTAGGAAATCCTACTCCCTTACTCTTATTTAAGAAGTCCAACTCCTTAGTTCATTAAATTTAACTCTTTAAATTTAACTATCTCAACGGGGATTAAAACTCCATTACACTGTGTGACCCTCAATGGTTCAGGGATACAGCTAGCCGTGGGCTCACAACTCCTTGTGACTCGGAACAACACTTTCCGACTTGCCCAACGAATCATGGTAAAGCGCCTAGCAACATCGCCCCATGATTCCCTAGGTATCACTGATAGTGCCTACAAGAACCAGTAGATTTTGGTTAGCGTACAGTACGGTCCCTTCATCCATATATCCCGATCGAATCAACAACCATTGGTATATCGAGAGTCGCTCAAGATTCGATAACTATGCAATACATCTTGAAGATCAAATTAGTCACATCGCATGTGCTACTAAGAAACCATTTCTTAAATCACATCAATTACTCTGGCCAGAGATTTATCACACTAATATCTCCTCAGATCGCATAGGATATCCACACTCGCAAGTATGTGGTGAATCCTTGACAACAATGCATTGACTCCTATATGTGTCGTAACTGTACCCAATATCGACACCTGATGACCCCCATAGAGTCGGTAAACGAGTCAAAGCACAGCACTAGCATATAGAGTCTCCATGATGTTTCAAGTCGTAAGGACTAATGGTGTACAACCAAAACCGCGGACTTAATCCACTCGATAAGTGATAACCACTTGGAAAGTCCGGATAGGGTAGTTCGATTATTCATCCTATGAATATCCATTTGCATGCTTCGAACATCTCCATGTTCCCTACCAATGAAACGTGGTACTCCGCATCGCAAATGCTAGTCTCAAACTCGAGCGATCCTTATCCTTATTATCGGACGGCTCAATCGACTAGGAACGGTTTTAGAACATACAGTGACTATAAGATGTATTTCATGATAGACATCTCCATGTTCTACCACATCTTACATACACTATAGTATATTCAAGGTCTTTATCAAAACAACAATAGTATATCACAATATAACAATATGAAGTAATATAAAGTCATTGCCATAAAAGTGTAAATAATATTAAACAAAAGATTGTTTATACAAAGAGTCATCAAAGCCCATAGCCACACAGTTGGCTCACTGGGCACCCACTCTTACAATCTCCCACTTGCCCTACAGCCAACTAGTCATACTATGTAGACCCATTGCTTCGCGATGTTTGTCAAACAATGGTCCTGGCAAGGGCTTAGTAAGCGGATCAGCGATATTGTCTGCAGAGGCCACTCGTTCGACAATGATGTCTCCTCTTTCCACAATCTCCCGGATTATGTGGTATTTCCTCAGTACGTGTTTGGATCTTTGATGAGACCTTGGTTCCTTTGCTTGAGCAACGGCACCCGTGTTGTCGCAGTACACCGGGACTGGACCAACAAATTCAGGAATGACGCCCAACTCTTGGACGAAATTCCTCATCCAAACGGCCTCTTTAGCAGCAGCTGATGCTGCAATGTATTCAGCCTCAGTGGTGGAATCCGCTGTGGTGTCCTGCTTGGAACTCTTCCAAGAGACAGCACCGCCATTGAGCATGAACACAAATCCAGAGGTTGACTTCGAGTCATCCACATCACTTTGGAAGCTAGAGTCGGTATAGCCTTCCAATTTGAGTTCTCGTCCTCCATAAACCATGAACATATTCTTAGTCCTTCGCAAGTACTTAAGAATGTCCTTCACGGCTTTCCAATGCATTTGACCAGGATTAGACTGATATCTGCTCGTGACACTCAGAGCAAATGCTACATCCGGTCTGGTAGATATCATCCCATACATGATACTACCTATAGCTGACGAATATGGTACATGTGTCATATTCTCTATCTCTTCATCAGTCTTGGGACACATAGACTTGGATAGAGAAACTCCATGACACATGGGTAGATGTCCTCTTTTGGACCCATCCATTGAAAACCGTTTCAATATGGTATCGATGTAGGTTGATTGAGTGAGTCCTATCATTCTCTTAGACCTATCTCTATAGATCTGTATCCCAAGAATGTAGGATGCCTCTCCCAAATCCTTCATCGAAAATCTACCTGATAACCATATCTTTGTTGACTGCAACATCCCTACATCATTCCCAATGAGTAGGATGTCATCAACATAAAGTACTAAGAATGTCACCGCATCCTTAACTACTTTCTTGTACACGCAAGGTTCCTCCGGGTTCTTGATGAAACCAAAATCTTTTATTGTTTCATCAAATTTCTGGTTCCAACTTCTTGATGCTTGTTTTAGACCATAAATTGATCTCTGAAGCTTGCATACCTTATGCTCGCTTCCCATGGATGTGAACCCCTCAGGCTGCTTCATATAGATTTCCTCCTTAATGTCTCCATTAAGAAAAGCAGTCTTCACATCCATTTGCCATATCTCATAGTCATACCATGCAGCTATGGCAATTAGGATTCTTATGGACTTGAACATTGCAACTGGTGAAAAGGTTTCGTCATAGTCAACTCCTTGCCTTTGAGTATAACCTTTAGCCACCAATCGCGCCTTGTAGGTCAATACCTTACCATCAGGCCCAAGCTTTCTTTTGTAGATCCATTTACACCCTATCGGAACAATTCCATCGGGAGGATCTACTAAAGACCAAACTTGGTTTGTATGCATCGAATCCAATTCTGACTGCATAGCTTCAAGCCATAAATTCGAATCCGCATCAGAAATTGCTTCCTTGAAGTTTCTTGGATCAGATCCAATGTCGGGTTCATCTTGATCCCCTTCAAGAAGAAGACCATATCGAACTGGAGGTCTAGAAGTCCTTTCGGATCTTCTAGGTGCAGGCGTGTCCAGCAATGGTTCCTGAGGTGTAGGATCGTTATTTTGTATTTTGGGTTCTTCTCGAACTTCTTCGAGTTCCATCATCTCGCCTTTCTTATCCAATAAGAACTCCTTCTCCAAGAAGGTGGCATTCCTAGAAACAAACACCTTTGTTTCAGCAGGATAATAGAAATAATATCCGATTGAATTCTTCGGATACCCTACAAAATAACATAAGCTGGATCGACTATCTAACTTATCTCCCACTGTCCGCTTCACGTAAGCAGGACATCCCCAAATCCTCAAGTACGAATACTTAGGAGCTTTGCCATTCCATAACTCGTATGGTGTTTTGTCCACTGCTTTAGTGTGGACGTTGTTCAACAACAATACCGCCGTTTCAAGCGCATAGCCCCAAAACGAAGGTGGAAGCTCAGTGAAGCTCATCATAGATCGAACCATGTCCAACAAAGTTCGATTACGACGCTCCGATACACCATTAAGCTGTGGTGTCATAGGAGGAGTCCACTGAGAGAGAATCCCATTCTCTTTCAGATAGTCCAAAAACTTGGTACTCAAGTATTCTCCACCTCGATCCGATCGAAGTGTTTTAATACTTTTACCTAGCTTGTTTTCTACTTCAGCCTTGAATTCTTTGAACTTTTCAAATGCTTCAGACTTATATTTCATTAAATATAAATACCCATACCTTGAATAATCATCAGTAAAGGTAATGAAGTAGGTGTGGCCATGTTGAGTCCCTACTCTAAATGGACCACAAACATCTGTATGGATCAAATCCAACAGATTCTGACTACGCTCAGGTTTCCCCTTAAAAGGAGATTTAGTCATTTTTCCTTTTAGGCAGGATTCACAAGTAGGTAGAGAGTTAATATCAGACATATCAAACATGCCCTCTCCCACTAGCTTGTTCATCCTCCTTGAGGAAATATGACCTAGTCTAGCGTGCCAAAGGTTTGCCGGGTTTTGACTATCGATTTTCCTTTTGTTTGTTGTCGCCGGTTTGTCAATACAATTCACTGGAACGTCTTTTAGTTTTAAATTGTATAGATCGTTTTCAAGTTGTCCATTTCCAATTAAACATTCATTCTTGTAAATATTGCAAATCCCATTCACAAAATTACAAGAATAACCATCTCTATCAAGCATAGAAATAGAAATAATGTTTTTAATTAAATCTGGCACAAATAAAACATCTCTCAACAATAATTTAAAACCATTCTGCAAAATCAAACAAACATCTCCAATGGCCGTAGCTTCAACTCTGGAACCATTCCCGAGCCTCAGCTGGGTCTCACCCATTCTAAGCCTGCGACTTCTTGTCATCACCTGCAAATCATTGCAAATGTGAGATCCACATCCGGTATCCAATACCCAAGAAGTTGTATTAAGTGACATGTTTATTTCGATATAGAACATACCCTTTGCAGTTCCTAACTGCTCAAGATACTCCTTGCAGTTGCGCTTCCAATGACCCGGCTTCTTGCAGTAATGGCAAACATCCTTGGATTTTCCATTGTTTGAAGCCTTTGTCTTTTGCTTCTTCTCGGGTTCCACTTTCTTGGGTGGGGCAGAACGTTTCTTGCCCTTCATACTTGGCCCCTTCTTAGCAGAAGATGAGGAGCCCACCAAGAAAGCTGGCTTATCCTTCTTAAGTGTGGATTCATATGTAACGAGCATATTGACCATCTCTTCTAGGGTGGCCTCTATCTTGTTCATATTAAAATTTATCACGAATCCATCAAATGAAGAAGGAAGAGATAGAAGCAGCAAGTCCACATTGAGTTCATGCTCCAACACCAAGTCAAGGGTCGCTAACTTCTGTATGAGCCAAATCACTCGTACCCCATGATCACGGACCGAAGTCCCTTCACGCATGCGGCACGTCATCAACTCCTTAACAGTAGAGAACCTTTCAGCCCTCGACTGAGCCCCAAAAAGTTCCTTGAGTTGCGCGTGAATGTCAGCAGCATTCACCGTGTCCTCAAATCGCCTCTGGAGTTCATCAGACATCGAGGCTTGCATATAGCATTTGGTCTTGATGTCATGGTCACACCATGCATCAAGTTTGGCCAATTCCTCCGGACTTATGTCAGCTGGTGCTTCCTTCGGAGGTGCTTTCTCTAACACGTAGAGCATTTTCTCCGAAGTTAAGACAATCTTCAACTTCCGGAACCATTCCGTATAGTTGGCGCCAATCAGCTTGTTTTGTTCGAGGATCGAGAATAAAGGATTTCGCGAATTCATTGTATGAAATACTGAAAAGGAAAACAGACATATATCAATGATTGTTTAACAATTTACTAAGACATAAAATAGGCGAATTTAATTTTATGAATCTCACTCCCACTATTTTAACGATTTCACCACCCTCTAGTGAAAACGGGAAACTTTTTCCTTAGTGAGAACATGGAGTCCAATTGACAAACTTATGGTCCCGAATAATATCAGCCAACCATAATTCTCAAACGGTAGAGCCCAATTGCTTCCAAAGCAACCCCCATGTGTTTACCTCATGTCCAATAAGGGCCCAATAATATGACGCCGTTTAAAGTGACATGTCAAGATGACCCATCAATATTAAGTTGTGATGGACGGTCGCCATGTGGATCCCCCAATAATATGAGCCGATCCCATGGGAGTTCCACCCAACTTACAACATTTGTCGATCCAATGTACAGCTTTCCGACGGACGGGCCCCCCAATAATATGAGCCGGACCGTATCCGCGGGTAGCATCACATACATTGACCGTTGATGGAAGGTAGGAACATTTAAACAATATTTAAATTTCCTTTATTTATCTTGATATAAATTTTAAATCATATTTAAAATGAGGGATTTTATTTATAAAAATATTTGTCTCATCATATTTAATTTATTGCATGCATTGCCGGATTCACGCAATTTATGTCTAAACATGCATACAATCATAATATCACATATTATATAGGATGATCGATTCCATTTCTAATTGACCCGTGGTTGCCAATCACGGGTCTTAGTCCAATCCTAGGTAATATGCAGTATGCAAATGCAATCCTATTACATATGCTTCCAATTTACATTTCTTCAGTCTTCATTGTCTGCTGGGCCCACCATCTTCAAATCTTGATCTCCCACTAAATCTAATGTATTTACAGTAAATAACAATGACAAGTAGGGGATACATTTTTAGGGGGTGGGAACGGGCTATAAACCAAGCCCACTTTTATTACATATGACATTCATATCGGGCCATAAACCAGGCCCATTAATAAAACCAACAATAATAAAGACAAAATGTAAATTCCTAACATACACCTACAAAATTGGTCATGGCAATCGATCATCCTCATCCAATAACATTTAATTCAAAATTAATTTATTGGATAACATGCTGTGGCAATTCAATTTTAAACAAGATAAAATCATATTTTATATATAAAATCTCATTTCACATATAAAATCATATTTTATCTCTATATCAAATAAAATCATATTTTATCTATAAAATCCAATTTTACAAATAAAATCATATTTTACTTAATATATCATAAGATCATATCTTATCATCAATTGTACCAAAATAATTGATTTCAAAATTCAATTTACGGATAAAATATTAAAATTTTCCAAAAATTCAAATTTATCCAAAATCAATTTTAAAATTTACGGACTCGAACAATTCGATCCGAAATCTCGTGAACCAATCAAAAACAATTTTTGACTGGACCAAAAATAAAATTTTAAATATTAAAATTAATAAAAATATAATTTTTCTCGCGGGCCGCCCGGGACACTCCCGGGCCGGCCCGCACCCGGGGCGCGGGCCGGGGGCAGCCCGGCTGCCCCCTTAGGGCAGCGCCTGGCGCCGCCCCTGGGCGGCGCCGAGTGCTGCCCTGGGCGGCGCCGAGCGCCGCCCTGCGCAGCGCCCAGCGCTGCGCTGGGCGGCGCCGAGCACCGCCCCTGGGCAGCGCCGAGCGCTGGGCGGCGCCGAGCACCGCCCCTGGGCAGCGCCGAGCGCTGCCCTGCGCAGCGCCCAGCGCTGCGCTGGGCAGCGCACAGCGCTGCCCTGGGCGGCGACGGTCGCCGCCTTGGGCGGCGCCGTGCGCCCCCTTTGGGCGGCGCCGTGCGCCGCCCGGGGCAGCAACAGTTGCTGCCCCACCGGGCAGCGATCCAATCGCTGCCCGGGTTTTGCCCCGAAAATTTTTTTTTTTTTTTTATTTAAAAATATTTATTTTGTTTCAAAAACCGAGACTCAAAAATTTTGTACAATTGATTAATTTAATCGTTTGATCTGAGCAACCTGGCTCTGATACCACTGTTGGAAAACGCGGCTCTCAGATCAATCACGATTGATACCCGGTGCAGCGGAAGTTTAAAAATTTTATCATGGAACAATTCCATGGTGTGGGTATCAACCGTTTAACGATTAAATTATTGTGTGTGTAAAATTTAAATAACAATTATTAAATTTTACCTCAAATCTCGCAACGAGATTAATGGACACCAACAGAACAATTCTGCTCTTGTTGTCTCTCCCTGGAACCGATGAACGCCTTCAATCAGGTCCACGAACAGAGGTTTAATCCCTCTGATAGATTGCACTAGAAAATCTATCAGAAGTTTTCTGCGAAGAGAATAAACGAATCTGATTTGTTATTCCTTACTGCGATTCAAAATCACAGACCGGAATTTCTCTGTGACAGAGCAAGGGGGCGGCCGAAATATTATTTGAGAGGAACTAGGGTTTTCGATTTTTGCTCTCAAAAATTATGACCTGTTGTGTTTTATTTCTGTACTGAAATAACTTATTTATAATGCAGGCCACTAACACCTTAGGGCCCATTAGTCATAAGCTGGGGCCCGACAAGCAAAGCCCGCTCGTTCAGAAATTAATATAAAATTCATCGTGACTCCGATTGATGAAACGATTTCACCAATGTGCACAGAAACCATTTCTGCACATTTTAAAGTCAAAATAAATTTTCCTGAATCCGAATTCAGTGGTTTCCAAAAATGTCCATCCCTATGTCATTTTAGGAAATCCTACTCCCTTACTCTTATTTAAGAAGTCCAACTCCTTAGTTCATTAAATTTAACTCTTTAAATTTAACTATCTCAACGGGGATTAAAACTCCATTACACTGTGTGACCCTCAATGGTTCAGGGATACAGCTAGCCGTGGGCTCACAACTCCTTGTGACTCGGAACAACACTTTCCGACTTGCCCAACGAATCATGGTAAAGCGCCTAGCAACATCGCCCCATGATTCCCTAGGTATCACTGATAGTGCCTACAAGAACCAGTAGATTTTGGTTAGCGTACAGTACGGTCCCTTCATCCATATATCCCGATCGAATCAACAACCATTGGTATATCGAGAGTCGCTCAAGATTCGATAACTATGCAATACATCTTGAAGATCAAATTAGTGACATCGCATGTGCTACTAAGAAACCATTTCTTAAATCACATCAATTACTCTGGCCAGAGATTTATCACACTAATATCTCCTCAGATCGCATAGGATATCCACACTCGCAAGTATGTGGTGAATCCTTGACAACAATGCATTGACTCCTATATGTGTCGTAACTGTACCCAATCTCGACACCTGATGACCCCATAGAGTCGGTAAACGAGTCAAAGCACAGCACTAGCATATAGAGTCTCCATGATGTTTCAAGTCGTAAGGACTAATGGTGTACAACCAAAACCGCGGACTTAATCCACTCGATAAGTGATAACCACTTGGAAAGTTCGGATAGGGTAGTTCGATTATTCATCCTATGAATATCCATTTGCATGCTTCGAACATCTCCATGTTCCCTACCAATGAAACGTGGTACTCCGCATCGCAAATGCTAGTCTCAAACTCGAGCGATCCTTATCCTTATTATCGGACGGCTCAATCGACTAGGAACGGTTTTAGAACATACAGTGACTATAAGATGTATTTCATGATAGACATCTCCATGTTCTACCACATCTTACATACACTATAGTATATTCAAGGTCTTTATCAAAACAACAATAGTATATCACAATATAACAATATGAAGTAATATAAAGTCATTGCCATAAAAGTGTAAATAATATTAAACAAAAGATTGTTTATACAAAGAGTCATCAAAGCCCATAGCCACACAGTTGGCTCACTGGGCACCCACTCTTACAACTTGAACCATAAATCCAGGTTCTAAACAATCTTTTATTACAATCCCAAGAAATCAAAAGATTAAACTATTACATTACATCAAAAGAAGTACAATGATATTAACCGATACATCAAAATGTCTGGAATCATTAATACATCTTATTCAAATGCTTAAAACTTAAATACTGTTTACAACAAAACTTAATACAACATTTAAAAATCCAAATACAAGCGGAAATATTATATTCCATCTACTGATCTTGAACGTGAGGTTTTCGTCCGTCTTCAGTCAAAAGCCTCCATGGACTGCTATCGAACCCTATACCTCACAAGATCTAAAAGATCTTATTAATCTACCAGATACTTCCAATATTTTGGGTTTCTTTTCTGGTAGATGAAACAAGATCTTTCTAACAATATCTCCAACTAGTAGTGGAGAATCTTCAGGGTATCTATGGATCATAGGGAATCTAGACGATCACATCTTCCTATTTTCCAATAGATCCCAAGAAGTAGTTGGAGTTCAAAACTAGATCTTATCTTCCAGCTCCATCATGCTGGGATCCACATAAGGCGAGTCTCTGATGCCAATCTTGGCAATGACGATCTTGGAAAAGCCTAAGTGTCTTCCTATTCCAACTTCTGTTATTGTTATCGTCATCGATTTCAATTCGTAATCTACAAGGATAACCCAAATATCAATACTATGTCCCAAAGAATCTAATTGCATGCTCTGATACCATAAATTTAGTGACCCGCACCATGGTCACCTATTAATCAGAAAACTTAGGCATGCAATTAAACAATAAATAATCATAATCAAATTAACTTCGGAATAATACAAAAATCCAGATAAAAACAACCCAATCGAATTAACTTAGTACCAGTAAGGTAAAACCTAGTGGATAACCCTGCAATCCTGCCTTAGTCACCACCTAATCTCCAAATCCCCGCGGGAAACTACCTGCAACTGCCCCATCAGATGGGGTGTCCAAACAAACATAAAATAACTGGACGTGAGCGTTAAAGCTCAGCACGAGAGTATGAGTATACAAATACTACATGAGCATGAATGCAAGTATATGGGTTACCAAGACTCGAGGTCAAGAATTTCTGGTCAATAACAGACTTGGGACCTAGGTATATAGCACTCTGCGCCGTAGCATCAGGAGGTGGCTCACATACCTGACAGTGGAATAATGGTGACCTTACACAAGTCCATGTGTCCAACCATCCACTAAGAATATAGGGTAAGAACCCTACTACGGGATATTACAAAGGTACAAGCTCAAGATTATCATGCGTGAAGCATAATCTCGTGACATAATATATGCAGATAAAATCATGTCATATAAATAATACAACACATAATACATGCATACTCAGTTAGGGTATCTCGAACAATACTTTTGTACCTTACTATGGCAGTCTTAGAAGCATCCATCTAGGTTCGAAGCCTACCATAAACACTACAATGAAAAATATTCATGCATTATATTATTGCTCTAAAAGCCTTAACTAAGATATTTCATACTCCCTAATATTTTATAAGATCTCAATAATACCTCTGTCTGTCGTAAGCCCGCTGATGTCGATTGCCCCAGAACTTGGGCACAACTCCATTATGACCCCGGAGCACCTCGCCAAAGCCTCGTACCATGCATAGATGGGCTGGAAACCCTTAATTATACTAGGAAGACGAGAGAGAGGAAGTAAATTGGCAAGTCAAATGTGATCCTTGGACCCCTATTTATAGACCACAATTGAAATCTTCGATCCCTACATGCATTCCAAGTTCGGAATGACCACGATCGGAAGCTCCGATCTATACTTCGGAAGCTCCGATCTTATGCATGCAACTACGTGTCTTTATAACATTGATTCCACACTAAAGACACCACGATCGGAAGCCCCGATCTCTCTTCGGTCGTTTCGATCATCCCATAGGTTCCGAACTACTTCGGTTTTTCCGATCTTATCATAACCTCCGAACCCTCTAGGCTAGGTAGTTCGGACCTTCCGAATTATCCTAACCCAAAATGTACTCTCTAACCATATTTTTTACATTTTGGATCCGATTTCTTAGTCCGTTTAATATAATAAAAATCCTTAATCATGTTTTATTAGTTCTAAACATGTGTAACCATTTAATCTTGTAAAATGGAACTGGGTTACTATGGTTACTCTTAGTGCCCCAACCGTCCAACAAGGCTAAGCGACCCTACTCACTTGCTCATCTCAAAAGATGTACAGGAAAAATATGGTATGCAAATGCCGCATAATATATCAATATAATAACATAAAAATGACACATCAGTGCAACAGATAAGCATGCATACCCGCTGAAAATCTCATTCAGTACTAACGTACATCAATAATGTACTCCTAAATGTCCCCGCATTTACAGTCCAACACTACAATGCTAAATACTCCTGCACCACTAATCATTCTCTAAAAGTCTTAAATAAGCTATTATATACTCCTTAATATTTTTAGGGTACTCGGACCATACCTGCATCCGTCGTTAGTGAAAGAGTGGGTGCCCGGTGAGCCAACTTGTGGCTAAGGGCTTTGATGACTCTTTGTATAAACAATCTTTTGTTTAATATAATTTACACTTTTATTAATGGCAATGACTTTATCTTTCTTCATATTGTTATATTGTGATATACTATTGTTGTTTTGATAAAGACCTTGAATATACTATAGTGTATGTAAGATGTGGTAGAACATGGGGATGTCTATCATGAAACACATCTTATAGTCACTGTATATTCTAAACTGTTCCTAGTCGATTGAGCCGTCCGATAATAAGGATAAGGATCGCTCGAGTTTGAGACTAGCATTTGCGATGCAGAGTACCACGTCGTTTCATTGGTAGGGAACATAGAGATGTTCAAAGCATGCAAATGGATATTCATATGATGAATGATCGAACTACCCTATCCGGACTTTCCAAGTGGTTATCACTTATCGAGTGGATAAAGTCCGCGGTTTTGGTTGTACACCATTAGTCCTTACTACTTGAGACATCATTGAGACTCTATATGCTAGTACTGTGCTTTGAATCATTTACCGACTCTATTGGGGTCATCAGGTGTCGGGATTGGGTACAGTTACAACACATATAGGAGTCGATGCTTTGTTGTCAAGGATTCACCACATACTTGCGAGTGTGGATATCCTATGCGATCTGAGGAGATATTAGTGTGACGAATCTCTGGCCAGAGTACATGATGTGATTTAAGAAATGGTTTCTTAGTAGCACATGCGATGTCACTATTTGATCTTCAAGATGCATTGCATAGTTATCGAATCTCGAGCGACTCTCGATATACCAATGGTTGTTGATTCGATCGGGATATATGGATGAAGGGACCGTACTGTACGCTAACCAAAATCTACTGGTTCTTGTAGGCACTATCAGTGATACCTAGGGAATCATGGGGCGATGTTGCTAGGCGCTCATACCATGATTCGATGGGCAAGTCGGAAATTGTTGTTCCGAGTCACAAGGAGTTGTGAGCCCACGGCTAGCTGTATCCCTGAACCATTGAGGGTCACACAGTGTAATGGATTTTTAATCCCCGTTGAGATAGTTAAATTTAAAGAGTTAAATTTAATGAACGAAGAAGTTGGACTTCTTATTTAAGAGTAGAGGAGTAAGATTTCCTAAAATGACATAGGGATGGCCATTTTTGGAAATCACTGAATTCGTATTCAGAAAAATTTATCTTGATTTTAAAAGGTGCAGAAATGGTTTTTGTGCACATTGGTGAAATCGGTTTATCCATCGGAGTCACGATGAATTTTATATTAATTTCTGAACATGCGGGCTTTGCTTGTCGGGCTTGAACTTATGACTAATGGGCCCTAAGCTGTTAGTGGCCTACATTATAAATAAGTTATTGCAGTACAGAAATTACACACAACAGGTCACAAGGATTTTTCGAAAACCCTAGTTTATTTTAAAAAGGTGGCCGTCCCCCCCTCTCCCTCTACTCGAGAAAAATCCAGCCTGTGATTTTGAATTACAGTCTGGTTTAACGGATCAAATTCGTTAATCTCTTCGTAGAAAACTTCTGATAGATTTTCTAGTGCAATCTATCAGAGGGATTAAAATATCCGTTCGTGGACCTGATTGAAGAACAGTTCGTCCATCAGTTCCAGGGATATACAACAAGAGCAGAGAAATCTGTTGGTGTCCAAAATCTCGATTCGAGATTAAAGGTAAAAATTTTATAATCGTTATTTAATTTTTACACACACAATTTAATCGTAAGGTTGATACCTATTATGGAATCGTTCCATAAAAAATTTTAAACTTCCGCTGCACCGGGTATCAATCCTAATTGATCTGATCACCGCGTTCTCCAACAGTGGTATCAGAGCCAGGTTGCTCAGATCAAGCGATTAAATTAATCGATTGTACAAAAATTTTTAGGCCTCGGTTTTTTGAAACAAAATAAATATTTTAAAAATAAAAATAATTTTTTTCGGGCAAAAACCCGGGCAGCGATTGGATCGCTGCCCAGGGCAGCGATCGTCGCTGCCCGGCCCGGGAACGTCCCGGGCGGCCCGCGGGAAAAATTATTTTTAATTTTTTAAATTAAATTTTAATATGTTAAAATTATATTTTTGGTCCGATCGAAAATTGTTTTGATTGGTCCACGAGGCGTCGGATCGAATTGTTCGAGTCCGAAAATTTTAAAATTGATTTTTGGATAAATTTGAATTTTTGGAAAATTTTAATATTTTATCCTTTAATTGAATTTTGAAATTAATTATTTTTGGTACAATTGATGATAAGATATGATCTTATGGATATATTGAGTAAAATATGATTTTATGTATAAAATTGGATTTTATAGATAAAATATGATTTTATTTGATAAAAAGATAAAATATGATTTTGTATGTAAAATAAGATTTTATGTATGAAATATGATTTTATCCTTTTAAATTTAAATTGCCATTGCATGTTATCCAATAAATTAATTTTGAATTAAATGTTATTGGATAAGGATGATCGGTTGCCATGACCAATTTTGTAGGTGGATGTTAGGAATTTACATTTGTTTTTATTGTTGTTGGTTTTATTAATGGGCCTGGTTTATGGCCCAAATATGAATGTCATATGTAATAAAAGTGGGCTTGGTTTATGGCCCGTTTCCACCCCTTAAAAATGTATCCCCTACTTGTCATTGTTATTTATTGTAAATACATTAGATTTAGTGGGAGATCAAGATTTGAAGATGGAGGTGGGCCCAGCAGACAATAAAGACAGAAGAAATGTAAATTGGAAGCAAATGTAATAGGATTGCATTGCATACTGCATATTACCTAGGATTGGACTAAGACTTGTGATTGGCAACCACGGGTCGATTAGAAATGGAATCGATCATCCTATATAATATGTGATATTATAGTTGTATGCATGTTTTAGACATAATTGTGTGAATCCGGCAAGCATACAAAATTTTTAAAAATGATGAGACAAATTTTTATAATTAAAAATCCCTCATTTTAAATATGATTTAAAATTGATATCAAGATAAATAAAGGAAATTTAAATTTGTTTAAATGTTCCTACCTTCCATCAACGATCAATGTATGAGATGCTACCCGCGGATACGGTCCGGCTCATATTATTGGGGGGGCCCGACACATGTTGTAAGTTGGGTGGAACTCCCATGGGATCGGCTCATATTATTGGGGGATCCACATGGCGACCGTCCATCACAACTTAATATTGATGGGTCATCTTGACATGTCACAATAAACGGCGTCATATTATTGGGCCCTTATTGGACATGAGGTAAAAACATGGAGGTTGCTTTGGAAGCAATTGGGCTCTACCTTTTGAAAATTATGGTTGGCTGATATTATTCGGGACCATAAGTTTGTCAATTGGACTCCATGTTCTCACTAAGGAAAACAGTTTCCCGTTTTCACTAGAGGGTAGTGAAATCGTTAAAAATAGTGGGAGTGAGATTCATAAAATAAATTTCGCCTATTTTATGTCTTAGTAAATTTCTTAAACAATCACTGATATTTTTCTGTTTCTTTTCAGTATTTCATAAGATGAATTCGCGTAATCCACTTTTCTCGATCCTTGAACAAAATAAGTTGACTGGCGCAAACTATACGGAATGGTTCCGTAAGTTGAAGATTGTCTTGACTTCGGAGAAGATGCTCTACGTGTTAGAAAAATCTCCTCCGAAGGAAGCACCAGCTGACGTAAGTCCGGAGGAGTTAGCCAAGCTTGATACATGGTGGGACCATGATATCAAGACCAAATGCTATATGCAAGCCTCGATGTCTGATGAACTCCAGAGGCGATTTGAGGACACCGTGAATGCTGCTGACATTCACGTTCAACTCAAGGAACTTTTTGGGGCTCAATCGAGGGCTGAAAGGTTCGCTACTGTAAAGGAGCTAATGACGTGTCGCATGCGTGAAGGGACTTCGGTCCGTGATCATGGGGTACGAGTGATTTGGCTCATACAGAAGTTGGTAACCCTTGATTTGGTGTTGGAGCATGAACTCAACGTGGACTTACTACTTCTGTCTCTTCCTTCTTCGTTTGACGGATTTGTGGTAAATTTCAATATGAATAAGATAGAGGCCTCCCTTGAAGAGATGGTCAATATGCTTGTGACATATGAATCCACATTAAAGAAGGATAAACCGGCTTTCTTGGTGGGCTCCTCTTCTTCTGCTAAGAAGGGGCCAAGTACAAAGGGTAAGAAACGTTCTGCCCCACCCAAGAAAATCGAACCCGAGAAGAAGTACAAGACAAAGGCTTCAAACATGGAAAAATCCTAGGATGTTTGCCATTACTGCAAGAAGCCCGGTCATTGGAAGCGTAACTGCAAGGAATATCTAGAGCAGTTGCGAACTGCAAAGGGTATGTTCTATATTGAAATAAATGTTTCACTTAATACTATTTCTTGGGTATTGGATACCGGATGTGGATCTCACATTTGCAATGATTTGCAGGTGATGACAAGAAGTCGCAGGCTTAGGATGGGTGAGACCCAGCTGAGGCTCGGAAATGGTTCCAGAGTTGAAGCAAAAGCCGTGGGAGATGTTTATTTAATTTTGCAGAACGGTTTTAAGTTACTTTTAAGAGATGTTTTATTTGTTCCGGATTTGATTAAAAACATTATTTTTGTTTCTATGCTTGATAGAGATGGTTATTCTTGCAATTTTGTGAATGGGATTTGCAATATTTACAAGAATGAATGTTTGATTGGAAATGGACAACTTGAAAACGATCTATACAACTTAAAACTAAAAGACGTTCCAATAAATTATGTTGATAAACCGGCAACAACAAACAAAAGAAAAATCGATAGCCAAAACCCTGCAAACCTTTGGCATGCTAGGCTAGGTCATATTTCCTCAAGGAGGATGAAAAAGCTAGTGGGAGAGGGCATGTTTGATATGTCTGATATTAACTCTCTACCTACTTGTGAATCCTGCCTAAAAGGAAAAATGACTAAATCTCCTTTTAAGGGAAAACCTGAGCGTAGTCAAAATCTGTTGGATTTGATCCATACAGATGTTTGTGGACCATTTAGAGTTGGGACTCAATATGGCCACACCTACTTCATTACCTTTACTGATGATTATTCAAGGTATGGGTATTTATATTTAATGAAATATAAGTCTGAAGCATTTGAAAAGTTCAAAGAATTCAAGGCTGAAGTAGAAAACAAGCTAGGTAAAAGTATTAAAGCACTTCGATCGGATCGAGGTGGAGAATACTTGAGTACCGAGTTTTTGGACTATCTAAAAGAGAATGAGATTCTCTCTCAGTGGACTCCTCCTATGACACCACAGCTTAATGGTGTATCGGAGCGTCGTAATCGAACTTTGTTGGACATGGTTCGATCCATGATGAGCTTCACTGATCTTCCACCTTCGTTTTGGGGATATGCGCTTGAAACGGCGGTATTGTTGTTGAACAACGTCCACACTAAAGCAGTGGACAAAACACCATACGAGTTATGGAATGGCAAAGCTCCTAAGTATTCGTACTTGAGGATTTGGGGATGTCCTGCTTACGTGAAGCGGACAGTGGGAGATAAGTTGGATAGTCGATCCAGCTTATGTTATTTTGTAGGGTATCCGAAGAATTCAATCGGATATTATTTCTATTATCCTGCTGAAACAAAGGTGTTTGTTTCAAGGAATGCCACCTTCTTGGAGAAGGAGTTCTTATTGGATAAGAAAGGCGAGATGATGGAACTCGAAGAAATTCGAGAAGAACCCGAAATACAAAATAACGATCCTACACCTCAGGAACCATTGCTGGACACGCCTGTACCTAGAAGATCCGAGAGGACTTCTAGACCTCCTATTCAATATGGTCTTCTTCTTGAAGGGGATCAAGATGAACCCGATGTTGGATGTGATCCAAGAAACTTCAAGGAAGCAATTTCTGATGCGGATTCAAATTTATGGCTTGAAGCTATGCAGTCGGAAATAGATTCGATGCATACAAACCAAGTTTGGTCTTTAGTAGATCCTCCCGATGGAATTGTTCCAATAGGGTGTAAATGGATCTACAAAAGAAAGCTTGGGCCTGATGGTAAGGTATTGACCTACAAGGCGCGATTGGTGGCAAAAGGTTATACTCAAAGACAAGGAGTTGACTATGATGAAACCTTTTCACCAGTTGCAATGTTCAAGTCCATAAGAATCCTTATCGCCATAGCTGCATGGTATGACTATGAGATATGGCAAATGGATGTGAAGACTGCTTTTCTTAATGGAGACATTAAGGAAGAAATCTATATGAAGCAGCCTGAGGTGTACACATCCATGGGAAGCGAGCATAAGGTATGCAAGCTTCAGAGATCAATTTATGGTCTAAAACAAGCATCAAGAAGTTGGAACCAGAAATTTGATGAAACAATAAAAGATTTTGGTTTCATCAAGAATCCGGAGGAACCATGCGTGTACAAGAAAGTAGTTAAGGATGCTGTGACATTCTTAGTACTTTATGTTGATGACATCCTACTCATTGGAAATGATGTAGGGATGTTGCAGTCAACAAAGATATGGTTATCAGGTAGATTCTCGATGAAGGATTTGGGTGAGGCATCCTATATTCTTGGGATACAGATCTATAGAGATAGATCTAAGAGAATGATAGGACTCACTCAATCAACCTACATCGACACCATATTGAAACGGTTTTCAATGGATGGGTCCAAGAGAGGACATCTACCCATGTGTCATGGAGTTTCTCTATCCAAGTCTATGTGTCCCAAGACTGATGAAGAGATAGAGAAAATGACACATGTACCATATGCGTCAGCCATAGGTAGTATCATGTATGGGATGATATCTACCAGACCGGATATAGCATTTGCTCTGAGTGTCACGAGCAGATATCAAGCTAATCCCGGTCAAATGCATTGGAAAGCCGTGAAGGACATTCTTAAGTACTTACGAAGGACTAAGAATATGTTCATGGTATATGGAGGAAGAGAACTAAAATTGGAAGGCTATACCGACTCTAGCTTCCAAAGTGACGTGGATGACTCGAAGTCAACCTCTGGATTTGTGTTCATGCTCAATGGCGGTGCTGTCTCTTGGAAGAGTTCCAAGCAGGACACCACAGCGGATTCCACCACAGAGGCTGAATACATTGCAGCATCAGCTGCTGCTAAAGAGACCGTTTGGATGAGGAATTTCGTCCAAGAGTTGGGCGTCATTCCTGAAGTTATTGGTCCAGTCCCGGTGTACTGTGACAACACGGGTGCCGTTGCTCAGGCAAAGGAACCAAGGTCTCATCAAAGATCCAAACACGTACTGAGGAAATACCACATCATCCGGGAGATTGTGGAAAGAGGAGACATCACTGTCGAAAGAGTGGCCTCTGCAGACAATATCGCTGATCCACTTACTAAGCCCTTGCCAGGACCATTATTTGACAAACATCGCGAAGCAATGGGTCTACGTAGTATGACTAGTTGGCTATAGGGCAAGTGGGAGATTGAAAGAGTGGGTGCCCGGTGAGCCAACTTGTGGCTAAGGGCTTTGATGAATCTTGTAGGAAAAACTGGCGAGTTCCCAGACCAATTACGATTGATACCCGGTGCAGCGGAAGTTTAAAAATTTTTCATGGAACGTTTCCATGGTATGGGTATCAACCGTTCATCGATTGAATTACGTGTGTGTAAAATTTAAATAACAATTAAATAAATTTTACCTCAAATCTCGCAACGAGATTAATGGACACCAACAGAACAATTCTGCTCTTGTTGTCTCTCCCTGGAACCGATGAACGCCTTCAATCAGGTCCACGAACAGAGGTTTAATCCCTCTGATAGATTGCACTAGAAAATCTATCAGAAGTTTTCTGCGAAGAGAATACACGAATTTGATTCGCTATTCCAGACTGCAATTCAAAATCACAGACCGGAATTTCTCAGACAGAGAGGGAGGGGGGGCGACGGCCAAGCTTGAGAGAGGGGGCTAGGGTTTCGATTTTTTTCTCTCAAAATTATGAGCTATCGTGTTTTAATTTCTGTACTGAAATAACTTATTTATAATGCAGGCCACTAACACCTTAGGGCCCATTAGTCATAAGCTGGGGCCCGACAAGCAAAGCCCGCTCGTTCAGAAATTAATATAAAATTCATCGTGACTCCGATTGATGAAACGATTTCACCAATGTGCACAGAAACCATTTCTGCATGTTTTAAAGTCAAAATAAATTTTCCTGAATCCGAATTCAGTGGTTTCCAAAAATGTCCATCCCTATGTCATTTTAGGAAATCCTACTCCCTTACTCTTATTTAAGAAGTCCAACTCCTTAGTTCATTAAATTTAACTCTTTAAATTTAACTATCTCAACGGGGATTAAAACTCCATTACACTGTGTGACCCTCAATGGTTCAGGGATACAGCTAGCCGTGGGCTCACAACTCCTTGTGACTCGGAACAACACTTTCCGACTTGCCCAACGAATCATGGTAAAGCGCCTAGCAACATCGCCCCATGATTCCCTAGGTATCACTGATAGTGCCTACAAGAACCAGTAGATTTTGGTTAACGTACAGTACGGTCCCTTCATCCATATATCCCGATCGAATCAACAACCATTGGTATATCGAGAGTCGCTCAAGATTCGATAACTATGCAATGCATCTTGAAGATCAAATTAGTGACATCGCATGTGCTACTAAGAAACCATTTCTTAAATCACATCAATTACTCTGGCCAGAGATTTATCACACTAATATCTCCTCAGATCGCATAGGATATCCACACTCGCAAGTATGTGGTGAATCCTTGACAACAATGCATTGACTCCTATATGTGTCGTAACTGTACCCAATCTCGACACCTGATGACCCCCTCAGAGTCGGTAAACGAGTCAAAGCACAGTACTAGCATATAGAGTCTCCATGATGTTTCAAGTCGTAAGGACTAATGGTGTACAACCAAAACCGCGGACTTTATCCACTCGATAAGTGATAACCACTTGGAAAGTCCGGATAGGGTAGTTCGACTATTCATCCTATGAATATCCATTTGCATGCTTCGAACATCTCCATGTTCCCTACCAATGAAACGTGGTACTCCGCATCGCAAATGCTAGTCTCAAACTCGAGCGATCCTTATCCTTATTATCGGACGGCTCAATCGACTAGGAACGGTTTTAGAATATACAGTGACTATAAGATGTATTTCATGATAGACATCTCCATGTTCTACCACATCTTACATACACTATAGTATATTCAAGGTCTTTATCAAAACAACAATAGTATATCACAATATAACAATATGAAGTAATATAAAGTCATTGCCATAAAAGTGTAAATAATATTAAACAAAAGATTGTTTATACAAAGAGTCAACAAAGCCCATAGCCACACTGTTGGCTCACTGGGCACCCACTCTTACAATCTCCCACTTGCCCTATAGCCAACTAGTCATACTACGTAGACCCATTGCTTCGCGATGTTTGTCAAACAATGGTCCTGGCAAAGGCTTAGTAAGTGGATCAGCGATATTGTCTGCAGAGGCCACTCGTTCGACACTGATGTCTCCTCTTTCCACAATCTCCCGGATTATGTGGTATTTCCTCAGTACGTGTTTGGATCTTTGATGAGACCTTGGTTCCTTTGCTTGAGCAACGGCACCCGTGTTGTCGCAGTACACCGGGACTGGACCAACAAATTCAGGAATGACGCCCAACTCTTGGACGAAATTCCTCATCCAAACGGCCTCTTTAGCAGCAGCTGATGCTGCAATGTATTCAGCCTCAGTGGTGGAATCCGCTGTGGTGTCCTGCTTGGAACTCTTCCAAGAGACAGCACCGCCATTGAGCATGAACACAAATCCAGAGGTTGACTTCGAGTCATCCACATCACTTTGGAAGCTAGAGTCGGTATAGCCTTCCAGTTTGAGTTCTCGTCCTCCATAAACCATGAACATATTCTTAGTCCTTCGCAAGTACTTAAGAATGTCCTTCACGGCTTTCCAATGCATCTGACCAGGATTAGACTGATATCTGCTCGTGACACTCAGAGCAAATGCTACATCCGGTCTGGTAGATATCATCCCATTCATGATACTACCTATAGCTGACGCATATGGTACATGTGTCATATTCTCTATCTCTTCATCAGTCTTGGGACACATAGACTTGGATAGAGAAACTCCATGACACATGGGTAGATGTCCTCTTTTGGACCCATCCATTGAAAACCGTTTCAATATGGTATCGATGTAGGTTGATTGAGTGAGTCCTATCATTCTCTTAGACCTATCTCTATAGATCTGTATCCCAAGAATGTAGGATGCCTCTCCCAAATCCTTCATCGAAAATCTACCTGATAACCATATCTTTGTTGACTGCAACATCCCTACATCATTCCCAATGAGTAGGATGTCATCAACATAAAGTACTAAGAATGTCACCGCATCCTTAACTACTTTCTTGTACACGCACGGTTCCTCCGGGTTCTTGATGAAACCAAAATCTTTTATTGTTTCATCAAATTTCTGGTTCCAACTTCTTGATGCTTGTTTTAGACCATAAATTGATCTCTGAAGCTTGCATACCTTATGCTCGCTTCCCATGGATGTGAACCCCTCAGGCTGCCTCATATAGATTTCTTCCTTAATGTCTCCATTAAGAAAGGCAGTCTTCACATCCATCTGCCATATCTCATAGTCATACCATGCAGCTATGGCAATTAGGATTCTTATGGACTTGAACATTGCGACTGGTGAAAAGGTTTCATCATAGTCAACTCCTTGCCTTTGAGTATAACCTTTCGCCACCAATCGCGCCTTGTAAGTCAATATCTTACCATCAGGCCCAAGCTTTCTTTTGTAGATCCATTTACACCCTATTGGAACAATTCCATCGGGAGGATCCACTAAAGACCAGACTTGGTTAGTATGCATCGAATCCAATTCAGACTGCATAGCTTCAAGCCATAAATTCGAATCCGCATCAGAAATTGCTTCCTTGAAGCTTCTTGGATCACATCCAATGTCGGGTTCATCTTGACCCTCTTCAAGAAGAAGACCATATCGAACTGGAGGTCTAGAAGTCCTCTCGGATCTTCTAGGTACAGGCGTGTCCAGCAATGGTTCCTGAGGTGTGGGATCGTTATTTTGTATTTCGGGTTCTTCTCGAACTTCTTCGAGTTCCATCATCTCGCCTTTCTTATCCAATAAGAACTCCTTCTCCAAGAAGGTGGCATTCCGTGAAACAAACACCTTTGTTTCAGCAGGATAATAGAAATAATATCCGATTGAATTCTTCGGATACCCCACAAAATAACACAAGCTGGATCGACTATCCAACTTATCTCCCACTGTCCGCTTCACGTAAGCAGGACATCCCCAAATCCTCAAGTACGAATACTTAGGAGCTTTGCCATTCCATAACTCGTATGGTGTTTTGTCCACTGCTTTAGTGTGGACGTTGTTCAACAACAATACCGCCGTTTCAAGCGCATAGCCCCAAAACGAAGGTGGAAGCTCAGTGAAGCTCATCATAGATCGAACCATGTCCAACAAAGTTCGATTACGACGCTCCGATACACCATTAAGTTGTGGTGTCATAGGAGGAGTCCACTGAGAGAGAATCCCATTCTCTTTTAGATAGTCCAAAAACTCGGTACTCAAGTATTCTCCACCTCGATCCGATCGAAGTGCTTTAATACTTTTACCTAGCTTGTTTTCTACTTCAGCCTTGAATTCTTTGAACTTTTCAAATGCTTCAGACTTATATTTCATTAAATATAAATACCCATACCTAGAATAATCATCAGTAAAGGTAATGAAGTAGGTGTGGCCATGTTGAGTCCCTACTCTAAATGGACCACAAACATCTGTATGGATCAAATCCAACAGATTTTGACTACGCTCAGGCTTCCCCTTAAAAGGAGATTTAGTCATTTTCCTTTTAGGCAGGATTCACAAGTAGGTAGAGAGTTAATATCAGACATATCAAACATGCCCTCTCCCACTAGCTTGTTCATCCTCCTTGAGGAAATATGACCTAGTCTAGCGTGCCATAGGTTTGCCGGGTTTTGACTATCGATTTTCCTTTTGTTTGTTGTTGCCGGTTTGTCAATACAATTCACTGGAACGTCTTTTAGTTTTAAATTATATAGATCGTTTTCAAGTTTTCCATTTCCAATTAAACATTCATTCTTGTAAATACTGCAAATCCCATTCACAAAATTACAAGAATAACCATCTCTATCAAGCATAGAAATAGAAATAATGTTTTTAATTAAATCTGGCACAAATAAAACATCTCTCAACAATAATTTAAAACCATTATGCAAAATCAAACAAACATCTCCAATGGCCGTAGCTTCAACTCTGGAACCATTCCCGAGCCTCAGCTGGGTCTCACCCATTCTAAGCCTGCGACTTCTTGTCATCACCTGCAAATCATTGCAAATGTGAGATCCACATCCGGTATCCAATACCCAAGAAGTTGTATTAAGTGACATGTTTATTTCGATATAGAACATACCCTTTGCAGTTCCTAACTGCTCAAGATACTCCTTGCAGTTGCGCTTCCAATGACCCGGCTTCTTGCAGTAATGGCAAACATCCTTGGATTTTCCATTGTTTGAAGCCTTTGTCTTTTGCTTCTTCTCGGGTTCCACTTTCTTGGGTGGGGCAGAACGTTTCTTGCCCTTCATACTTGGCCCCTTCTTAGCAGAAGATGAGGAGCCCACCAAGAAAGCTGGCTTATCCTTCTTAAGTGTGGATTCATATGTAACGAGCATATTGACCATCTCTTCAAGGGTGGCCTCTATCTTGTTCATATTAAAATTTATCACGAATCCATCAAATGAAGAAGGAAGAGATAGAAGCAGCAAGTCCACATTGAGTTCATGCTCCAACACCAAATCAAGGGTCGCTAACTTCTGTATGAGCCAAATCACTCGTACCCCATGATCACGGACCGAAGTCCCTTCACGCATGCGGCACGTCATCAACTCCTTAACAGTAGAGAACCTTTCAGCCCTCGACTGAGCCCCAAAAAGTTCCTTGAGTTGCGTGTGAATGTCAGCAGCATTCACCGTGTCCTCAAATCGCCTCTGGAGTTCATCAGACATCGAGGCTTGCATATAGCATTTGGTCTTGATGTCATGGTCGCACCATGCATCAAGTTTGGCCAATTCCTCCGGACTTATGTCAGCTGGTGCTTCCTTCGGAGGTGCTTTCTCTAACACGTAGAGCATTTTCTCCGAAGTTAAGACAATCTTCAACTTCCGGAACCATTCCGTATAGTTGGCGCCAGTCAGCTTGTTTTGTTCGAGGATCGAGAATAAAGGATTTCGCGAATTCATTGTATGAAATACTGAAAAGGAAAAACAGACATATATCAATGATTGTTTAACAATTTACTAAGACATAAAATAGGCGAATTTAATTTTATGAATCTCACTCCCACTATTTTAACGATTTCACCACCCTCTAGTGAAAACGGGAAACTTTTTCCTTAGTGAGAACATGGAGTCCAATTGACAAACTTATGGTCCCGAATAATATCAGCCAACCATAATTCTCAAAAGGTAGAGCCCAATTGCTTCCAAAGCAACCCCCATGTATTTACCTCATGTCCAATAAGGGCCCAATAATATGACGCCGTTTAAAGTGACATGTCAAGATGACCCATCAATATTAAGTTGTGATGGACGGTCGCCATGTGGATCCCCCAATAATATGAGCCGATCCCATGGGAGTTCCACCCAACTTACAACATTTGTCGATCCAATGTACAGCTTTCCGACGGACGGGCCCCCCCAATAATATGAGCCGGACCGTATCCGCGGGTAGCATCACATACATTGACCGTTGATGGAAGGTAGGAACATTTAAACAATATTTAAATTTCCTTTATTTATCTTGATATAAATTTTAAATCATATTTAAAATGAGGGATTTTATTTATAAAAATATTTGTCTCATCATATTTAATTTATTGCATGCATTACCGGATTCACGCAATTTATGTCTAAACATGCATACAATCATAATATCACATATTATATAGGATGATCGATTCCATTTCTAATTGACCCGTGGTTGCCAATCACGGGTCTTAGTCCAATCCTAGGTAATATGCAGTATGCAAATGCAATCCTATTACATATGCTTCCAATTTACATTTCTTCAGTCTTCATTGTCTGCTGGGCCCACCATCTTCAAATCTTGATCTCCCACTAAATCTAATGTATTTACAATAAATAACAATGACAAGTAGGGGATACATTTTTAGGGGGTGGGAACGGGCTATAAACCAAGCCCACTTTTATTACATATGACATTCATATCGGGCCATAAACCAGGCCCATTAATAAAACCAACAACAATAAAGACAAAATGTAAATTCCTAACATACACCTACAAAATTGGTCATGGCAATCGATCATCCTTATCCAATAACATTTAATTCAAAATTAATTTATTGGATAACATGCTGTGGCAATTCAAATTTAAACAAGATAAAATCATATTTTATATATAAAATCACATTTCACATATAAAATCATATTTTATCTCCATATCAAATAAAATCATATTTTATCTATAAAATCCAATTTTACAAATAAAATCATATTTTATCTAATATATCATAAGATCATATCTTATCATCAATTGTACCAAAATAATTGATTTCAAAATTCAATTTACGGATAAAATATTAAAATTTTCCAAAAATTCAAATTTATCCAAAATCAATTTTAAAATTTACGGACTCGAACAATTCGATCCGAAATCTCGTGAACCAATCAAAAACAATTTTTGACCGGACCAAAAATAAAATTTTAAATATTAAAATTAATAAAAATATAATTTTTCCCGCGGGCCGCCGGGACACTCCCGGGCCGGCCCGCACCCGGGGCGCGGGCCGGGGGCAGCCCGGCTGCCCCCTTAGGGCAGCGCCTGGCGCCGCCCCTGGGCGGCGCCGTGCGCTGCCCTGGGCGGCGCCGAGCGCCGCCCTGCGCAGCGCCCAGCGCTGCGCTGGGCGGCGCCGAGCGCCTCCCCTGGGCAGCGCCGAGCGCTGCCCTGCGCAGCGCCCAGCGCTGCGCTGGGCAGCGCACAGCGCTGCCCTGGGCGGCGCCGTGCGCCGCCCTGCGACGGTCGCCGCCTTGGGCGGCGCCGTGCGCCCCCTTTGGGCGGCGCACGGCAACAATTGCTGCCCCACCGGGCAGCGATCCAATCGCTGCCCGGGTTTTGCCCCGAAAAAATTTTTTTTTTATTTAAAATATTTATTTTGTTTCAAAAACCGAGACTCAAAAATTTTGTACAATTGATTAATTCAATCGATTGATCTGAGCAACCTGGCTCTGATACCACTGTAGGAAAAACTGGCGAGTTCCCAGACCAATTACGATTGATACCCGGTGCAGCGGAAGTTTAAAAATTTTTCATGGAACGTTTCCATGGTATGGGTATCAACCGTTCATCGATTGAATTACGTGTGTGTAAAATTTAAATAACAATTAAATAAATTTTACCTCAAATCTCGCAACGAGATTAATGGACACCAACAGAACAATTCTGCTCTTGTTGTCTCTCCCTGGAACCGATGAACGCCTTCAATCAGGTCCACGAACAGAGGTTTAATCCCTCTGATAGATTGCACTAGAAAATCTATCAGAAGTTTTCTGCGAAGAGAATACACGAATTTGATTCGCTATTCCAGACTGCAATTCAAAATCACAGACCGGAATTTCTCAGACAGAGAGGGAGGGGGGGCGACGGCCAAGCTTGAGAGAGGGGGCTAGGGTTTCGATTTTTTTCTCTCAAAATTATGAGCTATCGTGTTTTAATTTCTGTACTGAAATAACTTATTTATAATGCAGGCCACTAACACCTTAGGGCCCATTAGTCATAAGCTGGGGCCCGACAAGCAAAGCCCGCTCGTTCAGAAATTAATATAAAATTCATCGTGACTCCGATTGATGAAACGATTTCACCAATGTGCACAGAAACCATTTCTGCATGTTTTAAAGTCAAAATAAATTTTCCTGAATCCGAATTCAGTGGTTTCCAAAAATGTCCATCCCTATGTCATTTTAGGAAATCCTACTCCCTTACTCTTATTTAAGAAGTCCAACTCCTTAGTTCATTAAATTTAACTCTTTAAATTTAACTATCTCAACGGGGATTAAAACTCCATTACACTTTGTGACCCTCAATGGTTCAGGGATACAGCTAGCCGTGGGCTCACAACTCCTTGTGACTCGGAACAACACTTTCCGACTTGCCCAACGAATCATGGTAAAGCGCCTAGCAACATCGCCCCATGATTCCCTAGGTATCACTGATAGTGCCTACAAGAACCAGTAGATTTTGGTTAACGTACAGTACGGTCCCTTCATCCATATATCCCGATCGAATCAACAACCATTGGTATATCGAGAGTCGCTCAAGATTCGATAACTATGCAATGCATCTTGAAGATCAAATTAGTGACATCGCATGTTCTACTAAGAAACCATTTCTTAAATCACATCAATTACTCTGGCCAGAGATTTATCACACTAATATCTCCTCAGATCGCATAGGATATCCACACTCGCAAGTATGTGGTGAATCCTTGACAACAATGCATTGACTCCTATATGTGTCGTAACTGTACCCAATCTCGACACCTGATGACCCCCTCAGAGTCGGTAAACGAGTCAAAGCACAGTACTAGCATATAGAGTCTCCATGATGTTTCAAGTCGTAAGGACTAATGGTGTACAACCAAAACCGCGGACTTTATCCACTCGATAAGTGATAACCACTTGGAAAGTCCGGATAGGGTAGTTCGACTATTCATCCTATGAATATCCATTTGCATGCTTCGAACATCTCCATGTTCCCTACCAATGAAACGTGGTACTCCGCATCGCAAATGCTAGTCTCAAACTCGAGCGATCCTTATCCTTATTATCGGACGGCTCAATCGACTAGGAACGGTTTTAGAATATACAGTGACTATAAGATGTATTTCATGATAGACATCTCCATGTTCTACCACATCTTACATACACTATAGTATATTCAAGGTCTTTATCAAAACAACAATAGTATATCACAATATAACAATATGAAGTAATATAAAGTCATTGCCATAAAAGTGTAAATAATATTAAACAAAAGATTGTTTATACAAAGAGTCAACAAAGCCCATAGCCACACTGTTGGCTCACTGGGCACCCACTCTTACAAATCTTTGTATAAACAATCTTTTGTTTAATATAATTTACACTTTTATTAATGGCAATGACTTTATCTTTCTTCATATTGTTATATTGTGATATAATATTGTTGTTTTGATAAAGACCTTGAATATACTATAGTGTATGTAAGATGTGGTAGAACATGGGGATGTCTATCATGAAACACATCTTATAGTCACTGTATATTCTAAACTGTTCCTAGTCGATTGAGCCGTCCGATAATAAGGATAAGGATCGCTCGAGTTTGAGACTAGCATTTGCGATGCAGAGTACCACGTTTCATTGGTAGGGAACATAGAGATGTTCAAAGCATGCAAATGGATATTCATATGATGAATGATCGAACTACCCTATCCGGACTTTCCAAGTGGTTATCACTTATCGAGTGGATAAAGTCCGCGGTTTTGGTTGTACACCATTAGTCCTTACTACTTGAGACATCATTGAGACTCTATATGCTAGTACTGTGCTTTGACTCGTTTACCGACTCTATTGGGGTCATCAGGTATCGGGATTGGGTACAGTTACAACACATATAGGAGTCGATGCTTTGTTGTCAAGGATTCACCACATACTTGCGAGTGTGGATATCCTATGCGATCTGAGGAGATATTAGTGTGACGAATCTCTGGCCAGAGTACATGATGTGATTTAAGAAATGGTTTCTTAGTAGCACATGCGATGTCACTATTTGATCTTCAAGATGCATTGCATAGTTATCGAATCTTGAGCGACTCTCGATATACCAATGGTTGTTGATTCGATCGGGATATATGGATGAAGGGACCGTACTGTACGCTAACCAAAATCTACTGGTTCTTGTAGGCACTATCAGTGATACCTAGGGAATCATGGGGCGATGTTGCTAGGCGCTCATACCATGATTCGATGGGCAAGTCGGAAATTGTTGTTCCGAGTCACAAGGAGTTGTGAGCCCACGGCTAGCTGTATCCCTGAACCATTGAGGGTCACACAGTGTAATGGATTTTTAATCCCCGTTGAGATAGTTAAATTTAAAGAGTTAAATTTAATGAACGAAGAAGTTGGACTTCTTATTTAAGAGTAGAGGAGTAAGATTTCCTAAAATGACATAGGGATGGCCATTTTTGGAAATCACTGAATTCGGATTCAGAAAAATTTATCTTGACTTTAAAAGGTGCAGAAATGGTTTCTGTGCACATTGGTGAAATCGGTTTATCAATCGGAGTCACGATGAATTTTATATTAATTTCTGAACATACGGGCTTTGCTTGTCGGGCTTGAACTTATGACTAATGGGCCCTAAGCTGTTAGTGGCCTACATTATAAATAAGTTATTACAGTACAGAAATTACACACAACAGGTCACAAGGATTTTTCGAAAACCCTAGTTTATTTTAAAAAGGTGGCCGTCCCCCCCTCTCCCTCTACTCGAGAAAAATCCAGCCTGTGATTTTGAATTACAGTCTGGTTTAACGGATCAAATTCGTTAATCTCTTCGTAGAAAACTTCTGATAGATTTTCTAGTGCAATCTATCAGAGGGATTAAAATATCCGTTCGTGGACCTGATTGAAGAACAGTTCGTCCGTCAGTTCCAGGGATGTACAACAAGAGCAGAGAAATCTGTTGGTGTCCAAAATCTCGATTCGAGATTAAAGGTAAAAATTTTATAATCGTTATTTAATTTTTACACACACAATTTAATCGTAAGGTTGATACCTATTATGGAATCGTTCCATACAAAAATTTTAAACTTCCGCTGCACCGGGTATCATTCCTAATTGATCTGATCGCCGCGTTCTCCAACAGTTAGCCCACTGATGTCGACTACCTCAAAACTTATTCACATCTCCGCCACTAGCCCCGTAGCGCTCAGCCACTCCCGACCTTCTAGTAGTACACCTAGATAGCCCTTAAACTGACTAGAAGGGACTAAAATAGAGAGAGAAGGTTAATGGGAAAGTGGAAAGTGAGCCTCGGCACCCATATATATAGACAGCGATCGGAACCTCCGATCACATGATCGGAGCTTCCGATCTGATCGAACGTCCGATCCCTTGCTTCCGAACTCCCTCCGTTAACTACGTTCTTCTTCTAAAAGCTGGCTGCCGACAGTCCGATCAGAGCTTCCAAGCTCAAAGCTTTACTGGACCATTTGTGATCGTTCTAATTCCATTTCTCAACTTCATAAACCTATTTGAGGATCCCTTAATCATGGTTTATCTCTCTTAAACATGATTACTTGATTAATTACCACTTAATCATTAATTCTGGGTTTGGGTCACTACATTCTTCCCCCTTAAACGATTTCATCCTCGAAATCTTGGGTAATCCTGAGAACATAACATAGACCACTTATCATATTTACTGATAGTTCTGATTCGCTATATTTAGTCAAATGGCTTTCGACAATCTAGACCTCGCTAAAACGTGCATGGTCAGTTCATTACTGAACTACCTCAAAACTCCCAATTTGGCTTAGAACTCCGCCTTGGTTCTATCTTCTCAAGCTTTTGACAAAAGTCCAAGCTAAGCGCTGAACTCTACCTTCTAAAAACTATCTTATTATTTGTGATTCCATGAGAACTGTGTAGTACTACTGATTACCTTTAGTAATTCTCTGTCCATTGGAAATGGTACTGTACAACCAACACACAATCATTCAAAAATCCCATGTCTTGACAAGCAGATAAAAGAAATTCTCCTTGCTAATCGCAGAATCAGTCTTTCTCTAACATGATCTAACATGTCTCATGAATGATATTGAATCTTGACACTATTCAAGTCATGATTTAGAAACTTCACTAGCTGCTTGGTCATCGAAATCCTGCATCGTCCTACCGATTTCACATGGTTATCTAGACTTTTATCGGATCACACACGAATTTACCTAGAACTCACTATTCAATTAACTTATGCGATCTCAGTTGTTGTCTGAGTCATAATGACTGCTAATTGGTTATTAACACAATCCATATGATATCTAACCCGAATATCAAGAGGTTCTTGTAGTCTTCTGACTACTCACCGGACACCAACTCTAACTTAAATATAACTTCTGACTGAGTATCCTAGCGATGACACTTCTTGCTAAGTCCGTAACTTGTCATCAAATATCTCTAGAAATGCACAACTTCTTCCATTATCATCCATCAGTATCAACCGAGAAGACAAGATAAATATACTCTGTATCACCTAACCGACATGATACTGACATCGCATCCACGATGTTACCAAAAAGATTTAAACAATTGTCCACAATTTTAATCTCAATGAAACATCCTAGAGATCATTTTTCAGAATACTCACTCGAGCTACTCCCCATACTGAGGACAAAGTCTTTATTCCCAAACAGAATAGCCTTAGCAAAAAGAAATGGCCAATAACTTGCCACTTATTTGCAAAGCGACAACATTGCTGCACACCACTCTCTCTATCTGAAAACCTCATATTACATTTCTAGTGGTGTAGTAGCCCGATTCCATTTTACAAGATTAAAGGACTTAAACGTAATTAAGGAATTGATTAAGGGACTAAATTACAAATTGAACTCGAACAGGATCGGACCGTACGATCTAATAATGTAGCATCTAAAACCATTGCTAGTTGTCCAATGAGGTGTCAAGTTGGAGCTGACACGTGGTGGAGATCGGAACGTCCGATGTGATGGTGGGACAGATGTCACGAGATTGTGACACGTGGCTAGACATGCAGATCGGACAGTCCAATATGGCCGATCAGAGCATCCGATCGTAGCCTATAAATAGGAGTTCCGAATTTCAGAATTTTGCACCAATTTTATAGCTTCTCTCTTTACTTCTTATTATATTTTCGAGTTTTCCAACCATCTTTGGCTAGGGGCGGGTCTTGACAAGGTGTCTGGAAGTCATAGCAGAGTTGTGCATAACGTCATTAAAGGGCTAACGATGGACAAAGGTATAACCTTAGATTCTATAATTATTTTAGGAGTATCTATTAGCTTATTTAAGGCTTTTAGAATAAGATTTTAATGCATGAGTACTTTGTATTGAAGTGCGGACTTTAGGCTTGGACATAGATCTGGTCTATCTTGCCTTAGTATTTGAGGTACGGAAGTATTATTCGAAATATCCAGATTGAGTATGAATGTATTATGTGCTTGCATGTATTATGTGATTGCATGATTTATATGATACAAAATGTCATGACTGTATGTTGCATACATGAGCATATTGATTCCGTATCCTTGAGATATCCTGTATTAGGACGATCACCTTACGAATTTGTGGATGGTTGGAAACATAAGTCTTGTGTCAGGTTACCGTTACATTTGGACACTTGTACTAGTATCAGGTCACCATTATCCACTGGGTATAGGAGCAACCTCTTGAGGCGACGACCAGAGTGCTATATACCCTAGGCCCGATCTATGAGCTTGTTTCTTGACCTGAGTGTCTTGGTACCCAGTTTACTTGCATACATGAACGTATAATGCCGTATACTCATACTCTCTTACTGAGAGTTTTATGCTCACACCCTGTACTTTGTTTTTGGACACCCTATTTCTTGGGGCAGGTTTGCGGTTGGATGAAGCTGGTGGTTCCAGGAGGGCATAAGCATCTGATAACCAGCATAGATTTTTGTCTAAGATTTTGATTATTATGTACTCGGTTTGATACATTTTGGATTTCATTTTGGTTGTTTAACAGTATTTAAAGATTCCTTTCTTGGGGATTATTTTGTTTGTTTACGGTTTATGCTGTTGTTTTTGATTATTTGTTTTATTAAGTTAAATGCATGCTTAAACCTTTGATTAGTAGGTGTTCACACTACGAATCACTACAAGTGGTATGATTACAAATCTACTGAAAACTTGAACTGATCATGACCAACACTGATCCTACCGTCTGAATCTCACTACTGGAGATATCATCCAAACGATTCTACAGGTCATCCTACCACGAAAATAACAAGTCTTGACAATTCCTGGTATCAGAGCACGTAATTCCAGTACTAATCTTGGTCAATGCTGAATTATATTCCCAAAAAGGATACCAACTATGGAAACAGATGGACAACCCTTTCCAACCAGAATATATTGAGACAACATTGTTGTCCACTATTCTCCACCGCACTGAATTTCTCAGATCGTCACCTCGGAAATACATAACCATTACGCTGAATGCTTAGATGGGCAAACACCATCCTTGACATTAATGATCTGTATTGAATGGGTGCATCGGTCTCGTTACTCAAGATAATATCTAGAAAACGATATTGATTATCCTGCAATGAACAACAACAAATACACGTCAACTTGGCTCTCCGACGATGATGAACAAACTATAGGTCTCAACTGTTGTCTTATCCCCATGACTAAAACAACTGATGCTAACCTGTTAATGCCTATTGAAATCTAAAATAACTTGCCGACTCACAGCCCAAGTACAAAAACTCACAAGAATACCTGCTGGAATAGTACGCGTATAACAGTCTCCAAAAAATTGTTCAACCATTGCTAATACCAAGCAATGCTCAGATCAAATTTGCTCCTTCCTAACAAGAAAGTAATTTTCCTGAACCGTTACTAAATCCCAACATCTATATTTATCATTGATGACTTCAGCAACACAATCATACTAAGTCATGACCACAAGATTCAAACTCAAATCACTTTTCGTGATCAGAAAAACCCAAATATTTTGTTTCCTACATTCTTGGAGCTTCTTAAATGACTAGCGAATCCTGAATGCACCTGAATCGATTTGCTTCTTTGAGACATTACCAAGGTCCAAACTCCTAAGAATACCAACTTATAGTACCATCCCAAGTACCTCCTGATTTACTATATCCCAAATCAACACTGATTTGACTAAACTTATCGCTCACGTTGATTCGCTGCGGCTTACACTTAGCCTAATAGGATCTATCAAATTTAGGCAATTACTCGCCAATCCTTGGTCACTGAAAAACTTACATATATGGCTCGATCAACAACCATGATCTCGCTGCCATAAGTCTGTTAATCTCGAACACTTGGAATCATAATGTTCCGCGGAATCCATCATTTTTATATTTGACAGAGTCAAACGATAGTTAAGAGTAGTCACCGGAACCAATCTCGCACCAGTCTAGACCTACTAACAAACTATTTTGTTCAGTCAAGATGAACACCAAGGCGAACTAAACTCAACGCAAATTCTCAATCCGATATCTTGGATCATCCTTGTCACAAGGAATTATATGTCGTATCCCTGACAATGCCAGACGATACTCCGAATGACCACTGTTAGGAATCAGTCCACCTACTCGATCTATCCATCTATCGGTATCCCCAAATCGAAGGCCAAATCCTATCTGCTCAGAACGATTATTCGTAAAGGAAAATCTCTCCAAGACTAATCCTGACAGCAAAAATCCAAAATCTATATCTCTGAAGAAATCCAGATGATAAATAATCTCTCGATACTCAATCCTGGTATCAATCCAAACCAAGGTCATACCCGCTGCAAATGTTGCCAAATCTCCAGACTAAGGTAGCCTTCCCCGACTGCCCCTTTGAAACATGAAAGGATTCCATTCAACCTTTGAAGCACGAAAGGCTCTCAGAGTAACACTGGCATAGGGTCGCGCCTCCTCAAGTCTAGTCCCGGTCACAGTCGACAACTCTTGGTATCAGTCAACCTGGTCCCCTGATGAAAACCCATAATCACATGAAAATAACATAAAAAGATAAAAATAGTCAATTGTTCTAAGGAAAGAACAATACCCATGCCCCCGATGAATCACCTCATCCCTGACAATAGCATAGTAAAACAACTAACTAGATCTTCTTACGAATCATCAAGAACCAATCAACTGGAAACACATAATTACCCAGGAAGCCACTGTAGTTGAACACTGATCAATTAATCACTGTATAAATCTCAAGAAAATTGTATTAGCCCGGTTCCATTTTACAAGATTAAGTGATTTTAAACATGTTAGAAAATGACATATAATTTTAAAAGTGTCAAATTATGTTTAAGGATTCCTTATTTGGTTAAAATAAGTGGAAAATCAGATCCAGAACGTCCGAAAATGGAGGACCAAAACCAGTTCGGAAGCATGAGAAACAGTTCGGAGCTATCGGGCAGATCGGAGCTTCAAATCCGAGATAGGAGCTTCCGATCCGAGAACGGAGCTTCCGATCCGAGAACGGAGCTTCCGATATCAACGAGAAACAGGTGTCAAGGAGATTGAAACACGTGGCCAGATGCAGGAGATCGGAGCTTCCGATCCTGCGATCGGAGCTTCCAATCTCGGTCGTCCAAAACGTGGCAAACATGCACCGATCGGAGCTTCCGATCGTGGCCTATAAATAGGGGTCCGAATCCCTCATTTTTAAGTGCAATTTTCCCTCTCCTCCCCCGGTAATCGCTCTATTTAAGGGCTTCGGGACTCTTTCTTTAAGAGTTGGAGTAGGAAATAGTTTATTTTATAGCGGACAGTGTCTGCAGTAGCAGCCTGGCGGCGGAGCTCTGGCGAGGCATCTTGGAGTCGTAGTTAGGCTATGCCCAGGCTCTGGGGCATGCGACATCAGCGGGCTGACGATGGACGAAGGTATGGCTTTGGTTCCCTATAGTAAATAGGGAGTAGACTATAATTTAATTAAGGCTTTTAGAGCCTAGTTGGTGATGTTTGGCATGCTAGGTAATGCATGGTTATTTAAGCTATAGTGCTGCATGGTAGGCTTGGACCTAGAGGGAGAGCTTCTAGGATCTGCCTTAGTAAGGTACGAAAATATTATTCGAGATATCCAGATTGAGTATGCATGTATTATGTGTTTGCATGGATTATGTGATTGCATGTTTTATATGCCTTTATATACAGCATGTCATGTCTGTATGTTGCATACATGAGCATATTGAGCTTTTACCTTAGAGGTTTCCTGTAGTAGGGTGCTCACCCTACGAGTTTGTGGATGGTTGGATACGTAAGTCTTGTGTCAGGTTACCATTACATTTGGACACTTGTACTAGTATCAGGTCAACATTATCCACTTGGTATAGGAGCAACCTCCTGAGGCGACGACCAGAGTGCTATATACCCTAGGCCTGGTCTATGAGCTTGTTTCTTGACCTGAGTGTCTTGGTACCCAGTTTACTTGCATACATGAACATATAATGTCGTATACTCATACTCTCGTACTGAGAGTTTTATGCTCACGCCCTGTACTTTGTTTTTGGACACCCTATTTCTTGGGGAAGGTTTGCGAATGGATGAGGCTGGTGGTTCCAGGAGGGCATAGGCATCTGATGACCAGCATAGATTTTTGTCTAAGATTTTGATTATTATGTACTCGGGTTGATACATTTTGGATTTCATTTTGGTTGTTTAACAGTATTTAAAGATTCCTTTCTTGGGGATTGTTTTGTTTGTTTACGGTTTCTGCTGTTGTTTTTGATTATTTGTTTTATTAAGTTAAATGCATGCTTAAGCCTTTGATTTGTAGGTGATCACACTGCGAAAAACTACAAGTGGTATGATTACAAATCTACTTAAAACTTGAACTGATCATGACCAACACTGATCCTACCGTCTGAATCTCACTACTGGAGATATCATCCAAACGATTCTACAGGTCATCCTACCAAAAAAATAACAAGTCTTGACAATTCCTGGTATCAGAGCACGTAATTCCAGTACTAATCTTGGTCAATGCTGAATTACATTCCCAAAAAGGATACCAACTATGGAAACAGATGGACAACCCTTTCCAACCAGAATATATTGCGACAACATTGTTGTCCACTATTCTCCACTGCACTGAATTTCTCAGATCGTCACCTCGGAAATACATAACCATTACGCTGAATGCTTAGATGGGCAAACACCATCCATGACATTAATGATCTGTATTGAATGGGTGCATCGGTCTTGTTACTCAAGATAATATCTAGAAAACGATATTGATTATCCTGCCATGAACAACAACAAATACACGTCAACTAGACTCTCCGACGATGATAAACAAACTATAGGTCTCAACTGTTGTCTCATCCCCATGACTAAAACAACTGATGCTAACCTGTTAATGCCTATTGAAATCTAAAATAACTTGCCGACTCACAGCCCAAGTACAAAAACTCACAAGAATACCTGCTGGAATAGTACTCGTATAACAGTCTCCAGAAAATTGTTCAACCATTGCTAATACCAAGCAATGCTCAGATCAAATCTGCTCCTTCTTAACAAGGAAGTACTTTTCCTGAACCGTTACTAAATCCCAACATCTATATTTATCATTGATGACTTCAGCAACACAATCAGACTAAGTCATGACCACAAGATTCAAACTAAAAACACTTTTCATGATCAGCAAAACCCAAATATTTTGTTTCCTACATTCTTGGAGCTTCTTAAATGACTAGCAAATCCAGAATGCACCTGAATCAATTTGCTGCTTCGAGACATTACCAAGGACCAAACTCCTAAGAATACTAGCTTATAGTACCATCCCAAGTACCTCCTGATTTACTATATCCCAAATCAACACTGATTTGACTAAACTTATCGCTCATGTTGATTCGCTGCGGCTTACACTTAGCCTAATAGGATCTATCAAATTTAGGCAATTACTCGCCAATCCTTGGTCACTGAAAAACTTACATATATGGCTCGATCAACAACCCTGATCTCGCTGCCATAAGTCTGTTAATCTCGAACACTTGGAATCATAATGTTCCGCGGAATCCGTCATTCTTATATTTGACAGAGACAAACGATAGTTAAGAGTAGTCACTGGAACCAATCTCACACCAGTCTAGACCTACTAACAAACTGTTTTGTTCACTCAAGATGAACACCATGGCGAACTAAACTCAACGCAAATTCTCAATCCGATATCTTGGATCATCCTTGTCACAAGAAATTATATGTCGTATCCCTGACAATGCCAGACGATACTCCGAATGACCACTGTTAGGAATCAGTCCACCTACTCGATCTATCCATCTATTGGTATCCCCAAATCGAAGGTCAAATCCTATCTGCTCAGAACGATTATTTGTAAAGGAAAATCTCTCCAAGACTAATCCTGACAGCAAAAATCCAAAATCTATATCTCTGAAGAAATCCAGATGATAAATAATCTCTCGATACTCAATCCTGGTATCAATCCAAACCAAGGTCATACCCGCTGCAAATGTTGCCAAATCTCCAGACTGAGGTAGCCTTCCCCGACTACCCCTTTGAAGCATGAAAGGATTCCATTCAACCTCTGAAGCACGAAAGGCTCTCAGAGTAACACTGGCATAGGGTCGCGCCTCCTCAAGTCTAGTCCCGGTCACAGTCGACAACTCTTGGTATCAGTCAACCTGGTCCCCTGATGAAAACCCATAATCACATGAAAATAACTTAAAAAGATAAAAATAGTCAATTGTTCTAAGGAAAGAACAATACCCATGCCCCCGATGAATCACCTAATCCTTGACAATAGCATAGTAAAACAACTAACTAGATCTTCTTACGAATCATCAAGAACCAATCAACTGGAAACACATAATTACCCAGGAAGCCACTGTAGTTGAACACTGAGAAATTAATCACTGGATAAATCTCAAGAAAATTGTATTAGCCCGATTCTATTTTACAAGATTAAGTGATTTTAAACATGTTAGAAAATGACATATAATTTTAAAAGTGTCAAATTATGTTTAAGGAGTCCTTATTTGGTTAAAAGAAGTGGAAAATCAGATTCAGAACGTCCGAAAATGGTGGGGTAGGTCCCGGGGTCCCGGAGGACCAAAACCAGTTCGGAAGCATGAGAAACAGTTCGGAGCTACCGGGCAGATCGGAGCTTCCAATCCGAGATAGGAGCTTCCGATCCGAGAACGGAGCTTCCGATATCAACCAGAAACAGGTGTCAAGGAGATTGAAACACGTGGCCAGATGCAGGAGATCGCCGTCCAAAACGTGGCAAACATGCACCGATCGGAGCTTCCGATCGCGGCCTATAAATTGGGGTCCGAATCCGTCATTTTTAAGTGATATTTTCCCTCTCCTCTCCAGGTAATCGCTCTATTTAAGGGCTTCGGGACTCTTTCTTTAAGAGTTGGAGTAGGAAATATTTTATTTTATAGCGGACAGTGTCCGCAGTAGCAGCCTGGCGGCGGAGCTCTGGCGAGGCATCTTGGAGTCATAGCTAGGCTATGCCCAGGCTCTGGGGCATGCGACATCAGCGGGCTGACGACGGAAGAAGGTATGACTTTGGTTCCCTATAGTAAATAGGGAGTAGACTATAATTTAATTAAGGCTTTTAGAGCCTAGTATGTGATGTTTGGCATGCTAGGTAATGCATGGTTATTTAAGCTGTAGTGCTGCATGGTAGGCTTGGACCTAGAGGGGGAGCTTCTAGGATCTGCCTTAGTAAGGTACGGAAGTATTATTCGAGATATCCAGATTGAGTATGCATGTATTATGTGATTGCATGTTTTATATGCCTTTATATACAACATGTCATGACTGTATGTTGCATACATGAGCATATTGAGCTTTTACCTTAGAGGTATCCTGTAGTAGGGCGCTCACGCTACGAGTTTGTGGATGGTTGGATACGTAAGTCTTGTGTCAGGTCACCTTTATGTTTGGACACATGTACTAGTATCAGGTCACCATTATCCACTGGGTATATGAGCCACCTCCTGATGCGACGGCACAGCGTGCTATATACCCTGGGCCCGGTCTATGAGCTTCTTTCTTGACCTGAGAGTCTTGGTACCCAGTTCACTTGCATACATGCACACATAACACCGTATACTCATACTCTCGTACTGAGCATGTTAGGCTCACTTCCGGTTATGTTCTGTTGGCTGGATGCCCTATTCCATGGGGCAGATGCAGGTAATTCTCCTGGAGACAGGGAGGTTAGGTGGTGACCAAGGCTGGATAGCGGGGTTGACCACTAGGTTTTGCTTACCTGGTATTTGACTTACTTTAATTCCGCAGTTTCTCTGATTAAGATTATTTTATTAATTAATTACATGCTTAAGTTCTGATTAGTAGGTGATCATGGTGCGGGTCACTACATTTATGGTATCAGAGAATGCAATAAGATTCTTTGGGACATAGTATTGATTTTGGGTTATCCTTTGCAGTATTACAAGTTGGATTCAATAACGATAGAAGTATCAGGAATTGGAATAGCAGGATGTCTAGGATTTTCCAAGATCGTCATTGCCAAGGTTGGCAGCAGAAGTTCGTATTATGTGGATCCCAGCAGGATGGCGCTGGTAGAGAAGATCCAGTTTTCAACGCCAGGTGCTTCTCCAGGTTAAAAGGAATGTGTGACATGTAGTCATCCATTTTGAGTCGACCAAGGAAGCCACCCCGGAAGACTCTCCTCTAGTAGTTGGAGAGATTGACGTGAAAATCTTGTCTCATCTACCAGATAAGGAACCCAACAATATTGGAAGGATCCGGTAGATTAGCAAGATTTTGTTCTTTGAGATCTTGTGAGGTAGAAGTTCTGCTGACATGAGTAGCAGACGGGAAACTTCACGTTAAAGATCAGTAGACGGAATGAAAGACTTCCGCATGAATTTAAATACTGTATTTGGTTGTAAACAGTATTTCAGTTGTAATCAGATGTATTAATTATTTCAGTATTTGATGTGCTCAATTATTGTTGTATTGTACATCTTTCAGTGTAATCTTTTGATTAAGTTATGTATTACATGGGATTGTAATAAAGATTGTATTAGAACCTGGATTTGTGGTTCAAGTGTTGTAATCTTTGAGATTAACTTGGTTATTTTGAATAAAAGACTGATCATTGTTTTAAATGAGTACTTGGGAATTTTGCATGTTTTCAATGAATAGTTCTAGATGTTTTACCTAGAATATTCTTTTAAGCCAAGTGTTTGCCAGGGATGATGTGACTCATCAAGACGCATGAATGTTTGTTCTAGACGTATTTTCTTAGAACAGTTGGTTGCTTTGATCCTTTTAGGTTGTTACCTAGTGATGATGGATTTTCATCAGGATGACAGATTAACTAATACCAAGAGTTGTGGATTGTGACCAGTACTAGACATGAGGGGGCGCCACCCTTAGTCGGTTATTCCTCTGGAAGTTTCTATACTTCGGAGATTGTTTGGAGGCCTTGGTGCTCCAGGGACTATATAGGGAAGGCTACTCAGTTTAGAAATTTGGCAACAGTCACAACAGGGTATGACTTTGGATAGGACAGATATCAGGTGTGGTATCAAGGTTTAGTTATCGTTTATTTGAGATAAAGATGTTCTGTTGTTAGAACAGTCTTGGAATGGATTTTTCCTTGACAAGTAATTGTTCTAAGTAGATAAGTTTTTGATCTTGATTCGTGATATCGGGATTTAATCCAGGAGATTAGTTGAATTGATATTCAACAGGATTTAATTATCAGATGCTTGCAGACTCGGGATTTGAGTCGTGCCTCTACATAGAATTTTCCTTGACCAATGATTTTGGTCCAGAAAGGAATGATTGCATAATATCAGAGACTCAGGGATGAGTTATGCCAGGGTGCTCTTGACTGTCGGGTTCCGAGATGGTATAGTATGTGCGACCTTATGCCGATGTACTCTGGAAGGATTCTTTTGTTCCAGTTTGGCATTATAGGAAGACTTACCTCAGTCTCGTTGTTTGTATAGTCATAGAAATGGGTATAACTATCAGGAGAATATTCAGGATTTATTTGAGTCTTCTGGAGTTATACTTGGTACTGGATTAGTTCCAAGGGATTTGAGTTATCGTCTGACTTCATTAGAGATACAGACTTTCGTTTCCGTGGACAGAATAGTCTTGGAAAGGATTCCTTGACAAGTGAATATTCTGGACGGGTAGTTCTCGCACGTGATACTGGGGGAGAACCAGGAGGTTTTACCAGTATTGTCTGATTCTATCAGAGGTATTTTAGTGATCAGGATCTTGATTACAAGATGAACAGGAAATTCTAAGTGATGAGTTTACTTAGGTAAATTTTCCTGTAAGAATTGGAATTCGATCGATGAATTGTCAAGCAAAGAAGAATTTTATCAGGGCACTGTGATGACTTATACTAGGAGACGTGAACTGTGATCAACGATAGACATGGGAGAGTATATTTCCATTGATATTCTGGAAGTCTTTTGTACTTCAGGAAAGGATGGAAAATTTACTCAGTCTAGAGATCATTGCAACAATTACGTTAAAAATATAGTTTGGTGTCAGTTTGATAACCTTGAAAAGATACTCGATTCTATTGACAGATGTCATGAGCCTGCTAAGTTACAGCATGGATTCATCAGTATGATAATTCACTTGGTTAGTGAAAGCTGGGCACTTAGGTGTTCATGTATGTTTTGAAATGGTCAGTTAAATTGGTGCAAGTTTGGTGCCAATGACTATTTGCAACTATTTTTCTGAGGTAGATACAGATGTTATAACCCCATGACGGAGGAGCTAAATATTCTTTAGCATAAAGAACGATTGGAATTATTCAATTTTTGGTAGACTGGTAAGATGAGTATAGTACTCAGATATTCAGTTCTCAGGAATGATTTGAAGTAATTCTCGGACTTCAGTGACAGAAATTGATCTAGCAAGCATTTGAATTTTAATGAATACTAATATGATAACATCAAGTGTTTAGACATGGAAAAAGGACAGCAACTGAGATCTAAGGTTATCAGATCCAGTGAGATTGTTGTCACTGATTTTTCAGGATGTCTAATGGATGCATTGATAAGTCTGATTCGATGAGATCGATTCAGGGGTTTTTGCTAGGTTGTATTTGTTTTAGGACTTTGCCTAAGAGGGATGAAACAGTTTTGTTCATCCAGTAGTGCAAGTCAGGATTCAACAAGAAATGATTGTCCATGAGAGGATAAGCAATATTCTCATTTTCAGGTGTTATCTGAAGTTATGAGATGGGTGTCAATATAAATTGGCACTAGAGATTGCACTAATCAATTTGTTAATCAACAGAATAATTGTATTGATGTTTTCCAAGAACAAAACCAGAGAGGTTCAAGAAATTAAGAATTGTGGACAACGACGTTGTCACAGTAGTTATGACAAGTGTTAGTCATAAAGTATGCGAATCCTTTCGGTGTAGAAAAATTTGCGTCTGAGGTTCTTTCTGGTGGAAAGGAATGAAGAAAAATGTGTATTAGTATGCTTCTATATGTTTGGTGTATCAGTAGGTCAAGGCAGAACACTGACAACTTGGAGGATTGCTTCACAGTTTATCCATTCCTGAGTGGAAATGGGAGTTGATCATGATGGACTTCGTGACCCATTTACCGGTAAGCTCGAGGAATTATGATGCTATCTGGGTTGTTGTGGACCGACTCACCAAGTCAGCACATTTCATTCCTTATAACCGAGACTTTAGTTTTGATAGGATGGCACGATTGTACATCCAGGATATTGTTCGATTGCACGGAGTGCTTGTGAGAATCGTCAGCGATCGAGATCCCAGGTTTACTTCCAGGTTCTGGGGGAGTCTTCAGTGCGCTATGGGTACTACTCTTAGTTTGAGTACAGCATATCACCCAGAGACTGACGGGCAGTCAGAGCGCACAATTCGTACTCTTGAAGACATTTTGAGAGCATGGATTTTGGTCCAGCATGGCAAGATCAGTTGTCATTGATTGAGTTCGCGTATAACAACAGTTACCATCGTAGTATTGGGATGGCTCCTTTTGAGGTGTTGTACGGGCGACGATGTCGTACTCCACTGTTCTGGGAGGAAGTGGGGGAGCGACAGGTTGAGGGACCAGAGTTAGTCCAACAGGCTGTTGATATTGTTGGACAGATCAAGAAGATAATTAAGGTTGTGCAGGATCGACAAGCTAGTTATGCGAATGTCAAGAGCAGACCTTTACAGTTTGAGGTGGGTGAGAAAGTATTCCTGAAAGTCTCACCATTACGCAGGATTTTTGAGATTTGCTAAAGCTATCTCATAGGTTTATTGGTCCATTTCAAATATTGGAAAGTGTTGGAGATATGGTTTACAGGTTGGCTTTACCCCCGTATTTGTCTAAGTATCCACGATGTGTTCCATGTTTCACTGTTACGACGGTATGTGGCGGATGATTCTCATATCTTACAGCCGTCTAAGGTACAGTTGGACTCGAATTTGACATATGTGGAGAGACCTTTGCGTATCATAGGTCACAAGGAAAAGGTGTTACGCAACAAGACCATTCCTCTTGTTCTAGTTCAGTGGCAGCGCCGAGGCACTAAGGAGGTCACTTGGGAACTTGAGAGTCGTATGCGTACAGATTATCCAGAGCAATTTTGAATTTTTGTATTTTCAAGTTATAACTTGTAAAATGAATCAGTTTGAATAAAATATGTTTATTCAATATTTTACTGCATTCAGTACTTAAGATTGTTCGAGGATGAAATATCTTAAGTAGGGGGAGAATGTAGTAGCCTGGTTCCATTTTACAAGATTAAGTGATTTTAAACATGTTAGAAAATGACATATAATTTTTAAAAGTGTCAAAACATGTTTAAGTAATCCTTATTTGGTTAAAATAAGTGGAAAATCAGATTCAAAACGTCCAAAAATGGTGGGATAGGTCCCGGGGGTCCCGGAGGACCAAAACCAGTTCAGAATCATGAGAAATAGTTCGGAGCTACCGGGCAGATCGGAGCTTCCGATCCGAGATAGGAGCTTCCGATCCAAGAACGGAGCTTCCGATCCGAGAACGGAGCTTCCGATCTGAGAACGGAGCTTCCGATATCAACCAGAAACAGGTGTCAAGGAGATTTAAACACGTGGCCAGATACAGGAGATCGGAGCTTTCGATCCTGTGATCAGAGCTTCCGATCTCGGCCGTCCAAAACGTGGCAAACATGCACCGATCGGAGCTTCCGATTAGGAGATCGGAGCTTCCGATCGTGGGCTATAAATAGGGGTCCGAATCCCTCATTTTTAAGTGCAATTTTCCCTCTCCTCTCCCGGTAATCGCTCTATTTAAGAGCTTCGGGACTCTTTCTTTAAGAGTTGGAGTAGGAAATAGTTTATTTTATAGCGGACAGTGTCCGCAGTAGCAGCCAGGTGGCAGAGCTCTGGCGAGGCTTCTTGGAGTCGTAGCTAGGCTATGCCCAGGCTCTGGGGCATGCTACATCAGCGGGCTGACGACGGACGAAGGTATGGCTTTGGTTCCCTATAGTAAATAGGGAGTAGGCTATAGTTTAATTAAGCCTTTTAGATCCTAGTAGGTGATGTTTGGCATGCTAGGTAATGCATGGTTATTTATGCTGTAGTGTTGCATGGTAGGCTTGGACCTAGTGGGGGAGCTTCTAGGATCTGCCTTAGTAAGGTACGGAAGTATTATTAGAGATATCCAGATTGAGTATGCATGTATTATGTGTTTGCATGGATTATGTGATTGCATGTTTTATATGCCTTTATATACATCATGTCATGACTGTATGTTGCATTCATGAGCATATTGAGCTTTTACCTTAGAGGTATCCTGTAGTAGGGCACTCACCCTACGAGTTTGTGGATGGTTGGATACGTAAGTCTTGTGTCAGGTCACCTTTATGGTTGGACAAATGTACTAGTATCAGGTCACCATTATCCACTGGGTATATGAGCCACCTCCTGATGCGACGGCGCAGCGTGCTATATACCCTGGGCCCGGTCTATGAGCTTCTTTCTTGACCTGAGAGTCTTGGTACCCAGTTCACTTGCATACATGCACACATAACACCGTATACTCATACTCTCGTACTGAGCATGTTAGGCTCACTTCCGGTTATTTTTTGTTGGGTGGATGCCCTATTCTATGGGGCAGATGCAGGTAGTTCTCTCGGAGACAGGGAGGTTATGTGGTGACCAAGGCTGGATAGCGGGGTTGACCACTAGGTTTTGTTTACCTGGTATTTGACTTACTTTAATTCCGCAGTTTCTCTGATTAATATTATTTTATTAATTAATTGCATGCTTAAGTTCTGATTAGTAGGTGATCACGGTGCGGATCACTACAAAAATTCCCAAAGATCAAATATCAAAATCACTAATCCCAGTTTTGTACAATTATTATTAAAATCCAAAAACTTGAAATCATACAAAAATTGTCTGGAATCACTAATACTGATGATTCAATACTTACAATTGAAATACTGTTTACAAAAACACTTAATACAGTATTTAAACCCAAGTACATGCGAAAATCTTTTATTCCTTCTACTAATTTTGAACGTGTAGTTTCTCGTCTGTCACTTTGAAAGCATCAATACAAGCATGCTTGACAGACCGATTTCCACACGATCTCCAAAAGATCCTTAGTAATCTACTAGGTATTTCTCTGGTAGACAAGATAAGACCTTTATGATAATCTCTCCAACTGCTTGTGGAGAATAATCAGAGGAGTGTTATCTTGGTCGAGAAAGATGGATGCAAGCATCACACGTGTCCAACCAGTCCTCTGCTACTGCCTCTAACATATGGTTCTCGGTCCAAAGCTAGGATCCACATGATTCGAAATACTGATATCTCAAACATGGCCCTTCTCTCATGTCCGATCATGCTGGAATCCTATAAGCGAAGTATTTGAAATTCATACCGATGATGATAGTATTCAGGAAACCTAATTTCCACATCATCATCACAACTGATGTCTCATTAAGCCTACAAGGATCACCAAATAATATTAGCACTATGTCCCAAAAATCATATGTCATGCACTGATACCAATAAATATAGCGACCCAACCAGGATCCACTACTAATCAGAGGTTAATGCTTAATTAATAATGCAATATACAATAATCGGAGATAAATTGTGGACACTTAAATAATGATAGACCGGTAAAATACAATTAGATAATAACCAATATACAACTCAATTGAAATAGTACAACACCTAGCTACTACTCCTGCATCTCTTGCTTGATCTCCACCAAATCCCAAATCCTGGTGAAAGACCTGAAACTGCCCTATCGAATAGGGTGTCTAAAAAACACAGAAAACACTGGACATGAGCGCTAAAGCTCAATATGATAATACGGGTAAATAAACATACATGATGCATGAAATATGAAAATGCTCGGGTATCCGTAACTGGGATATACTATATCAACTTGTTCAGACTGATGCTTATGACATGAGTTGTAGCCTCTACGAATCAAACCGCTGGACCCAACCACTCACTCCTAACTGGACGTGGATCTAGTATGTAACCGGAAACACTAGATCCTGCATGACCCGTCGGTCTGAGTGACTCTCAATGTCCTAACCATCCAACAAGGCTGAGCGACCCTACTCACTGGGTCATCTCAAAAGATGTACATGCACAATATGATATGCAAATACCGCATAATATATCAATGTAATAGCATGCAATCATGGAACATAAATGCAACACATAATCATGAATACCCGTTGTCAATCTCAGTCAGTACTTACGTACTTCATTAGTTTACTCCTAGATGCCATCGCATCTACTGTCCAACAATATAATGTAAAATACTCATGCATCACTAATCATGCTCTAAAAGCCTTAACTAAGCTATTACATGCTCCTTAATATTTTTAGGGTACTCAGACCATACCTGCGTCTGTAGTCAGCCCACTTATGGCGATTTCCTCAAAACATCGGCACAGCTCCGCTACTACCCCCGTAGCGCTCCGCCACTCCCAACCTTCTAGTAGGATGCCTAGACAGTCCTAAAACCGACTAGAAGGGACTATAATAGAGAGATAGAGAAGGTGAATGGGCGAGTGGAAAGTGAGCCTCGGAACCCCTATATATAGACAGCGATCGGAACCTCCGATCGCAAGACCGGAGCTTTGGATTTGATCAGAACGTCTGATCCCTTGCTTCCGAACTCCCTCCGCCAACCACGTGTCTTCTTTTAGATTCTAGCCACCGACAGTCCGATCGGAGCTTTTGATCCCAATTACATCACTCCTTACGTAATATTCCGTACAACTGGCCTTCGGGATGTTCGGAGCTTCCGATCCTGCTTCGGAGCTTCCGAACTCAACGGAGCATCCGAACTAGAACTATTACTCCAATCTTCTTGGAGCTTCCAATCTATCTGAAGCTCAATGCTCTACTGGACCATTTGTGATCGGTCTGAATCAATTTCTCAACTCCATAAACCTATTTGAGGATCCCTTAATCATATTTTACCTATCTTAAACATGATTGCTTAATTAATTACCACTTAATAATTAGTTCTAGGTTCAGGTCACTACAGGGACACTAATATTTGGAAGCTAGACATGTAAGTGTGGATTTAATAGATCATATTTTCGAGAGCCTCTGTTATTAGTGTTTGATCAATCAAATTTCTAGGATGAAATTATTTTTAAGGAGGGTAGATTGTAACACCCAAAAAAATTCATTTATCCACTCACGAGTATTAAAGGGATTTTAAATGATTTTATTTTATCTATTTTTGAATTAAAAATCATGTTTAATTAAATGATTTTATGTGATGTATTAATGATTTAGAAGTTGTGTTTAAGATTTTGTGCCATTTATATTTCATGAGATTTTATGTTTCAAAGTTGAGTTTTTATGTGTTAAAATATATGTTTAAATGTTATGTTAAATGCTTTAATATTATTTAATTTTTTAATGTTTAACAGTTGCAAAATTTAGCTTTTAATGTGTTTCATGTAAGGGTTTAATCCCCATGACAAAGGAATCGAGACTTGCCTATAAATGAGGTTTAAGGATTTAAAGAGGTAATGGCCAATATGAATTATTTAATTAAAAAAAGTAATGTATGTTATTTAATTTTTAAATTAAAAACTATTTTTTGTATAAATTATTTAAAATTGGGCTTGGTAGCCAAGTTATAAAGTATTAATTGAGGGAGAAATTTAAAATTCAATATTGATTTAATTAATGGTCCAGCTTTCAGCCCATAAGTTTTCTATAAAAAGTTAGCGTCCAAAACTCTTTTCTCCTCCATCTCCTAGACGTTCAGCCACCATATCTTCTTCTTCTCCTTCTGATAAAAAATCTGCACCATTTGGGAGAAGTTTATCATTCAATTCGCTCGTGGCAAGGCTAGGTCGTGTACCTGAGGCCCTGATTTCTCCATACCAAAGATGAAAGGCAAGCTTCAAATTCTTTTGAAACCACCAATCAAGAATATATGTAGTTTGATATGAAAAACATGTATGTTGATGTGTATGTAATGTATATTGCATTGATTTTAAGAGATTTTGAAGAGCATGATGTAGAACTATGAAAATGAATCGTTCATGATGTTTTGGTGCAAAGATTTTTAAGAAAGATGTTAATTATTTTTTAGATTTTATGTGAAAAGTTGTGTGAATCTGAGAATTTTGGTGTGAGTATTTTGAACAAAAAGTTTTGATGCAAATCTTTTGAAGATGGATGTTTTTGGGTGAATACTTTTCATGTTTTTTTAAGTTTTTCGTATTTTTGAAAATAAGTTTAAATGGTTAGGTGAGTAGGTTTGAATAAGGATCGAAAAGGACCAAAATAAGAAATAAAACGAGTTCCTACACCCTGCGCCACTGCCTGTGTTTGCAAGCAGCAGTCCAGGTGCAAGGGCGATGATTTCGGGTGCCCTGGAGCCAGGGCGACCCTCTATGAAGAAGTTTCTATCAAAGAAAAAGATATTTGCTCAGTCTGAGAATCTGGAATTATGTGAGGAATGTAGTGCAATCATCAAAAGGAAGCTTCCACGAAGCTAAAGGATCCAGGCAGTTTCACGATCCCATGTGAAATAGGAGGTAAATCATTGGGAAGTGCACTTTGTGATTTTTGGGCGAGTGTGAATCTGATGCCTAAATCCATCTATAAGAGACTTGGTTTAAAAGAGATGAAGCCCACTAGAGTAATGTTGCAATTGGTAGATAGATCGGTCAAGTATCCATGTGGCTTGATGGAATATGTGCTAGTAAAGGTTGGCAATTTGATACTTCGAGCAGATTTATTAGTTCTTGACATCGAAGAAGATCACCATGTTCCTATCATTTTGGGACGATCTTTCTTAGCCACTAGAGAAGCGTAGATCGATGTGAAGAAAGATGAACTAACTATGCAAATTGAATAAAAAAAGATCAACTTCAATGTTTTCAACTCGGGAATCCACCCAGAGAAAGTGCAAGAGGACCAAAATGTGAAACAAGATGAGCGAGCTGAACATTGTTACAATTTTGAGTTTTTTGAGAAGCAAAGGAAAGATCCCGACATATTGACAAGGATATTGAAGAATTTTAAGAAGATGAGGGATCGAATTAAGAAGGTTTCGAAGGTGAAAGAGAAGAACAAGACCTCCAACAATGTGGCAGTGATAGACTAAGATTGTCGTACAGTAAGGCTGATGACTATAAATAAAGCGCTTCTTGGGAGGCAACCCAGGAATTATATCCTTTCATAGTTTTTATTTTTTATTTTTTTTATATTTTATTTTCATGATGTTTTTAATTCATATTTGAATTTACACGTCTGATCATAATTTAATTGAGATATTAGTTATTTCGAGTTATTGTTTTATGTTGAAGCCAAGTGTTGCAGTTTCATCACACCCTCCTTTGAATATGGAGAGAGCAATGACTACTTATGGTCGCCTAAGAGGTATGTGCAACCCTCTATTCATATTTTTTTTTTTGAAAGACCCTTTATTCATATTATTCATTGTACATTGAGGACAATGCACGGTTTTATGTTTGGGGGGTTGTCTTGTTTTTAACTACTATTTGTTGTTTTCTTAGACATCTACTACTATTATTTCAGTTTATCTTTGTATTTTTTTATGTGGCATTACTAAAAAAAAAATAGTTTATGTTGTATTGAAGTCATGGAAGATGTGATTGTTGTGGCTAGTGATGAAAAAGTAAGCTGAGCGATCAAATAAAGTTGTGTTCTTAATTTTTCTCTGAGTTTTTCAAAATTTTATTCACGTAAAGAAATGATCATCTTTCATTCTTTACACTTAGAGAACAATTATGTAGACTGTATAATGTGGATGAGAGGAATTAATTCTTAACACTTGTGATTTCGCTTGAACTTGAGGTAGATTTGTGTTGAACACAAAAGTGATTTAGGTAATTTTGAATCAATTGAGTCTTTTTAGCCACACTATAACTATGAGATGTATAAAACAAAACGAGTAGTTAAGAAGTTGCAAAGAAAAACGTGTATGAGAGAGAAAGTAAGGTGAGGGGAGACTTGAAAAAAAAAGAAGGGCGATTGAAATTCTTATCCAATCAAATACAAAACTATAAAGAATGAGAATGTTTGGAGAAGAAGGAAGATTGATGCAAAATATAGCAGTACAAATAATATTTTTTTACTACTCGTACTTATCACTCTGATAGCTATAGAAAGACAGCTTGATCCAATCCCTTTGATTTAATCTTGATTCTTTGATTGACCTTGATCTACTCTTGGATACTTGCTTTCTTGCCTACTTGGTTTGAACCCAGTGATAATTTAAAAAGTCCTATTGATTTACACAAATATTGATTGAACTTGGTTGATTTGATTTTGAAACTTGAGGTAAGGATTAATGAATTTGTGAATCTCGCTGGTTGCATAATTTTATCCGGTTGTTAGATTGGTCAAATTGGATTGGAAAATCTACAAACACATGAAAAACTCCTGAGCATTAACACTCTATTATCTTTAAGGCTTGATACAGTCACAAGATTTCACGACTTTAGTTCGTTGTTTTGTTTTTCATTTATTGATCTTAATTTCTTTGTTTTATTCAATTTTTCTTGGGACTAGCAAAATTCTGAGTTTTGGGGGATTTGATAAGTGCAATTTATTGCACTTATATTGCATGTATTTGACTTGGATTTTTGCTGCTTCTTGAGTGGTTTTATGTTTTTTGTTGTTGGTTTTGTTGTTTGTAGAAGAAGGCGAGGAAATAATGAGATTTTATGGCACATATGGATTGGAATGGAACCAAAACGGTGAAGGAATGTTAAAGAAAAAAAATTTGAAGAAAATAATTCGAGCAGGCACAGTGCACCCGCGCCATTTTTCTGTTCCCCTGCGTCATGATCGCGCCTCAGCACCAATATACGCATAAAAATGTTCCCAAAATAGTTCCAGCAGCAACCTGCGTAGCCATGGTCACGCCATAGCGTTGCACCAATGAGATCAAGTCATTCCAATCAGAATTGGTCATGCACCTGCGCGACTTTCATAGCGTCACAACACTACATGGAGTCTAGAATTTTGGAAAGTCCTTCTTTTCCGTTTTAAAAAAGATTTCCTCACCCATTTTGATAATTATGAAGGGTTTTACACGGAGGACGTAAGATAGAAAAAAGAGAACTCTTGGAGAACACTGGGATGAGGAATATTTTAGGACGAAGATGAAGAACACATCATATCCGATAACGGAGAACTCTCTTCAATCATCATCCTCGTTTCTTCCCTTTGATATATTCTTACTTTTGATTAATTATTTTCAGAACATGTTTGGTTATTTTATTGAATTCATCATGAAATAAACTTTTCATGTAGAGGGGTGACGTAGCTTGACTGGTACCATGTTTTTGATCTTTTGATTTATATATTAGAACTCTTCGTTAGTTTACTTATGTTTTCCTGATTCCATTGCATTCAATTAAATGTTTACTAATTGAATTTTTATATTTATTTGAAATCTGACACTTGAAAGATGAGACTTTGAATAGGACCATAGGAAAATATATCATTGGTGTTTATAGAGTTCGGAAGGCCTATAATGTCAATAAAGCCATTAGAGAATTTTCATGTTGTTTATCGGACTTGTATTTGATTTCAGTTAGGAATACTAAACTCGATATTAGATTCGAATGTTATATTTTCCACTTGGGAAAGGGAATATAAAATATTAAGAATTCTTGGCTAGTAAACTAGAAGAACTTCCGATTTAGATACCTTTAGAAATTGAACATGGTTAAAGTCGAGTAAAATCGAACATCTAGAACTTATCTCCATTTGACATTTGTTTTGGAATTTCATATTTATTTTATTGCAAATTTCAGTAATTAAATATCACTCAACTTTCATAGCTCTCTATAATATTAAGATTATATTAGTTTCATATATTTAGTATGATATCAATTATTACTTTTCAATGGGAACGATAGTTTACTCATTCTATATTAAAACTTGACACCGTGAGCTTGCGAGCGAATAAAACACGCAACAAGTTTTTACCTCCTCTACAACCTTCCAAGAACACACCTTGCTCAAATGGACTGAAGCTTCTAAGAGAATACCTTGCTCAAAACAGATTTCTTTCAAATTAGGTCCATAACTAGTCAAACTAGATCCACCCAATATATGCACTGGAACATTTAGAGTATTTTTCATTGAGGATCTATAGCCTCATCTACACAAGATGAAGGCATAAATTGGAGGATATTGGAGAGGGGGTGGACCGACATGGTGAGAGACAGGAGAGGAAGCTTGTCTTGGTTCTTGGAGTGAAGTGTGTTATGACAAAAGTTAAATCATACATTGTATATTGTGCATCTTGTCTTGCAACCATTCATCTTCTCTCTTACATGTATTGTATGTATTTTAAGTCAAAAATATACATACAAGGCCCATGAACTTAATATTTAATTAATTGACAAACTCATACCCAAACCCATTTAAGTCCAATCGATTAATTAAATCCTACCTGAAATCATTCAAGCCCATTAGTAGAATGATTATTCAATATTGTTTCTATTTTTCTCAACAATACCTAATAGTGTTTAATTAATTCAATACTTGAATTAATTAAATTATTTGGAGTCTACAAGGTTCACTAGTGTTTAATTAATTCAAATCTTGAATTAATTTAATTATGTTCATAATAATAGTTTTGAAAATCACCATTTTCAAAAATAAATTATTTATTTAAGTAAACTTTTAATCATGAAACACTTTCACAAATTAAAAGTTAAATTTCTCTTTATTCTCCTTTTAGAAGTTGTACTTCTAATTTCTCACGCATATAAACTCCTTTATAAGATATTGAACTCATTGTGCTAATTTTTATTCAGACCCGTTCTAGAAAATCAGTACTTGTATGAACCTCAATGGTTCAATGATACAATTAGAAATGTGTTACATCTCCATATGATTCAGGATCAACAAGTCCCTATATTAACATACTATAATAGCTTCATTCTTACTTATCAACTCTTTGATAATAAAAACGTCATAAATCAAGTTTGATGGTATCCAACCAGTCATTTTAAACGTCTAGCATCATCGCTTACATGACTTCATAGGTATCAAATGATAGTTCCTGCAAGAACCATTCAATTATTGTTAGCATACATTACGATCCCTTCAACTCATATATCCCGACCGATTCGACAATCATTGGTAAATCTAGGGTTTTCATAGAATTGATAACCATGTGTCATGACGTAGTTGCATAGAATGTTTAATTAAAGAAACTTCTTTCTTAATTATCACCTACTCTGATCAGAGATTATCAAACTACAAATACATGAGATCGCATAGGATATCCATACCCGAAGGTAAGCAGTGAATCCCCGACTACAAATCATCGACTCTTACATGTTACGACACTATACCCAACCTTGCCACCTGATGACCCCACTTGAGTCGGTAAACAAGTCAAAGTGTAGCACTAGCACATTGAGTCTCAATGTTGTCTTAGGTCATAAGGAATAATAATGTACAACCATAAATATGTGACATACTAATTAACTGAAATATTATTAAAATAAAGATTTTCATACAAGAGTTACTACAAGGACCCTCGGCCAACACTTGGCTTGACGGACACCTACTCATACAGTTGATATGTACACATGGAGCATGGCTATTGAGGAGTTTCCATTAGTATTTGAGTACCTATATGTTTTTCCGGATGAGATTCAAGGGTTTCCTCCAGTTCTTGAAGTTGAGTTCGGGATCGAGCTTATTCCAGGAATGACACTGATTTCTCGTGCACCTTATTGTCTGGAACCAATTGAGATGAGGTAGTTGCAGCAGTAGTTGTAGGATTTGTTAGATAAGGGATATATCTGACTGAGCGTTTCACCTTGGAGTGCGCCAGTACTTTTCCTCAAGAAGAAATAAGCTTCAATGCGTCTCTGTATCGACTAGAGACAGTTGAATCAAGCGACGATAAAGAACAATTATCCTTTGCCATGCATTGATGATTTGTTCGACCAACTGCAGAGTACTTCTATTTACTCGAAGATTGACTTGCGGTCAAGTTATCATCAGATTTCGAGATGCCGATGTTTCTATGACTGCATTGTGTACAAGGTATGGTCACTATGAGTTTTTATTGATGCATTTGGACTGAAAAACGCACTTGCAGTGTTCATGGAATTAATGAATAGGGTCATCCGCAGTTATCTGTACAAATTTGTCATGGTTTTTATTGACGAAATTTTGATCTTCTCGTATTTTGTTGCTGAATATGCGCAGCACTTGAGGCTTATATTGCAGATTCTCCGTGAGAAGCAGTTATATGTCAAGTTCAGTAAGGGCGAGTTCTGGATTGACCAAATAGTGTTACTTGGTCATGTAATTTATCGGGATGATGTTTTAGTGGACCAGAGTAGAATTGAAGCTATATTGAACTGGTTACATCCCACGGCAGCTTCAAAGATTCATATCTTCTTGTTGCAATGAATTAATTTAACCTTACTTAAATTTTTCTCCATTTATAGCTGGATCTTATGCCTATCCCTACATATCGTTTGAAGGGATTACGAATTCGTGGAAACCAACAATAGGTATCATATTTGGGGAATCTGTTCAATTTTATGAGGTGTATTTTTTTGTTCTTATAATTTCCAAATTTGTTGTATTTGACACAGTATTGTGGAATTGGGTATATTTTTTGATTTGCAATATTATACATAATATATATATATATATATTTATAAAAATGATTTTTGTTGAAGAATAAAGTTGTTCATTTTGTCTGGTCACCCGAGTGTGAACAGAGTTTCGATTATTTGAGGAGTCGACTAACTACCGCGCCTGTTCTTGCTTTAGCATCTACATCCATAGGCTATGTGGTTTATACAGATGCATCTCTTCAGGGTTTGGGTTGTGTTCTGACACAGAATTGGCACATGCTTGCCTATGATTCCTGACAATTGAATACCCATGAAGGGAACTACCCAGTGCACAATCAAGAGCTTACGACGATCATGTTTGCACTAATGATTTTGTGTCATTATCTGTATGGAGAGCATTCAAGATCTTTTAAAACCACAATAGTTTGAAGTATTTGTTCACTCAGGCTGAGTTGAACATGCGGCAGCGTCGTTGGATGGATCTTCTCAAAGATTATGATTGTGAGATTAAGTACCATCCAGGTTCTACGAATCCAATGGAAGATGCACTTAGTCGTAAGGTTTGTGTTATTGCTCTTCGCAGTAGTGCAATTCAGGAACATTGTTCTTTGGATTTCATGTTCAGACGCAAGAAAGTACATTAGGAATTCGAAGTCTTTCGGTTTTAGCTAAGCCAAAATGTTTTCATGTATCCGGCAAGTCCAGTTTTTGGACCTAAAGACGCAAAATTTATCCAGGCTTGCTCAGCGAGACAAAAACTCTGATTTCCATATTCATACAGATGGATTGTTGTGTTTGACTGGTATAGTGGTTGTGCCTGATGATTCTTCCTTGCGAGAACAGATTTTGTCTCCGGCTCATCGTAGTAGATTCACTGTGCACCCAAGCAGTGCAAAGATGTACACGGATCTACGTACAATATTCTGGTGGAAAGGTATGAAATGTTGTGTTTACCAATTTGTCTCTCGATATCTTGTTCTTCAGTAGGTAAAGGCTGAGCATTATCGATCGGGTGGTCTGATGTAGAGCTTGGAGATTCCAGATTGGAAGTGGGAGTATGTGACGATGGATTTTGTCACCCACTTTCTAATTTCCTCCAGACAGCGATGGCATTTGGGTGGTTGTGGATAGGTTGTCGAAGTCTACACATTTTCTTCCGTATAACCGCAAGTTTACTTTTGATTGCATGGTGAGGTGTACATCTTGTATATTGTGAGTTTGCATGGACTCCTATTGAGCATAGTCAGTGATAGAGATCCGAGGTTGACCTCACGATTTTGGGGTAGCTTGCAGTGGGCCTTAGTTACTACCTTGAGTTTGAGTACTGTAAATCATCTAGAGACTATTGGTCAGTCCTAGAGGACTATTCAAAAATAAGAGAATATGCTGAGAACTTCAGGGATGAATTTTTTTTATCATGGTAGGATCACTTGCCGATGATAGAGTTTGCGTATAACAATAGCTATCATCTCAGTATTGGCATGGAACCGTTTGAGTCTCTTTATGGTCTCTGTTATCGCACACCCTTATGTTTGGATGAGGTAGGGGAACAATAGGTTGAAGGGTCGGAGTTGATCCAGTAGATCATGGACAAAGTCGAGTTGATCGAGAAAAGGATCAGGTCTGCATAGGAAAAACATGCCAGCCATGACAACACCAAGTATAGACCGTTGCGTTTTGAGACATGAGAACATGTTTTTCTTTGAGTATCACCATTCAGAAGGTTTTGAGTTTCGGTCTGAAGGGAAAGTTAGCTTTAAGATTTATTGGTAAATTTGAGATACTAGAGAAGTTTGGAGATGTGGCTAACCATTTGGCATTAACACCGTCTCTTTCTAGCATTCACAACGTGTTCCACGTGTCATTACTTTGTCAGTATATTGCAGATGAGTCGCACATTCTGTACCCGATAGAGGTTAAGTTAAAACACGATTTGTCATAAATGTATAAACCGCTCAGGATTATTGATAGGAAAGACGAGGTGCTTCGGAATAAATGCATTCCTCTAGTTATGGTTCAGAGTAGCGTAAGGGCACTGAAGAGGCGATTTGGGAATTAGAGTATGTGTTCAAAAAATCCAAAGATGTTTTGATTGTAATTTCCTTTGCGCAGTTCAGTTGCATGTGTTAATTGCAGTATTGTATTTGAGAACTTGTTTTCAGTGTTGTTTTGTTCTGATTATCCTAGTCTAGATTTTGAGGATGAAATCTCTTAAGTTGAGGAGAATGTTGTATCCCGATTCCTAATTAAATTATGAGTCTGTTGATTCCTCTTTCATTCTCTACTATTGTGGAATGCTTCGGGTGTTTTCTTAAGATCTGGTCGATAAAGGAGTTGTGCCTAGGTTTTGAGGCCATTGAATCAAATTCAACTGAATCGAGTATAAGTCTAGAATCTGATTAGCTTCTATGAGTAGCTATTAGTCTAGTTAAGACTTTAAGTAAAAAATAAATGGTATGGTGATTATATGCTTATCGGTTTGGACTAGAGAGCCAGTGTTGCTTGGTTGCTTGAGTAGCTTGATAGAGGTACAAACGTAATATCCTGGTTGAATATGCATGTTCTATGTTTGTATGGTTTATATGGATTATGTGCATTTATTATGTCACGGTTATTATGTTGCATGCATTATCATGTTGAGTCTGTAGCTTGATATTGCAAGTAGTGGGGTCACATAACCCTGAGTTATTGTGTGGATGGATTCTATGGGTTCAGATCAGGTTACTTATATCCAGGTATTCCTTATGGTAAGGGAGTCACCTCTTGATGCGGCGGCACAACGTGCTACATACCATGGTACCATTTTTTTAGCAATAGTTTCCTACCGTGATAGGTTTTCGTCACCGTTAATTTGAGATAGCATTCATAGCATGTGTATACTCATACTTTCGTACAGAGTGTTGTTAGCTTACGTCCTCGATTTTTGGTTCTGGACACCCCATTCTATTGGGCAGGGCTTAGGTTGGACGGATCGGAGGTAGCGATCGTTGAGCTGTAGCAGGGTTGGACTTGTACCGTAGCAGGCTTCTATTAGTGGATTTTTACTTCTGATATTTGATGGGGTTTCATAACATTTGTTTAAGCTTGATTTTGGTGCCGGTTGTATTTTTCTGCCGGTGGTTTTAGTTGTATCATTTAAGTTTTAGCTGGTTTTTAGTTATTACTGTGCTTTAAGATATTTATTGCATGCTTAATTTCATAAGTTAGTGATTCTGGAAGGAGTCACTACATTGCTTGTATTTTCGTGTCTTCAGGTTTTTTATTTGTAAATTTCATGTGCTAAGGCTATTGATTTACCAATCAGTAGACTACATAAAATGACCCGATACTACTACTAATTTTTTTAAAAAAATATTTTACTTTAAAATATTGATGATACATATACACCCATACATATATGTAATTATACTTAAAATAATTCTTCATAAAATATAATACATAATAACATTAAAATATTTATATTTAAAATAGCTTTTCATAAAATATAATTTATAATATATATTTACATGCAATTAAATTAAATACTTAAACATTATTAAAAATCCATGCATACGTAAATCTCAAGCATACTTTATAAATATAATTAAAATTCATGTGCGGAATAAAAATAACTATATATAAAAAAATCCCACAAAATCGTTGTATTATAAGCGTGCAATGGTCACGTGTACACTAGCTGCACTGGATACTCAGACATCCTCACCATCACTAAGGACCACATCATCAACTATAAAATCATTTTCATCTACACATCATTTAAATCTTGTGAGCCTAAAGACTCAGCATATTTCATCCAATAATAAGAAATACTATATAATAAAACCACATGCAAGCACATATCATATAAAAATAGTTTTTTGAAAATGCCTTATGCATGCATGATCTTAAAAACAAATGCATATATACATATATTGCTTAATAATAATCAATGGCACTATCTTCATCATAGTCATCATTCATCATCATATTCACAATACATATTATAATAGGGCATATCATAATTTTGTGAAACTTTCCTGGTTGGTTGAATCTATGATGGTGGCCTTAAAAATGAACGATTGATTAATCATAAATACCAATGTACGTAGCGGTGGGGTCTCGACCTGTATGCTGCCACTTCAAAATGGTTTGCCCTGGATCCATAAGCTCATTATCATAACTATAAGTGCAAAGGGCTCCGGGCTCTAGAATCTCATCCCCAATCACGTGCTTGCCACACTCACTTCAACTTCCATAAAAATATTTTCTTGCATGCCCTTAAACATTACATTAAAATACTTACATGATGCATGAACTTAATAATCATATTTTTCATTATCTTTTAAAATATGTCTATAAATATATATTTAATTATTTTTCATAAAAATAATGAAAATATATTTAATTATTTTTCATTAAAATCATGCACATATAAAAATAATACATATATATATATATATTAAATATATATTTATGGAATTTTATTTGTCATGGGCTCAATCGATGTGGCTGCTCCTTTACTTAAGCCCGTAAAACAAGACTGACCCATTAACAAATAACCCGATCCAATAAAACTTGGCCCATCATAACTAAGCTCGATTACTCTCATGGATCACTAGGCCCAATAAACATAATGGATCAACTAATTTAATAACTTAAGCCCAATAAACAACTCAAATACCCAAGCCCATTAACATAACTTAATAAATACTTAGGCTCATAATTAAATTACCCGAGCCCGAAATAAACTAACACGGACCCAAACCAACATGACTTGACCCACTTAAAATCTAACCCGACCCAGGAGTAACCCTGCTCAAGCTCCTTGAAAGAGTAGGTGTCCGGTTAGCCAACTTGTGGCTAAGGGATTTTGTGACTCTATGTATAAACAATCTTTGTTTAATATAATTTACATTCATTAATGGCATTTTCTTTGTCTTTCTTCATATTGTTATATTGTGATATACTATTGATGTTTTGATAAAGACCTTGAATATACTATAGTGTAAGTAAGATGAGATAGTGAATAAAGAGAGATCACTATTATAAAACACATCTTATAGTCACTGTATATTCTAAACAGTTCCTAGTCAATTGAGCCGTCCGCTAATAAGGATAAGGATCGCTCGAGATTGAGACTAGCATTTGCGATGCCAAGTACCACGTTTCATTGGTAATGAACATGGAGATGTTCAAAGCATGCAAATGGATATTCATATGATGAATGATCAAACTACCCTATTCGGACTTTCCAAGTGGTTATCACTTATCGAGTGGATAAAGTTTGCGGTTTTGGTTGTACACCATTATTCCTTACTACTTGAAACATCATTGAGACTCTATATGCTAGTACTGTACTTTGACTCGTTTACCAACTCTATTGGGGTCATCAGGTGTCGGGATTGGGTACAGTTACGACACATATAGGAGTCGATGCTTTGTTGTCAAGGATTCACCACATACTTACGAGTGTGGATATCCTATGAAATCTGAGGAGATATTAGTGTGACGAATCTCTGGCCAGACTACATGATGTGTTTTAGGTTACTCGGTTTTCCTAGTAACACATGCGATGTCACTATTTGATCTCCAAGATGTAATGCATAGTTATCGAATCTCGAACGACTCTCGATGCACCAATGGTTGTTGATTCGATCGGGATATATGGATGAAGGGACCGTACTGTACGCTAACCAAAATCTACTGGTTCTTGCAGTCACTATCAGTGATACCTAGGGAATCATGGGGCGATGTTGCTAGACACTCTTACCATGATTCGTTGGACAAGTCAGAAATTGTTGTTTCGAGTCACAAGGAGTTGTGAGCTCACGGCTAGCTGTATCCCTGAACCATTGAGGGTCACACAAGTAATGGATTACTAAACCCCGTTGAGATAGTTAAATTTAAAGAGTTAAATTTAATGAAAGAGAAGTTGGACTTCTTAACTAAAAAGGAGTGGAATTTCCTAAAATGACATAGGGATGGGCATTTTTGGAAATCACTGAATTCGGATTCAGAAAAATTATCTTGACTTTAAAAGGTGCATAAATGGTTTCTGTGCACATTAGTGAAATCGGTTTATCAATCGGAGTCATGATGAATTTTATATTAATTTCTATAACAACGGGCTTGACTTGTTGGGCTTAAGTTATGGATTGTGGGCCCTAAGGAGTTAGAGTCCTAATACAATTATAACTTAATTTAGTCTAGAAATTATCTATAAATACATGTGTAATGTTTGAAAATTGACATAATTAATTCTGGCAATTTTCGAAATTCACATAAAATAATTCAAGGGGATTTTCGAAAATCCTCTGCTCCTTTTTGAGAAAATTCGGTTTGTGATTTTTGCGAAAAATTACATTCTGAATTAACAGATCAAATCTGTTTATTCTCATCGATAAACATCTGATTGATTTATAGTGCAATCAATCAGAGGGTTTCTGTTTTCTGTTCGTGGACCTTATTCCGGAGATTGATCGTGAAGTCATCGGTTCCCGGGATATACAAGAAGAGCAGATTAAATTCTATTGGTGTCCATAATCAAGCCGTTGCTTGAAGAGGTAAAATATTATTAATTGTGATTATTATTATTTTACTTGCATAATTTAATCGTAAAGTTTTGATACCCATGATATGGAATCGTTCTATATAGAAAAATAAAAATTTTTAAACTTCCGCTGCACCGGGTATCAATTCTTAATTGATCTGAACACATTTTCAACAGTGGTATCAGAGACAGGTTGCTCAGATCAAACGATTAAATTAATTTATTGTACAAAATTTTTGGCCTCGGGTTTTTGAAACAAAAACAAAAAATTTAAATTAAAATTTAATGGGCATATCGGGCAGCGATCGTCGCTGCCCGGGGCAGCTATTGTCGCTGCCCGGGGCAGCGAACGTCGCTGCCCAGGGCAGCGCACGGTGCTTTCCATGGGCAACGATTTGACCGCAGCCCTGCCCGGGCCCCTTTTTTGGGGCACGGGCTGCCCGGGATTGTCCCGGGTAGCTCGGGAAAAAATTAAAATTGATTTTTAATTAAAATTTTAATATTTTGAAATTTTAGTTTTGGTCCGATCAAAAATTGTTTTTGATTGGTTCACGAGGCATCAGATCGAATTGTTCGAGTCCGAAATTTTTAAAATTGATTTTTGGATAAATTTGAATTTTTGGAAAATTTATAAATTTTATCCGTTAAATTAGATTTTATAAAATCAATTATTTTGGTACAATTGATGATAAGATATGATCTTATGAAAGGATAAGATAAAATTTGATTTTATCTTTTTAAATATGATGCCATTGCATGTTATCCAAATATTTAATTATTGAATTAATTATTGGATAAAAGAATGATTGATTGCCATGACCAAGTTTGTAGGTGTATGTTAGGTTATTTACATTTGGTTTTATTGTTGTTGGGTGGGTTTTATTAATGGACTTGGTTTATGGCCCAATTTGAATTGTCATTTGTAATAAAAAGTGGGCTTGGTTTATGGCCCGTTCCCACCCCTTAAATATGTATCCCCTACTTGTTATCGAAATTTATTGTAAATTTGTTAGACTTAGTGGGAGATAAAGATTTGAAGACAATGGTGGGCCCAGCAGACGATAAAGACCAAATAAATGTAAATGGAAGCTCAATGTAATAGGATTGCATTGCATACTTGCATATCACCTAGGATTGGACTTAGACTCGTGATTGGCAACCACGGGTCGAATAGATAATGGGATCGATCATCCTTAAATAATATATGATATTATTGATGTATGCATGTTTAGACTAAATTGTATGAATCCAGCAAGCATACATAAATTGCATGATGAGACAAATTTTCAAAAATTAAATCTCTCGTTTTAAATATGATTTAAAATTGATATCAAGATTTATAAAAGGGAATTTAAATATTGTTTAAATGTTCCTACCTTCCATCAAAGATCAATGTATGAGATGCTACCCGCGGATACGGTCCGGCTCACATTATTGGGGGGGCCCGTTCGTCAAAAAACTGTACATTGGATCGACACATGTTGTAAGTTGGGTGGAACTCCCATGGGATTGGCTCATATTATTGGGGGATCCACATGACGACCGTCCATCACAACTTAATATTGATGGGTTATCTTGACATGTCACAATAAACGGCGTCATATTATTGGGTCCTTATTGGACATGAGGTAAAAACATGGGGGTTACTTTGGAAGTAATTGAGCTCTACCTTTTGAAAATTATGGTTGGCTGATATTATTCGGGACTTTGATTTGTCAATTGAACTCCATGTTCCCACTAAGGAAAGGAGTTTCCCGTTTTCACTAGAGGGTAGTGAAATCGTTAAAATAGTGGGAGTAAAATTCATAAAATTAAATTTTGCCATATTTTATGTCTTAGTAAATTAATTAAACAATCACTGATTATTGTCTGTTTCTTTTCAGTATTTCATTATAATGAATTTGCGCAATCCACTATACTCAATTCTCGAACAAAACAAATTGACTGGCGCAAACTATACGGAATGGTTCCGTAAATTAAATATTGTTCTAAACTCGGAGAAAATTTTCTACGTGTTAGAAAAGAATCCTCCAAAGGAAGCACCGGCTAATATAAGTCCGGAAAAATTGGCAAAACTTGATCAATGGTGGGACCATGATGTCAAGGCTAAATGCTATATGCAAGTGATGAAAACTTAAAATTTGTAATTATTTATATGTTAAAAAGTGTGTTTTAAATTTTAAGTTTAATTAAAATTATGAAGTTGTATTATTTTAGTGTTATGTGTTTATATTTAAATGTTTTACTAAAATGTTGTATTTTACGGTTTGCGCAGGTTTGGTAAAAATAAAATTACTCAAGCTACAGAGGTCATAATGGAGTAACCTCAAAACCTGTAGAATCACAAAAGAGGCATCTTCAACTTTGTAGAAGACAAGAAATTCCAAAAACTTCATTAAGATGATCAAAATAATCAAACATCAAAATGGAGATAGATTTACTTTTACTATGACCAGCTTGGAGTAAAAATATCATAAGTATTTCATATTTTATCCAAAGGGGTGAATGAGTTGTCCAAACACATCTACACAAAATATCCTACGTGTTCTATGTTGAAAAGAAAGGCTGAATCGGTGGTCTAAGGCATCAAACATGCCAATTAAAGTTGGGTCATGGTATTGACATTCAAGGAGACAAGCACCCACCAACTTTACTATTTCACATTTAATGAGCCTTGGACTCTTGCTCTCATTTGGCCTATAAATAGATGTGTTGTATAAGCTTTGTAGTATGCAAGAGTGTAGAGAATTCTTCATTTGTAAAATAAATATTGTGTGTGTGAGAATAAAAGTTTGAGTGTGCAAGTTTCTCAAGTTCAAGTATGAAATTTCTTTTATCTTTATTCTTGAGTTTCATGTTAATGGAAAGCTAAATCTATTTATGTCAAGGTGAAAAGGTTTCATTGTTGGTCAAGTAAGATTGTTTATATTTTGTATATTCTTTTCTTTTCTATTTTTATTTTTACTAATTGATCTTTATTTGTAGGTATAATTTTGGATGATTTGTTGTTATCTATTTACATCAAATGCTTGGTACCTTGAATGTGGTTACCTTGATTTGTTGTCAAATATGATACAATAAATACTACAATAATTATATACTATAAAAATATGTATCTATTTATAATAAAGTCATATATATTATTTAGACGATAGCGTGACACTGTCGGTTGTTCTAAATAATATATTGTGATTTGAACTAACATTTACTTTCTCGCATCTAACTTTTACTTTATCGCAACTAACATTTACTTTTCCGCAACTAACATTTACTTTCTCGCATATAACATTTACTTTTCCGCAACTAACATTTACTTTATCGCATCTAACATAAAGTCATATATTTTATTTTGACGATAGCGTGGCTCTGCCGGTTGTTCTAAATGAAATATTGTGATTTGATCTAACATTTACTTTTATGTCAATTTATATTTATGCATTTATATATATTATGAGTACCATGTATTAAATATCGACTGATATTAATATAGTGGGAACTATATTATATGATATACTTGTTTAAATATTTCATTGTTCTTTTATGTTTATTCTTATTTTAGTTTCTTTTATTTATTTTTATTAAACAATCTTAAATAAACCAACAATGAACCTTTGAAACCTTGACAATTTTATAATTTGTGTATTTGAAGTTTTATAATAATATTTTTATCTATAATATATTATTGCTAAAATTAAACTTACAACATCCTCTCCGTGGATCGATCTCGTACTCACGAGTATATTACTTGCAGACAACCTACACTTGGGTGAATTACAATTTAAATTGTAGCAAGTTTTTGGCGCCGTTGCCGGGGAGGTATAAATTAAGTTTAATTTTGTTATTATGTAAATAGTATGTTGTTTTTTATTGTATGATTGTTTGGAGTCGTAAACAAAGTGGTAGACTTGTTCGAGTAACTGAAAATATTTTAAACATGGACGATAATTCTAATAATCAAGATGATAATAATAATAATAATCATCATCAAGAACATGAACAACCAAGAACACTTAGGCACCATATGAATCCAATAAGAACTAGTACACCATCTTGTTTAGTTTTTCCTCCTGATGCATCTAATTTCAATTTTAAGCCACAAGTCATTCAACTTTTACCAAATTTTCATGGCTTAGATTCTGAAAATCCATATTTGCATTTAAGAGAATTTGAGGAGGTTTGCAACACTTATAATGATCAAAATTGTAGCATGGATACTGTTCGATTAAAGCTTTTCCCTTTTTCCTTAAAAGATAAAGCTAAAACATGGTTGCAAAATTTGAGATCAAGTTCAATAAGATCATGGGAAGAAATGCAACAACAATTTCTAAAAAAGTTTTTTCCTTCCCATAGAACAAACTCTTTTAAAAGACAAATTACAACTTTTTCTCAAAAACAAGGGGAAACATTTTATCAATGTTGGGATAGATATAAAGAGTTACTTAATACATGCCCACATCATGGTTTTGAAATATGGAGAATAGTTTCTCACTTTTATGAAGGTTTAATACCTAAAGATAGGCAAATGATAGAATTCATGTGTAATGGAACTTTTGAAGATAAAAACCCAAATGAAGCTATGGAATATTTGGAGTCATTAGCAGAAAATGCTCAAAATTGGGATAATATAGGCTCAATTGAACCACCAAGTAAAACCAATAATTCAACAAATGGGGGTGGTATTTATCATCTTAAAGATGATGTAGATGTTCAAGCTAAACTTGCATCTTTAGCAAGAAAAATCGAGTCATTAGAAATGAAAAAGAGTGATCAATTAAAAAGTGTTCAAGAAATTGTTTGTCATATATGTGACACACATGATCATCTTACAAAAAATTGTCCTACTTTGCCTTCATTTAAAGAATGTCTCCATGAACAAGCCAATTATGTTAACAATTTTAAAAAACCAACATTAGATCCTTTTTCACAAACATACAATCCTGGTTGGAGAAATCATCCCAATTTTAGTTGGAGGAACGATAATAATGCACAACCTTCACAACAACCTTTTCAAAATAACCAAAATCATCAAGGTTATGCTCCTTATATCCCACCTCCAAGAAAAAATTTTGAAGATAAAATTCATGCATACATTCAAAAGCAAGAGTCTATCAATATTCAAAACATTCAATCTATGAATGATTTGAAAGAAACTCTTGCAAAATTTGCATCTGCACTTAATATTCATGAAAAAGGAAAATTTCCATCTCAACCATAACCTAATCCTAAAAATCAAAATCAAGAAAAATTTGATCAAGTAAAATCTGTTATTACTCTTAGAAGTGGTAAAATAGTTAATGATCCATATAGTGATGAAAACAAAGATCAGTCAAACTCAAAGAGTAAGGATGAAAATCTTGATACTTTCGAGAAAGATGATACTTTGAGTCCTAAGATTAAGAAAGTTGATGATAAATTATCTGAAATAATATGTGAGTCAAATAAACATGTTCCTTTCCCTCATGCATTAGTTAATAATAAAAAACAAATGAATGATTCTGATATTTATGAAGTTTTTAAACAAGTAAAAATAAATATTCCATTATTAGATGCTATTAAACAAGTGCCTTCTTATGCAAAGTTTTTAAAAGATTTATGTACTGTAAAAAGACAATTGCATGTAAAGAAGAAAGCATTCTTAACGGAGCAAGTAAGTTCTATTATTCAAAATAATTCTACCTTGAAATATAAAGATCCCGATTGTCCAACAATTTCATGTATTATTGGAAAAAATAAAATTAAAAAAGCTTTGTTAGATTTGGGAGCAAGTGTGAATTTAATTCCTTATTCAGTTTATTAAAAGCTTAAGTTGGGAGATTTAAAACCTACATCTGTTACTCTTTTACTAGCCGATAGGTCAATCAAAATACCTAGAGGTATCGTAGAAGATGTGTTAGTTCAAGTCGATAAATTCATATATCCTGTGGATTTTATTGTCTTGGATACACAACCAATAGAAGTACATAACGAAATTCTAGTAATATTGGGACGTCCATTTCTAGCAACTTCAAATGCTTTAATTAATTGTCGAAATGGAATAATGAAATTGTCTTTTGAAAATATGACTTTAGAACTTAATGTGTTCAATTTATGTAAACAACCAAGTATTAATGAAGATGAAGATGATAATGCAATAGAAACAATTGTGGAAGAAAATATACACCAAGAAAACTTAAATCAACAATCTGAAGTTTGTTTAGTGGAAAGTTTTGATTCAAAAAATGTTTTTAAATCAAAGTTATTTGAAGAAATTAATGAACTTGAAGAAGTAAAAGAAAATGATCATCCAAAACTTGAATTTAAACCCTTGCCAATAGAACTAAAATATGCTTTTCTTGGTGAAAATCAAACATATCCTATTGTAATATCTTCTACCCTCTTACCAAACCAAGAAGAAGATTTAATAACACTACTTAAAAAACACAAAAATGCAATTGGATGGACTTTGCAAGATATAAAAGGTATAAATCCTTTAATCTGCACACATAGAATTCATTTGGAAGAAAATGCTAAAACATATCAACAACCACAAAGAAGATTAAATCCACACATGAAAGAAGTTGTTAAAAATGAAGTTTTAAAACTATTAGATGCCGGAATTATTTATCCAATCTCGGATAGTAAATGGGTAAGTCCAACACAAGTAGTACCAAAAAAATCAGGCATCACTGTTATAAAAAATGAAAAGGGAGAATTATTACAAGCTAGGATTCCATCTAGTTGGCGTATGTGCATTGATTATAGAAAATTAAATGATGCAACTAGAAAAGATCACTTTCCGTTACCATTTTTAGATCAAATTTTAGAGAAAGTGGCAGGTAATCCTTATTATTGTTTTCTTGATGGGTATTCGGGGTATTATCAAATACCAATATCATTAGAAGATCAAGAAAAAACTACTTTCACTTGTCCGTTCGGAACTTTTGCTTTTAAAAGAATGCCATTTGGTTTATGTAATGCCCCGGCTACTTTTCAAAGATGCATGCTAAGTATTTTTAGTGACATGATTGAAGAATTTGTGGAAGTTTTTATGGATGATATAACTGTTTTTGGAAACTCATTTGAAAACTGTCTTAAAAATTTGGAAGAAGTTTTAAAAAGATGTGAAGAAAAAAAATCTTGTTTTAAATTGGGAAAAATGTCACTACATGGTTAAATCCGGAATTGTGTTAGGGCATGTCATATCTGAAAAAGGAATTGAAGTTGATAAAGCTAAGGTTGATGTTATTGCTAATCTACCATCACCAAACACGATCAAAGAAATTCGATCATTTTTGGGTCATGCGGGATTTTATAGAAGATTTATAAAAAATTTTAGCATAATATCGAAACCAATTTCAAATCTTTTAACAAAAGATGCACAATTTGAATGGACTCAAGAATGTGAAACTGCTTTTAAAAAAATAATTAATCTTTTAACTACATCACCTATTTTACAACCTCCTGATTGGTCTTTACCATTTGAATTAATGTGTGATGCAAGTGATTATGCTGTAAGAGCCGTGTTAGGACAAAGAAAAGAAGGTAAACCTTATGTGATCTATTATGCAAGTAGAACCTTAAATAGTGCTCAAATCAATTATTCAACAACTGAAAAAGAATTACTTTCAGTAGTGTTTGCATTAGATAAATTTCGATCCTATTTAATTGGTTCTACTACTATTGTTTACACTGATCATTCTGCCATAAAATATTTATCAAATAAACAAGATGCTAAGCCGAGATTAATAAGATGGATTTTGTTGTTACAAGAATTTGATCTTGTAATAAAAGATAAAAAAGGAAAAGAAAATGTAGTAGCCGATCATTTATCAAGAATAATTTCTGAATCATCTCAAAATGAAATACCAATAAATGAAAATTTTCCGGATGATCAACTATTTTATGCTACTACTATGCCTTGGTTTGCTAATATTGTAAATTTTCTTGTGACAAATAAAATGCCTTCTCATTGGAGTTCACAAGATAAAAATAAATTCTTGAAAGAGGTCAAAAAATTTTATTGGGATGATCCTTATTTGTTTAAGTATTGTCCTGATCAAATTTTTCGACGATGCATACCCGACAATGAGGTAAGTAGTGTCATTAAATTTTGTCATTCTGAGGCATGTGGAGGTCATTTTTCGTCAAAGAAAACAGCTGCAAAAATCTTTCAATGTGGATTTTATTGGCCTTCTTTATTCAAAGATACACATTCATTTTGCAAATCTTGTGAAAATTGTCAGAAAATGGGTTCAATTTCAAAACGAAACATGATGCCTTTAAATCCAATCATGATTATTGAAATAATTGACAGTTGGGGAATAGATTTTATGGGTCCATTTCCATTATCTTTTGGATTCACTTATATTTTAGTAGCTGTCGATTATGTTTCAAAATGGATTGAAGCAATTGCATGTAGAACTAATGATCATAAAGTTGTGATAAAATTTTTGAAAGAAAATATTTTTAGTCGATTTGGAATACCTAGAGCTATAATAAGTGATGGGGGAAGTCATTTTATAAATAAATCATTTTCTTCGTTGTTAAGAAAATATGGTATTACACATAAAGTTTCTACTCCATATCACCCTCAAACGAATGGTCAAGTTGAACTTGCAAATAAAGAAATAAAACAAATTTTGGAAAAAACAGTCAATCCAAATCGAAAAGATTGGTCTTTAAGATTAAGTGATGCATTATGGGCATATAGAACTGCATTTAAAACATCATTGGGGATGTCACCATATAGATTAGTTTTTGGAAAGCATTGTCATTTACCTGTTGAAATTGAACATAAAGCTTATTGGGCAATTAAAGCGTTTAATACTAATTTAGATGATGCATCTAAATCAAGAAAATTGCAATTAAATGAACTAGAAGAATTAAGAAATGATGCATATGAAAATGCAAAGATTTATAAAGATAAAACAAAAGCATTTCATGATAAAAATATTATGAGAAAATCTTTTGAAATCGGACAAAAAGTTTTACTTTATAATTCTCGCTTGCATTTGTTTCCAGGAAAACTTAGATCGCGATGGTCTGGACCATTTATTGTTAAATTTGTCTATCCTCATGGTGCTGTTGATGTTGAAAATCCTAAAAATAATAATGTATTTAAAGTTAATGGGCAAAGACTTAAACCGTTTATAGAAAATGAAGTTCTTAATGAAGAGTTTATGCCTTTATATGATCCAACTTAATTGTTACTTATATTTTTATTTTATTTTTGCAGAATTGAGTTCACTTCCCGGTTAAGTGGCGGATAACGGTACTCCGTGACTACTTTCAGTCGGTTTTATTTCAATTTCCCAAAATAATTGAATATATATATATATATAAATATATATTATGGATGAAGCTATCAAAAAACTTGGTAAATATTTTCCATCTGTTTCTAAAAAAGTTCTGAGAATGATTTATGAAGGCAGATGTGAAAGATTGAGAATGCTTATGCAAAAAGGAATCCCGGAGGATATTCGTCTTATAATTGAAGCCAAGGTTCGATTAGGTGGTGAAGTTCCAAAATTCTTACTTGTTCGAAATATGTCTGGACTAGGAAAAAGTACCTATGCGAAGAAAAGAAGGGCTAAAAGGTTAGATGTTTGTCATAATTGTGCCAGATGGACTTGTAATAGACAATGCAGATCTTTGGGATATGTTTCCACAAATAGAGAAGATAAAATTGATTTCATTAAGAATGGGCTGAGTAAAGAGTCATTGGATGATATCTCATTGACTCTTGAGACGCATTCTAGTGGAGATGTACAAGGTCAACTTCTCCGTTTATGGAAACTATTCCAAGCGCAGCGTCATGGTGATGGTCTTGGGAATCTGACTAAAAAAGACCCTATTTGCCAATTTATAAGAAAATTGGATGGTAAGCCAACCCTCGACTCATAAATATTGAAGGAACACTGTGAGCCACAATCACATCACTGTTTATACGCATGCATGTTATTATTATATATTATTTTTTTTTACTATTTTCATCATTTTGTTCACATCTGTATTCCTATTTCTGTCTTATTCCTTGTTTTCCTTATAAAATCACTCAACTCTCTCTATATTTTTTAAAAGAAAAGAAAAAAACATGACAGGATCTTCTTCACAAAAATTGAAAAATATTTGTGTCTTTTGTGGTTCTAATACTGGAAAGAATGAAATATTTGTTGATGCAGCAATTAATCTTGGAAAAAATTTAGCAGAGAGAAAAATTCACTTGGTTTACGGAGGAGGCAATATTGGGTTAATGGGATCTATTTCAACAGCAGCTCATCTTGGAGGTAGTCAGGTTTTGGGTATTATTCCTACAGCTTTAGCTGAAGGAAATATTACAGGTGTTACGGTTGGGGAAGAGTTGAAAGTTTCATCAATGTACGAGAGAATAACTAAAATGATAGAAAATTCTGATGCTTTTATTGCCTTGCCTGGTGGTTTTGGTACTTTAGAAGAAATTTTTCATGTTGTTTCTTGGGCACAACTTAATATCCATAATAAACCTGTTGGCTTGTTGAATATCAATAACTATTATGATGGTTTGTTGACTTTTCTCGATGTAGCCGTGGAACAAAATTTTATTTCAGAAAATTCACGAAGGATGCTCATCTCTGCTTCGAATGAAGACCAATTAATTGATGATCTCCAAGCTTTTGTTCATCAACCTGATTCAGCTATAACAAAGATCAATTGGTCTCAACCAACCAGTAAGAAAAGAAAACTGGATCATTGATTCAACATGTCATGAAATGGTTTGTGTTTGTTCCTCATCTTCAATAATTTCAGGTGATATCTCTTTCATCATGTACTCTTTATTTTTCTTAAAAAAAAAAAAAAATTTAAAATTTTTAAAAAAATATATTTCTATAATAATATTTATTTTTCTTTTTCAATGGCAGAGTAAGGAGTCAAAAACTCCTGACACGCATTAGTTTTTATTTATCATCTTATCACAATAGATTAGATTTTAATATTCCGTATATATTTAAATTGCAAACTACTAAGAAAATGAAGTCTTTTTGTATAGATGTTTATTTATTTTTCTTTTTATCAATTTAATAGAAAATATATAATTGATGGGATATAAGTTATAAATAATATATAATTGTGTGTTTTCAAATACATATTTTCTAAAACTTTTATGAGTATATAATTAAAGTGATATTGATTGAATAAATAATAACATGTATAATTGAGGGAATTAATTTGTAAAAGTTCAATAGTTACTCACATAAATTTTGTGAGTGAGGGGTAAGAATTGAGAAAACAACTTATAAGCTTTTATTGATTATTAAGAAATGGTTGATTACTAGATTAAACCCATTTTGAAAAAAAAAAAAAAAGAAAAAAAAAAAGAAAAATGAAAATTGGCTGCAAAGTTGTTTGAAGTTTGATTGTAAAGATGTAGAGTATTAATATCTCTACTATAATTATTAATGTAATAGATTTACCTCATAAAAAATAAAAAAAATAAATAAACTTTGAAAAAAAATGTTACATTTTCAAAGTTTATTGGAGGTATTTGATTATGTAAAAACAATTTTGCAGCCAAGCAAAAAAACAAAAAAACAAAAAAAAACAAAAAAAAAACAAAAAAACAAAAAAAAAAAAACAAAAAAAAAATGGGTTTATTCTTTGTAAATCATCCTATCTTATTTTCAATATTAGGTTATTTGATTGTCTGCTTTACTAGCCATTTTCAAAGAGTGTATAATTTTCTTCCAACTCCATGAGTGAAAAACAGCTATATATGAAATACTTTAACCCGAGAGAATATGAAGTTGAGACTTTTACATTAATATTCCTGATGATATACATGTTATGAAAATGATTTCTATTATCCTTTTAATTATATTATTCTCAAAGTTTTTAGAAAATATTTATGTAAAAAAATTTATATATATTTAATATTTTGATATTGTGTGAAATATATATGTATAGCCCATCCAATTACATATTAATATATTGGTTGATAATGAGATTTATAAATAAACATATGATCTCCTCACAAGTGTGTTTTTAAAATTTCAAAGTTTGCAAATTTGAATATATATATTAAGGAATAAAAATCTAACTTGTGATTTTATGATATTTTATGATATTTTATGATATTTTATTACTAAGGGACTAGTAATTAGCCGGTTTGGGGGTGATGTGATGAAACTTAAAATTTGTAATTATTTATATGTTAAAAAGTGTGTTTTAAATTTTAAGTTTAATTAAAATTATGAAGTTGTATTATTTTAGTGTTATGTGTTTATATTTAAATGTTTTACTAAAATGTTGTATTTTACGGTTTGCGCAGGTTTGGTAAAAATAAAATTACTCAAGCTACAGAGGTCATAATGGAGTAACCTCAAAACCTGTAGAATCACAAAAGAGGCATCTTCAACTTTGTAGAAGACAAGAAATTCCAAAAACTTCATTAAGATGATCAAAATAATCAAACATCAAAATGGAGATAGATTTACTTTTACTATGACCAGCTTGGAGTAAAAATATCATAAGTATTTCATATTTTATCCAAAAGGGGTGAATGAGTTGTCCAAACACATCTACACAAAATATCCTACGTGTTCTATGTTGAAAAGAAAGGCTGAATCGGTGGTCTAAGGCATCAAACATGCCAATTAAAGTTTGGTCATGGTATTGACATTCAAGGAGACAAGCACCCACCAACTTTACTATTTCACATTTAATGAGCCTTGGACTCTTGCTCTCATTTGGCCTATAAATAGATGTGTTGTATAAGCTTTGTAGTATGCAAGAGTGTAGAGAATTCTTCATTTGTAAAATAAATATTGTGTGTGTGAGAATAAAAGTTTGAGTGTGCAAGTTTCTCAAGTTCAAGTATGAAATTTCTTTTATCTTTATTCTTGAGTTTCATGTTAATGGAAAGCTAAATCTATTTATGTCAAGGTGAAAAGGTTTCATTGTTGGTCAAGTAAGATTGTTTATATTTTGTATATTCTTTTCTTTTCTATTTTTATTTTTACTAATTGATCTTTATTTGTAGGTATAATTTTGGATGATTTGTTGTTATCTATTTACATCAAATGCTTGGTACCTTGAATGTGGTTACCTTGATTTGTTGTCAAATATGATACAATAAATACTACAATAATTATATACTATAAATATATGTATCTATTTATAATAAAGTCATATATATTATTTAGACGATAGCGTGACACTGTCGGTTGTTCTAAATAATATATTGTGATTTGAACTAACATTTACTTTCTCGCATCTAACTTTTACTTTATCGCAACTAACATTTACTTTTCCGCAACTAACATTTACTTTCTCGCATATAACATTTACTTTTCCGCAACTAACATTTACTTTATCGCATCTAACATAAAGTCATATATTTTATTTTGACGATAGCGTGGCTCTGCCGGTTGTTCTAAATGAAATATTGTGATTTGATCTAACATTTACTTTTATGTCAATTTATATTTATGCATTTATATATATTATGGGTACCATGTATTAAATATCGACTGATATTAATATAGTGGGAACTATATTATATGATATACTTGTTTAAATATTTCATTGTTCTTTTATGTTTATTCTTATTTTAGTTTCTTTTATTTATTTTTATTAAACAATCTTAAATAAACCAACAATGAACCTTTGAAACCTTGACAATTTTATAATTTGTGTATTTGAAGTTTTATAATAATATTTTTATCTATAATATATTATTGCTAAAATTAAACTTACAACATCCTCTCCGTGGATCGATCTCGTACTCACGAGTATATTACTTGCAGACAACCTACACTTGGGTGAATTACAATTTAAGTTGTAGCAGCAAGCTAATGTCTGATGAACTCTAGAGGCGATTTGAGGATGCCGTGAATGCTGCTGACATACACATGCACCTCAAGGAACTTTTTGGAGCTCAGTCAAGGTCGGAGAGGTATGCCACTGTCAAAGAGCTCATGACATGCCGCATGCGAGATGGGACTTCGGTCCATGAGCATGGGGTACACATGATTGAGCTCATTGAAAAGTTGGTAACACTCGATTTGACATTGGAGCATGAACTAAACGCGGACTTGTTACTTCTTTCACTTCCTTCGTCGTTTGACGGATTTGTGGTGAACTTCAATATGAACAAGATAGAGGCCACCCTTGAAGAGATGGTCAATATGCTTGTGTCTTATGAGGCCACATTAAAGAAGGATAAACCGGTACTCTTGGTTGGATCCTCTTCTTACTCCAAGAAGGGGCCAAGTGGAAAGGGTAAGAAACGTTCTGCCCCACCCAAGAAAATTGTACCACAAAAGAAGGCCAAGACAAAAGCTTCAAATGTGAACATATCCGGAGATGTTTGCCATCACTGCAAGAAACCCGGTCATTGGAAACGTAACTGCAAGGAATACCTCGAGCAGTTGCGAACTGAAAAGGGTATGTTTTACATTGAAATAAATGTTTCACTTAATAATACTTCTTGGGTATTGGATACCGGATGTGGATCTCACATTTGCAATGATTTGCAGGTGATGACAAGAAGTCGTAAGCTTAGGATGGGTGAGACCCAGCTGAAGCACGGAAATGGTTCCAGAGTTGAAGCCAAAGCAGTGGGAGACGTTTATTTAGTTTTGCAGAACAATTTTAAGTTATTTTTGAGAGATATTTAATTTGTGCCAGATTTAGTTAAAAACATTATTTCTGTTTCTATGCTTGATAGAGATGGTTTTTCTTGTAATTTTATGAATGAGATTTGCAATATTTACAAGAATGAATGTTTGATTGGAAATGGACAACTTGAAAATGATCTATATAACTTACAATTAAAAGACGTTCCAATTAATTATGTTGATAAACCGGTAACAAAAAATAAAAGGAAAAACGATAGTCAAAACCCGGCAAACCTTTGGCATGCTAGGCTAGGTCATATTTTTCTCAAGGAGGATGAACAAGCTAGTGGGAGAGGGCATGTTTGATATGTCTGATATTAACTCTCTATCTACTTGTGAGTCCTACCTAAAAGGTAAAATGACTAAATCTCCTTTCAAAGGAAAGCCTGAGCGTAGTCAAAATCTGTTGTATTTGATCCATACAGATGTTTGCGGACCATTTAGTATCGGTACTAAATTTGGTCACACCTACTTTATTACCTTTACTGATGATTATTCGAGGTAAGGGTATTTATATTTAATGAAATATAAGTCTGAATCATTTGAAATGTTCAAAGAATTCAAGGCTGAAGTTGAAAACAAACAAGGTAGAAGTATTAAAGCACTTTGATCGGATCGAGGTGGAGAATACTTAAGTACCGAGTTTTTGAACTATCTAAAAGAGAATGGGATTCTCTCTCAGTGGACTCCTCCTATGACACCTCAGCTGAATGGTGTCTCGAAGCGTCGTAATCGAACTTTGTTGGACATGGTTCGATCTATGATGAGCTTCACTGAGCTCCCACCTTCTTTTTGGGGCTATGCGCTTGAAACGGCGGTATTGTTGTTGAACAATGTCCAAACTAAAGCAGTAGATAAAACTCCATATGAGTTATGGAATGACAAAGCTCCTAAGTATTCGTACTTAAGGATTTGGAGATGTCCTGCTTACGTGAAGCAGACAGTGAGAGATAAGTTGGATAGTCGATCTATCTTATGTTATTTTGTAGGATATCCGAAGAATTCAATCGGATATTATTTCTATCATCCTTATGAGACAAAAGTGTTTGTTTCGAGAAATGCCACCTTCATGGAGAAGGAGTTCTTATTAGATAAGAAAGGCAAGATGATGGAACTCGAAGAAATTCGAGAAGAACCCAAGATACAAAATAACGACCACACACCTCAAGAACCTTCAACGGACACACCTATATCTAGGAGATCCGAGAGGACTTCTAGACCTCCTATTCGATATGGTCTTCTTCTTGAAGGGGATCAAAGTGAACCCGACATTGGATGTGATCCAAGAAACTTCAAAGAAGCAATTTCTGATACAGATTCTAATTTATGGCTTGAAGCTATGCAGTCGGAAATAGACTCGATGCATACGAACCAAGTTTGGTCTTTAGTAGATCCTCCTGATGGAATTGTTCCAATAGGGTGTAAATGGATCTACAAGAGAAAACTTGGGCCTGATGGCAAGGTACTTACCTTCAAGGCACGATTGGTAGCAAAAGGTTATACTCAAAGACAAGGAGTTGACTATGATGAAACCTTTTCACCAGTCGCAATGTTCAAGTCCATAAGAATCCTTATTACCATAGCAGCATGGTATGACTATGAGATATGGCAAATGGATGTGAAGACTGCATTTCTTAATGGAAACATTAAGGAAGAAATCTATATGTTGCAGCCCGAGGGATTCACATCCATGGGAAGCGAGAATAAGGTATGCAAGCTTCAGAGATCAATTTATGGTCTCAAACAAGCATCAAGAAGTTGGAACTAGAAATTTGATGAAACAATAAATGACTTTGGTTTCATCAAAAACCCGGAGGAACCGTGCGTGTAAAAGAAAGTAGTTAAGGATGCGGTGACGTTCTTAGTGCTTTATGTTGATGACATCCTACTCATTGGGAATGACGTAGGGATGTTGCAGTCAACAAAGATATGGTTATCAGGTAGATTCTCGATGAAGGATTTGGGTGAGGCCTCCTATATTCTATGGATACAAATCTATAGAGATAGATCTAAGAGAATGATAGGACTCACTCAAGCAACCTATATCGACACCATATTGAAAAGGTTTTTTATGGATGAGTCCAAGAGAGGACATCTACCTATGTGTCATGGAGTTTCTCTATCCAAGTCTATGTGTCCCAAGACTGACGAAGAGATAGAGAAAATGACACACATACCATATGCGTCAGCCATAGGTAGTATTATGTATGGGATGATATCTACCAGACCGGATGTAGCCTTTGCTCTGAGTGTCACGAGCAGATATTAGGCCAACCCCCGTCAAATGCATTGGATAGCCGTGAAGGATATTCTTAAGTACTTGAGAAGGACTAAGAATATATTCATGGTTTATGGAGGAAGAGAATTGAAATTGAAAGGCTATACCGACTCTAGCTTCCAAAGCGACGTAGATGACTCAAAGTCAATCTATGGATTTGTATTCATGGTCAATGGCGGTGCTGTCTCTTGGAAGAGTTCCAAGCAAGACACCACAGCAGATTCCACCACTGAGACAGAATACATTGCAGCATCAGCTGCTGCTAAAGAGGCCATTTGGATGAGGAATTTCGTCCAAGAGTTGGGTGTAATTCCCGAATCTGTTGGTCCAGTTCCGGTATACTGCGACAACACTGGTGCCGTTGCTCAGGCAAAGGAACCAAGGTCTCATCAAAGATCCAAACACGTACTGAGGAAATACCACATCATCCGGGAGATTGTGGAAAGAGGAGACATCACTGTCGAGAGAGTGGCCTCTACAGACAATATCGCTGATCCACTTACTAAGCCCTTGCCAGGACCATTGTTTGACAAACATCGCGAAGCAATGGGATTGCGTAGGGTGACTAGTTGGCTTTAGGGCAAGTGGGAGATTGAAAGAGTGGGTGTCCGGTTAGCCAACTTGTGGCTAAGGGCTTTTGTCACTCTATGTATAAACAATCTTTTTATAATATAATTTACATTCATTAATGGAATTTTCTTTGTCTTTCTTCATATTGTTATATTGTGATATACTATTGATGTTTTGATAAAGACCTTGAATATACTATAGTGTAAGTAAGATGAGATAGTGAATAAAGAGAGATCACTATTATGAAACACATCTTATAGTCACTGTATATTCTAAACAGTTCCTAGTCAATTGAGTCGTCCGCTAATAAGGATAAGGATCGCTCGAGATTGAGACTAGCATTTGTGATTCCAAGTACCACGTTTCATTGGTAATGGACATGGAGATGTTCAAAGCATGCAAATGGATATTCATATGATGAATGATCGAACTACCCTATTCGGACTTTCCAAGTGGTTATCACTTATCGAGTGGATAAAGTCCGCGGTTTTGGTTGTACACCATTAGTACTTACTACTTGAAACATCATTGAGACTCTATATGCTAGGACTGTACTTTGACTCGTTTACCGACTCTATTGGGGTCATCAGGTGTCGGTATTGCGTATAGTTACGACACATATAGGAGTCGATGCTTTGTTGTCAAGGATTCACCACATACTTGCGAGTGTGGATATCCTATGCGATCTGAGGAGATATTAGTGTGACGAATATCTGACCAGAGTACATGATGTGTTTTAGGTTACTCGGTTTTCCTAGTAACACATGCGATGTCACTATTTGATCTCCAAGATGTAATGCATAGTTATCGAATATCGACCAACTCCCGATGCACCAATGGTTGTTGATTCGATCGGGATATATGGATGAAGGGACCGTACTGTACGCTAACCAAAATCTACTGGTTCTTGCAGGCACTATCAGTGATACCTAGGGAATCACGGGGCGATGTTGCTAGACGGTCTTACCATGATTCGTTGGGCAAGTCGGAAATTGTTGTTTCGAGTCACAAGGAGTTGTGAGCCCACGGCTAGCTGTATCCCTGAACCATTGAGGGTCACACAAGTAATGGATTACTAAACCCCGTTGAGATAGTTAAATTTAAAAAGTTAAATTTAATGAAAGAGAAGTTGGACTTCTTAACTAAAAGGGAGTGGAATTTCCTAAAATAACATAGGGATAGGAATTTTTGGAAATCACTGAATTTGGATTCAGAAAAATTATCTTGACTTTAAAAGGTGAAGAAATGGTTTCTGTGCACATTGGTGAAATCGGTTTATCAATCGGAGTCATGATGAATTTTATATTAATTTCTATAACAACTGGCTTGGCTTGTTGGGCTTAAGTAATGGATTGTGGGCCCTAAGGAGTTAGAGTCCTAATACAATTATAACTTAATCTAGTCTAGAAATTATCTATAAATACATGTGTAGTGTTCGAAAATTGACATAATTAATTCTAGCAATTTTCAAAATTCACATAAAATAATTCAAGGGGATTTTCGAAAATCCTCTGCTCCTTTTTGAGAAAATTCGGTTTGTGATTTTTGCGAAAAATTACATTCTGAATTAACACATCAAATCTGTTTATTCTCATCGATAAACATCTGATTGATTTCTAGTGCAATCAATCAGAGGGTTTCTGTTTTCTGTTCGTGGACCTTATTCCGGAGATTGATCGTGAAGCCATCGGTTCCCGGGATATACAAGAAGAGCAGATTAAATTCTGTTGCTGTCCATAATCAAGCCGTTGCTTGAAGAGGTAAAATATTATTAATTATGATTATTATTATTTTACTTGCACAATTTAATCGTAAAGTTTTGATACCCATGATATGAAATCGTTCCATATAGAAAAATAAAAATTTTTAAACTTCCGCTGCACCGGGTATCAATTCTTAACTGATCTGAACACGTTTCCAACACTCCTGACCGCTGCACGAACTCAAACACTCCAGCTCTAGCCCCCTTTTTCACGCGCAGACCATGAGCAGCTCTAGAAACTCCGTTTATGCCGCCTGCTCCGGCCACCTTTGGCCAGAGCCCCTCTGCCCATGCTTATCTAACATCAGGGTGGTCCAAACCCAACAAACCTGATTCCTAACCGTGGCCTATATAATGAGAACGAACAAAAACAACACAGCAATTCATCAGCTCGCGTGCTCAAAACGCGACCCCCAACATCAGGCCTTTCGCCCGCCCAGATCCGGCCACCACCGGCCATAGCACCACCGTTAGGACCTTCCCCAAGGTCTTGGGGTTCTAAGCAACCAAAACCAGACCCTAACTCGACCTATAGACCTGGAACGACCCCCTACACTAAACCTTCTCAACATGCGCGAGTTCTGCATACATGGAAGAAGATCTGAATGGCCAGCCATCCTATGCCCTTAGCAACTGAACCAACCCATTCCCTAGACTTATATGGATCCTACCAGGACCCATGAATGTCTTGGAACAGTCGCATCCACCAGACATGGCAAGAACGTGAGAAGAAGCCTTAAGGTTCAACATGAAAACGTGATGCCATGCATGGAACACATGTATCTTTTATTCTAAACAACATAAAAATCATCAAATCATTTTTTAACATTAAATAGCGTATATAGGATTTAAACGGTGTGAAAGAATGTATTAAAAACATTCCTTTGCGTTTAAAAAAACGTATACGGTAGCGTAGATCACGACCCTGGACGAACGAAACACCTAAACTCTTGAATTTTCCTTCAAAAATCGTGTGAAGGTGTGTGTGATATGTGGCGGTTGTGTTCTTGCTTCCTCTCCAAGTTTTAAACGTGAAGAACAATAATGAAGGAGATGGAATTCTGATTCCAGTTATTTGTTTGATGAAAATTGGACTTAGGCTTTAATTAAATAATAATAGGCTTAGCCCATTAAAATCAACTTAAAATATTTTAATTTACAAATAAAAATTATTAATTTTTGTAATAAACACATATTGGGTTTTTAAAATACTCAAAAAGCCCATAAAATAGCTTAATTACGTGAAAAACGGGCTTTTAAATATTCATATATATACATATATAACCCATAATTTTATTTAAATTAAGTCTTAAAATAATAATTTAAAACTCTTAAAAATCCTACTCATGAATTTTGATGAAAAACTTTTATCTCGTTCGTCCACGGTCCCGTCTACGCGTTCGTAAATCAACTTTTTCATAAAATCCGTAATCATCAACATAACTGGATTAAATATCATAATTAAATTTAAAACATATATAAATATCACATATTTCCAATAATACATCATTTAACTTCTTTTAATATTTTTTTAAAATAATTTATTCCCAAGTTATGCATGCGGGTGTTAAACAAATTTTTGGGCGTTACAATTCTCCCCCCCCCCCCCCCCCAAATAGAGTTTCGTTATCGAAATTTGATTTAAATTAGTCGTCTAATAACACATGACTAAACTATTTCAAAAAATAATTTTAAAACTTAATTCCAAAAAGTATAACTTAATTTTTCAAATCTAAAATTCAACTTAAATCTCAAAAATCCTAACATGTCAAACAATTTAAAAAAAATTCATAACATCTACAAATCTAAATGTCAAAATTAAATTCGAAGAATCGTAATGCAATTCAAGAATATTTTTCCCGACATAGTGAAAATATAGTCCACATATGATTTTTTTTTATAAATCCAACTATAATAACCTATATGTGTAGATCATAATTCCCAAGTAATTCGTTATAAATCTTATAACCACGAGTTAAATAAATCATCTATAATGTACTAGATCTATGTGTCAATCCAAAAATCAATTTAACTTAAATCAATAATTCACCCATGAAATCATTCTTAATTAAAATCAATAAATTAATACCGAAACCCAAATTTCAAACTTAAATCTCATAAAATATCAAGTTTAGTTTCCAAAAAATATAACCATATTCCCATAAATTCCTCATGCAACCGTTATGCATAACTAAGTATTTTAACGTAATGTTCCTATAACATAAATCAGTGAAAACTAATTCATGTATCCCATACGTAAAATCATAATTAAAAAGCATTTAAAACTCATAGACTGGCAGTGTGGCTTCTGAGCTCCACGTAGCAGGCTAATCAACTTTCAAGGACCATGCTCTGATACCAACTGAAACGACCCTATACTACTACTGAATTTTTTTTAAAAATACTTTACTTTTAAATATTGATGATACATATACGCCCATACATATATGTATTTATTCTTAAAATAATTCTTCATAAAATATAATACATAATAACTTTAAAATATTTATAATTAAAATAGTTTTTCATAAAATATAATATATATAATATATATTTGCATGCAATTAAATTAATTACTTAAACATGATTAAAAATTCATACATAGGTAAATCTCATGCATACATTATAAATATAATTAATATTCATGTGCGGAATAAAAATAACTATATATAAAAAATTCCATAAAATCGTTGTATCATAAGCATGCGATGGTCACGGGTACACTAGCTGCACTGGATACTCAGACATCCTCACCACCAGTAGGGACCACATCATCAACTTTAAAATCTTTTTCACTTATACACAGTTAAATCTAGTGAGCCTAGAGGCTCAGCATATTCCATCCAGTAATAACAAATACTATATAATAAAACCACATGCAAACACATATCATATAAAAATAATTTCTTGAAAACGTCTTATGCAAGCATGATCTTAAAAACATATGCATATATACATATACTGCTTAATCATAAGCATTGTCATTATCTTAATCATCATTCTTCAACATAGTCATAATTCATCATCATATTCATAATACATATAATGATAGGGAACATCACAATTTTCCAAAACTGTCCTTGTAGGTTGTATCCATGATGGTGGCCTTAAACATGAACGATTGATCAATCATAAAAACCAACGCACGTGGCGGTGGGGTTTCCACCTCTATGTTGCCACTTCACTTGGGCTTGCTCTATATCCACAAGCTCATTATCATAACTATAAGTGGAAAGGGCTCTGAGCTCTAGAATATCATCCCAAATCCCGAGCATGCCAAACTCATTTCAACTTCCATAAAAATGTTTTCTTGCATGCCCTTAAACATTACATTAAAATACTTACATGATGCATGTACTTAAAAATAATATTTTTCGTTATCCTTAAAAATATGACCATAAATATATATTTAATTATTTTTCATAAAAATCATGCATATATAAAAATAATTCATATATATATTAAATATATATTTATGAACTTTTATTTGTAATGGGCTCAATCGTTGTGGCTGTTCATTTACTTAAGTCCGTAAAACTAGATTGACCCATTAACACATAAACCCGATCCTTTAAAACTTAACCCATCATAACTAAGGCGATTACTCTCATGGATCACTAGGCTCAATACACCTAATGGATCAACTAATTTAATAACTTAAGCCTAGTAAATAACTCAAACGCCCAAGCCCATTAACTTAACATAATAAAATACTTAGTCACATAATTAAATTAGCCAAGCCCGAACTAAACTAACCCGGACCCAAACCAACATGACTTGACCCACTTAAAATCTAACCCGACCCGGGAAGAACCCTGCCCGAGCCCCTGACCGCTTCCCTAACTCAAACACTCCAGCTCAAGCCCCCTTTTCACGCGTAGACAATGAGCAGCTCCAAAAACTCCATTCGTGCTACCTGCTCCGGCCACCTTTGGATGGAGCCCCTTCTCCAGACTTAGCCAACATTTGGTCGGTCCTAACCAGACAAACCTGACCCCAAAACGTGGCTTATAAAATGAGAACGAACCAAAAAAACACAGCACTTCTTCTGCTCGTGCGCGCAGAACGGGACCCCCAACTTCAGGCCTTTCTGCCGCCCAGCCCCAGCCACCACCGGTTGGAGCACCACTGTGAGGACCTTCCCCAATGTCTTGGAGTTATAAGAAACCAAAATCCAGAACCTAACTCAACCTATAGACCTGGAACGACCCCCTACACTAAAGCGAGTTGTGCATCCATGGAAGAAGATCTGAACGGCCAACCATCCAATTCCCTTAGCTACTAAACCAACCCATTCCCTAGACTTCTATGGACCCTACCTTGACCCATGAACATCCTGGAGAAGTCCCATCCACCAGCCATGGCAAAAACGTGAGAAGAAGATGATGGTTCAACATGAAAACGTGATGCCATGCATGGAACTCATGTATCTTTTATTCTAAACCACATACAAATCATAAAATTATATTTTTAACATAAAATATAGTATATAGGATTTAAACTATGTGAAATAATGAATTTAAAACATGCCTTGAATTTAAAACGCTCGAAAAAACGTATACGGCAGCGTAGATAACGACTCGGGACGAACAGAATGCCTAAACTCTTGAATTTTCCTTCAAAAATCATGTGAAGCTCTGTGTGATGTGTGGCGGCTGTGTTCTTGCTTCCACTCCAAGTTTAAAACAAGAAGAACAACTATGAAAGAGATGGAATTTTGATTCCAGTTATTTGTTTGATGAAAATTGGACTTAGGCTTTAATAAAATATTAATAGGGTTAGCCCATTAAAATCAACTTAAAATATTTTAATTTACAATTAAAAGGTATTAGTTTTTGTAATAATATATTGGGTTTTTTAAAATGCTCAAAAAGCCAATAAAATAGCTTAATTAGGTGAAAAACGGGCTTTGAAATATTCATATATATAAAACCCATTATTTTATTTAAAATAAGTCTTAAAATAATTATTTAAAACTCCTAAAAATCCTTCCGTGATTTACAATCAAGAGTTGAAGGATTTGGAATACATGGAAATCAAGTTAAACAGCTTGAAGAGTATTTTGGAATATGTTTATGCATCCTTGAAGTGTTAGAATTTAAACAGAATGTAACACCCGGAATTATTTAATTTTAATTCGAGAATAATTAATTTGGTAATATTTGGAGTTTTGATTTAAATTCTAATATTCTTAAATTGATTAGGATTGAAATTGAATGAAAAGCGAAATGAAGGACTGAATTGCAATTTTGGAAGTCTTGAGGGGCCAAAGTGCAAAATATTGAATTTTAGTGGGACACTTGTGATTCTTAAACTTGTGCACGTGTGATTCTCTTTCAATTCATCAGATTATTCAGAAAATCAGAGGAAGGAACCGAGAGGCAAGAACAAAGATCTTTCCAATTAATTTCTTTATCTTGCGATTGCCATATCTTTTGACTCGAGTATCCGATTTCGATTCCGAAAGATGTTTTGGAATCCTTGAAACGAGACCTTCGATTTAATGTAAGTTTCCTTTTTGTTCTTTGATGAAACTTAAAATTTGTAATTATTTATATGTTAAAAAGTGTGTTTTAAATTTTAAGTTTAATTAAAATTATGAAGTTGAATTATTTTAGTGTTATGTGTTTATATTTAAATGTTTTACTAAAATGTTGTATTTTACGGTTTGCGCAGGTTTGGTAAAAATAAAATTACTCAAGCTACAGAGGTCATAATGGAGTAACCTCAAAACCTGTAGAATCACAAAAGAGGCATCTTCAACTTTGTAGAAGACAAGAAATTCCAAAAACTTCATTAAGATGATCAAAATAATCAAACATCAAAATGGAGATAAATTTACTTTTACTATGACCAGCTTGGAGTAAAAATATCATAAGTATTTCATATTTTATCCAAAAGGGGTGAATGAGTTGTCCAAACACATCTACACAAAATATCCTACGTGTTCTATGTTGAAAAGAAAGGCTGAATCGGTGGTCTAAGGCATCAAACATGCCAATTAAAGTTGGGTCATGGTATTGACATTCAAGGAGACAAGCACCCACCAACTTTACTATTTCACATTTAATGAGCCTTGGACTCTTGCTCTCATTTGGCCTATAAATAGATGTGTTGTATAAGCTTTGTAGTATGCAAGAGTGTAGAGAATTCTTCATTTGTAAAATAAATATTGTGTGTGTGAGAATAAAAGTTTGAGTGTGCAAGTTTCTCAAGTTCAAGTATGAAATTTCTTTTATCTTTATTCTTGAGTTTCATGTTAATGGAAAGCTAAATCTATTTATGTCAAGGTGAAAAGGTTTCATTGTTGGTCAAGTAAGATTGTTTATATTTTGTATATTCTTTTCTTTTCTATTTTTATTTTTACTAATTGATCTTTATTTGTAGGTATAATTTTGGATGATTTGTTGTTATCTATTTACATCAAATGCTTGGTACCTTGAATGTGGTTACCTTGATTTGTTGTCAAATATGATACAATAAATACTACAATAATTATATACTATAAATATATGTATCTATTTATAATAAAGTCATATATATTATTTAGACGATAGCGTGACACTGTCGGTTGTTCTAAATAATATATTGTGATTTGAACTAACATTTACTTTCTCGCATCTAACTTTTACTTGATCGCAACTAACATTTACTTTTCCGCAACTAACATTTACTTTCTCGCATATAACATTTACTTTTCCGCAACTAACATTTACTTTATCGCATCTAACATAAAGTCATATATTTTATTTTGACGATAGCGTGGCTCTGCCGGTTGTTCTAAATGAAATATTGTGATTTGATCTAACATTTACTTTTATGTCAATTTATATTTATGCATTTATATATATATTATGGATACCATGTATTAAATATCGACTGATATTAATATAGTGGGAACTATATTATATGATATACTTGTTTAAATATTTCATTGTTCTTTTATGTTTATTCTTATTTTAGTTTCTTTTATTTATTTTTATTAAACAATCTTAAATAAACCAACAATGAACCTTTGAAACCTTGACAATTTTATAATTTGTGTATTTGAAGTTTTATAATAATATTTTCATCTATAATATATTATTGCTAAAATTAAACTTACAACATCCTCTCCGTGGATCGATCTCGTACTCACGAGTATATTACTTGCAGACAACCTACACTTGGGTGAATTACAATTTAAGTTGTAGCAAGTTTTTGGCGCCGTTGCCGGGGAGGTATAAATTAAGTTTAATTTTGTTATTATGTAAATAGTATGTTGTTTTTTATTGTAAGATTGTTTGGAGTCGTAAACAAAGTGGTAGACTTGTTCGAGTAACTGAAAATATTTTAAACATGGACGATAATTCTAATAATCAAGATGATAATAATAATAATAATCATCATCAAGAACATGAACAACCAAGAACACTTAGGCACCATATGAATCCAATAAGAACTAGTACACCATCTTGTTTAGTTTTTCCTCCTGATGCATCTAATTTCAATTTTAAGCCACAAGTCATTCAACTTTTACCAAATTTTCATGGCTTAGATTCTGAAAATCCATATTTGCATTTAAGAGAATTTGAGGAGGTTTGCAACACTTATAATGATCAAAATTGTAGCATGGATACTGTTCGATTAAAGCTTTTCCCTTTTTCCTTAAAAGATAAAGCTAAAACATGGTTGCAAAATTTGAGATCAAGTTCAATAAGATCATGGGAAGAAATGCAACAACAATTTCTAAAAAAGTTTTTTCCTTCCCATAGAACAAACTCTTTTAAAAGACAAATTACAACTTTTCTCAAAAACAAGGGGAAACATTTTATCAATGTTGGGATAGATATAAAGAGTTACTTAATACATGCCCACATCATGGTTTTGAAATATGGAGAATAGTTTCTCACTTTTATGAAGGTTTAATACCTAAAGATAGGCAAATGATAGAATTCATGTGTAATGGAACTTTTGAAGATAAAAACCCAAATGAAGCTATGGAATATTTGGAGTCATTAGCAGAAAATGCTCAAAATTGGGATAATATAGGCTCAATTGAACCACCAAGTAAAACCAATAATTCAACAAATGGGGGTGGTATTTATCATCTTAAAGATGATGTAGATGTTCAAGATAAACTTGCATCTTTAGCAAGAAAAATCGAGTCATTAGAAATGAAAAAGAGTGATCAATTAAAAAGTGTTCAAGAAATTGTTTGTCATATATGTGACACACATGATCATCTTACAAAAAATTGTCCTACTTTGCCTTCATTTAAAGAATGTCTCCATGAACAAGCCAATTATGTTAACAATTTTAAAAAACCAACATTAGATCCTTTTTCACAAACATACAATCCTGGTTGGAGAAATCATCCCAATTTTAGTTGGAGGAACGATAATAATGCACAACCTTCACAACAACCTTTTCAAAATAACCAAAATCATCAAGGTTATGCTCCTTATATCCCACCTCCAAGAAAAAATTTTGAAGATGAAATTCATGCATACATTCAAAAGCAAGAGTCTATCAATATTCAAAACATTCAATCTATGAATGATTTGAAAGAAACTCTTGCAAAATTTGCATCTGCACTTAATATTCATGAAAAAGGAAAATTTCCATCTCAACCACAACCTAATCCTAAAAATCAAAATCAAGAAAAATTTGATCAAGTAAAATCTGTTATTACTCTTAGAAGTGGTAAAATAGTTAATGATCCATATAGTGATGAAAACAAAGATCAGTCAAACTCAAAGAGTAAGGATGAAAATCTTGATACTTTCGAGAAAGATGATACTTTGAGTCCTAAGATTAAGAAAGTTGATGATAAATTATCTGAAATAATATGTGAGTCAAATAAACATGTTCCTTTCCCTCATGCATTAGTTAATAATAAAAAACAAAAAAATGATTCTGATATTTATGATGTTTTTAAACAAGTAAAAATAAATATTCCATTATTAGATGCTATTAAACAAGTGCCTTCTTATGCAAAGTTTTTAAAAGATTTATGTACTGTAAAAAGACAATTGCATGTAAAGAAGAAAGCATTCTTAACGGAGCAAGTAAGTTCTATTATTCAAAATAATTCTACCTTGAAATATAAAGATCCCGGTTGTCCAACAATTTCATGTATTATTGGAAAAAATAAAATTAAAAAAGCTTTGTTAGATTTGGGAGCAAGTGTGAATTTAATTCCTTATTCAGTTTATTAAAAGCTTAAGTTGGGAGATTTAAAACCTACATCTGTTACTCTTTTACTAGCCGATAGGTCAATCAAAATACCTAGAGGTATCGTAGAAGATGTGTTAGTTCAAGTCGATAAATTCATATATCCTGTGGATTTTATTGTCTTGGATACACAACCAATAGAAGTACATAACGAAATTCCAGTAATATTGGGACGTCCATTTCTAGCAACTTCAAATGCTTTAATTAATTGTCGAAATGGATTAATGAAATTGTCTTTTGAAAATATGACTTTAGAACTTAATGTGTTCAATTTATGTAAACAACCAAGTATTAATGAAGATGAAGATGATAATGCAATAGAAACAATTGTGGAAGAAAATATACACCAAAAAAACTTAAATCAACAATCTGAAGTTTGTTTAGTGGAAAGTTTTGATTCAAAAAATGTTTTTAAATCAAAGTTATTTGAAGAAATTAATGAACTTGAAGAAGTAAAAGAAAATGATCATCCAAAACTTGAATTAAAACCCTTGCCAATAGAACTAAAATATGCTTTTCTTGGTGAAAATCAAACATATCCTATTGTAATATCTTCTACCCTCTTACCAAACCAAGAAGAAGATTTAATAACACTACTTAAAAAACACAAAAATGCAATTGGATGGACTTTGCAAGATATAAAAGGTATAAATCCTTTAATCTGCACACATAGAATTCATTTGGAAGAAAATGCTAAAACATATCAACAACCACAAAGAAGATTAAATCCACACATGAAAGAAGTTGTTAAAAATGAAGTTTTAAAACTATTAGATGCCGGAATTATTTATCCAATCTCGGATAGTAAATGGGTAAGTCCAACACAAGTAGTACCAAAAAAATCAGGCATCACTGTTATAAAAAATGAAAAGGGAGAATTATTACAAGCTAGGATTCCATCTAGTTGGCGTATGTGCATTGATTATAGAAAATTAAATGATGCAACTAGAAAAGATCACTTTCCGTTACCATTTTTAGATCAAATTTTAGAGAAAGTGGCAGGTAATCCTTATTATTGTTTTCTTGATGGGTATTCGGGGTATTATCAAATACCAATATCATTAGAAGATCAAGAAAAAACTACTTTCACTTGTCCGTTTGGAACTTTTGCTTTTAAAAGAATGCCATTTGGTTTATGTAATGCCCCGACTACTTTTCAAAGATGCATGCTAAGTATTTTTAGTGACATGATTGAAGAATTTGTGGAAGTTTTTATGGATGATATAACTGTTTTTGGAAACTCATTTGAAAACTGTCTTAAAAATTTGGAAGAAGTTTTAAAAAGATGTGAAGAAAAAAAATCTTGTTTTAAATTGGGAAAAATGTCACTACATGGTTAAATCCGGAATTGTGTTAGGGCATGTCATATCTGAAAAAGGAATTGAAGTTGATAAAGCTAAGGTTGATGTTATTGCTAATCTACCATCACCAAACACGATCAAAGAAATTCGATCATTTTTGGGTCATGCGGGATTTTATAGAAGATTTATAAAAAATTTTAGCATAATATCGAAACCAATTTCAAATCTTTTAACAAAAGATGCACAATTTGAATGGACTCAAGAATGTGAAACTGCTTTTAAAAAAATAATTAATCTTTTAACTACATCACCTATTTTACAACCTCCTGATTGGTCTTTACCATTTGAATTAATGTGTGATGCAAGTGATTATGCTGTAGGAGCCGTGTTAGGACAAAGAAAAGAAGGTAAACCTTATGTGATTTATTATGCAAGTAGAACCTTAAATAGTGCTCAAATCAATTATTCAACAACTGAAAAAGAATTACTTTCAGTAGTGTTTGCATTAGATAAATTTCGATCCTATTTAATTGGTTCTACTACTATTGTTTACACTGATCATTCTGCCATAAAATATTTATCAAATAAACAAGATGCTAAGCCGAGATTAATAAGATGGATTTTGTTGTTACAAGAATTTGATCTTGTAATAAAAGATAAAAAAGGAAAAGAAAATGTAGTAGCCGATCATTTATCAAGAATAATTTCTGAATCATCTCAAAATGAAATACCAATAAATGAAAATTTTCCGGATGATCAACTATTTTATGCTACTACTATGCCTTGGTTTGCTAATATTGTAAATTTTCTTGTGACAAATAAAATGCCTTCTCATTGGAGTTCACAAGATAAAAATAAATTCTTGAAAGAGGTCAAAAAATTTTATTGGGATGATCCTTATTTGTTTAAGTATTGTCCTGATCAAATTTTTCGACGATGCATACCCGACAATGAGGTAAGTAGTGTCATTAAATTTTGTCATTCTGAGGCATGTGGAGGTCATTTTTCGTCAAAGAAAACAGCTGCAAAAATCTTTCAATGTGGATTTTATTGGCCTTCTTTATTCAAAGATACACATTAATTTTGCAAATCTTGTGAAAATTGTCAGAAAATGGGTTCAATTTCAAAACGAAACATGATGCCTTTAAATCCAATCATGATTATTGAAATAATTGACAGTTGGGGAATAGATTTTATGGGTCCATTTCCATTATCTTTTGGATTCACTTATATTTTTGTAGCTGTCGATTATGTTTCAAAATGGATTGAAACAATTGCATGTAGAACTAATGATCATAAAGTTGTGATAAAATTTTTGAAAGAAAATATTTTTAGTCGATTTGGAATACCTAGAGCTATAATAAGTGATGGGGGAAGTCATTTTATAAATAAATCATTTTCTTCGTTGTTAAGAAAATATGGTATTACACATAAAGTTTCTACTCCATATCACCCTCAAACGAATGGTCAAGTTGAACTTGCAAATAAAGAAATAAAACAAATTTTGGAAAAAACAGTCAATCCAAATCGAAAAGATTGGTCTTTAAGATTAAGTGATGCATTATGGGCATATAGAACTGCATTTTAAACATCATTGGGGATGTCACCATATAGATTAGTTTTTGGAAAGCATTGTCATTTACCTGTTGATATTGAACATAAAGCTTATTGGGCAATTAAAGCGTTTAATACTAATTTAGATGATGCATCTAAATCAAGAAAATTGCAATTAAATGAACTAGAAGAATTAAGAAATGATGCATATGAAAATGCAAAGATTTATAAAGATAAAACAAAAGCATTTCATGATAAAAATATTATGAGAAAATCTTTTGAAATCGGACAAAAAGTTTTACTTTATAATTCTCGCTTGCATTTGTTTCCAGGAAAACTTAGATCGCGATGGTCTGGACCATTTATTGTTAAATTTGTCTATCCTCATGGTGCTGTTGATGTTGAAAATCCTAAAAATAATAATGTATTTAAAGTTAATGGGCAAAGACTTAAACCGTTTATAGAAAATGAAGTTCTTAATGAAGAGTTTATGCCTTTATATGATCCAACTTAATTGTTACTTATATTTTTATTTTATTTTTGCAGAATTGAGTTCACTTCCCGGTTAAGTGGCGGATAACGGTACTCCGTGACTACTTTCAGTCGGTTTTATTTCAATTTCCCAAAATAATTGAATATATATATATATAAATATATATTATGGATGAAGCTATCAAAAAACTTGGTAAATATTTTTCATCTGTTTCTAAAAAAGTTCTGAGAATGATTTATGAAGGCAGATGTGAAAGATTGAGAATGCTTATGCAAAAAGGAATCCCGGAGGATATTCGTCTTATAATTGAAGCCAAGGTTCGATTAGGTGGTGAAGTTCCAAAATTCTTACTTGTTCGAAATATGTCTGGACTAGGAAAAAGTACCTATGCGAAAAAAATAAGGGCTAAAAGGTTAGATGTTTGTCATAATTGTGCCAGATGGACTTGTAATAGACAATGCAGATCTTTGGGATATGTTTCCACAAATAGAGAAGATAAAATTGATTTCATTAAGAATGGGCTGAGTAAAGAGTCATTGGATGATATCTCATTGACTCTTGAGACGCATTCTAGTGGAGATGTACAAGGTCAACTTCTCCGTTTATGGAAACTATTCCAAGCGCAGCGTCATGGTGATGGTCTTGGGAATCTGACTAAAAAAGACCCTATTTGCCAATTTATAAGAAAATTGGATGGTAAGCCAACCCTCGACTCATAAATATTGAAGGAACACTGTGAGCCACAATCACATCACTGTTTATACGCATGCATGTTATTATTATATATTATTTTTTTTTACTATTTTCATCATTTTGTTCACATCTGTATTCCTATTTCTGTCTTATTCCTTGTTTTCCTTATAAAATCACTCAACTCTCTCTATATTTTTTAAAAGAAAAGAAAAAAACATGACAGGATCTTCTTCACAAAAATTGAAAAATATTTGTGTCTTTTGTGGTTCTAATACTGGAAAGAATGAAATATTTGTTGATGCAGCAATTAATCTTGGAAAAAATTTAGCAGAGAGAAAAATTCACTTGGTTTACGGAGGAGGCAATATTGGGTTAATGGGATCTATTTCAACAGCAGCTCATCTTGGAGGTAGTCAGGTTTTGGGTATTATTCCTACAGCTTTAGCTGAAGGAAATATTACAGGTGTTACGGTTGGGGAAGAGTTGAAAGTTTCATCAATGTACGAGAGAATAACTAAAATGATAGAAAATTCTGATGCTTTTATTGCCTTGCCTGGTGGTTTTGGTACTTTAGAAGAAATTTTTCATGTTGTTTCTTGGGCACAACTTAATATCCATAATAAACCTGTTGGCTTGTTGAATATCAATAACTATTATGATGGTTTGTTGACTTTTCTCGATGTAGCCGTGGAACAAAATTTTATTTCAGAAAATTCACGAAGGATGCTCATCTCTGCTTCGAATGAAGACCAATTAATTGATGATCTCCAAGCTTTTGTTCATCAACCTGATTCAGCTATAACAAAGATCAATTGGTCTCAATCAACCAGTAAGAAAAGAAAACTGGATCATTGATTCAACATGTCATGAAATGGTTTGTGTTTGTTCCTCATCTTCAATAATTCCAGGTGATATCTCTTTCATCATGTACTTTTTATTTTTCTTAAAAAAAAAAAAAAAAAAATTTAAAATTTTTAAAAAAATATATTTCTATAATAATATTTATTTTTCTTTTTCAATGGCAGAGTAAGGAGTCAAAAACTCCTGACACGCATTAGTTTTTATTTATCATCTTATCACAATAGATTAGATTTTAATATTCCGTATATATTTAAATTGCAAACTACTAAGAAAATGAAGTCTTTTTGTATAGATGTTTATTTATTCTTCTTTTTATCAATTTAATAGAAAATATATAATTGATGGGATATAAGTTATAAATAATATATAATTGTGTGTTTTCAAATACATATTTTCTAAAACTTTTATGAGTATATAATTAAAGTGATATTGATTGAATAAATAATAACATGTATAATTGAGGGAATTAATTTGTAAAAGTTCAATAGTTACTCACATAAATTTTGTGAGTGAGGGGTAAGAATTGAGAAAACAACTTATAAGCTTTTATTGATTATTAAGAAATGGTTGATTACTAGATTAAACCCATTTTGAAAAAAAAAAGAAAAAAAAAAGAAAAATGAAAATTGGCTGCAAAGTTGTTTGAAGTTTGATTGTAAAGATGTAGAGTATTAATATCTCTACTATAATTATTAATGTAATAGATTTACCTCATAAAAAATAAAAAAAATAAATAAACTTTGAAAAAAAATGTTACATTTTCAAAGTTTATTGGAGGTATTTGATTATGTAAAAACAATTTTGCAGCCAAGCAAAAAAACAAAAAAACAAAAAAAAACAAAAAAAAAACAAAAAAACAAAAAAAAAAAAACAAAAAAAAAATGGGTTTATTCTTTGTAAATCATCCTATCTTATTTTCAATATTAGGTTATTTGATTGTCTACTTTACTAGCCATTTTCAAAGAGTGTATAATTTTCTTCCAACTCCATGAGTGAAAAACAGCTATATATGAAATACTTTAACCCGAGAGAATATGGAGTTGAGACTTTTACATTAATATTCCTGATGATATACATGTTATGAAAATGATTTCTATTATCCTTTTAATTATATTATTCTCAAAGTTTTTAGAAAATATTTATGTAAAAAAAATTATATATATTTAATATTTTGATATTGTGTGAAATATATATGTATAGCCCATCCAATTACATATTAATATATTGGTTGATAATGAGATTTATAAATAAACATATGATCTCCTCACAAGTGTGTTTTTAAAATTTCAAAGTTTGCAAATTTGAATATATATATTAAGGAATAAAAATCTAACTTGTGATTTTATGATATTTTATGATATTTTATTACTAAGGGACTAGTAATTAGCCGGTTTGGGGGTGTGATGAAACTTAAAATTTGTAATTATTTATATGTTAAAAAGTGTGTTTTAAATTTTAAGTTTAATTAAAATTATGAAGTTGTATTATTTTAGTGTTATGTGTTTATATTTAAATGTTTTACTAAAATGTTGTATTTTACGGTTTGCGCAGGTTTGGTAAAAATAAAATTACTCAAGCTACAGAGGTCATAATGGAGTAACCTCAAAACCTGTAGAATCACAAAAGAGGCATCTTCAACTTTGTAGAAGACAAGAAATTCCAAAAACTTCATTAAGATGATCAAAATAATCAAACATCAAAATGGAGATAGATTTACTTTTACTATGACCAGCTTGGAGTAAAAATATCATAAGTATTTCATATTTTATCCAAAAGGGGTGAATGAGTTGTCCAAACACATCTACACAAAATATCCTACGTGTTCTATGTTGAAAATAAAGGCTGAATCGGTGGTCTAAGGCATCAAACATGCCAATTAAAGTTGGGTCATGGTATTGACATTCAAGGAGACAAGCACCCACCAACTTTACTATTTCACATTTAATGAGCCTTGGACTCTTGCTCTCATTTGGCCTATAAATAGATGTGTTGTATAAGCTTTGTAGTATGCAAGAGTGTAGAGAATTCTTCATTTGTAAAATAAATATTGTGTGTGTGAGAATAAAAGTTTGAGTGTGCAAGTTTCTCAAGTTCAAGTATGAAATTTCTTTTATCTTTATTCTTGAGTTTCATGTTAATGGAAAGCTAAATCTATTTATGTCAAGGTGAAAAGGTTTCATTGTTGGTCAAGTAAGATTGTTTATATTTTGTATATTCTTTTCTTTTCTATTTTTATTTTTACTAATTGATCTTTATTTGTAGGTATAATTTTGGATGATTTGTTGTTATCTATTTACATCAAATGCTTGGTACCTTGAATGTGGTTACCTTGATTTGTTGTCAAATATGATACAATAAATACTACAATAATTATATACTATAAATATATGTATCTATTTATAATAAAGTCATATATATTATTTAGACGATAGCGTGACACTGTCGGTTGTTCTAAATAATATATTGTGATTTGAACTAACATTTACTTTCTCGCATCTAACTTTTACTTGATCGCAACTAACATTTACTTTTCCGCAACTAACATTTACTTTCTCGCATATAACATTTACTTTTCCGCAACTAACATTTACTTTATCGCATCTAACATAAAGTCATATATTTTATTTTGACGATAGCGTGGCTCTGCCGGTTGTTCTAAATGAAATATTGTGATTTGATCTAACATTTACTTTTATGTCAATTTATATTTATGCATTTATATATATATTATGGATACCATGTATTAAATATCGACTGATATTAATATAGTGGGAACTATATTTTATGATATACTTGTTTAAATATTTCATTGTTCTTTTATGTTTATTCTTATTTTAGTTTCTTTTATTTATTTTTATTAAACAATCTTAAATAAACCAACAATGAACCTTTGAAACCTTGACAATTTTATAATTTGTGTATTTGAAGTTTTATAATAATATTTTCATCTATAATATATTATTGCTAAAATTAAACTTACAACATCCTCTCCGTGGATCGATCTCGTACTCACGAGTATATTACTTGCAGACAACCTACACTTGGGTGAATTACAATTTAAGTTGTAGCATTCTTCAGGGTTTGAGATTTCGAAAATGACAGATATCAGAATTATGGTTGAATAACTTGTTTTATCAAAGTTGGGTTGAGGATTGAGTTTTATATCATGTTCTTATGAATCTCCAGCACTTATGTCGAAATATATACCTTATGTTATGCTGATTTTGAGTCATATTCAGCTGATGAAAAGATGTATATGATTATAGACTTGTTTAGTTGTAGATATGTGTGGAATCGCCGAGTTTGTACCGATATGCCGTCGAACTCTTGATTTGAAGTGATTTGCTATTATTCTTGAACTTAGAAGTTACTGAACTATTAGCTGATGATTCCTTGATTTTTATGCTATTGTTTCAGTGCATAAACAGAGTATATAAACTCAAGAAGTCTACTCCGAAACCGATAGAAGATAGAACAAGGTTGGTACAGTTTGCCTTGAAGTTCTTGTTGAAGTTTGGATTGATAGTGAGCAGACTTTGAGATGAGTTTTTGGTGATTGATCTTGTATAGACTTTGAAAAGTTCGAAGACATCCTAAACACTATATTTGAAAGGTAAAAGTGGACTACTATTTGATTGGGATTAAAACTCGAGATGGTTTGTATCGAGTTCCCCTAAATCACATACTTATTTGCTTATATGCTTTTATATGTTTCTTATGAATGTTTGAATGAGTCTTGATGGTAATGAATGTGTTTTGATTAATATGTATTGCATTCATCTTGCGAGACTTGTTCCTTGATTTTGAAATGAACGGAAACGTTCGAATAGTCGATTTGAGAAATTGTATATGTATGGCCTGGGTGGTTGTTTAGCCTAGCGTCTGATCTACATATATAATGACTTCAAAGTCTAGAGAAGTGAGATAAGTAGCCCCACCTCGATCGGGAGAGTCGGTGGATTAGTTATGATATATACTTCTCGGGATCCCAACCGACCATATAAGAAATGAACCTTGTTTTAAAACATGCATTGAAGTTATGTTCTTTATTGAAAGAGTGGGTACCCGGTGAGCCAACTTGTGGCTAAGGGCTTTGATGACTCTTTGTATAAACAATCTTTTGTTTTATATAATTTACACTTTTATTAATGACAATGACTTTATCTTTCTTCATATTGTTATATTGTGATATACTATTGTTATTTTGATAAATACCTTGAATATACTATAGTGTATGTAAGATGTGGTAGAACATGAGGATGTCTATCATGAAACACATCTTATAGTCACTGTATATTCTAAACTGTTCCTAGTCGATTGAGCCGTCCGATAATAAGGATAAGGATCGCTCGAGTTTGAGACTAGCATTTGCAATGCAGAGTACCACGTTTCATTGGTAGGGAACATAGAGATGTTCTGTGATGACCCGAGTTCTAATCTCTCATTAATCTCATTAATCATTATTAAACCATGTTAGACAATAATCAAAGTCTAAACAAAAGAATAAAAAAAAATATATTTTTTTTTTAAAAATAAATTGCACTGCGCACGCGCGGGCATCACCCCTCATGCGCGCGCGAGCAGGAGCTCGCCCGTGCGCCAGCCAAACCAACAGAAAAAAAATAATGGCTCAGCTGCTGTCAAAAACGAGATCATGCCTATGATTGATTCAAGATCATGTCCTACCAAAGTCTAGACATGATGAAATCAAGCATAACAACTACCATGCATTCTAACATGCTTTTAATGCTAATAATAAACCATTCCAAGGCTTTACAACATAATCATCATTCTCATAACATGCAATAACATTGTCATATATCCAGATCAAGACACCTTATGTTGATTCAAGGATTTACAACATATTTCCAATCCTATAAACATCAACAAAACCACAACTCAATCATCTACAAGAACTTCAAAGGAAACTCAACCAACCTTGTGTGTTCTTCTATCGGTTTCGAATTCAACGTTCTCGAGTTCACTTGTCCTATTTACACACTGAAATCATAGCATAACAAACAAGGAATCATCAGCTAATAGTTCAACAACTTCAGATTCCAAGAACAATAGCAAATCATTTCGATTCAAGAGTTCGACGGCATTTCGGTATTACTTCGGCGATCCCGAACAACTCTAAATCATTTCTAACATTCATATCAGATGTTCAACAACTCAACTCAACATATCAGCAAGTATATATCAATCGAAACATATCTGGAAATCATAAGGACATGATATACACATCACTCTTTAACCAAACTTCAAGAACATCAAAGCTAGAAGATCAAAACCATCAAATTCATTCCAACTTCTGATCCCTGTCCATTTCGAATTCTCAAACCAACAAGAAAGACAGAAAAACTTACATCAAATCGAAGGTCTTGTCGAGAGGATTCCAAAACATCTTTCGGAATCGAATTCGGATAACCGTAGCTCAAGATATAAGGATTTGAAGATGAAGATGAAGCTTGAAGATCTCTTGAAAGTTGCTCTCGGTTCTTTTCTTTCCTTGGGCTGAAGAATCTGATGGAATTGCAAGATAATTACACGTGACTAAGCCTAGGAATAACAATTGTCCCACTAACAATCACAATTTTGCACTTTAGCCCCTCAACTATGCAATAATTGCAATTCAGTCCTTAATTCCTCCATTCATTCAATTTCAATCCTAATCAATTTAAGAATATTAGAATTTAAATCAAAACTCCAAATATTCCCAAATTAATTATTCTCGGATTAAAATTAAATAATTCCGGGCGTTACAATTCCCCCCCACTAAGACTCGATTTCGTCCTCGAAATCTTAGTAATATCAACAAATCATATCACAGATATCAGATAACAGAAAACTAAAGGAGACTCACATCAAGAAAATAACTCTGGAAATCGTTGTCTCATATCTGATTCAGTCTCCCAAGTCGCTTCTGTACTACCATGACGACTCCACTGAACCTTCACAAGCGGAATAGTCTTCGTACGAAGTTGCTTCTCTTTACGATCAAGAATCTGAATCGGATTTTCGAAATAACTCAAAGTCTCGTCGAGTTCAGCTTCATCAGATTGAAGTACATGAGATTCATCAGAAAGATACTTTCGAAGCATTGATACATGAAAGACATCATGTATTCCAGATAACGCCGGAGGAAGAGCTAATCGATAGGCAAGATTGCCTATTTTCTCCAGAATTTCATACGGACCAATGTAGCGTGGAGACAACTTCACTCGCTTGCCAAATCTGACTGTACCTCTGAAAGGAGAAATCTTCAGGAATACTCGATCCCCCTGTTCAAAAGACAAAGGTCGACGTCGAATGTTAGCATATTTCGCTTGTCTATCTTGAGCTGTCTTCATTCTTGTCTGAATAAGCTTCACTTGATCAGTCAGATCACGTATCATATCAGGGCCAGTGTCAGGTACTTCTGAAATATCATCCCAGTACAAAGGAGATCGACATTTTCTTCCGTATAATGCTTCAAATGGAGCCATTCCAATACTCGATTGGTAGCTGTTGTTGTACGAGAATTCACAAAGAGGTAATGAATCTTGCCAACTCGTGCCAAAATCAAGCACTACAGCTCTCAACATGTCCTCCAATGTCTGAATGGTACGCTCAGACTGCCCGTCTGTTTGTGGATGATAAGCTGTGCTCAAACGAAGCTGAGTACCCAAAGCACTCTGTAAACTATGCCAGAAGTGAGATGTAAATCGAGGATCATGATCTGATACAATAGACTTCGGCACACCATGTAATCTGACAATTTCACGGACATAAATTTCTGCCATCTGATCATGTTTGTACGTCATACGATAAGGTATAAAACACGCTGATTTCGTCAATCTGTCAATAATCACCCAGATAGCATCACAACCTCTAGAAGATCGAGGTAATCTAGTCACGAAATCCATGGAAATATGATCCCATTTCCATTCTGGCACGGATAAACTCTTAAGTAAACCAGGCGGTTTCTTCCTTTCAGCCTTTACCTGTTGGCAGTTCAGACACCGAGATACAAAATCAGTGATATCAGACTTCATTGGTTTCCACCAGTATCGAGTCTTCAGATCATTATGCATCTTCCTACCTCCAGGATGAATACTATAACGACTACAATGCGCCTCTGTCAGTAGTTGTTGTCGCACATCAGAAATATCAGGCACTACAAGGCGATTGTGAACATAAAGAAGATCATCTCGAACCCGGTATTCAGATACATGCCCTGATCTGACTTTCTCAATCGAATTCTGTATATTCTGATCAAGTTTCTGAGCATCTCGAATTCTTACCAATAAAGCTGGTTCAACTTGCATTTGATAGAGTAGAAGAGGTTGATAATTCGTATCAAATACTAACCCAGACAGACAACAGTCTTCAATCAAATTTGATACACCCATCGTCGATAAAGACAAAGAACATACCTTTCGACTGAGTGCATCTGCTGCCGCATTCGATTTCCCTGGATAGTACTTAATCTCACAATCAAAGTCTTTAAGAAAATCAAGCCACCTCCGCTGTCTCATATTCAATTCTGACTGTGAAAATAGATACGTCAGACTCTTGTGATCAGAATAAATCTCAAACTGCTCCCCGTACAGATAATGTCGCCAAATCTTCAAAGCAAATACAATGGCGGCCAATTCAAGATCATGAATCGGATATCTGGTTTCGTGAGGCTTCAACTGTCTCGAGGCATAAGCAATCACATGTCCTCGCTGCATCAACACACATCCTAATCCTCGATGAGATGCATCACAGTAAACAGTGAAACCACCAGTACCTGAAGGAATCGTCAAGACTGGTGCACTGGTCAGTCGCTTCTTCAATTCAAGAAAACTGGATTCACAAGCTTCAGACCAGATGAAAAGAGCATTTTTCTGAGTCAACTGAGTAATCGGCTTCGCAATGCTAGAAAAATCTTTGATGAATCGACGATAATACCCAGCCAATCCCATAAAACTCCGGATCTCAGGAACAGATGTCGGTCTAGCCCAATTGATCACTGCTTCAACTTTACTTGGATCCAGAGAAATACCATTTCCAGATATAATATGTCCAAGAAAGACAACCTGTTTCAGCCAAAACTCACATTTCGAAAGTTTATCATACAATTTCTCGGCTCGTAAGGTTTTCAAAACTGTTCTCAGATGTTCAGCATGATCAATCAGATTCTTGGAATAGATCAGAATATCATCAATAAAGATAATCACAAAATCATCGAGATACTTCTGAAACACACGGTTCATCAAAGCCATGAATACAGCTGGAGCATTCGTCAAACCAAACGGCATAACTATACACTCATAATGGCCATACCTGGTTCTGAACGCAGTCTTAGGAATATCAGAATTCCTAACTCTCAGCTGATGGTATCCAGATCTCAGATCGATCTTGGAATACACAGAAGAACCCTGCAACTGATCAAACAAATCATCAATACGAGGCAAAGGGTATTTGTTCTTTACCGTAGCCTTGTTCAGTTGCCGGTAATCAATACACAATCTCATTGAACCGTCTTTCTTTCTGACAAACAGTACTGGAGCTCCCCAAGGAGAAACACTGGGTCGAATGTATCCTTTGGCCAGTAAATCTTCTAACTGTTCCTTCAATTCTTTCAGTTCAACTGGTGCCATTCGATAAGGTGCTTTCGAAATCGGTGCAATTCCAGGAATCAGTTCAATTTTGAAGTCAATCTCACGATACGGAGGTAATCCTGGAATCTCATCCGGAAAGACGTCCGCAAATTCACTAACCACTGGCAAATCAGCCAGGTTCAGGCTAGGTTTCAACAAATCCACTGCATAAACAAGAAATACCTCCGCTCCTTTCTGCAAAAGTCGGGTCATAGATAATATAGAAATAAGAGGAATCTTAGCACGTGAACCCTTACCATAGAACTTCCATTCTCCAGCCATCTCAGGTCTGAATCTCACTACCTTCTGAAAGCAATCGACGGTAGCTCTGTACTTATTCAGCATATCAATCCCAATAATACAATCAAAATCAGACATACCAAGTACAAAACAATCGATCTCAATCTCATTACCCTCATACTGTAGTACACAATTCTTTACTATCTGAATCGAGATAAGACCCCTCCCCAAAGGAGAAGAAACAGATACTACAACTGGTAATGACTCAACAAGCAAAGAATGCAATGCAACAAATTTGGCAGATAGAAACGTATGGGATGCACCGGTATCAAACAACACATAAGCAGAATAACCAGAAATAGAACAGTTACCTGCAATCACATCATCAGGTGCTCCCTGTGCCTGCTCCTCAGTCAAAGCAAAGACATGAGCCTGCTGTCTCTGAGACTGATTGCCTGCCTGACTTCCACCTGGTCGAGTCTGCTGCTGTGTATGTGCTGGCTGAAAAGAATGAACAGAAGAGGCCTGTCTTCCAGGTTGAGCCACTGATCGTGATGACTCTGCACCTCTTGCCTGTCCAGTATCTCTCTGAGGACACACCCTTGCAAAATGACCCGTCTGTTGGCATATATGGCACCTCCCAGATACACCTCGGCACTGATCGGTCGGATGATTTCCACCATAACTGTTGCAGAACACTCCTGACTTCTGTTTCGTACCACTGGAACTCGAAGAACTGCTCCCAGACTTCTTAAACTGTTTTCCTCTTGCTTGCAAGAACCCTTTCTTTCCACCGCTACTACCACCTTCAAATCGAAAAGGTTGCTGTTGCGGAGTTGGAGCTGCAGGTTGTGACTGTCTTGGAGGTTGTGCGGTATACAAAGCTCCTCGCTGCTGTATCAAACCAGCTTCCGCTCCCTTGGCACTGTTCAAGGCATCAGCAAAGGTATTCGGTCGCCTTGTATTCACCAGTGTAAAAACATCCGGACTCAGGCCATTGATAAACTGATCAGCCATAGCCTCGTCACTGTCAGCAACATGTGGAGCAAAACGTAGCAATGTAGAGAATTTTGCAACATAGTCTTCGATATTCAAATTCCCCTGTTTCAGATTTGCAAACTCAGCCCCTTTATCCTTGCGGTAAGACACAGGAAAGAAGCGTTGGTAGAACTCAGTTTTGAAGACATTCCAAGTCAGTACAGTTCCTCTACGCTCCAAAGCTCTTTTTGTAGTGAACCACCAGCTCTTCGCAACTTCATGCAACTGGTGCCCAATCAATCTAACTCTCCGTTCATCCCCGTAGTCAAGTGAATCAAATAGCATCTCCATATCATCAAGCCATCCCTCGCATTCAACAGCATTTTCTGTACCTTTCAAAGTAGGCGGCTTGTAGGATTGGGAACGTTTCAGAAGTGTTTCCATAGGAGTTGCTGTCATATCAGTCATATCTCTTGACGTACTTCCCTGTTCATTACTCGGCACTGCAGTAGCTCGAGGCACTATCGGTGTGACAACTGTCGGTGGAGTATGAACTGTCTGTTCTGGTAGAGAAATAGGAACCTGGGGTCTCAGAGGAGGTCGGCCTGGTCTTCGAGACATATCTGATTATCAAAATGGTTAGGATACCAAATCATCAAATTATCTCAGTCCTCCTCTGATCATCTTACCTCTGATCAAGACTCGGTTCTGATTCAGGTGTACATAAAGAATCGAAGTACACATCAAGACATGCTTCCAATCAAATCCGATAATCAGGTAGCATATCATAATTAACAGATCACATGCCTCTAATCATTCCAAATATTCCAGTAAACATCTGTCTTTAATTATAGTAATCATACTTTCAAATAAAATAAATACAAGACTGTAATAAATTACTTGAAAGTAAATCATGCTATCATTTAAAACATGTAATTCAATCACGTAATTAACTAATAGCATAAATCATAAATAAGTAAAGCAGATGACTCGATCTACCCCACTCATTGTCTATCTAAGTCCAGAATTTTCTTGCTCTGATACCACCTGTTGTGATGACCTGAGTTCTAATCTCTCATTAATCTCATTAATCATTATTAAACCATGTTAGACAATAATCAAAGTCTAAACAAAAGAATAAAAAAAAAAATTTTTTTTTTTTAAAAATAAATTGCACTGCGCACGCGCGGGCATCACCCCTCGCGCGCGCGCCGGCCAATGGGACCGAGGTCCCCTGGCTTGGATCGCGTGCGCGCGAGCAGGAGCTCGCCCGTGCGCCAGCCAAACCAACAGAAAAAAAATAATGGCTCAGCTGCTGTCAAAAACGAGATCATGCCTATGATTGATTCAAGATCATGTCCTACCAAAGTCTAGACATGATGAAATCAAGCATAACAACTACCATGCATTCTAACATGCTTTTAATGCTAATAATAAACCATTCCAAGGCTTTACAACATAATCATCATTCTCATAACATGCAATAACATTGTCATATATCCAGATCAAGACACCTTATGTTGATTCAAGGATTTACAACATATTTCCAATCCTATAAACATCAACAAAACCACAACTCAATCATCTACAAGAACTTCAAAGGAAACTCAACCAACCTTGTGTGTTCTTCTATCGGTTTCGAATTCAACGTTCTCGAGTTCACTTGTCCTGTTTACACACTGAAATCATAGCATAACAAACAAGGAATCATCAGCTAATAGTTCAACAACTTCAGATTCCAAGAACAATAGCAAATCATTTCGATTCAAGAGTTCGACGGCATTTCGGTATTACTTCGGCGATCCCGAACAACTCTAAATCATTTCTAACATTCATATCAGATGTTCAACAACTCAACTCAACATATCAGCAAGTATATATCAATCGAAACATATCTGGAAATCATAAGGACATGATATACACATCACTCTTTAACCAAACTTCAAGAACATCAAAGCTAGAAGATCAAAACCATCAAATTCATTCCAACTTCTGATCCCTGTCCATTTCGAATTCTCAAACCAACATGAAAGACAGAAAAACTTACATCAAATCGAAGGTCTTGTCGAGAGGATTCCAAAACATCTTTCGGAATCGAATTCGGATAACCGTAGCTCAAGATATAAGGATTTGAAGATGAAGATGAAGCTTGAAGATATCTTGAAAGTTGCTCTCGGTTCTTTTCTTTCCTTGGGCTGAAGAATCTGATGGAATTGCAAGATAATTACACGTGACTAAGCCTAGGAATAACAAGTGTCCCACTAACAATCACAATTTTGCACTTTAGCCCCTCAACTATGCAATAATTGCAATTCAGTCCTTAATTCCTCCATTCATTCAATTTCAATCCTAATCAATTTAAGAATATTAGAATTTAAATCAAAACTCCAAATATTCCCAAATTAATTATTCTCGGATTAAAATTAAATAATTCCGGGCGTTACATGTTCAAAGCATGCAAATGGATATTCATATGATGAATGATCGAACTACCCTATCCCGGGCGGCCCGCGAAAAATTAATTTTTAATTTTTAAATTAAAATTTTAATATGTTAAAATTCTATTTTTGGTCCGATCGAAAATTGTTTTTGATTGGTCCACGGGGCGTCTGGATCGAATTGTTCGAGTCCGAAAATTTTAAAATTGATTTTTGGATAAATTTGAATTTTTGGAAAATTTATAAATTTTATCCGTTAAATCAGATTTTATGAAATTAATTATTTTTGGTACAATTGATGATAAGATATGATCTTATGGATATATTGAGTAAAATATGATTTTATGTATAAAATTGGATTTTATAGATAAAATATGATTTTATTTGATAAAAAGATAAAATATGATTTTGTATGTAAAATAAGATTTTATATATGGAATATGATTTTATCCTTTTAAATTTAAATTTCCATTGCATGTTATCCAATAAATTAATTTTGAATTAAATGTTATTGGATAAGGATGATCGATTGCCATGACCAATTTTGTAGGTGTATGTTAGGAATTTACATTTGTTTTTATTGTTGTTGGATTTATTAATGGGCCTGATTTATGGCCCAATATGAATTGTCATATGTAATAAAAGTGGGCTTGGTTTATGGCCCGTTCCCACCCCTTAAAAATGTATCCCCTACTTGTCATTGTTATTTATTGTAAATACATTAGATTTAGTGGGAGATGAAGATTTGAAGACGGAGGTGGGCCCAACAGAAAATAAAGACAGAAGAAATGTAAATTGGAAGCTCAATATAATAGGATTGCATTGCATACTGCATATTACCTAGGATTGGACTAAGACTCGTGATTGGCAACCACGGGTCGATTAGAAATGGAATCGATCATCCTATATAATATATGATATTATTGTTGTATGCATGTTTTAGACAAAATTGTGTGAATCCGGCAAGCATACAAAATTTTAAAATGATGAGACAAATTTTCAAAATTAAAATCCCTCATTTTAAATATGATTTAAAATTGATATCAAGATAAATAAAGGAAATTTAAAATTGTTTAAATGTTCCTACCTTCCATCAACGATCAATGTATGAGATGCTACCCGCGGATACGGTTCGGCTCATATTATTGGGGGGGCCCGTTCGTCGGAAAGCTGTACATTGGATCGACACATGTTGTAAGTTGGGTGGAACTCCCATGGGATCGGCTCATATTATTGGGGGATCCACATGGCGACCGTCCATCACAACTTAATATTGATGGGTCATCTTGACATGTCACAATAAACGGCGTCATATTATTGGGCCCTTATTGGACATGAGGTAAAAACATGGAGGTTGCTTTGGAAGCAATTGGGCTCTACCTTTTGAAAATTATGGTTGGCTGATATTATTCGGGACCATAGTTTGTCAATTGGACTCCATGTTCTCACTAAGGAAAATAGTTTCCCGTTTTCACTAGAGGGTAGTGAAATCGTTAAAATAGTGGGAGTGAGATTCATAAAATAAATTTCGCCTATTTTATGTCTTAGTAAATTAATTAAACAATCACTTATATTTGTCTGTTTCTTTTCAGTATTTCATAAAGATGAATTCGCGTAATCCACTTTTCTCGATCCTCGAACAAAATAAATTGACTGGCGCAAACTATACGGAATGGTTCCGTAAGTTGAAGATTGTCTTGCCTTCGGAGAAGATGCTCTACGTGTTAGAACAATCTCCTCCGAAGGAAGCATTAGCTGACATAAGTCCGGAAGAGTTAGCCAAACTTGATACATGGTGGGACCATGATATCAAGGCCAAATGCTATATGCAAGCCTCGATGTCTGATAAACTTCAGAGGCGATTTGAGGACACCGTGAATGCTGCTGACATTCACGTACAACTCAAGGAACTTTTTGGGGCTCAATCGAGAGCTGAAAGGTTCGCTACTGTAAAGGAGCTAATGACGTGTCGCAAGCGTGAAGGGACTTCGGTCCGTGATCATGGGGTACGAGTGATTTGGCTCATACAGAAGTTGGTAACGCTTGATTTGGTGTTGGAGCATGAACTCAACGTGGACTTACTACTTCTATCTCTTCCTTCTTTGTTTGACGGATTTGTGGTGAATTTCAATATGAACAAGATAGAGGCCTCCCTTGAAGAGATGGTCAATATGCTTGTAACATATGAATCCACTTTAAAGAAGGATAAACCGGCTTTCTTGGTGGGCTCTCTTCTTCTGCTAAGAAGGGGCCAAGTACAAAGGGTAAGAAACGTTCTGCCCCACCCAAGAAAATCGAACCCGAGAAGAAGTACAAGACAAAGGCTTCAAACATGGAAAAGTCCAAGGATGTTTGCCATTACTGCAAGAAGCCCTGTCATTGGAAGCGTAACTGCAAGGAATATCTTGAGCAGTTGCGAATTGCGAAGGGTATGTTCTATATTGAAATAAATGTTTCACTTAATACTACTTCTTGGGTATTGGATACCGGATGTGGATCTCACATTTGCAATGATTTGCAGGAGATGACAAGAAGTCGCAGGCTTAGAATGGGTGAGACCCAGCTGAGCCTCGGAAATGGTTCCAGAGTTGAAGCTAAAGCTGTGGGAGATATTTATTTAATTTTGCAGAACGGTTTTAAGTTACTTTTGAGAGATGTTTTATTTGTTCCAGATTTAATTAAAAACATTATTTCTGTTTCTATGCTTGATAGAGATGGTTATTCTTGCAATTTTGTGAATGGGATTTGCAATATTTACAAGAATGAATGTTTGATTGGAAATGGACAACTTGAAAACGATCTATATAACTTAAAATTAAAAGACGTTCCAATAAATTATGTTGATAAACCGGCAACAACAAACAAAAAGAAAATCGATAGTCAAAACCCGGCAAACCTTTGGCACGCTAGGCTAGGTCATATTTCCTCAAGGAGGATGAATAAGCTAGTGGGAGAGGGCATGTTTGATATGTCTAATATTAACTCTCTACCTACTTGTGAATCCTGTCTGAAAGGAAAAATGACTAAATCTCCTTTTAAGGGGAAACCTGAGCATAGTCAAAATCTATTGGATTTGATCCATACAGACGTTTGTGGTCCATTTAGAATTGGTACTCAATATGGCCACACCTACTTCATTACCTTTACTGATGATTATTGTAGTAGCCCGTAACCAAAATCAGTAATTAAGGAATTAATCATAAATACTTGGGTAGAGTTCGGAAGCTCCGAAGGTGAGTTCGGAAGCTCCGATCAGGATCGGAAGCTTTGAACGATATTACGTCAGTCATGACGTGTGGCAAGATCGGAAGCTCCGATCAGGTCCGGACGCTCCGATCACCCCTATCCGGAGTCAACAAGTGATATTTTGACACGTGGCAGATCAGGATCTTCGGAAGCTCCGATGGCAGGATCGGACGTTCCGATCGAGGTTCGGACGTTCCGATCAAGGATCGGAAGTTCCGATCGTTGTCTATAAATAGAAGGCCGAGACTTCACTTTCATTTGCTAATTCCGAGTTCTCCTTTCCATTCTAGTCCTTTTGGAGCTGTTCTAGTCTTCTTAGGCTGGGTCCGAAGGTCGGCGAGGCATTCGGTAGTCGTAGCGGAGTTGTGCCCAAGTTCTGGAGGCATCGACATCAAAGGGCTAACGACGGACGAAGGTATAGCTTTTGCTTCCTATTAATATTTAGGAGTACGCAATAGCTTAGTTAAGGCTTTTAGAGCACTTTAATGATAGTAGTATCATTTGGCAGTGTAGAGCAGACTATAGGCGTGGACCTAGAGTTGGTAGAGCTTGCTCTGTTTTGAGGTACGAAAGTACTGTTCGAGATATCCTGACTGAGTATGCATGTATTATGTGACTGTATGATTTATATGCCATGATATTATGCTGCATTCATTTGCATCTTGCTGTATCTCTTTCGAGATGTCTGTTAGTAGGGTTGTACCCTATCCTGTTAGTGGATGGACTTCCATCGATTTGGGTCCGGTGTATCCACGGTTATCTCGGTATGGGAGCCACCTCCTGAAGCGACGGCACAGCGTGCTACATACCAGGGCCCGGTCTGTCTCTGTTATCTGATCCTTGAGTTCAAGTCTATAGGGAGTTCACTTTGCATGCATGTATACTCATACTCTCGTACTGAGCGTTTTATGCTCACGTCTCGTACTCTGTATTTTCTGGACACCCTATTCCATGGGGCAGGTTTGCGATTGGACGAGGAGGGTGGATCCAGGAGGGGCTAGTCAGTGGTTGGCCAGCTGGAGCTTCGTCTAGGCTTTATTACTGTTGTTTGGGTTTATACAACTATTCGATTTGGTTGTATATTATTGGATAAATTACAGATTCCTTCATATGGGATTGTATTTTGTTTATGGTTTCCGCAGTTTTATTCTGATATCTGTTTAATTAAGTAAATTGCATGCATAAGTTCTGTTTAGTAGGTGATCCGAGTAAGGGTCACTAAATTTATGGTATCAGAGCATGCAAAAGAATTCTTGGGATTTAGTCTCATCATGAGTTATTTTTGTAGATGGCAAATCATGACGACCGGAGTTCTCATGGCAGTGTTGGTGGGCGTTGGGGTGATGCCGACCGGGAGCCTCGTCGAGAACGGCGTCATCGTCATCATGACGACGAGCATTTCACTGTGCGTCGATTCTTAGCTATGGGTCCTAAGCCCTTAGTTGGAGGTGAGTCTCCGGAGGATGCGGAGAACTGGTTAGACCGCATGGAGACGACTTTTCAGACTTTCCAATGCACCGAGGAGCAGAAGGTGGAGACCCTTGGCTATCTTCTGGATGGGCGTGCGCGCAGGTGGTGGAGGTTTACTTCTGCACCTTTTGTTGCGGCGAGAGGAGTGGCCACCTGGGCCGAGTTCCGCACAGCTTTTCAAAAGCGGTATTTTCCTCCTTCACTCCGACAGTCGAAGGCGGGTGAGCTACTGAGTCTACGACAAGGAGCCGTGTCTATCGATGAGTATCAGCAGAGGTTCTTTGATCTGTTATCCTATTGCCCCGAGATTGCTGATAGCTCAGAGATGAAGTATAATCTGTTCCTTCAGGGCCTTAACCCTGAGATCCATGACCGTGTGGCGGTTGGTGACGACATTTCCTACGAGGGTTTGGTGAGCCGTTGTCACCAGGCAGAGGACAGCATTCGGCGGAACAGGTCTTTCCCTCAGTCGAGGCCTGCTAGTTCTTTGGGTCCCCGTGCTAAAACTTTCAAGAAGTCTGGATCTTCTTCTTCCTCTAGTTCTGGAGGTGTTGTCCATTACGGTAAGAAGGACAAGTGTGATCACTGTGGGAAGAACCATCCATCCGACAAGTGCCGTAGGGCTTCTGGAGCTTGTTTCCGTTGTGGAGAGACTGGTCATATCCGGAGGGATTGTCCACTGTCTGGGGGAGGTGGTTCTGGTTCTGGTTCAGGATCGGGCTCTCAGGCCACCGTACAGCAGAGGTCACAGGGACAGTCTGCTGGGAGTTCTCATTTGAGGCCACGAGCTTCTGGCCAGGTGTTTGCCCTGAGACATGATCAGGCTGTGGAGGAGAATGAGAAAGTCATCGCAGGTACATTTCTGTTTTATGGTATACCTGCTCTTGTACTTATTGACACTGGTGCATCTCATTCCTTCATTTCTTCACGTTTTGTTAAGAGGCATAAGTTACCATGCATTGCACTAGACGTAGTGATGTCTGTTTCTACTCCGACGGGCCAATCTGCTTTGGCTAAGCGTCTAGTGATGGGTTGCCCTTTAGAGTTCGAAGGGAACATTCTGTTAGCGAATCTCATGGTCCTGGCGATGGACGACTTTGATTGCATTCTGGGAATAGATATGTTGACTACCTATCGAGCTTCAGTGGACTGCTATCAGAGATTAGTACGCTTTCATCCAGAAGGGAGTGAGAGTTGGTTTTTCTATGGTGAGGGAGCGCGACCCCCGATGCCTTTAGTATCAGCTTTGAGAGCCTGTCGAGCTCTAGAGTCTGGCAGGGAAGGCTACCTTATCTATGCAGTTGATTTGTCCGCTGAGGGTATTGGGATAGAGAGCATTCCTGTTGTGGATAAATTTCCAGATGTATTTCTTGATGAGATTCCGGGTTTTCCTCCTGCTAGGGAAGTCGAGTTTGACATAGAGTTGATCCCGGGTACTTCGCCTATTTCTAGAGCACCGTATCGTCTGGCTCCGTCAGAGATGCGTGAGTTGAAGAATCAGCTACAAGATCTTTTGGACAAGGGGTACATTCGTCCTAGTGTATCTCCTTGGGGAGCTCCTGTTCTCTTCGTGAAAAAGAAGGATGGGTCGATGCGGCTGTGCATTGACTATCGGCAGCTGAATCGAGTCACTGTGAAGAACAAGTATCCGTTGCCTCATATTGATGACTTGTTTGACCAGCTGCAGGGCACATCAGTTTACTCCAAGATTGACTTGAGATCTGGGTATCATCAGTTGAGAGTCCGTGATCAGGACGTAGCCAAGACTGCATTCCGTACTCGCTATGGGCATTACGAGTTCCTAGTAATTCCATTTGGTTTGACTAATGCGCCGGCTATATTCATGGATCTGATGAACCGTGTCTTCAGGGAGTATTTGGACAAGTTTGTCGTGGTCTTTATTGACAACATCTTGGTGTATTCGCGTAATACGGAAGAACATGTTTCTCACTTGCGGTTAGTACTACAGACTCTTCGAGATGAGCAGTTGTACGCCAAGCTGAGCAAGTGTGAGTTCTGGATGGATAGAGTGGTCTTTCTTGGCCATATCATATCCAGGGAAGGGATTTCTGTTGATCCAAGCAAGATTGAAGCAGTACTTAATTGGTCGCGTCCGACGACAGTTGCTGAGATCCGTAGTTTTCTGGGTCTAGCAGGGTATTATCGTCGCTTCATTCTGAACTTCTCTCAGTTAGCTCGACCGTTGACGCAGCTTAGCCGCAAGGGTGTGGATTTTGAGTGGTCCTCCGAGTGTGAGGAGAATTTCCGTGAGCTTCGACGGCGGTTGACTTCTGCGCCGGTGTTGGCATTACCGTCAGGATCTGGAGGGTATGTAGTTTACACGGATGCTTCTCTTCAGGGGTTAGGTTGTGTCCTGACTCAGAATGGGCATGTGATCGCATACGCTTCTAGACAGCTGAAGCTTCACGAGGACAACTACCCAGTCCATGATTTGGAATTGGCAGCCATTGTGTTGGCTTTGAAGATCTGGCGTCATTATCTGTATGGCGAGAAATTTGAGATCTTCACCGACCATAAAAGTCTCAAGTATTTGTTCACTCAGGCGGAGTTGAACATGAGGCAGAGACATTGGATGGACTTGCTTAAGGACTATGATTGCGAGATTAAGTACCATCCGGGAGCTGCTATTCTCACCGCTGATGCTTTGAGTCGCAAGGTGCGACTATCCGCACTTCAGACTTGTTCGATGTCTAGTGCGATCAGTGACTGTTGTACTTCAGGTTATACTTTCAAGCATAAGAAAGGTATGCAGAGTATCCAGATGTTTGCGATATTATCTGAGCCAACCTTGTATTCGCGGATCCGAGATGCTCAGATGTCTGATTCAAAGACCCAGCGTTTAGCTCGTCTAGCTAACGAGGGTAGCTCGTCTGGATTTCATTATCAGTCGGATGGCTTTCTGTGTTTGTCTAGTAGGCTTGTGATTCCACAGGATGAAGAGTTGCGAGAGGAGATTTTGTCTCAGGCACATCGCACTAAGTTGAGTATTCATCCTGGGAGCAACAAAATGTACAAGGATCTACGTACTCGTTTCTGGTGGAAGGGAATGAAACGCAGTTTTTATCAGTTTGCTTCGAGATGTTTGGTGTGTCAACAGGTCAAGGCAGAGCACCGACGACCTGGAGGATTGCTTCACAGTCTGCCTATTCCTGAATGGAAATGGGAGTTTATCACAATGGACTTTGTGACCCATTTGCCGGTATCCCCGAGGAACTGTGATGCTATCTGGGTTGTGGTGGACCGACTCACCAAGTCAGCTCATTTCATTGCCTATAGCCGAGAGTACTCTGTGGATCGCATGGCACGGATGTACATTCAGGAGATCGTTCGACTTCATGGAGTGCCTGTGAGCATTGTCAGCGATCGGGACCCCAGGTTTACTTCTAGATTCTGGGGGAGTGTTCAGCGTGCGATGGGTACTACTCTCAGTTTGAGTACAGCCTATCATCCGGAGACTGATGGTCAGTCAGAGCGCATTATCCGTACTTTAGAGGATATTCTTAGAGCGTGCGTCATGGATTTTGGTTCAGCCTGGCAGGATCATTTGCCGTTGATCGAGTTCGCTTACAACAACAGCTATCACACTAGTATTGGGATGACACCTTTTGAGGCGTTGTATGGGCGACGTTGTCGTACTCCACTCTTCTGGGAAGAAGTGGGGGAGAGACAGGCTGAGGGACCAGAGTTTATCCAGCAGGCGTTAGATATTGTTGATCAAATCAAGAAACGGATTAAGACTGCACAGGATCGTCAGGCCAGATATGCTAATATCAAGCGTAGGCCCTTGCAGTTCGAGGTCGGGGAGAAAGTGTTTCTGAGAGTGTCACCTTTCCGCAAGATTCTCAGATTTGGCCTTAAGGGCAAGTTGTCTCCCAGATTTATCGGTCCGTTTGAGATCATGGAGAGCATTGGCGATTTGGCTTATCGACTAGCTTTGCCACCGCACCTATCCAGTATTCACGACGTGTTCCATGTATCTCTGTTGCGACGGTATGTGGCGGATGAATCTCATATTCTGCAGCGATCTGAGGTTCAGGTAGACAAGGATTTGACTTATGTTGAGAAACCTCTTCGTATCCTGGATTATAAGGATAAGGTTTTACGGAACAAAGTCATTCCTTTGGTTTTAGTTCAGTGGCAGCGCCAAGGCACTGAGGAAGCTACTTGGGAGCTTGAGGACAGGATGCGTAAAGACCATCCTGAGTTGTTTTGATTTCATTCTTTATAGTTGTATTCAGTTGCAAACTTTGTAAATGTTTGATTTGAATAAAGAATGTTTTTGATTTCTGTATTTTGCATTCGGTACTTAAGATCTGATTTCGAGGACGAAATATCTTAAGTGGGGGAGAATGTAGTAGCCCGTAACCAAAATCAGTAATTAAGGAATTAATCATAAATACTTGGGTAGAGTTCGGAAGCTCCGAAGGTGAGTTCGGAAGCTCCGATCAGGATCGGAAGCTCCGATCAGGTCCGGAAGCTCCGATCACCCCTATTCGGAGTCAACAAGTGATATTTTGACACGTGGCAGATCAGGATCTTCGGAAGCTCTGATGGCAGGATCGGACGTTCCGATCGAGGTTTGGACGTTCCGATCAAGGATCGGAAGTTCCGATCGTTGTCTATAAATAGAAGGTCGAGACTTCACTTTCATTTGCCAATTCCGAGTTCTCCTTTCCATTCTAGTACTTTTGGAGCTGTTCTAGTCTTCTTAGGCTGGGTCCGGAGGTCGGCGAGGCGTTCGGTAGTTGTAGCGGAGTTGTGCCCAAGTTCTGGAGGCATCGACATCAAAGGGCTAACGACGGACGAAGGTATAGCTTTTGCTTCCTATTAATATTTAGGAGTACGCAATAGCTTAGTTAAGGCTTTTAGAGCACTTTAATGATAGTAGTATCATTTGGCAGTGTAGAGCAGACTATAGGCGTGGACCTAGAGTTGGTAGAGCTTGCTCTTTTTTGAGGTACGAAAGTACTGTTCGAGATATCCTGACTGAGTATGCATGTATTATGTGACTGCATGATTTATATGCCATGATATTATGCTGCATTCATTTGCATCTTGTTGTATCTCTTTCGAGATGTCTGTTAGTAGGGTTGTACCCTATCCTGTTAGTGGATGGACTTCCATCGATTTGGGTCCGGCGTATCCACGGTTATCTCGGTATGGGAGCCACCTCCTGAAGCGACGGCACAGCGTGCTACATACCAGGGCCCGGTCTGTCTCTGTTATCTGATCCTTGACTTCGAGTCTATAGGGAGTTCACTTTGCATGCATGTATACTCATACTCTTGTACTGAGCGTTTTATGCTCACGTCTCGTACTCTGTATTTTCTGGACACCCTATTCCATGGGGCAGGTTTGCGATTGGACGAGGAGGGTGGATCCAGGAGGGGCTAGTCAGTGGTTGGACAGCTGGAGCTTTGTCTATGCTTTATTACTGTTGTTTGGGTTTATACAACTATTCGATTTGGTTGTATATTATTGGATAAATTACAGATTCCTTCACTTGGGATTGTATTTTGTTTATGGTTTCCGCAGTTTTATTCTGATATCTGTTTAATTAAGTAAATTGCATGCATAAGTTCTGTTTAGTAGGTGATCCGAGTAAGGGTCACTACAATTATTCTAGGTATGGGTATTTATATTTAATGAAATATAAGTCTGAAGCATTTGAAAAGTTCAAAGAATTCAAGGCTGAAGTAGAAAACAAGCTAGGTAAAAGTATTAAAGCACTTCGATCGGATCGAGGTGGAGAATACTTGAGTACCGAGTTTTTGGACTATCTAAAAGAGAATGGGATTCTCTCTCAGTGGACTCCTCCTATGACACCTCAGCTTAATGGTGTATCGGAGCGTCGTAATCGAACTTTGTTGGACATGGTTCGATCCATGATGAGCTTCACTGAGCTTCCACCTTCGTTTTGGTGCTATGCGCTTGAAACGGCGGTATTGTTGTTGAACAACGTCCACACTAAAGCAGTGGACAAAACACCATACGAGTTATGGAATGGCAAAGCTCCTAAGTATTCGTACTTGAGGATTTGGGGATGTCCTGCTTACGAGAGGCAGACAGTGGGAGATAAGTTGGATAGTCGATCCACATTATGTTATTTTGTAGGGTATCCGAAGAATTCAATCGAAAATTATTTCTATCATCCTGCTGAAACAAAGGTGTTTGTTTCAATGAATGTCACCTTCTTGGAGAAGGAGTTCTTATTGGATAAGAAAGGCGAGATGATGGAACTCGAAGAAATTCGAGAAGAACCCGAAATACAAAATAACGATCCTACACCTCAGGAACCGTTGATAGACACGCCTATACCTAGAAGATCCGAGAGGACTTCTAGACCTCCTATTCGATATGGTCTTCTTCTTGAAGGAGATCAAGATGAACCCGATGTTGGATGTGATCCAAGAAACTTCAAGGAAGCAATTTCTGATGCGGATTCAAAATTATGGCTTGAAGCTATGCAGTCAGAAATAGATTCGATGCATACAAACCAAGTTTGGTCTTTAGTAGATCCTCCCGATGGAATTGTTCCAATAGGGTGTAAATGGATCTACAAGAAAAAGCTTGGGCCTGATGGTAAGGTATTGACCTACAAGGCGCGATTGGTGGCGAAAGGTTATACTCAAAGACAAGGAGTTGACTATGATGAAACTTTTTCACCAGTTGCAATGTTCAAGTCCATAAGAATCCTTATTGCCATAGCTGCTTGGTATGACTGTGAGATATGGCAAATGGATGTGAAGACTGCTTTTCTTTATGGAGACATTAAGGAAGAAATCTATATGACGCAGCCTGAGGGATACACATCCATGGGAAGCGAGCATAAGGTATGCAAGCTTCAGAGATCAATCTATGGTCTAAAACAAGCATCAAGAAGTTGGAACCAGAAATTTGATGAAACAATAAAGGATTTTGGTTTCATCAAGAACCCAAAGGAACCATGCGTGTACAAGAAAGTAGTTAAGGATGCTGTGACATTCTTAGTACTTTATGTTGATGACATCCTACTCATTGGGAATGACGTAGGGATGTTGCAGTCAACAAAGATATGGTTATCAGGTAGATTCTCGATGAAGGAGTTGGGTGAGGCATCCTATATTCTAGGGATACAGATCTATAGAGATAGATCTAAGAGAATGATAGGACTCACTCAATCAACCTACATCGACACCATATTGAAACGGTTTTCAATGGATGGGTCCAAGAGAGGACATCTACCCATGTGTCATGGAGTTTCTCTATCCAAGTCTATGTGTCCCAAGACTGATGAAGAGATAGAGAAAATAACACATGTACCATATGCGTCAGCCATAGGTAGTATCATGTATGGGATGATATCTACCAGACCGGATGTAGCATTTGCTCTGAGTGTCACGAGCAGATATCAAGCTAATCCAGGTCAAATGCATTGGAAAGCCGTGAAGGACATTCTTAAGTACTTACGAAGGACTAAGAATATGTTCATGGTATATGGAGGAAGAGAACTAAAATTGGAAGGCTATACCGACTCTAGCTTCCAAAGTGATGTGGATGACTCAAAGTAAACCTCTGGATTTGTGTTCATGCTCAATGGTGGTGTTGTGTCTTGGAAGAGTTCCAAGCAGGACACCACAGCGGATTCCACCACTGAGGAAGAATACATTGCAGCATCAGCTGCTGCTAAAGAGGCCGTTTGGATGAGAAATTTCGTCCAAGAGTTGGGCGTCATTCCTGAAGTTGTTGGTCCAGTCCCGGTGTACTGTGACAACACGGGTGCCGTTGCTCAGGCAAAGGAACCAAGGTATCATCAAAGATCCAAACACGTACTGAAGAAAAACCACATCATCCGGGAGATTGTGGAAAGAGGAGACATCACTGTCGAAAGAGTGGCCTCTGCAGACAATATCGCTGATCCACTTACTAAGCCCTTGCCAGGACCATTATTTGACAAACATCGCGAAGCAATGGGTCTACGTAGTATGACTAGTTGGCTTTAGGGCAAGTGGGAGATTGAAAGAGTGGGTGCCCGGTGAGCCAACTTGTGGCTAAGGGCTTTGATGACTCTTTGTATAAACAATCTTTTGTTTTATATAATTTACACTTTTATTAATGGCAATGACTTTATCTTTCTTCATATTGTTATATTGTGATATACTATTGTTGTTTTGATAAAGACCTTGAATATACTATAGTGTATGTAAGATGTGGTAGAACATGGGGATGTCTATCATGAAACACATCTTATAGTCACTGCATATTCTAAACTGTTCCTAGTCGATTGAGCCGTCCGATAATAAGGATAAGGATCGCTCGAGTTTGAGACTAGCATTTGCGATGCAGAGTACCACGTTTCATTGGTAAGGAACATAGAGATGTTCGAAGCATGCAAATGGATATTCATATGATGAATGATCGAACTACCCTATCCGAACTTTCCAAGTGGTTATCACTTATCGAGTGGATAAAGTCCGCGGTTTTGGTTGTACACCATTAGTCCTTACTACTTGAAACATCATTGAGACTCTATATGCTAGTACTGTGCTTTGACTCGTTTACCGACTCTATTGGGGTCATCAGGTGTCGGGATTGGGTACAGTTACAACACATATAGGAGTCGATGCTTTGTTGTCAAGGATTCACCACATACTTGCGAGTGTGGATATCCTATGCGATCTGAGGAGATATTAGTGTGACGAATCTCTGGCCAGAGTACATGATGTGTTTTAAGAAATGGTTTCTTAGTAGCACATGCGATGTCACTATTTGATCTTCAAGATGTATTTCATAGTTATCGAATCTCGAACGACTCTCGATTTACCAATGGTTGTTGATTCGATCGGGATATATGGATGAAGGGACCGTACTGTACGCTAACCAAAATCTATTGGTTCTTGCAGGCACTATCAGTGATACCTAGGGAATCATGGGGTGATGTTGCTAGGCGCTCTTACCATGATTCGATGGGCAAGTCGGAAATTGTTGTTCCGAGTCACAAGGAGTTGTGAGCCCACGGCTAGCTGTATCCCTGAACCATTGAGGGTCACACAGAGTAATGAATTTTTAATCCCCGTTGAGATAGTTAAATTTAAAGAGTTAAATTTAATGAACAAAGAAGTTGGACTTCTTATTTAAGAGTAGAGGAGTAAGATTTCCTAAAATGACATAGGGATGGGCATTTTTGGAAATCACTGAATTCGGATTCAAAAAAATTTATCTTGATTTTAAAAGGTGCAGAAATGGTTTCTGTGCACATTGGTGAAATCGGTTTATCAATCGGAGTCACGATGAATTTTATATTAATTTCTGAACATGCGGGCTTTGCTTGTCAGGCTTGAACTTATGACTAATGGGCCCTAAGCTGTTAGCGGCCTACATTATAAATAAGTTATTGCAGTACAGAAATTACACACAACATGTCACAATTTTTCGAAAAACCCTAGTATTTTTCTCTAACAGTGGCCGCCCCCCTCCCCTCTGCTCAGGAAAATCCAGCCTGCGAATTTTGAATTTGCAGTCTGGTTTAACGGATCAAATTCGTTAATTCTCTTCGTAGAAACTTCTGATAGATTTTCTAGTGCAATCTATCAGAGGGATTAAATCTCTGTTCGTGGACCTAATTGAAGAACAGTTCGTCCATCAGTTCCTGGGAGATACAACAAGAGCAGAGCAATCTGTTGGTGTCAATAATCTCGATTCGAGATTGGAGGTAAAAATTTATAATTGTTATTTAATTTTTACACACACACAATTTAATCGTAAAGTTTTGATACCCATTATGGAATCGTTCCATATAAAATTTTTAAACTTTCGCTGCACCGGGTATCAATTCTGATTGATCTGATCGCCGTTCTCCAACATTTATATCATGATTTTGATATATGTTTGTATGCATGTTTAGTTGCTTTTACTGGGAAATCTATTTCTCACCGGAGTTATCCGGCTATTGTTTTGTTGTATGTGTCATTGCAATAGGAGGGAGTGGAACCGAGCAAAAGCGAACATAAAGAACAAGGGATAAGAAGTTAGCGTGATGATCCGGAATAGATGTTGAGTTGTTGTCACTTGTTTGATAAGATCAAGAGTAATGATGTATAGTTGCTAGAGTTGAGTCTTGTCTAGTTAACTTTGCAAGTTGATTCTATATTAGAGTTGAAGTGGTGCACTTGATAGACTTGAGTGTATGTCTATGATGTTTGATATTTAGTTGGAACCAACTTTGATTTTGTAACCACATTGTCTTAGATGTTTTAATCATGTAATGAGATATGAATGTATATGTTTTTGTCTTAATTATGGCTCTTGTACTTAGTTGCATGCTTAAGAGCTTGGTAGAGCTGATATAGATGAGGTAGAACAACACTTGACAGCAGCTGAGCACCATCGTTTTGTTTCTGGTGCAGTGGCCTGCGCACGGGCGAGCTACTGCTCGCGCGCGCGCAAGCTAGCCCATGGAGCCTCGGGCTCGTTGAACTGCGCCCGCGCGAGGGGTGCTCCCCGCGCGCGCGCAGGGCACTTTATAAAAAAAATTTTTTTTTAGGCTTTGATGCTTGGCCTTAATCCATGAACCTTGAACTATTATTTGATTCAAGAGATTTAGATCCGGGTTGTCACAACAGGTGGTATCAGAGAAAGATAATTCTGGACTGAATTAGATACTGAGTGGGGTAGATTGAGTCATCTTCCTTGCTTATTTATTTTATCATGCTATGATTTAATTACATGATTGAAATACATGTTGTAAATGCTAGCATGGTTTACTTTCAAGTATTTTATTACAAGATGTTGTATTTATTTTATTTGAAAGTATGATTACGATGATTAAAGATGCATGCTTATTGGAATATCTGAACTGATAGAGGCATGTATCCTGATGAATTATGACATGCTACCTGATTATCTGAATTGATTGGAAGCATGTTTTATTTGAAGATTGTGATTATTTATTTAAAATTGAATCAGAACCGAGCCTTGATCAGAGGTAAGATGATCAGAGGAGGACTGAGATAATTTGATGATTTGGTATCCTAACCATTTTGATAATTAGATATGTCTCGAAGACCAGGACGACCTCCTCTGAGACCCCATGTTCCTATTTCTCTACCAGAACAGACAGTTCATACTCCACCGACAGTTATCACACCGATAGTGCCTGCAACTGCAGTTCCGAGTAATGAACAGGGCAGTACATCACGAGATATGACAGATATGACTGCAACTCCAATGGAAACATTGTTAAAATGTTTTCAATCCTACAAGCCGCCAACTCTGAAAGGTACTGAGAATGCAGTTGAATGTGAAGGATGGCTTGATGACATGGAGATGTTATTTGATTCACTTGATTACGGTGATGAACGAAGAGTCAGACTTGTTGGTCATCAGTTGCATGAGGTTGCTAAAAGCTGGTGGTTCACAACAAAGAAATCTCTGGAGCGTAGAGGAACTGTTTTGACCTGGAATGTCTTCAAGACAGAGTTTTATCAACGTTTCTTTCCGGTATCTTATCGTAAAGACAAGGGTGCCGAATTTGCTAACCTGAGGCAGGGAAACTTGAATATTGAAGACTATGTTGCAAAATTCACTACATTGCTACGTTTTGCTCCACATGTTGCAGATAGTGACGAGGCTATGGCTGATCAGTTCATTAATGGACTGAATCCTGATGTTTTTACACTGGTGAATACAAGGCGACCGAATAATTTTGCTGATGTCTTGAACAGTGCCAAAGGAGCAGAAGCTGGCTTGATACAGCAGCGAGGAGCTTCGTATATTGCACAGCCTCCGAGACAGTCACAACCTTCAGCTTCAACTCAGCAACAGTCGTCTCGATTTGACAGTGGTGGCAGTAGCAGTGGCAAGTAGGGATATTTGCAAGCTAGAGGAAAACAATTTAAGAAATCTGGAAGCAGTTCTTCAAGTTCCAGTGGTACGAAACAGAAGTCTGGGGTATTCTGTAACACTTGTGGTGGAGGACATCCAACTGATCTGTGTCGAGGTGTATCTGGGAGATGCCATATATGCCATCAGACTGGCCATTTTGCGAGAGTATGTCCTCAGAGAGGTGCTGGACAGGCACGAGGTGCAGAGTCATCACGATCAGTGGCTCAACCCATGAGTCAAGCCTCCTCTGTCCATTCCTTTCAACCATCACCACCTCAGCAACAGTCGAGGCCAGGAGGAAGTCAGGCAGGCAGTCAGCCACAGAGACAGCAGGCTCATGTCTATACACTGACGGAGGAACAGGCACAGGGAGCACCAAAAGATGTAATTGCAGGTAACTGTTCTCTTTATGGTTATCCCGCATATGTCTTGATTGATACAAGTGCATACCATACGTTTATATCTGCCAAATTTGTTTCATTGCATGCTTTGCCTGTTGAAACATTACCTGTTGTAGTATCTGTTTCTTCTCCTTTGGGGAGGGGTCTTATATCGATTCAGATAGTTAAGAATTGTTTACTACAGTATGAGGGTAATGAAATTGAGATAGATTGCTTCGTACTTGGTATGTCTGATTTTGATTGTATTATGGGGATTGATATGCTGAATAAGTACAGAGCTACCGTAGACTGTTTCCAGAAGATAGTGAGATTCAGACCTGAAATGGCTGGAGAATGGAAGTTCTATGGTAAGGGTTCACGTGCCAAGATTCCACTTATTTCTGTATTATCTATGACCCGACTTTTGCAGAAAGGAGCAGAGGGATTTCTTGTTTATGCAGTTGATGTGTTGAAAACTAGCCCGAACCTGGCTGATTTGCCAGTGGTTAGTGAGTTTGCAGACGTTTTCCCTGATGAGATTCCAGGATTACCTCCGTATCGAGAGATTGATTTCAACATAGAACTGATGCCAGGAACTGCACCGATTTCGAAAGCACCTTATCGAATGGCACCAGTTGAACTGAAAGAATTGAAGGAACAGTTAGAAGATTTACTGGCCAAGGGATACATTCGACCCAGTTTTTCTCCTTGGGGAGCTCCAGTACTGTTTGTTAGAAAGAAAGACGGTTCAATGAGATTATGTATCGACTACCGGCAACTGAACAAGGCTACGGTAAAGAACAAATACCCTTTGCCTCGTATTGATGATTTATTTGATCAGTTGCAGGGTTCTTCTGTGTATTCCAAGATCGATCTGAGATCTGGATACCATCAGCTGAGAGTTAGGGATTCTGATATTCCAAAGACTGCGTTCAGAACCAAGTATGGTCATTATGAGTTTATAGTTATGCCGTTTGGTTTGACGAATGTTCCAGCTGTATTTATGGCTTTGATGAACCGTGTATTTCAGAAGTATCTCGATGATTTTGTGATTATCTTTATTGATGATATTCTGATATATTCAAAGAATTTGATTGATCATTCTGAACATTTAGAACAGTATTGAAGACTTTAAGAGCCGAGAAACTGTATGCTAAACTGTCAAAATGCGAGTTTTGGCTGAAACAGGTTGTCTTTCTTGGACATATTATATCTGGAAATGATATTTCTGTGGATCCAAGTAAAGTCGAAGCAGTGATCAGTTGGTCGAGACCGACATATGTTCCTGAGATTCGTAGTTTTATGGGTTTGGCTGGGTATTATCGTCGATTCATTAAATATTTTTCCAGTATTGCGAAGCCGATTACTCAGTTGACTCAGAAGAATACTCCATTTGTCTGGTCTGATTCTTGTGAATCCAGTTTTTTGGAGTTGAAGAAACGATTGACCAGTGCACCAGTCTTGACGATTCCTTCAGGTACTGGTGGTTTCACTGTTTATTGTGATGCATCTCACCAAGGTTTAGGTTGTTTTTTAATGCAACGAGGTCATGTGATTGCTTATGTCTCGAGACAATTGAAGCCTCATGAGACCAGATATCCGATTCATGATATTGAATTGGCCGCCATTGTATTTGCTTTGAAGATTTGGCGACATTATCTGTACGGGGAACAGTTTGAAATTTATTCTGATCACAAGAGTCTGAAATATCTGTTTTCTCAGTCAGAACTGAATATGAGACAGCGGAGATGGCTGGATTTGCTGAAAGACTTTGACTGCGAGATTAAATATTATCCAGGAAAATCGAATGCAGCAGCAGATGCATTGAGTGGAAAGGTATGTTCTTTATCCTTATCGACGATTGGTGTATCGAATTTGATTGAAAACTGTTGTTTATCTGGATTAGTATTTGATACAAACTATCAGCCATTACGACTCTATCAAATTCAAGTTGAACCAGCTTTATTGGTAAGAATTCGAGATGCTCAGAAACTTGATCAGAATGTACAGAACTCGATTGAGAAAGTTAGATCAGGGCATGTATCTGAATACCGGGTTCGAGATGATCTTCTTTACATTCACAATCGCCTAGTAGTGCCTGATATTTCTGATGTGCGACAACAATTACTGAAAGAGGCGCATTGTAGTCGTTATAGTATTCATCCTGGAGATAGGAAGATGTATAATGATTTAAAGACTCGATACTGGTGGAAACCAATGAAGACTGATATCACTGATTTTGTAGCTCGATGTTTGAATTGCCAACAGGTGAAGGCTGAGAGGAAGAGACCGCCTGGTTTGTTACAGAGTTTTTCTGTACCGGAATGGAAATGGGATCATATTTCCATGGACTTTGTAACTAGATTACCTCGATCTTCTAGAGGTTGTGATGCTATCTGGGTGATTATTGACAGATTGACGAAATCAGCGTGTTTTATTCCTTATCGTATGATGTATAGAAACGACCAGATGGCAGAGATTTATGTCCGTGAAGTTGTCAGATTGCACGGAGTGCCGAAATCTATTGTATCAGATCGTGATCCTCGATTCACATCACATTTTTGGCACAGCTTACAGAGTGCTATGGGTACTCAGTTACACTTGAGCACAGCTTATCATCCACAGACTGACGGACAGTCAGAGCGTACTATTCAGACATTGGAGGACATGTTGAGAGCTGTAGTGCTTGATTTTGGCACTAGTTGGCAGGAATCACTACCTCTTTGTGAATTCTCGTACAACAACAGCTATCAATCGAGTATAGGAATGGCTCCTTTTGAAGCTTTATACGGAAGAAAATGTCGATCTCCTTTGTACTGAGATGATATTTCTGAAGTACCTGATACGGGTCCTGATATGATACGTGATATGAATGACCAGGTGAAGCTTATTCAGAGAAGAATGAAGACAGCTCAAGACAGACAAGCGAAATATGCCAATATTCGACGTCGACCTTTGACTTTTGAACAGGGGGATCGTGTATTTTTGAAGATTTCTCCGTTCAGAGGAACCGTACGATTTGGCAAGCGAGGGAAATTGTCTCCACGATATATCGGTCCTTATGAAATTTTGGAGAAAATAGGCAATCTCGCCTATCGATTAGCTCTTCCTCCATCTTTATCTGGAATACATGATGTCTTTCATGTATCGATGCTTCGAAAATACCTTGTTGATGAATCTCATGTGCTTCAATCTGATGAGGCTGAACTTGAGGAGACCTTGAGTTATTTTGAAAAGCCAATTCAGATTCTTGATCGAAAAGAGAAGCAACTACGAACGAAGACTATTCCACTTGTGAAAGTCCAGTGGAGTCGTCATGGTATTGAAGAAGCGACGTGGGAAACTGAATCTGATATGAAGCAAAGATTTCCTGAGATGTTTCATTGATGTGAGTCTTCTTTAATTTTCTGTTATCTGATATTTGATATATGATCTGTGGATATTACTTCAGATTTCGAGGACGAAATCGTGTCTTAGTAGGGGAGAATTGTAACGCCCGGAATTATTTAATTTTAATCCTAGAATAATTAATTTAGGAATATTTGAAGTTTTGATTTAAATTCTAATATTCTTAAATTGATTAGGATTGAAATTGAATGAAAAGCGAAATGGAGGACTGAATTGCAATTTTGGAAGTCTTGAGGGGCCAAAGTGCAAAATATTGAATTTTAGTGGGACACTTGTGATTCTTAAACTTGTGCACGTGTGATTCTCTTTCAATTCATCAGATTATTCAGAAAATCAGAGGAAGGAACCGAGAGGCAAGAACAAAGATCTTTCTAATTTATTTATTTATCTTGCGATTGCCATATCTTTTGACTCGAGTATCCGATTTCGATTCCGAAAGATGTTTTGGAATCCTTGAAACAAGACCTTAGATTTGATGTAAGTTTCCTTTTTGTTCTTCAGGGTTTGAGATTTCGAAAATGACAGATATCAGAATTATGGTTGAATTGGTGTTGAAGAGCTTTTATAACTTGTTTTATCAAAGTTGGGTTGAGGATTGAGTTTTATATCATTTCTTATGAATCTCCAGCACTTATGTCGAAATATATACCTTATGTTATGCTGATTTTGAGTCATATTCAGCTGATGAAAAGATGTATATGATTATAGACTTGTTTAGTTGTAGATATGTGTGGAATCGCCGAGTTTGTACCGATATGCCGTCGAACTCTTGATTTGAAGTGATTTGCTATTATTCTTGAACTTAGAAGTTGCTGAACTATTAGCTGATGATTCCTTGATTGTTATGCTATTGTTTCAGTGCATAAACAGAGTATATAAACTCAAGAAGTCGACTCTGAAACCGTTAGAAGATAGAACAAGGTTGGTACAGTTTGCCTTGAAGTTCTTGTTGAAGTTTGGGTTGATAGTGAGCAGACTTTGAGATGAGTTTTTGGTGATTGATCTTGTACAGACTTTGACAAGTTCAAAGACATCCTAAACACCATATTTGAAAGGTAAAAGTGGACTACTATTTGATTGGGATTACAACTCGAGATGGTTTGTATCGAGTTCCCCTAAATCACATACTTATTTGCTTATATGCTTTTATATGTTTCCTATGAATGTTTGAATGAGTCTTGATGGTAATGAATGTGTTTTGATTGATATGTATTGCATTCATCTTGCGAGACTTGTTCCTTGATTTTGAAATGAACGGAAATGTTCGAATAGACGATTTGAGAAATTGTATATGTATGGCCTGGGTGGTTGTTTAGTCTAGCGTCTGATCTAGTACATATATAATGGCTTCAAAGTCTAGAGAAGTGAGATAAGTAGCCCCACCTCGATCGGGAGAGTCAGTGGATTAGTTATGATATCTACTTCTCGGGATCCCAACCGACGATATAAGAAATGAACCTTGTTTTAAAACATGCATTGAAGTTATGTTCTTTATATCATGATTTTGATATATGTTTGTATGCATGTTTAGTTGCTTTTACTGGGAAATCTATTTCTCACCAGAGTTATCCGGCTATTGTTTTGTTGTATGTGTCATTGCAATAGGAGGGAGTGGAACCGGGCAAAAGCGAATGTAAAGAACAAGGGATAAGAAGTTAGCGTGATGATCCGGAATAGATGTTGAGTTGCTGTCACTTGTTTGATAAGATCAAGAGTAATGATGTATAGTTGCTAGAGTTGAGTCTTGTCTAGTTAACTTTGCAAGTTGATTCTATATTAGAGTTGAAGTGGTGCACTTGATAGACTTGAGTGTATGTCTATGATGTTTGATATTTAGTTGGAACCAACTTTTATTTTGTAACCACATTGTCTTAGATGTTTTAATCATGTAATGAGATATGAATGTATATGTTTTTGTCTTAATTATGGCTCTTGTACTTAGTTGCATGCTTAAGATCTTGGTAGAGCTGATATAGATGAGGTAGAACAACACTTGACAGCAGCTGAGCACCATCATTTTGTTTCTGGTGCAGTGGCCTGCGCACGGGCGAGCTACTGCTCGCGCGCGCGCAAGTTAGCCCATGGAGCCTCGGGCTCGTTGAACTGCGCCCGCGCGAGGGGTGCTCCCCGCGCGCGCGCAGGGCACTTTATAAAAAAAAATTTTTTTTTTAGGCTTTGATGCTTGGCCTTAATCCATGAACCTTGAACTATTATTAGATTCAAGAGATTTAGATCCGGGTTGTCACACAGAATGAAGAAATTAAAATTCGGGCAGAGAGTTTCTTGCTCGACCGCGGGTATCGTCCGCTCGAGCGAGCTCAAAGGAAGTTGCGAGACAATGCGATTCTCGCTCGAGAGAGATTTGTGTCTGCTCGATCGAGCCTAGATTTCAGAGAAAAAAACACACACTTGGCGTGTTTGTGTGTGTGTGCAGGATTTTGATATTATTTTCCTATTTTTTAGAGTTCTAATTATACTTGAAAAGTTTTAGGAGATGTCTTTGATATATTTAGATATTTTTTTGTTATATCTTTTATTATTTGGTAGTTGCATTGTAAATACAACAAATACATTCATTATTGAATAACATAATTCAGTTTTAGTTTATAGACAAATTATTGAAATTCTCTCTAGAATTTTATTCAAAGCTTTGCTTTGGCTTTTCAAATCAAACTTTCTCAGTTAATTACTTGGAAACGTTTGTCGATTGATTTATCACTGAAGATTGTCAGAAACAAGTTATCTGAAGGTTTTCTTTGGTTTCAATTGTCATGATTTCTGTTGTTAATCGTTCCGTCGATTAAAGGTGGAAATCCAAAATTCTATCCATTTTACTTGTTTAAAAATTGGGCAAAACTTTGGATCTTTTTTTTATTAATTAAAGGGTGCGATTCAGATTTGTAATCGTGTTTTCTAATCTTACACATCAAGAATCATATCATTTGGTATCCAAGCGAAGGTTTTTGATTCAAGTAAGTAGTATCCTTCTGTAATCTATATTCTTTCTACATTCCTCGTTCTTCGTTCATCGATCTTTGTTCTTCGTTTTTCATATATCTTATATCAAATTTCTGTGTCATTTCTTTCAAACTTGTTACCCAAGTCTCGTGTCTTGTGCTACAAATTATAAATAAAAAAATAAAAAGATTCAAAAATCGGTCAAAAAAAGGGGAGGCCGAAATTTAAAATAAAAAAGAGTTATAAAATAGGTTGTGGCAAATTTCTTGTGTCTTATGAGTTTTTGGGTGCCAAGTTTCTTTCAATATTCACAAGTCTCTTGACTTGTTTTTGTGCAATCTACGTGAGTCGATTGATGACTGTTAGAAGTTTTTGAACTTTTGAGTTTGATATTTAAAATCACAAAGCATAAGCTATTCCGTATATTTGAGTGAAAAAAAGAGGAGTGTTGATTGAATTTTCTTTGGAGTTACTTGTGAGATTTTGGGTGAGGAATATTTTATTACTAACCTTTTTCTTGCAGGTACAATGTTTTATAAAAACTATGATGTTGATGGAAAATATCAAAAATATGATGGGTATAGGGAGAGTGGAAGGAGATTTGATTTTGGGAGTAGGAGAGCGAGAAAAATCAAGGGGAATAGTGTTGTGTATAGATATGATGATGGGGAAATAAATTTTGAATATTATTTGAATAGGTTGAAAAAAAAAATTTCGTCGTTCCATGGAGATATGGATTCGGAATCGTACTTGAACTGGGAGAAACGGGTAGAGAATATATTTGTAGTTCATGATCTATCTGAAGCTAAGAAGTTTAAACTAGTTGTAAAAGAGTTTACCTACTATGCATATACTTGATGGGATATATTGGATGAAAATAAGGAAAGACGTGGATTGCGGCCTATTTCTAAATGGAATGAGATGAAAAGAGCTATGCGGAAACGTTTTGCTCCTAATCACTATGAGGGAAAAAGTGGAGTTCCAAAGCATGATTATCAAGGTACATCTAAAATTTCAAATTCTAGTACTTGTGATATTGTATGCTTGTCGTGTTGTAACAAAAATGTGCATGATATGAGTCAATGTCTAAAGGAGGTTATGATGAAAGTGGCGGATTCTCGAGTAGAGGTTGAATCTAGTGTTGTAGTTAATGACGAATTAAAAGAATAAGTTGAGAAAATTGAGGTTGATGATACTTCAACTATTGATCACGTGAGTGTTGCAATATGTTCGGTGGAGTGTAAATCATTGTTTGATGATTATTCTTCTATTGTGCATGTTGTAGATGATAATCTTTTTGGTATCACTTGTGAGTCTATTGATGAGTCTTGTAATCTTCCTTTGCATTTGAATCCAAAATAATTTCTTGAGGATCAATTGAAATTTGAAAATTTTAGTGATATGGCTAAAAAAAGAGTGATAAAAAAAGCGAGATAGCCATGGAAAAGAAAAAGAAAAATAAATAATTGAGGCCGAAATAAAGAGTGTTCAAACGAGTGAGATGTCCTTTGAGAGAAAAAAAGATATGAAAGAAAAGAGAGGAAAGAGACCAATAAAAAAAAATATATGGTCCAAAATTTTGAGGTTGAAAAATTTGTGCAATTGAATAAGATCTTTAAAGTACTAATGTACAAAAAGATTTTATTTCATTGTGATGAAATAGCCGGTTCAATCCCGAGCAGTTTTCTTTCTTCTTTGCAGATTGTGAAAGATGTTGGGATGAATGAGCAAAGGAGATACAACACAAAAAGGCTTAGCATGTTGGATCCATGTCAAGACAAGGGGAAAGATTTTAGGACAAATTTTTTTGAAGAAGGGGAGTCTGATATGAATCTATGAGGTGCTCGAAGATTCATATTGTTCCAAAATTTGTTCTGTGATTTACAATCAAGAGTTGAAGGATTTGGAATACATGGAAATCAAGTTAAATAACTTGAAGAGTATTTTGGAATATGTTTATCCGTCCTTGAAGTGTTAGAAGTTAAAAAGAATGAAGAAATTAAAATTCAGGCGGAGAGTTTCTCTCTTGAGCATGGGTATCGTTCGCTCAAAGTAAGAAGCGAGACAGTGTTATTCTCGCTCGAGCGAGAGTTGTGTCTTCTCGAGAGAGCCTGGATTTCCGAGAAAAAAACACACACTTGGCATGTTTGTGTGTGTGTGCAGGATTTTGATACTTTGATATTATTTTTTTTATTTTTGAGAATTCTAATTATACTAGAAAACTTTTAAGAGATATCTTTGATATCTTTAGATATTATTTTGCTATATATTTTATTATTTTGTAGTTGTATTATAAATACAACAAATACATTCATTATTGAATAACATAATTCAGTTTACGTTTATACACAAATTATTGAAATTTTCTCTAGAATTTTATTCAAAGCTTTGCTTTGGCTTTTCAAATCAAACTTTCTCAGTTAATTACTTGAAAATGTTTGTGATTGATTTCTCATTGAAGATTTTCAGATACAAGTTATCTGAAATTTTTCTTTGGTTTCAATTATCGTGATTTCTGTTGTTAATATTTCCGTCAATTAAAGGTGAAAATCCAAAATTCTATCAATTTTACTTGTTTCAAAGATTGGGCAAAACTTTGGATTATTTGTTTATTAATTAGAGGGTGCTATTCAGATTTGTAATCGTGTTTGCTAATCTTACACATCAAGATTCATATCATTCGGTATCAAAGCGAAGGTTTTTGATTCAAGTAGGTAGTTTCCTTCTTTAATATATATTATTTCTTCGTTCCTCGTTCTTCGTTCATCGATCTTTGTTCTTCGTTCTTTGTATATCTTATATCAAATTTCAGTGTCCTTTCTTTCAAACTTGTTACCCAAGTCTCGTTTCTTGTGCTACAAGTTATAAATTCAAAAAAAAAGAGATTCGAAAATCGGTCAAAAAAAAAGGGGAGGCCGAAATTTAGAAAAAAAAAAGAGTTGTAAAATAGCTTGTGGCAAATTTCTTGTGTCTTATGAGTTTTTGGGTGCCAAGTTTCTTTCAATATTCATAAGTCTCTTGACTTGTTTTTGTGCAATCTACGTGAGTCGATTGACGACTGTTATATGTTTTTGAACTTTTGAGTTTGATATTTAAAATCACAAAGCACAAGCTATTCCGTATATTTGAGTGAAAAAAAGTGGAGTGTTGAGTGAATTTTCTTTGGAGTGACTTGTGAGATTTTGGGTGAGGAATATTTTATTACTAACCTTTTTCTTGCAGCTACAATGTTTTATAGAAACTATGATGTTGATGGCAAATATAAAAAATATGATGGGTATAGGGAGAGTGAAAGGAGATTTGATTATGGGAGTAGGAGAGCGAGAAAAATAGAGGGGTATAGTGATGTGTATAGATATGTTGACGGGGAAAGGAATTTTGAATATTATTTGGATAGGTTGAAGAAAAATAAAATTTTGCCGTTCCATGGAGATATGGATTCAGAATCGTACATGAAGTTGGAGAAACGGGTAAAGAATATATTTTCAGGACAAGATCTATGTGAAGCTAATAAGGTTAAACTGGATGTAAAAGAGTTTACCGACAATGCTTGAACTTGGTGGGATAGATTGGATGAAAATAGGGAAAAACGTGGATTGTGACCTATTTCTACATGAGATGATATGAAAAGAGCTATGCGGAAACGTTTTGCTCCTAATCACTATGAGGGGAAAAGTGGAGTTCCAAAGCATGATTATCAAGGTACATCTAAACTTTCAAATTTTAGTACTTGTAATATTGTATGCTTGTGGTGTCGTAAGCAAAATTTGCATGATATTAGTCAATGTGTAAAGGAGGTTATGATGAAAGTGACGGATTCACGAGTCGAGGTTGAATCTAGTGCTGTAGTTGATGATGAATTAAAAGAAGAAGTTGAGAAAATTGAGGTTGATGATGCTTCAACTATTGATGATGTGAGTTTTGCAATATTGCGGTGGAGGGTAAATCATTGTTTGATGATAATTCTTCTATTGTGCATGTTGTAGATGATAATCTTGTTGGTATCACTTGTGAGTCTATTGATGAGTCTTGTAATAATTCTTTGCAATTGAATCCAAAATAATTTCTTGAGGATCAATTGGAATTTGAAAATTTGAGTGATATGGCTTAAAAAAAAGAGTGATGAACCAAGTGAGATAGCCATGAAAAAATAAAAGGAAAAAGGAATAATTGAGGCCGAAATAAAGAGTGTTCAAATGAGTGAGATGACCATTGAGAGAAAAAAAGAGAGGAAAGAGACCAATAAAAAAAAATTATGGTCCAAAATTTAGAGGTTGAAAAATTTGTGCAATTGAATAAGATCTTTAAAATACTTATGTACAAAGAGGTTTTATCTCATTGTGATGAAATAGCCGGTTCAATTCCGAGCAGTATTTTTTCTCCTTTGCAGGTTGTGAAAGATGTTGGGATGAATGAGCAAAGGAGATACAACACTAAAAGGCTTAGCATGTTGGATCCATGTCAAGACAAGGGGCAAGATTTTTGGACAAATCTTTTTGAAGAAGGGGAGTCGAATATGAATTTATGAGGTGCTCGAAGATTCATATTGTTCCAAAATTAGTTCCGTGATTTACAATCAAGATTTGAAGGATATTGAATACATGGAAATCAAGTTTAATAGCTTGAAGAGTATTTTGGAATATCTTTATGCGTCCTTGAAGTGTTAGAAGTTAAAAATAATGAAGAAATAAAAATTCGGACAGAGAGTTTCTCGCTCGAGCGCAGGTATCGGCCGCTCGAGAAACTCAAAGGAAGTTGTGAGATAGTGCGATTCTCGATCGAGCGAGAGTTGTGTCCGCTTGAGCGAGCCTGGATTTTCGAGAAAAAAAATACACACTCGGCATGTTTGTGTGTGTGTACAAGATTTTGATACTTTGATATTATTTTCCTATTTTTGAGAGTTCAAATTATACTAGAATACTTTTATGAGATATCTTTGGTATCTTTAGATATTATTTTGCTATATCTTTTATTATTTTGTGGTTGTATAATAAATACAAAAAATACATTCATTATTGAATAACATAATTCAGTTTCAGTTTATACACAAATTATTGAAATTCTCTCTAGAATTTTATTCAAAGCTTTGCTTTGGATTTTCAAATCAAACTTTCTCAGTTAATTACTTGGAAACGTTTGTCGATTCATTTCTCACTGAAGATTTTCAGATAAAAGTTATCTGAAGGTTTTCTTTGGTTTCAATTGTCATGATTTTAGTTTTTAATCGTTCTGTCGATTAAAGGTGGAAATCCAAAATTCTATCAATTTTAATTGTTTCAAAGATTAGGAAAAACTTTGGATCTTTTCTTTATTAATTAGAGGGTGCGATTCAGATTTGTAATCGTGTTTGCTATTCTTAAACTTCAAGATTCATATAATTTGGTATCAAAGCGAAGGTTTTTGATTCAAGTAAGTAGTATCATTCTTTAATCTATATTTTTTCTTCGTTCCTCATTCTTCGTTCATCGATCTTTGTTCTTCGTTATTCGTCTATCTTATATCAAATTTCTATGTCATTTCTTTCAAACTTGTTACCCAAGTCTTGTGTCTTGTGCTACAAGTTATAAATTCAAAAAAAAAAAAAAGAGATTCGAAAATCAGTCAAAAAAAAAAAGGGGAGGCCGAAATTTAGGAAAAAAAAAAGAGTTATAAAATAGCTTGTGGCAAATTTCTTGTGTCTTATGAGTTTTTGGGTGCCAAGTTTCTTTCAATTTTCATAAGTCTCTAGAATTGTTTTTATGCAATCTACGTGAGTTGATTGACGACTGTTATAAGTTTTTGAACTTTAGAGTTTGATATTTAAAATCACAAAGCATAAGCTATTCGTATATTTGAGTAAAAAAAAAGAGGAGTGTTGAGTGAATTTTCTTTAGAGTTACTTGTGAGATTTTGGGTGAGGAATATTTTATTACTAACATTTTTCTTGAAGGTACAATGCTTTATAGAAACTATGATGTTGATGGAAAATATAAAAAATATGATAGGTATAGGGAGAGTGAAAGGAGATTTGATTATGGGAGTAGGAGAGCGAGAAAAATCGAGGGGTATAGTGATGTGTATAGATATGATGATGGGGAAAGAAATTTTGAATCTTATTTGGATAGGTTGAAAAAAAATAAAATTTCATCGTTCCATGGAGATATGGATTCGGAATCGTACTTAAAGTGGGAGAAATGGGTAGCTAATATATTTTCAGTTCATGATCTATCTGAAGCTAAGAAGTTTAAACTGGTTGTAAAAGAGTTTACCGACTATGCTTGTACTTGGTGGGATAGATTGGATGAAAATAGGGAAATACGTGGATTGCAACCTATTTCTAGATGGGATGAGATGAAAAGAGCTATGTGGAAAAGTTTTGCTTCAAATCACTATGAGGGGAAAATTGGAGTTCCAAAGCATGATTATCAAGGTACATCTAAACTTTCAAATTCTAGTACTTGTGATATTGTATGCTTGTGGTGTCGTAACAAAAATGTGCATGATATGAGTCAATGTCTAAAGGAGGTTATGATGAAAGTGACGGATTCACGAGTCGAGGTTGAATCTAGTGTTGTAGTTGATGATGAATTAAAAGAAGAAGTTGAGAAAATTGAGGTTGATGATACTTCAACTATTGATGATGTGAGTGTTGCAATATTGCGGTGGAGGGTAAATCATTGTTTGATGATAATTCTTCTATTGTGCATGTTGTAGATGATAATCTTGTTGGTATCACTTGTGAGTCTATTAATGAGTCTTGTAATCATTCTTTGCAATAGAATCCAAAATAATTCTTGAGGATCAATTGGAATTTGAAAATTTGAGTGATATGGCTTAAACAAAAGTGATGAAAAAAGTGAGATAGCCATGGAAAAATAAAAGGAAAAAAAATAATTGAGGCCGAAATAAAGAGTTTTCAAACGAGTGAGATGACCTTTGAGAGAAAAAAAAAGAGGAAAGAGACCAATAAAAAAAATAACATGGTCCAAAATTTTGAGGTTGAAAATTTTGTGCAATTGAATAAGATCTTTAAAGTACTTATGTACAAAGAGGTTTTATCTCATTGTGATGAAATAGCCGGTTCAATCCCGAGACGTATTTTTTCTTTTTTGCAGGTTGTGAAAGATGTTGGTATGAATGAGCAAAGGAGATACAACACTAAAAGTTTTAGCATGTTGGATCCATGTCAAGACAAGGGGCAATATTTTAGGACAAATCTTTTTGAAGAAGGGGAGTGTGATATGAATCTATGAGGTGCTCGAAGATTCATATTGTTCCAAAATTAGTTCCGTGATTTACAATCAAGAGTTGAAGGATATGGAATACATTTAAATCAAGTTAAACAGCTTGAAGAGTATTTTGGAATATCTTTATGCGTCCTTGAAGTGGTAGAAGTTAAAAATAATGAAGAAATTAAAATTTGGGCAGAGAGTGTCTCGCTCGAGCGCAGGTATCGGCAGCTCGAGCGAGCCTGGATTTCCGAGAAAAAAAACACACACTTGGCATGTTGGTGTGTGTGCAGGATTTTGATACTTTGATATTATTTTCCTATTTTTGAGAGTTCTAATTATACTAGAAAACTTTAAGGACATATCATTGATATCTTTAGATATTATTTTGTTATATCTTTTATTATTTTGTAGTTGTATTATTGATACAACAAATACCTTCATTATTGAATAACATAATTCAGTTTCAGTTTATACACAAATTATTGAAATTCTCTCTAGAATTTTATTCAAAGCTTTGCTTTGGCTTTTCTAATCAAACTTTCTCAGTTAATTACATGGAAACGTTTTTCGATTGATTTCTCACTGAAGATTGTCAGATAAAAGTTATCTGAAGGTTTTCTTTTGTTTCAATTGTCGTGATTTCAGTTTTTAATCGTTCCGTCGATTAAAGGTAAAAATCCAAAATTCAATCAACTTTACTTGTTTCAAAGATTGGGCAAAACTTTGGATCTTTTGTTTATTGATTAGTGGGTGCGATTCAGATTTGTAATCATTTTTGCTAAACTTACCCTTCAAGATTCATATCATTTGGTATCAAAGCGAAGGTTTTTGATTCAAGTAAGTAGTATCCTTCTTTAATATATATTCTTTCTTCGTTCCTTGTTCTTCATTAATTGATAAGTGTATTTTATACACTTAATTTATATATGATTTTAATTATTAATTGTTTGTTTCGAGCAGATTTATGTGGGTGTTCTGTTGTTTTTGTGTGTGTAGGAAATTATTAATTTTATGTGGAAATGAAAAGAAAAGAAGAGAAAATTAAAGAGAAGAAAGGAACGTTCAGAGAAAAGAAAAGGAACAGTGTTGGATTTCTTATTGGGCCTTAAAAGTTTAGCGCTAAAACAAGCGCTAATGAGGAGAGGAAGAATGGCTAACGCGCATAATTGAAGATTTGAGAATTTGAGATAAAGGCGTGCCCGCGCAGTTCATAGAGCGCTCGCCCGATCGAGATTTGGAAATTTTAATTATTTCGGCAATTAATTCTTGGGCTTGATTATGTGGGCTTTTGTACGCAATATAAAAAGAAATTCTTATCAGATGAGAAAAGGGGGAGCCGCCACACACACATTAGGATATCAGAGAATTGATCGTGATTTGCTGAGGATTTTTCTGGTGTTTATCTGAAGAACAAAGACGGAGTTTGATCGACCGAACACGGCATCGACGACGGATTTGTTTCTTATCTTTTATTTAATTCTGAACATGTTTGGATTTATTATTTATTGTTTTCAGAATTTTATTATGAACTAATTTTTTAGAGTCTAGAGGTCGGATGGAACCTGGTGTAGACGCTTTCATGAATTTTTGATTTTATTGAATTGAGTTTCTTCTAGATTAATAGTTTTTTTCTAGAATTGATTGTCTTTTCAATTATCTGATCATTAATTGATTTGTTATATTTATTTGAAATCATTAATCGGGAGAGGGGATTTTGAATAGGACATTAGAAAATACACTGTTAATTATTTATACAGCTCGGAAGAGTGTATAATTTTAACAGAGCTTTTAAAAAGAACATTGATTTGTGATAGATCACTGTGATAAATTCTTAATAGGGATATTGAAATTTAATTGTAGTTGATAAACATTATTTGTTGCTCGGGAGAGGGAAATAATAAACGTAAGTGTTCTTGGTTATTAATTGATTGGAATTCATGAAGATTAATTAATTAGGATTGATTGTTGTTGAAACCAGGTGAAATCTATACCTCTAGACCATTTTTCTCTTATTGATTTTTAATCTGAAAGTTGTGTGCGTGCTTTTAAATCTTTTAATTATTTTATTTTTATTTCAAAATTCTCAAAGTTTGATTTTCTAGATAAAGTTTGGACTATTCTAATTACAAGTACTAAATATTTTCATTTTACTCCCTGTGGGATCGACATCTGAATTAATTACTATATTAAAACTTGACACTCGTACGCTTGCGAGGAATTTTCATAACAAGTGTTTGGCGCCGTTGCCGGGGAGTAAATTTTGATTATTTTTTAGTCTTGTTACCAATTAGTCTAGATTTTAATTTAGAGTTTTTATTTTATTTTTTAAGTTACTAATTAATTTCTTCTTATCTTTTAATTGCAGTTTATGCGATGATCTCAAAGTGCTAATTCTCTACTGTTTGATCCGGAGATCGAGCGCACTGCACGTGCTTTAAGACGAGCTAGAAGAGAAGAAATTGAAAGAATGGCTGAACAAGAAGCAAATCAAGCTCCCCTAGTGCCAATTAGAGATCACTTCAGACCGACGATCCAGGCTCACTATTCTGGAATCGCTCGAGGAACTATCAATGCAAATAGTTTTGAGCAGAAGCCTACATTGATCAACATGGTTCAACAGAACCAATTTAATGGGAGCGCCACTGCCGATGCCAAGAGAGAGGTGAAGAGAGGTGCATTGTCGATGGGTGTGGATGGTGAGAGTGTAATTTTTAATATATTCATGAAGTCATATAACACCCCTATTGAAAAATTATGCTTGATAGAGCTGGTTATGAAGTTGGAGGGTCATTCAAAAGACGACATTGCGGTTGATTCATCGAACGAGAGACCGCCAAAACCACCAAAAAGGCCACGAAAAAAACAAAATTTAAAAGGCGATTCGTGGAATTTATTTGGCGAGTGAAAGAGAAGGGGAAGAATTAATCCCGTGAAAGTCGGGCTGATGACTTTAAACCAAGCGCTACTTGGGAGGCAACCCAAGAATTTTCTTTTATTATACTTTATTTGTTTTTTTTTCAGTTTATTTAATTTTTGTTATTTAATTATTTTAAGTTTTTTTTATTTTAAATTTTTGAGCTTAATTTTTATTAATTTTCAAAAATTTGCAGGCTTGAGAAACTCAAAATCGAGCTAGAGGCGCGTCAGCCCCATTAAATTGAGCACCCGCGCATCTCCTGGACAAAAATGGTATTGATTTGCGAACTAGAGCCGCGCCCGCGCCACTCTTCTCGAGCGTCCGTTCTCTCTCTACGCCAACAGCAATCGTCAAGTGCGCAATACCAAGCGCTATCGCGCTTTCGAGCTGTGCCATCCATGCGCTAACGCGCCAACAAAGAGCGCCATCCCTTGCGCTATCGCCTACCCCAACCGCGCGCCCATCAGCGCTAACGCGCTCTCTCAATTGCGCCTAAGACAGCGCTAACGTGCATCCTCAACCACGCCACACAAGCGCTATCGCGCTCCATTACAGCGCCAATCTAAGAGCTATCGCGCGAGTGAATAGCGCATGCTTAGGCGCTATCGCGCAATTTATGCTTCAGAAATTTAAAAGCCCACTCCAGAGTCTGCTCCTTCCAGACTTCAGCAATCACTATCTCTCGTTCGAGTCCATCTTTAAATCTCACATACTGGCACGATCATCGTAAATCTTCCACTCAACAAAATATCATCATCTCAAGGATTTTGATCTTCATTACAAGGCAGAGATTCTCAAAATTTGTCTTGCTCCATCCACGCTTGTCGAGAAAGGGGAATTTGGAGGATTTTGAAAATTTTCTTCTTGAACGGTACAAAAGCTGAAATTTTATCTATTACATTTGATCCGTGATAAATGTTGTGATTTGAGGCTATTGGGTTGTCTGAGCTGTGGTGTAGAGTACGTTTGATGCAGTGAATTTCTATATCATTTTCTTCGTGCCTACCAAGTGTTTGTTGAATTGATTGGGTTGTATTTGAACGTTGCTGGAATTGTTTGGAGTTTAGTGCATTGTTTGAGGCATTTGATTTGAGTTGAATTATTGAGTTACAATGCCACCGAAAACCAAAGGAAAGGGTGCAATTTCTTCGTCCTCTGCTGGTTCATATGATAGACACAGATTTTGGAATGCCACAGCAGAGGAGTTTTGTTTTGATGTAATGGAGAGAGGGATGCACAAAGAAAGAGGAATGAGTTTGAGAGAGCATAGTGCGCCGGCGTTAATTGAAGCTAAGAGAATAGGTTGGGAGACATTTGTTAGGAGTCCACCAGATGTTGTTATATCATTGATTCATGAGTTTTATGCAAATTTGATGGTCAAAGACGTGAATCTGAAAGTTCGAGTTCGAGGAAAATTGATGCCTTTTGATAAGAGTACAATTAACAGTCTCTATGAAATGCCGGATTTGGACATTTCAGATGATGAGTATGAGGCATTTAAGAATGAGTCATATCCAGATAATATTGTAATTCAGACTTTGTGTCATGAAGGGGCAGAATGGAAGAGGAATGCAAAGGATGAAGCTGTTACATTTCCATCCATCTTTCTTAGAAGAGAAGCGAATAATTGGCATGAGTTTGTGGCTGCCAGAATTTTGCCATCTGGGCATACATCTGGTGTGACTAAGGTTAGAGCTGGTCTTGTGTACTGCATTATCACCGGAAAATCTGTTGATGCTGGGAGGGTGATTCAGGAGTCTATTATTGCTGCAGTTAGGGGTTCCTCGATTATCAGTTTACCCCACTCGTCTTTGATTACTCAACTTTGCCGGTTAGCTGGTGTTGTGTGGGATGATACGGAGCAGATTCTTCCAATTCGAGGTCCTATAAGAATTACTGGTGCACTGAGACGGGACAAGAAGAAGAAAGCAGCCAGTACTTCTGAACAGGCAGCTGAACCACCGCAGCCCTCTGAGCCACTACCACACGAGCCAGCACCTTCCTATTTGGAAGGACCTATGTCACTACCGACGCATCCGGCCACTGAATATTCTACTTGTGATGATTCTAAGGCCGTGCTTACTCAGATGAAGAAGCAGTGGAAGATGATGCGAGAACATATGACATATATGCATGACTTCACTGCCGCTCTCGCCCAGAATTATCCGCCCACTGTTGTGCCTTATCCACCTCCTCCGCAGTGGTCTTCTGATGATACTGCTGCTGCTGCACCTTCTTTCCATGGAGATGATGATGATGATGCCGAGTCCTGATGCTCGGTGTCGAAGGTATGAGTCCCTTGTTCTTTTTATTGTTTTTAATCATTAAGGACAATGATTACATTAAGTTTGGGGGGGTGAATCAATGTTTGATTTAGTTGTTTGGTTGTTTGGTTGAAAGTTGAGTTTTGAATTTCATAGATAAAATTTTTGTTGAGTTTAGTTGTTGTTGTTGAGTTGAGTTGAATTTAAAAGAAGTCGAGAAAGAATTGGACGCATGGCTGCTGATGAAAAAAAAAAAAAAGTTTTTTGTGCTATAACTGAAATCCATGATTGTTTGCCTATCTGACAAATATTTTTTGAAAAAAATGGAACCAATTGGATGAACAATTTCCTATATACTCTGTGATTAATACTTGAATCTGATTTTTGAGACATACAGACATAGATATGATTGAGGCATTTTTTGAAATTTTGGGCCTAATTTTCATTGAATTTATCCTTAGTTGCCGATTTGAGCCTACACGTATATTAGTACATTGAGGTACGAGAAATCTGAAATTTTTGTGAAAATCATCGTTAACTGCTGATGATTATTCTTTTCTGCACTGATTGATATTTGTATGAATTAACTATGGAATGAGACTTGTCTAGAACTAGTTCGAACACTCTTCGAAGCGAAATACGGGCAAAACTGAGATTAGGAATGATTTAGGCAATTTTTTTGAATTCGTTTGAGCCTTTCAAGCTACCCATTAATTATTTGTTATCCCTAGTACCTTATTTGAGCTTTATTGAAAATCGAATGGCATGCGTGTAAACGTGTGATTAAACCCCCATTCGTCATTATTTCAAGGTCCTACGTTGACTACCTGAATAGCTTATACACTATTTTCTACCTTTAAGGGAGTAATTTGAATGCTAAAATGTTGTATGCTCCTAGCTTTATTTGTGAAAAATGGAATGGTGTGGTGGATGAATTGAAAAGATGAAAACAGGTAGTAGAAAAAGAAAAAAAATGTGGTTGGAAAAGTTGTAAAAGAGAGTTGAAAGAAGTTGTGAGAAAAATTGAAAAATCAATGAAGGGAAATAAATGTGAAGTTGTGAATGAAAGGGAGTTGACATTAGAGTTTGAGCATAAATGTGAATTACTCCTTATTTGAATTCTTATCCTTCATTTGTAGCCATGAGCCAAGCCTTACATTATAAGCTGAATAAGTCCTATTGACCAAGTCTCAGTTGCTCAATATACTAGGGGAGAAGAGTTGCAAGAATTTAGCCTATGGACTGTTGATTGATGCTTTTAATGATTATGAATTTTGATCGAAACACGCACACACTATTATTCTTTGAATTTACCTAATTGTGAGTGTTTTTGATTCAATATCTTATATTTGATCATATGCTATCCTTGAAAAGTCCTCATGATCTATGAAGGTTTGAATTGAATTTGGAAAAGGGTGTTTTGAACTTGAGTTGCGGAGATTGTGAGTTTATGCGGTTATTATTTTGTGATTGGCTGAAACTTTCAAGTGTTAGTAGGTTGGATGATATTGGATTTGATATTTTATTGAAATCATTGCTGAGGCCATTGCTCCATAATATTTCTTGACTATTCTTGTGAGTTTATGATGATTTGAGTTTTTGGAAGTTATTGTTTTGAATAGTTTTGCTCGGGACTAGCAAAAGTCTAAGTTTGGGGGTATTTGATAAGTGTATTTTATACACTTAATTTATATATGATTTTAATTATTAATTGTTTGTTTCGAGCAGATTTATGTGGGTGTTCTGTTGTTTTTGTGAGTGTAGGAAATTATTAATTTTATGTGGAAATGAAAAGAAAAGAAGAGAAAATTGAACAGAAGAAAGGAACGTTCGGAGAAAAGAAAAGGAACAGTGTTGGGTTTCTTATTGGGCCTTAAAAGTTTAGCGCTAAAATAAGCGCTAATGAGGAGAGGAAGAAGAGCTAACGCGTATAATTGAAGATTTGAGAATTCGAGATAAAGGCGCGCCCGCGCCGTTCATAGAGCGCCCGCCCGATCGAGATTTGGAAATTTTAATTATTTCGGGCAATTAATTCTTGGGCTTGATTTTGTGGGCTTTTGTACGCAATATAAAAAGGAATTCTTATCAGAGGAGAAAAGGGGGAGCCACCACACACACATTAGGATATCAGAGAATTGATCGTGATTTGCTGAGGATTTTTCTGGAGTTTATCTGAAGAACAAAGATGGAGTTTGATCGACCGGACATGACATCGACAACGGATTTGTTTCTTATCTTTTATTTAATTCTGAACATGTTTGGATTTATTATTTATTGTTTTCAGAATTTTATTATGAACTAATTTTTTAGAGTCTAGAGGTCGGATGGAACCTGGTGTAGACGCTTTCATGAATTTTTGATTTTATTGAATTGAGTTTCTTCTAGATTAATTGTTTTTTCTAGAATTGATTGTCTTTTCAATTATCTGATCAATAATTGATTTGTTATATTTATTTGAAATCATTGCTCGGGAGAGGGGATTTTGAATAGGACATTAGAAAATACACTGTTAATTATTTATACAGCTCGGGAGAGTGTATAATTTTAACAGAGCTTTTAAAAAGAACATTGGTTTGTGATAGATCACTGCGATAAATTCATAATAGGGATATTGAAATTTAATTGTAGTTGATAAACATTATTTGTTGCTCGGGAGAGGGAAATAATAAACGTAAGTGTTCTTGGTTATTAATTGATTGGAATTCATGAAGATTAATTAATTAGGATTGATTGTTGTTGAAACCAGGTGAAATCTATACCTCTAGACCATTTTTCTCTGATTGATTTTTAATCTGAAAGTTGTGTGCGTGCTTTTAAATCTCTTAATTATTTTATTTTTATTGCAAAATTCTCAAAGTTTGATTTTCTAGATAAAGTTTGGACTATTCTAATTACAAGTACTAAATATTTTCATTTTACTCCCTGTGGTATCGACATCTGAAGTAATCACTATATTAAAACTTGACACTCGTACGCTTGCGAGGAATTTTCATAACATTCATCGATCTTTTTTTTTCGTTCTTCGTCTATCTTATATCAAATTTGTACTGACCCTGCATGGTATCACCTACTAACTGGCAACTAATAGAATGCATTAAACTTAATACAGCAAAATAACTTAACAGAGTAAAACATGCGGAAACATAACCATAAATTACATATCAGCTTAGTATAAAAGTGTCAAGCTTATTCATCAGTAGTGATACAACCATATTGAAATACTTAAAAGTAAATATTATACAGCTATATCGAATCCTGCTATATAATTAACTCCTCAAGGCCTGCTCCCTAATCCTGCCTTGAACCACCAGCTCCGTCCATCCTGCGACCTGCCCCATGGAATAGGGTGTCCAAGATAACAAGTAGGACGTGAGCGCTAACGCCCAGTACATAAACATGAGTACACGTATAAATATGATGCATGCAACATGATGACTGGTAAATGGTTCATCTGAAAAGTCATGCTCAGTACCGGCGCCACATGAGTGCTGCCACCGCACGGATCAACCTCTGGGTGCAACCACACTCGTCAAGTACACCAGAGTAGTCAGACATAAATGTCCCCGCCGTCGCGGTACTCTCAGTGACAGACTATCGAGTATAGAGCTGAGCGGCTCTATAATCAGGTATATCAAGGTATAGGCTCAACGTGTATATGCACATGACATATGAATATAAAAAGCGATAAATCATATATCATGCTATATAATAATGACAAATAAATGCAATATATAAACATGTATACTCACTGGCAATCTCAGTCAATGTGTACGTACCTCTAGGCTAGTTCAAGTATAGTAGGATCCTAGGTTCCAAGCCTATATTCAAAAGTTCACCGTATCACTACATAAATTCTATAATCCTTAACTAAGCTAATAAGTACTCCCAAAATTTAAATAGATTCCCGGACCATACCTTCGTCCGTAGATAGCCCTTTGGAGTAGCTAGTCCCAGATGACTATAACCACAACTTGGTTATTCCAGAACCTCTATTATAATCGATAGGACCCTCAAGTGTATATCTCACACTATATAACTGAAGAAAAAAACTCGGGAATTCGTAATTCAAATGAACTCAGACAAGCCCTATTTATAGGCAAAATTCCCGACCAGGATCGGAACTTCCGATTTCGGGATCGGAGCTTCCGATCCAGCTCACTGTGTGCATGCTTGACACGCCAGGATCGGAACTTCCGATCCGACGATCGGAGCTTCCGATCTGCCCTCCGTTCGGCACTTGTCAAAACTCGCGGCTGAGTCATCCAGCATTGCTGGCCGCTGGAGATCGGAACTTCCATGCCTGGATCGGAACTTCCGATCTCTGTGCTTTCGATCGGCTTCCGAAGTGGCTAGGATCGGAGCTTCCGATCTGGGTTCGGAGCTTCCAATCCAGCCCAAAGTCAAAAGCCCAAATTTCCTTCTGAAGTCCAATTAAATCCCGTAATTGGTTAATTACTAACCCTTAATCATGTTTAACATATTATTATCTTAAAATGAGTTTTGGGTTACTACATTCTCCCCACCTTTTGATATTTCATCCGCAAAATAACATCTAAAGACAAATCAAGATAACAATATGAAATATCAAACCACGTTTTATTACAACAACTGTAATTACAACTACATGGTAATAAAAAATACAAAGCAAACAACTCAGGATATTCTGCTTGCATACGACTCTCAGTTTCCCAAGTTGCTTCTTCAATGCCTCGGCGCTGCCACTGTACTATCACAAGTGGTATAGTTTTGTTCCGAAGAACTTTCTCCTTTCTGTCTAAGATACGGATTGGTCGTTCAACAAAAGACAGATCTGGTTCTAGCTGAATATCCGTAGACTAAATCACATGAGATTCATCATCTATGTACTGTCGAAGTAACGACACATGAAAAACATTATGTATACTGGAAAGATTTGGCGGTAATGCCAAACGATATGCAACATCTCCGATCTTCTCCAGTATCTAGAAAGGCCCAATGAAACGAGGAGATAACTTGCCTTTCACACCGAATCTCATCACCTTCCTGAAAGGTGATACTCGTAGGAACACATATTCACCAGGCTCAAACTGAAGTGGCTTGCGGTGAATATTCGCATAACTGGCTTGTCTATCTTGAGCAACTTTGATCCTATGTTTGATCAAATCTACCTTGTCTACAATTTGTTGCACCAATTCAGGACCCTCGACTTTCCATTCCCCGACTTCATCCCAGAATAATGGAGTACGACACCGTCGACCATACAATGCCTCGAAAGGTGCCATATCAATACTACGATGATAACTGTTATTGTAGGCAAATTCGATCAAAGGTAACTGATCCTGCCAAGATAAGTCAAAATCCATGACAGAAGAACATAGCATATCCTCCAATGTACGAATCGTCCGCTCTGACTGTCCGTCAGTCTCCGGATGATATGCAGTGCTCAAACTCAGAGTGTTACCCAATGCCTCCTGAAAACTACCCCAAAAATGTGAGTTAAATCGCGGGTCTCTATCACTGACTATGCTCACTGGAATCCCATGAAATCGCACTATCTCTTAGATGTATAAACGTGCCATGAAATCATAAGAATACTCCCAATTATTAGGAATAAAGTGTGCTGATTTCTTCAAACGATCAACAACGACCCAGATAGCATCACACCGACGTGAAGTCATAGGTAATTGGGTAACAAAATCCATAGTTACGTGCTCCCACTTCCATTCGGGAATCTCAAGATTCTGCAGTAATCCACCTGGTCTTCGATGTTCAGCCTTGACCTGTTGACAAACCAAACATCGAGAAACAAATTGATACACACTACGCTTCATCCCCTTCCACCAGAATCTAGTTCGCAAGTCCTTATACATTTTCATGCTTCCAGGAAGAACTGATAATCGACTCCTGTGAGCTTGAGATAGAATATCGTTCCTAAGCTCCGCAACATTAGGTACAACCACTCGATTTGATAAGCACAATAAACCATCTGCCTGAAAATGAAATCCAGATGTATTAAATCCATTGGCTAAACGTGCCAAACGCTGAGTCTTAACATCAGATATCTGAGCATCTCTGATCCGAGAATACAATGCTGGCTCAGACAAAATAGTATATAATCGAATCCCATTTCCCCCTTTCTTGTGCTTGAGCGTAAAACTCAATGAACATCACTCTTGAATCATATGATATACTTCACTAGTCTGAAGTGCAGAAAGTCTCACCTGCCTACTCAAGGAATCAACAGTAAGATTAACAGAACCTGGATGATATTTGATTTCACAATCATAATCCTTTAGAAGATCCATCCAGCGTCTCTGTCGCATATTCAACTCCGCCTGAGTGAATAAATACTTCAAACTCTTATGATCCGTGAATATCTCAAATTTCTCGCCATAAAGATAATGCCTCCAGATCTTGAGTGCAAATACAATGGCGGCTAACTCGAGATCATGTACTGGATAATTCCTCTCATGCGTCTTCAACTATCGAGAAGCATAGGCAATAACATGTCCATGATGTGTCAGAACACATCCTAACCCCTGACCAGAGGCATCAGTATAGACAACATAACCTCCTGATCCAGAAGGTAGAGCTAGCACAGGTGCAGTATTAAGATGTCTCCGCGGCTCGTGAAATGACTCCTCACAATCCGAGGACCAAATGAAGGTAACATCTTTCCGAGTAAACTGAGTCAAAGGCCTGGCCAACTGTGAAAAATTCTCGATGAACCGACGGTAATATCCAGCTAGACCCAAGAAACTACGAATCTCAGCAACCGTCGTCGGATGAGACCAGTTCAGCACTGCCTCTATCTTATTAGGATCAACAGATATTCCTTCATTAGAAATCACATGACCGAGAAACACTACCCGATCAAGCCAGAATTCATACTTGCTCAATTTTGCATACAGCTACTTATCTCGTAACGTCTGTAAAACAATCCTCAAATGTTGTGCATGCTCATCCTTGTCATGAGAATAGACAAGAATATCATCAATGAAGACGATGACAAATCTATCCATATATTCTCAAAATACCTGATTCATCAGATTCATAAAGACTGCCGGTGCATTCTTCAAACCGAATGGCATCACCAGAAATTCATAATGCCCGTATCTGGTCCTGAAAGCAGTCGTAGAAATATGTGAGTCTCGTACCCGCATCTGGTGGTATCCAGATCTCAGATCTATCTTAGAATAGACAGAAGTACCCTGTAATTGATCGAACAGATCATCAATCCGCGGCAAAGGATACTTATTCTTGATGGTGACACGATTCAACTGCCTGTAATCAATACACAATCGCATCGATCCATCTTTTTTCTTGAGGAACAAAACAGGTGCTCCCCACGGAGAAACACTCGGACGAATACATCCCTTATCAAGCAGATCCTGTAACTGCTGTTTCAATTCCCTCATCTCTGATGGTTCTAGACGATAAGGCGCTCGGGATATAGGCGTAGTTCCTGGTACTAAATCAATACCAAATTCAACCTCTCGCACCGGAGGAAAACCAGGAATCTCATCAGGGAATACATCAGGAAACTCACTGACTATCGGTAACTGATCAATACCCGTACTACTCATGGACATATCAACTGCATAGATAAGATAGCCCTCCCCACCTGACTCCAAGACATGACATGCCTTCGGAGCCGAAACAAGTGGCATCAGAGGTCGCACACCCTCACCATAAAAATACCAGCTATCACCCTTAGCAGGATGAAACTGTACCAGACGCTGATAACAAACCACAGTAGGGTGATACAAAGTCAGTATATCTATTTCCAAAATACAGTCAAAATCTGTCATCGCTAATATCATCAGATTAGTTGACAATACATTACCCTCAAACTCTAGAAGGCAACCCATCACTAGACGCTTAGTTACTATCTCCTGCTCCAGCGGAGTAGATACAACTAAATTCATATCTAATGATACATAAGGTAATCTATGTCTATTAACAAAACGGCTAGAAATAAAGGAATGCGATGCTCCAGTATCAATTAAAACAAGTGCAGGAATACCACATAACAAAAAGATACCTGCCAACATGCGATCGCGTCCCTCAGTAGCCTGTTCTTGAGATAGAGCAAATACCTGCCCTTGAGACTGTGGACGGTAACCAGAAGAACTATGTGGTGCTGGCTGCTGTCGTGGAAAAGTAGAAGCCTGAGATCCAACCTGTGATCCCGATCCACTAGCAAAACCCATGTGCTGAGGGCAATCTCTGTTGGAAAACTGGCGAGTTCCCAGACCAATAACGATTGATACCCGGTGCAGCGGAAGTTTAAAAATTTTCATGGAACGTTTCCATGGTATGGGTATCAACCGTTCATCGATTGAATTATTGTGTGTGTGTAAAATTTAAATAACAATTAAATAAATTTTACCTCAAATCTCGCAACGAGATTAATGGACACCAACAGAACAATTCTGCTCTTGTTGTCTCTCCCTGGAACCGATGAACGCCTTCAATCAGGTCCACGAACAGAGGTTTAATCCCTCTGATAGATTGCACTAGAAAATCTATCAGAAGTTTTCTGCGAAGAGAATAAACGAATCTGATTCGCTATTCCTTACTGCGATTCAAAATCACAGACCGGAATTTCTCGGGCAGAGGGGGAGGGTTCGGCCGATTTGTTGAGAGAGAGGCTAGGGTTCGATTTTTGCTCTGTCTCAAAAATTATGACCTGTTGTGTGTAATTTCTGTACTGAAATAACTTATTTATAATGCAGGCCACTAACACCTTAGGGCCCATTAGTCATAAGCTGGGGCCCGACAAGCAAAGCCCGCTCGTTCAGAAATTAATATAAAATTCATCGTGACTCCGATTGATGAAACGATTTCACCAATGTGCACAGAAACCATTTCTGCACGTTTTAAAGTCAAAATAAATTTTCCTGAATCCGAATTCAGTGGTTCCAAAAATGTCCATCCCTATGTCATTTTAGGAAATCCTACTCCCTTACTCTTATTTAAGAAGTCCAACTCCTTAGTTCATTAAATTTAACTCTTTAAATTTAACTATCTCAACGGGGATTAAAACTCCATTACACTGTGTGACCCTCAATGGTTCAGGGATACAGCTAGCCGTGGGCTCACAACTCCTTGTGACTCGGAACAACACTTTCCGACTTGCCCAACGAATCATGGTAAAGCGCCTAGCAACATCGCCCCATGATTCCCTAGGTATCACTGATAGTGCCTACAAGAACCAGTAGATTTTGGTTAACGTACAGTACGGTCCCTTCATCCATATATCCCGATCGAATCAACAACCATTGGTATATCGAGAGTCGCTCAAGATTCGATAACTATGCAATACATCTTGAAGATCAAATTAGTGACATCGCATGTGCTACTAAGAAACCATTTCTTAAATCACATCAAGTACTCTGGCCAGAGATTTGTCACACTAATATCTCCTCAGATCGCATAGGATATCCACACTCGCAAGTATGTGGTGAATCCTTGACAACAATGCATTGACTCCTATATGTGTCGTAACTGTACCCAATCTCGACACCTGATGACCCCCTCAGAGTCGGTAAACGAGTCAAAGCACAGTACTAGCATATAGAGTCTCCATGATGTTTCAAGTCGTAAGGACTAATGGTGTACAACCAAAACCGCGGACTTTATCCACTCGATAAGTGATAACCACTTGGAAAGTCCGGATAGGGTAGTTCGACTATTCATCCTATGAATATCCATTTGCATGCTTCGAACATCTCCATGTTCCCTACCAATGAAACGTGGTACTCCGCATCGCAAATGCTAGTCTCAAACTCGAGCGATCCTTATCCTTATTATCGGACGGCTCAATCGACTAGGAACGGTTTTAGAATATACAGTGACTATAAGATGTATTTCATGATAGACATCTCCATGTTCTACCACATCTTACATACACTATAGTATATTCAAGGTCTTTATCAAAACAACAATAGTATATCACAATATAACAATATGAAGTAATATAAAGTCATTGCCATAAAAGTGTAAATAATATTAAACAAAAGATTGTTTATACAAAGAGTCAACAAAGCCCATAGCCACACAGTTGGCTCACTGGGCACCCACTCTTACAATCTCCCACTTGCCCTATAGCCAACTAGTCATACTACGTAGACCCATTGCTTCGCGATGTTTGTCAAACAATGGTCCTGGCAAAGGCTTAGTAAGTGGATCAGCGATATTGTCTGCAGAGGCCACTCGTTCGACACTGATGTCTCCTCTTTCCACAATCTCCCGGATTATGTGGTATTTCCTCAGTACGTGTTTGGATCTTTGATGAGACCTTGGTTCCTTTGCTTGAGCAACGGCACCCGTGTTGTCGCAGTACACCGGGACTGGACCAACAAATTCAGGAATGACGCCCAACTCTTGGACGAAATTCCTCATCCAAACGGCCTCTTTAGCAGCAGCTGATGCTGCAATGTATTCAGCCTCAGTGGTGGAATCCGCTGTGGTGTCCTGCTTGGAACTCTTCCAAGAGACAGCACCGCCATTGAGCATGAACACAAATCCAGAGGTTGACTTCGAGTCATCCACATCACTTTGGAAGCTAGAGTCGGTATAGCCTTCCAGTTTGAGTTCTCGTCCTCCATAAACCATGAACATATTCTTAGTCCTTCGCAAGTACTTAAGAATGTCCTTCACGGCTTTCCAATGCATCTGACCAGGATTAGACTGATATCTGCTCGTGACACTCAGAGCAAATGCTACATCCGGTCTGGTAGATATCATCCCATACATGATACTACCTATAGCTGACGCATATGGTACATGTGTCATATTCTCTATCTCTGCATCAGTCTTGGGACACATAGACTTGGATAGAGAAACTCCATGACACATGGGTAGATGTCCTCTCTTGGACCCATCCATTGAAAACCGTTTCAATATGGTATCGATGTAGGTTGATTGAGTGAGTCCTATCATTCTCTTAAATCTATCCCTATAGATCTGTATCCCAAGAATGTAGGATGCCTCACCCAAATCCTTCATCGAAAATCTACCTGATAACCATATCTTTGTTGACTGCAACATCCCTACATCATTCCCAATGAGTAGGATGTCATCAACATAAAGTACTAAGAATGTCACCGCATCCTTAACTACTTTCTTGTACACGCAAGGTTCCTCCGGGTTCTTGATGAAACCAAAGTCTTTAATTGTTTCATCAAATTTCTGGTTCCAACTTCTTGATGCTTGTTTTAGACCATAAATTGATCTCTGAAGCTTGCATACCTTATGCTCGCTTCCCATGGATGTGTACCCCTCAGGCTGCTTCATATAGATTTCTTCCTTAATGTCTCCATTAAGAAAAGCAGTCTTCACATCCATTTGCCATATCTCATAGTCATACCATGCAGCTATGGCAATAAGGATTCTTATGGACTTGAACATTGCAACTGGTGAAAAGGTTTCGTCATAGTCAACTCCTTGCCTTTGAGTATAACCTTTAGCCACCAATCGCGCCTTGTAGGTCAATACCTTACCATCAGGCCCAAGCTTTCTTTTGTAGATCCATTTACACCCTATTGGAACAATTCCATCGGGAGGATCCACTAAAGACCAGACTTGGTTAGTATGCATCGAATCCAATTCTGACTGCATAGCTTCAAGCCATAAATTCGAATCCGCATCAGAAATTGCTTCCTTGAAGCTTCTTGGATCACATCCAATGTCGGGTTCATCTTGACCCTCTTCAAGAAGAAGACCATATCGAACTGGAGGTCTAGAAGTCCTCTCGGATCTTCTAGGTGCAGGCGTGTCCAGCAATGGTTCCTGAGGTGTGGGATCGTTATTTTGTATTTCGGGTTCTTCTCGAACTTCTTCGAGTTCCATCATCTCGCCTTTCTTATCCAATAAGAATTCCTTCTCCAAGAAGGTGGCATTCCTAGAAACAAACACCTTTGTTTCAGCAGGATAATAGAAATAATATCCGATTGAATTCTTCGGATACCCTACAAAATAACACAAGCTGGATCGACTATCCAACTTATCTCCCACTGTCCGCTTCACGTAAGCAGGACATCCCCAAATCCTCAAGTATGAATACTTAGGAGCTTTGCCATTCCATAACTCGTATGGTGTTTTGTCCACTGCTTTAGTGTGGACGTTATTCAACAACAATACCGCCGTTTCAAGCGCATAGCCCCAAAACGAAGGTGGAAGCTCAGTGAAGCTCATCATGGATCGAACCATGTCCAACAAAGTTCGATTACGACGCTCCGATACACCATTAAGCTGTGGTGTCATAGGAGGAGTCCACTGAGAGAGAATCCCATTCTCTTTTAGATAGTCCAAAAACTCGGTACTCAAGTATTCTCCACCTCGATCCGATCGAAGTGCTTTAATACTTTTACCTAGCTTGTTTTCTACTTCAGCCTTGAATTCTTTGAACTTTTCAAATGCTTCAGACTTATATTTCATTAAATATAAATACCCATACCTAGAATAATCATCAGTAAAGGTAATGAAGTAGGTGTGGCCATGTTGAGTCCCTACTCTAAATGGACCACAAACATCTGTATGGATCAAATCCAACAGATTTTGACTACGTTCAGGCTTCCCCTTAAAAGGAGATTTAGTCATTTTCCCTTTTAGGCAGGATTCACAAGTAGGTAGAGAGTTAATATCAGACATATCAAACATGCCCTCTCCCACTAGCTTGTTCATCCTCCTTGAGGAAATATGACCTAGTCTAGCGTGCCAAAGGTTTGCCGGGTTTTGACTATCGATTTTCCTTTTGTTTGTTGTCGCCGGTTTGTCAATACAATTCACTGGAACGTCTTTTAGTTTTAAATTGTATAGATCGTTTTCAAGTTGTCCATTTCCAATTAAACATTCATTCTTGTAAATATTGCAAATCCCATTCACAAAATTACAAGAATAACCATCTCTATCAAGCATAGAAATAGAAATAATGTTTTTAATTAAATCTGGCACAAATAAAACATCTCTCAACAATAATTTAAAACCATTCTGCAAAATCAAACAAACATCTCCAATGGCCGTAGCTTCAACTCTGGAACCATTCCCGAGCCTCAGCTGGGTCTCACCCATTCTAAGCCTGCGACTTCTTGTCATCACCTGCAAATCATTGCAAATGTGAGATCCACATCCGGTATCCAATACCCAAGAAGTTGTATTAAGTGACATGTTTATTTCGATATAGAACATACCCTTTGCAGTTCCTAACTGCTCAAGATACTCCTTGCAGTTGCGCTTCCAATGACCCGGCTTCTTGCAGTAATGGCAAACATCCTTGGATTTTCCATTGTTTGAAGCCTTTGTCTTTTGCTTCTTCTCGGGTTCCACTTTCTTGGGTGGGGCAGAACGTTTCTTGCCCTTCATACTTGGCCCCTTCTTAGCAGAAGATGAGGAGCCCACCAAGAAAGCTGGCTTATCCTTCTTAAGTGTGGATTCATATGTAACGAGCATATTGACCATCTCTTCAAGGGTGGCCTCTATCTTGTTCATATTAAAATTTATCACGAATCCATCAAATGAAGAAGGAAGATAGAAGCAGCAAGTCCACATTGAGTTCATGCTCCAACACCAAATCAAGGGTCGCTAACTTCTGTATGAGCCAAATCACTCGTACCCCATGATCACGGACCGAAGTCCCTTCACGCATGCGGCACGTCATCAACTCCTTAACAGTAGAGAACCTTTCAGCCCTCGACTGAGCCCCAAAAAGTTCCTTGAGTTGCGCGTGAATGTCAGCAGCATTCACCGTGTCCTCAAATCGCCTCTGGAGTTCATCAGACATCGAGGCTTGCATATAGCATTTGGTCTTGATGTCATGGTCACACCATGCATCAAGTTTGGCCAATTCCTCCGGACTTATGTCAGCTGGTGCTTCCTTCGGAGGTGCTTTCTCTAACACGTAGAGCATTTTCTCCGAAGTTAAGACAATCTTCAACTTCCGGAACCATTCCGTATAGTTGGCGCCAGTCAGCTTGTTTTGTTCGAGGATCGAGAATAAAGGATTTCGCGAATTCATTGTATGAAATACTGAAAAGGAAAACAGACATATATCAATGATTGTTTAACAATTTACTAAGACATAAAATAGGCTAATTTAATTTTATGAATCTCACTCCCACTATTTTAACGATTTCACCACCCTCTAGTGAAAACGGGAAACTTTTTCCTTAGTGAGAACATGGAGTCCAATTGACAAACTTATGGTCCCGAATAATATCAGCCAACCATAATTCTCAAAAGGTAGAGCCCAATTGCTTTCAAAGCAACCCCCATGTATTTACCTCATGTCCAATAAGGGCCCAATAATATGACGCCGTTTAAAGTGACATGTCAAGATGACCCATCAATATTAAGTTGTGATGGACGGTCGCCATGTGGATCCCCCAATAATATGAGCCGATCCCATGGGAGTTCCACCCAACTTACAACATTTGTCGATCCAATGTACAGCTTTCCGACGGACGGGCCCCCCCAATAATATGAGCCGGACCGTATCCGCGGGTAGCATCACATACATTGACCGTTGATGGAAGGTAGGAACATTTAAACAATATTTAAATTTCCTTTATTTATCTTGATATAAATTTTAAATCATATTTAAAATGAGGGATTTTATTTATAAAAATATTTGTCTCATCATATTTAATTTATTGCATGCATTGCCGGATTCACGCAATTTATGTCTAAACATGCATACAATCATAATATCACATATTATATAGGATGATCGATTCCATTTCTAATTGACCCGTGGTTGCCAATCACGGGTCTTAGTCCAATCCTAGGTAATATGCAGTATGCAAATGCAATCCTATTACATATGCTTCCAATTTACATTTCTTCAGTCTTCATTGTCTGCTGGGCCCACCATCTTCAAATCTTGATCTCCCACTAAATCTAATGTATTTACAATAAATAACAATGACAAGTAGGGGATACATTTTTAGGGGGTGGGAACGGGCTATAAACCAAGCCCACTTTTATTACATATGACATTCATATCGGGCCATAAACCAGGCCCATTAATAAAACCAACAACAATAAAGACAAAATGTAAATTCCTAACATACACCTACAAAATTGGTCATGGCAATCGATCATCCTTATCCAATAACATTTAATTCAAAATTAATTTATTGGATAACATGCTGTGGCAATTCAAATTTAAACAAGATAAAATCATATTTTATATATAAAATCACATTTCACATATAAAATCATATTTTATCTCCATATCAAATAAAATCATATTTTATGTATAAAATCCAATTTTACAAATAAAATCATATTTTACTTAATATATCATAAGATCATATCTTATCATCAATTGTACCAAAATAATTGATTTCAAAATTCAATTTACAGATAAAATATTAAAATTTTCCAAAAATTCAAATTTATCCAAAATCAATTTTAAAATTTACGGACTCGAACAATTCGATCCGAAATCTCGTGAACCAATCAAAAACAATTTTTGACCGGACCAAAAATAAAATTTTAACATATTAAAATTAATTTTAATAAAATATTAATTTTTCCCGCGGGCCACCCGGGACACTCCCGGGTTGGCCCGCACCCGGGGCGCGGGCCGGGGCAGCCCGGCTGCCCCCTTAGGGCAGCAACGCTTGCTGCCCTGGCGGCGCCTGGCGCCGCCGCTGGGCGGCGCCGAGCGCTGCCCTGCGCAGCGCACAGCGCTGCGCTGGGCAGCGCACAGCGCTGCCCTGGGCAGCGCCGTGCGCCGCCCTGGGCGGCGACGGTCGCCGCCCTGGGCGGCGCCGTGCGCCCCCTTTGGGCGGCGCCGTGCGCCGCCCCTGGGGCCAGCGACCATCGCTGCCCCCTCCGGGCAGCGATCCAATCGCTGCCCAGGTTTCGCCCCCGGAAAAAAAAATTTTTTATTAAAAATATTTATTTTGTTTCAAAAACCGAAACTCAAAAATTTTGTACAATTGATTAATTCAATCGATTGACCTGAGCAACCTGGCTCTGATACCACTGTTGGAAAACTGGCGAGTTCCCAGACCAATAACGATTGATACCCGGTGCAGCGGAAGTTTAAAAATTTTCATGGAACGTTTCCATGGTATGGGTATCAACCGTTCATCGATTGAATTATTGTGTGTGTGTAAAATTTAAATAACAATTAAATAAATTTTACCTCAAATCTCGCAACGAGATTAATGGACACCAACAGAACAATTCTGCTCTTGTTGTCTCTCCCTGGAACCGATGAACGCCTTCAATCAGGTCCACGAACAGAGGTTTAATCCCTCTGATAGATTGCACTAGAAAATCTATCAGAAGTTTTCTGCGAAGAGAATAAACGAATCTGATTCGCTATTCCTTACTGCGATTCAAAATCACAGACCGGAATTTCTCGGGCAGAGGGGGAGGGTTCGGCCGATTTGTTGAGAGAGAGGCTAGGGTTCGATTTTTGCTCTGTCTCAAAAATTATGACCTGTTGTGTGTAATTTCTGTACTGAAATAACTTATTTATAATGCAGGCCACTAACACCTTAGGGCCCATTAGTCATAAGCTGGGGCCCGACAAGCAAAGCCCGCTCGTTCAGAAATTAATATAAAATTCATCGTGACTCCGATTGATGAAACGATTTCACCAATGTGCACAGAAACCATTTCTGCACGTTTTAAAGTCAAAATAAATTTTCCTGAATCCGAATTCAGTGGTTTCCAAAAATGTCCATCCCTATGTCATTTTAGGAAATCCTACTCCCTTACTCTTATTTAAGAAGTCCAACTCCTTAGTTCATTAAATTTAACTCTTTAAATTTAACTATCTCAACGGGGATTAAAACTCCATTACACTGTGTGACCCTCAATGGTTCAGGGATACAGCTAGCCGTGGGCTCACAACTCCTTGTGACTCGGAACAACACTTTCCGACTTGCCCAACGAATCATGGTAAAGCGCCTAGCAACATCGCCCCATGATTCCCTAGGTATCACTGATAGTGCCTACAAGAACCAGTAGATTTTGGTTAACGTACAGTACGGTCCCTTCATCCATATATCCCGATCGAATCAACAACCATTGGTATATCGAGAGTCGCTCAAGATTCGATAACTATGCAATACATCTTGAAGATCAAATTAGTGACATCGCATGTGCTACTAAGAAACCATTTCTTAAATCACATCAAGTACTCTGGCCAGAGATTTGTCACACTAATATCTCCTCAGATCGCATAGGATATCCACACTCGCAAGTATGTGGTGAATCCTTGACAACAATGCATTGACTCCTATATGTGTCGTAACTGTACCCAATCTCGACACCTGATGACCCCCTCAGAGTCGGTAAACGAGTCAAAGCACAGTACTAGCATATAGAGTCTCCATGATGTTTCAAGTCGTAAGGACTAATGGTGTACAACCAAAACCGCGGACTTTATCCACTCGATAAGTGATAACCACTTGGAAAGTCCGGATAGGGTAGTTCGACTATTCATCCTATGAATATCCATTTGCATGCTTCGAACATCTCCATGTTCCCTACCAATGAAACGTGGTACTCCGCATCGCAAATGCTAGTCTCAAACTCGAGCGATCCTTATCCTTATTATCGGACGGCTCAATCGACTAGGAACGGTTTTAGAATATACAGTGACTATAAGATGTATTTCATGATAGACATCTCCATGTTCTACCACATCTTACATACACTATAGTATATTCAAGGTCTTTATCAAAACAACAATAGTATATCACAATATAACAATATGAAGTAATATAAAGTCATTGCCATAAAAGTGTAAATAATATTAAACAAAAGATTGTTTATACAAAGAGTCAACAAAGCCCATAGCCACACAGTTGGCTCACTGGGCACCCACTCTTACAATCTCTCCGCAGATGTCCCTGCTGACCGCAAATATAACAAGCACCAGTAGCTCTCCGACATGACGCTGCAGGATGTTTCCCCCCACAGTGGCTACAAAACTCCTCCTTCTTCTTTTTCTTCCCAAAATGGAACATACCTCGTGAACCACGAGATCCAGATGAAGTAGTAGGAGTAGAAGAAGACGTAGGTCCAGATTGCACAACAGATTGAGCTCTAGGCTCAAATGATCCACTAAGCTGTGCTGACATCAACAATTGTGCACGCCTGTTACTGGTCTCCACAAGACGGAAATGGTTCACCAAAGTCTCATAAGATACTGGGCCTTCACAGACAACAACCTGTGAGTAGATATCTTGGTTCAGGCCTTGTAAAAAGAGATCATACTTCGATGCATCACTCTTATTAATATGAGGACTGAAAGGTAGCAGATCAATAAATCGTTGCTGATATTGATAAATAGTCATTGATCCTTGCCTTAGAGTAAGCAACTTCATCGATCGTGCTTGGAGAACAGAGGAAAATACAGTTTCTGGAACTGCTCACAAAAATCTCCCCAAGTCACCTGTCCTCTCTCAGTACGTGCCTGAGCAGCTTTGGCATCCCACCAAAAATGTGCTCGATCCTCTAGAAAAAATTCTAGAACTTCCAATTTCTGATCCTCAGTGCACTCGAAAGCTCGGAAAGTACTCTCGAGTTTAGACATCCAGCTCCTAGCTTGTTCAGGATTCTCGCCTCCCACCAGGGGTTTCGGCCCTACTTGCATGAACTTATTAATAGTGTAGCGACGTCTACCCTCATGATGACGATGTTGATCATCATGATGGCGGCGATGACGATGATGATGAACACCTCCCTGGCCAACACTACCGTGACTCTCGTCAGCCATATCCTGAAAAGAATTGCACATTAAAATCCCAAATGCGCAAGAATTACTCAAAACTAATTCTAAATCCCAAGTACTAATCTCAAAATCTAAGCATGCTCTGATACCAAAAATGTAGTGACCCTGCATCGTATCACCTACTAACTGGCAACTAATAGCATACATTAAACTTAATACAACAAAATAACTTAACAGAGTAAAACGTGCGGAAACATAACCATAAATTACATATCAGCTTAGTATAAAAGTGTCAAGCTTATTCATCAGTAGTGATACAACCATATCGAAATACTTAAAAGTAAACATTATACAGCTATATCGAATCTTGCTGTATAATTAACTCCTCAAGGCTTGCTCCCTAATCCTGCCTTGAACCACCAACTCCGTCCATCCTGCGACCTGCCCCATGGAATAGGGTGTCCAAGATAACAACTAGGACGTGAGCGCTAACGCCCAGTACATAAACATGAGTACACGTATAAATATGATGCATGCAACATGATGACTGGTAAAGGGTTCATCTGAAAAGTCATGCTCAGTACCGGCGCCACATGAGTGCTGCCACCGCACGGATCAACCTCTGGGTGCAACCACACTCGTCAAGTACACTAGAGTAGTCAGACATAAATGTCCCCGCCGTCGCGGTACTCTCAGTGACATACTATCGAGTATAGAGCTGAGCGGCTCTATAATCAGGTATATCAAGGTATAGGCTCAACGTGTATATGCATATGACATATGAATATAAAAAGCGGTAAATCATATATCATGCCATATAATAATGCCAAATAAATGCAATATATAAACATGTATACTCACTGGCAATCTCAGTCAATGTGTACGTACCTCTAGGCTAGTTCAAGTATAGTAGGATCCTAGGTTCCAAGCCTATATTCAAAAGTTCACCGTATCACTACATAAATTCTATAAGCCTTAACTAAGCTAATAAGTACTCCCAAAATTTAAATAGATTCCCGGACCATACCTTCGTCCGTAGATAGCCCTTTGGAGTCGCTAGTCCCGGATGACTATAACCACAACTTGGTTATTCCAGAACCTCTATTATAACCGATAGGGCCCTCAAGTGTATATCTCACACTATATAACTGAATAAAGAAACTCGAGAATTCGTAATTCAAATGAACTCAGACAAGCCCTATTTATAGGCAAAATTCCCTGCCGAGATCGGAACTTCCGATTTCGGGATCGGAGCTTCCGATCCAGCTCACTGCATGCATGCTTGACACGCCAGGATCGGAACTTCCGATCCGACGATCGGAGCTTCCGATCTGCCCTCCGTTCGACACTTGTCAAAACTCACGGCTGAGTCATCGAGCATTGCTGGCCGCTGGAGATCGGAACTTCCATTCCTGGATCGGAGCTTCCGATCTCTGTGCTTCCGATCGGCTTCTGAAGTGGCTGGGATCGGAGCTTCCGATCTGGGTTCGGAGCTTCCGATCCAGCCCAAAGTCAAAAGCCCAAATTTCCTTCTGAAGTCCAATTAAATCCCGGAATTGGTTAATTACTTACCCTTAATCATGTTTAACATATTATTATCTTAAAATGAGTTCTGGGTTACTACAAAATTTTTGTGTCGTTTCTTTTAAACTTGTTACCCAAGTCTCGTGTCTTGTGTTACAAATTATAAATTCAAAAAAAAATTGATTCGAAAATCGGTCAAAAAAAAAGGGGAGGCCGAAATTTAGTAAAAAAAGAGTTATAAAATAGCATGTGGAAAATTTCTTGTGTCTTATGAGTTTTTGGGTGCCAAGTTTCATTCAATATTCATAAGTCTCTTGACTTGTTTTTGTGCTATCTACGTGAGTCGATTGACGATCGTTACAAGTTTTTGAACTTTTGAGTTTGATATTTAAAATCACAAAGCATAAGCTATTCCGTATATTTGAGTGAAAAAAATAGTGGAGTGTTGAGTGAATTTTCTTTGGAGTGACTTGTGAGATTTTGGGTAAGGAATATTTTATAACTAACCTTTTTCTTGAAGGTACAATGTTTTATAGAAACTATGATGTTGATGGAAAATATCAAAAATATTATGAGTATAGGGAGAGTGAAAGGAGATTTGATTATGAGAGTAGGAGAGAGAGAAAAATCGAGGGTTGTAGTGATGTGTATAGATATGATGATGGGGAAAGAAATTTTGAATATTATTTTGATAGGTTGAAGAAAAATAAAATTCCGTCGTTCCATGGAGATATGGATTCAGAATAGTACTTGAAGTGGGAGAAACGGGTAGAGAATATATTTGCAGGTCATGATCTATCTGAAGCTAAGAAGGATAAAATGGTTGTAAAAGAGTTTACCGACTATGCTTGTACTTGGTGGGATAGATTGGATGAAAATAGGGAAAGACGTGAATTGTGACCTCTTTCTACATGGGATGAGATGAAAAGAGCTATGCGAAAATGTTTTGCTCCTAATCACTATGAGGAAAAAAGTGGAGTTCCAAAGCATGATTATCAAGGTACATCTAAAATTTCAAATTCTAGTACTTGTGATATTGTATGCTTGTGGTATTGTAAAAAAAATGTGTATGATATGAGTCAATGTCTAAAGGAGGTTATGATGAATGTGGCGGATTCTCGAGTAGAAGTTGAATCTAGTGTTGTAGTTAATGATGAATTAAAAGAAGAAGTTGAGAAAATTGAGGTTGATGATACTTCAACTATTGATGACGTGAATGTTGCAATATGTGCTGTGGAGGGTAAATCATTGTTTGATGATAATTCTTCTATTGTGCATGTTGTAGATGATAATCTTTTTGGTATCACTTGTGAGTCTATTGATGAGTCTTGTAATCATCCTTTGCATTTGAATCCAAAATAATTTCTTGAGGATCAATTGAAATTTGAAAATTTGAGTGATATGGCTGAAAAATTGAGTGGTGAAAAAAATGAGATAGCCATGGAAAAAAAAAGAAAAAGAAATAATTGAGAGCGAAACAAAGAGTGTTCAAACGAGTGAGATGACATTTGAGAGAGAAGAAGAGAGGAAAGAAAAAAGAAGAAAGAGACCAATAAAAAAAATTATTATGGTCCAAAATTTTGAGGTTGAAAAATTTGTGCAATTGAATAAGATCTTTAAAGTACGTATGTACAAAGAGGTTTTATTTCATTGTGATGAAATAGCCGGTTCAATCTTGAGCAGCATGAAAGAGTGGGTGCCCAGTGAGCCAACTTGTGGCTATGGGCTTTGATGACTCTTTGTATAAACAATCTTTTGTTTAATATAATTTACACTTTTATCAATGGCAATGACTTTATCTTTCTTCATATTGTTATATTGTGATATACTATTGTTGTTTTGATAAAGACCTTGAATATACTATAGTGTATGTAAGATGTGGTATAACATGGGGATGTCTATCATGAAATACATCTTATAGTCACTGTATATTCTAAACTGTTCCTAGTCGATTGAGCCGTCCGATAATAAGGATAAGGATCGCTCGAGTTTGAGACTAGTATTTGCGATGCGGAGTACCACGTTTCATTGGTAGGGAACATGGAGATGTTCGAAGCATGCAAATGGATATTCATAGGATGAATAATCGAACTACCCTATCCGGACTTTCCAAGTGGTTATCACTTATCGAGTGGATAAAGTCCGCGGTTTTGGTTGTACACCATTAGTCCTTACTACTTGAAACATCATGGAGACTCTATATGCTAGTACTGTGCTTTGACTCGTTTACCGACTCTATGGGGGTCATCAGGTGTCGGGATTGGGTACAGTTACAACACATATAGGAGTCGATGCATTGTTGTCAAGGATTCACCACATACTTGCGAGTGTGGATATCCTATGCGATCTGAGGAGATATTAGTGTGACGAATCTTTGGCCAGAGTACTTGATGTGATTTAAGAAATGGTTTCTTAGTAGCACATGCGATGTCACTAATTTGATCTTCAAGATGTATTGCATAGTTATCGAATCTTGAGCGACTCTCGATATACCAATGGTTGTTGATTCGATCGGGATATATGGATGAAGGGACCGTACTGTACGCTAACCAAAATCTACTGGTTCTTGTAGGCACTATCAGTGATACCTAGGGAATCATGGGGCGATGTTGCTAGGCGCTTTACCATGATTCGTTGGGCAAGTCGGAAATCGTTGTTCCGAGTCACAAGGAGTTGTGAGCCCACGGCTAGCTGTATCCCTGAACCATTGAAGGTCACACAGTGTAATGGAGTTTTAATCCCCGTTGAGATAGTTAAATTTAAAGAGTTAAATTTAATGAATAAAGAAGTTGGACTTCTTAAATAAGAGTAAGGGAGTAGGATTTCCTAAAATGACATAGGGATGTACATTTTTGGAAACCACTGAATTCGGATTCAGGAAAATTTATCTTGACTTTAAAATGTGCAGAAATGGTTTCTGTGCACATTGGTAAAATCGGTTTATCAATTGGAGTCACGATGAATTTTATATTAATTTCTGAACATGCGGGCTTTGCTTGTCGGGCCTCAACTTATGACTAATGGGCCCTAAGGTGTTAGTGGCCTGCATTATAAATAAGTTATTGCAGTACAAAAATTACACACAACTGGTCATAATTTTGAGAGCAAAATTTCGAAACCCTAGCCTCCTCTCAAGAATATTTCGGCCGACCCCTCCCTCTCTCTGTCAGAGAAATTCCGGTCTGTGATTTTGAATTGCAGTCTGGAATAAGCGAATCAAATTCGTTATTCTCTTCGCAGAAAACTTCTGATAGATTTTCTAGTGCAATCTATCAGAGGGATTAAACCTCCATTCGTGGACCTGATTGAAGGAGTTCATCAGTTCCAGGGAGAGACAACAAGAGCAGAGAAATCTGTTGGAGTCCAATAATCTCGATTCGAGATTGAAGGTAAAATTTAATAATTGTTATTTAAATTTTACACACACACTTATAATTTAATCGTTGAACGGTTGATACCCACAATATGGAATTGTTCCATAATAAAATTTTTAAACTTTCGCTGCACCGGGTATCAATCGTGATTGATCTGAACGCCAGTTTTCCAACAGTGGTATCAAAGCCAGGTTGCTCAGATCAAACGATTAAATTAATCGATTGTACAAAAATTTTTGAGTCTCGGTTTTTGAAACAAAATAAATATTTTTAAATAAAAATAAAAAAAAAAAAATTTTCGGGGCAAAACCCGTGCAGCGATTGGATCGCTGCCCGGTGGGGCAACAATTGTTGCTGCCCCGGGCGGCGCCAAGGGCGGCGCTCGGCGCTGCCCAGCGCAGCGTTGGGCGCTGCGCAGGGCAGCGCTGGGCGCTGCCCAGGGCGGCGCACGGCGCCGCCCATGGGCGACGCTCGGCACCGCCCAGGGCGGCGCACGGCCCCGCCCAGGGGCGGCGCCAGGCGCCGCCAGGGCAGCAACTGTTGCTGCCCTAAAGGGGCAGCCGGGCTGCCCCGGCCCGCGCCCACGGGTGCGGGCCGGCCCGGGAGTGTCCCGGGCGGCCCGCGGGAAAAATTAAATTTTTATTTAAAATTAATTTTAATGTGTTAAAATTTTATTTTTGGTCCGGTCAAAAATTGTTTTTGATTGGTTCACGAGATTTCGGATCGAATTGTTCGAGTCCGTAAACTTTAAAATTGATTTTTGGATAAATTTGAATTTTTGGAAAATTTTAATATTTTATCCTTAAATTGAATTTTGAAATCAATTATTTTTGGTACAATTGATGATAAGATTTGATCTTATGAATATATTGAGTAAAATATGATTTTATCCATAAAATTGGATTTTGTAAATAAAATATGATTTTATTTGATAAAGAGATAAAATATGATTTTATATGTAAAATGAGATTTTATATATAAAATATGATTTTATCCTGTTTAAATTTGAATTGCCACTGCATGTTATCCAATAAATTAATTTTGAATTAAATGTTATTGGATAAGGATGATCGATTGCCATGACCAATTTTGTAGGTGTATGTTAGGAATTTACATTTGTTTTTATTGTTGTTGGTTTTATTAATGGGCCTGGTTTATGACCCAGTATGAATGTCATATGTAATAAAAGTGGGCTTGGTTTATGGCCCGTTCCCACCCCCTAAAAAAAATGTATCCCCTACTTGTCATTGTTATTTATTGTAAATACATTAGATTTAGTGGGAGATCAAGATTTGAAGATGGTGGGCCCAGCAGACAATAAAGACAGAAGAAATGTAAATTGGAAGCACATGTAATAGGATTGCATTTCATACTGCATATTACCTAGGATTGGACTAAGACTCGTGATTGGCAACCACGGGTCAATTAGAAATGGAATCGATCATCCTATATAATATATGATATTATGATTGTATGCATGTTTTAGACATAATTGCGTGAATCCGGCAAGCATGCAATAATTTGAAATTGATGAGACAAATTTTTTATAATTAAAAATCCCTCATTTTAAATATGATTTAAAATTGATATCAAGATAAATAAAGGAAATTTAAATTTGTTTAAATATTCCTACCTTCCATCAACGGTCAATGTATGAGATGCTACCCGCGGATACGGTCCGGCTCATATTATTGGGGGGGCCCGTTCGTCGGAAAGCTGTACATTGGATCGACAAATGTTGTAAGTTGGGTGGAACTCCCATGGGATCGGCTCATATTATTGGGGGATCCACATGGCGACCGTCCATCACAACTTAATATTGATGGGTCATCTTGACATGTCACTTTAAACGGCGTCATATTATTGGGCCCTTATTGGACATGAGGTAAACACATGGGGGTTGCTTTGGAAGCAATTGGGCTCTACCTTTTGAGAATTATGGTTGGCTGATATTATTCGGGACCATAAGTTTGTCAATTGGACTCCATGTTCTCACTAAGGAAAAAGTTTCCCGTTTTCACTAGAGGGTAGTGAAATCGTTAAAATAGTGGGAGTGAGATTCATAAAATTAAATTCGCCTATTTTATGTCTTAGTAAATTGCTTAAACAATCATTGATATATGTCTGTTTTTCTTTTCAGTATTTCATACGATGAATTCGCGTAATCCTTTATTCTCGATCCTCGAACAAAACAAGTTAACTGGCGCAAACTATACGGAATGGTTCCGGAAGTTGAAGATTGTCTTGACTTCGGAGAAGATGCTCTACGTGTTAGAGAAATCACCTCCGAAGGAAGCACCAGCTGACGTAAGTCCGGAGGAATTGGCCAAACTTGATGCATGGTGGGACCATGACATCAAGACCAAATGCTATATGCAAGCCTCGATGTCTGATGAACTCCAGAGGCGATTTGAGGACACCGTGAATGCTGCTGATATTCACGCTCAACTCAAGGAACTTTTTGGGGCTCAATCGAGGGCTGAAAGGTTCGCTACTGTTAAGGAGCTGATGACGTGTCGCATGCGTGAAGGGACTTCGGTCCGTGATCATGGGGTACGAGTGATTTGGCTCATACAAAAGTTAGCGACCCTTGATTTGGTGTTGGAGCATGAACTCAACGTGGATTTACTGCTTCTGTCTCTTCCTTCTTCGTTTGACGGATTTGTGGTAAATTTTAATATGAACAAGATAGAGGCCACCCTTGAAGAGATGGTCAATATGCTTGTGACATATGAATCCACACTTAAGAAGGATAAGCCAGCTTTCTTGGTGGGCTCCTCATCTTCTGCTAAGAAGGGGCCAAGTATGAAGGGCAAGAAACGTTCTGCCCCACCCAAGAAAGTCGAGCCCGAGAAGAAGCACAAGACAAAGGCTTCAAAAATGGAAAAATCCAAGGATGTTTGCCATTACTGCAAGAAGCCGGGTCATTGGAAGCGCAACTGCAAGGAATATCTAGAGCAGTTGGGAACTGCAAAGGGTATGTTCTATATTGAAATAAACATTTCACTTAATACTACTTCTTGGGTATTGGATACCGGATGTGGATCTCACATTTGCAATGATTTGCAGGTGATGACAAGAAGTCGCAGGCTTAGAATGGGTGAGACCCAGCTGAGGCTCGGGAATGGTTCCAGAGTTGAAGCTACGGCCATTGGAGATGTTTGTTTAACTTTGCAGAATGGTTTTAAGTTATTATTAAGAGATGTTTTATTTGTTCCGGATTTAATTAAAAACATTATTTCTGTTTCTATGCTAGATAGAGATGGTTATTCTTGCAATTTTGTGAATGGGATTTGCAATATTTACAAGAATGAATGTTTGATTGGAAATGGACAACTTGAAAACGATCTATACAACTTAAAACTAAAAGACGTTCCAATAAATTATATTGATAAACCGGCGACAACAAACAAAAGGAAAATCGATAGTCAAAACCCGGCAAACCTTTGGCACGCTAGACTAGGTCATATTTCCTCAAGGAGGATGAACAAGCTAGTGGGAGAGGGCATGTTTGATATGTCTGATATTAACTCTCTACCTACTTGTGAATCCTGCCTAAAAGGGAAAATGACTAAATCTCCTTTTAAGGGGAAACCTGAGCGTAGTCAAAATCTGTTGGATTTGATCCATACAGATGTTTGTGGTCCATTTAGAGTTGGGACTCAACATGGCCATACCTAATTCATTACCTTTACTGATGATTATTCAAGGTATGGGTATTTATATTTAATGAAATATAAGTCTGAAGCATTTGAAAAGTTCAAAGAATTCAAGGCTGAAGTAGAAAACAAGCTAGGTAAAAGTATTAAAGCACTTCGATCGGATCGAGGTGGAGAATACTTGAGTACCGAGTTTTTGGACTATCTGAAAGAGAATGGGATTCTCTCTCAGTGGACTCCTCCTATGACACCACAGCTAAATGGTGTATCGGAGCGTCGTAATCGAACTTTGTTGGACATGGTTCGATCCATGATGAGCTTCACTGAGCTTCCACCTTTGTTTTGGGGCTATGCGCTTGAAACGGCGGTATTGTTGTTGAACAACGTCCACACTAAAGCAGTGGACAAAACACCATACGAGTTATGGAATGGCAAAACTCCTAAGTATTCGTACTTGAGGATTTGGGGATGTCCTGCTTACGTGAAGCGGACAGTGGGAGATAAGTTGGATAGTCGATCCAGCTTATGTTATTTTGTAGGGTATCCGAAGAATTCAATCGGATATTATTTCTATTATCCTGCTGAAACAAAGGTGTTTGTTTCTAGGAATGCCACCTTCTTGGAGAAGGAGTTCTTATTGGATAAGAAAGGCGAGATGATGGAACTCGAAGAAGTTTGAGAAGAACTCGAAATACAAAATAACGATCCTACGCCTCAGGAACCATTACTGGACACGCCTGAACCTAGAAGATCCGAGAAGACTTCTAGACCTCCTGTTCGATATGGTCTTCTTCTTGAAGGGGATCAAGATGAACCCGACATTGGATGTGATCCAAGAAACTTCAAGGAAGCAATTTCTGATGCGGATTCAAATTTATGGCTTGAAGCTATGCAGTCTGAATTGGATTCAATGCATACAAACCAAGTTTGGTCTTTAGTAGATCCTCCTGATGGAATTGTTCCAATAGGGTGTAAATGGATCTACAAGAGAAAGCTTGGACCTGATGGTAAGGTATTGACCTACAAGGCGCGATTGGTGGCGAAAGGTTACACTCAAAGACAAGGAGTTGACTATGATGAAACTTTTTCACCAGTTGCAATGTTCAAGTCCATAAGAATCCTTATTGCCATAGCTGCATGGTATGACTATGAGATATGGCAAATGGATGTGAAGACTGCTTTTCTTAATGGAGACATTAAGGAAGAAATCTATATGAAGCAGTCAGAGGGGTTCACATCCATGGGAAGCGAGCATAAGGTATGCAAGCTTCAGAGATCAATTTATGGTCTAAAACAAGCATCAAGAAGTTGGAACCAGAAATTTGATGAAACAATAAAAGATTTTGGTTTCATCAAGAACCCGGAGGAACCGTGCGTGTACAAGAAAGTAGTTAAGGATGCTGTGACATTCTTAGTACTTTATGTTGATGACATCCTACTCATTGGGAATGATGTAGGGATGTTGCAGTCAACAAAGATATGGTTATCAGGTAGATTCTCGATGAAGGATTTGGGTGAGGCATCCTACATTCTTGGGATACAGATCTATAGAGATAGATCTAAGAGAATGATAGGACTCACTCAATCAACCTACATCGACACCATATTGAAACGGTTTTCAATGGATGGGTCCAAGAGAGGACATCTACCCATGTGTCATGGAGTTTCTTTATCCAAGTCTATGTGTCCCAAGACTGATGCAGAGATAGAGAATATGACACATGTACCATATGCGTCAGCTATAGGTAGTATCATGTATGGGATGATATCTACCAGACCGGATGTAGCATTTGCTCTGAGTGTCACAAGCAGATATCAGGCTAATCCTGGTCAAATGCATTGGAAAGCCGTGAAGGACATTCTTAAGTACTTACGAAGGACTAAGAATATGTTCATGGTATATGGAGGACGAGATCTGAAATTGGAAGGCTATACCGACTCTAGCTTCCAAAGTGACGTGGATGACTCGAAGTCAACCTCTGGATTTGTGTTCATGCTCAATGGCGGTGCTGTCTCTTGGAAGAGTTCCAAGCAGGACACCACAGCGGATTCCACCACTGAGGCTGAATACATTGCAGCATCAGCTGCTGCTAAAGAGGCCGTTTGGATGAGGAAGTTCGTCCAAGAGTTGGGCGTCATTCCTGAATTTGTTGGTCCAGTCCCGGTGTACTGTGACAACACGGGTGCCGTTGCTCAAGCAAAGGAACCAAGGTCTCATCAAAGATCCAAACACGTACTGAGGAAATACCACATCATCCGGGAGATTGTGGAAAGAGGAGACATCACTGTCGAACGAGTGGCCTCTGCAGACAATATCGCTGATCCGCTTACTAAGCCCTTGCCAGGACCATTGTTTGACAAACATCGCGAAGCAATGGGTCTACGTAGTATGACTAGTTGGCTATAGGGCAAGTGGGAGATTGAAAGAGTGGGTGCCCAGTGAGCCAACTTGTGGCTATGGGCTTTGATGACTCTTTGTATAAACAATCTTTTGTTTAATATAATTTACACTTTTATCAATGGCAATGACTTTATCTTTCTTCATATTGTTATATTGTGATATACTATTGTTGTTTTGATAAAGACCTTGAATATACTATAGTGTATGTAAGATGTGGTAGAACATGGGGATGTCTATCATGAAATACATCTTATAGTCACTGTATATTCTAAACTGTTCCTAGTCGATTGAGCCGTCCGATAATAAGGATAAGGATCGCTCGAGTTTGAGACTAGCATTTGCGATGCGGAGTACCACGTTTCATTGGTAGGGAACATGGAGATGTTCGAAGCATGCAAATGGATATTCATAGGATGAATAATCGAACTACCCTATCCGGACTTTCCAAGTGGTTATCACTTATCGAGTGGATAAAGTCCGCGGTTTTGGTTGTACACCATTAGTCCTTACTACTTGAAACATCATGGAGACTCTATATGCTAGTACTGTGCTTTGACTCGTTTACCGACTCTATGGGGGTCATCAGGTGTCGGGATTGGGTACAGTTACAACACATATAGGAGTCGATGCATTGTTGTCAAGGATTCACCACATACTTGCGAGTGTGGATATCCTATGCGATCTGAGGAGATATTAGTGTGACGAATCTCTGGCCAGAGTACTTGATGTGATTTAAGAAATGGTTTCTTAGTAGCACATGCGATGTCACTAATTTGATCTTCAAGATGTATTGCATAGTTATCGAATCTTGAGCGACTCTCGATATACCAATGGTTGTTGATTCGATCGGGATATATGAAGGGACCGTACTGTACGCTAACCAAAATCTACTGGTTCTTGTAGGCACTATCAGTGATACCTAGGGAATCATAGGGCGATGTTGCTAGGCGCTTTACCATGATTCGTTGGGCAAGTCGGAAATCGTTGTTCCGAGTCACAAGGAGTTGTGAGCCCACGGCTAGCTGTATCCCTGAACCATTGAGGGTCACACAGTGTAATGGAGTTTTAATCCCCGTTGAGATAGTTAAATTTAAAGAGTTAAATTTAATGAATAAAGAAGTTGGACTTCTTAAATAAGAGTAAGGGAGTAGGATTTCCTAAAATGACATAGGGATGTACATTTTTGGAAACCACTGAATTCGGATTCAGGAAAATTTATCTTGACTTTAAAATGTGCAGAAATGGTTTCTGTGCACATTGGTAAAATCGGTTTATCAATTGGAGTCACGATGAATTTTATATTAATTTCTGAACATGCGGGCTTTGCTTGTCGGGCCTCAACTTATGACTAATGGGCCCTAAGGTGTTAGTGGCCTGCATTATAAATAAGTTATTGCAGTACAGAAATTACACACAACTGGTCATAATTTTGAGAGCAAAATTTCGAAACCCTAGCCTCCTCTCAAGAATATTTCGGCCGACCCCTCCCTCTCTCTGTCAGAGAAATTCCGGTCTGTGATTTTGAATTGCAGTCTGGAATAAGCGAATCAAATTCGTTATTCTCTTCGCAGAAAACTTCTGATAGATTTTCTAGTGCAATCTATCAGAGGGATTAAACCTCCATTCGTGGACCTGATTGAAGGAGTTCATCGGTTCCAGGGAGAGACAACAAGAGCAGAGAAATCTGTTGGAGTCCAATAATCTCGATTCGAGATTGAAGGTAAAATTTAATAATTGTTATTTAAATTTTACACACACACTTATAATTTAATCGTTGAACGGTTGATACCCACAATATGGAATTGTTCCATAATAAAATTTTTAAACTTCCGCTGCACCGGGTATCAATCGTGATTGATCTGAACGCCAGTTTTCCAACACAGCATTCCTTCTTCTTTGCAGGTTGTGAATGATCTTGGAATGAATGAGCAAAGGAGATACAACACTAAAAGGTTTAGCATGTTTAATCCATGTCAAGACAAGGGGAAAGATTTAGGACAAATATTTTTGAAGAAGGGGAGTCTGATATGAATCTAAGAGGTGCTCGAATACTTGAAGGATTTGGAATACATGAAAATCAAGTTAAACAGCTTGAAGAGTATTTTGGAATATGTTTATGCGTCCTTGAAGTGTTAGAAGTTAAAAAGAATGAAGAAATTAAAATTCGGGCAGAGAGTTTCTCGCTTGAGCGCTTGTATCATCCGCTAGAGCGAGCTCAAAGGAAGTTGCGAAACAATGCAATTCTCTCTCGAGTGAGAGTTGTGTCCGCTCAAGCGAACCTGGATTTCCGAGAGAAAACACACACTCGGCATGTTTGTGCGTGTGTGTGCAGGATTTTGATACTTCGATATTATTTTCCTATTTTTTAGAGTTCTAATTATACTAGGAAACTTTTAGGAGATATCTTTGATATCTTTAGATATTATTTTGCTATATATTTATTATTTTTTAGTTGTATTATAAACACAACAAATACATTCATTATTGAATAACATAATTTAGTTTCAGTTTATACACAAATTATTGAAATTCCCTCTAGAATTTTATTCAAAGCTTGGCTTTGGCTTTTCAAATCAAACTTTCTCAGTTAATTACTTGAAAACGTTTGTCGATTCATTTCTAACTGAGGATTGTCAGATAAAAGTTATCTGAAGGTTTTCTTTGGTTTCAATTGTCATGATTTCAGTTTTTAATCGTTCCGTAGATTAAAGGTGGAAATCCAAAATTCTATCAATTTTAATTGTTTCAAAGATTGGGAAAAACTTTGGATCTTATCTTTATTAATTAGAGGGCAGATTTGTAATCATGTTTGCTATTCTTAAACTTCAAAATTCATATAATTTGGTATCAAAGCGAAGGTTTTTGATTCAAGTAAGTAGTATCATTCTTTAATATATATTCTTTCTTCGTTCCTTGTTCTTCGTTCATCGATCTTTGTTCTTCGTTCTTCGTCTATCTTATATCAAATTTCTATGTCATTTCTTTCAAACTTGTTACCCAAGTCTCGTGTCTTGTGCTACAAGTTATAAATTCAAAAAAATAGAGAATCTAAAATCAGTTAAAAAAAAAAGAGAGGCCGAAATTTAGAAAAAAAAAGAGTTATAAAATAGCTTGTGGCAAATTTCTTGTGTCTTATGAGTTTTTGGGTGCCAAGTTTCTTTCAATTTTCATAAGTCTCTAGACTTGTTTTTGTGCAATCTACGTGAGTCGATTGACGACTGTTATAAGTTTTTGAACTTTTGAGTTTGATATTTAAAATCACTAAGAATAAGCTATTCGTATATTTGAGTAAAAACAAAAGAGGAGTGTTGAGTGAATTTTCTTTGGAGTTACTTGTGAGATTTTTGGGTGAGGAATATTTTATTACTAACATTTTTCTTGAAGGTACAATGTTTTATAGAAACTATGATGTTGATGGAAAATATCAAAAATATGATGGGTATAGGGAGAGTGAAAGGAGATTTGATTATGGGAGTAGGAGAGCGAGAAAAATCGAGGGGTATAGTGATGTGTATAGATATGATGATGGGGAAAGAAATTTTGAATATTATTTGGATAGGTTGAAAAAAAATAAAATGTTGTCGTTCCATGGAGATATGGATTCGGAATCGTACTTGAAGTGGGAGAAATGGGTAGATAATATTTTTGCAGTTCATGATCTATCTGAAGCTAAGATAGTTGCGGATTCTCGAGTAGAGGTTGAATCTAGTGTTGTAGTTAATGATGAATTAAAAGAAGAAGTTGAGAAAATTGAGGTTGATGATACTTCAACTATTGATGACGTGAGTGTTGCAATATTTACGGTGGAGGATAAATCATTGTTTGATGAAAATTCTTTTATTGTGCATGTTGTAGATGATAATATTTTTGGTATCACTTGTGAGTCTATTGATGAGTCTTGTAATCATCCTTTGCATTTGAATCCAAAAGAATTTCTTGAGGATCAATTGAAATTTGAAAATTTGAGTGATATGGCTGAAAAAAAGAGTGATGAAAAAAGTGAGATAGCCATGGAAAAAGAAAAAGAAAAAGAAATAATTGAGACCAAAATAAAGAGTGTTCAAACGAGTGAAATGTCCTTTGAGAGAAAAAAAAAAGATAGGAAAAAAAAGAGAGGAAAAAGACCTATAAAAAAAAATATATGGTCCAAAATTTTGAGGTTGAAAAATTTGTGCAATTGAATAAGATCTTTAATGTACTTATGTACAAAGAGGTTTTATCTCATTATGATGAAATAGCCGGTTCAATCCCGAGTAGTATTTTTTCTTCTTTGCAAGTTGTGAAATATGTTGGGATGAATGAGCAAACGAGATACAACACAAAAAGGCTTAGCATGTTGGATCCATGTCAAGACAAGGGGTAAGATTTTAGGGCAAATATTTTTGAAGAAGGGGAGTTTGATATGAATCTAGGAGGTACTCGAATATTCATATTGTTCCAAAATTTGTTCTGTGATTTACAATCAAGAGTTGAAGGATTTGGAATACATGAAAATCAAGTTAAACATCTTGAAGAGTATATTGTAATATGTATGCGTCCTTGAAGTGTTAGAATTTAAATAGAATGAAGAAATTAAAATTCAGGCGGAGAGTTTCTTGCTTGAGCGTGGGTATCGTTCGCTCGAGCGAGCTCATAGGAAGTTGCGAGACTGTGCGATTCTCGCTCGAGCGAGAGTTGTGTCCGCTCGAGCGAGCCTGGATTTTTGAAAAAAAACGTAGACTTGGCGTGTTTGTGTGTGTGTGCAGGATTTTGATACTTTGATATTATTTTCCTATTTTTGAGTGTTCTAATTATACTAGGAAACTTTTAGGAGATATCTTTGATATCTTTAGATATTATTTTGATATATATTTTATTATTTTGTAGTTGTATTATAAATAAAAAAAAATACATTCATTATTGAATAACATAATTCAGTTTAAGTTTATACACAAATTATTGAAATTTTCTCTAGAATTTTATTCAAAGTTGCTTTTGCTTTTCAAATCATACTTTTTCAGTTAATTACATGGAAACATTTGTCGATTGATTTGTCACTGAAGATTGTCAGATACAAGTTATCTAAAAGTTTTCTTTGGTTTCAATTGTCATGATTTCTGTTGTTAATCTTTCCGTCGATTAAATTGGAAAATCAAAAATTTAATCAATTTTACTTGTTTCAAAGATTGGGCAAAACTTTGGATTATTTGTTTATTGATTAGAGGGGCGATTCTGATTTGTAATCGTGTTTGCTAATTTTACACATCAAGATTCATATCATTTGGTATCAAAGCGAAGGTTTTTGATTCAAGTAAGTAGTATCCTTCTTTAATATATATTCTTTCTTTGTTCTTCGTTCTTCGTTCATCGATCTTTGTTCTTCGTTCTTCGTATATCTTATATCAAATTTCTATGTCGTTTCTTTTAAACTTGTTACCCAAGTCTTGTGTCTTGTGCTACAAGTTATAAATTTTAAAAAAAAGATATTTGAAAATCGGTAAAAAAAAAAAAAAAGGGGAGGAAGAAATTTAGAAAAAAAAAAAGTTATAAAATAGCTTGTGGCAAATTTCTTGTGTCTTATGAGTTTTTTGGTGCCAAGTTTCTTTCAATATTCATAAGTCTCTTGACTTTTTTTTGTGCAGTCTACGTGAGTCGATTGACGATTGTTACAAGTTTTTGAACTTTTGATTTTGATACTTAAAATCACAAAGCATAAGCTATTCCGTATATTTGAGTGAAAAAAGGAGTGTTGAGTGAATTTTCTTTGGGGTGACTTGTTAGATTTTGGGTGAGGAATATTTTATTACTAACCTTTTTTTTGCAGGTATAATGTTTTATAGAAACTATGATGTTGATGGAAAATATCAAAAATATGATGGGTATAGGAAGAGTTAAAGGAGATTTGATTATGGGAGTAGAAGAGCGAGAAAAATCGAGGGGTATAGTGATGTGTATAGATATGTTGATGGGGAAAGAAATTTTGAATATTATTTGGATAGGTTGAAGAAAAATAAAATTCCGCCGTTCCATGGAGATATGGATTCGGAATCGTACTTGAAGTGGGAGAAACAGGTAAAGAATATATTTTCAGGTCAAGATCTATCTGAAGCTAAGAAGGTTAAACTGGTTGTAAAAACGTTTACCGACTATGCTTTCACTTGGTGGGATAGATGGGATGAAAATAGGGAAAAACGTGGATTGTGACCTATTTCTACATGGGATGAGATGAAAAGAGCTATGCGGAAACGTTTTGCTTCTAATTACTATGAGGGGAAAAGTGGAGTTCCAAAGCATGATTATCAAGGTACATCTAAACATTCAAATTCTAGTACATGTAATATTCTATGCTTGTGGTGTCGTAACAAAAATGTGCATGATATGAGTCCATGTCTAAAGGAGGTTATGATGAAAGTGATGGATTCACGAGTCAAGGTTGAATCTAATGTTGTAGTTGATGATGAATTAAAAGAAGAAGTTGAGAAAATTGAGGTTGATGATACTTCAACTATTTTTTATGTGAGTGTTGCAATATTGCAGTGGAGGTAAATCATTGTTTGATGATAATTCTTCTATTGTGAATGTTGTAGATGATAAACTTCTTGGTATCACTTGTGAGTCTATTAATGAGTCTTGTAATCATTCTTTGCAATTGAATCCAAAATAATTTCTTGAGGATCAATTGAAATTTGAAATTTGAGTGATATGACTGCAAAAAATAGTGATGAAAAAAATGAGATAGCCATGGAAAAATAAAAGGAAAAAGAAATAATTGAGGCCAAAATAAAGAGTGTTCAGATGATTGAGATGGACTTTGAAAAAAAAAAAAGAGGAAAGAGACCAATAAAAAAAAATATTATGGTCCAAAATTTTGAGGTTGAAAAATTTGTGCAATTGAATAAGATCTTTAAAGTACTTATGTACAAAGAGGTTTTATCTCATTGTGATGAAATAGCCGGTTCAATCCCGAGCAGTATTTTTTCTTCTTTGCAGGTTGTGAAAGATGTTGGGATGAATGAGCAAAGGATATACAACACTAAAAGGCTTAGCATGTTGGCTCCATGTCAAGACAAGGGAAAAGATTTTAGGACAAATCTTTTTGAAGAAGGGGAGTCTGATATGAATCTATGAGGTGCTCGAAGATTCATATTGTTCCAAAATTTGTTCCGTGATTTACAATCAAGACTTGAAGGATTTGGAATACATGGAAATCAAGTTAAACAGCTTGAAGAGTATTTTGGAATATCTTTATGCGTCCTTGAAGTGTTAGAAGTTAAAAATAATGAAAAAATTAAAATTCGGGCAAAGAGTTTCTCGCTCGAGCGCAGGTATCGGCCGTTCAAGTGATCTCAGAGGAAGTTGCGAGACAGTGCGATTCTCGCTCGAGCGAGAGTTGTGTCCGCTCGAGCGAGCCTGGATTTCTGAGAAAAAAAACACACACTCGACGTGTTTGTGTTTGTGTGCAGGATTTTGATACTTTGATATTATTTTCCTATTTTTGAGAGATCTAATTATATTAGAAAAATTTTAGGAGATATCTTTGATATCTTTAGATATTATTTTGATATATATTTTATTATTTTGTAGTTGTATTATAGATAAAACAAATAAATTCATTATTGAATAACATAATTCAGTTTCAGTTTATACACAAATTATTGAAATTCTCTCTAGAATTTTATTCAAAGCTGTGCTTTGGCTTTTCAATTCAAACTTTCTCAGTTAATTACTTGGAAACATTTTTCGATTGATTTATCACTGAAGATTGTCAAATAAAAGTAATCTGAAGGTTTTCTATGGTTTCAATTGTCGTTATTTCAGTTGTTAATCGTTCCGTCGATAGAAGGTGGAAATTCAAAATTCTATCAATTTAACTTGTTTCAAAGATTGGGCAAAACTTTGGATCTTTTGTTTATTGATTAGAGGGTGCGATTCAGATTTGTAATCGTGTTTGCTAATCTTACACTTCAAGATTCATATCATTTGGTATCAAAGCGAAGGTTTTTGATTCAAGTATGTAGTATCCTTCTTTATTCTATATTATTTTTTCGTTCCTCGTTCTTCGTTCATTGATCTTTGTTCTTCCTTCTTCGTCTATCTTATATCAAATTTTTGTTTCATTTCTTTTAAACTTGTTACCCAAGTCTCGTGTCTTGTGCTACAAATTATATTAAAAAAAAGAGATTTGAAAATCGGTCAAAAAAAAAGAGGACGACGAAATTTAGTAAAAAAAAGAGTTATAAAATAACTTGTGGCAAATTTCTTGTGTCTTATGAGTTTTTGGGTGCCAAGTTTCTTTCAATATTCATAAGTCTCTTGACTTGTTTTTGTGCAATCTACGTGAGTCGATTGACGATTGTTACAAGTTTTTGAACTTTTGAGTTTGATATTTAAAATCACAAAGCATAAGCTATTCCGTATATTTGAGTGTAAAAAAAGAGGAGTGTTGAGTGAATTATCTTTGGAGTGACTTGTGAGATTTTGGGTGAGGAATATTTTATAACTAACCTTTTTCTTGCCGGTACAATGTTTTATAGAAACTATGATGTTGATGGAAAATATCAAAAATATGATGGGTATAGGGAGAGTGAAATGAGATTTTATTATGGGAGTAGGAGAGCGAGAAAAATAAAGGGTTTTAGTGATGTGTATAGATATGATGATGGGGAAAAAATTTTGAATATAATTTGGATAGGTTGAGGATAAATAAAATTCCATCGTTCCATGGAGATATGGATTCGGAATTGTTCTTGAAGTGGGAGAAACGGGTAGAGAATATATTTGCAGGTCATGATCTATCTGAAGCTAAGAAGGTTAAATTGGTTGTAAAAGAGTTTACCGACTATGCTTGTACTTGGTGGGATAGATTGGATGAAAATAGGGAAAGACGTGGATTGCGACCTATTTTTACATGGGATGAGATGAATAGAGCTATGCGGGAACGTTTTGCTCCTAATCACTATGAGGGGAAAATTGAGTTCCAAAGCATGATTATCAAGGTACATCTAAACTTTCAAATTTTAGTACTTGTGATATTGTATGCTTGTGGTGTCGTAACAAAAATGTGCATGATATGAGACAATGTCTAAAGGAGGTTATGATGAAAGTGGCGGATTCTCGAGTAGAGGTTGAATCTAGTGATGTAGTTGATGGTGAATTAAAAAAAGAAGTTGAGAAAATTGAGGTTGATGATACTTCAACTATTGATGATGTGAGTGTTGCAATATGTGTGGTGGAGGGTAAATCATTGTTTGATGATAATTCTTCGATTGTGCATGTTGTAGATGATAATCTTGTTGGTATCACTTGTGAGTCTATTGATGAGTCTTGTAATCATTCTTTGCATTTGAATCCAAAAGAATTTCCTGAAGATCAATTGAAATTTGAAAATTTGAGTTATATGGGTGAAAAAAAAGAGTGATGAAAAAAGTGAGATAGTCATGAAAAAAGAAAAAGAAAAAGAAATAATTGAGGCCAAAATAAAAAGTGTTCAAACGAGTGAGATGGCATTTTAGAGAAAAAAAGGGAGAAAAGAAAAGAGAGGAAAGAGACCAATATAAAAATATTATGGTCCAAAATTTTGAGGTTGAAAAATTTGTGAAATTGAATAAGTTCTTTAAAGTAATTATGTACAAAGAGATTTTCTCTCATTGTGATGAAATAGCCAGTTCAATCTCGAGCAGTATTCTTTCTTCTTTGTAGGTTGTGAAAGATGTTGGGATGAATGAGCAAAGGAGATACAACACTAAAAGGCTTAGCATGTTGGATCCATGTCAAGACAAGGGGAAGGCTTTTAGGACAAATCTTTTTGAAGAAGGGGAGTTTGATATGAATCTAGGAGGTGCTCGAAGATTCATATTGTTCCAAAATTTGTTCCTTGATTTACAATCAAGAGCAGAAGGATTTGGAATACAAGGAAATAAAGTTAAACAGCTTGAAGAGTATTTTGGAATATCTTTTTGCGTCCTAGAAGTGTTAGAAGTTAAAAATAATGAAGAAATTAAAATTCGGGCAGAGAGTTTCTCGCTCGAGCACAGGTATCGGCCACTTGAGCGAGCTCAAAGGAAGTTGCGATACAGTGCGATTCTCGCTCAAGAGAGAGTTGTGTCCGCTCGAGCGAGCCTGGATTTGTCGATTAATTTCTCACTGAAGATTGTCAGATACAAGTTATCTGAAGGTTTTTTTTGTTTCAATTGTCGTGATTTCTGTCGTTAATATTTCCGTCGATTAAAGGTGGAAATCCAAAATTCTATCAATTTTACTTGTTTCAAAGATTGGCCAAAACTTTGAATCTTTTGTTTATTGATTAGAGGGTGCGATTCAGATTTGTAATCGTGTTTGATAATCTTACACATCAAGATTCATATCAAGTTTTATGTCAACCTACTAGAGAAATTACTTTGATGGAGTATGCAAAAACTTATTGAGATAACATGACCTACATGTTTATCTTTGGACACTTAAAGAGAACTTGACTGATGAATTTTATTAGTGAAATGATTGTGTTGCTGGAAAATATTGTATGTACTGGTTTTTGTGAATTAGAGGATTGATATTTGGATTTGGATTTATATTTGTGTGGTTATATATACTTGATGCATTGTGAGATTATTGTTTCGTTGGCCAATCATGTAGGTACTGATTTTTTGAATTAGAGATTTGGATTTGACTTTGGATTTGGATTTGTGTGTTTATATAAACTTGATGTTTTGTGAAATTATTTTATCTAAAGTTTCATGGCATGTTTGTGAAAATAAATGAAAAATATAGCATGGAGTTGAAATATTGAAATAAAATTACATATACTTTCCTGCTAATGAAGTTGAAAATAGAGCTACGGATAAGAGCCGGGGGGGGGGAAGGATAGGCTGATTATCTTGAGAAGGATGATTTTCATTTCTTCTTAACTCATGAAAGAAGAACTTCTTCTAGATTTATGATGAGGTTTTTCTTAATTTTATCGTGCAGTACTAGCTCACTGTGAAAACAAAGAAATTGGATTCTTTCTATTATTTAGCACTAGAAAAGCTTGTGGGGTTTGTATCTAACTAGAAATTAAATTCATTCTATTATTTTTGATTTGGATATAAGGTACCACATATTATTTTTCTTCCATCATTTAATTGCTGCTAGAATTCTTCTTCTACTTTCTTCAACTCTTCTATTATGTTGCCGGAATTTTCTTCTAGTTTTCCTTAATTTGTGACATGCTATGTTACAATTTTTAATATTGTATATTGTACATTTCAGTTTAGAGGATAAATATTGAAGGAATTAAATACAGGGATCTTGCTCAATCAGTGTTCACTTTATGTTCGAATTCATGGTCCCTAGCTCTGTTAATAAACACCTTAACATCAAGATAGAAAGTTTATGTACAGTAAGAAGATAATTATTTTCTCTTTTCCTATTTTCTTTCATGGTTTTCTTCATGTTTAAGGTACCAACAACATAATTAAAGTACTCAACTTTGAAGACAACACGGTATAAATGGGAAAGCATATCAAACTTGGAATTCACTCTACCATTTATTTCTAGTCTCGATAAATTTACAATATACATAATTTACCTAATTTGGCTCGATATAGGTCAACATTATACAGTTATAGAAGCATAAAAAACCATTTTTCGTGTTGTTTGGATCCTCCCTAGTTCAGCATAGCTTCAGCGCTGGCGGCTAGGGAGCCATTCTCTGATGTATACTCCTGTAGAGAATGTTCTTCTGTTGATTAGTATTGTACCAAATTCTCAGCTTGAATTGAATTTTGCTACTCGGTTTTCGAATTATAAGTTATGGTGCTAGAATTTGTCATCAAATTGTATCAAGTAGTGTTCGATGGTGAATATATATATTCCGTAGTAGCATGTACAGTCTTTGTAGTAGCTCAGTTCCAATTTACAAGATTCAAAGGTTAATTATGTTTAGATCTAATAAAAATTTTATTAACAAAAGCACAAGTCAAGAACACATGGCATGAGAATGAGTAAGGGTTGATGGATTTGACCATGGCTCGGGTTGGTCATGAGTAGCTCGGGTCGGTCATGGTTGATCAACAAGGGCTTGGACATGGAGAAAGGGCTCGGGTATGGAGCTTGGCTTGAGCTCGGGTCTTTCCTTTGGGGCTCGGGCATGTGTTTGTGCTTGGCTCGGGTCGGGGCTTAGGGTGCTCAAGAAAGTGATGTGCAAGGCCAAGGTAGTGTTCGGTCATGGGAAGAACACATGGTATTCAGGTCGGGAATGAACACGTGGCTGGTGCTAAAGCACGATTAGTGTCCGTCCATGTGTCATGCACTCGGTTGACCTCTGTCCCGGCTCATCCTCTATAAATAGGAGTCGAGGGTTCGGTCATTTTACACTATTTCGTCTCACTTCTTAGTTCTACTCGGACCAAGGAGTAGCTTGGGAGCTCGGGAAAGAGTAGCTCGAGAGTTCGGGTTGGGCTTGACCAGGTGCAGCTCAGGTCGGGCTTGTCAAGGAGCAGTTCAGGTTGGGCTTGACCAGGAGCAGTTCAGGTCGGGCATGAAGGGAGAGGCCAGGTTGGGTCAGTCTTGAGACCAGGTCGGGTCGGGGCTTGGACCTAAGGCAGCAAGGGTTTTCTTCTTCCAGCTTAGTTTAGACTTCGGTGTGAGGTACGAAAGTACTGTTGCATGTATTATGTGACTGCATGATTTATATGTCATTGATTTATGCTGCATAAATTTTCATATTGAGCTATCTCGTTCGAGATGTCTATAGTAGGGTTTTACCCTATCCTGTTAGTGGTTAGACTTCCATCGATTTGGGTCCGGCATATCCACTGGTATTTTGGTATGGGAGCCACCTCCTGAAGCGATGGCACAGCGTGCTACATACCAGGGCCCGGTCTGTCTTTGTTATCTGATCCTTGACCACGAGTTTATAGGGAGTTCAATTTGCATGCATGTATACTCATACTCTCGTGCTGGGCGTTTTATGCTCACTTCTCATACTCTGTGTTTCTGGACACCCTATTCCTTGGGGCAGGTTTGCGATTGGACGAGGCGGGTGGATCCAAGAGGGGCTAGGCAGTGGTTAGCCAGCTGGAGCTTCGTCTAGGTTTTTATTTCTGTTGTATTAGGTTGATACAACTTTCGATTTGGTTGTATAACTATTTGGGTATTTACAGATTCCTTTTCTTGGGATTGTATTTTTGTTTATGGTTTCCGCAGCTTATTCTAGTTTACTGTTTGATTAAGTTAATTTCATGTCTAAGTTCTGTTTAGTAGGTGATCTCGGTAAAGGTCACTACATTTATGGTATCAGAGCATGTAAGACCCAAAAATATTAAATGAATAATTATGAGATTTGAGAATTCAATTCCATATTATGGGCTAATATTGATTTGAGAAGTTATGGAAATGATAGATTTAATTTCCGAGCCGAAAATATTTAATTTGAGAATTTATGGATTTTGAGAAGTAAATTCCGAGAATTCTTAAATTAAAAGAATAAATATTCGATTTGAATATTTATGAGATTTAAGATTAAATTCCATGTTTCGGGAATTAACGAAGATTAAATTTGAAGATAAAACCCGATCAGGGACTGATTTGCAAATATCGAAGTTGAAGCGCTAAAGTGCAAAAGGCCGGGATTATGGATTTAATCCGAATTTATTTAATTTTAATCCGAGTATATTTAATTTGGGAATATTTAGAGTTTTGATTTAAATTCTAATATTCTTAAATTATTTTGGATTGAAATTGAATTAAAAAGAAGGCTGAGGACTGAATTGCAATTTATGAAGTTTCGAGGACTTAATTGCAATTATGCAATGTATATCCGATTTAATTAGATTGAAAAGCAGAATGAAACGTGTAAACAATGTGTAAAATTCATAATTCAGAAATGACGAACAGAGGAGCTCGAACCCTTTTCCTTTTCCTTTTGATTTCCGATTTTCAAAACCCCGTAACTTTTGATCCGATCGTCCGATTTCAATTCCGAAAAGTGTTCTGGAATCCTTGAGATGAGGGATTCGATCTTGTGTAAGTAGTTTGATGTTTCTCCTAGATTTCAAAATCAGGATATGGCAGAAATCAGTACGTGTGTATATGATCATGTTCTTGACGTGTTGTATCGTTTATTTTCGAAATCGGATCGACTATGGATTATGGAATAAACTTGTTATGATTTCCAGCATGTATATCGAGAATTATAGATGCCGATATGATGATTTGAATGCTGTTGATTGAAGTGAATATACATATGACTTGAATTGAAGTTAGATTCAAATTCGATATTTTGTCGGTTACCGATTTTCAATCGCTACGCCGTCAATGTGTGTTTTGAGACCAGTTTGATAGCTGATTATTGAGATGAGATGTTCTTTGAAATGTTATCTATGATATAGCATTGTTAATTCTCAATTTCAGACTTGTTTGAAGATTAACGATGCATGACTCCGAATGAGAACTGAAGAAGAAGAAGTGGAAGTTTGAAATGGATTGAATGAAGATGTATTGATGAATTTGACTCGATTCTGAAATGAATGAATTGAACGAAGTTTGATGTGAATGTTTGGATGTTGTAGTGCAGATTTGAAGAATTCAGAACAGAAGAAATACGAAGGTAAAGGTGGACTACTACTTGAATGGGATTAAAACTCGAGATGGTTTGTATCGAGTTCCCTAAATCACATACTTATTTGATTACTTGCTCTTATATGAATTCTTGAATGAGATTATGATGTGAATGAATGCTATATTGATTTTATATGTTGCATTCATCTTGAAACTGATTCCTTGATTTTGAAATGAATGGAAGCGTTCGATTAGATGATTTGAGGGATTATATATGTATGGCCTGGGTGGTTGACTTAGCCTAGCGTCTGATTTGCATATATAGTGGCTTAAAAGTCTAGAGAAGTAAGGTAAGTAGCCCCACCTCGATTGGGAGTGTCGGTGGTTCAGTTACGATATCTTCTTCTTGGGATCCCAACCGATGAAATGAGAGATTCTTTGAGAGAAGCCTATTTTAAATCATGCATTGTCTTTATTTTATATCATGAGTTTGATATATATACGACATGATTTGCATGTTAGTTGCTTTTACTGGGAAATATGTTTCTTATCGGATTTATCTAGCTGTTGTCGTGTTTGTATGTGTGCATGGCAACAGGTGGTTCAAGATCAGGGCAACAACGGGCTTGAGGAATTGAGACTTGAGAGATTAGAGTGATGATCTAGTTTAGATGATGAGCTGCTGTTATATTATGCTTGTATAGATCTTAGACTTGAACTTTAGTCTAGAATGTTGCTTCGTGATCTTGTAATCATATTCGAAGTTCTTGTTGTTAATGTTATTAACTCTTTTGTTGAGATGTTGAGATATGGACTTAGCAAGATCACATCTTTGGCTGCTGAAAAACAGAGCTCGGGACTGTTCAGGATGAGCCCGAGCTGCAGAAAACTGCAGCTCGAGCGCACCCTTTGGTGCTCAAACCCGAGGGTGGGCGCTCGAGCGGCTGAAAAGTGCCGCCCGAGTGCACCCCCCCTCTAAAAAAAAAATTAATTCTTTGAGGCTTCAGATTCTTGTTGATTGCTTATCTTTAATTCATGATCTTGGATTAATTTTATGATTTGAGAGATTAAGAACCGGGTCGTCACAACAGGTGGTATCAGAGCGTAAGTTTCTTGGAATAAGATAGAAACTAAGCGGGGTAGATTGAGTCACATGCATTTATAGTATTGCATGATTGTGCATTACTTGATTTGATGATTTGATGATTTGAATAATTGCTTGTGAACATTATTTTCTTTTGAAGTGAAACTACCTGATTTAATGATTTGTAAATGTTTGAATTTCTTACTGATTCTGCTATAAGACTTTTTCCGGGTGATGTAAGCACCCATAATTGAATAGAACAGTGTTCTTTGGGTGATGTAAGCACCCCGGATTGAACAGAATGATATGTTCAGACTAAATAGAATAGTTTCGCTCAGCTGAAAGAAGTATCTCTGATTGAACAAGAACAGAATATCAGCGAATGAATAAAGGTTATTGCAGGTAGAAGTTGGCTTGAATAACTTGATCAGTTGATCAACTAATGAAGAAATTCTGACAGAATTGAGGTATATGAGATTGTTGGTAAGTGCTTAGAACAGAATTTTGTTTATAGTTCTTTGCCTCAACAGATAGAAATGATGAGCAGAAGAATATACCAATCAGAAGGAGAGTAATTTGAATATTGAAGAATGCATTACTAGATTTCAAGCCTACTATGATTCTCTGAATTGTAGATGATAATAATGAAGCTCAAGATTGAGTTGTTTAATTAGGAGTTGAATTCGAAGATTATGTCAGAATAAATGTAGACGACTGAAACATTTTATGAAAGACATAGACAGAGCTAAGCGAATTGAAGCTGAATGATGAGTTAGAAGATTAAAATTGTAGACATGCAAGAGTATGTGAGATACTCACAACTCTATCTACAATTTTTATTCCAGAACAGATACAAAGTAAATGATACGAAAGTAATTCTTTAACTCTAGCGAATCGAGACGGATTAGTCTGATTCTGAATGCAGAGTATAGTCGAGCTTATTACACTCATTGTGGAGAAAGATATCCGAAAAAGAAGTGTAAGGACAATTCATACAGATGTGATAGAATCTGTTCAAAGAATAAATTTCAGAAGTATACAGAGGATCAAAATGAAATTGCACCTGAGGATGAAAGGTCAGGTAACAGATTTATTTTGTTTTGACCTGTTTATTATTGGTGCAATAGGTACAGGATAACTGAAAGCTTATTATATGATCACCTATATCAGAAAAGAGACTTTGTGACTTAAACTAAAAAATGAAACTATTGATTCGATGAACTGAAACTGAACATGATATTGTTCATATTGAAATATCTGTTTCTGTTGCAATAATCGAATACAGATTAGCAGAAGAAGTGATGATAAGAAGCGATAAAATTAGATCAGCAAGAACATAATGTGCATATGAATATGATGATATGATATAAAATCTCGAATTAAGATTCTATGATTTCGGTTTGATATATGATGCTTGATTATAGAAAGATTCCAAAATCAGTATATTCGATGCACAAGATATGTTCACGATCTAGGTATGTCAATGAATAGAGATTACACATATATTCCAGTAAGATTGTTGACATTAGTTTAAGTTGTGAACTGGAATTCAATAGCGAATTGATGAATTGATGAATTTATGAATTACCGACTTGATGAGATTATGAATTGAATATGAATCTTGAGGTTTAGAAGATAGACGATGATATGAAAATCAGTTACAGTTGAGTTTTTTTTTTTATTATGTTGAATCTATTACATCAATTGGATATATGATTCTTGAAATGATTGAATATTGATTGGATCTCATGGCACATTGCTTTTATTTAGAGCCTGTGTTGATTCACTCATTTTGAGTTGGGTAATGCAAGTGAGTTGTTTTCACTTTGCAGAGTTTGTTATCCAGACGATTTGATTTTGGATGACCTTCATTGAGAGATTTTCTCAATCTTAATTTATTTCTTTTGATTTTGAGAATTATTAATCCTTTGATGGATATTTCAGCGTATTTTAGGATTGTTGGCTCGTAATTAATAGAAGAATTTGAATATGATACAGAGTTTGAGTGACATGACTTGTCAGTATTGTGGAGATAGAAATAGGAATGAAATAGGTAGTCGATGAATTAATTCTAGATTTCTGTGTATTCTGGTTTGAATATTCAAAATGATTTTCGATTAGAAGTAAGCCAGAACTATTCAGCAAATGAACGAAACACAGAAAGTAAACTGAAGCAATTAGAATCCAGTAAAGAATACCAGATTGAGATAAGAATTGAAGCCTCAGATTAGAATGAATGAATTCTATTATGATTAATTATCTGATTGTGCTTGATATTTCCGAAAATAAATATCAAATTTTGAAGCAAATGCACAACAATGAATTTAAGATTCATCCAATAATTATTTTATCAGAAGATAAAGCAAACAGATGTAATAGAATTAGTACGATTTCGAAGTTAAACGTATAGAGATTTCTAATGAAGTTAAAAATCGTTAATCAGGCGAGTTCAGTGATAGTTTAGAAACTTAAGAAATTGAAACGAGATTATGATTTGAAATAATATTTTGCGAAACTACCATGATGAAGCAGTATCGATGAGGTAAACAGGTGGTAGTTATGATCAGATTGATTGAAATTACTGTATACAATGATCTGTCTATATGATCAAATCACAGAATTGTGATTAGATTCGTTGCAAGATGAACAGAACGCCAAGAAATAATGTTTCAGATTGACACATTGGGTTTGCTATTACATTGTAATATAGATGATCAGAAGACTTTGAGTACTTTTTGAGGAAAAGGTACAATATATTATCCTTGAATTGGAAGAATAGTCAGTGAAGATGAATCGAATTTCGAGAATGAACGTTACCTGACATGATACCGTTTATCAACAGCTCTGAATACTTTGAACTCTGTGAATACAACATATTATACTTTGATTAATAGATAGTCCGAATAGACTAATCAAAATTTTACAATACGCTATATAAGATGTGACACAGATATAACTAGATAGCTGTGAAGAAGTTAGAGATATGATAAAATTACAGGAATGAGTAAAATCTATTGTCAGGATTAAGACTTTAGATTTATTCGACAGAATGTGGCATCGATTGATTGATTGATGTTCTAAGAGTTGGTTATATGTGATTGCATTATACCATTCTTCGATTGATGGATTATCTGAGTTGATTTTCCAGACGTTGAGAATATTCTCAGAACTTTAATACCTGATTCGGTATTATTTGACTTTATATGTTGCTACTTGATGATTATTATTTCTGTAACAGCTATGGAGTCAATTTTGAAATAATGCTATGATGATATGATGAAAAGAAATCCGATTTCTTTGGATGAAAATGATACTAACGAAGTATATGACATCAAACCAGACATGATTTGTCAATATCAGATCAGATTTGATTTGAGGAACACAAATATGATAAATATGAATCTGTATGAAGCGAGAACAATGAAGACGAATCAGAGTAAGTAATTGAATGATAGATATAATTTTTGAAGCTAAAACTGATTCGTTAAGCAAAAGAGTTAGTTTTTTTAAAAAAACATCATTCAATTCAGAATTGAGAAAGAGCAGAGTTGTTTTATAAATTCAGAATAGGAATGGGAATACTGATTGTGAAGTGATGAACAGAATGACAGTGTAGACTTGATATATGTTCTATGCAGAGCATGGAATAATATAGAGAAAGAAACAAGTCAACACAAAAAGCTGAAATTTATTGAATCAGATGTCTGACAGAATTGATGATTTGCTTGAAAGCTAGATTTATTCTTTTCAGCTCGATACAATGGGTCCGAATTGTTCCATGTGACTAAGAGAAGAAAGTATCAGTAGATTCTTCTTATTGTTGGAACACGGTCGTTCTCCGGATCGAAAAAGAAAGTGATACCCTATGCAGCGGAAGTTTTAAATTTTTTTTTTATATATGGAACGATTCCATATGGGTATCAAATTCCTACGATTAAAATTGATAATATAAAATTTAAACAATATAAATTTTACCTTAAAATCTCGAAACGAGATTATGGACACCAACAGATTAAACTGCTCTTGTTGTATATTCCAGGAACTGATGAACGAACAATTCTTCAATCAGGTCCACGAACAGAAGTTTAATCCCTCTGATAGACTGCACTAGAAAGTCTATCAGAAGTTTCTACGAAGAGATAGAACAGATATGATCTGCTAATTCAGACTGCAAATTCGAAATTCGCAGACTGAAAATTCTCTAAGACAGAGAGAGAGGGGGGCGGCCAAAAATTCCTAGACTGGAGACTAGGGTTTTCGAAAAACTGAGTGTAAGTTATGTGTAATTTCTGTACTGCAATACTTATTTATAATGTGGGCTACTAACAGCTTAGGGCCCATTAGTCCTAAGTTCAAGCCTGACAAGCAAAACCCGCATGTTAAGAAATTAATATAAAATTCATCGTGACTCAGATTGATAAACCAATTTCACCAATGTGCACAGAAACCATTTTTGCATCTTTTAAAATCAAGATAAATTTTATGAATCCAAATTCAGTGGTTTCCAAAAATGTCCATCACTATGTCATTTTAGGAAATCTTACTCCCTCTACTCTTAAATAAGAACCCACTTCTTTATTCACTAAATTTAACTCTTTAAATTTAATTATCTCAACGGGGATTAAAAATCCATTACTTGTGTGACCCTCAATGGTTCAGGGATACAGCTAGCCGTGGACTCACAACTCCTTGTGACTCGGAACAACAATTTCCGACTTGCCCATCGAATCATGGTAAGAGTGCCTAGCAGCATCGCCCCATGATTCCCTAGGTATCACTGATAGTGCCTGCAAGAACCAATAGATTTTGGTTAGCATACAGTACGGTCCCTTCATCCATATATCCCGATCGAATCAACAACCATTGGTAAATCGAGAGTCGTTCGAGATTCGATAACTATGCTATGCATCTTGAAGATCAAATAGTGACATCGCATGTGCTACTAAGAAACCATTTCTTAAAACACATCATGTACTCTGGCCAGAGATTCGTCACACTAATATCTCCTCAGATTGCATAGGATATCCACACTCGCAAGTATGTGGTGAATCCTTGACAACAAAGCATCGACTCCTATATGTGTCGTAACTGTACCCAATCCCGACACCTGATGACCCCAATAGAGTCGGTAAACAAGTCAAAGTACAGTACTAGCATATAGAGTCTCAATGATGTTTCAAGTAGTAAGGACTAATGGTGTACAACCAAAACCGCGAACTTTATCCACTCGATAAGTGATAACCACTTGGAAAGTCCGGATAGGGTAGTTCGATCATTCATCGTATGAATATCCATTTGCATGCTTTGAACATCTCTATGTTCCATACCAATGAAACGTGGTACTCGGCATCGCAAATGCTAGTCTCAATCTCGAGCGATCCTTATCCTTATTAACGGACGACTCAATTGACTAGGAACTGTTTAGAATATACAGTGACTTTGAGATGTGTTTCATGATAGCCATCCCCATGTGCTACCACATCTTACATACACTATAGTATATTCAAGGTCTTCATCTAAACATCTTATAGTATGTCACAACATAATAATATGATAAAAGATAAAGTAAATGCCATTATAAAATTGTAAATTATATTAAACAAAAGATTGTTTATACATAGAGTCATAAAAGCCCTTAGCCACAAGTTGGCTCACCGGGCACCCACTCTTTCAATCTCCCACTTGCCCTAAAGCCAACTAGTCATACTACATAGTCCCATTGCTTCGCGATGTTTGTCAAATAATGGTCCTGGCAAGGGCTTAGTAAGTGGATCAGCGATATTGTCTGCAGAGGCCACTCTCTCGACAGTGATGTCTCCTCTTTCCACGATCTCCCAGATGATGTGGTATTTCCTCAGTACGTGTTTGGATCTTTGATGAGACCTTGGTTCCTTTTCCTGAGCAACGGCACCCGTGTTGTCACAGTATACCAGGACTGGACCAACAGCTTCAGGAATAACGCCCAACTCTTGGACGAAATTCCTCATCCAAACGGCCTCTTTAGCAGCAGCTGATGCCGCAATGTATTCTGCCTCAGTGGTGGAATCCGCTGTGGTGTCCTGCTTGGAACTCTTCCAAGAGACAGCACCGCCATTGAGCATGAACACAAATCCAGAGGTTGACTTCGAGTCATCCACGTCACTTTGGAAGCTAGAGTCGGTGTAGCCTTCCAATTTCAGTTCTCTTCCTCCATAAACCATGAATACATTCTTAGTTCTTCTCAAGTACTTAAGAATATCCTTCACGGCTTTCCAATGCATTTGACCGGGATTGTCTTGATATCTGCTCGTGACACTCAGAGCAAATGCCATATCCGGTCTGGAGGATATCATCCCATACATGATACTCCCTATGGCTGACGCATATGGTATGTGTGTCATTTTCTCTATCTCTTCGTCAGTCTTGGGACACATAGACTTGGATAGAGAGACTCCATGACACATAGGTAGATGTCCTCTCTTGGACTCATCCATTGAAAACCTTTTCAATATAGTGTCGATGTAGGTAGCTTGAGTAAGTCCTATCATTCTCTTAGATCTATCTCTATAGATCTGTATCCCTAGAATATAGGACGCCTCACCCAAATCCTTCATCGAGAATCTACCTGATAACCATATCTTTGTTGACTGCAACATCCCTACATCATTCCCAATGAGTAAGATGTCATCAACATAAAGTACTAAGAATGTCACAGTATCCTTAACTACTTTCTTGTACACGCACGGTTCCTCCGGGTTCTTGATGAAACCAAAATCCTTTATTGTTTCATCAAATTTCTGGTTCCAACTTCTCGATGCTTGTTTGAGACCATAGATCGCTCTCTGAAGCTTGCATACCTTATGCTCGCTTCCCATGGATGTGAATCCCTCGGGCTGCATCATATAGATTTCTTCCTTAATGTTTCCATTAAGAAATGCAGTCTTCACATCCATTTGCCATATCTCATAGTCATACCATGCTGCTATGGCAATAAGAATTCTTATGGACTTGAACATTGCGACTGGTGAAAAAGTTTCATCATAGTCAACTCCTTGTCTTTGAGTATAACCTTTTGCGAATCTGCATCAGAAATTGCTTCCTTGAAGTTTCTTGGATCACATCCAATGTCGGGTTCACTTTGATCCCCTTCAATAAGAAAACCATATCTAATAGGAGGCCTAGACTTCCTCTCGGATCTTCTAGAAATAGGCGTGTCAATCAATGGTTCCTGAGGTGTAGGATCATTATTTTGTATCTTGGGTTCTTCTCGAATTTCTTCGAGTTCCATCATCTTTCCTTTCTTATCCAATAAGAACTCCTTCTCCAAGAAGGTGGCATTCCTTGAAACAAACACTTTTGTTTCAGTAGGATGATAGAAATAATATCCGATTGAATTCTTCGGATACCCTACAAAATAACATAAGGTGGATCGACTATCCAACTTATCTCCCACTGTCTGCTTCACGTAAGCAGGACATCCCCAAATCCTCAAGTACGAATACTTAGGAGCTTTGCCATTCCATAACTCGTATGGTGTTTTGTGAAAGAGTGGGTGCCCGGTGAGCCAACTTGTGGCTAAGGGCTTTGATGACTCTTTGTATAAACAATCTTTTGTTTAATATAATTTACACTTTTATTAATGGCAATGACTTTATCTTTCTTCATATTGTTATATTGTGATATACTATTGTTGTTTTGATAAAGACCTTGAATATACTATAGTGTATGTAAGATGTGGTAGAACATGGAGATGTCTATCATGAAACACATCTTATAGTCACTGTATATTCTAAACTGTTCCTAGTCGATTGAGCCGTCCGATAATAAGGATAAGGATCGCTCGAGTTTGAGACTAGCATTTGCGATGCAGAGTACCACGTTTCATTGGTAGGGAACATAGAGATGTTCGAAGCATGTAAATGGATATTCATATGATGAATGATCGAACTACCCTATCCGGACTTTCCAAGTGGTTATCACTTATCGAGTGGATAAAGTCCGCGGTTTTGGTTGTACACCATTAGTCCTTACTACTTGAAACATCATTGAGACTCTGTATGCTAGTACTGTGCTTTGACTCGTTTACCGACTCTATTGGGGTCATCAGGTGTCGGGATTGGGTACAGTTACAACACATATAGGAGTCGATGCTTTGTTGTCAAGGATTCACCACATACTTGCGAGTGTGGATATCCTATGCGATCTGAGGAGATATTAGTGTGACGAATCTCTGGCCAGAGTACATGATGTGTTTTAAGAAATGGTTTCTTAGTAACACATGCGATGTCACTATTTGATCTTCAAGATGTATTGCATAGTTATCGAATCTCGAACGACTCTCGATATACCAATGGTTGTTGATTCGATCGGGATATATGGATGAAGGGACCGTACTGTACGCTAACCAAAATCTATTGGTTCTTGTAGGCACTATCAGTGATACCTAGGGAATCATGGGGCGATGTTGCTAGGCGCTCTTACCATGATTCGATGGGCAAGTCGGAAATTGTTGTTCCGAGTCACAAGGAGTTGTAAGCCCACGGCTAACTGTATCCCTGAACCATTGAGGGTCACACAGTGTAATGGATTTTTAATCCCCGTTGAGATAGTTAAATTTAATGAACAAAGAAGTTGGACTTCTTAATTATGAGTAGAGGAGTAAGATTTCCTAAAATGACATAGGGATGGGCATTTTTGGAAATCACTGAATTCGGATTCAGAAAAATTTATCTTGACTTTAAAAGGTGCAGAAATGGTTTCTGTGCACATTGGTGAAATCGGTGTATCAATCGGAGTCACGATGAATTTTATATTAATTTCTGAACATGCGGGCTTTGCTTGTCGGGCTTGAACTTATGACTAATGGGCCCTAAGCTGTTAGTGGCCAACATTATAAATAAGTTATTGCAGTACAGAAATTACACACAACAGGTCACAATTTTCGAAAAACCTAGTCTTTTTCTCTCTGAAGTGGCCGACCCCTCTCCCCTCTGCTCGGTAAAATCCAGTCTGTGAATTTTGATTTACATTCTGGTTTAATGGATCAAATTCGTTAATCTCTTCGTAGAAACTTCTGATAGATTTTCTAGTGCAATCTATCAGAGGGATTAAATATCCGTTCGTGGACCTGATTGAAGAACAGTTCGTCCATCAGTTCCAGGGATATACAACAAGAGCAGAGCAATCTGTTGGTGTCCAAAATCTCGATTCGAGATTGAGGTAAAAATTTATAATCGTTATTTAATTTTTACACACACACAATTTAATCGTAAGGTTGATACCTATTATGGAATCGTTCCATACAAAAATTTTAAACTTCCGCTGCACCGGGTATCAATCCTAATTGATCTGATCGCCGCGTTCTCCAACAGTGGTATCAGAGCCAGGTTGCTCAGATCAAGCGATTAAATTAATCGATTGTACAAAAAATTTTTAAGCCTCGGTTTTTGAAACAAAATAAATATTTAAAATAAATTTTTTTTTTTCTCGGGCAAAAACCCGGGCAGCGGTTGGATCGCTGCCCGGGGGGGGGGGCAGCGATGGTCGCTGCACAGGGCGGCGCACGGCGCTGCCCAGCGCAGCGCCCAAATTAAATTTTAATATGTTAAAATTCTATTTTTGGTCCGATCGAAAATGGTTTTTGATTGGTCCACGAGGCGTCGGATCGAATTGTTCGAGTCCGAAAATTTTAAAATTGATTTTTGGATAAATTTGAATTTTTGGAAAATTTAAATATTTTATCCGTTAAATTGAATTTTGAAATTAATTATTTTTGGTACAATTGATGATAAGATATGATCTTATGGATATATTGATAAAATATGATTTTATGTATAAAATTGGATTTTATAGATAAAATATGATTTTATTTGATAAAAAGATAAAATATGATTTTGTATGTAAAATAAGATTTTATGTATGAAATATGATTTTATCCTTTTAAATTTAAATTTCCATTGCATGTTATCCAATAAATTAATTTTGAATTAAATGTTATTGGATAAGGATGATCGATTGCCATGACCAATTTTGTAGGTGTATGTTAGGAATTTACATTTGTTTTTATTGTTGTTGGTTTTATTAAAGGGCCTGGTTTATGGCCCAATATGAATTGTCATATGTAATAAAAGTGGGCTTGGTTTATGGCCCGTTCCCACCCCTTAAAAATGTATCCCCTACTTGTCATTGTTATTTATTGTAAATACATTAGATTTAGTGGGAGATCAAGATTTGAAGATGGAGGTGGGCCCAGCAGACAATAAAGACAGAAGAAATGTAAATTGGAAGCAAATGTAATAGGATTGCATTGCATACTGCATATTACCTAGGATTGGACTAAGACTCGTGATTGGCAACCACGGGTCGATTAGAAATGGAATCGATCATCCTATATAATATGTGATATTATAGTTGTATGCATGTTTTAGACATAATTGTGTGAATCCGGCAAGCATACAAAATTTTAAAAATGATGAGACAAATTTTTATAATTAAAATCCCTCATTTTAAATATGATTTAAAATTGATATCAAGATAAATAAATGAAATTTAAATTTGTTTAAATGTTCCTACCTTCCATCAACGATCAATGTATGAGATGCTACCCGCGGATACGGTCCGGCTCATATTATTGGGGGGGCCCGTTCGTCGGAAAGCTGTACATTGGATCGACACATGTTGTAAGTTGGACATGAGGTAAAAACGTGGAGGTTGCTTTGGAAGCAATTGGGCTCTACCTTTTGAAAATTGTGGTTGGCTGATATTATTCGGGACCATAGTTTGTCAATTGGACTCCATGTTCTCACTAAGGAAAACAGTTTCCCGTTTTCACTAGAGGGTAGTGAAATCGTTAAAATAGTGGGAGTGAGATTCATAAAATAAATTTCTCCTATTTTATGTCTTAGTAAATTGCTTAAACAATCACTGATATTTGTCTGTTTCTTTTCAGTATTTCATAAGATGAATTCGCGTAATCCACTTTTCTCGATCCTCGAACAAAATAAGTTGACTGGCGCAAACTATACGGAATGGTTCCGTAAGTTGAAGATTGTCTTGACTTCGGAGAAGATGCTCTACGTGTTAGAAAAATCTCCTCCAAAGGAAGCACCAGCTGACGTAAGTCCGGAAGAGTTAGCCAAACTTGATACATGGTGGGACCATGATATCAAGACCAAATGCTATATTCAAGCTCAATGTCTGATGAACTCCAGAGGCGATTTGAGGACACCGTGAATGCTGCTGACATTCACGTTCAACTCAAGGAACTTTTTGGGGCTCAATCGAGGGCTGAAAGGTTCGCTACTGTAAAGGAGCTAATGACGTGTCGCATGCATGAAGGGACTTCGGTCCGTGATCATGGGGTACGAGTGATTTGGCTCATACAGAAGTTGGTAACCCTTGATTTGGTGTTGGAGCATGAACTCAACGTGGACTTACTACTTCTGTCTCCTCCTTCTTCGTTTGACGGATTTGTGGTGAATTTCAATATGAACAAGATAGAGGCCTCCCTTGAAGAGATGGTCAATATGCTTGTGACATATGAATCCACATTAAAGAAGGATAAACCGGCTTTCTTGGTGGGCTCCTCTTCTTCTGCTAAGAAGGGGCCAAGTACAAAGGGCAAGAAACGTTCTGCCCCACCCAAGAAAATCAAACCCGAGAAGAAGTACAAGACAAAGGTTTCAAACATGGAAAAATCCAAGGATGTTTGCCATTACTGCAAGAAGCCCGGTCATTGGAAGCGTAACTTCAAGGAATATCTAGAGCAGTTGCGAACTGCGAAGGGTATGTTCTATATTGAAATAAATGTTTCACTTAATACTACTTCTTGGGTATTGGATACCGGATGTGGATCTCACATTTGCAATGATTTGCAGGTAATGACAAGAAGTCGCAGGCTTAGAATGGGTGAGACCCAGCTGAGGCTCGGAAATGGTTCCAGAGTTGAAGCTAAAGCCGTGGGAGATGTTTATTTAATTTTGCAGAACGGTTTTAAGTTACTTTTAAGAGATGTTTTATTTGTTCCGGATTTGATTAAAAACATTATTTTTGTTTCTATGCTTAATAGAGATGGTTATTCTTGCAATTTTGTGAATGGGATTTGCAATATTTACAAGAATGAATGTTTGATTGGAAATGGACAACTTGAAAATGATCTATACAACTTAAAACTAAAAGACGTTCCAATAAATTATGTTGATAAACCGGCAACAACAAACAAAAGGAAAATCGATAGCCAAAACCCGGCAAACCTTTGGCACGCTAGGCTAGGTCATATTTCCTCAAGGAGGATGAACAAGCTAGTGGGAGAGGGCATGTTTGATATGTCTGATATTAACTCTCTACCTACTTGTGAATCCTGCCTAAAAGGAAAAATGACTAAATCTCCTTTTAAGGGGAAACCTGAGCGTAGTCAAAATCTGTTGGATTTGATCCATACAGATGTTTGTGGTCCATTTAGAGTTGGTACTCAATATGGCCACACCTACTTCATTACCTTTACTGATGATTATTCTCGGTATGGGTATTTATATTTAATGAAATATAAGTCTGAAGCATTTGAAAAGTTCAAAGAATTCAAGGCTGAAGTAGAAAACAAGCTAGGTAAAAGTATTAAAGCACTTCGATCGGATCGAGGTGGAGAATACTTGAGTACCGAGTTTTTGGACTATCTAAAAGAGAATGGGATTTTCTCTCAGTGGACTCCTCCTATGACACCACAGCTTAATGGTGTATCGGAGCATCGTAATCGAACTTTGTTGGACATGGTTCGGTCCATGATGAGCTTCACTGAGCTTCCACCTTCGTTTTGGGGCTATGCGCTTGAAACGGCGGTATTGTTGTTGAACAACGTCCACACTAAAGCAGTGGACAAAACACCATACGAGTTATGGAATGGCAAAGCTCCTAAGTATTCGTACTTGAGGATTTGGGGATGTCCTGCTTACGTGAAGCGGACAGTGGGAGATAAGTTGGATAGTCGATCCAGCTTATATTATTTTGTAGGGTATCCGAAAAATTCAATCGGATATTATTTCTATTATCCTGCTGAAACAAAGGTGTTTGTTTCAAGGAATGCCACCTTCTTGGAGAAGGAGTTCTTATTGGATAAGAAAGGCGAGATGATGGAACTCGAAGAAATTCGAGAAGAACCCGAAATACAAAATAACGATCCTACACCTCAAGAACCATTGATAGACACGCCTGTACCTAGAAGATCCGAGAGCACTTCTAGACCTCCTATTCGATATGGTCTTCTTCTTGAAGGGGATCAAGATGAACCCGATGTTGGATGTGATCCAAGAAACTTCAAGGAAGCAATTTCTGATGCGGATTCAAATTTATGGCTTGAAGCTATGCAGTCGGAAATAGATTCGATGCATACAAACCAAGTTTGGTCTGTAGTAGATCCTCCCGATGGAATTGTTCCAATAGGGTGTAAATGGATCTACAAGAGAAAGCTTGGGCCTGATGGTAAGGTATTGACCTACAAGGCGCGATTGGTGGCAAAAGGTTATACTCAAAGACAAGGAGTTGACTATGATGAAACCTTTTCACCAGTTGCAATGTTCAAGTCCATAAGAATCCTTATTGCCATAGATGCATGGTATGACTATGAGATATGGCAAATGGATGTGAAGACTGCTTTTCTTAATGGAGACATTAAGGAAGAAATCTATATGAAGCAGCCTGAGGGGTACACATCCATGGGAAGCGAGCATAAGGTATGCAAATTTCAGAGATCAATTTATGGTCTAAAACAAGCATCAAGAAGTTGGAACCAGAAATTTGATGAAACAATAAAGGATTTTGGTTTCATCAAGAACCCGGAGGAACCATGCGTGTACAAGAAAGTAGTTAAGGATGCGGTGACATTCTTAGTACTTTATGTTGGTGACATCCTACTCATTGGGAATGACGTGGGGATGTTGCAGTCAACAAAGATATGGTTATCAGGTAGATTTTCGATGAAGGATTTGGGTGAGGCATCCTATATTCTTGGGATACAGATCTATAGAGATAGATCTAAGAGAATGATAGGACTCACTCAATCAACCTACATCGACACCATATTGAAACGGTTTTCAATGGATGGGTCCAAGAGAGGACATCTACCCATGTGTCATGGAGTTTCTCTATCCAAGTCTATGTGTCCCAAGACGGATGAAGAGATAGAGAAAATGACACATGTACCATATGCGTCAGCCATAGGTAGTATCATGTATGGGATGATATCTACCAGACCGGATGTAGCATTTGCTCTGAGTGTCACGAGCAGATATCAAGCTAATCCCGGTCAAATGCATTGGAAAGCCGTGAAGGACATTCTTAAGTACTTACGAAGGACTAAGAATATGTTCATGGTATATGGAGGAAGAGAACTAAAATTGGAAGGCTATACCGACTCTAGCTTCCAAAGTGACGTGGATGACTCGAAGTCAACCTCTGGATTTGTGTTCATGCTCAATGGCGGTGCTGTCTCTTGGAAAAGTTCCAAGCAGGACACCACAGCGGATTCCACCACTGAAGCAGAATACATTGCAGCATCAGCTGCTGCTAAAGAGGCCGTTTGGATGAGGAATTTCGTCCAAGAGTTGGGCGTCATTCCTGAAGTTGTTGGTCCAGTCCCGGTGTACTGTGACAACACGGGTGCCGTTGCTCAGGAAAAGGAACCAAGGTCTCATCAAAGATCCAAACACGTACTGAGGAAATACCACATCATCCGGGAGATTGTGGAAAGAGGAGACATCACTGTCGAAAGAGTGGCCTCTGCAGACAATATCGCTGATCCACTTACTAAGACCTTGCCAGGACCATTATTTGACAAACATCGCGAAGAAATGGGTCTACGTAGTATGACTAGTTGGTTTTAGGGCAAGTGGGAGATTGAAAGAGTGGGTGCCCGGTGAGCCAACTTGTGGCTAAGGGCTTTGATGACTCTTTGTATAAACAATCTTTTGTTTAATATAATTTACACTTTTATTAATGGCAATGACTTTATCTTTCTTCATATTGTTATATTGTGATATACTATTGTTGTTTTGATAAAGACCTTGAATATACTATAGTGTATGTAAGATGTGGTAGAACATGGAGATGTCTATCATGAAACACATCTTATAGTCACTGTATATTCTAAACTGTTCCTAGTCGATTGAGCCGTCCGATAATAAGGATAAGGATCGCTCGAGTTTGAGACTAGCATTTGCGATGCAGAGTACCACGTTTCATTGGTAGGGAACATAGAGATGTTCGAAGCATGTAAATGGATATTCATATGATGAATGATCGAACTACCCTATCCGGACTTTCCAAGTGGTTATCACTTATCGAGTGGATAAAGTCCGCGGTTTTGGTTGTACACCATTAGTCCTTACTACTTGAAACATCATTGAGACTCTATATGCTAGTACTGTGCTTTGACTCGTTTACCGACTCTATTGGGGTCATCAGGTGTCGGGATTGGGTACAGTTACAACACATATAGGAGTCGATGCTTTGTTGTCAAGGATTCACCACATACTTGCGAGTGTGGATATCCTATGCGATCTGAGGAGATATTAGTGTGACGAATCTCTGGCCAGAGTACATGATGTGTTTTAAGAAATGGTTTCTTAGTAACACATGCGATGTCACTATTTGATCTTCAAGATGTATTGCATAGTTATCGAATCTCGAACGACTCTCGATATACCAATGGTTGTTGATTCGATCGGGATATATGAATGAAGGGACCGTATTGTACGCTAACCAAAATCTATTGGTTCTTGTAGGCACTATCAGTGATACCTAGGGAATCATGGGACGATGTTGCTAGGCGCTCTTACCATGATTCGATGGGCAAGTCGGAAATTGTTGTTCCGAGTCACAAGGAGTTGTGAGCCCACGGCTAGCTGTATCCCTGAACCATTGAGGGTCACACAGTGTAATGGATTTTTAATCCCCGTTGAGATAGTTAAATTTAAAGAGTTAAATTTAATGAACAAAGAAGTTGGACTTCTTAATTATGAGTAGAGGAGTAAGATTTCCTAAAATGACATAGGGATGGGCATTTTTGGAAATCACTGAATTCGGATTCAGAAAAATTTATCTTGACTTTAAAAGGTGCAGAAATGGTTTCTGTGCACATTGGTGAAATCGGTGTATCAATCGGAGTCACGATGAATTTTATATTAATTTCTGAACATGCGGGCTTTGCTTGTCGGGCTTGAACTTATGACTAATGGGCCCTAAGCTGTTAGTGGCCTACATTATAAATAAGTTATTGCAGTACCGAAATTACACACAACAGGTCACAATTTTTGAAAAACCTAGTCTTTTTCTCTCTGAATTGGCCGACCCCTCTCCCCTCTGCTCGGTAAAATCCAGTCTGTGAATTTTGAATTACAGTCTGGTTTAACGGATCAAATTCGTTAATCTCTTCGTAGAAACTTCTGATAGATTTTCTAGTGCAATCTATCAGAGGGATTAAATATCCGTTCGTGGACCTGATTGAAGAACAGTTCGTCCATCAGTTCCAGGGATATACAACAAGAGCAGAGCAATCTGTTGGTGTCCAAAATCTCGATTCGAGATTGAGGTAAAAATTTATAATCGTTATTTAATTTTTACACACACACAATTTAATCGTAAGGTTGATACCTATTATGGAATCGTTCCATACAAAAATTTTAAACTTCCGCTGCACCGGGTATCAATCCTAATTGATCTGATCGCCGCGTTCTCCAACATTTTGTCCACTGCTTTAGTATGAACGTTGTTCAACAACAATACCGCCGTTTCAAGAGCATAGCCCCAAAACGAAGGTGGGAGCTCGTGAAGCTCATCATGGATCGAACCATGTCCAACAAAGTTCGATTGCGATGCTCCGAAACACCATTAAGCTGAGGTGTCATAGGAGGAGTCCACTGAGAGAGAATCCCATTCTCTTTTAGATAGCTCAAAAACTCGGTACTCATGTATTCTCCACCTCGATCCGATCGAAGTGCTTTAATCCTCTTACCTAGTTTGTTTTCTACTTCAGCCTTGAATTCATTGAACTTTTCAAATGATTCAGACTTATATTTCATCAAATATAAGTACCCATACCTAGAATAATCATCAGTAAAGGTAATGAAGTAGGTGTGACCAAATTTTGTACCAATACTAAATGGTCCGCAAACATCCGTATGGATCAAATCCAATAGATTTTGACTACGCTCAGGTTTTCCTTTGAAAGGAGATTTAGTCATTTTTCCTTTCAGGCAGGACTCACAAGTAGGTAGAGAGTTAATATTAGACATATCAAACATGCCCTCTCCCACTAGCTTGTTCATCCTCCTTGATGAAATATGACCCAGCCTAGCATGCCAAAGATTTGCCGGGTTTTGACTATCGATTTTCCTTTTGTTCGTTGTTACCGGTTTATCAACATAATTTATTGGAACGTATTTTAATTTTAAGTTATATAGATCGTTTTCAAGTTGTCCATTTCCAATCAAACATTCATTCTTGTAAATATTGCAAATCCCATTCACAAAATTGCAAGAAAAACCATCTCTATCAAGCATAGAAACAGAAATAATGTTTTTAATCAAGTCTGGAACAAATAAAACATCTCTCAAAAGTAACTTAAAATCGTTCTGCAAAATTAAATAAACGTCTCCCACAGCTTTGGCTTCAACTCTAGAACCATTTCCGAGCCTCAGCTGGGTCTCACCCATTGTAAGCTTGCGACTTCTTGTCATCACCTGCAAATCATTGCAAATGTGAGATCCACATCCGGTATCCAATACCCAAGAAGTAGTATTAAGTGAAACATTTATTTCAATATAAAACATACCCTTCGCAGTTCGCAACTGCTCTAGATATTCCTTGCAGTTACGTTTCCAATGACCGGGTTTCTTGCAGTGATGGCAAACATCCTTGGACTTTTCCATGTTTGAAACCTTTGTCTTGTTCTTCTTCTCGGGTTCGATTTTCTTGGATGAGGCAGAACGTTTCTTACCCTTTGTACTTGGCCCCTTCTTAGCAGAAGAAGAGGAGCCCACCAAGAGAACCGGTTTATCCTTCTTTAAAGTGGCTTCATAAGTTACAAGCATATTGACCATCTCTTCAAGGGAGGCCTCTATCTTGTTCATATTTAAATTCACCACAAAACCGTCAAACGATGAAGGAAGAGAGAGAAGTAATAAGTCCACATTGAGTTCATGCTCCAATACCAATTCAAGCATTACCAACTTCTAAATGAGCCAAATCACGCGTACCCCATGATCACGGACCGAAGTTCCTTCACGCATGCGACACGTCATTAACTCTTTTACAGTAGCGAACCTTTCATCTCTTGATTGAGCCCCAAAAAGTTCCTTGAGTTGTACGTGAATGTCAGCAGCATTCACGGTATCCTCAAATCGCCTCTGGAGTTCATCAGACATCGAAGCTTGCATATAGCATTTGGCCTTGATATCATGGTCCCACCATTTATCAAGTTTGGCCAACTCTTCCGGACTTATATCAGCTGGTGCTTCCTTCGGAGGAGATTTTTCTAACACGTAGAACATCTTCTCCGAGGTCAAGACAATCTTCAACTTACGGAACCATTCCGTATAGTTTGCGCCAGTTAGTTTATTTTGTTCGAGAATAGAGAATAGTGGATTGCGCAAATTCATCTTAATGAAATACTGAAAATAAACAGACAATAATCAGTGATTGTTTAATTAATTTACTAAGACATAAAATAGGCGAAATTTATTTTATGAATCTCACTCCCACTATTTTAACGATTTCACTACCCTCTAGTGAAAACGAGAAACATTTTTTTTAGTGGAAACATGGAGTCCAATTGACAAACTATAGTCCCGAATAATATCAGCCAACCATAATTTTCAAAAGGTAGAGCCCAATTGCTTCCAAAGCAACCTCCATGTTTTTACCTCATGTCCAATAAGGGCCCAATAATATGACGTCGTTTATTGTGACATGTCAAGATGACCCATCAATATTAAGTTGTGATGGACGGTCGCCATGTGGATTCCCAATAATATGAGCCAATCCCATGGGAGTTCCATCCAACTTACAACATGTGTCGATCCAATGTACAGCTTTCCGACAAACGGTCCCCCCCAATAATATGAGCCAGACCGTATCCGCGGGTAGCATCTCATACATTGATCGTTGATGGAAGGTAGAAACATTTAAACAATATTTAAATTTCCTTTATTTATCTTGATATCAATTTTAAATCATATTTAAAATGAGGGATTTTTAATTTTGAAAAATTTGTCTCATCATTTAAAATTTGTATGCTTGCGGGATTCATACAATTTAGTCTAAACAGGCATACAACGATAATATCATATATTATATTTTAGGATGATCGATTCCATTACTAATCGACCCGTGGTTGCCAATCACGAGTCTAAGTCCAATCCTAGGTGATATGCAAGTATGCAATGCAATCCTATTACATTGTGCTTCCAATTTACATTTCTTCAGTCTTTATCATTGCTTGCTGGTCCCACCTCCATCTTCAAAAACTCCCACTATTTCTAGTGAATTTACAATAAATTACTATGACAAATAAAGGGATACATTGTAGGGGTGGGAACGGGCCATAAACCAGGCCCACTTTTATTACAAATGAAAAAATCAAATTTGGGCCATAAACCAGGCCCATTAATAAAACCCAACAATCAATAATAAAGTCAAATGTAAACAACCTAACATACACCTATAATATTGGTCATGGCAATCGATCATCCTTATCCAATAATATTTAATTCAAAAATTAATTTATTGGATATCATGCAATGGCAATAAATATAAATAGATAAAATCATATTTCATACATAAAATCTTATTTTATATATAAAATCATATTTTATCTAGTTTATCCATAAAATCATATTTTACATATAAAATCCAATTTTATACATAAAATCATATTTTATTATCAATTGTACCAAAATTAATAATTAAAGATTTAATTTATGGGATTAAATTTATAAATTTCCAAAATTCAAAATTTATCCAAAAATTAATTTTCTTAAAAATTTTGGGCTCAAACAATTTTGACCCATTGCCTCGTGGACCAACTGAAACAATTTTCAATCGGGCCAAAAACTGGGCCCAAAACCATTTTGGGCTAGAATTCATAATTCACGAAAAAATTTAATTTTTTTTTTTTTAAAAAAAAAAATTTTTGGGCAGCCCGGGACTATCCCGGGCTGCCCGCCCGTCGCTGGGCTAGACTCGTCCAGCCCAGCCGCTGGGCCGCTCCATGCGGCCCAGCTGCGCGGGCTAGGGCAACGCTTGCCCTAGCTCATGCAGCCCATTGGCTGCGCGCAGGGCTGCACGCTGCCTTCGGGTAGCGCGCAGCCCGAAAATATTTTTTTTTTCCGTTTTATTTTCCTGAAAAATCGAGGCTTTGTACAATCGATAAAATTTTAATCGTAAAATCCGAGAACAGCCTGGCTCTGATACCACTGTTGGAACACGGTCGTTCTCCGGATCGAAAAAGAAAGTGATACCCTGTGCAGCGGAAGTTTTAAATATTTTTTTTTTTTATATGGAACGATTCCATATGGGTATCAAATTCCTACGATTAAAATTGATAATATAAAATTTAAACAATATAAATTTTACCTTAAAATCTCGAAACGAGATTATGGACACCAACAGATTAAACTGCTCTTGTTGTATATCCCAGGAACTGATGAACGAACAATTCTTCAATCAGGTCCACGAACAGAAGTTTAATCCCTCTGATAGACTGCACTAGAAAGTCTATCAGAAGTTTCTACAAAGAGATAGAACAGATATGATCTGCTAATTCAGACTGCAAATTCGAAATTCGCAGACTAAAAATTCTCTAAGACAGAAAGAGAGGGGGGCGGCCGAAAATTCCTAGACTGGAGGCTAGGGTGTTCGAAAAACTGAGTGTAAGTTATGTGTAATTTCTGTACTGCAATAACTTATTTATAATGTGGGCTGCTAACAGCTTAGGGCCCATTAGTCCTAAGTTCAAGCCTGACAAACAAAGCCCGCATGTTCAGAAATTAATATAAAATTCATCGTGACTCAGATTGATAAACCAATTTCACCAATGTGCACAGAAACCATTTCTGCATCTTTTAAAGTCAAGATAAATTTTCTGAATCCGAATTCAGTGGTTTCCAAAAATGTCCATCACTATGTCATTTTAGGAAATCTTACTCCCTCTACTCTTAAATAAGAAGTCCCACTTCTTTATTCGTTAAATTTAACTCTTTAAATTTAATTATCTCAACGGGGATTAAAAATCCATTACTTGTGTGACCCTCAATGGTTCAGGGATACAGCTAGCCGTGGGCTCACAACTCCTTGTGACTCGGAACAACAATTTCCGACTTGCCCATCGAATCATGGTAAAAGCGCCTAGCAACATTGCCCCATGATTCCCTAGGTATCACTGATAGTGCCTGCAAGAACCAATAGATTTTGGTTAGCGTACAGTACGGTCCCTTCATCCATATATCCCGATCGAATCAACAACCATTGGTAAATCGAGAGTCGTTCGAGATTCGATAACTATGCAATGCATCTTGAAGATCAAATATTGACATCGCATGTGCTACTAAGAAACCATTTCTTAAAACACATCATGTACTCTGGCCAGAGATTCGTCACACTAATATCTCCTCAGATTGCATAGGATATCCATACTCGCAAGTATGTGGTGAATCCTTGACAACAAAGCATCGACTCCTAAATGTGTCGTAACTGTACCCAATCCCGACACCTGATTACCCCAATAGAGTCGGTAAACGAGTCAAAGTACAGTACTAGCATATAGAGTCTCAATGATGTTTCAAGTAGTAAGGACTAATGGTGTACAACCAAAACCGCAAACTTTATCCACTCGATAAGTGATAACCACTTGGAAAGTCCGGATAGGGTAGTTCGATCATTCATCGTATGAATATCCATTTGCATGCTTTGAACATCTCTATGTTCCATACCAATTAAACGTGGTACTCGGCATCGCAAATGCTAGTCTCAATCTCGAGCGATCCTTATCCTTATTAACGGACGGCTCAATTGACTAGGAACTGTTTAGAATATACAGTGACTTTGAGATGTGTTTCATGATAGCCATCCCCATGTGCTACCACATCTTACATACACTATAGTATATTCAAGGTCTTCATCTAAACATCTTATAGTATGTCACAACATAATAATATGATAAAAGATAAAGTAAATGCCATTATAAAAGTTTAAATTATATTAAACAAAAGATTGTTTATACATAGAGTCATAAAAGCCCTTAGCCACAAGTTGGCTCACCGGGCACCCACTCTTTCACTTATGTACTTTAATCCAATGAGATGAATATTGAAAAGATTCTGAGTTAAGTCGATTAGTCGACAAATCCTTGATTGAAGAAAGAAACAACTCAGAACGAATTCTTTTCAATGACTTAAAGTACAACTGAAGAGATACCAAAAACAAGAGAATTGAAGCAGATTCGAAGAAAGAATCTGATATGAGATGAATAAATGAAATATGAAGTTTCAGAGTTATATGATTGAAGTGAGAATCATTTGAGATAATCATTCAGTCTATCAGATTGAATAGTTCGATTGAATGTGATTTCGAGGACGAAATCATTTCTTAGAGGGGAGGAATTATAAGGCTTGAAAATATTAAATGAATAATTATGGGATTTTGAGAATTCAATTCCATATTATGGGATAATATTGATTTGAGAAGTTATGGAAATGATAGATTTAATTTTCGAGCCGAAAATATTTAATTTGAGAATTTATGGATTTTGAGAAGTAAATCCCGAGAATTCTTAAATTAAAATAATAAATATTTGATTTGAATATTTATTGGATTTAAGATTAAATTCCATGTTTTGGGAATTAACGAATATTAAATTTGAAGATAAAACCCGATCAGGGATTGATTTGCAAATATCGAAGTTGAAGGGCTAAAGTGCAAAAGGCCGGGATTATGGATTTAATCCGAATTTATTTAATTTTAATCCGAGTATATTTAATTTGGGAATATTTAGAGTTTTGATTTAAATTCTAATATTCTTAAATTATTTTGGATTGAAATTGAATTAAAAAGAAGGCCGAGGACTGAATTGCAATTTATGAAGTTTTGAGGACTAAATTGCAATTATGAAATGTATATCCGATTTAATTAGATTGATAAGAAGAATTAAACGTGTAAAAAGTGTGTAAAATTCAGAATTCAGAAATGACGAACAGAGGAGCTCGAACCCTTTTCCTTTTCCTTTTGATTTTCGATTTTCAAAACCCCGTAACTTTTGATCCGATCGTCTGATTTCAATTCCGAAAAGTGTTCTGGAATCCTTGCGACAAGGGCTTCGATCTTGTGTAAGTAGTTTGATGTTTCTTCTAGTAATCAAAATCAGGATATGGCAAAAATCAGTACGTGTGTATATGATCATGTTCTTGACGTGTTGTATCATTTATTTTCGAAATCAGATCGACTATGGATTATGGAATAAACTTGTTATGATTTCCAGCATGTATATCGAAAATTATAGATGCCGATATGATGATTTGAATGCTGTTGATTGAAGTGAATATACATATGACTTGAATTGAAGTTAGATTCGAATTCGATATTTTGTCGGTTAACGATTTTCAATCGCTACGCCGTCAATGCGTGTTTTGAGACCAGTTTGATAGCTGATTATTGAGATGAGATGTTCTTTGAAATGTTATCGATGATATAGAATTGTTATTTCTCAATTTCAGACTTGTTTTGAAGATTAACGACGCATGACTCCGAATGAGAACTGAAGAAGAAGAAATGGAAGTTTGAAATGGATTGAATGAAGATGTATTGATGAATTTGACTCGATTATGAAATGAATGAATTGAACGAAGTTTGATGTGAATGTTTGGATGTTGTAGTGCAGATTTGAATAATTCAGAACATAAGAAATACGAAGGTAATGGTGGACTACTACTTGAATGGGATTAAAACTCGAGATGGTTTGTATCGAGTTCCCTAAATCACATACTTATTTGATTACTTGCTCTTATATGAATTCTTGAATGAGACTATGATGTGAATGAATGCTATATTGATTTTATATGTTGCATTCATCTTGAAACTGATTCCTTGATTTTGAAATGAACGGAAGCGTTCGATTAGACGATTTGAGGGATTATATATGTATGGCCTGGGTGGTTGACTTAGCCTAGCGTCTGATTTGCATATATAGTGGCTTCAAAGTCTAGAGAAGTAAGGTAAGTAGCCCCACCTCGATTGGGAGTGTCGGTGGTTCAGTTACGATATCTTCTTTTCGGGATCCCAACCGATGAAATGAGAGATTCTTTGAGAGAAGCCTATTTTAAATCATGCATTGTCTTTATTTTATATCATGAGTTTGATATATATATGACATGATTTGCATGTTAGTTGCTTTTACTAGGAAATATGTTTCTTACCGGAGTTATCCGGCTGTTGTCGTGTTTGTATGTGTGCATGGCAACAGGTGGTTCAGGATCAAGGCAATGACGGGCTTGAGGAATTGAGACTTGAGAGATTAGAGTGATGATCCGGTTTAGATGATGAGCTGCTGTTATATTATGCTTGTATAGATCTTAGACTTGAACTTTAGTCTAGAATGTTGCTTCGTGATCTTGTAATCATATTCGAAGTTCTTGTTGTTAATGTTATTAACTCTTTTGTTGAGATGTTGAGATATGGACTTAGCAAGATCACATCTTTGGCTGCTGAAAAACAGAGCTCGGGACTGTCCAGGATGAGCCCGAGCTGCAGAAAACTGCAGCTCGAGCGCACCCTTTGGTGCTCAAACCCGAGGGTAGGCGCTCTAGCGGCTGAAAAGTGCCGCCCGAGCGCACCCCCCCTCTAAAAAAAATAAAAAAATAATTATTTGAGGCTTCAAATGCTTGTTGATTTCTTATCTTTAATTCATGATCTTGGATTAATTTTATGATTTGAGAGATTAAGAACCGGGTCGTCACAGAGCATGCATAGTATTCTTTGGAATTTAGATTCTGCATAAGATAACCGTGAGGTAATTTTTGTAGATGGCGGATCGTAATGATCAGAGTAGTCACGGCACTATTGGTGGACGTTGGGGCGATGTCGACCGAGAGCGTCTTTGGGAACGCCATCATCGTCGTCGTGATGATGATCGTTTCAGTGTGCGCCGCTTCCTGCAGATGGGTCCTAAGCTCTTGGTTGGAGGCGAGTCTCCAGAGGATGCGGAGAACTGGTTAGACCGCATGAAGACTACTTTCCAGAATTTCCACTGCACTGAGGAGCAGAAAATGGAGACACTGGGGTATCTTCTGGATGGGCGAGCCCGTAGGTGGTGGAGGTTTACTTCTGCACCCTTTGTTGCGGCGAAAGGAATGGCCACCTGGGCCGAGTTCCGCACAGCTTTTCAGAAGCTGTATTTTCCTCCTGAACTCCGTCAGTCGAAGGCGGGCGAACTACTGAGTCTGCGACAGGGATCCATGTCTATTGACGAGTATCAGCAGAAGTTCTTCGATTTGTTATCCTATTGCCTCGAGATTGCTGACTGCTCTGAGATGAAGTATAATCTGTTCCTTCAGGGCCTTAACCCTGAGATTCATGATTGTGTGGCGGTTGGTGATGACATGACCTACGAGGGTTTGGTGAGCCGTTGTCACCAGGCGGAGGATAGAATTCGGCCGAACAAGTCTTTCTCTCAGTCTAGTCCTGCGAGTTCTTTGGGTCCCCGTGCTAAGACTTTCAAGAAGTCCGGATCTACTTCTTCCTCTGGTTCTGCTGGTGTTGTCTGTTTTGGGAAGAAGGACAAGTGTGATCATTGTGGGAAGAACCATCCGACCGACCGATGCCGCAAAGCTTCTGGAGCTTGTTTCCGATGTGGATATGTTGGTCATCTCCGGAGGGATTGTCCATTGTCTGGGGGAGATGGTTTTGGTTCTGGTTCGGGATCGGGTTCTCAGGCCACCGTTCAGCAGAGGTCGCAGGGACATCCTGCTGGGAGTTCTCATTTGAGGCCGCGGGCTTTTGGCCAGGTGTTTGCCTTGAAGCACGACCAGGCAGTGGAGGAGAATGAGAAGGTCATCGTAGGTACATTTTTGTTATATGGCATACCTGCTCTTGTACTTATTGATACTGGTGCATCTCATTCCTTCATTTTTGCACGTTTTGTTAAGAGACATAAGTTACCATGCATTGCACTAGACGTAGTAGTTTCTGTTTCTACTCCGACGGGCCAATCTGCTTTGGCTAAGCGTCTAGTGATGGGTTGTCCTTTAGAGTTTGAAGGTAACATTTTGATAGCGAATCTCATGGTTCTTGCGATGGATGACTTCGATTGTATTCCGGGTATAGACATGTTGACTACCTATCGAGCTTCAGTGGACTGCTATCAGATATTAGTACGCTTTCATCCGGATGGGAGTGATAGCTAGTTTTTCTATGGTGAGGGAGCGCGACCCCCGATGCCTTTGGTATCAGCTTTGAGAGTCTGTCGAGCTCTAGAGTCTGGCGGGGAAGGCTACCTTATCTATGCAGTTGATTTGTCCGCTGAGAGTGTTGGGATAGAGAGCATTCCTGTTGTGGATGAATTCCCATATGTATTTCTAGTTGAGATTCCGGGTTTTCCTCCTGCTAGGGAAGTCGAGTTTGGCATAGAGTTGATGCCGGGTACTTCGCCTGTTTCTCGAGCACCGTATCGTCTGGCTCCATCAGAGATGCGAGAGTTGAAGAATCAGTTACAGGACCTTTTGGACAAGGGGTACATCTGTCCTAGTGTATCTCCTTGGGGAGCTCCTGTTCTTTTCGTGAAGAAGATGATTGGGTCTATGCAGCTATGCATTGACTATCGTTAGTTGAACCGAGTTACTGTGAAGAACAAGTATCATTTGCCTCGTATCGAGGACTTGTTTGATCAGCTGCAGGGTACTTCGGTTTACTCCAAGATCGACTTGCGGTCTGGGTATCATCAGATGAGAGTCCGAGATCAGGACGTAGCCAAGACTACATTTTGCATGCGCTATGGGCATTACGAGTTTCTAGTGATGCCATTTGGTTTGACTAATGTGCCGACTATGTTTATGGATCTGATGAACCGTGTCTTTAGGTAGTACATGGACAAGTTTGTCGTGGTCTTCATTGATGACATTCTGGTGTATTCGCGTAATGCGGACGAGCATGTTTCTCACTTGAGATTGGTACTGCAGACTCTTCGGGATGAGCAGTTGTACGACAAACTGAGCAAGTGTGAGTTCTGGATGGATCGAGTGGTCTTTCTTGGCCATATCATATCCAGGGAGGGGATTTCTGTTGATCCGAGCAAGATTGAGGTTGTGCTTTATTGGTCGCATCCGACAACAGTTGCTGAGATCCGTATTTTTCTGGGTCTAGCAGGATATTATAGTCGTTTCATTCTGAACTTCTCTCAGTTTGCTCAACCATTGACGCAGCTTACCCGCAAGGGTGTTGATTTCGAGTGGTCCTCAGAGTGTGAGGAGAATTTTTGTGAACTTCGACGACGGTTGACTTTTGCGCCAGTGCTGGCACTACCGTCAGGATCTGAAGGGTATGTGGTTTACACGGAAGCTTCTCTTCAGGGGTTAGGTTGTGTCCTGACTCATAATGGGCATGTGATCGCATATGCTTCTAGACAGTTGAAGTTGAACGAGGACATTTATCCAGTCCATGATTTGGAGTTAGCAGCCATTGTGTTTGCTCTGAAGATCTGGCGTCATTATCTGTATGGCGAGAAATTTGAGATCTTCACCGACCATAAGAGTCTTAAGTATTTGTTCACTCAAGCGGAGTTGAACATGAGACAGAGACGTTGGATGAACTTGCTTTAGGACTATGATTGCTTTAGCACAGTCTGCCTATTCCTGAGTGGAAATGAAAGTTTATCACGATGGATTTTGTGACCCATTTGCCGGTATCCTCGAGGAACTCTGATGCTATATGGGTTGTGGTGGATCGACTCACCAAGTCTGCTCATTTCATTTCCTATAGCCGAGAGTACAATGTGGATCGTATGGCTCAGTTGTACATTCAAGAGATCATTCGACTTCATAGAGTGCCTGTGAGCATTGTCAGCGATCGAGACCCCAGGTTTACTTCTAGATTCTGGGGGAGTGTTTAGCGCGCGATGGTCACTACTCTCAGTTTTAGTACTGCCTATCATCTGGAGACAGATGGTCAGTCAGAGCGCACTATCCGTACTTTGGAGGACATGCTTCTAGCGTGCGTTATGGATTTTTGTTCAGCCTGGCAGGATAATTTTCCATTGATTGAGTTCGCGTACAACAACAGATATCATACTAGCATTGGGATGGCACCTTTTGAGGAATTGTACGGATGACGTTGTCGTACTCCACTTTTCTGGGAAGAAGTGGGGGAGAGACAGGCTAAAGGACCGGAGTTAATCTAGCAGGCAACAGTTATTGTTGATCAGATCAAGAAACGGATTAACACTGCATAGGATCGTCATGCCAGCTATGCTAATACTAAGCGTAGGCCTCTGCAGTTTGATGTTGGGGAGAAAGTGTTTCTGAGGGTGTCACATTTCCGCAGGATTCTCAGATTTGGCCATAAGGGCAAGTTGTCTCGCAGATTTATCGGTCCGTTTGAGATATTGGAGAGCATTGGCGATTTGGATTATCGTCTGGATTTGCCATTGTATCTGTCCAGTATTCACAACGTGTTCCACGTATCTCTGTTGCGACGGTATGTGGCAGATCCGTCTTATATTCTGCAGCGGTCTAAGGTTCAGGTGGATAAGAATTTGACTTATATTGAGAGACCTATTCGTATCCTGGATCATAAAGATAAGGTATTGCGGAATAAAGCCATTCCCCTGGTATTAGTTCAGTGGCAGCGTCGAGGCACTGAAGAAGCCACTTGGGAGCTCGAAAGCAGGATGCGCACAGAACATCCTGAGTTATTTTGATTTCATTTTCGAATTGTATTCAGTTGTAAACTCTGTAATTTTTCAATTTGAATAAAAGAATGTTTCTGTTTATTGTTTGACATTCAGTACTTAAGATCGGATTTCGAGGACGAAATATCTTAAGTGGGGGAGAATGTAGTAGCCCAGTTCCAATTTACAAGATTAAAAGGTTAATTATGTTTAGATCTAATAATTATTTTATTAACAAGAGCACAAGTCAAGAAAACATGGCATGAGAATGAGTAAGGGTTGATGGATTTGACCATGGCTCAGGTCGGTCATGAGTAGCTCGGGTCGTTCATGGTTGATCAACAAGGGCTCGAACATGGAGCAAGGGCTCGAGTATGGAGCTTGGCTTGAGCTCGGGTCTTTCCTTTGGGGCTTGGGCATGGAGCAAGGGCTCGGGAATGTTTTTGTGCTTGGCTTGGGTTGGGGCTTAGGGTGCTCAAGAAAGTGATGTGCAAGGCCAAGGTAGTGTTCGGTCAGGGGAAGAACACATGGTATTTAGGTCGGTAATGAACACGTGGCTGGAGATAAAGCACGATTAGTGTCCTGCCAGGTGTCATGCACTCGGTTGAAACCTGTCCCGGCTCATACTCTATAAATAGGAGTCGAGGGTTTGGTCATTTTACACCATTTCATCTCACTTCTTAGTTCTACTCAGACCAAGGAGTAGCTCGGGAGCTTGGGAAAGAGTAGCTCGGGAGTTCGGGAAGGAGTAGCTCGGGGCTTGACCAGGTGCAGCTCAGATCGGGCTTGTCAAGGAGCAGTTCAGGTCGGGCTTGACCAGGAGCAGTTCAGGTTGGGCTTGAAGGGAGAGGCCAGGTCGGGTCGGGGCTTGGACCTAAGGCAGCTAGGGGTTGTCTTCTTCCAGCTTAGTTTAGACTTCGGTGTGAGGTACGAAAGTACTGTTCGAGATATCCTGACTGAGTATGCATGTATTATGTGACTGCAAGATTTATATGTGATTGATTTATGCTGCATACATTTGCATATTGAGCTATCTCGTTCGAGATGTCTATAGTAGGGTTTTACCCTATCCTGTTAGTGGTTGGACTTCCATCGATTTAGGTCCGGCATATCCACTGGTATTTCGGTATGGGAGCCACCTCCTGAAGCAACGGCACAGCGTGCTACATACTAGGGTCCAGTCTGTCTTTGTTATCTGATCCTTGACCTCGAGTTTATAGGGAGTTCCCTTTGAATTCATGTATACTCATACTCTCGTTGATGCGAACATGGATGGCTCACATGATGTTCAAGTGGCCAAGGATCCGTTGGAGTTACCAAGAGGACCACTTACAAGAGGCCGAACTCAGAAGTTCAAGGAAGCACTTCGATCTTTGATGTTGAAGTCACAAGGGGGTGTTGGATTTGTTGATATTCCGTTTGGGGGATGTTATAATTTTGTGGAGGTCAAAGGAGTTCAAGAAAGTGAATAGATTGAAGCCCAAGGTCGAAGCTACAGCGCGCCCGCGCCTGTTATTTTCGAACCAACGGCGCGCCCGCGCTGCATTTTCACGCGCCCGCGCCGTGTCCTATGAATTTTGCGAACTATCGGCGTGCTCGCGCTGTTTTCTCGCGCGCCCGCCCCGACGTATTTTACACACACCGAAGGTGTTCGTGTGTGTGCGAGATATTATGCATATTTGATATTTTATGCTTTTTTTAAAGTCTTTTATTCCTACTAGGAAACTTTAGGAGATATCTTTGATATCTTTTTGATTTATTGTGCGTTATCTTTCAATATTTTGGGTTGTAATATAAATACTACAATATTCATTATTAATAAACAATTTATGATTTCTGATTATTGATTATTCAATACAAAATTCTCTCTAGAATTTTATCAAAGCTTTTGCTTTACCCAAAATCAAACTTATCAAAGTTTCATAGCTTTGTGGCGTTTGTCAATCGATTTTCAATTGGGTTGTCAAAGAAAGGTTCCTTTGAAGGTCTAATTGAATCTTTGATTGTTTTCTATCGTGATTTCTATGTTGCTAGTTGCAGGTTCAACTAGAGGTGGAGATTCCAAAATCTGTTACTTGTTTCAAAGTCGGGACAAAATTATTGAATTCTTTTGTTATCGAATTGAGGTGCGATTCGTTGAAATCGTGTTGCCTTTCATACATAAGATTCATATCATTTGATATCAAAGCAAAGGTTTGAAACAAGTAAGTTTTCACATCTTTGTGACTATCTGTTCTTCGTGTTCTTCGCGTTATTCATCCTTCTTCAAGTTATGTCGAAAAATTCAAAAAAATAAAAATAAAAAAATAGAGATTTGAAATCGGTCAAAAGAAAAGTAGAGACCGAAAAAGCTTCAAAAAAAAAATAATAATACACGAAGCAAGATAACTTGTGGACAATTTTCGTTTTTGTTCATCCTTGGGTGCAAGTCAAAATTCGAGCATCCCTAAATTTCTTCTTCTTGTTTTTTGTCAATCTTCAAGAGTCGATCTTCAAGCGTCTAAAAGTTGTGAACTTGAGAGTTTGATTCACTTTTACACAAAGCAAAAACCTACATAAATTTTGAGTGGAAAGAAAACGAGTGTTGGAGTAATTCGTTTGGAGTGATCTGTGAGAAATTGTGTGAGTAATTTTACTAATAATTTTTTTTTTCTTGCAGGTACCATGAATCCTAATAAAGATTCTAGTGAAAGTGTGAACCAAAGAATTTCCAAGGTTCAAATGGAGGCGTTGATGGGGCAATTTACTAGGGTGATGAGGTCGGAGTTGGAACCTCTTCATGAGCAGATGAGTAGATTGGAGGAGAGTAGTGGTAGTGGAAAAAAATTAAAGAAAGGAAGGGGAATAATTTTGAAGGAGATGAGGAGAGTTTTGATGAGAATTGGGATGGAGAGAGAAGAGTACATGGGGTTAGACATAGGCAAGAAGCAGTACAAGGAAAACATACGGAGTGCAGTAAGGAGGATGGAAATATTAGTAGTATTAAGATGAAAATTCCAGCGTTTCATGGGAAGTCTGACCCGGAGGCGTATTTGGAATGGGAGAAGCGTGTGGAGTTTGTCTTTGATTTCCATCACTATTCTGACCTTAAGAAAGTGTGGTTGGCAGTGATTGAGTTTGTAGACTATGCGTTAATCTGGTGGGATCAATTAGTGACCACTAGAAGGAGGTGTGGAGAGCCGCCTATTGACACATGGGAGGAGATGAAGCGTGTCATGAAAAAGCGGTTTGTACCTAACTATTATTATCATGACATGTAAAGGCGATTACAAACTCTGAAGCAAGGTCCAAGAAGCGTGGAGGATTACTACAAGGAGTTGGAAACCACGATGATCCGGGCCAACATTGAGGAGGATAATGAAGCTACAATGTCCAGATTTTTGTGCGGTTTGAATAGAGAAATCCAAGATCAAGTGGAGCTTCGCCACTGTTTTGATTTGGATGAGATGGTGCAGATGGCCATGAAGGTGGAGTAGCAGCTGAAGAGGAGAGGAGCTGGTCGATTTCCTACCGGTGGAGGATCGTCGACTCCTTGGCGTCCAAACATTGCAAAACGGGAGGACAACAAGTCGGTATCCAAGCCAAAATTTCACACCAAATTGGAGGCACCAAAACAAGTGGGTAAAGGTACACCTGAAACTACTAATACTCGCTCTAGAGATATTAAATGTTTTAGATGTCAAGGACGTGGTCATATTTCTAGTCAGTTTCCTAATAAAAAAATTATGATTATAAATGCTGGTGGTGATATTGAGTCTGAGAGTGAGGAGGAGAATTATGATGTTATGCCTGCGTTGGAGGATCCCGATGAAGAGGGATATGATGCGGTGATTGGAGAATTGTTAGTGACTAGGAGAGTGTTGAATGTACAACAAAAGGAGGAGGAAGAAACTCAAAGGGAAAATTTATTCCATACTAGATGCTTTGTGAATAACAAAGTATGTAGTGTTATTATTGATAGTGGGAGTTTCACTAATGTAGCGAGTTATGAGTTGGTGGAAAAGTTGAGTTTGCCTGTTATAAAGCATCCTCAACCCTATAAATTGCAGTGGTTTAATGATAGTTCGGAGGTGAGAGTGCATAAGCAGGTGGTGGTACCATTTTCCATTGGTAAGTATGTAGATAAAGTGTTGTGTGATGTGGTGCCTATGCAAGCTTGTCATATTCTGTTGGGTAGGCCGTGGCAATTTGATAGAAAGGTGATACATGACGGTTTTAAAAATCGTTATTCTTTTTTCTTGATAAAGGAGCCTATTGTATTATTACCTAGGACTCCAAAGAAAGTGTTGGAGGACCATCTGAAAAAAAAAGAAAGAAGAGGCCGAAAAAAAGAGTGAACAAAAAAGTGAGATGGCCTTAGAAAAAAAGATTGAGAGAAAAAAAGATGAAAAAGAAATTGAGAGAAAAGAGGCAGATAAAAAAATATTTATGGTCCAAAAGAGTGTGTTGCGAGAGATTTTACATGTGCATACTCCACTTGTGTTGATTTTCTATAAGGAGTTTCTCCTTAACACAAGAGATATAGCCGGAAATCTTTCGAGTACTGTTGTTTCTCTTTTGCAGGAATTTAAAGATTTATTTCTGGAGGATTTGCCTCAAGGCTTACCACCTTTGAGGGGGATTGAACATCAAATTGATTTTGTGCCCGAAAGTGCGTTGCCAAACCGTCCAGCGTATAGGAGCAACCCGGAGGAAACAAAAAAGATGCAAAGACAGGTAAGTGAACTTTTAGATAAAGGTTTTGTGCGTGAGTCCATGTCACCGTGTGCTGTGCCTGTTTTGTTAGTTCCTAAGAAAGACGGTTCATGGAGAATGTGTGTGGATTGTAGAGCCATTAATAACATTACCATCAAGTATAGGCATCCTATTCCTAGACTAGATGATATGTTGGATGAGTTGCATGGTTCTAGCGTCTTTAGTAAAATTGATATAAAAAGTGGTTACCATCAAATTAGGATGAGAGAAGGTGATGAGTGGAAAACTACTTTTAAAACAAAATACGGCTTGTATGAGTGGTTGGTTATGCCCTTTGGATTAACTAATGCACCTAGCACTTTTATGAGATTGATGAATCATGTGTTGCGTGCTTATATTGGAAAATTTGTTGTGGTATATTTTGATGATATCTTGGTATATAGCAAAAATTTGGATGATCATGTCGAACATTTGAGAATTGTGCTAATCACACTAAAAGCTGAACAATTGTATGCTAACTTGAAGAAGTGTGTGTTTTGTACAAAAGAACTTGTGTTTCTTGGTTTTGTTGTGAGTTCCCAAGGTGTCAGAGTTGATGAGGACAAGGTAAGTGCAATTCGAGATTGGTCAACTCCTACTTCTATTGGTCAAGTTTGAAGTTTTCATGGTCTTGCAAGTTTCTATAGGAGATTTGTGAAAGATTTCAGTACTTTGGCGGCACCTATGACTGCAGTGATCAAGAAGAACGTTCCATTCCATTGGGGCGAGGAGCAAGAGAAGTCTTTTAATATTGTCAAGCATAGATTCATTAATGCTCCTTTACTTGTATTACCTGATTTTACAAACACTTTTGAAATTGAATGTGATGCGTCAGGTGTAGGAATTGGAGGTGTCTTGATGCAAGGTGGGCAACCGATTGCATACTTCAGTGAGAAGCTTAGTGGGGCGTCCTTGAATTATCCTACCTACGACAAGGAGTTTTATACGTTGGTAAGGGTACTTGAGACATGGCAACACTATTTGAGGCCAATGGAATTTGTGATTCATACGGATCATGAATCGTTGAAGCATCTCAAAGGACAACAAAAGCTAAACAACAGTGTTACGCCTTAAACGCATACAAATCTCGTGTGATGACATTAATGTTTTTAATGCATTAACAAGTCTCATAATATTATGTTTTGATGATTACAAAACTCGGTTAATTGTTACTAACCATTTAAAGTGAGATTTTGCAGATTAGATTTATTGACAAATAAATTATTGAAAGTTATTTTGAAGCTATCAATGTATTTATGAAGTCTCAATTTGCTCATATAATGGACACAATGTTATGTGGATGTCATGGAACATTGTTAAGAGAAATTTAGAAAAAGACAAAAAGAAGTCAAAGTATGGAGCAGCAACTTCCAAAAATTACTGGAAATTTTCTATGACTCCAAATCGGATCTACACCGGTCATAATCTAGATAAAGAATGTTACATGTACTGTCCAAATTTGAGAGCAATCCAACGGCTAGAATGAGAGATATAAATTTTTTCATATATGCTGCACAGTACCCACTTTTGCAAGGAACGAAACCATGAAGATTCGACTTCAGAAAATAACTAGGAATGTTTGAGAATTCCAAATCCAATCTCCACCAATCAGATACAAGCTTATGATGTTTTAAAGCTTCTGTACAAATTTTAGGTCAATCCAACGGTTGGATTGTGAGATATGATTTTTTCAAATTTGTTGCACAGAACAAGTTCGAAAACATGATGAAGCGACTTCCGAAAAATACTGGGCATGCTTTATTCGTTCAAATAAAATCTCACCATTTATAATGAAGACCCAGATGTTTTAAAGCTTTGGTTTAAATTTCAGATCAATCCAACAGTTAGATTGTGAGATATGATTTTTCCACAAAATCCGCTCAGTGTTGGGAAAAGTAGGCAGCGGCGCCGAACACTTTTTGTCACTCCTTGACTTCTCAACACACGCATCTTGCACTCAAATCAGATTCAAATATTTGCCAACTATAAATAGAGGCCATCCAAGGTCATTTGGAGACATCCCAACTCATCTTTTCTCTCCTTTGCAAGCAATTTCTCACTATCAAAGTGTGTGTGTGATATATTCAAGTATTTGAGAGTGTTTGTAAAAATAGTTTGTGAGTTGGTTGTGCTATTGTTGTAAACACTTGAGTGTGAATTCAAGTGTGTTGTGCTATCGTTGTAAGCACTTGAGTGTGAAGCCAAGTGTGTTGTGTTGAGGCTATCCTTGGAGCCCTTAAGGCCAAGAGTTTGAGTTGTATCGGCCCGGTGATCGTGTTGAGTTGTACGGCTATCCTTGGAGCCATCAAGGCCAAGACGTTGAAGTGCTAGTGGATCCTTGGTTAATCGATCTTAACCAAAAAGGGGAGACGTAGACGATTTATCGTCGAACTTCCATAAATATCTCTTATCCCTTTTATTTACATTACACATTTATTTACCGCACTTATTATTAATTTTTTTAAGTCTTCCGCTTGCGTACTAGCATAATCGCTTTAAATTTCTAAAGTTGCCAATAGAACCTAAATCCCCCCTCATTAGGTTCTAACAAGTGGTATCAAAGCCACCTTTTTACAAAAATATTTTCAAAAAGGCTCTATGGCAATTCTAGCTAGCGATTATGCTCGAGGGCAATCTATCAATCATCCTCCTCTTTTCAACGGCATAAACTACGGATATTGAAAAAATTGAATGTCCCTATATATTCAATCCGTAGATTATGATCTTTGGAAAGTTACGGTAAAAGGTCCCTACAAACCAATGAAAGAGGTTGAAGAGATTAAAATTCCTAGGGGAATGGATGACTTTACCAAGGAGGACATGCGATTAATTTCTCAAAATGCTAAAGCTATGAATATTTTGCATTGTTCTTTAGATATAAACGAGTACAACCAAATATCAATGTGCTCCTCCGCTAAAAAAAATATGGGATAAATTGGAGATAGGCCACGAGGGAACCAACCAGGTCAAGGAAACAAAGATTGACCTCCTAGAGCTCAAACATGAGACATTTGAGATAGAAGCCTATGAAGATAGCGATGAGGAGGAAGCCAACATTTGTCTCATGGCCAAGGATGATTACATCGCCTCCGATGAGGATGATGAGGTACCATCTTACGATGAATTACTACAAGCTTATAAGCTTATGTTTGACATGGCGAAATCACTTAGAAAAGAAAATAAAAACCTCAAAAATGAATTAGAATCTAAGGAGCATGAAAACATAAGATTAAAGGATGACATAGCTCACTTAAAAAAATCATTTTATAAATTCAATGTTTGTTGTAACAAGTTGAATAATTTACTAAGCATGCAAAAATGTAGCTTTGATAAGGGTGGAATAGGGTATGGTAAGAAATCAATAGATTTTACTAGCCTTATTGCTAAAGCCAAAATGAGATCACCCACTACATGCTCTTATTGTTGTAAAATTGGTCATGCTAGATATAAATGTAGATCTTTAAGATTTAAATATGATCAAAAGAGCTATATGAAATGGAGGCCTAAGAGTACTTAACAACTCATCAGTCGGCATTATGAGATCATGATCTAAGAGAGTTCATCATAGACCGGTTTAAACTGCCTTGACTTGCGACTGGTCTTCCTGATGAACGCTGCTCTGTCCAAGGAAATAGGTTTTTAAAGAGGCCATAGCCCTACCTACTACTGGAAGCACTCTTAGAAAGTGGCGATGATGTTGCTATGAAAGACTGAACTCTTAGAAGTCTATTTTATATCTCTCTTTTCTAACATTGTGGACCCAAAAGATTTAAAGGGTACCAAAACCAATTTTTGCAGGGAAATAGGAAAACTGTTCTCCCTAACATATGGTATCTAGACAGTGGATGTTCTAGACATATGACGGGAAACAAAGAGCTACTCCAATCCATCAAACCAAAGGAGAAGGGATCTGTCACCTTTGGAGACAACAGCAAAGGAGTTATCGAAGGAATCGGCTCAACAGGTATTTCTAAATCCTGCTTGATTGATGATGTACTCCTAGTGAAAGGGCTTAAACATAATCTACTAAGCATAAGTCAATTGTGCGATAGAGGTTATGAAGTCAAATTCACTCCCCAACACTGCACTATATCACTCATGACTGACAAATCCATAAATTTTAAAGGATATAGAAGTGAAAATGTATACAAGGTTTTTTTAAATAATTTATCTTTATCAAATATTAAAAGCCTTGTATCCTTGAATGTTGATGACAACATTCTTTGGCATAGACGACTAGGTCATGTTGGTCCTAGTACTAAACTTTTTAAACTTGATTTAGTTGTTGGTATGCCAAAACTCAATTTAAAATTAGATTCTGTTTGTGATGCATGTCAACTTGGAAAACATACAAGAGAATTATTTAAAAGCAAAAATTTTGTATCAACTTCTATGCCCCTTGAACTTCTCCACCTAGATCTATGTGTTCCCTCGAGGAACGCTAGACTAGGAGGGAAGCTTTATGCATTTGTCATTGTGGATGATTTTTCACGTTACACGTGGACATTGTTTTTAGCCCACAAAAATGATGCCTTTGATTATTTTAAAACTTTTGTCAAACAAGTTGAGAATGAGAAAAATCTTTCTATAAAACAGATCAATAGTGACCATGGAACTGAATTTCAAACTGAGAGTTTTTCAAACTTTTGTGAAGAGAAAGACATCGGTCACAATTTTTCTTGTCCTAGGACTCCTCAACAAAACAGGGTCGTTGAAAGGAAAAATAGGACACTTGTGGAGATTGCAAGGACCGTGATATGTGAGCATTCTCTACCAAAATATTTTTGGGCTGAAGCAATGAACACTGCTTGTTACATTATCAATCGTGTATCAATAAGACCAATTCTCAAGAAAACTCCATATGAATTATGGAGAGGGAGAAAGCCTAACATTTCATAATTTCGAGCTTTCGATTCCAAATGCTATATTCATAATAACGGTAAGGACAACCTTGGCAAATTTGATGCCAAATCCGATAAAGGTATTTTTCTTGGGTATTCCACAACAAGTAAGGCTTTTAGAGTTTTTAATAAACGTACTTTACTTGTTGAAGAATCTATGCATGTTGTATTTGATGAATCTATGTCAATAGTCTCTCGCACTAACAATGATGATGTAGAATTACTCGAAGAAGAGATGGTTTCATCAAGTCTAAATGATTTAGATGTTTCTGTTGAGGAAACACCACTTCCAAAGGATTGGATGCTTCACAAAGATCATCCTATGGATCTTATCATTGAAAGTCCTTCGAAGGGTGTAACCACTCGCTCTTCAATTAATAATATTTGCAATCATCTTGCTTTTGTTTCGCATGTTGAACCTAAGTGCATTGATGATGCTTTATTAGATGATTCATGGATTATTGCTATGCAAGATGAGTTGAATGAGTTTAGATGTAATAATGTTTGGAATCTTGTTCCTAGGCCGCTTGATAGATCTATCATTGGTACTAAATGGGTGTTTAGGAATAAACTTGACGAGCATGGTACTATCACTAGAAATAAATCTAGGCTTGTAGCTAAAGGATATAGTCAAGAAGAAGACATAAATTATGATGAAACTTATGCGCCTGTTGCTAGACTAGAATCTATTCGCATGCTACTTGCTTTTGCTTGCTCTAAAAATTTCAAGTTATTTCAAATGGATGTCAAGAGTGCATTTCTTAATGGTGAATTGAAAGAAGAGGTTTACATTGAACAACCTGATGGCTTTGTTGATACTGCTTTGCCTGATCATGTGTTTAGACTTAACAAAGCCTTGTATGGATTAAAACAAGCTCCTAGAGCTTGGTATGATAAATTTTCTACTTTCTTGCTTTCAAATGGTTTTTCAAGAGAAAAGATCGACATTACTTTATTCACCAAGAATGTCAAAGATGATTTATTAATTGTGAAAATCTATGTTGATGATATAATTTTTGGTTCTACTGATGAAACTCTTTGTCAAGAATTCTCTAAGTTGATGCAGGAACACTTCGAGATGAGTATGATGGGGGAACTTAACTATTTCCTCGCATTACAAATCAAACAGTGCAATGATGAGTTCTTTGTGAACCAAAGCAAATACATCAAGGAGATTCTAAAGAAGTTTGGGATGGAGAACACAAAATCATCATCCACACCAATGAGCACAGCAATCAGACTCGATAAGGATGAAAATGGTAAAACTGTAGATCAATCTTCCTTTCGTAGTATGATTGACTCCATACTTTATGCTACTGCTAGTAGACCGGACATTATGTTTAGTGTTTGCTTGTGTGCACGATTTCAATCATGTCCAAAGGAATCACATTTGTTCGCCTTAAAACACATTTTCAAATATCTTTCAAATACTCCAAATCTCGTCTTGTGGTATTCGAAAAAAAATTTCTTTGATTTAAAAGCTTACTATGATGCCGACTTTGATGGATATAAGGTGGACCGTAAAAGCACTAGTGGAACTTGTTTCTTTTTAGGAAATTGTTTAGTTTCTTGGTTTTCAAAGAAACAAAATTGTGTTGGGTTGTCAACGAACGAAGCCGAATATATGGCTGTCGGTAGTTGTTGTGCGCAAATTCTTTGGATGAAGCATCAATTGCTCGACTATGGTGTATCTTTTTCAAAAATTCCTATTTTCTGTGACAACACTGTTGGAGAACCCGGCGATCAGATCAATCAGGATTGATACCCGGTGCAGCGGAAGTTTAAAATTTTATATGGAACGATTCCATAATGGGTATCAACCTTACGATTAAATTGTGTGTGTGTAAAAATTAAATAACGATTATAAATTTTTACCTCCAATCTCGAAGCGAGATTATGGACACCAACAGATTGCTCTGCTCTTGTTGTATATCCCTGGAACTGATGGACGAACTGTTCTTCAATCAGGTCCACGAACGGATATTTAATCCCTCTGATAGATTGCACTAGAAAATCTATCAGAAGTTTCTACGAAGAGATTAACGAATTTGATCCGTTAAACCAGAATGCAAATCAAAATTCACAGACTGGATTTTCCGAGCAGAGGGGAGAAAGGGGGCGGCCACTATTGAGAGAAAAATACTAGGGTTTTCGAAAATTGTGACCTGTTGTCTGCAATTTCTGTACTGCAATAACTTATTTATAATATAGGCCACTAACAACTTAGGGCCCATTAGTCATAAGTTCAAGCCCGACAAGCAAAGCCCGCATGTTCAGAAATTAATATAAAATTCATCGTGACTCCGATTGATAAACCAATTTCACCAATGTGCACAGAAACCATTTCTGAACCTTTTAAAGTCAAGATAAATTTTTCTGAATCCGAATTCAGTGATTTCCAAAAATGTCCATCCCTATGTCATTTTAGGAAATCTTACTCCTCTACTCATAATTAAGAAGTCCAACTTCTTTGTTCATTAAATTTAACTCTTTAAATTTAACTATCTAAACGGGGATTAAAAATCCATTACTCTGTGTGACCCTCAATGGTTCAGGGATACAGCTAGCCGTGGGCTCACAACTCCTTGTGACTCGGAACAACAATTTCCGACTTGCCCATCGAATCATGGTAAGAGCGCCTAGCAACATCGCCCCATGATTCCCTAGGTATCACTGATAGTGCCTGCAAGAACCAATAGATTTTGGTTAGCGTACAGTACGGTCCCTTCATCCATATATCCCGATCGAATCAACAACCATTGGTATATCGAGAGTCGTTCGAGATTCGATAACTATGCAATACATCTTGAAGATCAAATAGTGACATCGCATGTGTTACTAAGAAACCATTTCTTAAAACACATCATGTACTCTGGCCAGAGATTCGTCACACTAATATCTCCTCAGATCGCATAGGATATCCACACTCGCAAGTATGTGGTGAATCCTTGACAACAAAGCATCGACTCCTATATGTGTTGTAACTATACCCAATCCCGACACCTGATGACCCCAATAGATTCGGTAAACGAGTCAAAGCACAGTACTAGCATATAGAGTCTCAATGATGTTTCAAGTAGTAAGGACTAATGGTGTACAACCAAAACCGCGGACTTTATCCACTCGATAAGTGATAACCACTTGGAAAGTCCGGATAGGGTAGTTCGATCATTCATCATATGAATATCCATTTACATGCTTCGAACATCTCTATGTTCCCTACCAATGAAACGTGGTACTCTGCATCGCAAATGCTAGTCTCAAACTCGAGCGATCCTTATCCTTATTATCGGACGGCTCAATCGACTAGGAACAGTTTAGAATATACAGTGACTATAAGATGTGTTTCATGATAGACATCCCCATGTTCTACCACATCTTACATACACTATAGTATATTCAAGGTCTTTATCAAAACAACAATAGTATATCACAATATAACAATATGAAGAAAGATAAAGTCATTGCCTTTAATAAAAGTGTAAATTATATTAAACAAAAGATTGTTTATACAAAGAGTCATCAAAGCCCTTAGCCACAAGTTGGCTCACCGGGCACCCACTCTTTCAATCTCCCACTTGCCCTAAAGCCAACTAGTCATACTACGTAGACCCATTGCTTCGCGATGTTTGTCAAATAATGGTCCTGGCAAGGGCTTAGTAAGTGGATCAGCGATATTGTCTGCAGAGGCCACTCTTTCGACAGTGATGTCTCCTCTTTCCACAATCTCCCGGATGATGTGGTATTTCCTCAGTACGTGTTTGGATCTTTGATGAGACCTTGGTTCCTTTGCCTGAGCAATGGCACCCGTGTTGTCACAGTACACCGGGACTGGACCAACAACTTCAGGAATGACGCCCAACTCTTGGACGAAATTCCTCATCCAAACGGCCTCTTTAGCAGCAGCTGATGCTGCAATGTATTCTGCTTCAGTGGTGGAATCCGTTGTGGTGTCCTGCTTGGAACTCTTTCAAGAGACAGCACCGCCATTGAGCATGAACACAAATCCAGAGGTTGACTTCGAGTCATCCACGTCACTTTGGAAGCTAGAGTCGGTATAGCCTTCCAATTTTAGTTCTCTTCCTCCATATACCATGAACATATTCTTAGTCCTTCGTAAGTACTTAAGAATGTCCTTCACGGCTTTCCAATGCATTTGACTGGGATTAGCTTGATATCTGCTCGTGACACTCAGAGCAAATGCTACATCCGGTCTGTTAGATATCATCCCATATATGATACTACCTATGGCTGACGCATATGGTACATGTGTCATTTTCTCTATCTCTTCATCCGTCTTGGGACACATAGACTTGGATAGAGAAACTCCATGACACATGGGTAGATGTCTTATCTTGGACCCATCCATTGAAAACCGTTTCAATATGGTGTCGATGTAGGTTGACTGAGTGAGTCCTATCATTCTCTTAGATCTATCTCTATAGATCTGTATCCCTAGAATATAGGATGCCTCACCCAAATCCTTCATCGAGAATCTACCTGATAACCATATCTTTGTTGACTGCAACATCCCTACATCATTCTCAATGAGTAGGATGTCATCAACATAAAGTACTAAGAATGTCACAGCATCCTTAACTACTTTCTTGTACACGCATGGTTCCTCCGGGTTCTTGATGAAACCAAAATCTTTTATTGTTTCATCAAATTTCTGGTTCCAACTTCTTGATGCTTGTTTTAGACCATAAATTGATCTCTGAAGCTTGCATACCTTATGCTCGCTTCCCATGGATGTGTACCCCTCAGGCTGCTTCATATAGATTTCTTCCTTAATGTCTCCATTAAGAAAAGCAGTCTTCACATCCATTTGCCATATCTCATATTCATACCATGCAGCTATGGCAATAAGGATTCTTATGGACTTGAACATTGCAACTGGTGAAAAGGTTTCATCATAGTCAACTCCTTGTCTTTGAGTATAACCTTTTGCCACCAATCGCGCCTTGTAGGTCAATACCTTACTATCAGGCCCAAGCTTTTTCTTGTAGATCCATTTTCACCCTATTGGAACAATTCCATCGGGAGGATCTACTAAAGACCAAACTTGGTTTGTATGGATCGAATCTATTTCCGACTGCATAGCTTCAAGCCATAAATTTGAATCCGCATCAGAAATTGCTTCCTTGAAGTTTCTTGGATCACATCCAACATCGGGTTCATCTTGATCCCCTTCAAGAAGAAGACCATATCGAATAGGAGGTCTAGAAGTCCTCTCGGATCTTCTAGGTACAGGCGTGTCTATCAATGGTTCCTGAGGTGTAGGATCGTTATTTTGTATTTCGGGTTCTTCTCGAATTTCTTCGAGTTCCATCATCTCGCCTTTCTTATCCAATAAGAACTCCTTCTCCAAGAAGGTGGCATTCCTTGAAACAAACACCTTTGTTTCATCAGGATAATAGAAATAATATCCGATTGAATTCTTCGGATACCCTACAAAATAACATAAGCTGGATCGACTATCCAACTTATCTCCCACTGTCCGCTTCACGTAAGCAGGACATCCCCAAATCCTCAAGTACGAATACTTAGGAGCTTTGCCATTCCATAACTCGTATGGTGTTTTGTCCACTGCTTTAGTGTGGACGTTGTTCAACAACAATACCGCCATTTCAAGCGCATAGCCCCAAAACGAAGTTGGAAGCTCAGTGAAGCTCATCATGGATCGAACCATGTCCAACAAAGTTCGATTACGACGCTCCGATACATCATTCAGCTGTGGTGTCATAGGAGGAGTCCACTGAGAGAGAATCTCATTCTCTTTTAGATAGTCCAAAAACTCGGTACTTAAGTATTCTCCACCTCGATCCGATCGAAGTGCTATAATACTTTTACCTAGCTTGTTTTCTACTTCAGCCTTGAATTCTTTGAACTTTTCAAATGTTTCAGACTTATATTTCATTAAATATAAATACCCATACCTAGATTAATCATCAGTAAAGGTAATGAAGTAGGTGTGGCCATATTGAGTACCAACTCTAAATGGACCACAAACATCTGTATGGATCAAATCCAACAGATTTTGACCACGCTCAGGTTTCCCCTTAAAAGGAGATTTAGTCATTTTTCCTTTCAGGCAGGATTCACAAGTAGGTAGAGAGTTAATATCAGACATATCAAACATGCCCTCTCCCACTAGCTTGTTCATCCTCCTTGAGGAAATATGACCTAGCCTAGCATGCCAAAGGTTTGCCGGGTTTTGACTATCGATTTTCCTTTTGTTTGTTGTTGCCGGTTTATCAACATAATTTATTGGAACGTCTTTTAGTTTTAAGTTATATAGATCGTTTTCAAGTTGTCCATGTCCAATCAAACATTCATTCTTGTAAATATTGCAAATCCCATTCACAAAATTGCAAGAATAGCCATCTCTATCAAGCATAGAAACAGAAATAATGTTTTTAATCAAATCTGGAACAAATAAAACATCTCTCAAAAGTAACTTAAAACCGTTCTGCAAAATTAAATAAATATCTCCCACAGCATTAGCTTCAACTCTGGAACCATTTCCGAGCCTCAGCTGGGTCTCACCCATTCTAAGCCTGCGACTTCTTGTCATCACCTGCAAATTATTGCAAATGTGAGATCCACATCCGGTATCCAATACCCAAGAAGTAGTATTAAGTGAAACATTTATTTCAATATAGAACATACCCTTCGCAGTTCGCAACTGCTCTAGATATTCCTTGCAGTTACGCTTCCAATGACCGGGCTTCTTGCAGTAATGGCAAACATCCTTGGATTTTTCCATGTTTGAAGCCTTTGTCTTGTACTTCTTCTTGGGTTTGATTTTCTTAGGTGGGGCAGAACGTTTCTTACCCTTTGTACTTGGCCCTTTCTTAGCAGAAGAAGAGGAGCCCACCAAGAAAGCCGGTTTATCCTTCTTTAATGTGGATTCATATGTCACAAGCATATTGACCATCTCTTCAAGGAAGGCCTCTATCTTGTTCATATTGAAATTCACCACAAATCCGTCAAACAAAGAAGGAAGAGACAGAAGTAGTAAGTCCACGTTGAGTTCATGCTCCAACACCAAATCAAGGGTTACCAACTTCTGTATGAGCCAAATCACTCGTACCCCATGATCACGGACCGAAGTCCCTTCACGCATGCGACACGTCATTAGCTCCTTTACAGTAGCGAACCTTTCAGCCCTCGATTGAGCCCCAAAAAGTTCCTTGAGTTGTACGTGAATGTCAGCAGCCCCAAAAACTCTTCCGGACTTATGTCAGCTGGTGCTTCCTTCGGAGGAGATTTTTCTAACACGTAGAGCATCTTCTCCGAAGTCAAGACAATCTTCAACTTACGGAACCATTCCGTATAGTTTGCGCCAGTCAACTTATTTTGTTCGAGGATCGAGAAAAGTGGATTACGCGAATTCATCTTTATGAAATACTGAAAAGAAACAGACAAATATCAGTGATTGTTTAAGCAATTTACTAAGACATAAAATAGGCGAAATTTATTTTATGCATATCACTCCCACTATTTTAACGATTTCACTACCCTCTAGTGAAAACGGGAAACTGTTTTCCTTAGTGAGAACATGGAGTCCAATTGACAAACTATGGTCCCGAATAATATCAGCCAACCATAATTTTCAAAAGGTAGAGCCCAATTGCTTCCAAAGCAACCTCCACGTTTTTACCTCATGTCCAATAAGGGCCCAATAATATGACGCCGTTTATTGTGACATGTCAAGATGACCCATCAATATTAAGTTGTGATGGACGGTCGCCATGTGGATCCCCCAATAATATGAGCCGATCCCATGGGAGTTCCACCCAACTTACAACATGTGTCGATCCAATGTACAGCTTTCCAACGAACGGGCCCCCCCAATAATATGAGCCGAACCGTATCCGCGGGTAGCATCTCATACATTGATCGTTGATGGAAGGTAGGAATATTTAAACAAATTTAAATTTCCTTTATTTATCTTGATATCAATTTTAAATCATATTTAAAATGAGGGATTTTAATTTTGAAAATTTGTCTCATCATTTTTAAAATTTTGTATGCTTGCCGGATTCACACAATTATGTCTAAAACATGCATACAACAATAATATCACATATTATATAGGATGATCGATTCCATTTCTAATCGACCCGTGGTGTCCAATCACGAGTCTTAGTCCAATCCTAGGTAATATGCATTATGCAATGCAATCCTATTACATTGTGCTTCCAATTTATATTTCTTCGTCTTTATTGTCTGCTGGGCCCACCTCCGTCTTCAAATCTTCATCTCCCACTAAATCTAATGTATTTACAATAAATAACAATGATAAGTAGGGGATACATTTTCAAGGGGTGGGAACGGGCCATAAACCAAGCCCACTTTTATTACATATGACAATTCATATTGGGCCATAAACCAGGCCCATTAATAAAACCAACAACAATAAAAACAAATGTAAATTCCTAACATACACCTACAAAATTGGTCATGGCAATCGATCATCCTTATCCAATAACATTTAATTCAAAATTAATTTATTGGATAACATGCAATGGCAATTTAAATTTAAAAGGATAAAATCATATTTCATACATAAAATCTTATTTTACATACAAAATTATATTTTATCTTTTTATCAAATAAAATCATATTTTATCTATAAAATCCAATTTTATACATAAAATCATATTTTACTCAATATATCCATAAGATCATATCTTATCATAAATTGTACCAAAAATAATTAATTTCAAAATTCAATTTAACGGATAAAATATTTAAATTTTCCAAAAATTCAAATTTATCCAAAAATCAATTTTAAAATTTTCGGACTCGAACAATTCGATCCGACGCCTTGTGGACCAATCAAAAACAATTTTCGATCGGACCAAAAATAGAATTTTAACATATTAAAATTTAATTTAAAAATTAAAAAAAAATTAATTTTTCCCGCGGGCCGCCCGGGACATTCCCGGGCTGCCCGCACCCTAATGGGGTCGGGCCGGGCAGCGCCGAGCACTGCCCTGGGCAGCGTCGTGCGCCGCCCGGGGCAGCGATCCAATCGCTGCCCGGGTTTTTGCCCGAATTTTTTTTTTTTTTTTTTAAAATATTTATTTTGTTTCAAAAACCGAGGCTGAAAAAATTTTTGTACAATCGATTAATTTAATCGCTTGATCTGAGCAACCTGGCTCTGATACCACTGTTGGAGAACCCGGCGATCAGATCAATCAGGATTGATACCCGATGCAGCGGAAGTTTAAAATTTTATATGGAACGATTCCATAATGGGTATCAACCTTACGATTAAATTGTGTGTGTGTAAAAATTAAATAACGATTATAAATTTTTACCTTCAATCTCGAAGCGAGATTATGGACACCAACAGATTGCTCTGCTCTTGTTGTATATCCCTGGAACTGATGGACGAACTGTTCTTCAATCAGGTCCACGAACGGATATTTAATCCCTCTGATAGATTGCACTAGAAAATCTATTAGAAGTTTCTACGAAGAGATTAACGAATTTGATCCGTTAAACTAGAATGTAAATCAAAATTCACAGACTGGATTTTTCGAGCAGAGGGGAGAAAGGGGGCGGCCACTATTGAGAGAAAAATACTAGGGTTTTCGAAAATTGTGACCTGTTGTCTCTAATTTCTGTACTGCAATAACTTATTTATAATGTAGGCCACTAACAACTTAGGTCCCATGAGTCATAAGTTCAAGCCCGACAAGCAAAGCCCGCATGTTCAGAAATTAATATAAAATTCATCGTGACTCCGATTGATAAACCGATTTCACCAATGTGCACAAAAACCATTTCTGCACCTTTTAAAGTCAAGATAAATTTTTCTGAATCCGAATTCAGTGATTTCCAAAAATGTCCATCCCTATGTCATTTTAGGAAATCTTACTCCTCTACTCATAATTAAGAAGTCCAACTTCTTTGTTCATTAAATTTAACTCTTTAAATTTAACTATCTCAACGGGGATTAAAAATCCATTACTCTGTGTGACCCTCAATGGTTCAGGGATACAGCTAGCCGTGGGCTCCCAACTCCTTGTGACTCGGAACAACAATTTCCGACTTGCCCATCGAATCATGGTAAGAGCGCCTAGCAACATCGCCCCATGATTCCCTAGGTATCACTGATAGTGCCTGCAAGAACCAATAGATTTTGGTTAGCGTACAGTACGGTCCCTTCATCCATATATCCCGAGAGAATCAACAACCATTGGTATATCGAGAGTCGTTCGAGATTCGATAACTATGCAATACATCTTGAAGATCAAATAGTGACATCGCATGTGTTACTAAGAAACCATTTCTTAAAACACATCATGTACTCTGGCCAGAGATTCGTCACACTAATATCTCCTCAGATCGCATAGGATATCCACACTCGCAAGTATGTGGTGAATCCTTGACAACAAAGCATCGACTCCTATATGTGTTGTAACTGTACCCAATCCCGACACCTGATGACCCCAATAGAGTCGGTAAACGAGTCAAAGCACAGTACTAGCATATAGAGTCTCAATGATGTTTCAAGTAGTAAGGACTAATGGTGTACAACCAAAACCGCGGACTTTATCCACTCGATAAGTGATAACCACTTGGAAAGTCCGGATAGGGTAGTTCGATCATTCATCATATGAATATCCATTTACATGCTTCGAACATCTCTATGTTCCCTACCAATGAAACGTGGTACTCTGCATCGCAAATGCTAGTCTCAAACTCGAGCGATCCTTATCCTTATTATCGGATGGCTCAATCGACTAGGAACAACTTAGAATATATAGTGACTATAAGATGTGTTTCAAGATAGACATCCCCATGTTCTACCACATCTTACATACACTATAGTATATTCAAGGTCTTTATCAAAACAACAATAGTATATCACAATATAATAATATGAAGAAAGATAAAGTCATTGCCTTTAATAAAAGTGTAAATTATATTAAACAAAAGATTGTTTATACAAAGAGTCATCAAAGCCCTTAGCCACAAGTTGGCTCACCGGGCACCCACTCTTTCAAACACAAGCGCCATATGTCTTACAAAGAATCCGATTCAACATTCACGCACCAAACATATTGACATTCGTCATCATTTTATTCGTGACCATATCGAACGAAATGAAGTTGAACTTCAATATGTTGACACAACTAATCAAATTGCTGATATTTTTACAAAACCACTAGATAAAAATAATTTTATTCGTTTGCGTGGTGAACTTGGCATGATTGAGTTGTAATCGCTTGTAGACATAAGTTTAAATTTAATGTCATATTAAGGGGGAGCTTAATATTAAATTCGAGCAATTTAATGTTGGATAATACAAATTAATTATATTTATTCAAAGTTATAAAGCTCACATTTTATGTGAAATTTATGTGTTGCTTTTTAGAAATTATATTTCAATTCTCTTGTTTTGCATTTACTTTTCCAGTTTTTTTGATTATCACAAAAAGGGGGAAAATTAGTTTGGTTAAATATTTTAACTAAGGGGGAGAGTTAGTTCGGTTAAATGCATGGAGAATAAAATTGGTTATTTGATAAACATTCTCTTCTCAGCTAATTGTTTAATTTAGGGGGAGTTTTATTCATGCAATTATATTGTGCAAATTTAAATTGTTTATTTAATATTGTACATTTATTTCTCCTATTTAACCAAGTTTTGTGATAATCAAAAAGGGGAAGATTGTTACGCCTTAAAGGCATACAAATCTCGTGTGATGAGATTAATGTTTTTAATGCATTAACAAGTCTCATAATATTATGTTTTGATGATTACAAAACTCGGTTAATTGTTACTATCCATTTAAAGTGAGATTTTGCAGATTAGATTTATTGACAAATAAATTATTGGAAGTTATTTTGAAGCTATCAATGTATTTATGAAGTCTCAATTTGCTCATATAATGGACACAATGTTATGTGAATGTCATGGAACATTGTTAAGAGATATTTAGAAAAAGGCAAGAAGAAGCCAAAGTATGGAGTCGCAACTTCCGAAAATTACTGAAAATGTTCTATGACTCCAAATCGGATCTACACCGGTCATACTCTAGATAAAGACGTTTTACATGTAGTGTCCAAATTTGAGAGCAATCCAACAGATAGAATGAGGGATATGAATTTTTTCATATATGCTGCACAGTACCCACTTCTGCAAGGAACGAAACCATGAAGATTCGACTTCAGAAAATAACTAGGAAGGTTTGAGAATTCCAAATCCAATCTCCACCAATCGGATACAAGCTTATGATGTTATAAAGCTTCTGTCCAAATTTTAGGTCAATCCAACGGTTGGATTGTGAGATATGAATTTTTCAAATTTGTTGCACAGAACAAGTTTGAAAACATGATGAAGCAACTTCCGAAAAATACTGGGCATGCTTTATTCGTTCAAATAAAATCTCACCGTTTAGAATGAAGACCCAGATGTTTTAAAGCTTTGGTTTAAATTTCAGATCAATCCAACAGTTAGATTGTGAGATATGATTTTTCCACAAAATCCGCTCAGTGCTGGGAAAAGTAGACAGCGGCGCCGAACACTTTTTGTCACTCCTTGACTTCTCAACACACGCCTCATGCACTCAAATCAGATTCAAATCTTTGCCAACTATAAATAGAGGCCATCCAAGGTCATTTGGAGACATCCCAACTCATATTTTCTCTCCTTTGCAAGAAATTTCTCACTATCAAAGTGTGTGTGTGATATATTCAAGTATTTGAGAGTGTTTGTAAAAATAGTATGTGAGTTGGTTGTGCTATTGTTGTAAACACTTGAGTGTGAAGCCAAGTGTGTTGTGCTATCGTTGTAAACACTTGAGTGTGAAGCCAAGTGTGTTGTGTTGAGGCTATCCTTGGAGCCCTTAAGGCCAAGAGTTTGAGTTGTATCGGCGCGGTGATCGTGTTGAGTTGTACGGCCATCCTTGGAGCCATCAAGGCCAAGACATTGAAGTGCTAGTGGATCCTTGGTTAATCGATCTTAACCAAGAAGGGGAGACATAGACGATTTATCGTCGAACTTCCATAAACATCTCTTATCCCTTTTATTTACATTACGCATTTATTTACCGCACTTATTATTAATTGCTTTAAGTCTTCCGCTTGCGTACTAGCATAATCACTTTAAATTGCTAAAGTTGCCAATAGAACCTAAATCCCCCCCCCCATTAGGTTCTAACAAAGAGGCATGCTAAGTGGGTGGCGTTTGTGGAAAATTTTCCTTACGTTATCAAATACAAGCAAGGGAAGAAAAATGTGGTAGCGGATGCTCTATCACAAAGGTATGTACTTTTATCTACTCTAGATTCTAAATTCTTAGGATTTGAGTATGTGAAAGAGTTATATACTAGTGATCTTGATTTTGGTGAGATATATGTGTCATGTTTGCATGGTCCAAAAGATAAATTCTTCATGCATGATGGGTATTTGTTTAAGGAGGATAAGTTATGTATTCCTAAGTCGTCTATTCATGAATTACTTGTTAGGGAATCACATGGGGGTGGCTTAATGGGACATTTTGGTGTGGCTAAAACTTATGAAACTTTGCATGAACATTTTTATTGGCCACATATGAAGCATGATGTTGAGAAAATTTGTGAAAGATGTGTGACTTGTAAGAAAGCAAAGTCTAGACAACATCCACATGGTTTGTATACTCCACTTCCCGTTCCTAGTGAACCGTGGGTAGATATTTCTATGGATTTTATTTTAGGACTACCTAGGTCTAAGAAGGGGAGGGATTCAATTTTTGTTGTGGTTGATAGATTTTCTAAGATGGCTCATTTTATTGTGTGTCATAAATCTGATGATGCTTCTCATGTTGCTGAATTGTTTTTTAATGAAGTTGTTAGATTGCATGGCATGCCTAGGAGTATTGTGTCTGATAGAGATACTCATTTCTTGAGCTACTTTTGGAAAACATTATGGTGCAAACTTAGTACTAAACTACTGTTTTCGACTACATGTCATCCTCAAACGGATGGTCAAACTGAAGTTGTTAATAGAACGTTAGGAACTTTGTTGCGTGCTATAATTAAAAAGAATTTGAAGAGTTGGGAAGAATGTTTGCCATTTGTTGAGTTTGCATATAATCGTAGTGTGCATTCTACTACAAATTTTTCACTATTTGAAATTGTGTATGGTTTTAATCCTTTAACCCCGTTGGATTTGATGCATTTGCCAATGAGTGAAAAGGTTAGCATGGATGGTAAGAAAAAGGCGGAAGTTTTTAGAAATTTGCATGAAAGGGTAAAGGCGAACATTGAGAAAAAGAATTTGCAATATACAAAGCAAGCAAATAAGGGAAAGAAGAGAGTTGTGTTTGAGCCGGGTGATTGGATGTGGTTGCATTTGAGGAAAGAGCGGTTTCCTGAAAAATGGCGCTCAAAGCTTTTACCTAGAGGCGATGGACCATTTCAAGTATTGGAGCGCATCAACGACAACGCCTACAAATTAGATTTTCCAGGTGAGTATAATGTCAGTGCTACTTTTAATGTTTCTGATTTATCTCCGTTTGATGTAGGTGATGATCAAGATTTGAGGACAAATCCTTTTCAAGAAGGGGAGGATGATGCGAACATGGATGGCTCACATGATGTTCAAGTGGCCAAGGATCCGTTGGAGTTACCAAGAGGACCAGTTACAAGAGGCCGAACTCAGAAGTTCAAGGAAGCACTTCGATCTTTGATGTTAAAGTCACAAGGGGGTGTTGGATTTCTTGATATTCCGTTTGGGGGATGTTATGATTTTGTGGAGGTCAAAGGAGTTCAAGAAAGTGAAGAAATTGAAGCCCAAGGTCGAAGCTACAGCGCGCTCACGCCTGTTATTTTCGAACCAACGACGCGCCCGTGCTGCATTTTCGCGCGCCCGCGCCGTGTCCTGTGAATTTTGCGAACTATCAGCGCGCCCGTGCTGTTTTCTCGCGCGCCCGCGCCGTGTCCTGCGCAACTGCAGCGCGCCCGCCCCGAAGTATTTTACACACACCAAAGGTGTTCGTGTGTGTGCAAGATATTATGCATATTTTGATATTTTATGCTATTTTTAAAGTCTTTTATTCCTACTAGGAAACTTTAGGAGATATCTTTGATATCTTTTTGATTTATTGTGCGTTATCTTTCAATATTTTGGCTTGTAAAATAAATACTACAATATTCATTATTAATAAACAATTTAAGATTTCTGATTATTGATTATTCAATACAAAATTCTCTCTAGAATTTTATCAAAACTTTTGCTTTACCCAAAATCAAACTTATCAAAGTTTCATAGTTTTGTGACGTTTGTCAATCGATTTTCAATTGGGTTGTCAAAGACAGGTTCCTTTGAAGGTCTAATTGAATCTTTGATTGTTTTCTATCGTGAATTCTCTGTTGCTAGTTACAGGTTCAACTAGAGGTGGAGATTCCAAAATCTGTTACTTGTTTCAAAGTCGGGACAACATTATTGAATTCTTTTGTTATCGAATTGAGGTGCGATTCGTTGAAATCGTGTTGCCTTTCATACATAAGATTCATATCACTCGTGCTGAGCATTTTATGCTCATATCTCGTACTCTGTGTTTCTGGATACCCTATTCCTTGGGGCAGGTTTGCGATTGGACGAGGCGGGTGGATCCAAGAGGGGCTAGGCAGTGGTTAGCCAGCTGGAGCTTCGTCTAGGTTTTTATTTCTATTGTATTAGGTTGATACAACTTTCGATTTGGTTGTATAACTATTTGGGTATTTACAGATTACTTTTCTTGGGATTTTATTTTTGTTTATGGTTTCCGCAGCTTATTCTGGTTTACTGTTTGATTAAGTTAATTGCATGTCTAAGTTCTGTTTAGTAGGTAATCTCGGTAAGGATCACTACAGACTTTGTTCATGATTACTATAAATTCAGAAACATGCACTACAAGAAAAAAGGTCATAGACAACGTTTTGTCTATGTGGCTGAAAAAGCATTTTTAAAAGCACTGTTGTAAAAAGTTCGCTCAAAGACAACGCATAAAAGCGTTGTCGTTTTTAGCAATGACAACACTTGTGCAACGCGTAAAAAGCGTTGTTGTTCTTAGCATAAACAACGCTTTTGCAATGCTTTTAAAGTGTTGGACAACGCATTTACAACACATAAAAGTAAAGATTTGAAAGCATTGTCTTTTTTACCAAAGAACATTTTTTTAATGGATAAAAAAAGTGTTGTCTTTTTTTAAAATACAACTTCTTAGCCACAAAAAACATCATTGTTTCTTTATTTAAAAAATCGTTGTCTATTATATTTACAACACGAATTGCTTAATTAAACCCTCATGTTTACTAGTAGCATATACAGTCTTTGTTCATGATTACAATAAATTCATAAACATGCCCCTAAAAGAAAAAAGGTCATAGACAACCCTTTGTCTATGTGGCTGAAAAAGCGTTGTTAAAATCACTGTTGTAAAAAGTCCGCTCAAAGACAACGCATAAAAAACGTTGTCGTTTTTAGCAAAGACAATGCTTGTGCAACGAGTAAAAATCGTTGTTGTTCTTAGCATGGACAACGCTTTTGCAACGCTTTTAAAGTGTTGGACAACACATTTACAACACATAAAAGCAAAGCTTTAAAAGCATTTTATTTTTTACCAAAGACCATTTTTTTTAATGGATAAAAAAAGTGTTGTATTTTTTAAAATACAACTTCTTAGCCACAAAAAAAAAAATCATTGTTTCTTTGGTTAAAAAATCGTTGTTAATTATATTTGCACCACAAATTGCTTAATTAAACCCTCATAAATAACACCTATTAAAATACCAAGAAAGTACAACTGATCAATCCTCTTACAATTGAACCAGAAATATGTCACAATTCAAACAGAAAATATGCAAACATAATCCATAAACTTTGGATCAATGTTAAGTCTATATAAAATAAAAATTCCTACATACTAGACATGCATATTAGTTCCAACCTATCGTGCTTCTTGGATTGAATCTATCTAATAATATTTCATCTTCTCGGAAATATATGAGTACCCAGCTTCATGGCAAAACAAAAACCCCACTTTCAGTTTCTTTCCATATTCAGATATGAGGAAGAAAGTTGAGCACAAATCAGCTTTGGATTTTTTTTAAAAAAATTGTCACTAAAGCGACACACAACAATAGAATCAAAAAACAATAATACCAAACAAACAAGTAAACCATTCTAATCAAATCACATAACAGCCACAAACATCCCCAACCAAATAAATGTAATTCTCTAGCCGCAACAACCATCTACCTTTAAATAAATTTTAAAAGATGGCTACAAAACTGTTTTCAAAATCTACATACATAAACTTGAATTTATCGTGCATATTTACAAAAGAAAGTTAGTGCATACTCACAGAAGCAAAAGGATACAAATTTTATGACTTGAAACCATGGTCTTTCTAGGATATTTTTTTTGGATTAAGAAAAAAAATGAAGTGCTATATCTTTGATTTTAGCTACACTAGACCAAAATACGAGCACTAAGCTTCTTGAACCAATTAATTGTGCTACATAAAATTCTTGTGGCTCTCCTTCGTGAGTTGTTATTTAGTAACCCAATTTCCATTATATTAATATTAAAGATTAAGCACGTTTAGATTGGTTAAAACATGATTATGAGATTCTATAATGGGTTAAAAGAGTGAAAAATAAGATTCAGGACATTCGAAATGGTCCAGGAGGAGTTTCAAGTGCTTGGGAGTTCAGACGATCCGAACCAAGCAAGTCATAGGTATTGGACCATCCGAACAGTTCAGAAGCATGTATTGAGTTTAAAAGCTATGAAGCGATCAAACGCTCCGAATTTGAGATCGGACGATCCGATCGCATGCAAATAAGGCAATAAGGATTTGATGTGACAGCACCAGGAGATCGGACAATGACATGAGTCATTTTTACGTGGTTTATTGCATTTTTTTGCATTTGTTTTGCATGATTTAGTGTTATTAAGGCCATTCATGCTTAGCTATTGAATATTTATTTCATTCGGATCACTCCTCATATTTTTTATTGGTTGTAGGCAAAAGATGGAGAAAAGGAAGAGTTTAAGCATCGAGAATTGAAGCAAGAATGAATTATGGAGTAGCAATAGTAAAAAATTTATTTTTGATTATAGAGATATCCAAATCCGATCTTCACCATTCAAAATCAATTTCAAGATGTTTTAAAGCAGTTGTCTAAATTTCGGCTCGATCCGACGGCTAGAACTAGGTATATTATTTTTCAAAAAAATTGCGCTATGGAAAGGACACATGCACGGACCCAGGAACAGACCTAGCATGGGGTACGTGCGTGTCACGAAATTGTTATATTTGGGGCAGCACTTTTTCCGCCTAGGCGGTAAGATTTTATTGTTGGAAAACTGGCGAGTTCCCAGACCAATTACGATTGATACCCGGTGCAGCGGAAGTTTAAAAATTTTCTCATGGAACGATTCCATGGTGTGGGTATCAACCATACAACGATTGAATTATTGTATGTGTAAAATTTAAATAACAATTAAATAAATTTTACCTCAAATCTCGCAACGAGATTAATGGACACCAACAGAACAATTCTGCTCTTGTTGTCTCTCCCTGGAACCGATGAACGCCTTCAATCAGGTCCACGAACAGAGGTTTAATCCCTCTGATAGATTGCACTAGAAAATCTATCAGAAGTTTTCTGCGAAGAGATTACACGAATCTGATTCGTTATTCCTTACTGCGATTCAAAATCACAAACCGGAATTTTCTCGGGCAGAGCAAAGGGAGGGGACGGCCGATCGGTTTTGAGAGGGTAGGGTTTTCGAAAATTGCTCTAAAAAATAATGACCTGTTGTGTGTAATTTCTGTACTGAAATAACTTATTTATAATGCAGGCCACTAACACTTTAGGGCCCATTAGTCATAAGCTGGGGCCCGACAAGCAAAGCCCGCTCGTTCAGAAATTAATATAAAATTCATCGTGACTCCGATTGATGAAACGATTTCACCAATGTGCACAGAAACTATTTCTGCACGTTTTAAAGTCAAAATAAATTTTCCTGAATCCGAATTCAGTGGTTTCCAAAAATGTCCATCCCTATGTCATTTTAGGAAATCCTACTCCCTTACTCTTATTTAAGAAGTCCAACTCCTTAGTTCATTAAATTTAACTCTTTAAATTTAACTATCTCAACGGGGATTAAAACTCCATTACACTGTGTGACCCTCAATGGTTCAGGGATACAGCTAGCCGTGGGCTCACAACTCCTTGTGACTCGGAACAACACTTTCCGACTTGCCCAACGAATCATGGTAAAGCGCCTAGCAACATCGCCCCATGATTCCCTAGGTATCACTGATAGTGCCTACAAGAACCAGTAGATTTTGGTTAACGTACAGTACGGTCCCTTCATCCAAATATCCCGATCGAATCAACAACCATTGGTATATCGAGAGTCGCTCAAGATTCGATAACTATGCAATGCATCTTGAAGATCAAATTAGTGACATCGCATGTGCTACTAAGAAACCATTTCTTAAATCACATCAAGTACTCTGGCCAGAGATTTGTCACACTAATATCTCCTCAGATCGCATAGGATATCCACACTCGCAAGTATGTGGTGAATCCTTGACAACAATGCATTGACTCCTATATGTGTCGTAACTGTACCCAATCTCGACACCTGATGACCCCCTCAGAGTCGGTAAACGAGTCAAAGCACAGTACTAGCATATAGAGTCTCCATGATGTTTCAAGTCGTAAGGACTAATGGTGTACAACCAAAACCGCGGACTTTATCCACTCGATAAGTGATAACCACTTGGAAAGTCCGGATAGGGTAGTTCGACTATTCATCCTATGAATATCCATTTGCATGCTTCGAACATCTCCATGTTCCCTACCAATGAAACGTGGTACTCCGCATCGCAAATGCTAGTCTCAAACTCGAGCGATCCTTATCCTTATTATCGGACGGCTCAATCGACTAGGAACGGTTTTAGAATATACAGTGACTATAAGATGTATTTCATGATAGACATCTCCATGTTCTACCACATCTTACATACACTATAGTATATTCAAGGTCTTTATCAAAACAACAATAGTATATCACAATATAACAATATGAAGTAATATAAAGTCATTGCCATAAAAGTGTAAATAATATTAAACAAAAGATTGTTTATACAAAGAGTCAACAAAGCCCATAGCCACACAGTTGGCTCACTGGGCACCCACTCTTACAATCTCCCACTTGCCCTATAGCCAACTAGTCATACTACGTAGACCCATTGCTTCGCGATGTTTGTCAAACAATGGTCCTGGCAAAGGCTTAGTAAGTGGATCAGCGATATTGTCTGCAGAGGCCACTCGTTCGACACTGATGTCTCCTCTTTCCACAATCTCCCGGATTATGTGGTATTTCCTCAGTACGTGTTTGGATCTTTGATGAGACCTTGGTTCCTTTGCTTGAGCAACGGCACCCGTGTTGTCGCAGTACACCGGGACTGGACCAACAAGTTCAGGAATGACGCCCAACTCTTGGACGAAATTCCTCATCCAAACGGCCTCTTTAGCAGCAGCTGATGCTGCAATGTATTCAGCCTCAGTGGTGGAATCCGCTGTGGTGTCCTGCTTGGAACTCTTCCAAGAGACAGCACCGCCATTGAGCATGAACACAAATCCAGAGGTTGACTTCGAGTCATCCACATCACTTTGGAAGCTAGAGTCGGTATAGCCTTCCAGTTTGAGTTCTCGTCCTCCATAAACCATGAACATATTCTTAGTCCTTCGCAAGTACTTAAGAATGTCCTTCACGGCTTTCCAATGCATCTGACCAGGATTAGACTGATATCTGCTCGTGACACTCAGAGCAAATGCTACATCCGGTCTGGTAGATATCATCCCATACATGATACTACCTATAGCTGACGCATATGGTACATGTGTCATATTCTCTATCTCTGCATCAGTCTTGGGACACATAGACTTGGATAGAGAAACTCCATGACACATGGGTAGATGTCCTCTCTTGGACCCATCCATTGAAAACCGTTTCAATATGGTATCGATGTAGGTTGATTGAGTGAGTCCTATCATTCTCTTAGATCTATCCCTATAGATCTGTATCCCAAGAATGTAGGATGCCTCACCCAAATGCTTCATCGAAAATCTACCTGATAACCATATCTTTGTTGACTGCAACATCCCTACATCATTCCCAATGAGTAGGATGTCATCAACATAAAGTACTAAGAATGTCACCGCATCCTTAACTACTTTCTTGTACACGCAAGGTTCCTCCGGGTTCTTGATGAAACCAAAGTCTTTAATTGTTTCATCAAATTTCTGGTTCCAACTTCTTGATGCTTGTTTTAGACCATAAATTGATCTCTGAAGCTTGCATACCTTATGCTCGCTTCCCATGGATGTGTACCCCTCAGGCTGCTTCATATAGATTTCTTCCTTAATGTCTCCATTAAGAAAAGCAGTCTTCACATCCATTTGCCATATCTCATAGTCATACCATGCAGCTATGGCAATAAGGATTCTTATGGACTTGAACATTGCAACTGGTGAAAAGGTTTCGTCATAGTCAACTCCTTGCCTTTGAGTATAACCTTTAGCCACCAATCGCGCCTTGTAGGTCAATACCTTACCATCAGGCCCAAGCTTTCTTTTGTAGATCCATTTACACCCTATTGGAACAATTCCATCGGGAGGATCCACTAAAGTCCAGACTTGGTTAGTATGCATCGAATCCAATTCTGATTGCATAGCTTCAAGCCATAAATTCGAATCCGCATCAGAAATTGCTTCCTTGAAGCTTCTTGGATCACATCCAATGTCGGGTTCATCTTGACCCTCTTCAAGAAGAAGACCATATCGAACTGGAGGTCTAGAAGTCCTCTCGGATCTTCTAGGTGCAGGCGTGTCCAGCAATGGTTCCTGAGGTGTGGGATCGTTATTTTGTATTTCGGGTTCTTCTCGAACTTCTTCGAGTTCCATCATCTCGCCTTTCTTATCCAATAAGAACTCCTTCTCTAAGAAGGTGGCATTCCGTGAAACAAACACCTTTGTTTCAGCAGGATAATAGAAATAATATCCGATTGAATTCTTCGGATACCCCACAAAATAACACAAGCTGGATCGACTATCCAACTTATCTCCCACTGTCCGCTTCACTTAAGCAGGACATCCCCAAATCCTCAAGTACGAATACTTAGGAGCTTTGCCATTCCATAACTCGTATGGTGTTTTGTCCACTGCTTTAGTGTGGACGTTGTTCAACAACAATACCGCCGTTTCAAGCGCATAGCCCCAAAACGAAGGTGGAAGCTCAGTGAAGCTCATCATGGATCGAACCATGTCCAACAAAGTTCGATTACGACGCTCCGATACACCATTAAGCTGTGGTGTCATAGGAGGAGTCCACTGAGAGAGAATCCCATTCTCTTTTAGATAGTCCAAAAACTCGGTACTCAAGTATTCTCCACCTCGATCCGATCGAAGTGCTTTAATACTTTTACCTAGCTTGTTTTCTACTTCAGCCTTGAATTCTTTGAACTTTTCAAATGCTTCAGACTTATATTTCATTAAATATAAATACCCATACCTTGAATAATCATCAGTAAAGGTAATGAAGTAGGTGTGGCCATGTTGAGTCCCTACTCTAAATGGACCACAAACATCTGTATGGATCAAATCCAACAGATTCTGACTACGCTCAGGTTTCCCCTTAAAAGGAGATTTAGTCATTTTTCCTTTTAGGCAGGATTCACAAGTAGGTAGAGAGTTAATATCAGACATATCAAACATGCCCTCTCCCACTAGCTTGTTCATCCTCCTTGAGGAAATATGACCTAGCCTAGCGTGCCAAAGGTTTGCCGGGTTTTGACTATCGATTTTCCTTTTGTTTGTTGTTGCCGGTTTGTCAATACAATTCACTGGAACGTCTTTTAGTTTTAAATTATATAGATCGTTTTCAAGTTGTCCATTTCCAATTAAACATTCATTCTTGTAAATACTGCAAATCCCATTCACAAAATTACAAGAATAACCATCTCTATCAAGCATAGAAATAGAAATAATGTTTTTAATTAAATCTGGCACAAATAAAACATCTCTCAACAATAATTTAAAACCATTCTGCAAAATCAAACAAACATCTCCAATGGCCGTAGCTTCAACTCTGGAACCATTCCCGAGCCTCAGCTGGGTCTCACCCATTCTAAGCCTGCGACTTCTTGTCATCACCTGCAAATCATTGCAAATGTGAGAACCACATCCGGTATCCAATACCCAAGAAGTTGTATTAAGTGACATGTTTATTTCGATATAGAACATACCCTTTGCAGTTCCCAACTGCTCAAGATACTCCTTGCAGTTGCGCTTCCAATGACCCGGCTTCTTGCAGTAATGGCAAACATCCTTGGATTTTCCATCGTTTGAAGCCTTTGTCTTTTGCTTCTTCTCGGGTTCCACTTTCTTGGGTGGGGCAGAACGTTTCTTGCCCTTCATACTTGGCCCCTTCTTAGCAGAAGATGAGGAGCCCACCAAGAAAGCTGGCTTATCCTTCTTAAGTGTGGATTCATATGTAACGAGCATATTGACCATCTCTTCAAGGGTGGCCTCTATCTTGTTCATATTAAAATTTATCACGAATCCATCAAATGAAGAAGGAAGAGATAGAAGCAGCAAGTCCACATTGAGTTCATGCTCCAACACCAAATCAAGGGTCGCTAACTTCTGTATGAGCCAAATCACTCGTACCCCATGATCACGGACCGAAGTCCCTTCACGCATGCGGCACGTCATCAACTCCTTAACAGTAGAGAACCTTTCAGCCCTCGACTGAGCCCCAAAAAGTTCCTTGAGTTGCGTGTGAATGTCAGCAGCATTCACCGTGTCCTCAAATCGCCTCTGGAGTTCATCAGACATCGAGGCTTGCATATAGCATTTGGTCTTGATGTCATGGTCACACCATGCATCAAGTTTGGCCAATTCCTCCGGACTTATGTCAGCTGGTGCTTCCTTCGGAGGTGCTTTCTCTAACACGTAGAGCATTTTCTCCGAAGTTAAGACAATCTTCAACTTCCGGAACCATTCCGTATAGTTGGCGCCAGTCACTTGTTTTGTTCGAGGATCGAGAATAAAGGATTTCGCGAATTCATTGTATGAAATACTGAAAAGGAAAAACAGACATATATCAATGATTGTTTAACAATTTACTAAGACATAAAATAGGCGAATTTAATTTTATGAATCTCACTCCCACTATTTTAACGATTTCACCACCCTCTAGTGAAAACGGGAAACTTTTTCCTTAGTGAGAACATGGAGTCCAATTGACAAACTTATGGTCCCGAATAATATCAGCCAACCATAATTCTCAAAAGGTAGAGCCCAATTGCTTCCAAAGCAACCCCCATGTATTTACCTCATGTCCAATAAGGGCCCAATAATATGACGCCGTTTAAAGTGACATGTCAAGATGACCCATCAATATTAAGTTGTGATGGACGGTCGCCATGTGGATCCCCCAATAATATGAGCCGATCCCATGGGAGTTCCACCCAACTTACAACATTTGTCGATCCAATGTACAGCTTTCCGACGGACGGGCCCCCCCAATAATATGAGCCGGACCGTATCCGCGGGTAGCATCACATACATTGACCGTTGATGGAAGGTAGGAACATTTAAACAATATTTAAATTTCCTTTATTTATCTTGATATAAATTTTAAATCATATTTAAAATGAGGGATTTTATTTATAAAAATATTTGTCTCATCATATTTAATTTATTGCATGCATTGCCGGATTCACGCAATTTATGTCTAAACATGCATACAATCATAATATCACATATTATATAGGATGATCGATTCCATTTCTAATTGACCCGTGGTTGCCAATCACGGGTCTTAGTCCAATCCTAGGTAATATGCAGTATGCAAATGCAATCCTATTACATATGCTTCCAATTTACATTTCTTCAGTCTTCATTGTCTGCTGGGCCCACCATCTTCAAATCTTGATCTCCCACTAAATCTAATGTATTTACAATTAAATAACAATGACAAGTAGGGGATACATTTTAGGGGGTGGGAACGGGCTATAAACCAAGCCCACTTTTATTACATATGACATTCATATCGGGCCATAAACCAGGCCCATTAATAAAACCAACAACAATAAAGACAAAATGTAAATTCCTAACATACACCTACAAAATTGGTCATGGAAATCGATCATCCTTATCCAATAACATTTAATTCAAAATTAATTTATTGGATAACATGCTGTGGCAATTCAAATTTAAACAAGATAAAATCATATTTTATAAAATCACATTTCACATATAAAATCATATTTTATCTCCATATCAAATAAAATCATATTTTATCTATAAAATCCAATTTTACAAATAAAATCATATTTTATCTAATATATCATAAGATCATATCTTATCATCAATTGTAACAAAATAATTGATTTCAAAATTCAATTTACGGATAAAATATTAAAATTTTCCAAAAATTCAAATTTATCCAAAATCAATTTTAAAATTTACGGACTCGAACAATTCGATCCGAAATCTCGTGAACCAATCAAAAACAATTTTTGACCGGACCAAAAATAAAATTTTAAATATTAAAATTAATAAAAATATAATTTTTCCCGCGGGCCGCCCGGGACACTCCCGGGGCGGCCCGCACCCGGGGCGCGGGCCGGGGCAGCCCGGCTGCCCCCTTAGGGCAGCAACGTTTGCTGCCCTGGCGGCGCCTGGCGCCGCCGCTGGGCGGCGCCGTGCGTCGCCCTGGGCGGCGCCGAGCGCCGCCCCTGGGCGGCGCTGTGCGCCGCCCTGGGCAGCGCCGAGCGCTGCCCTGCGCAGCGCCCAGCGCTGCGCTGGGCAGCGCACAGCGCTGCCCTGGGCAGCGCCGTGCGCCGCCCTGGGCGGCGACGGTCGCCGCCCTGGGCGGCGCCGTGCGCCCCCTTTGGGCGGCGCCGTGCGCCGCCCCTGGGGGCAGCGACCATCGCTGCCCCCTCCGGGCAGCGATCCAATCGCTGCCCGGGTTTCGCCCCCCGGAAAAAAAAATTTTTTTTTTTTATTAAAAATATTTATTTTGTTTCAAAAACCGAGACTCAAAAATTTTGTACAATTGATTAATTCAATCGATTGATCTGAGCAACCTGGCTCTGATACCACTGTTGGAAAACTGGCGAGTTCCCAGACCAATTACGATTGATACCCGGTGCAGCGAAAGTTTAAAAATTTTCTCATGGAACGATTCCATGGTGTGGGTATCAACCATACAACGATTGAATTATTGTATGTGTAAAATTTAAATAACAATTAAATAAATTTTACCTCAAATCTCGCAACGAGATTAATGGACACCAACAGAACAATTCTGCTCTTGTTGTCTCTCCCTGGAACCGATGAACGCCTTCAATCAGGTCCACGAACAGAGGTTTAATCCCTCTGATAGATTGCACTAGAAAATCTATCAGAAGTTTTCTGCGAAGAGATTACACGAATCTGATTCGTTATTCCTTACTGCGATTCAAAATCACAGACCGGAATTTTCTCGGGCAGAGCAAAGGGAGGGGACGGCCGATCGGTTTTGAGAGGGTAGGGTTTTCGAAAATTGCTCTCAAAAATAATGACCTGTTGTGTGTAATTTCTGTACTGAAATAACTTATTTATAATGCAGGCCACTAACACTTTAGGGCCCATTAGTCATAAGCTGGGGCCCGACAAGCAAAGCCCGCTCGTTCAGAAATTAATATAAAATTCATCGTGACTCCGATTGATGAAACGATTTCACCAATGTGCACAGAAACTATTTCTGCACGTTTTAAAGTCAAAATAAATTTTCCTGAATCCGAATTCAGTGGTTTCCAAAAATGTCCATCCCTATGTCATTTTAGGAAATCCTACTCCCTTACTCTTATTTAAGAAGTCCAACTCCTTAGTTCATTAAATTTAACTCTTTAAATTTAACTATCTCAACGGGGATTAAAACTCCATTACACTGTGTGACCCTCAATGGTTCAGGGATACAGCTAGCCGTGGGCTCACAACTCCTTGTGACTCGGAACAACACTTTCCGACTTGCCCAACGAATCATGGTAAAGCGCCTAGCAACATCGCCCCATGATTCCCTAGGTATCACTGATAGTGCCTACAAGAACCAGTAGATTTTGGTTAACGTACAGTACGGTCCCTTCATCCAAATATCCCGATCGAATCAACAACCATTGGTATATCGAGAGTCGCTCAAGATTCGATAACTATGCAATGCATCTTGAAGATCAAATTAGTGACATCGCATGTGCTACTAAGAAACCATTTCTTAAATCACATCAAGTACTCTGGCCAGAGATTTGTCACACTAATATCTCCTCAGATCGCATAGGATATCCACACTCGCAAGTATGTGGTGAATCCTTGACAACAATGCATTGACTCCTATATGTGTCGTAACTGTACCCAATCTCGACACCTGATGACCCCCTCAGAGTCGGTAAACGAGTCAAAGCACAGTACTAGCATATAGAGTCTCCATGATGTTTCAAGTCGTAAGGACTAATGGTGTACAACCAAAACCGCGGACTTTATCCACTCGATAAGTGATAACCACTTGGAAAGTCCGGATAGGGTAGTTCGACTATTCATCCTATGAATATCCATTTGCATGCTTCGAACATCTCCATGTTCCCTACCAATGAAACGTGGTACTCCGCATCGCAAATGCTAGTCTCAAACTCGAGCGATCCTTATCCTTATTATCGGACGGCTCAATCGACTAGGAACGGTTTTAGAATATACAGTGACTATAAGATGTATTTCATGATAGACATCTCCATGTTCTACCACATCTTACATACACTATAGTATATTCAAGGTTTTTATCAAAACAACAATAGTATATCACAATATAACAATATGAAGTAATATAAAGTCATTGCCATAAAAGTGTAAATAATATTAAACAAAAGATTGTTTATACAAAGAGTCAACAAAGCCCATAGCCACACAGTTGGCTCACTGGGCACCCACTCTTACAATTATTGCCTACGCGACACGGACTGAAAAAAAGTTAGAATTTTTGACATTTTAAAAGTCTTGATTCGTGGGCTTTATTTGATGGGATTTCAACCACATACAAAAAGGGAGATATCAGATCAAAAGAGGAGGCGTCCATCAAGAGCGCAGAAAGGGAGAAGATCGTGAAAAACTCAAGGAGAAAGAACAACCGCAAACACTAGTTTTCTCTTTTCTTTTTCTTTTATTTGTTTGGATTTAGGGGATCCTACCCCCAAAACTATGTTTTGATTTCTTCTTGATGATTGAATTCGGTTTTTAAGCGTTCTTGATTATATTATTGTGTTTATTGCAATTTTGGAGATTGATCAACTTTGAATTTATTTTATGTGTTATAAATGATACCAAAAAGAGATTTTATAACATGATAGAGTAATATAATTCACGGATCTACAACTTGCATAGAGATATGAGGTTGGATACATGTTGATAGTCATAGTCCACCGGGTCGAAAGCTAAAGGACTTCACAAATAGTTAATGCAATTGCAATTGTTAAATAACACAAGGAGACTTGGTTATTACAATTCTTTAATTAGATTAATATAGTTCGAGAGAGTATATTGATAGATTAGGGAATTCCGTCAAAAGCACGGCTTGAAAATTAAAATTCAATCATTAGAGAAGAAAAGGGGTATGTGAACCGAGATCCTAACAATCGTTTATTTATTTTCTTAACTTAATTTATCTTTTTGCTTTATTTCGTATTTTTATTTTTATCATTCATTAATTCATTCTCTATCTCTCGTTATAATTAACTATTGAATCATGCTTGAGGTAATTTTGTTATAAATCAATATCTGTGGGACGATACTCGTACTCTGTACACTATATTATTACTTGACTCGTGCACTTGCGATTTATTCGAGCTTATATGATAGATATATTTACGTTGATTTTTCGTGGTAATATTTTCTCGATCTAGTTTTTGGCGCCGTTGCCAGGGATTGAAATCGACAATTTTTACTTTTTGTTATTTGCTTTAGTTAATTTTTTTTATTTATTCTATTTTATTCCTGCGTGATCTATCGTTTTCTATTATATTTTTTGCAGTAATTCAGCTGGTGTAATTCTTTGAGATGTTCCATCGACAAGTATTGTAGTAACCCGTAACCGAATAAAGTGATTAAGGAAATTAATCATATTTAATATTCCAAATATTCGGACGACCCGATGAGAAGACCGGAGGATCCGAAGACGTTCGGACGATCCGAAGTGAAGTTCGGAGGCTCCGATCGCGTTCGAACGGTCCTTGGGCATTTTCGGAGGATCTGAACAGGGTTAGGGCTTACGTCATTAATTACGTCAGCAAGGTGACGTCATGGCTGGCACATTTATGGGACTTTAGACGCCCCGAAGTCAGTATCGGACGGCCCGAACTCCGCCTATAAATAGAGGGTCCGAGAGCTCATTTCACTTGAACCTCTCCTCTCTTCTCTCTCGATTCCTTAGCCTTCTAACTCAGATGTTGGGAGTTCTAGGCGTCCTATAGGGAATCCGGAAATGACATAGCATTCCAGGCATCGTAGCGGAGCTGTGGCCTACTTTTGAGGCAAGCGGCAGCAAAGGGCTGACGACGGACGCAGGTATAACTTTGGCTTCCTAAAAATATTTAGGAGTATGGAATTGCTTAAATAAGGCTTTTAGAGCTTATTTAATGATGCATGGGTATTTGCATTGTAGACACCTTAGTGTGGACTAGTAGGCGTGAGATCTAGACCAGTGGTGCTAGGATTTTCCTGAAGTGTTAGAGGTACGTAAGTACTTACCGAGATAGCCGGCATGATATATATGCTTATATGTTTCATGAGTATGTTCTATATGATTGTTTTAGCGCTTTAGCACATGCATGTTTTTACACTGGACCGCATCTGGTATGATGCGAGTAATGACAGTTTCCATCGGTGATGAGTTACTCCTTATGGATTCATGTCTGTGGAGACTCAGCCCCTGGTTTTTCTATCACTCAGAGCGACCATGACGGTGGAGTAGACGCTATAGTGGATAGGGGAATATACGAGTACCCTGCGGAGTTGCTCTCCCAGCACGATACTGTATATTCATGGCACCCTGAGTAGACTGTTTTAACCAGTATTTTAAAGTCATTTGCTTTCTGCATATTAGTCTATATATCATTGCTTTCGTATTGAGTGTTGTCGCTCACACCCCTGTGTTTGGTATTTTTGGGTACCTTGTGGCGGGGCAGGTTTGAGGCTGGATGGTCCAGGTGACACGCAGCAGGGTTGAGTTCTTTACTGGTTGCAGCGAGTGTTTAGCGGTAGGGCTTGTAACCCTATACACTTTCGATTTGGTTGTATAAGAGTATTTATACACTTTTGTTGTCGTCGTTTGTATTCTGTCGATTGGAGTTGATGTATTTTTAATTATTCGCTCTTTACGCTTTTAATATTAATGCATGCGCTATTTAAACTCTGATTAGGTAGTAGATCCGGGTAGGTTCGCTACATTTATTGGTATCAAAGCGCATTGCAATTGGGAATTAGTAAAGTAGATTAATACATTATATGTTATTAATTGACAGATAGCAGATTACAACGAGAGCCACGACAGTGGAGGTGATGGTCGTTGGGATGGCGGAGACAGTCTTTGACATCGCCGTGGTCACCGCGAAGAGCGGAGGAGAATTAGAATGCATAGATTTATGCAAGTGGGCCCTAAGCCATTAGCAGGAGGCGAGATCACGGAGGCTGCTGAGGACTAGCTAGAGAGGATGGAGCATTGCTTAAGAGAGTTCCATTTCACAGACGAAGAAAAGATGGAGACTCTTGGTTTTCTGCTAGAGGCTCGAGCAAGGAAGTGGTGGAGATCTACTCCCGCACCGTTTGTAGCAGCGAGAGGAACAACTACTTGGACTAAGTTTTGTACTGATTTCCAGAGGTTGTATTTTCCTCCAGCCCTTAGTCAGGCGAAAGCTAGTGAGTTGCTTGGATTGCGACAGGAGAGATGACTATTGAGGAGTATCAGCATAAGTTCTTTGATCTTCTACCTTATTGCCCGCATATCGCTGAGAGTTCTGTGGCCAAGTATGATCATTTCCTTCAGGGTTTGAACCCAGAGATTCACCAGATGGTTGATGTTGGGAGCGACATGACCTATGAGGGTTTTGTTGACCATTGTCACTAGGCAGAGGACATTCTTCGAAGGAACAGATCTATAATTTCTTCCGCTTCCAGACCGACTAGTTCTTTGGGTCCGAGGGGTCAATCTTTCAAGAAGCAGGGAGGCAGTTCTTCTTCTTCCGGATCTGGCGGAGTGCATCGTTTCGGTAGCTAGCGAGTGAGCCGATGTCGTCAGTGTAGGCGTAAGCATCCACCAGGCCCGTGTCCTCAATCGACTGGAGCGTGTTTTCAGTGTAGATAGAAGGGACACATGAAGAGAGATTTTCCTACTCTGATGGGAGGAGTTGGTGGTTATGGAGGTACTCAGGCCTCCGTGCAGCAGCCGCAACAGCAGTATCAGCAGCAGCTTTCTCATCAGCAGCACCCGCAGTCGCAGCCATCACAGCGATAGACTTTTTGTCGTGTTCATTCATCCTTACAACCACGTGTCCAGGGGCAGGTCTTTGCACTGAAACAGGAGCAGGCGGAGGCAGAAAGTGACCGTATGATTGCAGGTACCTATAGTTTATGTGGTTTTCCTGCGTATGTCTTGATTGACACTGGTGCATCACACTCAATCATCTCAGCACATTTTGCTAAGAAGTATAGATTGTCGTTTATTCCCTTAGAGGTGTTGTTAGTGGTTTCTACTCCGATGGGTAGCGAGGTTTTAGCTAAGCTCTTAGTGGTTGATTGCTCTTTGGATTTTGAGTGGTATCAGCTTAGTGCTAACCTGATGATCCTAGCTATGGAGGATTTCGACTGCATTATTGGGATTGATCTCTTGACTACCTAAAATGCGATAGTGGATTGCTATCAGAGGTTTGTTCAGTTTCGTCCTGAGGATGGTGAGACATGGTATTTTTATTGTGAGGGAGCGTGACCCCCGATGCTAGTGGTTTCTGCTCTGAAAGCCTAGCGTGATTTAGAGTATGGCGGGGAATGCTACCTTATCTACGTCATCGATGCATCCTTGGAGGGACCAGGAATCCAAGAGATACCCGTAGTTCGTGAGTTTTCCGATGTGTTTCCGGAGGAGATTCCAGGTTTGCCACCAGTGAGGGAGATCGAGTTTGACATTGAGTTAGTGCCAGGGACAGCACCGATTTCTAGAGCTCCGTATCGATTAGCACCCACTGAGATGAGAGAGCTCCAGAAGAAACTTCAGAATCTTCTTGATAAGGGCTACATTCGGCCGAGTGTTTCACCATGGGGAGCCACAATCCTTTTTGTTAAGAAAAAATATGGATCGATGCGTCTTTGCATAGACTATCGACAGCTCAATCAACAGACCGTTAAGAATAAGTACCTTCTTCCACGGATTGACGATCTGTTTGATCAGCTTCAGGGTACTACTATTTATTCGAAGATTGATTTGCGGTCAGGATATCATCAGTTGAGGGTTAGATAGGAGGACATCTCCAAGACAACATTTCGTACGCGGTATGGTCACTACGAGTTCTTAGTGATGCCGTTTGTTTTGACGAATGTGTTGCATGTTTTTCGCTCGCAAGCGCACGATGTCAAGTTATAATACAGGAATTTAAGTCCAGATCGTTTCCACGGAGAATGAATAAATGATATTATATCAAATATTTGCAACTAATATAATCCTAATCCTATGTAGAGCTACGAAGTTGATTTGATTTTTATAAAACTAAAATTTGCAAGAAACAAAACTAAATAACCACGAGTTCATGAGAGAAAAATTCAATAAGCGATGAATGCTAGAGGTTCGACTTCACTTGACTGTACACCACAATTTATTTCTAATGATTGTTCAATTATAAAATCTTCTAGTTTATTAGCCAAGAATCCCTATTATTTTCTACTACCTCTCTCGAGTGTCAAGCAGAAATTCGTATTCAATAACAAACTCAATATCTCTATCAAAGTTCAATTATTAAATCCGTTAAATAGCACAAGAATTCTTATAACGACTTCTATGGAGTTATATGCCTCTCGAACAGTATAAACACCAAAGATGTATTTTCCTATGTCGTATTCAAAATCTCCTCTCTCGAGTGATAGATTCTAAATAAAATATCATTCAATCTATGGCCAGTAAATTGAAAGCATTAAGATCAGGAAAACAGAAATAAACTGTGCGAAGAAATTTAAATATATAAATCAAAATATGTCAATCATGGTTTCCAGTCAAGATCCGTCTACCTCTAGACTAAGAAATTAGTTCGTAACGCAATTCAAAATCAAATAACTCATGTTTTTCCAACAATCCATAAACTAAGAAAAATAGAGTTCAAAGAGAAACTAGAACAAATTAGAATGAAGCTTCTCCGTCGCCGGATGCCGCCGTCTTCCGTCATCGTACCGAATTCTCAAGCTCTTGTGCACTTCCAATTGCTCAATAGCCGTCTTATTCTCTGAAAAACTCTCTCCAACCCTCGTATCCTTCAGAATAAGCCTTAAAATCCTTTCTTAAACTCGATCAAAAACTTTCCAAATTTTAGGATTGCGCAGCGCTGGAGCGCTAGTCATCGGCGCTGGAGCGCCCGTCCAATTTCCTCAACAGCGCTGGAGCGCTGGTTTGATAGTGCTGGAGCGCTATTTCCTCGACTTTTCACCCTTCGGAAGACTCCGTGTAGCGCTGGAGCGCTTGGCTTGTAGCGCTGGGGCGCTAGTCTGGGCACTTTTATTTCTTTGTTCTTCAAATCTTTTTCACCTCCTTTTCACTTCTTTTGGCCGATTAAAATGAATAACACTTAAATTCCTGCAAACAAAACAAACAACAAGAGAAATGCATAATATCGCTCAAAACACAACAAAAGCCAAGCTAAATCATATAAAATATAAGTGCATAAATTGCAATTATCAAATCCCCCCAATCATGAACTTTTGTTAGTCCCGAGCAAAACAAAATAAAACAAACAAAATACTAAGACGCAGAGGGAATTAAAAAAACACAAGAAAGCAGTAAAACTTATTAACCCAACTGGCCTCAGATGTTCAACAATTAATCTATGTGTAGCTAATTTTCTCAAGAGTTCTCGTGTGTGTGTGATTAGCCAATCTTGTCTACCCACCTAACTTTCGGTCAAATCATGCAATCAGTAAGCCTCAAAGAGTCATTAACCCCACTCTCTAGTTTCAACACACTCTCCGCCAAGTTCAACCGTTACTCCCAAAGATCAACAGGACTTATCAGGTAGTTCTTTTAGGCAAGCACTTTTTATAGCAGAGAAGTATCCATAGTCAATGTAAGCATATAGGATTCAAGTAAAAAGAATTTGATATTTATAATTTTCTGCGGTATTGAGTAGGCTAGGTTTATCAGTTGCATATCAGTTGCAGGGCATTGTCAGACATTTGTCTGACTCCTCTACTCCATACATTCTACACCTTTTTGCATTTTCTTTGGACTCGAATTTTAATCCATTTTCAATGCCTCCCCTCACCTTACTTTCTCCATCTTTTTCTATCTTTTCTTTTTCATCCAATTGGATTTTTTTTTTCTTTTCTTTTTCATCCAATTGGATTTTTTTTTCTTTTCTTTTTTTTTCTTTTCGGCCTTCTTTCAGTTTTGGATTTTTCTTTTTTTTCGCAAGGCTACAAATGAAAGACTAACAAATCAAAGGCTTGCAGGCTCAAAAACAAAGTTGCCTAAATCATTTCTCTGTTTGTAAAAATCTACCTCAGTTTCGAGTATGTATCCCTAAGTTAAGAATCAAATCAGCTAATCTTCTCACAAAATCCACACAATTTTCTCTACTTATCAGGAGTATCGACAGTCATGGCTATAGTGCAGAAAAAATGAGAACTCAAGATCCAATGTCGCCAACACTAGATTATATATATATATTTTTTTTCTTCAACTTCATCGTCATAGGCCATTTTTCTTTTTCTTTTCTCATTTTCACATTTTTGTTTTTGTTTTCTCAAATAAACAACCACACAACCGAACACAGACAACATTAAAATAAAAAGAACAACTGAACAATAAAACTGACACAAAACAAAACAAGCAAAAACATAATACGAACGAGAAACTAAAAACACTGATGCAGGAACTAGTGACTGATTCAGCATGCAACAACAACTATCCAAATTTGATACTATGTTTCAACTCAACCACTTTCACCAACCCAACAATTCAACAACCACATAAACATCAAACATTTTACATCCAAATCACAACCAACATAATAGTTCAAGACCCCCCCAAACATAGATTCGTGCATTGTCCCTAATGTACAATGAATCGATAAAAGAACAAGGGAAGACACGTACCTATGGCGACAACCATCAGTGGTCATCGCCCATGTCATCATCCTGGGGTTGCCACGTAGGAGGTGGGGGAAACTGCGGATCCTCACTGGAGCCAGGAAAGCGCTGGGCTAGAGTCGTTGTGAAATCCACCATATAATCCATGAAAATATCAGTCCGACGACAATGAAGGTCTAGCTGCTGCTCCACTCGCGTCAATCGCTCATCAAAATGCTCATACGCTCCAGTAAGTGGTAGTGGTGGTGGCTGGCTGCTACTCGTCGGGCGATCTCGAGGCGCTGCTGCTCGCGGAGGGGGTGGTATATTCTCTCGTGTAGTCCCAGTAATAGGTCCTTGAACCATAAAAAGCTCTTCATCTGCACCCCATGTAACTACAGCATGTGCACAAAGCGCGGTGATCAGAGCAGGGTGCGGCAATCCACCAGTCATGGTGCCCTTAACCGCCGAAATAATGGAATCCTGAATGATGTTCCCCAAGTTCACTGTCTTTCCTGTGACAATACTGTAAGTCAGCACAGCCCGTTTCATTGTCACCTCAGAAGTGTGGCCAGTGGGCAGCACACGAGCTGCTATAAAAAAAAACCAAGAGCTCGCATCTTGCTTCATTTTCCCGGAAGGAAAATTTACCACGGCTTCATTCTTCATCTTCCATTGTGCCCCTTCTTCACAAAGAGTGGCAATAATCTCATCATAGTCCACATCACTCGCCTTGAATGCCGAATACTCATCCTCATCTATAGATGGCATACCATAGAGGGTATTAATGGTGTGCCCATCAAATGCCACTCGTTTACCTCGCAATAGAACATGGTATTGCTCATGCTTGCATTTTAGATTGGCATAAAATTCCCGGACTAAAGAAATCACAGCATCACCGGGATGTTGGACAAAATTCGTCCATCTTCACGCAACAGCTGCTTGTCGCACATCCCACAAAGGTAGAGGAGAATTAGGATCAAACCCTCTTTCTCTAACCATGCTCTTGCTCACCATGAGAGGATAATTCTTTGTGGCCTCTTCATCCCAAAACCGATGGGCATCGAAAGTACCGGACGAAGATGCACCCTGCTTTTGTTTCTTTCTCGGAGCCATTACAATAGCGCAATCTCAATTGAACCAAGCAATAATTCAACACAACAGTACACCACCGCCCACTATGCCGCTTAATCTCCAACCAATCTAAACAATTTACCACGCCGCACAACCAACAATAACAAGTCTACCAACCCGATATAACCGCACAAATCGCAAATCTTCAGCAGAACAACAATGTCACAGAAATCGGCCCCTCCAATAACAAATAAGCAAATATTATGCACCACCTAATGATCAACTTCCAATCCATGTACGAATTTCTCACAACAATTTCGGATGATCAATTCTAAATTCACCATAAACATGTAAATAATAAGCAGCACGGTGTTGGAAAACACGGCGATCAGATCAATCAGAATTGATACCCGGTGCAGCGGAAGTTTAAAAATTTTATATGGAACGATTCCATAAAGGGTATCAAAACTTTTACGATTAAATTGTGTGTGTAAAAATTAAATAACAATTATAAATTTTTACCTCCAATCTCAAATCGAGATTATGGACACCAACAGATTGCTCTGCTCTTGTTGTATATCCCTGGAACTGATGGACGAACTGTTCTTCAATCAGGTCCACGAACGGATATTTAATCCCTCTGATAGATTGCACTAGAAAATCTATCAGAAGTTTCTACGAAGAGAATTAACGAATTTGATCCGTTAAACCAGACTGTAATTCAAAATTCACAGGCTGGATTTTCCCGAGTAGAGAGGGAAGGGGGCGGCCACTTTAGAGAGAAAATAACTAGGTTTTCGAAAATTGTGACCTGTTGTTTTTAACTTCTGTACTGCAATAACTTATTTATAATGTAGGCCACTAACAGCTTAGGGCCCATCAGTCATAAGTTCAAGCCCGACAAGCAAAGCCCGCATGTTCAAAAATTAATATAAAATTCATCGTGACTCCGATTGATAAACCGATTTCACCAATGTGCACAGAAACCATTTCTGCACCTTTTAAAGTCAAGATAAATTTTTCTGAATCCGAATTCAGTGGTTTCCAAAAATGTTCATCCCTATGTCATTTTAGGAAATCTTACTCCTCTACTCATAATTAAGAAGTCAAACTTCTTTGTTCATTAAATTTAACTCTTTAAATTTAACTATCTCAACGGGGATTAAAAAACCATTACACTGTGTGACCCTCAATGGTTCAGGGATACAGCTAGCCGTGGGCTCACAACTCCTTGTGACTCGGAACAACAATTTCTGACTTGCCTATCGAATCATGGTAAGAGCGCCTAGTAACATCGCCCCATGATTCCCTAGGTATCACTGATAGTGCCTGCAAGAACCAATAGATTTTGGTTAGCGTACAGTACGGTCCCTTCATCCATATATCCCGATCGAATCAACAACCATTGGTATATCGAGAGTCGTTCGAGATTCGTTAACTATGCAATGCATCTTGAAGATCAAATAGTGACATCGCATGTGCTACTAAGAAACCATTTCTTAAATCACATCATGTACTCTGGCCAGAGATTCGTCACACTAATATCTCCTCAGATCGCATAGGATATCCACACTCGCAAGTATGTGGTGAATCCTTGACAACAAAGCATCGACTCCTATATGTGTTGTAACTGTACCCAATCCCGACACCTGATGACCCCATAAGAGTCGGTAAACGAGTCAAAGCACAGTACTAGCATATAGAGTCTCAATGATGTTTCAAGTAGTAAGGACTAATGGTGTACAACCAAAACCGCGGACTTTATCCACTCGATAAGTGATAACCACTTGGAAAATCCGGATAGGGTAGTTCAATCATTCATCATATGAATATCCATTTGCATGCTTCGAACATCTCTATGTTCCTTACCAATGAAACGTGGTACTCTGCATCGCAAATGCTAGTCTCAAACTCGAGCGATCCTTATCCTTATTATCGGACGGCTCAATCGACTAGGAAAAGTTTAGAATACACAGTGACTATAAGATGTGTTTCATGATATACATCTCCATGTTCTACCACATCTTACATACACTATAGTATATTCAAGGTCTTTATCAAAACAACAATAGTATATCTCAATATAACAATATGAAGAAAGATAAAGTCATTGCCATTAATAAAAGTGTAAATTATATTAAACAAAAGATTGTTTATACAAAGAGTCATCAAAGCCCTTAGCCACAAGTTGGCTCACTGGGAACCCACTCTTTCAATCTCCCACTTGCCCTAAAGCCAACTAGTCATACTACGTAGACCCATTGCTTCGCGATGTTTGTCAAATAATGGTCCTGGCAAGGGCTTAGTAAGTGGATCAGCGATATTGTCTGCAGAGGCCACTCTTTCGATAGTAATGTCTCCTCTTTCCACAATCTCCCGGATGATGTGGTATTTTCTCAGTACGTGTTTGGATCTTTGATGAGACCTTGGTTCCTTTGCCTGAGCAACGGCACCCGTGTTGTCACAGTACACCGGGACTGGACCAACAACTTCAGGAATGATGTCCAACTCTTGGACGAAATTCCTCATCCAAACGGCCTCTTTAGCAGCAGCTGATGCTGCAATGTATTCTGCTTCAGTGGTGGAATCCGCTGTGGTGTCCTGCTTGGAACTCTTCCAAGAGACAGCACCGCCATTGAGCATGAACACAAATCCAGAGGTTGACTTCGAGTCATCCACGTCACTTTGGAAGCTAGAGTCGGTATAGCCTTCCAATTTTAGTTCTCTTTCTCCATATACCATGAACATATTCTTAGTCCTTCGTAAGTACTTAAGAATGTCCTTCACGGATTTCCAATGCATTTGACCGGGATTAGCTTGATATCTGCTCGTGACACTCAGAGCAAATGCTACATCCGGTCTGGTAGATATCATCCCATACATGATACTACCTATGGCTGACGCATATGGTACATGTGTCATTTTCTCTATCTCTTCATCCGTCTTGGGACACATAGACTTGGATAGAGAAACTCCATGACACATGGGTAGATGTCCTCTCTTGGACCCATCCATTGAAAACCGTTTCAATATGGTGTCGATGTAGGTTGATTGAGTGAGTCCTATCATTCTCTTAGATCTATCTCTATAGATCTGTATCCCAAGAATATAGGATGCCTCACCCAAATCCTTCATCGAGAATCTACCTGATAACCATATCTTTGTTGACTGCAACATCCCTACATCATTCCCAATGAGTAGGATGTCATCAACATAAAGTACTAAGAATGTCACAGCATCCTTAACTACTTTCTTGTACACGCATGGTTCCTCCGGATTCTTGATGAAACCAAAATCTTTTATTGTTTCATCAAATTTTTGGTTCCAACTTCTTGATGCTTGTTTTAGACCATAAATTGATCTCTGAAGCTTGCATACCTTATGCTCGCTTCCCATGGATGTGTACCCCTCAGGCTGCTTCATATAGATTTCTTCCTTAATGTCTACATTAAGAAACGCAGTCTTCACATCCATTTGCCATATCTCATAGTCATACCATGCAGCTATGGCAATAAGGATTCTTATGGACTTGAACATTGCAACTGGTGAAAAGGTTTCATCATAGTCAACTCCTTGTCTTTGAGTATAACCTTTTGCCACCAATCGCGCCTTGTAGGTCAATACCTTACCATCAGGCCCAAGCTTTCTTTTGTAGATCCATTTACACCCTATTGGAACAATTCCATCGGGAGGATCTACTAAAGACCAAACTTGGTTTGTATGCATCGAATCTTTAGTGACCCTTACCCAGATCACCTACTAAACAGAACTTAGGCATGCAATTAACTTAATAAAACAGATATCAGAATAAAACTGCGGAAACCAATAACATTATACAATCCCAAGTAAAGGAATCTGTAATTATCCAATATTATACAACCAAATCGAATAGCTGTATAACCCAAAACAACAGTAATAAAGCCTAGACGAAGCTCCAGCTGGCCAACCACTGACTAGCCCCTCCTGGATCCACCCTCCTCGTCCAATCGCAAACCTGCCCCATGGAATAGGGTGTCCAAAAAATACAGAGTACGAGACGTGAGCATAAAACGCTCAGTGCGAGAGTATGAGTATACATGCATGCAAAGTGAACTCCCTATAGACTCGAGGTCAAGGATCAGATAACAGAGACAGACCGGGCTCTGGTATGTAGCACGCTGTGCCGTCGCTTCAGGAGGTGGCTCCCATACCGAGATAACTGTGGATACGCCGGACCCAAATCGATGGAAGTCCATCCACTAACAGGATAGGGTACAACCCTACTACAGACATCTCGAAGGAGATACGGCAAGATGCAAATGAATGCAGCATAATATCATGGCATATAAATCATGCAGTCATATAATACATGCATACTCAGTCAGGATATCTCGAATAGTACTTTCGTACCTCAAATACCAGGTAGGCACTACCAGCTCTAAGTCCAAGCCTAAAGTCCGCCTACACAGCGAAATGATACTACTATCATTACAGTTCTCTAAAAGCCTTAACTAAGCTATAGCATACTCCTAAATATTTATAGGAAGCAAAAGCTATACCTTCGTCCGTCGTTAGCCCTTTGATGTCGATGCCTCCAGAACTTGGGCACAACTCCGCTACGACTATCGAACGTCTAGACGACTCCCGGTTCAAGCCTAGGAAGGCTAGAACAACTCGAATATGACTAGAAATAGAGAGGAAATCCGGAATTGGCAAGGAGAAATGAAGTCTCGGCCTTCTATTTATAGACAACGATCGGAACGTCCGAACCTCGATCGGAACGTCCGATCCTGCCATCGGAGCTTCCGAAGATCCTGATCTGCCACGTGTCAAAATATCACTTGATGACTCCGGATAGGGGTGATCGGAACGTCCGATCCTGATCAGAGCTTCCGATCCAGCCACACGTCATGGATGACGTAATATCATCGGTGCCTCCGATCCTCATCGGAGCTTCCGATCCCGATCGGAGCTTCCGATCGTCCCTTCGGAGCTTCCGATCCGTCCGATGCCTAATTGAATTAATTAGCATTAATCCTTTAATTACTCAATTAGGGCACGGGCTACTACATTCTCCCCCACTTAAGATATTTCGTCCTCGAAATCAGATCTTAAGTACCGAATGAAAATACAGAAATCAGAAACATTCTTTATTCAATCAAACGTTTACAGAGTTTGCAACTGAATACAACTTAAAGAATGAAATCAAAACAACTCAGGATGGTCTTTACGCATCCTGTCCTCAAACTCCCAAGTAGCTTCCTTAGTGCCTCGGCGCTGCCACTGAACTAAAACCAAAGGAATGACTTTGTTTCGTAAAACCTTATCCTTATAATCCAGGATACGAAGAGGTTTCTCAACATAAGTCAAATCCTTGTCTACCTGAACCTCAGACCGCCGCAGAATATGAGATTCATCCGCCACATACCGTCGCAACAGAGATACGTGGAACACATCGTGAATGCTGGATAGATGCAGTGGCAAAGCTAGTCGATAAGCCAAATCGCCAATACTCTCTAAGATCTCAAACGGACCGATAAATCTGGGAGACAACTTGCCCTTAAGGCCAAATCTGAGAATCTTGCGGAAAGGTGACACTCTCAGAAACACTTTCTCCCCGACCTCGAACTGCAAAGGCCTATGCTTGATATTAGCATAACTGGCCTGACGATCCTGTGCAGTCTTAATCCGTTTCTTGATCTGATCAACAATGTCTATCGCCTGCTGGATAAACTCCGGTCCCTCAGCCTGTCTCTCCCCTACTTCTTCCCAGAAGAGTGGAGTACGACAACGTCGCCCATACAACGCTTCAAAAGGTGTCATCCCAATACTAGTGTGATAGCTGTTGTTGTAAGCGAACTCGATCAACGGCAAATGATCCTGCCAGGCTGAACCAAAATCCATGACGCACGCTCTAAGCATATCCTCAAGGGTACGGATAGTGCGCTCTGACTGACCATCAGTCTTCGGATGATAGGCTGTGCTCAAACTGAGAGTAGTACCCATCGCATGCTGAACACTCCCCCAGAATCTAGAAGTAAACCTGGGGTCCCGATCGCTGACAATGCTCACAGGCACTCCATGAAGTCGGACGATCTCCTGAATGTACATCCGTGCCATGCGATCCACAGAGTACTCTCGGCTATAGGCAATGAAATGCGCTGACTTGGTGAGTCGGTCCACCACAACCCAGATAGCATCACAGTTCCTCGGGGATACCGGCAAATGGGTCACAAAGTCCATCGTGATAAACTCCCATTTCCATTCAGGAATAGGCAGACTGTGAAGCAATCCTCCAGGTCGTCGGTGCTCTGCCTTGACCTGTTGACACACGAAACATCTCGAAAAAAACTGATAAACACTGCGTTTCATTCCCTTCCACCAGAAACGAGTACGTAGATCCTTGTACATCTTGTTGCTCCCAGGATGAATACTCAACTTAGTGCGATGTGCCTGAGATAAAATCTCCTCTCGCAACTCTTCATCCTGTGGAATCACAAGCCTACCAGACAAACACAGAAAGCCATCTGACTGATAATGAAATCCAGACGAGCTACCCTCGTTAGCTAGACGAGCTAAACGCTGGGTCTTTGAATCAGACATCTGAGCATCTCGGATCCGCGAATACAAGGCTGGCTCAGATAATATCGCAAACATCTGGATACTCTGCATACCTTTCTTATGCTTGAAGGTAAAACCTGAAGTACAACAGTCACTGATCGCACTAGACATCGAACAAGTCTGAAGTGCGGATAGTCGCACCTTGCGACTCAAAGCATCAGCGGTGAGATTAGCAGCTCCCGGATGGTACTTAATCTCGCAATCATAGTCCTTAAGCAAATCCATCCAACGTCTCTGCCTCATGTTCAATTCTGCCTGAGTGAACAAATACTTGAGACTCTTATGGTTGGTGAAGATCTCAAATTTCTCTCCATACAGATAATGACGCCAGATCTTCAAAGCGAACACAATGGCTGCTAACTCCAAATCATGGACTGGGTAGTTGTCCTCGTGAAGCTTCAGCTGTCTAGAAGCGTATGCGATCACATGCCCATTCTGAGTCAGGACACAACCTAACCCCTGAAGAGAAGCATCCGTGTAAACTACATACCCTCCAGATCCTGACGGTAATGCCAACACCGGCGCAGAAGTCAACCGCCGTCGAAGCTCACGGAAATTCTCCTCACACTCGGAGGACCACTCAAAATCCACACCCTTGCGGGTAAGCTGCATCAACGGTCGAGCTAACTGAGAGAAGTTCAGAATGAAGCGACGATAATACCCTGCTAGACCCAGAAAACTACGGATCTCAGCAACTGTCGTCGGACGCGACCAATTAAGTACCGCTTCAATCTTGCTTGGATCAACAGAAATCCCCTCCCTGGATATGATATGGCCAAGAAAGACCACTCTATCCATCCAGAACTCACACTTGCTCAGCTTGGCGTACAATTGCTCATCTCGAAGAGTCTGCAGTACCAACCGCAAGTGAGAAACATGCTCTTCCGTATTACGCGAATACACCAAGATGTCGTCAATGAAGACCACGACAAACTTGTCCAAATACTCCCTGAATACACGGTTCATCAGATCCATGAATATAGCCGGCGCATTGGTCAAACCAAATGGCATCACTAGGAACTCGTAATGTCCATAGCGAGTACGGAATGCAGTCTTGGCTACGTCCTGATCACGGACTCTCAACTGATGATACCCAGATCTCAAGTCAATCTTGGAGTAAATTGATGTGCCCTGCAGCTGGTCAAACAAGTCATCAACACGAGGCAACGGATACTTGTTCTTCACAGTGACTCGATTCAGCTGCCGATAGTCAATGCACAGCCGCATCGACCCATCCTTCTTCTTCACGAAGAGAACAGGAGCTCCCCAAGGAGATACACTAGGACGAATGTACCCCTTGTCCAAAAGATCCTGTAACTGATTCTTCAACTCACGCATCTCTGACGGTGCCAGACGATACGGTGCTCTAGAAATAGGCGAAGTACCCGGCATCAACTCTATGCCAAACTCGACTTCCCTAACAGGAGGAAAACCCGGAATCTCATCAGGAAACACATCTGGAAATTCATCCACAACAGGAATGCTCTCTATCCCAAAACTCTCAGCGGACAAATGAACTGCATAGATAAGGTAGCCTTCCCCGCCAGACTCTAGAGCTCAACAGGCTCTCAAAGCTGATACCAAAGGCATCGGGGGTCGCGCTCCCTCACCATAGAAAAACCAACTCTCACTCCCTTCCGGATGAAAGCGTACTAATCTCTGATAGCAGTCCACTGAAGCTCGATAGGTAGTCAGCACATCTATTCCCAGAATGCAATCAAAGTCGTCCATCGCCAGGACCATGAGATTCGCCAACAGAACGTTTCCTTCAAACTCTAAAGGGCAACCCATCACTAGACGCTTAGCCAAAGCAGATTGGCCCGTCGGAGTAGAAACAGACATCACTACGTCTAGTGCAATGCATGGTAACTTATGCCTCTTAACAAAACGTGCAGAAATGAAGGAATGAGATGCACCAGTGTCAATAAGTACAAGAGCAGGTATACCATAAAGCATAAATGTACCTGCGATGACTTTCTCATTCTCCTCCACAGCCTGATCATGTCTCAGGGCAAACACCTGGCCAGAAGCTCGTGGCCTCAAATGAGAACTCCCAGCAGACTGTCCCTGCGACCTCTGCTGAACGGTGGCCTGAGAACCCGATCCTGAACCAGATCCAGAACCGCCTCCCCCAGACTGTGGACAATCCCTCCGGATATGACCAGTCTCTCCACAACGGAAACAAGCTCCAGAAGCTCTGCGGCACTTGTCAGATGGATGGTTCTTCCCACAGTGATCACACTTGTCCTTCTTACCGAAACGGACAACACCCCTAGAACCAGAGGAAGAAGAAGATCCAGACTTCTTGAAAGTTTGGGCACGGGGACCCAATGAACTAGCAGGCCTCGACTGAGGGAAAGACCTGTTCCGCCGAATGTTGTCCTCCGCCTGGTGACAACGGCTCACCAAACCCTCGTAGGACATGTCGTCACCAACCGCCACACGGTCATGGATCTCAGGGTTAAGGCTCTGAAGGAACAGATTATACTTCATCTCTGAGCTATCAGCAATCTCGGGGCAATAGGATAGCAGATCAAAGAACCTCTGCTGATACTCATCGATAGACATAGTTCCCTGTCGCAGACTCAGTAGCTCGCCTGCCTTCGACTGTCGAAGTGTAGGAGGAAAATACCGCTTTTGGAAAGCTGTGCGAAACTCGGCCCAGGTGGCCACTCCTCTCGCCGCAACAAAAGGTGCAGAAGTAAACCTCCACCACCTGCGCGCACGCCCATCCAGAAGATAGCCAAGGGTCTCCACCTTCTGCTCATCGGTGCATTGGAAAGTGTGAAAAGTCGTTTCCATGCGGTCTAACCAGTTCTCCGCATCCTCCGGAGACTCACCTCCAACTAAGGGCTTAGGACCCATAGCTAAGAATCGACGCACAGTGAAACGCTCGTCGTCATGATGACGATGACGCCGTTCTCGACGAGGCTCCCGGTCGGCATCACCCCAACGCCCACCAATACTGCCATGAGAACTCTGGTCGTCACGATTTGACATCTACAAAAATACCTCAAGATGAGACTAAATCCCAAGAAATCTTTTGCATGCTCTGATACCATAAATGTAGTGACCCTTACCCAGATCACCTACTAAACAGAACTTAGGCATGCAATTAACTTAATAAAACAGATATCAGAATAAAACTGCGGAAACCAATAACATTATACAATCCCAAGTAAAGGAATCTGTAATTATCCAATATTATACAACCAAATCGAATAGCTGTATAACCCAAAACAACAGTAATAAAGCCTAGACGAAGCTCTAGCTGGCCAACCACTGACTAGCCCCTCCTGGATCCACCCTCTGTTGGAAAACTGGCGTTCAGATCAATCACGATTGATACCCGGTGCAGCGGAAGTTTAAAAATTTTATTATGGAACAATTCCATAGTGTGGGTATCAACCGTTTAACGATTAAATTATAAGTGTGTGTAAAATTAAATAACTATTATTAAATTTTACCTTCAATCTCGAAGCGAGATTATTGGACTCCAACAGATTTCTCTGCTCTTGTTGTCTCTCCCAGGAACTGATGAACTTCTTCAATCAGGTCCACGAATAGAGGTTTAATCCCTCTGATAGATTGCACTAGAAAATCTATCAGAAGTTTTCTACGAAGAGAATAAACGAATTTGATTCGCTATTCCAGACTGCAATTCAAAATCACAAACCGGAATTTCTCACGCAGAGAAGGGAGGGGCGGCCGAATTTGAGAGAGAGGAGGCTAGGGTTTTCGAAAAACCTGTCTCAAATTATGACCTATTGTGTGTAATTTCTGTACTGCAATAACTTATTTATAATGCAGGCCACTAACACATTAGGGCCCATTAGTCATAAGTTGAGGCCCGACAAGCAAAGCCCGCATGTTCAGAAATTAATATAAAATTCATCGTGACTCCGATTGATAAACCGATTTTACCAATATGCACAGAAACCATTTCTGCACATTTTAAAGTCAAGATAAATTTTCCTGAATCCGAATTCAGTGGTTTCCAAAAATGTACATCCCTATGTCATTTTAGGAAATCCTACTCCCTTACTCTTATTTAAGAAGTCCAACTTCTTTATTCATTAAATTTAACTCTTTAAATTTAACTATCTCAACGGGGATTAAAACTCCATTACACTGTGTGACCCTCAATGGTTCAGGGATACAGCTAGCCGTGGGCTCACAACTCCTTGTGACTCGGAACAACACTTTCCGACTTGCCCAACGAATCATGGTAAAGCGCCTAGCAACATCGCCCCATGATTCCCTAGGTATCACTGATAGTGCCTACAAGAACCAGTAGATTTTGGTTAGCGTACAGTACGGTCCCTTCATCCATATATCCCGATCGAATCAACAACCATTGGTATATCGAGAGTCGCACAAGATTCGATAACTATGCAATACATCTTGAAGATCAAATTAGTGACATCGCATGTGCTACTAAGAAACCATTTCTTAAATCACATCAAGTACTCTGGCCAGAGATTCGTCACACTAATATCTCCTCATATCGCATAGGATATCCACACTCGCAAGTATGTGGTGAATCCTTGACAACAATGCATCGACTCCTATATGTGTTGTAACTGTACCCAATCCCGACACCTGATGACCCCCATAGAGTCGGTAAACGAGTCAAAGCACAGTACTAGCATATAGAGTCTCCATGATGTTTCAAGTAGTAAGGACTAATGGCGTACAACCAAAACCGCGGACTTTATCCACTCGATAAGTGATAACCACTTGGAAAGTCCGGATAGGGTAGTTCGATTATTCATCCTATGAAAATCCATTTGCATGCTTCGAACATCTCCATGTTCCCTACCAATGAAACGTGGTACTCCGCATCGCAAATGCTAGTCTCAAACTCGAGCGATCCTTATCCTTATTATCGGACGGCTCAATCGACTAGGAACAGTTTAGAATATACAGTGACTATAAGATGTATTTCATGATAGACATCCCCATGTTCTACCACATCTTACATACACTATAGTATATTCAAGGTCTTTATCAAAACAACAATAGTATATCATAATATAACAATATGAAGAAAGATAAAGTCATTGCCATTAATAAAAGTGTAAATTATATTAAACAAAAGATCGTTTGTACAAAGAGTCATCAAAGCCCATAGCCACTGTTGGCTCACTGGGCACCCACTCTTTCAATCTCCCACTTGCCCTATAGCCAACTAGTCATACTACGTAGACCCATTGCTTCGCGATGTTTGTCAAACAATGGTCCTGGCAAGGGCTTAGTAAGCAGATCAGCGATATTGTCTGCAGAGGCCACTCGTTCGACAGTGATGTCTCCTCTTTCCACAATCTCCCGGATGATGTGGTATTTCCTCAGTACGTGTTTGGATCTTTGATGAGACCTTGGTTCCTTTGCTTGAGCAACGGCACCCGTGTTGTCACAGTACACCGGGACTGGACCAACAAATTCAGGAATGACGCCCAACTCTTGGACGAACTTCCTCATCCAAACGGCCTCTTTAGCAGCAGCTGATGCTGCAATGTATTCAACCTCAGTAGTGGAATCCGCTGTGGTGTCCTGCTTGGAACTCTTCCAAGAGACAGCACCGCCATTGAGCATGAACACAAATCCAGAGGTTGACTTCGAGTCATCCACGTCACTTTGGAAGCTAGAGTCGGTATAGCCTTCCAATTTCAGTTCTCGTCCTCCATATACCATGAACATATTCTTAGTCCTTTGTAAGTACTTAAGAATGTCCTTCACGGCTTTCCAATGCATTTGACCGGGATTAGCTTGATATCTGCTCATGACACTCAGAGCAAATGCTACATCCGGTCTGGTAGATATCATCCCATACATGATACTACCTATAGCTGATGCATATGGTACATGTGTCATATTCTCTATCTCTTCATCAGTCTTGGGACACATAGACTTGGATAGAGAAACTCCATGACACATGGGTAGATGTCCTCTCTTGGACCCATCCATTGAAAATCGTTTCAATATGGTGTCGATGTAGGTTGATTGAGTGAGTCCTATCATTCTCTTAGATCTATCTCTATAGATCTGTATCCCAAGAATGTAGGATGCCTCACCCAAATCCTTCATCGAGAATCTACCTGATAACCATATCTTTGTTGACTGCAACATCCCTACATCATTCCCAATGAGTAGGATGTCATCAACATAAAGTACTAAGAATGTCACAGCATCCTTAACTACTTTCTTGTACACGCACGGTTCCTCCGGGTTCTTGATGAAATCAAAATCTTTTATTGTTTCATCAAATTTCTGGTTCCAACTTCTTGATGCTTGTTTTAGACCATAAATTGATCTCTGAAGCTTGCATACCTTATGCTCGCTTCCCATGGATGTGAACCCCTCAGGCTGCTTCATATAGATTTCTTCCTTAATGTCTCCATTAAGAAAAGCAGTCTTCACATCCATTTGCCATATCTCATAGTCATACCATGCAGCTATGGCAATAAGGATTCTTATGGACTTGAACATTGCAACTGGTGAAAAGGTTTCATCATAGTCAACTCCTTGTCTTTGAGTGTAACCTTTCGCCACCAATCGCGCCTTGTAGGTCAATACCTTACCATCAGGCCCAAGCTTTCTCTTGTAGATCCATTTACACCCTATTGGAACAATTCCATCAGGAGGATCTACTAAAGACCAAACTTGGTTTGTATGCATTGAATCCAATTCAGACTGCATAGCTTCAAGCCATAAATTTGAATCCGCATCAGAAATTGCTTCCTTGAAGTTTCTTGGATCACATCCAATGTCGGGTTCATCTTGATCCCCTTCAAGAAGAAGACCATATCGAACAGGAGGTCTAGAAGACCTCTCGGATCTTCTAGGTTCAGGCGTGTCCAGTAATGGTTCCTGAGGCGTAGGATCGTTATTTTGTATTTCGGGTTCTTCTCGAACTTCTTCGAGTTCCATCATCTCGCCTTTCTTATCCAATAAGAACTCCTTCTCCAAGAAGGTGGCATTCCTAGAAACAAACACCTTTTTTTCAGCAGGATAATAGAAATAATATCCGATTGAATTCTTCGGATACCCTACAAAATAACATAAGCTGGATCGACTATCCAACTTATCTCCCACTGTCCGCTTCACGTAAGCAAGACATCCCCAAATCCTCAAGTACGAATACTTAGGAGCTTTGCCATTCCATAACTCGTATGGTGTTTTGTCCACTGCTTTAGTGTGGACGTTGTTCAACAACAATACCGCCGTTTCAAGCGCATAGCCCCAAAACGAAGGTGGAAGCTCAGTGAAGCTCATCATGGATCGAACCATGTCCAACAAAGTTCGATTACGACGCTCCGATACACCATTAAGCTGTGGTGTCATAGGAGGAGTCCACTGAGAGAGAATCCCATTCTCTTTTAGATAGTCCAAAAACTCGGTACTCAAGTATTCTCCACCTCGATCCGATCTAAGTGCTTTAATACTTTTACCTAGCTTGTTTTCTACTTCAGCCTTGAATTCTTTGAACTTTTCAAATGCTTCAGACTTATATTTCATTAAATATAAATACCCATACCTTGAATAATCATCAGTAAAGGTAATGAAGTAGGTGTGGCCATATTGAGTCCCAACTCTAAATGGACCACAAACATCTGTATGGATCAAATCCAACAGATTTTGACTACGCTCAGGTTTCCCCTTAAAAGGAGATTTAGTCATTTTCCCTTTTAGGCAGGATTCACAAGTAGGTAGAGAGTTAATATCAGACATATCAAACATGCCCTCTCCCACTAGCTTGTTCATCCTCCTTGAGGAAATATGACCTAGTCTAGCGTGCCAAAGGTTTGCCGGGTTTTGACTATCGATTTTCCTTTTGTTTGTTGTCGCCGGTTTATCAACATAATTTATTGGAACGTCTTTTAGTTTTAAGTTGTATAGATCGTTTTCAAGTTGTCCATTTCCAATCAAACATTCATTCTTGTAAATATTGCAAATCTCATTCACAAAATTGCAAGAATAACCATCTCTATCTAGCATAGAAACAGAAATAATGTTTTTAATTAAATCCGGAACAAATAAAACATCTCTTAAAAATAACTTAAAACCGTTCTTCAAAATTAAACAAACATCTCCAATGGCTGTAGCTTCAACTCTGGAACCATTCCCGAGCCTCAGCTGGGTCTCACCCATTCTAAGCCTGCGACTTCTTGTCATCACCTGCAAATCATTGCAAATGTGAGATCCACATCCGGTATCCAATACCCAAGAAGTAGTATTAAGTGAAATGTTTATTTCAATATAGAACATACCCTTTGCAGTTCCCAACTGCTCTAGATATTCCTTGCAGTTGCGCTTCCAATGACCGGGCTTCTTGCAGTAATGGCAAACATCCTTGGATTTTCCATTGTTTGAAGCCTTTGTCTTGTGCTTCTTCTCGGGTTCGACTTTCTTGGGTGGGGCAGAACATTTCTTACCCTTCGTACTTGGCCCCTTCTTAGCAGAAGATGAGGAGCCCACCAAGAAAGCTGGTTTATCCTTCTTTAGTGTGGATTCATATGTCACAAGCATATTGACCATCTCTTCAAGGGTGGCCTCTATCTTGTTCATATTAAAATTTACCACAAATCCGTCAAACGAAGAAGGAAGAGACAGAAGCAGTAAATCCACGTTGAGTTCATGCTCCAACACCAAATCAAGAGTTGCTAACTTCTGTATGAGCCAAATCACTCGTACCCCATGATCACGGACCGAAGTCCCTTCACGCATGCGACACGTCATTAGCTCCTTAACAGTAGCGAACCTTTCAGCCCTCGATTGAGCCCCAAAAAGTTCCTTGAGTTGAGCGTGAATGTCAGCAGCATTCACGGTGTCCTCAAATCGCCTCTGGAGTTCATCAGACATCGAGGCTTGCATATAGCATTTGGTCTTGATGTCATGGTCCCACCATGCATCAAGTTTGGCCAATTCCTCCGGACTTACGTCAGCTGGTGCTTCCTTCGGAGGTGATTTCTCTAACACGTAGAGCATCTTCTCCGAAGTCAAGACAATCTTCAACTTCCGGAACCATTCCGTATAGTTTGCGCCAGTCAACTTGTTTTGTTCGAGGATCGAGAATAATGGATTACGCGAATTCATTGTATGAAATACTGAAAAGAAAAACAGACATATATCAATGATTGTTTAAGCAATTTACTAAGACATAAAATAGGCGAATTTAATTTTATGAATCTCACTCCCACTATTTTAACGATTTCACTACCCTCTAGTGAAAACGGGAAACTTTTTCCTTAGTGAGAACATGGAGTCCAATTGACAAACTTATGGTCCCGAATAATATCATCCAACCATAATTCTCAAAAGGTAGAGCCCAATTGCTTCCAAAGCAACCCCCATGTTTTTACCTCATGTCCAATAAGGGCCCAATAATATGACGCCGTTTATAGTGACATGTCAAGATGACCCATCAATATTAAGTTGTGATGGACGGTCGCCATGTGGATCTCCCAATAATATGAGCCGATCCCATGAGAGTTCCACCCAACTTACAACAAGTGTCGATCCAATGTACAACTTTCCGACGGACGGGCCCCCCCAATAATATGAGCCGGACCGTATCCGCGGGTAGCATCTCATACATTGACCGTTGATGGAAGGTAGGAATATTTAAACAAATTTAAATTTCCTTTATTTATCTTGATATCAATTTTAAATCATATTTAAAATGAGGGATTTTTAATTATAAAAAATTTGTCTCATCAATTTCAAATTATTGCATGCTTGCCGGATTCACGCAATTATGTCTAAAACATGCATACAATCATAATATCATATATTATATATAGGATGATCGATTCCATTTCTAATTGACTCGTGGTTGCCAATCACGAGTCTTAGTCCAATCCTAGGTAATATGCAGTATGCAATGCAATCCTATTACATTAGCTTCCAATTTACATTTCTTCGTCTTTATTGTCTGCTGGGCCCACCATCTTCAAATCTTGATCTCTCACTAAATCTAATGTATTTACAATAAATAGCAATGACAAGTAGGGGATACATTTTAGGGGTGGGAACGGGCCATAAACCAAGCCCACTTTTATTACATATGACATTCATATTGGGCCATAAACCAGGCCCATTAATAAAACCAACAACAATAAAACAAATGTAAATTCATAACATACACCTACAAAATTGGTCATGGCAATCGATCATCCTTATCCAATAATATTTAATTCAAAATTAATTTATTGGATATCATGCATATGGAAATTTAAATTTAAACAGGATAAAATCATATTTTATATATAAAATCATATTTACATATAAAATCATATTTTACCTTTTATTAAATAAAATCATATTTTATCTACAGAATCTAATTTTATAGATAAAATCATATTTTACTTAATATATACATAAGATCAAATCTTATCATCAATTGTACCAAAAATAATTGATTTCAAAATTCAATTTAAGGATAAAATATTAAAATTTTCCAAAAATTCAAATTTATCCAAAAATCAATTTTAAAATTTTCGGACTCGAACAATTCGATCCGATGCCTCGTGAACCAATCAAAAACAATTTTTGACCGGACCAAAAATAAAATTTTAACACATTAAAATTAATTTAAATAAAAAATAATTTTTCCCGCGGGCCGCCCGGGACACTCTCGGGCCGGCCCGCACCCGTGGGCGCGGGCCGGGGCAGCCCGGCTGCCCCTTTAGGGCAGCGACAATCGCTGCTCTGGCGGCGCCGAGCGTCGCCCCTGGGCGGCGCCGTGCGCCGCCCTGGGCAGCGCTCTGCGCTGCGCTGGGCAGCGCCGAGCGCTGCCCAGGCGACGCTGAGCGCCGCCCCTGGGCGGCGACGTGCGCCGCCGTGGGCGGCGCTGTGCGCCCCCTTTGGGCGGCGCCGTGCGCCGCCCGGGGCAGCGACCGTCGCTGCCCCACCAGGCAGCGATCCAATCGCTGCCCGGGTTTTGCCCGAAAAAAAAAAATTTTTTATTTAAAATATTTATTTTGTTTTAAAAAACCAAGACTCAAAAATTTTTGTACAATCGATTAATTTAATCGTTTGATCTGAGCAACCTGGCTCTGATACCACTGTTGGAAAACTGGCGTTCAGATCAATCACGATTGATACCCGGTGCAGCGGAAGTTTAAAAATTTTATTATGGAACAATTCCATAGTGTGGGTATCAACCGTTTAACGATTAAATTATAAGTGTGTGTAAAATTAAATAACTATTATTAAATTTTACCTTCAATCTCGAAGCGAGATTATTGGACTCCAACAGATTTCTCTGCTCTTGTTGTCTCTCCCAGGAACTGATGAACTTCTTCAATCAGGTCCACGAATAGAGGTTTAATCCCTCTGATAGATTGCACTAGAAAATCTATCAGAAGTTTTCTACGAAGAGAATAAACGAATTTGATTCGCTATTCCAGACTGCAATTCAAAATCACAGACCGGAATTTCTCACGCAGAGAAGGGAGGGGCAGCCGAATTTGAGAGAGAGGAGGCTAGGGTTTTCGAAAAACCTGTCTCAAATTATGACCTATTGTGTGTAATTTCTGTACTGCAATAACTTATTTATAATGCAGGCCACTAACACATTAGGGCCCATTAGTCATAAGTTGAGGCCCGACAAGCAAAGCCCGCATGTTCAGAAATTAATATAAAATTCATCGTGACTCCGATTGATAAACCGATTTTACCAATGTGCACAGAAACCATTTCTGCACATTTTAAAGTCAAGATAAATTTTCCTGAATCCGAATTCAGTGGTTTCCAAAAATGTACATCCCTATGTCATTTTAGGAAATCCTACTCCCTTACTCTTATTTAAGAAGTCCAACTTCTTTATTCATTAAATTTAACTCTTTAAATTTAACTATCTCAACGGGGATTAAAACTCCATTACACTGTGTGACCCTCAATGGTTCAGGGATACAGCTAGCCGTGGGCTCACAACTCCTTGTGACTCGGAACAACACTTTCCGACTTGCCCAACGAATCATGGTAAAGCGCCTAGCAACATCGCCCCATGATTCCCTAGGTATCACTGATAGTGCCTACAAGAACCAGTAGATTTTGGTTAGCGTACAGTACGGTCCCTTCATCCATATCTCCCGATCGAATCAACAACCATTGGTATATCGAGAGTCGCTCAAGATTCGATAACTATGCAATACATCTTGAAGATCAAATTAGTGACATCGCATGTGCTACTAAGAAACCATTTCTTAAATCACATCAAGTACTCTGGCCAGAGATTCGTCACACTAATATCTCCTCAGATCGCATAGGATATCCACACTCGCAAGTATGTGGTGAATCCTTGACAACAATGCATCGACTCCTATATGTGTTGTAACTGTACCCAATCCCGACACCTGATGACCCCCATAGAGTCGGTAAACGAGTCAAAGCACAGTACTAGCATATAGAGTCTCCATGATGTTTCAAGTAGTAAGGACTAATGGTGTACAACCAAAACCGCGTACTTTATCCACTCGATAAGTGATAACCACTTGGAAAGTCCGGATAGGGTAGTTCGATTATTCATCCTATGAAAATCCATTTGCATGCTTCGAACATCTCCATGTTCCCTACCAATGAAACGTGGTACTCCGCATCGCAAATGCTAGTCTCAAACTCGAGCGATCCTTATCCTTATTATCGGACGGCTCAATCGACTAGGAACAGTTTAGAATATACAGTGACTATAAGATGTATTTCATGATAGACATCCCCATGTTCTACCACATCTTACATACACTATAGTATATTCAAGGTCTTTATCAAAACAACAATAGTATATCATAATATAACAATATGAAGAAAGATAAAGTCATTGCCATTAATAAAAGTGTAAATTATATTAAACAAAAGATCGTTTGTACAAAGAGTCATCAAAGCCCATAGCCACTGTTGGCTCACTGGGCACCCACTCTTTCACCCTCCTCGTCCAATCGCAAACCTGCCCCATGGAATAGGGTGTCCAGAAAATACAGAGTACGAGACGTGAGCATAAAACGCTCAGTGCGAGAGTATGAGTATACATGCATGCAAAGTGAACTTCCTATAGACTCGAGGTCAAGGATCAGATAACAGAGACAGACCGGGCCTTGGTATGTAGCACGCTGTGCCGTCGCTTCAGGAGGTGGCTCCCATACCGAGATAACTGTGGATACGCCGGACCCAAATCGATGGAAGTCCATCCACTAACAGGATAGGGTACAACCCTACTACAGACATCTCGAAGGAGATACAGCAAGATGCAAATGAATGCAGCATAATATCATGGCATATAAATCATGCAGTCATATAATACATGCATACTCAGTCAGGATATCTCGAACAGTACTTTTGTACCTCAAATACCAGGTAGGCACTACCAGCTCTAAGTCCAAGCCTAAAGTCCGCCTACACAGCGAAATGATACTACTATCATTACAGTGCTCTAAAAGCCTTAACTAAGCTATAGCATACTCCTAAATATTTATAGGAAGCAAAAGCTATACCTTCGTCCGTCGTTAGCCCTTTGATGTCGATGCCTCCAGAACTTGGGCACAACTCCGCTACGACTATCGAACGTCTAGACGACTCCCGGTTCAAGCCTAGGAAGGCTAGAACAACTCGAATATGACTAGAAATAGAGAGGAAATCCGGAATTGGCAAGGAGAAATGAAGTCTCGGCCTTCTATTTATAGACAACGATCGGAACTTCCGATCCTTGATCGGAACGTCCGAACCTCGATCGGAACGTCCGATCCTGCCATCGGAGCTTCCGAAGATCCTGATTTGCCACGTGTCAAAATATCACTTGATGACTCCGGATAGGGGTGATCGGAACGTCCGATCCTGATCGGAGCTTCCGATCCAGCCACACGTCATGGATGACGTAATATCATCGGTGCCTCCGATCCTCATCGGAGCTTCCGATCCCGATCGGAGCTTCCGATCGTCCCTTCGGAGCTTCCGATCCGTCCGATGCCTAATTTTATTAATTAGCATTAATCCTTTAATTACTCAATTAGGGCACGGGCTACTACATAATCTATTTCCGACTGCATAGCTTCAAGACATAAATTTGAATCCGCATCAGAAATTGCTTCCTTGAATTTTCTTGGATCACATCTAACATCGGGTTCATCTTGATCCCCTTCAAGAAGAAGACCATATCGAATAGGAGGTCTAGAAGTCCTCTCGGATCTTCTAGGTACAGGCGTGTCTATCAATGGGTCCTGAGGTGTAGGATCGTTATTTTGTATTTCGGGTTCTTCTCGAATTTCTTCGAGTTCCATCATCTCGCCTTTCTTATCCAATAAGAACTCCTTCTCCAAGAAGGTGGCATTCCTTGAAACAAACACCTTTGTTTCAGCAGGATAATAGAAATAATATCCGATTGAATTCTTCGGATACCCTACAAAATAACATAAGCTGGATCGACTATCCAACTTATCTCCCACTGTCCGCTTCACGTAAGCAAGACATCCCCAAATCCTCAAGTACGAATACTTAGGAGCTTTGCCATTCCATAACTCGTATGGTGTTTTGTCCACTACTTTAGTGTGGACGTTGTTCAACAACAACACCGCCGTTTCAAGCGCATAGCCCCAAAACGAAGGTGGAAGCTCAGTGAAGCTCATCATGGATCGAACCATGTCCAACAAAGTTCGATTACGACGCTCCGATAAACCATTAAGATGTGGTGTCATAGGAGGAGTCCACTGAGAGAGAATCCCATTCTCTTTTAGATAGTCCAAAAACTCGGTACTCAAGTATTCTCCACCTCGATCCGATCGAAGTGCTTTAATACTTTTACCTAGTTTGTTTTCTACTTCAGCCTTGAATTCTTTGAACTTTTCAAATGCTTCAGACTTATATTTCATTAAATATAAATACCCATACCTTGAATAATCATCAATAAAGGTAATGAAGTAGGTGTGGCCATATTGAGTCCCAACTCTAAATGGACCACAAACATCTGTATGGATCAAATCCAACAGATTTTGACTACGCTCAGGTTTCCACTTAAAAGGAGATTTAGTCATTTTTCCTTTTAGGCAGGATTCACAAGTAGGTACAGAGTTAATATCAGACATATCAAACATGCCCTCTCCCACTAGCTTGTTCATCCTCCTTGAGGAAATATGACCTAGCCTAGCGTGCCAAAGGTTTGCCGGGTTTTGGCTATCGATTTTCCTTTTGTTTGTTGTTGCCGGTTTATCAACATAATTTATTGGAACGTCTTTTAGTTTTAAGTTGTATAGATCGTTTTCAAGTTGTCCATTTCCAATCAAACATTCATTATTGTAAATATTGCAAATCCCATTCACAAAATTGCAAGAATAACCATCTCTATCAAGCATAGAAACAGAAATAATGTTTTTAATCAAATCCGAAACAAATAAAATATCTCTTAAAAGTAACTTAAAACCGTTCTGCAAAAATAAATAAACATCTCCCACAGCTTTAGCTTCAACTCTGGAACCATTCCCGAGCCTCAGTTGGGTCTCACCCATTCTAAGCCTGCGACTTCTTGTCATCACCTGCAAATCATTGCAAATGTGAGATCCACATCCGGTATCCAATACCCAAGAAGTAGTATTAAGTGAAACATTTATTTCAATATAGAACATACCCTTCGCAGTTCGCAACTGCTCTAGATATTCCTTGCAGTTACGCTTCCAATGACCGGGCTTCTTGCAGTAATGGCAAACATCCTTGGATTTTTCCATGTTTGAAGCCTTTGTCTTGTACTTCTTCTCGGGTTCGATTTTCTTGGGTGGGGCAGAACATTTCTTACCCTTTGTACTTGGCCCCTTCTTAGCAGAAGAAGAGGAGCCCACCAAGAAAGCCGGTTTATCCTTCTTTAATGTGGATTCATATGTCACAAGCATATTGACCATCTCTTCAAGGGAGGCCTCTATCTTGTTCATATTGAAATTCACCACAAATCCGTCAAACGAAGAAGGAAGAGACAGAAGTAGTAAGTCCACGTTGAGTTCATGCTCCAACACCAAATCAAGGGTTACCAACTTCTGTATGAGCCAAATCACTCGTACCCCATGATCACGGACCAAAGTCCCTTCACGCATGCGACACGTCATTAGCTCCTTTACAGTAGCAAACCTTTCAGCCCTCGATTGAGCCCCAAAAAGTTCCTTGAGTTGAACGTGAATGTCAGCAGCATTCACGGTGTCCTCAAATCGCCTCTGGAGTTAATCAGACATCGAGGCTTGCATATAGCATTTGGTCTTGATATCATGGTCCCACCATGTATCAAGTTTGGCTAACTCCTCCGGACTTACGTCAGCTGGTGCTTCCTTCGGAGGAGATTTTTCTAACACGTAGAGCATCTTCTCCGAAGTCAAGACAATCTTCAACTTACGGAACCATTCCGTATAGTTTGCGCCAGTCAACTTATTTTGTTCGAGGATCGAGAAAAGTGGATTACGCGAATTCATCTTATGAAATACTGAAAAGAAACAGACAAATATCAGTGATTGTTTAAGCAATTTACTAAGACATAAAATAGGCAAAATTTATTTTATGAATCTCACTCCCACTATTTTAACGATTTCACTACCCTCTATTGAAAACGGGAAACTGTTTTCCTTAGTGAGAACATGGAGTCCAATTGACAAACTTATGGTCCCGAATAATATCAGCCAACCATAATTTTCAAAAGGTAGAGCCCAATTGCTTCCAAAGCAACCTCCACGTTTTTACCTCATGTCCAATAAGGGCCCAATAATATGACGCCGTTTATTGTGACATGTCAAGATGACCCATCAATATTAAGTTGTGATGGACGGTCGCCATGTGGATCCCCCAATAATATGAGCCGATCCCATGGGAGTTCCACCCAACTTACAACATGTGTCGATCCAAAGTACAGCTTTCCGACGAATGGGCCCCCCCAATAATATGAGCCGGACCGTATCCGTGGGTAGCATCTCATACATTGATCGTTGATGGAAGGTAGGAACATTTAAACAAATTTAAATTTCCTTTATTTATCTTGATATCAATTTTAAATCATATTTAAAATGAGGGATTTTAATTATAAAATTTGTCTCATCATTTTTAAAATTTTTGTATGCTTGCCGGATTCACACAATTATGTCTAAAACATTCATACAACTATAATATCACATATTATATAGGATGATCGATTCCATTTCTAATCGACCCGTGGTTGCCAATCACGAGTCTTAGTCCAATCCTAGGTAATATGCAGTATGCAATGCAATCCTATTACATTTGCTTCCAATTTACATTTCTTCTGTCTTTATTGTCTGCTGGGCCCACCTCCATCTTCAAATCTTGATCTCCCACTAAATCTAATGTATTTACAATAAATAACAATGACAAGTAGGGGATACATTTTTAAGGGGTGGGAACGGGCCATAAACCAAGCCCACTTTTATTACATATGACATTCATATTGGGCCATAAACCAGGCCCATTAATAAAACCAACAACAATAAAACAAATGTAAATTCCTAACATACACCTACAAAATTGGTCATGGCAATCGATCATCCTTATCCAATAACATTTAATTCAAAATTAATTTATTGGATAACATGCAATGGCAATTTAAATTTAAAAGGATAAAATCATATTTCATACATAAAATCTTATTTTACATACAAAATCATATTTTATCTTTTTATTAAATAAAATCATATTTTATCTATAAAATCCAATTTTATACATAAAATCATATTTTACTCAATATATCCATAAGATCATATCTTATCATCAATTGTACCAAAAATAATTAATTTCAAAATTCAATTTAACGGATAAAATATTTAAATTTTCCAAAAATTCAAATTTATCCGAAAATCAATTTTAAAATTTTCGGACTCGAACAATTCGATCCGACGCCTCGTGGACCAATCAAAACAATTTTCGATCGGACCAAAAATAGAATTTTAACATATTAAAATTTAATTTAAAAATTAAAAAATAATTTTTCCCGCGGGCCGCCCGGGACATTCCCGGGCTGCCCGCGCCCTAATGGGTTCGGGCCGGGCAGCCCGGCTGCCTCTAGGGCAACGACGATCGCTGCCCTGGGCAGCGCCGTGCGCTGCCCTGGGCTGCGCCGTGCGCTGCCCGGGGCAGCGACCATCGCTGCCCCCCCGGGCAGCGATCCAATCGCTGCCCGGGTTTTTGCCCGAAAAAAAAATTTTATTTTTTTTTATTTTAAATATTTATTTTGTTTCAAAAACCGAGGCTTAAAAAATTTTTGTACAATCGATTAATTTAATCGCTTGATCTGAGCAACCTGGCTTTGATACCACTGTTGGAAAACACGGCGATCAGATCAATCAGAATTGATACCCGGTGCAGCGGAAGTTTAAAAATTTTATATGGAACGATTCCATAATGGGTATCAAAACTTTTACGATTAAATTGTGTGTGTAAAAATTAAATAACAATTATAAATTTTTACCTCCAATCTCGAATCGAGATTATGGACACCAACAGATTGCTCTGCTCTTGTTGTATATCCCTGGAACTGATGGACGAACTGTTCTTCAATCAGGTCCACGAACGGATATTTAATCCCTCTGATAGATTGCACTAGAAAATCTATCAGAATTTTCTACGAAGAGAATTAACGAATTTGATCCGTTAAACCAGACTGTAATTCAAAATTCACAGGCTGGATTTTCCCGAGTAGAGAGGGAAGGGGACGGCCACTTTAGAGAGAAAATAACTAGGTTTTCGAAAATTGTGACCTATTTTTTTTAATTTTTGTACTGCAATAACTTATTTATAATGTAGGCCACTAACAACTTAGGGCCCATCAGTCATAAGTTCAAGCCCGACAAGCAAAACCCGCATGTTCAGAAATTAATATAAAATTCATCGTGACTCCGATTGATAAACCGATTTCACTAATGTGCACAGAAACCATTTCTGCACCTTTTAAAGTCAAGATAAATTTTTCTGAATCCGAATTCAGTGGTTTCCAAAAATGTCCATCCCTATGTCATTTTAGGAAATCTTACTCCTCTACTCATAATTAAGAAGTCCAACTTCTTTGTTCATTAAATTTAACTCGTTAAATTTAACTATCTCAACGGGGATTAAAAAACAATTACACTGTGTGACCCTCAATAGTTCAGGGATACAGCTAGCCGTGGGCTCACAACTCCTTGTGACTCGGAACAACAATTTCCGACTTGCCCATCGAATCATGGTAAGAGCGCCTAGTAACATCGCCCCATGATTCCCTAGGTATCACTGATAGTGCCTGCAAGAACCAATAGATTTTGGTTAGCGTACAGTACGGTCCCTTCATCCATATATCCCGATCGAATCAACAACCATAGGTATATCGAGAGTCGTTCGAGATTCGATAACTATGCAATGCATCTTGAAGATCAAATAGTGACATCGCATGTGCTACTAAGAAACCATTTCTTAAATCACATCATGTACTCTGGCCAGAGATTCGTCACACTAATATCTCCTCAGATCGCATAGGATATCCACACTCGCAAGTATGTGGTGAATCCTTGACAACAAAGTATCGACTCCTATATGTGTTGTAACTGTACCCAATCCCGACACCTGATGACCCCATAAGAGTCGGTAAACGAGTCAAAGCACAGTACTAGCATATAGAGTCTCAATGATGTTTCAAGTAGTAAGGACTAATGGTGTACAACCAAAACCGCGGACTTTATCCACTCGATAAGTGATAACCACTTGGAAAATCCGGATAGGGTAGTTCAATCATTCATCATATGAATATCCATTTGCATGCTTCGAACATCTCTATGTTCCTTACCAATGAAACGTGGTACTCTGCATCGCAAATGCTAGTCTCAAACTCGAGCGATCCTTATCCTTATTATCGGACGGCTCAATCGACTAGGAACAGTTTAGAATACACAGTGACTATAAGATGTGTTTCATGATAGACATCTCCATGTTCTACCACATCTTACATACACTATAGTATATTCAAGGTCTTTATCAAAACAACAATAGTATATCTCAATATAACAATATGAAGAAAGATAAAGTCATTGCCATTAATAAAAGTGTAAATTATATTAAACAAAAGATTGTTTATACAAAGAGTCATCAAAGCCCTTAGCCACAAGTTGGCTCACTGGGCACCCACTCTTTCACACGGAGCCCTTCCAATATAAGAAATCGGCCGAATTTTTCAAGCCCCAAAATGTTCAATTTACCTCGGCTGGTGTCGATTCCGGCGGAATAGATAAAGTTTGACAAGATATAGAACAACTCGGCTTCGCCCCTCAGTGAATTCGAAGCTCACTTCTTCGATAGAACTAATAGAGATCGACGCCCTTTTTCTCGAAATCCCTAACTGCGAAAATATTGAAACCCGGATGACGAAAATTTGAACAAGATGCGAGGAAAGGATGAATTTGTGCGATGTATGGTGTAGCCGAGATTTTCAGGTGGGATTTTTTTTTCGAATTGCATGGGCGGATTTCGTGGAGGCGGCGAACAAGGCTAGGAAATCTAAAGAATTATGACTGAATGAATTCTGAGATCCCCTTTTATTTTTCAGAATTTTCGCGATAGCGCTGGAGCGCTATATAAGTGGCGCTGGAGCGCCCGATGTTTTTTAGACACAGCGCTGGAGCGCAAAATAAGTAGCGATGGAGCGCTAAACTTTCGAATGTGATGATGCATAACAGCGCTGGAGCGCTATATGAAGAGCGCTGGAGCGCTAAACTTTCGTCCTTGATGATACAGAACAGCGCTGGAGCGCTATATTGAGAGCACTGGGGCGCTATATCTTCGACTTTGGAACTCACATACTAGCGCTGGAGCGCCTGGAAGATAGCGCTGGAGCGCTAAATCCAACGTAAGAACAGCGCTGGAGCACTATATGGAGAGCGCTGTAGCGCTATATTCTCGAATTTCATACTCCAAAATGTGATTTTTTGTGAAGAAAAGAACCTGCAATAAAACTCCGAATTAGGACCAAAATTAGTAAAATAACTGAAATTCAATAAAAGTAACTAAATAAAATAAAATAAAATAAAACAAAATTTAAAAAAATTTGGGTTGCCTCCCAAAGAGCGCTTGGTTTAACGTCGTCAGCCCGACTTTTCTGGAGTGTTTATGCAGGGCCTATCAAAGCAACTTTCTCCATGTTCCGCACTTTATTGCCAAAATAATGTTTCAACCTCTGCCCATTGACTTGGAATGTCTGACCATCTTGATAGCTCAGTTCAATGGCGCCATAGGAATGCACTTTCACCACAGTGAACGGACCAGACCATCTTGATTTCAACTTACCTGGAAATAAGCGGAGACGAGAGTTAAATAATAATACATGTTGTCCAGGCTCGAACTCTCTCTTCAGTAATATTTTGTCATGCCACTTTTTGGTTTGTTCTTTGTAGAGCTTGGCATTTTCGTAAGAATGATTACGAAACTCCTCAATCTCATGCAACTGCAACAATCGCTCTTCTCCAGCAGCTTTCATATCAAAATTCAACTTTTTCACCGCCCAATACGCTCGATGCTCTAACTCCACTGACAGATTGCATGCTTTACCAAAGACCAACCTGTATGGAGACATGCCAATAGGAGTTTTGAACGCGGTCCGGTATGCCCATAGTGCATCATCCAACTTAACTTCCCAATCCTTCCGGTTCGTGTTGACAGTCTTTTCCAGAATTTGCTTAATTTCCCGGTTGGATATTTCAGCTTGCCCATTTGTTTGTGGATGATATGCACATGCCACTTTATGCCTAACACCATATTTTGTCAGTAATGAATTAAAGATTTTATTGCAAAAATGCGTACCTTCATCACTTATAATGGCCCTTGGTGTTCCAAACCTCGTGAAAATATTTTTCTGCACAAACTGCACCACTACACGAGCATCATTAAAGGAGGTGGCGATTGCTTCCACCCATTTCGAAACATAATCAACAGCCAATAAAATATACGATTGCCCAAAGGATATAGGAAATGGTCCCATAAAATCAATACCCCACACATCAAATAATTCGACCTCTAAAATATTTGTGAGAGGTAATTCATGACGCCTAGATATATTCCCCATCCTTTGACATCTATCACATGATTTTACCAAGGTATAACTGTCTTTGAATAAATTTGGCCAATAAAAACCAGACTGAAGTACCTTGGCGGCTGTCCGTGTGGCTCCAAAGTGACCACCATACAGTGCAGAATGACATTGTTCCAAAATCTCTTTTGCTTCAGCTTCATCCACGCATCTCCTTATCACTTGGTCCGAACACTTCTTGTACACAAACGGATCATCCCACAGATAAAACTTGACATCATGAAAGAATTTCTTCCTTTGGTGATGATTGAGATTTGGAGGCATAACACCACACGAAAGAAAATTAGCAAAATCTGCAAACCAAGGAAGTTTAGAATTTACCTCAAAAAGATGCTCATCAGGAAATTGCTCCTTAATGAGTTCATGTTCAACTTTTCCTTCCAACTCCAAGCGAGACAGATGATCCGCTACTAAATTTTCACTCCCTTTCTTGTCTCTAATTTCGAAATCAAACTCTTGTAGTAAGAGTATCCACCGAATCAATCTTGGCTTGGCATCCTTCTTGGCAAAGAAATAACGAATAGCTGCATGGTCAGTATAAACAATTACTTTTGAGCCTATGAGATACGACCTGAATTTGTCGAAGGAGAACACCACAGCCAGCATCTCTTTTTCAGTAGTGGTGTAATTTTTTTGTGCTCTGTCAAGAGTGTGGCTGGCGTAGTAAATCGCCCGAAACATCTTATCTTTTCGTTGTCCCAAAACTGCTCCTACAGCATAATCGCTGGCATCACACATTACTTCAAACGGCTCCTTCCAGTCAGGCACAATAATAATAGGCGCAGAAATTAGTTCCTCCTTGATTTTCGTGAACGCCTGCAAACACGCATTATCAAAAATAAATGATGTATCTTTTTCTAACAAATTACATAAAGGCTTAATAATTTTAGAAAAATCTCTAATATAGCGACCATAAAACCCGGCGTGTCCCAAGAAACTTCTAATAGCTTTCACATTATTTGGCGGTGGAAGCTTTTCAATCGCAACCACTTTTGCTCGATCCACCTCAAGCCCATTAGATGACACTTTATGCCCAAGTACGATGCCTTCTTGCACCATGAAGTGGCATTTTTCCCAGTTAAGCACTAGATTTTTCTCTTGACAATGCTACAAAACAAGGGTCAGATTGTGCAAACAATGATCAAACAAAGACCCAAACACAGAAAAATCATCCATAAAAATTTCCATGACTTCTTCCACCATGTCAGAAAAAATTGCCATCATGCACCGCTGAAAAGTAGCCGGTGCATTACACAAACCAAATGGCATTCTCCTAAAAGCATAAGTACCATAGGGACATGTGAAAGTTGTTTTCTCTTGATCCTCTGGTGCTATAGCAATTTGATTATAGCCAGAATAGCCATCTAAAAAATAGTAATGTTTATAACCTGCCAACCTGTCAAGCATCTGATCAATAAAAGGAAGAGGAAAATGATCTTTTCTAGTAGCCTTATTCAACCTTCTATAATCAATGCAAACTCTCCAACCAGTAACAGTACGAGTCGAAATCAACTCGTTTTTCTCAATTTTAACTACAGTCATACCTCCCTTTTTCGGCACAACCTGTACTGGCGACACCCAAGAACTGTCAGAAATAGCATAAATAATACCAGCATTCAATAATTTCAACACCTCAGCTTTTACCACTTCTTTCATCGCAGGATTTAACCTCCTTTGATGATCAACATAGGGATTATATGACTCCTCCATTAAAATCTTATGCATGCAAATATTGGGACTAATTCCCTTGATATCAGAAATTGACCAACCCAACGCAGATTTAAATTTTTTCAAAACTCTTAATAATTTTTCTTTTTCATCATGAGTAAGAGAAGATGAAATAATTACAGGGTTAGTCGAATTTTCTCCAAAAAATGCATAACATAAATGATCAGGCAGTTCTTTCAATTCAGGAGTAGAAAGTGATACCTCTTTTTCGACTTCCGAAGACAATGATTCAATTTTTTCTTGGCCATCTTTTTCCTTTGGCAAACTTTCAAGAGCGAGAAATTGCTCTCTAAGTTCCCAATCATCCCCATCAAACTGGGTTATGGAATTAATTAAGCACCTCGCCAAAACGTCCTCCAATTCCAATCCTACACAAAAATTATTCTCATAAGAATTAGATAAATCAATGCGATTACAAGAATGTACCTCCTCTTGGTATTTCATGGTTTTATAGATATTGAAAGTGACAGCATCACCACCAACTCGTAGAGTTAGTTCACCCTCCTGCACATCAATTAACGTTATGCCAGTCGCCAAGAATGGTCTCCCCAAAATTAGAGGGACATCTTGATCTTCTTCCATATCAAGCACTACAAAGTCAGCAGGAAAAATAAACTTATCTACTTTTACCAGTACATCTTCCACAACTCCTCTAGGATAAGTAAGAGAACGATCAGCCAATTGCAGAGTAATCGTGGTTGGTTTCACCTCGCCAAGCTCCAAAGACCTGAAAATAGACAAAGGCATTAAATTAATACTTGCACCTAAATCACATAATGCCCTATTAACAGTCGCACCACCAATAATACAAAGAATAGTGAAACTCCCTGGGTCTTTCAGTTTCTGTGGCAATTTCTTTTGTAGGATGGCGCTGCACTCCTCTGTCAACTTCACTGTTTTAAACTCTTCAAGCTTTCTCTTCCTCGCCATCACATCCTTCATGAATTTAGCATAGTGTGGTATCTGCTCCAAAGCATCAGCGAATGGAATATTAATATGAATTTTCTTGAAGATTTCAAGAAACTTAGAAAACTTCTCATCTAACGCTTTCTTCTTGAACTGCTGAGGATATGGTAGAACAGCTTTTGGCACAAGCAGTTTCTCAGGAACAACTGCAGACTTGCTGGAATTTTTGCTATCAGAATTTTCGGACTCCACCACAATCTCTTCAACTTCCTCATCATCCACTGCCTTTGGATTATCAGTCCCAATTTCTTTACCACTTCTAAGAGTAACAACCTTACATTGCTCCCTAGGATTAACCTCAGTATTGCTAGGAAACACACCTCTCTGCTGATTATTCAATGCATTAGCCAGTTGACCAATTTGTGTTTCAAGATTTTTCATAGAAGCACTCACATTGGTCAAGTGTGTCTCCATACTTTCAAGCCTATTTTCATTCCTCTTAAATCTTGTGGATGATTCTGCAATAAAATTACCCACCAAATCTTCCAACGATGCCTTACCCTCACCATTCTGAGTATTGAACCCCGGTGGAGGATTCAACACATTCTTATTGTTTGCATAAGAAAAATTCTCATGATTACGCAAACTAGGATGATACTGATTGGGTACAGGATTACCTCGATAATTGTTGTAATTCCTGTTGTTCACATATTGAGCTTGCTCCACACTCTCAAATCCATCAGCAGAATTTACGGCAGTCGCCAGTGATGCTGTCTCAGTAGAACTTTGATTCCCTTTGGTCAGTGCAGCCAACTGTGTAGAAATAGTAGTCATCTGAGCAGTCAAAGCAGTGAATGCATCCACCTCATGAATTCCAGCAGTAGGCTTCCTTATTGCAGATATCTCACTCGGCCACTGATAACTGTTAACAGTCATTTGCTCAAGCATCTCATAAGCCTGTTCAGGAAATTTAGAAAATATCGAACCTCCAGCTACAGCATCCATAGAAATACGAGTTGGCCCATTCAAACCATTGTAGAATAATTCAATCTGTTCCCAGTCCGGAAAATTATGGTTTAGACACTTTCTAAGCAACTCCTTGTACCGCTCCCAGGCTTCATACAACTACTCAAATACTTGCTGTTTGAATGTAGTAATCTCTATTTTCAACTGAGCCGACTTAGCAGGCGGGAAATACTTAGCTAGAAATTTGGAAGCCATATCATCCCATGTAGTAATACTCCCAAGAGGTAGGGATTGCAACCAACTACAAGCATTGTCCCAAAGAGAGAACGGGAAAAATCGTAGTTTGATGGTGTCCTCAGTAACACCATGAATCTTTACTGTGTCAGCAATCTACAGAAAAGTACGCAGATGCAGATTTGGATCTTCAGTAGCTGCACCCCTGAACTGATTCTGCTGCACCATATTAATCAGAGCTGGCTTCAATTCAAAGTTATTCGCCGTGATGTTCTGCCGAGCAATCCCAGAATAATGTGTATTGATCACCGGTCGAAAGTGATCTCTGATCGGCACCTGAGCATTATTGATAGCTCTTTCCCTTTCTCTTTCTTCAGCCATTTGTTGCAACTCTTCTCTTCTAGCTTTTCGCAAAGCTTTAGCAGTTTTCTCGATTTTTGGATCAAAGAGCAGTGAGTCGTAACTTTGGCTTTTTCGCATAAACTGCATAGACAGAAAAAAAATTAAAATTAGAACCAACAAATAAAATAAAATGCTCTAAATCAAAATTAAGACTAATTAGCACAATTTAATATAAATCAAATAAAATTCACTCCCCGGCAACGGCGCCAAAAACTTGTTGCGTGTTTTTTGCTCGCAAGCGCACGATGTCAAGTTATAATACAGGAATTTAAGTCCAGATAGTTCCCACGGAGAATGAATAAATGATATTATATCAAATATTTGCAACTAATATAATCCTAATCCTATGTAGAGCTACGAAGTTGATTTGATTTGTATAAAACTAAAATTTGCAAGAAACAAAACTAAATAACCACGAGTTCACGAGAGAAAAATTCAATAAGCGATGAATGCTAGAGGTTCGACTTCACTTGACTGTACACCACAATTTATTTCTAATGATTGTTCAATTATAAAATCTTCTAGTTTATTAGCCAAAAATCCCTATTATTTTCTACTACCTCTCTAGAGTGTCAAGCAGAAATTCGTATTCAATAACAAACTCAATATCTCTATCAAAGTTCAATTATTAAATCCGTTAAATAGCACAAGAATTCTTATAACGACTTCTATGGAGTTATATGCCTCTCGAACAGTATAAACACCAAAGATGTATTTTCCTATGTCGTATTCAAAATCTCCTCTCTCGAGTGATAGATTTTAAATAAAATATCATTCAATCTATGGCCAGTAAATTGAAAGCATTAAGATCAGGAAAACACAAATAAACTGTGCGAAGAAATTTAAATATATAAATCAAAATATGTCAATCATGGTTTCCAGTCAAGATCCGTCTACCTCTAGACTAAGAAATTAGTTCATAACGCAATTCAAAATCAAATAACTCATGTTTTTCCAACAATCCATAAACTAAGAAAAATAGAGTTCAAAGAGAAACTAGAACGAATTAGAATGAAGCTTCTCCGTCGCCGGATGCCGCCGTCTTCCGTCTTCGTACCGAATTCTTAAGCTCTTGTGCACTTCCAATCGCTCAATAGCCGTCTTATTCTCTGAAAAACTCTCTCCAACCCTCGTATCCTTCAGAATAAGCCTTAAAATCCTTTCTTAAACTCGATCAAAAACTTTCCAAATTTTAGGATTGCGCAGCGCTGGAGCGCTAGTCATCGGCGCTGGAGCGCCCGTCCAATTTCCTCAACAGCGCTGGAGAGCTGGTTTGATAGCGCTGGAGCGCTATTTCCTCGACTTTTCACCCTTCGGAAGACTCCGTGTAGCGCTGGAGCGCTTGGCTTGTAGCTCTGGGGCGCTAGTCTGGGCACTTTTATTTCTTTGTTCTTCAACTATTTTTCACCTCCTTTTCACTTCTTTTGGCCGATTAAAATGAATAACACTTCAATTCCTGCAAACAACACAAACAACAAGAGAAATGCATAATATCGCTCAAAACACAACAAAAGCCAAGCTAAATCATATAAAATATAAGTGCATAAATTGCACTTATCAGAATGCTTCAGCAATCTTCATGGATTTGATACCAGGTATTTCGTGACTTTTTGGATAAGTTCGTGGTAGTGTTCATTGACGATATTCTTGTGTATTCTCGCAGCATTGACGAGCACGTGTTCCATCTCTGTACAGTATTGCAGATACAGAGAGAGAGGCAGTTGTATGCAAAGTTGAGCAAGTTTGAATTCTGGATTGATTGAGTTGTCTTTCTTGGTCATGGGATCTTACGAGATGGTTTTTCCGTTGATCCTAGTAATATGGAAGTCATTTTGAACTGGTCGCACCCTACGATAGTTTCAGAGATTCGTAGTTTTCTTGGGATGGCAGGCTACTACCGGAGATTCGTGGAGAACTTTTCTCAGATTTCTAAGTCTTTGACGCATTTGACGAGGAAGGATGTGCCTTTTGTTTGGACGTTGGAGTGCGAAGAGAGTTTTCACGAGTTACAGCGCCGTCTAACTATAGCTCCAGTATTGTCTCTACCATTTGTATCAGGTGGCTTTGTAGTTCACACCGATACTTCTCTCCAGGATTTGGGATGTGTGTTATCGTAGAGAGGTCATGTGATTGCCTATGCCTCTAGGCAATTGAAGACTCATGTGGAGAACTGTCCCGTACACGATTTGGAGCTTGCGGCCATTGTCTTTGCTCTTAAGATATGGCGTCATTATTTGTACGGTGAGAGGTTCGAGATCTTCACTGATCATAAGAGTTTGAAGTACTTGTTCACTCAGGCTGAGTTGAACATGAGGCAGCGTCGTTGGATGGATTTTTTGAAGGACTACGATTGCGAGATCAAGTACCATCCAGGCACTTCTAATCTAGTTGTGGATGCTCATAGCCGCAAAGTGTATGTGAGTTTTCTCTGTACCAGCTCAGTAGCGCGAGTGGTAGAGGAGTATTGTTCCTTGGGTTTCACTTTTCGATACAAGAAGGAACAACAGAAAATTCGCGTTTCATCTGTACTTGCCGAATTAACATTGTATACGCGTATATGTGAGTCGCAGACCATTGATCCGAAGACTCAGAAGTTATCTCGTTTGGCTCAAGATGGGAATACCTCTGGTTTTCTTTTGCAGAATTATGGTATGTTCTGTCTCTCTGGACGTGTAGTAGTTCCCGATGATTCCACGTTACGAGAGGAGATTCTGTCACAGGCTCACCGTAGTAGATTCTATGTACATCCAGGTAGCATGAAAATGTACAAGGATCTACGTACGAGGTTCTGGTGAAAAGGAATGAAACGCAGTGTTTATCAGTTTATGTCTTGGTTCCTTGTGTGTAAACAAGTCAAGGAAGAATTTTGACGACCCGGTGGACTGCTTCAGAGTTTAGATATTCCTAAGTGGAAGTGGGAGCACGTGACGATGGATTTTATCACCTACTTACCTATGTCTTCCAGGAATTGTGATGCTATTTGGATTGTTATTGATCGATTGTCGAAGTCCACGCATTTCTCGCCTTACAATTGGGAGTTTACTTTCGACCAGATGACACGTCTGTACATGCAAGAGGTTGTCCGACTGCACGGGATTCCATTGAGCATTGTGAGTGATAGATATTTGAGGTTTACCTCTAGATTTTGGGGTAGCTTCCAGCGAGCTCTTGGCACTACTCTGAGTTTGAGTGCAACTTATCACCCGAAAACCAACGGGCGGAGTGAGAGGACTATCCGTACTCTCGAGGACATGCTTTGAGCGACAGTGATGGATTTTGGACCAGCGTGGCATGACCATTTGGCATTATGGAGTTTTCTTATAACAACAGTTACAACAGTAGCATTGGCATGGCACCATTCAAGGCTTTGTACGCACGCCGCTGTCATACACCTTTATTTTGGGACGAAGTTGGCGAGCGTCAAGTCAAAGGTCCTCAGATTTTCAGCAGATGACCGATGCAGTGGAGCTGATCCGTAAGAGGATTAAGGCAGCCCAGGATCGAAAGGCTAGCTACGCTAAAACTCACCGCAGACCATTACATTTTGAGGTAGGGGAACATGTGTTCCTGTGATTGTCACCTTTTCGGAAGGTGGTGAGATTTGGACTATAAGGCAAGTTGTCGCCAAGATTTATTGGTCCGTTTGTGATTCTTGAGAAAATTGGAGACGTGGTTTATTTTTTAGCTTTGCCACCGTATCTTTTCAGTATCCATGATGTGTTTCACGTGTCCTTGCTGAGGCAGTACGTGGCAGATTAGTCGCACATCTTGCATCCGACTGAGGTGCAATTGGATCAGGATTTTTCCTACGTTGCAAGACCCCTTAGGATTCTTGACAGGAAGGACAAGGTGCTTCACAACAAGCTCATACCTCTAGTGATGGTGCAGTGGCAGCGTAGGGGAACTGAAGAAGCAACTTGGGAGCTGGAGAGCCGGATGCGAGCTGAGCATCCAGAGTTGTTCTGATTTTTTGCACTTCTTCTTTGTAAGAAAGAGTTGTACTTTGTAATGTTCAGTTATAATAAAGAACATTTGCTTGACTTTTCGTGTCTTCATCTAAACTTAAATGTCGAGGACAAAATTTCTTAAGTGGGAGAAAATGTAGTAACCCGTAACCCAATAAAGTGATTAAGAAAATTAATCATATTTAATATTCCAAATATTTGGACGACCCGATGAGAAGAACGGAGGATCCGAAGACGTTTGGATGATCCGAAGTGAATTTCAGAGGCTCTGATCGCGTTCGGACGGTCCGTCGGCAGTTTCGGAGGATCCGAACAGGGTTAGGGCTTACGTCATTAATAACGTCAGAAAACGTCATGGCTTTCGCATTGATGGGACTTCGGATGCCCCAAAGTTGGGATAGGACGCTCCGATTGTGTTCGGAGGCTCTGAACTGGGTAAGGACGGCCCGAACTCCGCTTTTAAATAGAGGGTCCAAGAGCTCATTTCACTCGCAACTCTCCTCTCTTCTCTCTCGATTCCTTAGCCTTCTAACTCAGATCTAGGGATTTTTAGGTGTCCTATAGGGAATCCGGAAGCGGCATAGCGATCCAAGAATCATAGTGGAGCTGTGGCCTAGTTTTGAGGCAAGCGGCAGCAAAGGGCTGACGATGAACGCAAGTATAACTTTGGCTTCCTAAAAATATTAAGGAGTATGGAATAGATTAGTTAAGGCTTTTAGAGCTTATTTAATGATGCATGGGTATTTTCATTGTAGACACCTTATTGTGGACTAGTAGGGGTGAGATCTAGACCAGTGGTGCTAGGATTTGCCTGCAGTGTTAGAAGTACGTAAGTACTGACCGAGATAGTCGTCATGATATATATTTTGCATGAGTATGTGCTATATGATTTACCATGTTTTACCGCTTTAGCACTTGCATGTTTTTACACTGGACTGCATCTGGTATGATGCGAGTCATGAAAGTTTCCATCGGTGATGAGTTACTCCTTATGGATTCGTGTCTTGGGAGGCTCAGCCCCTGGTTTTGCTATCACTAGGAGCGACCACGATGGTGGAGTAGACGCTATAGTGGATAGGGGAATATATGAGTACCCCGCGGAGTCGCTTTCTTAGCATGGTACTATATATTCATGGCGCCCTGAGTAGATTGTTTTAACTAGTATTTTTGTGAGACCTCGTTTCTAATCAACTAATATCGGAAAACAATCGATAAGTAAACAAGAAACCAAGATTAGAAGCAACAAATTATATATATATATATATATTTAAAGAAGGCTCGCGCGCCCGCGCTGACATCAGCGCGCCCGCTCTCTAAGTAAGAGCGCCCGCGCCCTTACCTCGCAAAGAGGCCGCGCAGCCACGGCGTCCTCTCGCCCAGAAATAAACTCAACAAAACCTAAACACTTGCATTAAAGTATTTGACATGCCAATAACAATACAAGTAAGGTTTAGGGAAGAGAAACATTCAATTTGGTAGTACCTACATTGATTCTTGATTACAAAACAAATACGAGAAGTTCGAATGACTAAACATGTTCGCAAAACATAACTAGGTTGACATGCTGATTCGACTTCTAAACGAGTCTCACTTCTATCCCTTGCTCTTGACGCTAACCAGGTCTATGCTAACTTGATCCTGCCCTTCCTGTTGCCAAGTATACATACAAAACAAAGCAACAGCCAGATAAACCGGTGAGAATGATAATCCCAGTAAAAGCAACATATCAAGTAATACAACAATAACCATGCTTTCAAGACAACAACACAATCAATAACAAATTAATGAAATGTATGTCTTTAAATCGGAATATCAAATCTGATAAACGAAGGATTGCTGCTATGCTTTTGGGATCCCGAGGATGAGATCATGTGACGACTCACCGACTCTCCCAATCGAGGTGGTGCCACATATCTCACTCCTCTAGACTTTGAGTAACCATAATGAGTATGCTAGCACCAGCCGATACGACTACGACCTAGGCCCCTCAATCATAGTTCCTAAAAGCATAACAGAAACATAAAACATAAGCCACATAGTCAAAAGCAAAATCAATCAACAAGACACAAGTTCCTCATGCTACAACAGTGTAGATGTAATATGTGATTTGAAAGGGAAACTCGAGAACCAACTGTCCCGAGTATGCTATCCCGCTACGATGACTGCTTTTACCTTTCAATGTCGTAGATCCAACTCCGGACAAGCTACAACAAAATATTGTATCAACAACTATACAACCTAAACAACAAACAACGGTTCAAGGAAATCTCTTTACCATTCTTTGTCCAACTCTCGACGAACAATGCTGCTAACACAGGGCTCGACAAACTCCAACGAATCTGTACGAATACAAGAGTTGATCAACAACAATGATCACTCACAAGCCAAAGCTTCAATCAATACAAAAATGGTTCGAAATCTCCAAAACTCAAACCGACGGCATAACGGCTATAAACTGAACAAACCGGGAACGCAGACAGCAGTTCAATACCGATATAACCTCATATCAATGCCCAAAACAACAATAACAAAGCAAACCCATCAATCTCAAAATCCACATTTTTGAAAATGGCTTCCAAAAATCATAACAAATCCGAACGTCGCTCTAATTCAAAACCGACAGATAATAAACGATCAGAACTCTGTCTAGAACAACATACTCGAATCTCGAACGATTCTAACAACATCCAAAAACTAGAATGTATCTGATCAAAGAAAGACTTACGATAGAACGAAGCTCTCGCAGCCGTGATCGATAATATGCCTTCAGAAATGATTTCTAACGGACGGATCAACCGGAAACCGAGATTGGAAAGCTTGAACTTCACGTTTTTGTCTCTAATGGAGGTTGAAGGCGTGGAGGAGGAATGGAGAAGGTGAAGGAGACTACTCCCAAGTCAAACAAGTTGTAGATAATATATCAAACTCCAAAATTGCGTTTTGATCCCTGAAATTTCAAAAATTTGCAAAAAGGACCCTGGTCAAAATCAAGTCGGCTCGTGAACTCTGTAATCTCCGATTAACTCAAATAAACTCATTTAAGATAAAAACGGGGCGTTACAATTCTCCCCCACTAAGAAAAGATTTCGTCCTCGAAATCAACGAAAACCACAACTCATAAGATAGAATAAAGAACTAAAGATAGTAAGAAGAACTCGCGTCATCCGAATAACTCCGAAAATCGCTGTCTCATGTCAGATTCTGTCTCCCAAGTCGCTTCCTCGACTCCGTGACGGCTCCACTGCACTTTCACTAACGGAATCAACTTGTTTCTGAGTTGCTTCTCTTTCCGATCAAGGATCTGAATCGGTCGCTCTAAGTAGCTCAGAGTCTCGTCTAACTCGGCTTCGTCAGACTGAAGAATATGAGAAGGATCTGGATGATACTTTCGCAGCATAGAGACGTGAAAAACGTCGTGAATACCAGATAAATACAGAGGGAGTGCAAGTCTGTAGGCAAGATCGCCTATCTTCTAGAGAATCTCATACGATCCGATGAATCTCGGAGATAACTTCCCTCTCTTACCGAATCTGACAGTGCCTCTGAACGGAGAAATCTTCAGAAAGACTCGGTCTCCCTGATCAAAACTTAGAGGTCTACGCCTGACATTCGCGTACTTCGCCTGTCTATCTTGAGCTGACTTCATTCTGGTCTGAATGATCTTAACCTGCTCTGCCATATCTCTAAGCATCTCCGGTCCCAAATCTGGTGACTCGGACAAATCATCCCAAAACAATGAAGATCGGCACTTCTTACCATACAAAGCCTCAAAAGGCGCCATACCGATACTCGCTTGGAAGTTGTTGTTGTAAGAAAACTCGACAAGAGGCAAAGAATCCTGCCAACTAGTGCCAAAGTCTAGCACTACCGCTCGCAGCATATCCTCTAACGTCTGGATAGTCCGCTCTGACTATCCATCAGTCTGAGGATGATAAGTTGTACTCAGATGCAATCGAGTACCAAGTACCCCCTGAAGATTGTGCCAGAAGTGAGAAGTGAATCTAGGATCTCTGTCTGAAACGATCGACTTCGGCACACCATGCAATCTCACAACATTGCTAACATACAACTCAGCCATCTGATCATGACGATACGTCATCCTGTACGGAATAAAACACACAGACTTCGTCAATCGGTCGATCACTACCCAAATGGCATCGCATCCTCGAACGGATCGTGGTAGCTTTGTGACAAAATCCATGGAAATGTGATCCCACTTCCATTCAGTAACAGATAGACTGTGTAACAGACCTCCTGGTCGCTTCCGTTCTGCTTTTACTTGCTGATAGTTCAAACACCGAGATACAAACCTCGCAACATCGCTCTTCATTCTCTTCCACCATAACTGGTTCTTCAGGTCTTTGTACATCTTACGACCTCCAGGATGAATACTAAACCGACTGCAATGAGCCTCTCGGAGAATACGCTGTCTCAACTCCGAAATATCAGGCACAACAAAACGGTTATTCACAAACAAAACGTCATCTCTAACCTGGAATTAAGACTGATGCCTAGATTTGACTTTCTCTACTGAAACCTGAATGCTCGGCTCAGACTTCTGTGCTTCTCTGATTGCAACAAACAACTCCGGTTCGGCTTGAATAGCAAACACTCTGATAGTATCCCTATCTGTTTCAAACTCTAAACCAGAAGTGCAACAATCATCGATCAACTGAGAAACACCAATAGTAGAAAGAGATAAAGAACAAAGCTTTCGGCTCAAGGCATCTGCAACTGCATTCGACTTTCCCGGATAATACTTGATTTCAAAATCGAAATCCTTCAACAGATCTAACCATCTTTTCTGTCTCATATTCAGCTCTTCCTGTGAAAACAAGTACTTAAGGCTCTTATGGTCAGAAAAGATCTCGAAAGACTCACCATACAGATAGTGACGGCAGATCTTCAGAGCAAAGACGATCGCAGCTAGTTCAACATCATGAACCGGATAACGAGTCTCGTGCGGTTTCAGCTGCCTCGATGCATACGCCACCACATGCTTATGCTATATAAGAACACAACCCAAGCCTCGGTTAAAAGCATCACAATAGACTGTGAAACCTCCAGTACCCTTCGGAATAGAAAGAATCGGAGCACTGGTCAGTCTCCTCTTCAGATCAACAAAGCTAGCCTCACAATCTGCTGTCCAGACAAAAGGCGCATTCTTCTGAGTCAGCTGGGTAATAGGCTTGAAAATAGATGAGAAACCCTCGATGAATCGGCGATAATAACTAGCTAAACCCATGAAGCTTCGGATCTCAGGTACTGATGTTGGTCGAGGCCAATTCATAACCGCTTCAATCTTGTTGGGATCGACAGAAATCCCATCTCCAAAAATGATATGACCGAGAAAGACAACTCTATCCAACTAGAATTCAAACTTAGACAATTTGGCAAACAACTGCTCAACTCGCAAAATCTGCAGTACGGTCCTCAAGTGCTCTGCATGTTCAGTACGGTTCTTCGAGTAGATAAGAATATCATCGATAAAGATAATGACGAACTCATCTAAATAACGCTGAAAGATACGGTTCATCAAACCCATAAAAACCGCTGGAGCGTTAGTCAAACCGAATGGCATGACTATAAACTCAAAGTGACCATACCTCGTTTTGAATGCGGTCTTAGGAACATCTTACTCTTGCACTCTCAGATGGTGATACCTGACCTCAGATCAATCTTCGAATAGACAGAAGAACCCTACAGCTGATCAAAAAGGTCATCTATGGGTAAAGGATACATGTTCTTAACTGTAGCCTGATTCAACTGACGGTAGTCAATACAAAGCCGCATAGAACCATCCTTCTTCCGAAAAAATAGAACAGGAGCACCCCAAGGCGATACACTAGGTCTGATGTATCCCTTGGCAATCAAATCTTCAAGTTGCTCCTTCAACTCTCTCAGTTCAATAGATGTCATACGATAAGGAGCTTTGTAAATAGGTTGAGTACCTGGCACCAAATCGATGCCGAATTCGATTTCTCGAATAGGTGGCAATCCAGGAACATCTTCTTAAAACACATCAGCAAAATCTCTAACCACTGGTAAATCTACCAAAGCTGGGCTAGATTTCAGTACACCAACCGCATAAACCAAAAATCCTTCTGCACCTCTCTGTAACAAACGAGTCATAGATAACACTGAAATCAAAGGAATTCTAGATCGAGAACCCTTACCAAAGAATTTCCACTCGTCTGCCATTTCAGGTCTGAACCTGACAACCTTCAGAAAACAATCAATTGTTGCCCTGTACTTGGTCAAAGCATCTATACCGACAATACAATCAAAATCTGACAGTCCAAGCACAATACAGTCGAATTCTAACAAATTCCCCTCAAAACAATGTTCACAGTTCCTGACTAGTCTGACAAAAACAATTCCTCCACCCAACGGTGAAGTAACAGCTACTATAGTAGGCAATAACTCAGTAGGCAAGGCATGCAATAACACAAATTTCTCAGAGATAAAGGAATGGGAAGCACCTGTATCTATCAAAACATGAGCAGAATAACCAAAAATCGAACAGTTACCTGCTATAACATCGTCAGGTGCTTCCTGAGCCTGATCCTCTGTCAAAGCAAAGACTCGTGCCTGCTGTCTCGGAGGCTAGTTTGCACTAGAGTTACCTCCCTGTCTGTTCTGCTGCTGAGGCTAGAAAGAGTGCACTGTAGAAGACTGCCTCTCGGGTTGAGCTGCAGGTCGAGATGAACTTCCGCTCTGAGCTCTATCTCTGTTACGCTGAGGGCACACCTTAGAGAAGTGTCCTGGTTGCTGACAGGTGTTATAATTACCAAATACTCTCACACACTGATCCGGTGAGTGTCTTCCCCCACACTTGCTGCAGTACATGGCTGAAGATCCAGAACTCTGTCCTGAACCGAATTGCTTGGAACCACTGGAACTAGAAGAACTGTTTCCCTGCCTCTTGAACTATTTACCTCTTGCTTTGTACTGATCCTTTCTGTTTCCCCCACTTTTTCCACCTTCATACCTTTGTTGCTGGTTCTGATGCTGAGGTGGCTGATTCTGGTACTGAGATGGTGGGTTCTGATACTGCCTCTGTTGCTGAGGTGCTACCTGGTTACCTCTTTGCCTCCACAAGCCTGCTTCTACTCCCTTTGCGTGATTCATGGCATCCGCAAAGTTGTAAGTCGTGTTGGTTTTTACCAACGTGAAGATGTCGAGGTTTAAACCATTGATGAACTGATCTGCCTTAGCTTCTTCTTCTCCGACAATTAGCGGTGCAAAATGCAACAGACTATCAAACTTAGCCACATACTCTTCAATGTTCAGATTCCCTTGCCTCAGATTGGCAAACTCTGCTCCCTTATCTTTGCGATACGAGATAGGGAAAAACCGCTTATAAAATTCAGATTTAAAAAGAGTCCAAGTAACTTCCGTACCTCTACTCTCCATTGCTTTCTTTGTCATGATCCACCAGCTCTTAGCAACCCCACGTAGCTGATGAATGACTAACCTGATTCTGCGGTCATCTGTGTAATCAATGGAATCAAACAGCTGATCGATATCATCCAACCAACTCTCACAGTCAACTGGATTTTCTGAACCCATCAATAACGGCGGATTGAATGACTGAAACCGCTTCAGCAAGGTTTCCATAGGCGTTGCTGAAGCATCCAACTGATCAACTTCAGTGCTAGCTTGCTCAGTCGCAGGGATAACTGGCGGTGTGTTTCTGTTTATCACTCGACGAGGACCCATCTGAATAAAAAAGGTTAGGGCACAAGATATCTCATCGCTACAACCGGTGCCCCTTTACAACTGCTCAGAAAAACCGGATACCAGTCGATAACATAAGCAGTTATATCTCAAGTAGATCATGCTTTATAAAAGTAAATCACATAACCATGTAATTCAAATAATTCTCAATAATAAAGCATGCTCGCATGGAATTAAGTATACAGTTAAATAATTCAAACACATGCGAGGAGCCAATACACGTAGACTCGATCTACCCGCTCACTCTAGTTCAACCAAAAATCTTATCGCTCTGATACCACTTAATGTGAGACCTCGTTTCTAATCAACTAATATTGGACAACAATCGATAAGTAAACAAGAAACCAAGATTAGAAGCAACCAATTATATATATATATATTTTAAAGAAGGCTCGCGCGCCCGCACTGATATCAGCGCGCCCGCGCCTAAGCTTCGCTAAAACCAGTGCGCCCGCGCCTAAGGCAGCGCGCCCGTGCCGATGCTGCGCAAAAACCAGCATACCCGCTCTCTAAGTAAGAGCGCCCGCGCCCTTACCTCGCAAAGAGGCCGTGCGCCCGCGCCGTCCTCTCGCCCAGAAAAGTTAAGGCATCAAAATAAACTCAACAAAACCTAAACACTTGCATTAAAAGTATTTGACATGCCAATAACAATACAAGTAAGGTTTTGGGAAGAGAAACATTCAATTCGGTAGTACCTACATCGATTCTTGCTGAAAAAACAAATACAAAAAGTTCGAATGACTAAACATGTTTGCAAAACATAACTAGGTTGACATGCTGATTCGACTTCTAAACGAGTCTCACTTCTATCCCTTGCTCTTGACGCTAACCAGGTCTATGCTGACTTGATCCTGCCCTTCCTGTTGCCAAGTACACATACAAAACAAAGCAACAGCCGGATAAATCGGTGAGAATGATAATCCCAGTAAAAGCAACATATCAAGTAATACAACAATAACCATGCTTTCAAGACAACAACACAATCAATAACAACTTAATGAAATGCATGTCTTTAAACCGGGATATCAAATCTGATAAACGAAGGATTGCTGTTGTGCTTTTGGGATCCCGAGGATGAGATCATGTGATGACTCACCGACTCTCCCAATCAAGGTGGTGCCACATATCTCACTCCTCTAGACTTTGAGCAACCATAATGAGTATGCTAACACTAGGTGATACGACTACGACCTAGGCCACTCAATCATAGTTTCCAAACATCCAAACAAAAAGGCGGTTCTGCCCGCTAAATCAACGTAGGCTCAAGATGAATGCATAACAGAAACATAAAACATAAGCCACATAGTCAAAAGCAAAATCAATCAACAAGACACAAGTTCCTCATGCTAGAACAGTGTAGATGCAATATGTGATTTGAAAGGGAAACTCGAGAACCAACTGTCCCGAGTATGCTATCCCGCTACGATGACTGCTTTTACCTTTCAATGTCGTAGATCCAACTCCGGACAAGCTACAACAAAAGATTGTATCAACAACTATACAACCTAAACAACAAACAACGGTTCAAGGAAATCTCTTTACCGTTCTTCATCCAACTCTCGACGAACAATGCTGATAACACAGGGCTCGACAAACTCCAACGAATCTGTACGAATACAAGAGTTGATCAACAACCATGATCACTCACATGCCAAAGCTTCAATCAATACAAAAATGGTTCGAAATCTCCAAAACTCAAACCGACGGCATAACGGCTATAAATTGAACAAACCAGAAACGCAGACATCAGTTCAATACCGATATTGTGAGACCCCATTTCTAATCTTCTATCCTCCAATAATTAAACAAAATCAAACACGATGAACCGCGTAAAAAAAAAGAATCAAAATTTTTATTTATTTATTTTTTTTTAAAAGAACTCACGCGCGCCCGCGCATGCCCCTCGGCTACCATGCGCACCCGCGCGGTAAAACTCGCGCGCCCGCGCATAGCCCTCGGGCAGAAAACCAAAATTTCTGCACAATGAGGCATGCTCGCTGGTCACGTCGCGCGCCCGCGCTTAGTCCTCGGGTTGCTGAAACCTAGGCAAGAAAATATTGACTCTACAAGCTCAAAATGATAATCTAAACAACCAAGGTTCCAATCATAGCTTAAACATGAAATAAGGCGTTCGAAACACCAATAGAACGATGTTTAACAATACAAGTTTGACGGTAGAAACCATTCGACTAAAAAAAATAGAATACAAGTCCAAAAGCAACCCTACAACACACGAAGTCTCACTTCTATCATCTCACCCCGAACTAACCCAAACGACTAGGTCCAGCTCCTGATGCTCCTGTTGCCAAGTACACATACAAACAAAGACAATAGTCGGATAAACCGGTTAGAAATATAAATTCTAAGTAAAAGAGACAGACATGCAATATCAAGTAAACATCTCAGATTGAAAAGTAATAATCAGTAACAAATCAAAATGAGAATGAATGAATGCATGACTTCAAAACTCGGGACTATCAAATCAGATAATCGAAATATCAATCGTTATTCGGTTGGGATACCGGGGCCAAGTCCTCACAACAACTCACCGACACACCCATTCGGGGTGGATGTCGTTCAACTGAACCCCTAGACTTCAGAGGAACTATAAGAAGTATTCTGGCAATTGGAAAAACTCGAAATCCAAAGCCACTTCAATATAGCTTCCTAAATAATCTAATTTCAAAACGAATCGAGAATTCGGCTCAATATGGAATGCAAGTGAAAATAGAATAACAATCAAATTCACTTAAGCAATTAAACATGTAGTATGTGATTTTCGGGAACTCGAGAATAAGTCGATCTCGAGTATTCATTCCCATTCGTTTCATTGTTGACTTTTACCTTTTCTCGAAGCTTCAAGTGATTCCTGTCAACAAGAGATAACTCGATATCCTAGTCTATTCGGATCACAAACTCAAAGTCGATACAACAATCAATAATATACCGTCTTCAATTCTTCAATCGATAAACAAGTCTCCAAGTTCGATCAACTCCCGAATCCTCAATCAACTGTCAAAACATCGAATACGGACTCAATATCAACTCGGAATTAAAACTTAATCAAACTCGATATTCAACTAAACAGAACCAAAAACCGACAATTCAAACTCGATTTTGACGGCATAACGGCTATAAATTGACTACCCGGAAATGCAAACCATCAAACAACAATCACAATAACTCAATCATAATCCCAACCCATCAAAACAACTCAAATCCAACCTCAATCAAAATCATCATTATCGAATTTCACCTCTAAAATCATATAAAATCCAAACTTCGTTCTTTTTCCAAACCGACTTCGAATACACGATCTATACTAGCTCAAGAACAACATACTCCAGGATTATCAAATTTTGACAACTCAACAAAATCGAAGTTCAAGAGATCGTAGCAAAACTTACGTCTAAATGAAGCCCTCGTTGCAGTGATCGTGAATCTAAACTCGGAATTGAAATCTAACGGTCGGATCGAGCGAATCAGGGGAAATGTAAAGCTTGAAAGCCATCCATGGCCTCGATCAGTACGTACGAACGAGAGAGAGGGAGGAGAAGGGAGAGGGATGGAGTGATGTGATGGAGAGGATGGCAAGTTGCTTGTTAATAATAATAAAATCCAACTTTTGCATTTCAGTCCTTTATTTATCCAAAGTTGCAAAGTAACCCCATGTTAAATATCAAAACGATCCTCAATCACTAAAAATTTTGATTATCTCGATTAAACTCAATTATAATAAAATCGGGGCATTACAATTCTCCCCCTCTAAGATTCGATTTCGTCCTCGAAATCTGAAAGATCACAGACTGAACAAGAACGAAACGAACTGAAGACGAACTCACCTCAATCGAATAACTCTGGAAATCGCTGCCTCATATCGGATTCGGTCTTCCAAGTTGCTTCTTCAACTCCATGACGACTCCACTGTATCTCCACTAACGGAATCGACTTGTTTCTGAGCTGCTTCTCTTTTCTGTCAAGAATTTGAATCGGTCGTTCAAAGTAACTCAGAGTCTCATCAAGTTCGGCCTCGTCTGGCTGAAGAACATGGGACGGATCCGGATGATATTTCCGCAACATCGAGAAGTGAAACACATCATGGAAACCTGAAAGAGACGGAGGAAGGTCAATCCTATAGGCAAGATCGCCTATCTTCTTCAGAATCTCATATGGGCCAATGAACCTCGGTGACAACTTCCCTTTCTTTCCAAATATGACAGTACCTTGGAACGGAGAAATCTTCAGAAACACACGGTCTCCCTGATCAAAACACAGTGGTCTGCGTCTGACATTCGCATACTTGGCCTGTCGATCTTGGGCTATCTTCATTCTGACTCGGATCAACTTCACCTGCTCTGCCATATCGCGAATCATATCTGGACCCAACTCAAGTGATTCTGAAATCTCATCCCAAAATAACGAAGATCTGCACTTCTTCCCGTACAAAGCTTCAAAAGGTGCCATTCCAATGCTTGCCTAGAAGCTGTTATTGTACGAAAACTCCACTAGAGGCAAGGACTCCTGCCAACATGATCCAAAATCAAGCACAACAGCGCGAAGCATATCCTCCAAAGGCTGGATCGTACGCTCGGACTGATCGTCGGTCTGAGGGTGATACGCTGTGCTCAAGTGCAAATGAGTACCCAAGGCCTCCTGAAGACTATGCCAAAAGTGAGAAGTGAACCTCGGATCTCTATCTGATACTATCGACTTTGGCACGCCGTGCAATCTCACAACCTCTCTGACATACAACTTGGCCATCTGATTGTGACGGTATGCCATACGGTATGGAATGAAGCAAGTAGATTTTGTCAACCGGTCAATCACAACCCAAATCGCATCAAAACCTCAGACTGAACGCGGTAGATTCGTGACAAAATCCATTGAGATATGATCCCATTTCCATTCTGGGACAGGCAAACTTTGCAATAATCCTCCGGGCTTCTTTCTCTCAGCTTTCACCTGTTGACAATTCAGACAACGGGATACAAACCTCGTGACGTCTCCTTTCAACTGCTTTCACCAGAATTGAGTCTTCAAGTCATTATACATCTTCCGGCCTCCAGGATGAACACTGAACCGACTGCAATGCGCCTCTCAGAGAATATGTTGTCTCAACTCAGAAACATCGGGCACAACAATACGGCTATTCACAAATAACACATCATCCCTGACCTGAAAGTCTGACTGGTGACCTGATCTGACCTTCTCTATCGAACACTGAATGCTCGGATCAGATCTCTGAGCCTCTCTGATCGACTGAAACAACTCTGGCTCGGCCTGAATTGCAAAAACTCTGATGGATCTCCTATCGTTCTCAAAATCCAAACCCGAAGTACAACAATCTTCAATTAATCGAGAGACACCAATCGTAGAAAGAGACAAAGAACAAAGCTTTCGACTAAGAGCGTATGCAGCTGCATTCGACTTTCCAGGATAATACTTGATCTCACAGTCAAAATCCTTAAGCAAATCCATCCATCTCCTCTGTCTCATATTCAGCTCGGACTGAGAAAACAAGTATTTCAGGCTCTCGTGGTCAGAAAATATATCAAATGACTCGTCATACAGGTAATGGCGCCAAGTCTTCAAAGCAAACACGATTGCAGCTAGCTCGAGATCATGGATCGGATAACGAGTCTCGTGCGGCTTCAGCTGCCTCGAAGCATAAGCTATAACGTGCTTCCTCTGCATAAGAATACACCCGAGACCACGGTGAGAAGCATCGCAGTACATAGAGAAACCTCCAGTACCTGATGGAATAGACAAGATCGAAGCGCTCGTCAATCTCTTCTTCAACTCAATGAAATTGGCCTCACACTGCTCGGACCAAACAAACGGTGCATTCTTCTGGGTCAACTGAGTAATCGGCTTTGCAATGGAAGAGAAACCCTCGATAAATCTGTGATAGTACCCGGCTAAACCCATGAAGCTTCGGATTCTATTACACAATCTCGGACCATTCTCACCGAAACAATTCCTCCACCCAAAGGTGAACTAATAGAAAAAACATCAGATAATGGCTCAGCAAATAAATCATGCATCACGACAAATATTTCAAAAATAAAACAGTGAGAAGCACCCGTATCAATCAACACAAACGCAGGATAACCAAAAATCATACAGTTACCTGCTATCACATCATTCGGGGCTGCATTGGCTTGATCCTCTATCAAGGCAAACACCCTCGCCTGTTGTCGTGGAGGTTGGTTCTGATTCTGATTACCTCCCTAACGAGTCTGCTGTTGAGGCTGAAAGGAATGGACTGAAGAAGCTGATCTCTCGGGCTGAGCTGGCGGTCGAGAAGAACTGCCGCTCTGAGCTCTATCGGTTCCTCGCTGAGGACAGACTCTAGCTAAGTGACCCGGCTGCTGGCAGATATTGCAACTACCAAACACGCCTTGACACTGATCACTAGGATGACGTCCTCCATACTTGCTGCACGAAGCTCCAGAAAACCCTGAACTCTGCCCAGAACTGAACTGTCTAGAGCCACTGGAACTTGATGAACTATTACCAGACTTCTTGAAATTCTTTCCCTTCGGCCGATAGTGATCTCGCCTGTTTCTGCCACTGTTGCCTCCCTCAAACCTCTGAGGCTAATTCGACTGCTGAGAAGGTTGGAACTGATACTGATACTGATACTGTTGAGGCTGAAACTGAACAGGCTGGTTCTGAAAAGATCTCTGCTGCTACTGAGGAGCTACCTGATTACCTCGTTGCATCAAGAATCCGGCTTCGGCTCCCTTTGCTTGATCCATAGCATCTGCAAAATTGTTGGGTCTTCCAGTATTGACCAAGGTAAATATCTCAGGGTTCAAGCCATTGATGAAATGGTCGGCCTTGGCTTCCTCGTTATCTGCAACGTGAGGTGCAAACCTCAAGAGACTGTCAAATTTGCTCACATAGTCATCAATGCTCAAGTTTCCTTGTTTCAGATTCGCAAATTCGGCACCCTTTTCCTTTCGATACGAGACAGGAAAGAAACGCTTGTAGAATTCAGTCTTGAACAAGCTCCAAGTCATGGCGGTGCCTCGGTTCTCATTCGCTCTCTTGGTTGTGGTCCACCAATTTTAGCAACACCCTGCAACTGATGAATGACTAACCTGATTCTGCGATCATTGGTATAGTCGAGGGAATCGAAGAGCTCATCCATTTCATCTAGACAACTTTCACAAGCAACGGAATTCTTGGTACCCGTTAAAGTAGGCAGTCGAAAGGATCGGAATCTTTTCAAAAGAGTCTCCATCGGGGTTGCGGTTGCATCAAACTGATCCACTCCTGTACTATCCTGATCGTTCTGAGGAGTTATCACTGGCGGTGGATTCTCAGTAGAAGGAGGAGTCAAAGGTGGTTGATTCCTTCTCAAAGATTGTCGAGGTGCCATCTGATATCAAGGGTTAGGACACAATATCTCAAACTTATTCTCAATCTCATAACCTCGGTGTCCAAAACTCTGCTCTGAGTACTCATGAATCTCAATGATATACGAGAACAGATAATAGCACAAGGACAAATATATATCACGTAATTCATGCTTTATAAATTAAATCACAACTCATGTAATTCATTTAACTCAAGAATCAATAAAGCATGCTCGCATGTATTTAAAAATAACCATTTAAATAAATCAATCACATGCGAGAGTTCAATTCATGCGGACTCGATCTACCCCGCTCACTCTAGTTCGACTCCAAGAATCTTATCGCTCTGATACCACTTAATGTGAGACCCCGTTTCTAATCTTCTATCCTCGAATAATTAAACAAAATCAAACACGATAAGCCGCGTAAAAAAAAACGAATCAATTTTTATTTTTTTTTAAAAGAACTCACGCGCGCTCGCGCCAGACCACGCGCACCCGTGCTTGCCCCTCGGCTACCATGCGCGCCCGCGCATAGCCCTCGGGTAAAAAACCAAAATTTCTGCACAATGAGGCGCGCCCTCTCGTCACATCGCGCGCCCGCGCGTAGTCCTCATAGCTTAACTCTACAAGCTCAAAATGATAATCTAAACAACCAAGGTTCCAATCATAGCTTAAACATGAAATAAGGCGTTCGAAACACCAACAGAACGATGTTTAACAATACAAGTTCGACGATAGAAATCGTTCGACTAAACAAAATAGAATACAAGTCCAAAAGCAACCCTACGACACACGAAGTCTCACTTCTATCATCTCACCCCGAGCTAACCCAAACGACTAGGTCCAGCTCCTGATGCTCCTGTTGCCAAGTACACATACAAACAAAGACAACTGCCGGATAAACCGGTTAGAAATATAATTTCTAAGTAAAAGAGACAGGCATGCAATATCAAGTAAACATCTCAGATTGAAAAGTAATAATCAGTAACAAATCAAAATGAGAATGAATGAATGCATGACTTCAAAACTTGGGACTATCAAATTAGATAATCGAAATATCAATCATTATTCGGTTGGGATCCCGGGGCCAAGTCCTCACAACAACTCACCGACACACCCATTCGGGGTGAATTTCGTTCAACTCAACCCCTAGACTTCAGAGCAACTATAAGAAGTATTCTGGCAATTGAAAAAACTCAAAATCCAAAGCCACTTCAATATAGCTCCCTAAATCGTCTAATTTCAAAACGAATCGAGAATTCGGCTCAATATGGAATGCAAGTGAAAATAGAATAACAATCAAATTCACATGTAGTATGTGATTTTCGGGAACTCGAGAATAAGTCCATCTCGAGTATTCGTTCCCATTCGTTTCATTGTTGACTTTTACCTTTTCTCGAAGATTTAAGTGATTCATGTCAACAAGAGATAACTCGATATCATAGTCTATTCGGATCACAAACTCAAAGTCGATACAACAATCAATAATATACCGTCTTCAATTCTTCAATCGATAAACAAGTCTCCAAGTTCGATCAACTTCCGAATCCTCAATCAACTGTCAAAACATCGAATACGGACTCAATATCAACTCGGAATTCAAACTCAATCAAATTCGATATTCAACTAAACCAACCAAAAACCGACAATTCAAACTCGATTTCGACGGCATAACGACTATCAATTGACTACCCGGAAATGCAAGCCATCAAACAACAATCACAATAACTCAATCATCATCCCAACCCATCAAAACAACTCAAATCCAACCTCAATCAAAATCATCATTATCGAATTTCACCTCTAAAATCATATAAAATCCAAACTTCGTTCTTTTTCCAAACCGACTTCGAATACACGATCTATACTAGCTCAAGAACGACATACTCCAGGATTATCAAATTCTGACAACTCAACAAAATCAAAGTTCAAGAGATCGAAGCAAAACTTACGTCTAAATGAAGCCCTCGTTGCGGTGATCGTGAATCTAAACTCGGAATTGAAATCTAATGGTAGGATCGAGCGAATCAGGGGAAAGGAAAAGCTTGAAAGCCATCCATGGCTTCAATCAGTACGTACGAATGAGAGAGAGGGAGGAGAAGGGAGAGGGATGGAGTGATGTGATGGAGAGGATGGAAACTTGCTTTTTAATAATAATAAATTCCAACTTTTGCATTTCAGTCCTTTATTTATCCAAAGTTGCAAAGTAACCCCCTGTTAAATATCAAAACGGTCCTCAATCACTAAAAATTCTGATTATCTCGATTAAACTCAATTATAATAAAATCGGGGCATTACAGATATAACCTCATATCAATGCCCAAAACAACAATAACAAAGCAAACCCATCAATCTCAAAATCCACATTTTCGAAAATAGCTTCCAAAAATCATAACAAATCCGAACGTCGCTCTAATTCAAAACCGACAGATAATAAACGATCAAAACACTGTCTAGAACAACATACTTGAATCTCGAACGATTCTAACAACATCCAAAAACTAGAATGTATCTGATCGAAGAAAGACTTACGATAGAACGAAGCTCTCACAGCCGTGATCGATAATTTGCCTTCAGAAATGATTTCTAACGGACGGATCAACCGGAAACCGAGATTGGAAAGCTTGAACTTCACGTTTTCCTCTCTAATGGAAGTTGAAGGCGTGGAGGAGGAATTGAGAAGGTGAAGGAGACTACTCCCAAGTAAAACAAGTTGTAGATAATATATCAAACTCCAAAATTGCGTTTTGGTCCCTGAAATTTCAAAAATTTGCAAAAAGGACCCTGATCAAAATCAAGTCGGCTCGTGAACTCTGTAATCTCTGATTAACTCAAATAAACTCATTTAAGATAAAAAGGGGCGTTACAATGTTAAAGTCATTTTCTTGCTGCATATTAGTATATATATCATTGCTTTCGTATTGAGCGTAATCGCTCACGCCCCTGTGTTTTGTATTTTTGGGTACCTTGTGGCGGGGCAGGTTTGACGTTGGACGGTCCATGTGACTCGCAGCAGGGTTGAGTTATTTACCGGTTACAGCGAGTGTTTAGCGGTAGGGCTTGGAACCCTATAGACTTTCGATTTGGTTGTATAAGAGTATTTATACACTTTTGTTTGGATTTGATGTATTTTAAATTATTTGCTCTTTACTCTTTTAATATTAATGCATGCGCCATTTAAACTCCGATTAGGTAGTGGATCCGGGTAGGGTCGCTACAAGTATTCACTAGTTTTACCCAGCAACATGGAGAGTCATTCTACGTAGCATGGGAGAGATTTAATAAATTAGCAAACACCTTCCGGTATCATGAATTTTCTAATTATTCTCTCATTAAATTTTTCCTTAATGGTTTGGATGCAGTAACAAGGAGATGGGTAATTAATGGAGCTTTGCAAACTGGTTGTCCACTATTTTGCCGAGATGATGACAGTACGATACACATATTAGATGATATGACAGAATTTGACTACCACAGGTATTGGGATCGTACACCATAGATTTGGAGCCACCAATACCCACAAGATACTCATTACCCAGATTTTTCAGACCAACCATTCGAGCTTCAAGAAGAAGAGGTAAGTTGTTCTCAATTGATGTTACATTCACTAGAGGATATGCTGAGAAAGTACGTGGTCGTGAAAAGCGAGCTATAAAAGATCAAATCAAGTCTCAGTGCCACCTTGTCGAGCAGATAGAAAATATGAAAAGATCAATTCTCCAAGAATTTTGAGAACATGAAGTGAAAAAAGATACTCAAACAGTGATCCCAAAAATTTGGTTCAATGATGATGACTCAGAGAACCATGATTTGGAGTGCGAATATGTTCATGCAGAATATCCTGAGGTGTTTGAGTCTTCTCTTCCCATTGAACCTCAACCGGAAGGATATCTGAAGGAGAAAATATATGCAGATACATCGCCAACACCAATTTCACAAGAATTTGTTCTCCGAGAACCTACATAGATGTTCTCTTCCCATGTTTATCAGCTGCTATGGAGTTTTGTTGAGGTGACAAGCTTAAACTACATACATTTGGCCAAGCTTGAAGGCACATGGAAAGAATACCCATTTGTGGTGTCATATGACACTTAATTTGGGCGTCAATCGCTCATTGATGAGTGCTTCTGAGGGTCGAGCCGAAGAATAAAAATCAGGTGCTACTTGGGAGGCAACCCAAGATTTTTATTTCATTTTATTTTTCTTATTTAGTTTTAGTTTTTATCTCGTTGTTGCTTTATGTTGAGTTGATCATGTTTAATCCCTTAAAAGAATTTTGATTTGCAAGGTGAATTCATGGGAATATTGATGGCCTAAGAGATGTGGTGCTGCAACAACAGATGGATATACACCACGATGATTGATCAGGGGAGTTTTTTGTTTCAATGTTTTCAATTTTTTATGTTTTGTTTTCGTTATGCATGCAAGTTTTTCTCTCTCATTTAGGAGTTAGTCATTTTCTGTTTATCATTGGGGACACTGCTAGATTTTAGTTTGAGGAGGTTGTCTTTAATGGTTGTTTATTCATAATGTTATGTGATTGCATATCGTTTGTCTTCTCATGCATGTTTTCGATGGATGAAACCATAAAAACCAATGATGATTAGAAATTTTTTTTTTAAAATTGTAGCCTTTGAAATAATAGAGACCTTTGGATTGACTGTGAATACTCCATTGCACTATAGTTCTACTAGTGACGTGCACTAAGGAAAACAAAGTTTCAGTGAATAGATCATTGTGCGGCACTAGGGGTTTAGCGAACACAGAATGCGACTTTGTAATTTCATTTGTCTCATTCTACTGATACACTTATGATCTTGGATGAAAATTTTTTCTTTTTGAGTGATCCATAGCACACCGTTGAAAAAAAAAAAGAAAAATTCTTCATCAGGGCTATAGACGAGGGGATTGAAATACTAATCCTATCAAAGTTATAGCTAAGTTTGCGGGTTAAATGGGGTAAGAAAAAAACGATCTCTTGCAAAAAGAAATCCGAAATTTTTTTTATATAATTCTCCATCCGGGCTATAGACTAGGGGATTGAAATCCTAATCCTATCTTTAGTTATAGCTAAGTTTGCGGACCAAATGGGGTATGAATGAATCGGGTGCAAAATCCAGTGGTGCGTAATTTCTATCTATGGATCATTTATATTTGTTGTTTTTTTTAAAAAAAATTCCAATGGAGATGTAAAGGTTGATATGACTGGGGAGAAAAGGTACATGAGAGGTAAATTTACCCCCGATGTGTCAATTAGATCTTTTAGCCCAAGTACACGAAGTCTTTTTGAAGTGCATGACATCGGAGCCGCTACACACACATTCACGTTCACATGAAATCTGAAAGGCACATCATGATTTAACTCAAAGGCAATGAAGTTATCGGAGGCTTGAAGTGTATGAGATCATCCATATGTTAGTGTGTTGAATTAGTTTGAAAAGCTGTGTCTTCATGTTAGTTTATCACCTATTTTTCTCGAGGGCAAGCAAAAGGTTACTTTGGGGAGGTTGACATGAGTCATTTTTACGTGTTTTATTGCATTGTTTTGCATTTTTTTTGTATGATTTTGTGTTGTTAAGTTCATTCATGCTAAGTATTTAATATTTCTTTCATTTGGATCACTCCTCATAATTTTTGATTTGTTGTAGGCAAAAGATGGAGAAAAGGAATAGTTTAAGCACCGAGAATTGAAGTAAGAATGAATTACAGAGCAGCAATGGTCAAAAATTTATTTTTGATTACAGAGAGATCCAAATTTGATCTCCACCGTTCCAAATCAAGTTCAAGATGTTTTAAAGCTATTGTCGAGATTTCGGCTCGATCCAACGGCTAGAACTCCAGATATGATTTTTTCAAGAAAATTGCGCGATGGAAAGGACACATGCACGGACCCAGGCACGAACCTGGCACGGGGTCTGTGCGTTTCGCGAAATTGTTATATTTGGGGCAGAAATTTTTCCGCCTAGGTGGTAAGTTTTTACCGCCTAGGCGCGACGCGGACTGAAAAAAAGTCAGAATTTTTGACATTTTAAAAGTCTTGATTTGCGGGCTTTATTTGATGGGCTTTCAACCACATATAAAAATGGAGATATCAGATCGAAAGAGGAGGCGACCATCAAGAGTGAAGAAAGGCATAAGATCATGAAAAACTCAAGAAGAAAGAACCACAACCGCAAACACTAGTTTTCTCTTTTTCTTTTCTTTTATTTGTTGGGATTTAGGGGATCCTACCCCCAAAACTATGTTTTGATTTCTTCTTGGAGATTGAATTTGGTTTTTAAACATTCTTGATTATATTATTGGGTTTATTGCAATTTTGGAGATTGATCAACTTCGAATTGATTTTATGTGTTATAATTGATACCGAAAGGAGATTTTATAACATGATAGAGTAATAAAATCCATGGATCTACAACTTGTATAGAGATATGAGGTTGGAATTATGTTGATAGTCATAGTCTAATATGGCAAAAGCTAGAGGATTCCACAAATCGTTAATGTAATTGCAATTGTTAAATAACACAAGGGCACTTGGTTATTGCACTTTGTTAATTAGATTAATATATCTCGATAGATTATATTGATAGATTAGGGAATTCTGTCAAAAGCATGACTAGAGAACTGGATTTCAATCGTTAGAGAAGAAAAAGGGTTAGGTGAACCGAGATCCTAACAATTGTTAATTCAATCGTTGAATTTTTTTTTTAAATAATGATGCTTCATCCGGGCTACAGACGAAGGGATTGAAATTCGAATCCTATCAAAGTTATAGCTAAGTTTGCGGATTATATGGGGTATGGAAAAAAACAAACAATTCCATCCGGGCTGGACACGGGGATTGAAATTCTAATCCAACAGAGTCCTAACTAAGTTTTCGGACCAAATGGGGTTGAATTTACCGGGTGTAAAATCCGATAGTGCGTAAAATTCTATCTATGGATCATTCATAATTTTAGTTTTTTTAAAAAAAATTCCAAGGGAAGTGTAAAGGTAGATAAGACTGGGCGAACGGGTACATGAGAGGAAAATTTACCCGGATGTGTCAATTAGATCTTTTAGCCCAAGTACACGGAGTCTTTTTGAAGTTCATGACACGGAGCCACTACACACACATTCACGTTCACATGAAATCTGAAAGGCACACATGATTTAACTCAAAGGCAGTGAAGTTATCGGAGGCTTGAAGTGTATGAGATCATCAATATGTTAGTGTGTTGCATTAGTTTGAAAATTTGTGTCTACATGTCAGTTTATCACCTATTTTGCTCGAAGGCGAGCAAAAGGTTAGTTTGGGGAGGTTGACATGAGTCATTTTTACTTGTTTTATTGCTTTTTTTTTGCATTTGTTTTGCATTATTTTGTGTTTTTAAGGTCATTCATGCTTATATATTGAATATTTCTTTCATTCGGATCACTTCTCATAATTTTTGATTGGTTGTAGGAAAAAGATGGAGAAAAGGAAGAATTTAAGCACCAAAAATTGAAGCAAGAATGAATTTCCGAGCAGCAATGGTCAAGAATTTATTTTTGATTATTGAGACATCCAAATCCGATATCCACCATTCAAAATCAAGTTCCAGATGTTTTAAAGCTGCTGTTCAAAGTTCGGCTTGATCTGACGTCTAAAACTTGAGTTATAATTTTTTCAAGAAAACTGCGCGATGGAAAGGACACGTGCACGGACCCAGGCATGGACCTGGCACGGAATCCCTGCGTGTCGCAAAATTGTTAGATTTGGGGCAGAAATTTTTCCGCCTAGGCGGTAAAAGACTGAAAAAAATTCAGAATTTTTGACATTTTAAAAGTCTTAATTCGTGGGCTTTATTTGATGTGTTTTCAACCACATATAAAAAGGAGATATCAGATCGAAAGAGGAGGAGGCCATCAAGAGCGCAGAAAGGGAGAAGATCGTGAAAAACTCAAGGAGAAATAACAACAACCGCGAACACTAGTTTTCTCTTTTCCTTTTCTTTTATTTGTTGGGATTTAGGGGATCCTACCCCCAAAACTATGTTTTGATTTCTTCTTGAGGACTGAATTTGGTTTCTAATCGTTCTTGATTATATTATTGTGCTTATTGCAATTTTGGAGATTAATCAAATTCGATTTGATTTTATGTGTTATAATTGATACCGAAATGAGATTTTATAACATGATAGAGTAATATAATCCATGGATCTACAACTTTCATAGAGATATGAGGTTGGATACATGTTGATAGTCATAGTCCACTTGGTCGAAAGCTAGAAGATTTCACAAATCTTTAATGCAATTGTAATTGTTAAATAACACAAGGAGACTTGGTTATTACAATTTGTTAATTATATTAATATAGCTCGAGAGAGTATATTGATAGATTAGGGAATTTCGTCAAAATCATGGCTTAAAAATTGAAATTCAATCATTAGAGAAGAAAAGGGTAAGTGAACCGAAATCCTAACAATCGTTTATTTATTTTCTTAACTTAATTTATTTGTTTTGCTTTTATTTCGTATTTTAATTTTTATCATTCGTTATAATTAACTAAAAAATCATACTTGAGGTAATTTTGTCATAAATCAATCTCTGTAGGATGATACTCGTACTCTGTACACTATATTATTACTTGACTCGTGCACTTGCGATTTATTCGAGTTTAATTGATATATATATTTACGTTGATTTTTCGTGGTAGTATTTGCTCGATCAGACGATCCGAAGGCGATGTTCGGACGATATGAACTCTGTTGGCAGCCAGCTATTGGATAAAATGACACGTGTTTGGAGGCAGTTTATTGGGGGAGATCGGACGATCCGATCTCGGATATCGGACCATTCGATCGATGCCTATATATAGGGGTGCCGAGACCCTCCTTCATTGCTCATTTCCAATTCCTATCCTCTCCTTTCATGTTATCCTTTAGGGGATTTTAGGCATTTTTCTCGAGGGCCAGGAGGCGACGGAGCGCTGTTGGTGTTGTAGTGGAGTTGTGCCCATGATTTGGAGCTATCGCCATCAGTGGGTTGACGACAGACGCAGGTATTACACTAGACTTAGATTTGATCAAGTGAGTATCTGTTAGTCTAGTTAAGGATTTTAGTAGCCTATAAGTTATATTGTAATTATATACTTATAGGCTTGGACTTGAGTACCCGGATAGCCAGGTTGCTTGAGTTGCATGATTTGAGGTACGGATGTACTATCTGAGATACCCTAGTTGAATTCACAAAATCTGCAGTACGGTCCTCAAGTGCTCTGCATGGTCAGTACGGTTCTTCGAGTAGATAAGAATATCATCGATAAAGATAATGACGAACTCATCTAAATAACGCTGAAAGATACGGTTCATCAAACCCATAAAAACCGCTGGAGCGTTAGTCAAACCGAACGGCATGACTATAAACTCAAAATGACCATACCTCGTTCTGAATGCGGTCTTAGGAACGTCTTCCTCTCGCACTCTCAACTGATGATAACCTGACCTCAGATCAATCTTAGAGTAGACAGAAGAACCCTGCAGTTGATCGAACAAGTCATCTATTCGGGGTAAAGGATACCTGTTCATAACTGTAGCCTGATTCAATTGACGGTAGTCGATACAGAGCCGCATAGAACCATCCTTCTTCCGAACGAATAGAACAGGAGCACCCCAAGGCGATACACTAGGTCTGATATATCCCTTGGCAATCAAATCCTCAAGCTGCTCCTTCAAATCTCTCAATTCAACAAGTTCCATACGATAAGGAGCTTTTGAAATAGGTTGAGTACCTGGCACTAAGTCAATGCTGAATTCAACCTCTCGAATGGGTGGCAATCCAGGAACATCTTCCAGAAACACATCAGCAAAATCTCTAAACACTGGTAAGTCAACCAAAGCTGGGCTAGATTTTAGTACATCAACCGCATAAACCAAAAATCCTTCTGCACCTCTCTGTAACAAACGAGTCATAGATAACACTGAAATCAAAGGAATTCTAGATCGAGAACCCTTACCAAAGAATTTCCACTCGTCTGCCATTTCAGGTCTGAACCTGACAACTTTCAGAAAACAATCAACTGTTGCCCTGTACTTGGTCAAAGCATCTATACCGACAATACAATCAAAATCTGACAACCCAAGCACAATACAGTCGAATTCTAACAAATTCCCCTCGAAACAAAGTTCACAGTTCCTGACTAGTCTGACAGAAACAATTCCTCCACCCAAAGGTGAAGTAACAGCTACTACAGTAGGAAACAATTCAGTTGGCAAAGCATGCAATAACACATATTTCTCAGAGATAAAGGAATGGGAAGCACCTGTATCTATCAAGACATGAGCAGAATGACCGAAAATCGAACAGTTACCTGCTATGACATCGTCAGGTGCTGCCTGAGCCTGATCCTCTGTCAATGCAAAGACTCGTGCTTGCTGTCTCGGAGGCTGATTTGCACTAGAGCTACCTCCCTGTCTGTTCTGCTGTTGCTGGGGTTGGAAAGAGTGCACTGCAGACGACTGCCTCTCCGGCTGAGCTGCAGGTCTAGACGAACTCCCACTCTGAGCTCTATCTCTATTACGTTGAGGGCACACTTTAGAGAAGTGTCCCGGTTGCTGACATGTGTTACAATTGCCGAAGACTCCCACACACTAATCCGGTGAGTGTCTTCCTCCACACTTGCTGCAGTACAAGGATGATGACCCAGAACTCGGTCCTGAACCGAATTGCTTCGAACCACTGGAACTGGACGAACTGATCCCCTGTCACTTGAACTGTTTACCTCTTGCCTTGTACTGATCCTTTCTGTTTCCTCCACTGTTTCCACCTTCATACCTCTGCTGCTGGTTCTGATGTTGAGGTGGCTGATTCTGGTACTGAGATGGTGGGTTCTGATACTGTCTCTGTTGCTGAGGTGCTACCTGGTTACCTCTTTGCCTCCACAAGCCTGCTTCCGCTCCCTTTGCGTAATTCATGGCATCCGCAAAGTTGCTAGGCCTGTTGGTGTTAACCAACGTGAAGACATCGGGGTTCAACCCGTTGATGAACTGATCTGCCTTAGCTTCTTCATCTCCGGCGATTAGCGGTGCAAAACGCAACAGACTATCGAACTTAGCCACGTACTCTTCAATGTTCAGATTCCCTTGCCTCAGATTGGCAAACTCTGCTCCCTTATCTTTGCGATACGAGATAGGGAAAAACCGCTTATAAAACTCAGATTTAAAAAGAGTTCAAGTAACTTCCGTACCTCTACTCTCCATTGCTTTCTTTGTCATGATCCACCAGCTCTTAGCAACCCCACGTAGCTGATGAATGACTAACCTGATTTTGCGGTCATCTGTGTAATCAATGGAATCGAACAGCTGATCAATATCATCCAACCAACTCTCGCAGTCAACTGGATTTTCTGAACCCATCAATAACGGCGGATTGAACGACTGAAACCTCTTCAGAAAGGTTTCCATAGGCGTTGCTGAAGCATCCAACTGATCAACCTCAGTGCTAGCTTGCTCAGTCGCAGGGATAACTGGTGGTGTGTTTCTGTTTATCACTCGACGAGGACCCATCTGATAATCAAAGGTTAGCACACGAGATATCTCAATCGCTACAATCAGTGCCCTTACAACCTCTTGGAATACCGGATACCAGTCGGTAACAGAAACAGTTATATCTCAAGTAGATCATGCTTTATAAATTAAATCACATAACCATGTAATTCAATAATTCTCAATAATAAAGCATGCTCGCATGGAATTAAGTACATAGTTAAAATAATTTAAACACATGCGAGGAGCCAATACACGCAGACTCGATCTACCCGCTCACTCTAGTTTGACCAAGAATCTTAACGCTTTGATACCACTTAATGTGAGACCTCGTTTCTACTCAACTAATATCAGACAACAAGCGATAAGTGATCAAGAACCCAATATTTTTTTTTTTTAAAAGGGAGGCTCGCGCGCCCTCGCTGACATCAGCGCGCCCGCGCCTATACCCCGCAAATCCCAGCGCGCCCGCGCTCATACCTCGCAAAGAGGCCGCGCGCCCGCGCCAAAGGAAGCGTGTCCGCGCCGTCCCCTCGCCCAGAAAGGTTAAGGCACTGAAATAAACTCAATCAAAACCTAAACACTTGCATTAAGAGTATTTGACATTCCAATAACAATACAAGAAAGGTTTAGGGAAGAGAAACATTCAATTCAATAGCACCTACATCGTTTCTTGCTTAAAAAACATATACGAGAAGTTCGAATGACTAAACATGAGTGCAAAACATAACTAGATTGACATGCTGATTCGACTTCTAAACGAGTCTCACTTCTATCTCTTGCTCTGGACGCTAACCAGGTCTATGCTGACTTGATCCTGCCCTTCCTGTTGCCAAGTACACATACAAAACAAAGCAACAGCCGGATAACCGGTGAGAATGATAATCCCAGTAAAAGCAACATATCAAGTAATTAATATACAACATGCTATCAAACCACATATTCAAGTCGAAGTTAATGATATGCATGTCTTTAAAACCAGGATATCGATTCTGATAAACACGGGAGTATTGCTCTGCTTTTGGGATCCCGAGGATGAGATCACGTAACGACTCACCGACTCTCCCAATCGAGGTGGTGCCACGTATCCTACTCCTCTAGACTTTGAGCAACCATAATGAGTATGCTAGCACTAGGCGAAATACTACAACCTAGGCCACTCAATCATAGTTCCCAAACGTCTAACAAAAAGGGCGGTTCTGCCCGCTGAAATCAAAGTAGGCTCAAGATGAATGCATAACAGAAACATAAACATAAGCCACATAACAAAAACTCAATCAATCAACAATTACAAGTTCCACGTGCTAGAACAAGTATCAATGCAATATGTGATTTAAAAAGGAAAACTCGAGAACCAACAGTCCCGAGTATGCTATCCCGCTACGATGACTGCTTTTACCTTTCAATGCAGTAGTTCCAACTCTGGATAAGCTACAACAAAAGGTTTAATCAACAACTAAACAATCCAACAACAAAGGCAACGGTTCAAGGTAATCTCTTTACCGTTCTTCGTCCAATTCTCGACGGCCAAATGCTGCTAACACAGGGCATGACAACTCCAAACGAATCTGTTCAGATACAATCAAAGATCAATTACCATGATCGACTTACAAGCCAAGTTCAACAACTTCAAAAACGGTTCAAATCTCCAAAACTCAAACCGACGGCATAACGGCTATAACTGAACAAACCGACAATGCAGACAGCAGTTCAATAGCGATATAACCTCATAAAAATTCTAAGACAACCAAAACAAAGCAAACCCATCAATCTCAAAATCCACATTTTTGAAAATGGCTTCCAAAAATCATAACAAATCCGAACGTCGCTCTAATTCAAAACCGACAGATAATAAACGATCAAAACTCTGTAGAGAACAACATACTCGAATCTCAAACGATTCTAACAAAATCCAAAAACTAGAATGTATCCGATCGTAGAAAAACTTACGATATAACAGAGCTCTCACTGCAGTGATCGATAATCTGCCTTCAGAAATAAATTCCAACGGCCGGATCGAGCTCGGACTGAAATCTGGAAGCTTGGAAAAGGTTGGAGGCGTCTTCAATGGAGCTCACGGTTTGGAGGAGGAAGAAGAAGACTTTGTCAACCAATTTCTAAGAGTAGATAATATATAAATTCCACAATTTGCGTTTTAGTCCCTGAAAAATCCAATTTTTGCAAAAAGGACCCTGATCAAAATCGAGTCGGCTCGTGAACTCTGTAATCTCCGATTAACTCAAATAAACTAATTTAAGATAAAAATGGGGAGTTACAATATAACAACTCAATTTATGGTCAATAAATTAAGAAGACATTCAAATTCCAGAAATACAATTAATCTATAGAAATTCAATTTATTAAAATCAAAGATTCATGAATATGTCTCAACCAAGCTACGTCAACCTCTAGACTAGAAAAGTTTAGTTCATGCTCAAATTCAATAAAAACCAAATCATGTTTAATATCTCAAACATAATTCAACAATCAAAAGAAAATAAAAAGAAGAAACAAAGCCGTAGTATTTCTTCCGTATCCGATCGAAAAGTCTTCGTCTTCGTTCCAAGAAATCTTCAATTCTTCAACACCAAAAACTCACAAAAGTGCTCTCTAGAATATTGTGTGTATTGGCGGCTGATCCCTCGTTTAATGACTCAAAAAAATCCCTTAACTATGACTTAACAATCGTCCAAAATAATACCAAAGATATCCCCAAAGTTTCTATAAACAGTCGAACTCTTTATTTCCTCATAGACGATGGCGCGGGCGCCCCATAACCAGCGCGGGCGCGCCTCCACTTCGCAAAACAATCCTTTGAATATTTTTCAACGGCGCGGGCGCGCCTAGGGTCAGCGTGGGCTCGACTGTTCTTCTTGGGTTCTTCAATAACAGCGCGGGCGCGCCTATGAATAGGGCGGGCGCCCCTTAAGCTCGAACTCAGCCTTTTTCTTCTCTTTTCCAACTCTTGAATTTCCTTGTAAACTTCCATATTTTAAGCTTATTTCCATTTGAACACATCGAAGTCCATAACTTCCTACAAACACAAAAACAACAAAAATTTCACGCAATATCTACTAATAAATTCCAAAAGTCAAGTAAAACCATATACAAATTAAGTGCACAAAATGCACTTATCAAATTCCCCCAAACTTGAACTTTTGTTCGTCTCGAGCAAAACTAAGACAAACTCCACTCAATTGCAAGAACAACAACCATCAAGAATGACTATGGATTAATGACCTCAGTATGGAATTCCAAAACAATTTAAATTCAATCATATATATCCTACTAACACTTGAAAAATAAGTTAGCCAGAAAAATAATTCAACCTCATAAACTCATAAACTCCGCAACTCACGTTTCAAAATACTCTTCTCTTAACTCAATTCAAACGCTCACAAATCATGAGGACTTTCATGGTAAAACAGGATCAAATTCAAAGATATATCATCACAACCACACTCAATTGGTTTAATTCAAAGAACGTAGTGTGTGCGTGTTTCGATCAAGAATTCATAATCATTAAAGTTTCAATCAACAGTCCATAGGCTAAATTCTCGCAACCCCTCTCCACTAGTATATTGGGCAACTGTGACTCGGCCAATAGGACTTAATAAGCTTATAATGCAAGGCCTGGCTCATGGCTACAAATGAAGGAAAAGAATTCAAATAAGGAGTAATTCACATTTATGTTCAAACTCTAATGTCAACTCTTTTTCATTCACAACTTCACACTTATTTCACTTCATTGATTTTTCAATTTTTTTTTCACAACATCTTTCACAACTTTTCTTTTCACAACTTTTTCAACCACAAATTTTTCAACTCTTTTTATTTTCTACTACCTTCCTCATTTCCATTCATCCACCACACCATTCCATATTCACAAATAAAAACTAGGAGCATATAACAATTAAGCATTCAAATTACTCCCTTAAAGGTAGGAAATAGTGTATAATCTATTCAGGTAATTAATGTAGGACCTTGAAATAATGACGAATGGGGTTTAATCACACGTTTACACGCATGACATTCAATTTTCAATAAAGCTCAATTAAGGTACTAGGGATAACATATATAATAGGTAGCTTGAAAGGCTCAAACGAATTCAGAAAAATCGCCTAAATCATTCCTAATCACAGTTTTTCCCGTATTTCGCCTCGAGGGGTGTCCGAACTAGTTCTAGACAAGTCTCAATCCACAATTAAATCATACAAATCTCAATCAGTGCAGAAAGGAATAATCATCAGCAGTAAACGATGATTTTCACAACAAGTTTTAGAATTCTCATACCTCTAAGTACTAATATGCGTGTAAGCTCAAATGGGCAACTAAGGATAAATTGATTCAATAAAATTCAAGTCCCAAAAATTCCAAACAATGCCTCAATCATTTTTATGTTTTTCTGTCTCAATATTCAGATTCAAGCAAAATCACAGAATATATAGGAGTTCAATTGTTCACTTGGTTCCGTTGATTTCAAAATTTTTTTTTCAGCTAGGCAGATAGTCATGAACTTCAGTTACAAAACAAAAATTAACATCATTGGCCATCAATCCATTTCATTCATGATTTCTCAACATCATTCACCCAAAACCACAACTACATAAATTTCTCAGATTCAGCCACAAACCAACACAACACAACTTCTCTAAACACCAACTAAGAAAACAAAAACAAAACAAAAACAAAAGCAACTAAACAAAAACAAAAACAAAAACAAAAACAACAAAAATCAGAAATGACACAACTCCCCCAAACTTAGTACATTCATTGTCCTCAAAGAATAAAAACAAGAAAGCATAAAGGACATGTACCACAAACGACGACCGTCAGTGGTCGTCGACATCATCAGCAGCATCATCATGGGACAGACCTGAAGGGCCAAAAGTGGGCGGCCACTGTGGATACAGAGGAAATGGATGAGTCGAACTAGCAGCCTATGGAAACTGATGTCTCAAAGCATCTGTAAAATCCATCATATAGTCCATAAAGACACCAGTAGTCTGCTGAAATGTCCGAAACTCTTGACGGTGTGCTCTCAATTCATCCTCCAGACGAGCAACACGATCAGGCGTAACAGGGGGTGCTTGAGGTCGGGGTGCAGGGCAGCTTCGTGCAGCTGCTCGCCTCTCAGCACGAGTTCGGTGCTCAGGAGCCGGTATCAGACGAAAAGGAGTAAAACAAGCAATAGGGGCAGTAGCTTTCAACAATTCTTCATTCTGGCCCCACTCAACTCCAGCCGCTTCACAAATATCAGTGATAAGTGTGGGCAATGCAAACCCGCCAGTCGTCTTACCTGCCGCCACACCCTAAATAGTTGCTTGACAAATCTATCCCAAGTCGATTGCTTTGCCCTCCAAAATACAATAAACAAGAATCGCTCGTTCTCGTGTCACCTCATGCTCGTGGTCAGTCGGTTTCAGGCGAGCACACACAAAGTTATACCACAGCTTAGTATCAGGAATTAGCTCGGTCTTCTCCAACTTGGAAGGATGATGATCACGGCCCATGCGCCATTCCACGCCAGAACACAAATACGGCTCAGAATCGCCGCGTAATCCACTTCATTCGCTCGGTACTCCGCATACTCATCGTGAAACACTGGCGGGAGGTTGTACATGGTGTTAATAGTGTGAGCATCAAAAGGCACCAGCTGGACTCGGACAAGCACTTTCAACTGCATGTGCTTTACTTTCAAGTTCGCATAAAATTCACGAACAACTGGGACGTCTGCATCCTGAGGTGGCTTAAAAAAATTTAACCATTGACGCCCAGCCACAGCCCTACCAATTGTACTCAAAAACTCATCGTTCCCAAATCCCGATGTCGTTTCAAACCCACGCTCCGATAGTATCGTTTTGCCTAGACAATTTTGATAATGCTGTTCGGCACTCTCATTCCAGAAACTCTGCGGCTCAGGCTCCGGATTAGCATGAGAAGATGATGCAACAGATTTTTGTTTCTTCTTTGGTGCCATGAATCAAACACTTAGTATGCACCACAATTCACTCAACAATTAACCAATTTGCCACAATCACAACTCCCCCAAACTTTAATCTAATCCACAATCCACACACAACAACAAATGCTTCACGACAATCCAAAAGAATCCAAACTCCAAAGAACGATTATCCAATAGCAAAACGTCAATACCCACGAATCGCAAGAGATAGGATGTCGGAAAACTCACCACCCAAATAACGTTTATAAGAACCAAAAAGAACGAACTTACTCCAAATCCAAATGAGTCCGATAAAAGTAGATAAGCAAAAGTCTCCCCATTGTAGAACCCTCCGAAATTAGAACCGAAGCTTGCCCTTGACACTGTGATAACACCGATCCGATTGGAGAAGATAGTGATGTAAAAAATTAAATGGTGTATGTTGGAGATTAGGAGATAGACGGTCAAATCAGACGAAGAAGGGAAAGAAACGTGAGGAAGGAGGCGGAAGAGAAATTAGGGAAAAATTTGGGAGAAAGGAAAGAAAAGGAATCGGATATATGGAAGAAAAAAGATTGCGGGGCGGGCGCTCAATGTAGAGGAGTGGGCGCGCCTTCAGTTCGAAAAATTGGCACCCATTACGGCACAAAAATGGTGCAGGCGCGCTGAAAGTGGGGCGGGCGTGCCTTCATCTCAAAAAAAAATTCAAAATCACTGCAGGAGCGGCGCGGGCGCGCTGAAAGTGGGGCGGGCGCGCCTTCATCTCGAAAAAATTTTCTTGGATTGAATATGTGACTGCGCGGGCGCGCCTGTAGGTGGAGCGGGCACCCCTTTGGCTCGAGATTGGCATCCAAAATACTGAAAAAATCATAGAAAAAAAAACAAATTACTTCCAAAACAACAAAATTAACAGTAAAAACTAAAAAGCAAAATTAAAACGAGAAAGCAAAAACAAAAACTAAAAAATTTGGGTGGCCTCCCAAAAAGCGCTTGGTTTAAAGTCCGCAGCCCGACTTGCACCAGTCTTTAGTTGGGATCATTAAGCAATGCGCTGGATGCGGGTGGTACTTCATTGCCAAATTAGTGCTTGACTCTCTGCCCATTGACCTTGATAACTCTTCCATCTGTACATCGCAATTCAATGGCACCATGTGGATAAACAGTCTCTACGAGAAAAGGCCTTGACCATCGCGATTTCAACTTCCCTGGAAATAATTTCAAACGAGAATTAAATAGCAAAACTTTTTGACCCGTTTCGAATTCCCTATGCACAATGTTTTTATCATGCCACTTCTTTGTTTGCTCTTTGTATAGCTTGGCATTCTCATATGCTTCACTTCGAAATTCATCCAATTCATTCAACTGTAGTTTTCGCAACTCCCCGGATGCTTCGAGATCCATGTTTAGCTTCTTGATAGCCCAAAATGCCTTGTGCTCCAACTCCAAAGGTAAATGACATGCCTTACCAAAAACCAGCTTGTAAGGAGACATCCCAATGGGCGTTTTGAATGCGGTGCGGTAGGCCCAAATGACGTCATCTAACTTGATTGACCAATCTTTCCGATTTGTCTTAACCGTTTTCTCCAAGATTTGATTGATTTCCCGGTTAGAGATCTCCGCCTGGCCATTGGTTTGAGGATGGTATGCACACGCCACCTTATGCCTGACACCATACTTAGTGAGCAAGGTATTAAAAATCTTATTGCAGAAATGCGTACCTTCATCACTGATTATTGCTCGTGGAGTTCCAAACCTCGTGAAGATATTCTTTTTCAAAAATTTAACTACAACACGAGCATCATTAGTCGAGGTGGCAATGGCTTCCACCCATTTCGAAACGTAATCAACTGCTAATAAAATATAAGTGTACCCAAAAGAAGGGGAAAATGGACCCATAAAATCAATACCCCACACATCAAATAATTCTACTTCTAAAATATTTGTGAGGGGTAATTCATGCCTTCTTGAAATATTTCCCGTTCTTTGACACTTATCACATGATTTCACCAAGGTATAAACTATCTTTAAACAACGTAGGCCAATAAAAACCAGATTGTAGTACCTTAGCAGCAGTTCGGGTGGCTCCAAAATGTCCTCCATAGGGTGAGGAATGGCATTGTTCCAAAATTTCATTTGCCTCTTGCCCCTCCACACATCTCCGAATCACTTGATCGGCACAACGTTTGAAAACATAGGGATCATCCCACAAGTAGAACTTAACGTCATGGAAAAATTTCTTTTTCTGATGTCGGTTCAATTCTGGAGGCATGGCACCACAAGACAAGAAATTTGCAATATCAGCAAACCATGGAATAAAGGAACTTACCTCAAAGATTTGTTCATCCGAAAACAATTCCTTTATGCTCTCCTCCTCCTTCACGTCTTCTAGCTCCAATCTTGACAAGTGATCAGCAACTTGATTTTCACTACCCTTCTTGTCCTTGATCTCAAAATCAAACTCTTGTAAAAGTAGAATCCACCTTATCAAGCGTGGCTTGGCGTCCTTTTTTGCAAACAAGTAGCGAATCGCTGCATGGTCAGTATAAACAACTACTTTAGTACCAATTAAGTATGGACGAAATTTATCAAAAGCAAAAACTACTGCAAGCATCTATTTTTCTGTAGTAGTGTAGTTTTGCTGCGCGGCATCCATGGCTCGACTGCATAATATATGACTCAAAACATCTTATCTCTCCGCTGGCCTAATACAGCACCCACTGCATAGTCACTAGCATCGCACATAAGCTCAAAGGGCTCCTTCCAATCTGGCACGATCATGATGGGTGTTGTGGTCAATGCCGTCTTGATCTTTTCAAAGGCCTGCAAACAATCATCATCAAAAATGAAAGTATAATCTTTTTCAAGTAAATTACACAAGGGTTTTGTGAATTTAGAAAAATCCTTGATGAAACGTCGATAAAACCCTGCATGGCCTAAAAAACTTCTGATGCCCTTGATATTCTTCGGAGGTGAAAGCTTCTCAATTGCAACCACTTTGGCTCGATCCACCTCTAATCCATTGGATGACACTTTATGTCCAAGGACAATGCCCTCTTGAACCATAAATTGACATTTTTCCCAGTTAAGAACTAAATTCTTTTCTTGGCACCTCTGCAAAACAAGTGACAGATTATGCAAGCAATGATCAAAAGAGGAACCAAATACTGAAAATTCATCCATAAACACTTCCATCACGTCCTCCACCATATCCGCAAAAATCGCCATCATACACCGCTGAAAAGTTGCAGGTGCATTACACAGTCCAAACGGCATCCTCCTGAAAGCAAACGTGCCATAGGGACACGTAAAAGTAGTCTTCTCCTGATCCTTCGGTGCTATGGCAATTTGATTATAACCTGAATACCCATCTAAGAAACAGTAATAGTAATAACCAACAAGTTTATCAAGAATTTGATCAATGAAAGGAAGTGAAAAATGATCTTTACGAGTAGCTTTGTTCAACTTCCTATAATCTATACAAACTCGCCAGCCAGTTACTGTACGTGTAGAGATTAACTCATTATTCTCGTTTTTAACCACAGTAATCCCACCTTTCTTAGGCACCACTTGAACAGGAGATACCCAACTACTGTCAGAAATAGCATAAATCACTCCCGCATTCAACAACTTTAAAACTTCTTTCTTAACTACCTCCTTCATAGTGGGATTGAATCGCCTCTGATGATCAACATAAGGGGTATAAGACTCTTCCATCAAAATTTTATGCATGCAAATTGTTGGACTAATACCCTTAATGTCCGAGATTGACCATCCTAAAGCAGTTTTAAAATTTCTCAGAACTCTCAGCAACTTATCTTTCTCTACAGCAGACAAATGAGCAGATATAATAACAGGACAAGTATAATTTTCACCAAGGAATTCATAACATAGGTGCGCAGGCAAAGCTTTCAGATCATGAGTTTCAGGGGATACCTCTGGTGCACTATTTTCCAATGTTTCAGATTCCTTAGAACTCACCATTTTTTTTTCGGAGCGCTGCCTAGGAATACTTTTTGTTCATGTAACTCCCAATCCTCTTCCTTATCAACCACCTCATCCGCCACCAAACATCGTTTGAGCGGATCAGTACTTCCTGCACATGAAAAAGAGTTATGAGAATCAATAATTTCAATGCTCTTACATGTACTTACCTCATTTGGGCCCCTCATGGTGTGTTAAATATTAAAAATCACCGCTTCACCACCAACTCGAAGTGTGAGTTCTCCATTGTGGACATCGATCAATGCGCGTGCAGTAGCTAGAAAAGGTCTCCCAAAAATCAAGGGAGTTTCTTCATCTTCATCCATGTCCAAAATCACGAAGTCTGCTGGAAATATGAACTTATCGACCTTTACCAAAACATCCTCCAAAATACCCCGTGTGTATGTGATACTTTGATCAGCCAGCTGTAATGTGATGGTGGTCGCCTTGAATTCTCCAAGCTCCAAAGCCCTGTAAACAGAAAAAGGCATTAAATTTATACTTCCTCCTAAATCACATAAAGCTATATTTACCTTAGAACCACCAATTAAACAAGGGATAGTAAAACTCCCTGGATCCTTCAGGTTTTGTGGCAACTTTTTTTGCAGGATTGCGCTACATTCTTCTGTCAAATTCACCACTTCGTTGTCTTGCAATCTCCTCTTCTTATACATTACATCTTTGATGAATTTTGCATAATTAGGCATTTGTTCCAAGGCATCTGCAAATGGAATATTGATGTGTATCTTCTTGAAGATATCTAGAAACTTGGAAAACTGCTCATCAAGTGCCTTCTTCTTAAACCGCTGTGGATAAGGAAGTTGTGGCTTGTACATCGGTTTAGATTCAGCTTCCTTCTTGGGCTCTTCAACCACAATTTCTTCAGTCACTGGTTCTTCACTTTCTTTGGCTTTGCTCTGCTCTTTCTCTTCTAACTTCTTCCCACTTCTCAACTCAACTGCTTTGCACTGCTCTTTTGGATTCACTTCAATATTGCTGGGAAACTGTCCTCTGTTTTGATCCTTCAAAGCATTTGCAAGCTGTCAAATATGTGTCTCCATGGATTTCATCATAGCTCCCAAACTACACATGTGTGTCTTCATGTTGTCCATTCGAGTTTCAGTCCTCGACATCCTCTTGTTAGATTCAGTAACAAATGTAGACACAACATCCTTCAACGACGCTTTACCTTCCCCTTGATTTGTATTGAATCCCGGAGGGGGTTTCAACACATTTTTGTTGTTGGCATAGGAAAAATTTTCATGGTTACGTAAACCAGGATGATAAGCATTAGGTGGAGGGTTACCTCGATAGTTTCCATAGCCTCTGGGATTGATATATTGATCTTCCTCAGGTGGATGAGATTCTTCTATGGAAACCGACACACCTGCAGGTTCTGCGATATTCACCTTGTTCAGAGAAGCCACTTGTGTACTCAACGCAGATAGCTGTGCAGTAATAGATGTAAGAGGATCCATACTGTACACTCCTTTATTGACTCCCATATGTTCAGACGGCCATTGATAACTATTGATAGTCATCTGTTCCAGCATATCATAAGCCTGAATGGGATCCTTGGCAAATATGGTACCTCCAGCAGCAGAGTCCACAGACATTCTTGTAGGCGTATTCAGTCCATTGTAGAAAAACTCTATTTCTTCCCAATCTGCAAAATTATGATTAGGACAATGCCTTAACAAATCTTTGTACCTTTCCCATGCCTCGTATAGCTGTTCTGAATCATGCTATTGAAAGGTACTGATCTCAATCTTCAGCTGGGTTGCCTTGGATAATGGAAAGAATTTCTCTAAGAATTTCACAGCCATGCCCTCCCAAGTTGTTATGCGTCCTAGTGGCAATGACTACAGCCAACTCCGTGCCTTGTCCCTGAGAGAAAAAGGAAACAAACGTAAGCGTATTGTATCCTCAGAAACACCATTTATTTTAACAGTATCAGTAATCTCTAGAAAAGTGCGCAAGTGTAAGTGAGGATCAGCTGTGGCAGTTCCATTGAATTGGTTCTGCTGAACCATGTTGATTAAGGCCGGCTTCAACTCAAAGTTGTTGGCATTTATTGTCCCTCTAGCGATTCCAGAATAGTGAGCCTAGATCGTTGGCCAGAAATGATCTCTAATTGGCACCAAAGGCAATTCATTGACATCTTCTTCAACCATGTTTAATTGTTCTTCTCTCCTAGCGTTTCTCAAAGCTCTTGCAGTTCGTTCAATCTCTGGATCAAAGAGCAAAGAATTCGCACTTTGAGATCTTCGCATAAACTGCAATTAAGAACAATAGAAATTTATTAGTACTTAAATCAAAATAAAGAAAAGCTCTAAATTAAAACTTCGACTAATTGGTAACAAGACTAAAAAATAATCAAAATTACTCCCCGGCAACGGCGCCAAAAACTTGTTGTAAAAATTTACTCGCAAGCGTACGAGTGTCAAGTTTTAGTATAGTGAAAGAGAGAGTGTCGATCCCACAGGGAGTAAAATGAAAATATTCAATACTTGTAATTAAAATAGTCTTAATTTTATCTAGAAAATCAAACTTCGAGAATTTTGCAGAAGAAATAAAATAAATAATGAGGAATTATCAAGCTCACACACACACAAATTTCGAGGAATTATCAATCAGAGAAAAATAGTCCAGAGGTTTTGATTTCACTTGGTCTCAACAATATTCAATCCTAATTAATCTATTTTATGAATTTCCTTCGATTAATAACCTAGAACACTTAGATTATTCTATTCCCCTCTCCCGAGCAATAAATAGAGTGTATCAACTACAATTCGATTTCAATATCCCTATTAAAAATCTTGATGTAGTGATATGTGTAAAATGATGTTCCATAAAGGTTCTATTGAAGCTATATACTCTCTCGAGCTATATAAACAATTAACAGTGTAGTTCCTATTGATCCTACTCAAAATCCCCTCTCCCGAGCAATGATTCTAAGTAAATATAACAACTCAATTTATGGCCAATAAATTAAGAATACATTCAAATTCCAGAAATACAATTAATCTATAGAAATTCAATTTATTAAAATCAAAGATTCATGAATATGTCTCAACCAAGCTAAGTCAACCTCTAGACTAGAAAAGTTTAGTTCATACTCAAATTCAATAAAAACCAAATCATGTTTAATATCTCAAACATAATTCAACAATCAAAAAAAAATAAAAATAAGAAACAAAGCCGTAGTCTTTCTTCCGTGTCCGGTCGAAAAGTCTTCGTCTTCGTTCCAAGCAATCTTCAATTCTTCAACTCCAAAAACTTACAAAAGTGCTCTCTAGAATATTGTGTGTATTGGCGGCTGATCCCTCGTTTAATGACTCAGAAAAATCCCTTAAATATGACCTAACAATCGTCCAAAATAATACCAAAGATATCTCCAAAGTTTCCATAAACAGTCGGACTCTTTATTTCCTCACAGACGACGGCGCGGGCGCCCCATAACCAGTGCGGGCGCGCCTCCACTTTGCAAAACAATCCTTTGAATATTCTTCAATGGCGCGGGCGCCCCTAGGGTCAGCGCGGGCGCGCCCGCGCTCGACTTTTCTTATTGGGTTCTTCAATAACAGCGCGGGCGTGCCTATGAATAGGGCGGGCGCCCCTTAAGCTCGAACTCAGCCTTTTTCTTCTCTTTTCCAACTCTTGAATTTCCTTGTAAACTTCCATCTTTTAAGCTTATTTCTACTTGAACACATCGAAGTCCATAACTTCCTACGAACACAAAAACAACAACAATTTCATTCAATATCTACCAATAGATTCCAAAAGTCAAGTAAAACCATATACAAATTAAGTGCACAAAATGCACTTATCATATATGCAAATATATCATGCCGGCTATCTCGGTCAGTACTTACGTACCTCTAACACTACTGGTCAAAACCTAGCTCCGCTGGTCTAGACTCCAAGCCTACTAGTCTAGTCTACTGCTACTACAATGCAATTACCCATGCATCATCAATTAAGCTCAAAAGGCCTTAACTAAGCTATTGCATACTCCTAAATATTTTTAGGAAGCCAAAGTTATACATGTGTCCGTCGTCAGTCCTTTGCTGTCAATAGCCTATAAACTAGGCCACATCTCCGCAATGACGTTTAGATCACTGTTCCACTTCCGAAATCCCGATAGGACGCCTATATCTCCCTAGATCTGAGTTTGAAGGCTAAGGAGTTGAGAGAGAAAATGAATTTGGTGCGCCTCAAATGAAGTCTCGGCCCTCATATTTATAGCCACAGTTCGGAGCCTCCGAACTCGACTTCGGATCCTCCGTTCCTGACTTCGCATCCCCCGAAGTCCCATCAGTGATGTCACCAATGACGCATTATCTTTGGAGCCTCCGATCCGAGTTCGGATCCTCCGAACCCATTTGGAGCCTTCTAACCTGGTTCAGAGCCTCTGAACCCTCCGAACTCTCGAAACCTTTCCTGCCATTTTTGAGTGTTCTGGACCCATTTTTGGACTCCTTGACCTCGAGTTTATAGGGAGTTCACTTTGCATGCATGTATACTCATACTCTCGTACTGAGTGTTTTATGCTCACGTCTCGTACTCTGTGTTTCTGGACACCCTATTCCATGGGGCAGGTTTGCGATTGGACGAGGCAGGTGGATCCAAGAGGGGCTAGTCAGTGGTTGACCAGCTGGGGCTTCGTCTAGGTTTTATTTCTGTTGTTTTGAGGTTGATAAGCTATTCGATTTGGTTGTATATTATTTGGATAAATTAAAGATTCCTTTACTTGGGATTGTATAATGTTCATGGTTTCCGCAGTTTTATTCTGATATCTGTTTAATTAAGTTAATTGCATGCCTAAGTTCTGTTAGTAGGTGATCCAGGTAAGGGTCACTACATTTATGGTATCAGAGCATGCAAAAGTATTCTTGGGATTTAGTCTTATCATGAGGTATTTTAGTAGATGGCAGATCGTGATGACCAGAGTTCTCATGGCAGTATTGGTGGGCTTTGGGGTGATGCCGATCGAGAGCGTCGTAGAGAACGGCATCATCGTCATCATGACGACGAGCGTTTCACTGTGCGTCGATTCTTAGCTATGGGTCCTAAGCCCTTAGTTGGAGGTGAGTCTCCGGAGGATGCGGAGAACTGGCTAGACCGCATGGAGACGACTTTTCAGACTTTCCAATGCACCGAGGAGCAGAAGATGGAGACCCTGGGTTATCTTTTGGATGGACGTGCGCGCAGGTGGTGGAGGTTTACTTCTGCACCTTTTGTTGCGGTGAGAGGAGTGGCCACCTGGGCCGAGTTCCGCACAGCTTTTCAGAAGCTGTATTTTCCTCCTGCACTCCGTCAGTCGAAGGCAGGCGAGCTTCTGAGTCTGCGACAGGGAGCCATGTCTATTGATGAGTATCAGCAGAAGTTCTTTGATCTGCTATCCTATTGCCCCGAGATTGCTGACAGCTCTGGGATGAAGTATAATCTGTTCCTTCAGGGCCTCAACCCTGAGATCCATGACCGTGTGGCGGTTGGCGACGACATGTCCTATGAGGGTTTGGTGAGCCTTTGTCACCAGGCGGAGGACAGCATTCGGCGAAACAGGTCTTTCTCTCAGTCGAGACCTGCTAGTTCTTTGGGTCCCCGTGCCCAATATTTCAAGAAGTCTGGATCTACTTCTTCTTCCTCTGGCTCTGCTGGTGTTGTCCGTTTTGGTAAGAAGGACAAGTGTGATCACTGTGGGAAGAACCATCCATCCGACAAGTGCCGTAGAGCTTCTGGAGCTTGTTTCCGTTGTGGAGAGACTGGTCATATCCGGAGGGATTGTCCACTGTCTAGGGGAGGCGGTTCTAGTTCTGGTTCAGGATCTGGTTCTCAGGCCACCGTTCAGCAGAGGTCGCAGGGACAGCCTACTAGGAGTTCTCATTTGAGGACACGAGCTCTTGGCCAGGTGTTTGCCTTGAGGCATGATCAGGCAGTGGAGGAGAATAAGAAAGTCATCGCAGGTACATTTCTGCTTTATGGTATACCTGCTCTTGTACTTATTGACACTGGTGCATCTCATTCCTTCATTTTTGCACGTTTTGTTAAGAGACATAAGTTACCATGCATTGCACTAGACGTAGTGATGTCTGTTTCTACTCTGACGGGCCAATCTTCTTTGGCTAAGCGTCTAGTGATGGGTTGCCCTTTAGAGTTCAAAGGGAACATTCTGTTAGCGAATCTCATGGTCCTAGCGATGGATGACTTTGATTGCATTCTGGGAATAGATATGTTGACTACCTATCGAGCTTCAGTGGACTGCTATCAGAGATTAGTACGCTTTCATCCGGAGGGGAGTGAGAGCTGGTTTTTCTATGGAGAAAGAGCACGACCCCCGATGCCTTTGGTATCAGCTTTGAGAGCCTGTCTAGCTCTAGAGTTTGGCAGGGAAGGCTACCTTATCTATGCAGTTGATTTGTCCGCTGAGAGTATTGGGATAGAGAGAATTCCTGTTGTGGATGAATTTCCATATTTATTTCCTGATGAAATTCCGGGTTTTCCTCCTGCTAGGGAAGTCGAGTTTGGCATAGAGTTGATGCCGGGTACTTCACCTATTTCTCGGGCACCGTATCGTCTGGCTCCGTCAGAGATGCGTGAATTGAAGAATGAGCTACAGGATCTTTTGGACAAGGGGTACATTCATCCTAGTGTATCTCCTTGGGGAGCTCCTGTTCTTTTTGTAAAGAAGAAGGATGGGTCGATGCGGCTGTGCATTGACTATCGGCAGCTGAATCGAGTCACTGTGAAGAATAAGTATACGTTGCCTCGTATTGATGACTTGTTTGATCAGCTGCAGGGCACGTCATTTTACTCCAAGATTGACTTAAGATCTGGGTATCAACAGTTGAGAGTCCGTGATCAGGACGTAGCCAAGACTGCATTCCGTACTCGCTATGGACATTACGAGTTTCTAGTAATGCCATTTGGTTTGACTAATGAGCCGGCTATATTCATGGATCTGATGAACCGTGTTTTCAGGGAGTATTTGGACAAGTTTGTCGTGGTCTTCATTGACGACATCTTGGTGTATTCGCGTAATATGGAAGAGCATGTTTCTCACTTGCGGTTGGTACTACAGACTCTTTGGGATGAGCAGTTGTACGCCAAGCTGAGCAAGCGTGAGTTCTGGATGGATCGAGTGGTCTTTCTTGGCCATATCATATCCAGGGAAGGGATTTCTATTGATCCAAGCAAGATTGAAGCGGTACTTAATTGGTCGCGTCCGACGACCGTTGCTGAGATACGTAGTTTTTTGGGTCTAGCAGGGTATTATCGTCGCTTCATTCTGAACTTCTCTCAGTTAGCTCGACCTTTGACGCAGCTTACTCGCAAGGGTGTGGACTTCGAGTGGTCCTCCGAGTGTGAGGAGAACTTCTGTGAGCTTCGACAGCGGTTGACTTCTGAGCCGGTGTTGGTATTACCGTCAGGATCTGGAGGGTATGTAGTATACACTGATGCTTCTCTTCTGGGGTTAGGTTGCGTCCTGACTCAGAATGGGCATGTGATCGCATACGCTTCTATACAGCTGAAGCTTCACGAGGACAACTATCCAGTCCACGATTTGGAGTTAGCAGCCATTGTGTTCGCTTTGAAGATCTGGCGTCATTATCTGTATGGCGAGAAATTTGAGATCTTCACCGACCATAAGAGTCTCAAATATTTATTCACTCAGGCGGAGTTGAACATGAGGCAGAGACGTTGGATGGACTTGCTTAAGGACTATGATTGCGAGATTAAGTACCATCCGGGAGCTGCTAATCTCACTGCTGATGCTTTGAGTCGCAAGGTGCGACTATCCACACTTCAGACTTGTTCGATATCTAGTGCGATCAGTGACTGTTGTACTTCAGGATATACCTTCAAGCATAAGAAAGGTATGCAGAGTATCCAGATGTTTGCGATACTATCTGAGCCAGATTTGTATTCGCGGATCCGAGATGCTCAGATGTCTGATTCGAAGACCCAGCATTTAGCTCGTCTAGCTAACGAGGGTAGCTCGTCTGGATTTCATTATCAGTTAGATGGCTTTTTGTGTTTGTCTGGTAGGCTTGTGATTCCACAGGATGAAGAGTTGCGAGAGGAGATCGTTTGACTTCATGGAGTGCCTGTGAGCATTGTCAGCGATCGGGACCCCAGGTTCACTTCTAGATTCTGGAGGAGTGTTCAGCCTGCGATGGATACTACTCTCAATTTGAGTACTGCCTATCATCCGGAGACTGATGGTCAGTCAGAGCGCACTATCCGTACTTTGGAGGATATGCTTAGAGCATGTGTCATGGATTTTGGTTCAGCCTGGCAGGATCATTTGCCGTTGATCGAGTTCGCGTACAACAACAGCTATGCTATCCGTTGGGATGGCACCTTTTGAGGCGTTGTACGGGCGTTGATGGTCAGTCAGAGCGCACTATCCGTTGGGATGGCACCTTTTGAGGCATTGTACGGGCGACGTTGTCATACTCCACTCTTCTGGGAAGAAGTGGGGGAGAGACAGGCTGAGGGACCGGAGTTTATCCAGCAGGTGATAGACATTGTTGATCAGATCAAGAAACGGATTAAGACTGCACAGGATCGTCAGGCCAGCTATGCTAATATCAAGCGTAGACCTTTGCAGTTTGATGTTTGGGAGAAAGTGTTTTTGAGAGTGTCACCTTTCCGCAAGATTCTCATATTTGGACTTAAGGGAAAGTTGTCTCCCAGGTTTATCGGTCCGTTTGAGATCTTGGAGAGCATTGGCGATTTGGCTTATCGACTAGCATTACCACTGCACTATCCAGTATTCACGACGTGTTCCATGTATCTCTGTTGCGACGGTATGTGGTGGATGAATCTCATATTCTGCAACGGTCTGAGGTTCAGGTGAACAAGGATTTGACCTATGTTGAGAAACCTATTCGTATCCTGGATTATAAGGATAAGGTTTTACGGAACAAAGTCATTCCTCTGGTTTTAGTTCAGTGGCAGTGCCGAGACACTGAGGAAGCTACTTGGGAGCTTGAGGACAGGATGCGTGAAGACCATCCTGTGTTGTTTTGATTTCATTCTTAAGTTGTATTCAGTTGCAAACTCTGTAAACGTTTGATTTGAATAAAGAATGTTTCTGATTTCTGTATTGCATTCAGTACTTAAGATCTGATTTCGAGGACGAAATATCTTAAGTTAGGGAGAATGTAGTAGCCCGTAACCAAAATCAATAATTAAGGAATTAATTATAATTACTTGGATAGAGTTCGGAAGCTCCAAAGGTGAGTTCGGAAGCTCCAAACAGGATCGGAAGCTCCGATGGTATTACGTCTGTTGGAAAACTGTGTTCAGATCAATTAGAATTGATACCCGGTGCAGCGGAAGTTTAAAAATTTATTTTATTAATATGGAACGATTCCATATCTGGGTATCAAAACTTTACGATTAAATTTGTGTAAGTAAAACAAATAATCACTATTAAATATTTTACCTTAAAATCTCGAAGCGAGATTATGGACACCAACAGAATTTAATCTGCTCTTGTTGTATATCCCTGAAACTGATGAACGAACGTTTCTTCAATCAGGTCCACGAATAGAAAACAAAACCCTCTGAATGACTGCAGTAGAAATCAATCAGAATTTTGCGTAGAGAATGAACAGATATGATCTGTTAATTCAGATTTGTAATTTTTCACAAAAATCACAAGTCGAATTTTCTCCAAAAAGGGATAGAGGATTTCGAAAATCCCCTTGAAAATTCTAGAGTGTATTTTCGAAAATTGCAATATACAATGTGTGTAATTTTCGAACCCAACACCTCTATTTATAGATAATTTCTAGTTATAATTGTATCAGGACTCTAACTCCTTAAAGCCCACAATCCATAACTTAAGCCCAACAAGCCAAGCCTGTTGTTATAAAAATTAATATAAAATTCATCGTGACTCCGATTGATAAACTGATTTCACCAATGTGCACAGAAACCATTTCTGCATCTTTTAGAGTCAAGATAATTTTTCTGAATCCGAATTCAGTGATTTCCAAAAATGTCCATCCCTATGTCATTTTAGGAAATCTCACTCCCTTTAGTTAAGAAGTCCAACTTCTCTTTCATTAAATTTAACTCTTTAAATTTAACTATCTCTACGGGGTTTTAGTAATCCATTACTTGTGTAACCCTCAATGGTTCAGGAATACAGCTAGCCGTGGGCTCACAACTCCTTGTGACTCGGAACAACAATTTCCGACTTACCCATCGAATCATGGTAAGAGCGCCTAGCAACATCGCCCCATGATTCCCTAGGTATTACTGATAGTGCCTGCAAGAACCAGTAGATTTTGGTTAGCGTATAGTATGGTACCTTCATCCATATATCCCGATCGAATCAACAACCATTGGTGCATCGAGAGTCGTTCGAGATTCGATAACTATGCATAACATCTTGGAGATCAAATAGTGACATCGCATGTGTTACTAGGATAACCCATTAACCTAAAACACATCATGTACTCTGGCCAGAGATTCGTCACACTAATATCTCCTTAGATCGCATAGAATATCCACACTCGCAAGTATGTGGTGAATCCTTGATAACAAAGCATCGACTCCTATATGTGTCGTAACTGTACCCAATCCCGACACCTGATGACCCCAATAGAGTCGGTAAATGAGTCAAAGTACAGTACTAGCATATAGAGTCTCAATGATGTTTAAAGTAATAAGGACTAATGGTGTACAACCAAAACCGCGGACTTTATCCACTCAATAAGTGATAACCACATGGAAAGTCCGAATAGGTTAGTTCGATCATTTATCATATGAATATCCATTTGCATGCTTTAAACATCTCTATGTTCCATACCAATGAAACGTGGTACTCGGCATCGCAAATGCTAGTCTCAATCTCGAGCGATCCTTATCCTTATTTGCGGACGGCTCAATTGACTAGGAACAGTTTAGAATATACAGTGACTATAAGATGTGTTTCATGATATCCATCTCCATGTGCTACCACATCTTACATACACTATAGTATATTCAAGGTCTTTATCAAAACAACAATAGTATATCATAATATAACATTATGAATAAAGATAAAGTCAATGCCATTATAAAAGTGTAAATTATATTAAACAAATGATTGTTTTACATAGAGTCATAAAAGCCCTTAGCCACAAGTTGGCTAACCGGGCACCCACTCTTTCAATCTCCCACTTGTCCTAAAGCCAACTAGTCATACTACGTAATCCCATTGCTTCGCGATGTTTGTCAAACAATGGTCCTGGCAAGGGCTTTGTAAGCGGATCAGCGATATTGTCTGTAGAGGTCACTCTCTCGACACTGATGTCTTCTCTTTCCACTATCTCCCGGATGATGTGGTATTTCCTCAGTACGTGTTTGGACTTCTGATGAGACCTTGGTTCCTTTGCCTGAGCAACGGCACCTGTGTTGTCACAGTACACTGGGACTGGACCAACAGCTTCAGGAATTACACCCAACTTTTGGATGAATTTCCTTATCCAAACCGCCTCTTTAGCAGCAGCTGATGCTGCAATGTATTCTGCCTCAGTGGTGGAATCCGCTGTGGTGTCCTGCTTGGAACTCTTCCAAGAGACAGCACCGCCATTGAGCATGAATACAAATCCAAAGGTTGATTTCGAGTCATCCACGTCACATTGAAAGCTAGAGTCGGTATATCCTTCCAACTTCAATTCTCTCCCTCCATAAACCATGAATAAATTCTTAGTCCTTCGCAAGTACTTAAGAATATCCTTCACGGCTTTCCAATGCATTTGACCGGGATTGGCTTGGTTTCTGCTCGTGACGCTCAGAGCATAGGACACATCCGGTCTGGTAGATATCATCCCATACATGATACTACCTATGGCTGACGCATATGGCACGTGTGTCATCTTCTCTATCTCTTCGTCAGTCTTGGGACGCATAGACTTGGATAGAGAAACTCCATGATACATAGGTAGATGTCCTCTCTTAGACTCATCCATAGAAAACCTTTTCAATATGGTAACGATGTAGGTTGATTGAGTGAGTCATATCATTCTTTTAGATCTATCTCTATAGATCTGAATTCCTAGAATATAGGATGCCTCACCTAAATCCTTCATCGAGAATCTACCTGATAACCATATCTTTGTTGACTGCAACATCCCTACATCATTCCCCATGATTAGGATGTCATCAACATAAAGTACTAAGAATGTTACCGCATTCTTAACTACTTTCTTGTACACGCATGGTTCCTCCGGGTTCTTGATAAAACCAAAATCCTTTATCGTTTCATCAAATTTCTGGTTCCAACTTCTTGATGCTTGTTTGAGACCATAGATTGATCTCTGAAGCTTGCATACCTTATGCTCGCTTCCCATGGATGTGTATCCCTCAGGCTGCATCATATAGATCTCTTCCTTAATGTTTCCATTAAGAAATGCAGTCTTTACATCCATTTGCCATATCTCATAGTCATACCATGCTGCTATGGCAATAAGGATTCTTATGGACTTGAACATTGCGACTGGTGAAAAGGTTTCATCATAGTCAACTCCTTGTCTTTGAGTATAACCTTTTGCCACCAATCGTGCCTTGTAGGTCAATACCTTTCCATCAGGCTCAAGCTTTCTCTTGTAGATCCATTTGCACCCAATTGGAACAATTCCATCGGGAGGATCTACTAAAGACCAAACTTGATTAGAATGCATCGAGTCTATTTCCGATTGCATAGCTTCAAGCCATAAATTCGAATCCGCATCAGAAATTGCTTCCTTTAAGTTTCTTGGATCACATCCAATGTCGGGTGTTGGAAAACGCGGCGATCAGATCAATTAGGATTGATACCCGGTGCAGCGGAAGTTTAAAATTTTGTATGGAACGATTCCATAATAGGTATCAACCTTACGATTAAATTGTGTGTGTAAAAATTAAATAACGATTATAAAATTTTTACCTTTAATCTCGAATCGAGATTTTGGACACCAACAGATTTTTCTGCTCTTGTTGTATATCCCTGGAACTGATGGACGAACTGTTCTTCAATCAGGTCCACGAACGGATATTTAACCCCTCTGATAGATTGCACTAGAAAATCTATCAGAATTTTTCTACGAAGAGATTAACGAATTTGATCCGTTAAACCAGACTGTAATTCAAAATCACAGGCTGGATTTTTCTCGAGTAGAGGGAGAGGGGGGGACGGCCACCTTTTTAAAATAAACTAGGGTTTTCGAAAAATCCTTGTGACCTGTTGTGTGTAATTTTTGTACTGCAATAACTTATTTATAATGTAGGCCACTAACAGCTTAGGGCCCATTAGTCATAAGTTCAAGCCCGACAAACAAAGCCCGCATGTTCAGAAATTAATATAAAATTCATTGTGACTCCGATTGATAAACCAATTTCACCAATGTGCACAGAAACCATTTCTGCACCTTTTAAAGCCAAGATAAATTTTTCTGAATCCGAATTCAGTGATTTCCAAAAATGGCCATCCCTATGTCATTTTAGGAAATCTTACTCCTCTACTCTTAAATAAGAAGTCCAACTTCTTCGTTCATTAAATTCAACTCTTTAAATTTAACTATCTCAATGGGGATTAAAAATCCATTACACTGTGTGACCCTCAATGGTTCAGGGATACAGCTAGCCATGGGTTCACAACTCCTTGTGACTCGGAACAACAATTTCCGACTTGCCCATCGAATCATGGTATGAGCGCCTAGCAACATCGCCCCATGATTCCCTAGGTATCACTGATAGTGCCTACAAGAACCAGTAGATTTTGGTTAGCGTACAGTACGATCCCTTCATCCATATATCCCGATCGAATCAACAACCATTGGTATATCGAGAGTCGCTCGAGATTCGATAACTATGCAATGCATCTTGAAGATCAAATAGTGACATCGCATGTGCTACTAAGAAACCATTTCTTAAATCACATCATGTACTCTGGCCAGAGATTCGTCACACTAATATCTCCTCAGATCGCATAGGATATCCACACTCGCAAGTATGTGGTGAATCCTTGACAACAAAGCATCGACTCCTATATGTGTTGTAACTGTACCCAATCCCGACACCTGATGACCCCAATAGAGTCGATAAACGAGTCAAAGCACAGTACTAGCATATAGAGTCTCAATGATGTTTCAAGTAGTAAGGACTAATGGTGTACAACCCAAACCGCGGACTTTATCCACTCGATAAGTGATAACCACTTGGAAAGTCCGGATAGGGTAGTTCGATCATTCATCATATGAATATCCATTTGCATGCTTCGAACATCTCTATGTTCCTTACCAATGAAACGTGGTACTCCGCATCGCAAATGCTAGTCTCAAACTCGAGCGATCCTTATCCTTATTATCGGACGGCTCAATCGACTAGGAACAGTTTAGAATATACAGTGACTATAAGATGTGTTTCATGATAGACATCCCCATGTTCTACCACATCTTACATACACTATAGTATATTCAAAGTCTTTATCAAAACAACAATAGTATATCACAATATAATAATATGAAGAAAGATAAAGTCATTGCCATTAATAAAAGTGTAAATTATATTAAACAAAAGATTGTTTACACAAAGAGTCATCAAAGCCCTTAGCCACAAGTTGGCTCACCGGGCACCCACTCTTTCAATCTCCCACTTGCCCTATAGCCAACTAGTCATACTACGTAGACCCATTGCTTCGCGATGTTTGTCAAATAATGGTCCTGGCAAGGGCTTAGTAAGTGGATCAGCGATATTGTCTGCAGAGGCCACTCTTTCGATAGTGATGTCTCCTCTTTCCACAATCTCCCGGATGATGTGGTATTTCCTCAGTACGTGTTTGGATCTTTGATGAGACCTTGGTTCCTTTTTCCTGAGCAACGGCACCCGTGTTGTCACAGTACACCGGGACTGGACCAACAACTTCAGGAATAACGCCCAACTCTTGGACGAAATTCCTCATCCAAACGGCCTCTTTAGAAGCAGCTGATGCTGCAATGTATTCTGCTTCAGTGGTGGAATCCGCTGTGGTGTCCTGCTTGGAACTCTTCCAAGAGACAGCACCGCCATTGAGCATGAACACAAATCCAGAGGTTGACTTCGAGTCATCCACGTCACTTTGGAAGCTAGAGTCGGTATAGCCTTCCAATTTTAGTTCTCTTCCTCCATATACCATGAACATATTCTTAGTCCTTCGTAAGTACTTAAGAATGTCCTTCACGGCTTTCCAATGCATTTGACCGGGATTAGCTTGATATCTGCTCGTGACACTCAGAGCAAATGCTACATCCGGTCTGGTAGATATATCATCCCATACATGATACTACCTATGGCTGACGCATATGGTACATGTGTCATTTTCTCTATCTCTTCATTAGTCTTGGGACACATAGACTTGGATAGAGAAACTCCATGACACATGGGTAGATGTCCTCTCTTGGACCCATCCATTGAAAACCGTTTCAATATGGTGTCGATGTAGGTTGATTGAGTGAGTCCAATCATTCTCTTAGATCTATCTCTATAGATCTGTATCCCAAGAATATAGGATGCCTCACCCAAATCCTTCATCGAGAATCTACCTGATAACCATATCTTTGTTGACTGCAACATCCCTACATCATTCCCAATGAGTAGGATGTCATCAACATAAAGTACTAAGAATGTCACAGCATCCTTAACTACTTTCTTGTACACGCATGGTTCCTCCGGATTCTTGATGAAACCAAAATCTTTTATTGTTTCATCAAATTTTTGGTTCCAACTTCTTGATGCTTGTTTTAGACCATAAATTGATCTCTGAAGCTTGCATACCTTATGCTCGCTTCCCATGGATGTGTACCCCTCAGGCTGCTTCATATAGATTTCTTCCTTAATGTCTCCATTAAGAAAAGCAGTCTTCACATCCATTTGCCATATCTCATAGTCATACCATGCAGCTATGGCAATAAGGATTCTTATGGACTTGAACATTGCAACTGGTGAAAAGGTTTCATCATAGTCAACTCCTTGTCTTTGAGTATAACCTTTTGCCACCAATCGCGCCTTGTAGGTCAATACCTTACCATCAGGCCCAAGCTTTCTCTTGTAGATCCATTTACACCCTATTGGAGCAATTCCATCGGGAGGATCTACTAAAGACCAAACTTGGTTTGTATGCATCGAATCTATCTCCGACTGCATAGCTTCAAGCCATAAATTTGAATCCGCATCAGAAATTGCTTCCTTGAAGTTTCTTGGATCACATCCAACATCGGGTTCATCTTGATCCCCTTCAAGAAGAAGACCATATCGAATACGAGGTCTAGAAGTCCTCTCGGATCTTCTAGGTATAGGCGTGTCCAGCAATGGTTCCTGAGGTGTAGGATCGTTATTTTGTATTTCGGGTTCTTCTCGAATTTCTTCGAGTTCCATCATCTCGCCTTTCTTATCCAATAAGAACTCCTTCTCCAAGAAGGTGGCATTCCTCGAAACAAACACCTTTGTTTCAGCAGGATAATAGAAATAATATCCGATTGAATTCTTCGGATACCCTACAAAATAACATAAGCTGGATCGACTATCCAACTTATCTCCCACTGTCCGCTTCACGTAAGCAGGATATCCCTAAATCCTCAAGTACGAATACTTAGGAGCTTTGCCATTCCATAACTCGTATGGTGTTTTGTCCACTGCTTTAGTGTGGACGTTGTTCAACAACAATACCACCGTTTCAAGCGCATAGCCCCAAAACGAAGGTGGAAGCTCAGTGAAGCTCATCATGGATCGAACCATGTCCAACAAAGTTCGATTACGACGCTCCGATACACCATTAAGCTGTGGTGTCATAGGAGGAGTCCACTGAGAGAGAATCTCATTCTCTTTTAGATAGTCCAAAAACTCGGTACTCAAGTATTCTCCACCTCGATCCGATCGAAGTGCTTTAATACTTTTACCTAGCTTGTTTTCTACTTCAGCCTTGAATTCTTTGAACTTTTCAAATGCTTCAGACTTATATTTCATTAAATATAAATACCCATACCTTGAATAATCATCAGTAAAGGTAATGAAGTAGGTGTGGCCATATTGAGTCCCAACTCTAAATGGACCACAAACATCTGTATGGATCAAATCCAACAGATTTTGACTACGCTCAGGTTTCCCCTTAAAAGGAGATTTAGTCATTTTTCCTTTTAGGCAGGATTCACAAGTAGGTAGAGAGTTAATATCAGACATATCAAACATGCCCTCTCCCACTAGCTTGTTCATCCTCCTTGAGGAAATATGACCTAGCCTAGCGTGCCAAAGGTTTGCCGGGTTTTGGCTATCGATTTTCCTTTTGTTTGTTGTTGCCGGTTTATCAACATAATTTATTGGAATGTCTTTTAGTTTTAAGTTGTATAGATCGTTTTCAAGTTGTCCATTTCCAATCAAACATTCATTCTTGTAAATATTGCAAATCCCATTCACAAAATTGCAAGAATAACCATCTCTATCAAGCATAGAAACAGAAATAATGTTTTTAATCAAATCCGGAACAAATAAAACATCTCTTAAAAGTAACTTAAAACCGTTCTGCACAATTAAATAAACATCTCCCACGGCTTTTGCTTCAACTCTGGAACCATTTCCGAGCCTCAGCTGGGTCTCACCCATCCTAAGCCTGCGACTTCTTGTCATCACCTGCAAATCATTGCAAATGTGAGATCCACATCCGGTATCCAATACCCAAGAAGTAGTATTAAGTGAAACATTTATTTCAATATAGAACATACCCTTTGCAGTTCGCAACTGCTCTAGATATTCCTTGCAGTTACGCTTCTAATGACCGGGCTTCTTGCAGTAATGGCAAACATCCTTGGATTTTTCCATGTTTGAAGCCTTTGTCTTGTACTTCTTCTCGGGTTCGATTTTCTTGGGTGGGGCAGAACGTTTCTTACCCTTTGTACTTGGCCCCTTCTTAGCAGAAGAAGAGGAGCCCACCAAGAAAGCCGGTTTATCCTTCTTTAATGTGGATTCATATGTCACAAGCATATTGACCATCTCTTCAAGGGAGGCCTCTATCTTGTTCATATTGAAATTTACCACAAATCCGTCAAACGAAGAAGGAAGAGACAGAAGTAGTAAGTCCACGTTGAGTTCATGCTCCAACACCAAATCAAGGGTTACCAACTTCTGTATGTGCCAAATCACTCGTACCCCATGATCACGGACCGAAGTCCCTTCACGCATGCGACACGTCATTAGCTCCTTTACAGTAGCGAACCTTTCAGCCCTCGATTGAGCCCCAAAAAGTTCCTTGAGTTGAACGTGAATGTCAGCAGCATTCACGGTGTCCTCAAATCGCCTCTGGAGTTCATCAGACATCGAGGCTTGCATATAGCATTTGGTCTTGATATCATGGTCCCACCATGTATCAAGCTTTGCTAACTCCTCCGGACTTACGTCAGCTGGTGCTTCCTTCGGAGGAGATTTCTCTAACACGTAGAGCATCTTCTCCGAAGTCAAGACAATCTTCAACTTACGGAACCATTCTGTATAGTTTGCGCCAGTCAACTTATTTTGTTCGAGGATCGAGAAAAGTGGATTACGCGAATTCATCTTATGAAATACTGAAAAGAAACAGACAAATATCAGTGATTGTTTAAGCAATTTACTAAGACATAAAATAGGCGAAATTTATTTTATGAATCTCACTCCCACTATTTTAACGATTTCACTATCCTCTAGTGAAAACGGGAAACTGTTTTCCTTAGTGAGAACATGGAGTCCAATTGACAAACTTATGGTCCCGAATAATATCAGCCAACCATAATTTTCAAAAGGTAGAGCCCAATTGCTTCCAAAGCAACCTCCACGTTTTTTACCTCATGTCCAATAAGGGCCCAATAATATGACGCCGTTTATTGTGACATGTCAAGATGACCCATCAATATTAAGTTGTGATTGACGGTCGCCATGTGGATCCCCCAATAATATGAGCCGATCCCATGGGAGTTCCACCCAACTTACAACATGTGTCGATCCAATGTACAGCTTTCCGACGAACGGGCCCCCCCAATAATATGAGTCGGACCGTATCCGCGGGTAGCATCTCATACATTGATCGTTGATGGAAGGTAGGAACATTTAAACAAATTTAAATTTCCTTTATTTATCTTGATATCAATTTTAAATCATATTTAAAATGAGGGATTTTTAATTATAAAAATTTGTCTCATCATTTTTAAAAATTTTGTATGTTTGCCGGATTCACACAATTATGTCTAAAACATGCATACAACTATAATATCACATATTATATAGGATGATCGATTCCATTTCTAATCGACCCGTGGTTGCCAATCACGAGTCTTAGTCCAATCCTAGGTAATATGCAGTATGCAATGCAATCCTATTACATTTGCTTCCAATTTACATTTCTTCTGTCTTTATTGTCTGCTGGGCCCACCTCCATCTTCAAATCTTGATCTCCCACTAAATCTAATGTATTTACAATAAATAACAATGACAAGTAGGGGATACATTTTAAGGGGTGGGAACGGGCCATAAACCAAGCCCACTTTTATTACATATGACATTCATATTGGGCCATAAACCAGGCCCATTAATAAAACCAACAACAATAAAACAAATGTAAATTCCTAACATACACCTACAAAATTGGTCATGGCAATCGATCATCCTTATCCAATAACATTTAATTCAAAATTAATTTATTGGATAACATGCAATGACAATTTAAATTTAAAAGGATAAAATCATATTTCATACATAAAATCTTATTTTACATATAAAATCATATTTTATCTTTTTATCAAATAAAATCATATTTTATCTATAAAATCCAATTTTATACATAAAATCATATTTTACTCAATATATCCATAAGATCATATCTTATCATCAATTGTACCAAAAATAATTAATTTCAAAATTCAATTAAAGGATAAAATATTAAAATTTTCCAAAAATTAAAATTTATCCAAAAATCAATTTTAAAATTTTCGGACTCGAACAATTCGATCCGACGCCTCGTGAACAAATCAAAACAATTTTCGATCGGACCAAAAATAGAATTTTAACATATTAAAATTTAATTTAAAAAATTAAAAATAATTTTTCCCGCGGGCCGCCCGGGACGTTCCCGGGCCGGGCAGCGCCGTGCGCTGCCCGGGGCAGCGACGATCGCTGCCCCTGCCCCGGGCAGCGATCCAATCGCTGCCCGGGTTTTTGCCCGAAAAAAAATATTTTTATTTTTAAAATATTTATTTTGTTTCAAAAACCGAGGCCTAAAAATTTTTGCACAATTGATTAATTTAATCGCTTGATCTGAGCAACCTGTCTCTGATACCACTGTTGGAGAACGCGGCGATCAGATCAATTAGGATTGATACCCGGTGCAGCGGAAGTTTAAAATTTTGTATGGAACGATTCCATAATAGGTATCAACCTTACGATTAAATTGTGTGTGTAAAAATTAAATAACGATTATAAAATTTTTACCTTTAATCTCGAATCGAGATTTTGGACACCAACAGATTTCTCTGCTCTTGTTGTATATCCCTGGAACTGATGGACGAACTGTTCTTCAATCAGGTCCACGAACGGATATTTAACCCCTCTGATAGATTGCACTAGAAAATTTATCAGAAGTTTTCTACGAAGAGATTAACGAATTTGATCCGTTAAACCAGACTGTAATTCAAAATCACAGGCTGGATTTTTCTCGAGTAGAGGGAGAGGGGGGGACGGCCACCTTTTTAAAATAAACTAGGGTTTTCGAAAAATCCTTGTGACCTGTTGTGTGTAATTTCTGTACTGCAATAACTTATTTATAATGTAGGCCACTAACAGCTTTGGGCCCATTAGTCATAAGTTCAAGCCCGACAAGCAAAGCCCGCATGTTCAGAAATTAATATAAAATTCATTGTGACTCCGATTGATAAACCAATTTCACCAATGTGCACAGAAACCATTTTTGCACCTTTTAAAGTCAAGATAAATTTTTCTGAATCCGAATTCAGTGATTTCTAAAAATGGCCATCCCTATGTCATTTTAGGAAATCTTACTCCTCTACTCTTAAATAAGAAGTCCAACTTCTTCGTTCATTAAATTTAACTCTTTAAATTTAACTATCTCAACGGGGATTAAAAATCCATTACACTGTGTGACCCTCAATGGTTCAGGGATACAGCTAGCCGTGGGCTCACAACTCCTTGTGACTCGGAACAACAATTTCCGACTTGCCCATCGAATCATGGTATGAGCGCCTAGCAACATCGCCCCATGATTCCCTAGGTATCACTGATAGTGCCTACAAGAACCAGTAGATTTTGGTTAGCGTACAGTACGGTCCCTTCATCCATATATCCCGATCGAATCAACAACCATTGGTATATCGAGAGTCGCTCGAGATTCGATAACTATGCAATTCATCTTGAAGATCAAATAGTGACATCGCATGTGCTACTAAGAAACCATTTCTTAAATCACATCATGTACTCTGGCCAGAGATTCGTCACACTAATATCTCCTCAGATCGCATAGGATATCCACACTCGCAAGTATGTGGTGAATCCTTGACAACAAAGCATCGACTCCTATATGTGTTGTAACTGTACCCAATCCCGACACCTGATGACCCCAATAGAGTCGGTAAATGAGTCAAAGCACAGTACTAGCATATAGAGTCTCAATGATGTTTCAAGTAGTAAGGACTAATGGTGTACAACCAAAACCGCGGACTTTATCCACTCGATAAGTGATAACCACTTGGAAAGTCCGGATAGGGTAGTTCGATCATTCATCATATGAATATCCATTTGCATGCTTCGAACATCTCTATGTTCCTTACCAATGAAACGTGGTACTCCGCATCGCAAATGCTAGTCTCAAACTCGAGCGATCCTTATCCTTATTATCGGACGGCTCAATCGACTAGGAACAGTTTAGAATATACAGTGACTATAAGATGTGTTTCATGATAGACATCCCCATGTTCTACCACATCTTACATACACTATAGTATATTCAAGGTCTTTATCAAAACAACAATAGTATATCACAATATAACAATATGAAGAAAGATAAAGTCATTGCCATTAATAAAATTGTAATCTATATTAAACAAAAGATTGTTTATACAAAGAGTCATCAAAGCCCTTAGCCACAAGTTGGCTCACCGGGCACCCACTCTTTTAGGGTTCACTTTGATCCCCTTCAAGAAGAAGACCATATCTAATAGGAGGCCTAGAAGTCCTCTCGGATCTCCTAGTAATAGGCGTGTCTTGTGATGATTCTTGAGGTGTAGGATCGCTATTTTGTATCTCAGGTTCTTCTTGAATTTCTTCGAGTTCCATCATCTTGCCTTTCTTATCCAATAAGAACTCCTTCTCCAAGAAGGTGGCATTCCTTGAAACAAACACTTTTGTTTCAGCAGGATGATAGAAATAATATCCGATTGAATTCTTCGGATACCCTACAAAATAACATAAGATGGATCGACTATCCAACTTATCTCCCACTGTCTGCTTCACGTAAGCAGGACATCCCCAAATCCTCAAGTACGAATACTTAGGAGCTTTTCCATTCCATAACTCGTATGGTGTTTTATTTACTGCTTTAGTGTGGATGTTGTTTAACAACAATACCGCCGTTTCAAGCGCGTAGCCCCAAAACGAAGGTGGGAACTCAGTGAAGCTCATCATGGATCGAACCATGTCCAACAAAGTTCGATTACGACGCTCCGAAACACCATTAAGCTGAGGTGTCATAGGAGGAGTCCACTGAGAGAGAATCCCATTCTCTTTTAGATAGTCCAAAAACTCGGTACTTAAGTATTCTCCACCTCGATCCGATCGAAGTGCCTTAATACTTTTACCTAGTTTGTTTTCTACTTCAGCCTTGAATTCTTTGAACCTTTCAAATGCTTCAGACTTATATTTCATTAAATATAAATACCCATACCTAGAATGATCATCAGTAAAGATAATGAAGTAGGTGTTTCCACATTTAGTACCAATCCTAAATGGACCGCAAACATCTGTATGGATCAAATCCAACAGATTTTGACTACGCTCAGGTTTCCCTTTGAAAGGAGATTTAGTCATTTTTCCCTTTAGGCAGGACTCACAAGTAGGTAGAGAGTTAATATCAGACATATCAAACATGCCCTCTCCCACTAGCTTGTTCATCCTCCTTGAGGAAATATGACCTAGCCTAGCATGCCAAAGGTTTGCCGGGTTTTGACTATCGTTTTTCCTTTTAATTGTTGTCACCGGTTTATCAACATAATTAATTGGAACGTCTTTTAATTTTAAGCTATATAAATCGTTTTCAAGTTGTCCATTTCCAATCAAACATTCATTCTTGTAAATATTGCAAATCTCATTTACAAAATTGCAAGAAAAACCATCTCTATCAAGCATAGAAATAGATATAATGTTTTTGACCAAATCCGGAACATATAAAACATCTCTCAAAAATAACTTAAAATTGTTTTGCAAAACTAAATAAATGTCTCCTATAGCTTTGGCTTCGACTCTAGAACCATTCCCGAGCCTTAGCTGGGTCTCACCCATCCTTAGCTTACGACTTCTTGTCATCACCTGCAAATCATTGCAAATGTGAGATCCACATCCGGTATCCAATACCCAAGAAGAAGTATTAAGCGAAACATTTATTTCAATGTAAAACATACCTTTTGCAGTTCGCAACTGTTCGAGGTATTCCTTGCAGTTACGTTTCCAATGACCGGGTTTCTTGCAGTAATGGCAAACGTTTTCATCTTTTATCCCAATTGAAGCCTTGGCCTTTCCCTTCTTATTTGGTACAATCTTCTTGGGTGGGGCAGAACGTTTCTTACCCTTTCCACTTGGTCCTTTCTTAGAGTTAGAAGAGGAGCCAACCAAGAGTACCGGTTTATCCATCTTTAGTGTGGCTTCATATGTGACAAGCATATTGACTATCTCTTCAAGGGTGACCTCTATCTTGTTCATATTGAAGTTCATCACAAAACCGTCAAACGATGAAGGAAGTGATAGAAGCAACAAGTCCGCGCTAAGTTCATGCTCCAAAGTTAAGTCGAGTGTTACCAACTTTTCAATGAGCCCAATCATGCGCACCCCATGCTCACGGACCGAAGTCCCATCTCCCATGCGGCTCGTCATGAGCTCTCTGACGGTGGCATACCTCTCCGACCTTGACTGAGCTCCAAAAAGTTCCTTGAGGTGCACGTGTATGTCAGCAGCATTCACGGCATCCTCAAATCGCCTCTGGAGTTCATCAGACATTGAAGCTTGCATATAGCATTTAGCCTTGATATCATGGTCCCACCATTGATCAAGTTTTGCCAATTCTTCCGGACTTATATTAGCCGGTGCTTCCTTTGGAGGATTGTTTTCTAACACGTAGAAAATTTTCTCCGAGTTTAGAATAATTTTCAACTTACGGAACCATTCCGTATAGTTTGCGCCAGTCAATTTGTTTTGTTCGAGAATTGAAAACAGTGGATTGCGTGGATTCATCGTAATATAATACTGAAGAGGAAACAGAAAATAATCAGTGATTTGTTTAATTAATTTACTAAGACATAAAATATGGCGAATTTTATTTTATGAATTACACTCCCACTATTTTAACGATTTCACTACCCTCTAGTGAAAACGGGAAACTGTTTTCCTTAGTGAGAACATGGAGTCCAATTGACAAATCATGATCCCGAATAATATCAGCCAACCATAATTTTCAAAAGGTAGAGCCCAATTACTTCCAAAGTGACCCCCATGTTTTTACCTCATGTCCAATAAGGGCCCAATAATATGACGTCGTTTATTGTGACATGTCAAGATAACCCATCAATATTAAGTTGTGATGGACGGTCGCCATGTGGATCCCCAATAATATAAGCCAATCCCATGGGAGTTCCACCCAACTTACAACATGTGTCGATCCAATGTACAGCTTTCCGACGAACGGGCCCCCCCAATAATATGAGCCGAACCGTATCCGCGGGTAGCATCTCATACATTGATCGTTGATGGAAGGTAGGAATATTTAAACAATATTTAAATTTCCTTTTTATTAATCTTGATATCAATTTTAAATCATATTTAAAATGAGGGATTTTTAATTTTGAAAATTTGTCTCATCATGCAATTTATGTATGCTTGCGGGATTCATACAATTTAGTCTAAACATGCATACATCAATAATATCATATATTATTTAAGGATGATCGATCCCATTAACTAATCGACCCGTGGTTGCCAATCACGAGTCTAAGTCCAATCCTAGGTGATATGTAAGTATGCAATGCAATCCTATTACATTGTGCTTCCAATTTACATTTCTTCGGTCTTCATTGTCTGCTGGGCCCACCATTTCTTCAAATCTTTGTCTCCCACTAATTCTAATAAATTTACAATAAATTTCGATGACAAATATGGGATACATTTTTAGGGGTGGAAACGGGCCATAAACCAGGCCCACTTTTATTACATATGACAATCATATTGGGCTATAAACCAAGCTCATTAATAAATACCAACAACAATAAGACAAATGTAAATCACCTAACATACACCTAAAACATTGGTCATGGCAATCGATCATCCTTTATCTATTAATTAATACAATAATTAAATAATTGGATAAACATGCAAAGGCATCATAATTTAAAAGATAAAATCATATTTTATCTTATCCATCCATAAGATCATATCTTATCATCAATTGTACCAAAATAATTAATTTTATAAAATTTAATTTAACAGATAAAATTTATAAATTTTCCAAAAATTCAAATTTATCCAAAAATCAATTTTAAAATTTTCGTACTCGAACAATTCAATCCGATGCCTCGTGAACCAATCAAAAACAATTTTCGATCGGATCAAAAACTAGAATTTCAAAAATTAAAAATTTTAATTAAAATTAAAAATAATTTTTCCGGGCTGCCCGGGACAATCCCGGGCAGCGACGATCGCTGCCCTGGGCAACGATCAAATCGCTGCCCTGGGCAGCGATGGACTCGCTGCCCTGGGCAGCAATCCAATCGCTACCCTGGGCAGCGACGTTCACTGCCCGATTTGCCCATTAAAATTTAATTTTAAATTTTCGTTTTGTTTCAAAAAACCGAGGCTTAAAAATTTTGTACAATCGATTAATTTAATCATTTGATCTGAGCAACCTGGCTCTGATACCACTGTTGAAAAACTGTGTTCAGATCAATTAGAATTGATACCCGGTGCAGCGGAAGTTTAAAAATTTATTTTATTAATATGGAAAGATTCCATATCTGGGTATCAAAACTTTACGATTAAATTTGTGTAAGTAAAACAAATAATCACTATTAAATATTTTACCTTAAAATCTCGAAGCGATATAATGGACACCAACAGAATTTAATCTGCTCTTGTTGTATATCCCCGAAACTGATGAACGAACGTTTCTTCAATCAGGTCCACGAATAGAAAACAAAACCCTCTGAATGACTGCACTAGAAATCAATCAGAAGTTTGCGTAGAGAATAAACAGATATGATCTGTTAATTCAGATTTGTAATTTTTCACAAAAATCACAAGTCGAATTTTCTCCAAAAAGGGATAGAGGATTTCGAAAATCCCCTTGAAAATTCTAGCGTGTATTTTCGAAAATTGCAATATACAATGTGTGTAATTTTCGAACCCAACACCTCTATTTATAGATAATTTCTAGTTTTAATTGTATCAGGACTCTAACTCCTTAAAGCCCATAATCCATAACTTAAGCCCAACAAGCCAAGACTGTTGTTATAGAAATTAATATAAAATTCATCGTGACTCCGATTGATAAACTGATTTCACCAATGTGCACAGAAACCATTTTTGCATCTTTTAGAGTCAAGATAATTTTTCTGAATCCGAATTCAATGATTTCCAAAAATGCCCATCCCTATGTCATTTTAGGAAATCTCACTCCCTTTAGTTAAGAAGTCCAACTTCTCTTTCATTAAATTTAACTCTTTAAATTTAACTATCTCTACGGGGTTTTAGTAATCCATTACTTGTGTAACCCTCAATGGTTCAGGAATACAGCTAGTCGTGGGCTCACAACTCCTTGTGACTCGGAACAACAATTTCCGACTTACCCATCGAATCATGGTAAGAGCGCCTAGCAACATCGCCCCATGATTCCCTAGGTATTACTGATAGTGCCTGCAAAAATCAGTAGATTTTGGTTAGCGTACAGTACGGTCCCTTCATCCATATATCCTGATCGAATCAACAACCATTGGTGCATCGAGAATTGTTCGAGATTCGATAACTATGCATAACATCTTGGAGATCAAATAGTGACATCGCATGTGTTACTAGGATAACCCATTAACCTAAAACACATCATGTACTCTGGCAGAGATTCGTCACACTAATATCTCCTCAGATCGCATAGGATATCCACACTCGCAAGTATGTGGTGAATCCTTGACAATAAAGCATCGACTCCTATATGTGTCATAACTGTACCCAATCCCGACACCTGATGACCCCAATAGAGTCGGTAAACGAGTCAAAGTATAGTACTAGCATATAGAGTCTCAATGATGTTTCAAGTAATAAGGACTAATGGTGTACAACCAAAACCGCGGACTTTATCCACTCGATAAGTGATAACCACTTGAAAAGTCCGAATAGGGTAGTTCGATCATTCATCATATGAATATCCATTTGCGTGCTTTAAACATCTCTATGTTCCATACCAATGAAACGTGGTACTCGGCATCGCAAATGCTAGTCTCAATCTCGAGCGATCCTTATCCTTATTTGTGGACGGCTCAATTGACTAGGAACAGTTTAGAATATACGGTGACTATAAGATGTGTTTCATGATAGCCATCCCCATGTGCTACCACATCTTACATACACTATAGTATATTCAAGGTCTTTATCAAAACAACAATAGTATATCATAATATAACATTATGAAGAAAGATGAAGTCAATGCCATTATAAAAGTGTAAATTATATTAAACAAAAGATTGTTTTACATAGAGTCATAAAAGCCCTTAGCCACAAGTTGGCTAACCGGGCACCCACTCTTTCAATGTCAGGCATGACGTGTGGCAAGATCGGAAGCTCCTATCAGGATCGGAAGCTCCGATCACCCTTATCCGAAGTCAACAAGTGATATTTTGACACATGGCAGATCAGGATCTTCGGAAGCTCCGATGGCAGGATCGGACGTTCCGATCGAGGTTCGGACGTTTCGATCGAGGTTCAGAAGCTCCGATCGTTGTCTATAAATAGAAGGCCGAGAATTCATTTTCAATTGTCAATTCCACATTTCCTCTCTACTCTAGTCGTATTCGAGTTGTTCTAGCCTTCCTTGGCTTGACCCGGGAGTCGTCGAGGCGTTCGATAGTCGTAGCGGAGTTGTGCCCAAGTTCTGGAGGCATCGACATCAAAGGGCTAACGACGGACAAAGGTATAGATTTTGCTTCCTATAAATATTTAGGAGTATGCAATAGCTTAGTTAAGGCTTTTAGAGCACTTTAATGATAGTATTATCATTTGGCAGTGTAGAGCAGACTATAGGCGTGGACCTAGAGTTGGTAGAGCTTGCACTGTTTTGAGGTACGGAAGTACTGTTCGAGATATCCTGACTGAGTATGCATGTATTATGTGACTGCATGGTTTATATGTCATTGATTTATGTTGCATTCATTTGCATACTAAGCTATCTCCTTCGAGATGTCTGTTAGTAGGGTTTTTCCCTATCCTGTTAGTGGTTGGACTTCCATCGATTTGGGTCCGGCATATCCACTTGTATTATGGTATGAGAGCCACCTCCTGAAGCGACGGCACAGCGTGCTACATACCAGGGCCCGGTCTGTCTCTGTTTTTTGATCCTTGACCTCGAGTTTATAGGGAGTTCACTTTGCATGCATGTATACTCATACTCTCGTACTGAGCGTTTTATGCTCACGTCTCGTATTCTGTGTTTCTGGACACCCTATTCCATAGGGCAGGTTTGAGATTGGACGAGGCAGGTGGATCCAAGAGGGGCTAGTCAGTGGTTGACCAGCTGGGGCTTCGTCTAGGTTTTATTTCTGTTGTTTTGAGGTTCATACAGCTATTCGATTTGGTTGTATATTATTTGGATAAATTACAGATTCCTTTACTTGGGATTGTATAATGTTCATGGTTTCCGCAGTTTTATTCTGATATCTGTTTAATTAAGTTAATTGCATGTCTAAGTTCTGTTAGTAGGTGATCTGGGTAAGGGTCACTACAATTTGGCTTCTAATGATATTTCAGTTATGAATTTCGGAAATTCATATTTCTTGAGAACTTGAATTCTAAATATGGACATGGATATTGATTTGGGAGAGTATTGTTATTCTATTCCATTGGGATCTCGATTTTATTTTATTGACATCGGATTACACCTTGGGATTTTATTTCATTTTCGTTGAGTGTGTGCGGATTTTCTCGTGTGTAAGCCACGCTGACAACCTTGATTTTGATTTGTATTGATGATGGACACGATGTCATACCTATTGACAGGTGATCATCTGATTTGATACTGATTGATTGGCTCGTATCCCTTGTTCATGGAGCCTTGAATTGATTCGCTCACCCCTTGTATTAGACTGCAAACAAGTTGTTTCTTTTTTTGTAGATTTGTTTTCCAGATTATTGTATTTTGATATTGTTCTGAACCATGTCTCTTCGATTTCAATTTGATTAAGACCCAGCAAGTTATTTATTGAGCTGAGTTATTGAAACGTCTACTACTAATAAATGCGGAAAACTTTTTTTAAAAAAAAATAATACTATACATATACGCCCATACATATATGTATAAACATAAAAGAAATAATATTACTACATAAAAATAACTCAAATACTTGCTGAAAATATCATTATGCATGAAATAAAAATACTAAGTTTGATAATGCAAAATTCCCATAAATAGAAAAATTGAACTTGTTTAAAAACTCAACATAATAAAAATAAATGTTTCTTAAACATCAACTAAAATCTGCGATGGTCACGGGGTCCACTACCAGCTCGCTCATACGTCCTCGCCACCGGTAGGAGCAACATTATAATCATCTGACTCACCTGCACCATAAAAGCGTAGAGAGCCTAGAGGCTCAACATGTCTAAACCTTTGTAACAATGGTTAAAATAATGCATCACATAATCATACTAATACATATAATCATCATGAATATGCATGCATGCTCGTAAAATAATGCACCATGAATTCTTGCTAGCCATAATTATGATCATCATACATACATCATAACTAATCATACATAGCATAAATTGAGCATGTCATAATCATAAAAACTGTGTAGGTCATATCCATGAGTGTGGCTCGTAATCATGAGCGACTGATCAGTCTAAGAACCATCGTACGTGGCGGTGGATAAATCCACCTCTATGCTGGTAGTAAACTACCTCTGTGCCAGTGATAAAACCACTTCTATGCCGGTAGTAGAACTACCTCTGTGCCGGTGGTAAACCACCTCTGTGCTGCCACATCACTTCAATTTCCATAAAAATATTTTTCATGCTCAATTCTTAATCATAAACACATCATAAAATATTTCATGTATGCATGCACTTAAAATATGTCCGTAATATATATTTAATTAATTTTAATAATAAATATACTTATACTGAAAATAAACTTCATGCATAAAAAAAGAATTAAATATATATTCCGGACTTAGTTAATTTTTATGGGTTGGTCAGACTGCTGGCCCCTTAGACTTAAACCCATAAATTCTAAGACTGGCCCAATAATTCAAATTAAGCCCATTAACTTACATTTAAGCCCAAATAATTTATTCAAGCCCAATATGACATACCTGGCCCAATTACAAAACCCAAGCCCATTAATTACTTAGTCTGGCCCAATGATCCAAAAACCTAAAGACCGGCACAATAATTTCCATGGGCCCCAAGGCCCATAAAAATTAATAGACTCACTTAAATAATTACTAAAGCCCAATAACTTAATTCACATGTGGCCCAATTAATTAATTGAACTAGCCTTGGCCCATTTACAGCCCAACTTAATAATTAACTTAAAAATAAAAAATACTCGAGCCCAACTAATATAACCCAGACCCGGACCCGAATAACATGACCCGTTACCCAACGGACCCGACCCGTACCCAAAACACCAAGCCCGGCCCGCCTAAAGCCTAGACACAACCTTAGTCTTTCTTTCCTTAATCCTAACTCACGGCAGCCCTGAGCGACTTTGGAAAAACTGACCGTGCCGCCTACTCCGGCGACCTTTGGCCGTGAAACCACTGCTCATACTTAGAAAACATCCAGACGGTTCTAACCCAAAAAATTTGACCTCAAACGGAGCTCTGTAGAAGGAGAACGAACCAAACAAAATCTACCCCTAGTTTCTGCTCACGCACAGAACGCGACCAGAAACTTCAGGCCGTTCAGCCGCCCATCTCCGGCAACCACCGGCCGGAGCACCACCTGTAATGTCTTCTCCAAGGTCTTGGGGTTCTAACCCCACTGGAATAAACCTAAAACACGCCCTATGGACCGAGAACGAGCCAATCTCCCAACGCTGCGCAATCTGCGTGATCTGCTGCACCCAACTTCTTTGGCTTCGGTTCCGGCCCTTCTTGACACAAACCCCCTGCCTCACTCGATCCTACAGAACCTAGGACACGATCCTAACCACATCCAACAGCCTGGACCCGAGCCACATGAGAAAAACGTGATCAAACCTTGAAGAAAACAAGAAAACTCATGCACGTGAAGGAGTCTATGAGATTTTTCAGAAGAAGTTCAGTAAATATCATGTCAAATCCATATAGTCTGATGAAAAACGTGAGTAGTAGCTTATATGGTGGTAAAGGAAAGGAATTAAACATGTCTTGTTAATTATAACGAAGATTTATTCGTATGCGGGGCTCCGGGATGACGAACGGGCCAAAAACTTGAATAATCCTTGAAGAACTCGGCTAAGGAGGCTGCTATCTGCTGAAAAACGTGAGGGAGGAGGTGGAGGAGATGGGGTTGGCGGCTGATGGGGTTTGAGCGTAAGGTAGGGAGAGATTTTGGGTGTAATGTTGGGTAGATTAGGATAATAACTAATATAATTAATTTAGAAAGATAATATACCATAAACTTAAAATTTTAAACTCTTAAAATACCTACCAATCTGATAAATAGACCAAAATCCCGAAATAAATAAATAGCCTATTTTTAAAAATTAATAAAAGTCATTAAAATGACTTATTTTGGCTAAAAATCAACCCTTAAATAAATATATAATTAAATACTAAAATTTTCTTGACAAAATACCATAAAATATTATTTTTTTAAGGCTCATAAAATCTCATAAAATATTTTTGGCTCAAAAGATGATATCTCATCCGTCCACGGTCCCGGCTACGCGATCAAATCAATAAAATTCTGAAAAATTTAGAAATTCTAAAATCACGGGTTAAATGCTAAAATAAATTTAAATCATGCATATAATTCACATAATAACACATAAATGTCATTTAACCCAAATATAAATTTTTAAATAATTATTTTCCCTAATTATGCAATACGAATTTACGTATTAAAATTTTCGGGTGTTACAGTTATACTTAACGTCGTCTTGACATTGTTTTGGCTCGTAACTGATAGTGATTGTTAGCACCATTGGAATTTAGTGTTTGGCGGGCACCAGATAGAATCGTGGGACAGTTGATATCGAGGTTTTGTTGAGATCCTATTGTGATTAAATTTCAGGGCTCTTAGGAGTCGAGACTACCGTTAGAGGAGTTCACCTATAGCATCAGTTGTCAGGCGTCCATAGGTATGGCTCCATACGAGACTTTTTCGAAACAAGGTGTAGATCTTCCGTGCATTGGAACGTTGTTGGCGAGAGGATTCTCTTAGGTTCCGAGTTAGTTCAGCAGACTACAGATATCATGGTTCGAATTTGGGACAGGATGAGGGCCACACAGAGTCGTCAGAAGAGTTATGCTGACCGACGACTATGAGACCTCGAGTTTGCTGTTGGAGACCATGTGTTTGTGATAATTGCGCCCATGAAGGGCGTGATGCGTTATGGATATGAGCCTCTGCAGTTGACGTCAGACTTGTTGTCCGAGGAACGACTAGAGCAGATCTTAGCACGAGAGGAGCAAATACTTATAACGCGAGTTTTTCCCTTGGTCAAGGTCCGGTGTTAGAATCACTCAGAGGAGGAAGGCTCTCTCGGATGCCGAGGTCGTTATGCGGGCTTATCGGTACTTACTCCAATTTCGAGGACGAAATTCCATTTAAGGAGGGGAGAGTTGTAACGTCCCAAAATTTATTACCGAATTAATTGGCAATTAAAAATAATTATTGAGTTGGAAAAATAATTATTACTGCCAAATGAGTTATAGAGTGTATTTACAAAATACACGTGTCAATTAGTCAATGGGTTTGACTATTTTTGAATATCTGATAATATTGGCATTTTGAGATAATTATTTAGATAATTGAATTAAAAATAATTATTTATGCCAGATAATTTAATTTAGAGAAAATAATCAGTTTGGGTGACTGGTCAAAGCCTAAGATTGACTCAATTTATTTATTGGGAATTAACTGGTCTAGTTGCTAGGTCAAAGTTCGCTATTTCAGATAATTGTAAAAATATGTTAAATTACATATTGGTGTAAAATAACACAAGAGCATTGAAATGGATCAGACCGGGTCATTTTAGGACCAAATTTTATTATATTAAGTGGTACACTCTCTCTCACGCACTAAAAACCTAAAACACACACTAAAACCCTAACCCCATTCACGTCCCGCCGTCGCTGCCCGCCGCTTTTCGCCGTCGATTGAGCATGCCATCTTGTAGCTCTCGTCAAGGCGGTCAAAACCATACCAAGAATCGTGATTTTTGGTGTCCGATTTGCCGAGCACGAAGTCGAGAATGGGGCGACGTTATTCATCGTCTTCTTCGCATGTTTTGATCGGATTTTTGCTCGATTGGGTTGGTTTTTGAGTTTCTAGATGGTAGTAGGTGATGTGTAGAACATTTTCTAAGCTTGTAGTAGCTTTTTCCGTCGCGTATGGTGCAGATTGGAGCTCGGGAATCTCGCCGCCGCCGCCTCTGTAATTCACAATTTCCAGCCTCCACGATGGTCCATTCCGATCGTGGCCTAGTCCGTTATAATCGTCTCGTTGAGCTCTACAACCCTGCCAAATTTCAGAATTTTTGGAGTTGTTTGCTCATCGCCGCCGTCTTCCCCAATTTCCGGCGACCTCCGACGTGTTAACCATTTTTGACCGGTTCGACATGATGGATCCAAATATCTAAGTTTCGAGTCAAGATTCAAAACCGTGAAGTGGTGAGAACGCAATTAATTTCGGAAATTTTTTGTCAAAGTTTGACCAAAGTTGACCAGGGTTGAATTTTGACCATTGTGTGATTTTTCGCAGATCGGAAGCTATTTAGGATATTTAGGGGCAGAAATCAATATTTTAGGGGTTCGAGCCTCTAGAATTGGAAGTTGTGAGATTCTTGAGTCCCGATATACGCAACCGCAACTGTATAAGTTTTCGTGCGTTTTAAACGCAAAGGCATGTTATACCCTTCCTTGCTCACACCGTTAGATCAGTATATTCACTGTTTTTATGATTAAATTGTGTTGTTGCATTTGTATGTGGATATGATAGCTCAAATTTTAACTCATGCATTATTCACGTTTTTATGTTTTGTGGATGATTTTTATGCCATGGCTAGGTCTTAGTTGTTGTTCAATGGTTGATGGTTGGACTAGGTCCCTTTGGGTGTTGGTTTAAGATGTCTTGAACTAGTGTCGGCTAGGTGAATAGTTGGATGGTTGTAAGGATGATCTATCTAGCGGGCAGTTCAGGCAGGGCTCGGGCGAGTGGATTGTCCAGGTCGGGTAAAGTGTATTAGGGTCATATGTTATGTTTTGGTCCCAGATTATTTTATTATGGGCCGGGTAATTTATTTAAGAGTCTAAGTGTTTAGTTTATTCATTGGGTCAATTTTGTTATTGGGCCTAAGATGTTCATTGGGCTTAATTTAGTTATTGAGTCTAAAATGTTTATTGTATTCAATTTATTTATTGGGCTTAGTTGTTTATTTGAGATAAAGTGTTATTTGGGCTTGAATGAATTGATTTAGTTATTGATCCAAGCTTATGGACTTAAGATATTTATTGGAGGTTCAATTTAATAATAGAGATAAATATGTTAACAAGTCTAAGTTCTAAAGTTGGGCTAAGTACTATTGTGTCAATCTAAGTCTGATTGGGCCATTTTAAGTGCGATTGAGCTAGTATAAGTATTTTTGGACCAGTATAAATGTTAATGAGTCAGTCTAAGTTTATGGGCTTTAGTTAAGGGGCAGCAACTCGAACTAGCAAGTGGCAAATAAAATAGTCCGTAAATATATATTTAATAGATGTATATATATATTTTCATACAAGTATGATTTTTTTTTATGAAAAATGAATTAAATATATATTTATGGGCAAAATTTCAGGAAAATGATATTTTTAAGTTCATGATTCATGCATGTATTTTATGATGAGATAACGGGCATGTAAATAAAATATTTTTGGGAAGTTGAAGTGATTTGTGACAAACACGGGACTGAAGGTCGGGATACCGGGCCCGATGACCTTTCCACTTACGATTATGAGCCTATGGATCCCCAAATATTGGGTGAAGTGGCATAGGGCTGTTGTGAAAAATTACTCACAAGCGTACGAGTGTCAAGTTTTAGTAAAGTGAAAAATAGAGTGTCGATCCCACAGGGAATAATTTGAAAATATTCAATACTTGCAATTAAAATAGTCTTAATTTTATTTAGAAAATTAAACTTTAGAAGGGTAATGACAAAGTAAATAAATATAGAAAATTAAAAAGCGCGCACAAACACAATCCTGTAAAGATTATCAATCAAAGGAAAATAGTCTAGAGGTTTGATTTCACCTGGTCTCAACAATATTTAATCTCAATCAATCTATTTTCATGAATTCATTTAAATTAATAACCAAGAACACATAGATTATACTATTTCCCTCTCCCGAGTATCAAATAGAATGTATCAATTACAGATCGATTTCAATATCCCTATACAAAATCTACTTGTAATGATATGTGTGAAACAATGTTCTTTTTAAGTTCTATTAAAGTTATAAGCTCTCCCGAGTCATATAAACAATTAAAAGTGTGAATTCTATTGATCCTATTCTAAATCCCCTCTCCCGAGTGCCGGATTCTGAATAAATATGACAAATCAATTTATGGCCAGTAAATTGAAAAGACTATCAAACCTAGAATTACAATTAATTTAGAAGAATTATATTCATAAAAATCAACCATTCATAAATATGTCTTGACCAGGCTACATCGACCTCTAGACTTAAAACGTTTAGTTCATAATAAAATTCATAACAATATAAATCATGTTCAGAAATTCAAACATAATTCAATCTCAAAAGAAATAAATAAAGTAAAGATAACAAATCCGAAGTCTTTCTTCCGTGTCCGGTTGAAAAGTCTTCGTCTTCGTTCCAAGCAACTCCAAATCTCGATCGAAACTTTAACAACTTTTCTCTCAAGATTATTTTTGTGTAGTGGCCGCTTCTTCTCCTCTTTAGGTCTGAAAAAACCCTTAAATATATCCTTAAGATTCGTCCCAACACCTTCCAAAAGTATCCAAAAAATTCCCAAAATTAAACACAGCACTTCGTAATACAGACTACGACGCGCGGGCACACCACAAGAGAGGCGGGCGCGCATAGCTTCCTGTCTCAGACATTTAATAACTTGACTTCATGCGCGGGCGCACCACACCAAGCGCGGGCGCGCATAGCTTCCTGTGGAAAAATTGTTGAGTTTCACTTCAGTTGACGCGCGGGCGCACCACGACAGGCGCGGGCGCGCATAGTCGTCTGTCCAGGTTTCTTCAAACTACGAACCATCTTCGCTTGCTTCGCTCTTTACTTGACTTCTATGATTTCTTCTATCATACATTCATTATTTCCTGTAATTCCTGACATCCAACAAAAACAACAACAACTTCCACATAATACAGCTCGAAACCAAGCAATTATCCAATAATATCAACACAAATTACGTGCACAAAAAGCACTTATCAAATTCCCCCAAACTTAAATGTTTGCTAGTCCCGAGCAAAAATCATTCAAGCCTCAAACACAAAACACTAACTATTCCACTCAACAAATCAAGACCAACCAAGAAATACTATGAAACAATAGCCTTAGCAAAATATTCAGAAAATTTCATCCAATCATATCAAACTAACATTTTTCAAACACACGTTAGTGACCTCCAAAAATTACAAATCCCGCAACTCACATGCAAAATACTCTTATCTAACTCAATTCACACATTCATAGATCATGAGGACTTTAACAGGTGAAAGGATCAAACATAGGATAATTACTTCTGAAACCCACACGAAAATCAGGTTATTTCACAAAAGAAACTTGTGTGCGTGTTTCGGTCAAAAATTCATATTCATTAAGAGTGTCAATCAATCATCCATAGGCTAGATTCTCGCAACCCTTCTTCGCTAGTATATTGGGCAACTGAGACTCGGTCAATAGGACTTAATTGGCTTATAATGTAAGGCCTGGCTCATGGCTACAAATGAAGGAAAAGAATTCAAAATAAGGAGTAATTCATATTCATGCTCAATCTAACTTTAACTCCTTTTTCATTCACAATTTCACATTCTTTCTTCTTCAATTCACTTCATTTTTTTTCACTTTCTTCATTCTTCTTTTTCACAACTTTTTTCTCTTTTTCCCAACAATTTCAACTTTTTTACCACCTCTTTACATCTTTTCAATTCATCATCACACCATTCCATTTTTTCACAAATAAAAACTAGGAGCATATCACAATTTAGCATTCAATTTACTCTCTTAAAGGTAGGAATTAGTGTATAAGCTATCGGGTAGTCAATGTAGGACCTTGAAATAATCACGAATGGGGGTATAATCACACGTTTACACGCATGCCATTCGATTTTCAGATAAATCAAAAAAGGTACTAGGGATAAAATTAATAAGGTAGCTTGAAAGGCTCAAACGAATTCAGAAAAAAAAAATGCCTAAATCATCTCTAATCTCAGTATTGCCCGTATTGCGCCTCAAAGGGTGTCCGAACTAGTTCTAGACAATCTCAATTCACAAGTAAATCACACAAATTTTAACCAGTGCAGAAAAAAATAATCATCAACAGAAAACGATGATTTTCAACTCAGATCACGTACCTAAAGTACTCATGTATATCTTGTGAAAGCTCAAAGGGCAACTAAGGATATAATACTTCCAATAAAAATCAAGCCCAAAAATCTCAAGAATTGCCTCATTCACTTCTATGTTTGTATGTTTTAATTCAGACTTAAGCAAAAGCACAGAATGTATAGGGATTCATTCATCTCAGTGGTTTACTGATAAAAATTCTTTTAGTTCAATCATGGAGTGAAGCTAAAAAATTTCATTTGCATCATTGGCCAATGTATTTTCATTTCTTTCATGATTTCTTGGATGTAACTCACATTCACTCAACAATTCACCCTTTCACAACCTCACAAACTAATCCAATCTCGCAAATGCATCCCACCACTACACAATACAAAAGACTAACACAATAAACAGAAACAAAATAAAACAAAACAAACAAAAAGGAATAAAAACACATTCACCACTTTGGAATCACGAAGCAAAATCCCCCCAAACTTGGTACAATCAGTGTCCTCAATGATTTAAACAAGAAATAAATAGGACATGTACCGCAAACGACGATCGTCAGTGGTCGTCGCTATCATCACTCATATCGTGACTATCAACAGCAGGTGTCGGGTTTGAAGTACCACAAGCAGGTGGCCACTGAGGAAAAGGGGGAAAAGGATGAGCCGAACTCGCCGCTTGAGGAAATTGGTGACTTAATGCACCAGTGAATCCCATCATGTAATCTATGAAAACGTCATGTCTTTGCTGAAAGTGATGGAATTCTTGACGATGTTGGTGCAAACCTTCCTCAATGGAAGTAACCCGCGCTTCCAAAGAAGGAGGCATCGCAGACTGTGATGCAGAAGCTCGACTAGCAGCAGCTCGAGCATTGAAAGATCTTCTAGCCTCATGTTCTCTTTGTTCACTAGCATATTGGTGGCGAGAGGACGAAGAACCACCGGGTATGAGAGCCGTAGGCTTCAACAACTCTTCAGTCGGGCTCCAATCAACCCCCACTGCTTCACACAAATCAGTAATAATGGAAGGCAAAGCAAGGCCCCCCCTTGATCGACCAGTAAACACATTTTGAATCGTCTCTTGACAGATACGGCCCAAATCCGTAGCCATTCCTTCCACGATGCAATACACAAGAATCGCCCTTTCACGTGTGACCTCATGATCATGGTCTGTGGGCTTCAGTCGAGCACAGACGAGAGCGTACCATCTCTTGGCATCACTTTTCAAATCAACCTTTCGCAACTTGGAAGGTTTAAAATCACTTACCAATCTCCACACAGCTCCCTCGACACAGATAGATTGGATAATAGCATCATAATCAATGTCCCCAGATCGATATGCCACATACTCATCATTATCTATTGGCGGAATCTGAAAGAGAGTATTAATGGCAACCGAATCAAACGGCACCATGTGTCCTCTAACTAATACTTTGAAGTCAACGTGTTTAACTTTCAGATTGGCATAAAACTCTCGCACCACTGAAATAACTGCTTCTTGAGGCTGCTTAACAAATTGAAGCCATTGACGCTGTATCACCTCATCCCCGACATTGCATCTAATAATTCCATTTGGCTCAAAACCAATGGTAGTGTCAAATCCTCTCTCAGGCAAAATATTCTTAGAAAGCAACTCTTGATAATTTGCTTCGGCCGTTGGATTCCAAAAACGATGATTATCAAAATCAGGGGTGGAAGAAGAAGATTCCCCCAACTTTGTTTTCTTCTTAGGAGCCATAAATCAAACACTTGGCAGGCACAATAGGAACTTGCAATTCACAAGAACAATTCAACAATCTTGATACCCACAACTAATAATTCCAGTCACCCCACCTCTACACTTCAATGTAACACTACGACAATCAATTCACCCCACGAAATGACAAATCCACTCCAAAATCTCCTTCCAGTTCAAGAACCCAATAAACAGAAAAGTGGGCACACACGTGAACAGAAAACTTACCACTGGAGCAAGAGAAAAATCCACAATAACCCAGAAACGTATAGCCTTGCACCAAGCTTGATGCCTCACCCGTGAACGAGAAGTTAGAGATTAGAGGAAACGAAAATTTATAAGGTAGAGAGGATGAATTGAGAGAAAAGAACAAAAATATAGAGATAAAAGGGAAAACAATTACAATAGAAAAATAAAGGGAGAAAAAAATGGCATTTCGGAGAGAAAAGATTTGGAAGAAAAGGAAATATAAGGTAAAAATAGAAAAAGGGAATGGGAGAAAGAAGGGAAAGAAATCGGGCAATAAGTTTAGGCGGGGCGGGCGCGCGTAAGGAACGGCGGGCGTGCATAAGGCACTGCTCATGTTCTTTTATTCGTAAAGCGACGCGCAGGCGCGCTCTGGTGACCAGCGCCCGCGCATAGCACTCTGTAGAACTGCACTTGTGTTCATTGATTTCGGGCGCGGGCGCACATAGTGCACTGTAAATAATTTTGAGGTTGTCCTTTCTTCACGCGCGGGCGTGCCACAAGAGGCACGGGCGCGCATAACCGTCTGGACCAGTTCTTCAGTTGTAATTTTCGGGACAAGCGGCCGCGCGTGACATTTTGGAATTGGTTCCTGAAAATGAAATAAAGGAAAAAAATATATATAACTAACAAGGAAATGACAAAATGCAAAGCAGAAACCGAAAATACAAAATTAAAACGAAAAGGACAAATGTGTTGCCTCCCATTTCGTGCTTGTTTTATAGTCCTCAGTCGGACTTGCACCAGTTTTAAGCCGGGTCCGTGAGGAGAGTACTCTCAGTACTTCGTACTTCAGTACCATGATAATGTTTCACCCTTTGCCCGTTCACTTTGAATATTCTTCCATCTGTACATCGCAGCTCAATCGCACCGTGCGGATATACCTTCTCCACCATAAATGGTTCAGACCATCTGGACTTCAATTTTCCTGGAAACAATTTTAGACGGGAGTTAAATAACAATACTTTTTGACCTGGTTCGAATTCGCGAGGTACAATGTTCTTATCATGCCACTTCTTTGTTTGTTCCTTGTAGATCTTGGCATTCTCATATGCATCATTTCGAAACTCGTCCAATTCTGTCAACTGTAATTTACGTAACTCCCCCGATGCTTCGATATCCATATTCAGCTTCTTGACCGCCCAAAATGCTTTATGCTCTAACTCCAAGGGCAAATGGCATGCCTTACCAAACACCAACCTATACGGTGACATCCCAATCAGTGTTTTGAACGCAGTGCGGTATGCCCATAATGCGTCATCCAGCTTGAGTGCCCAATCTTTTCTATTCGTCTTCACCGTCTTCTCTAATACTTGCTTGATTTCTCGGTTAGAAATTTCCGCTTGACCATTGGTTTGCGGATGATATGCACACGCCACCTTATGCCTGACACCATACTTAGCGAGCAAGGTATTAAAAATTTTATTACAAAAGTGCGTACCTTCATCACTGATTATTGCTCGTGGTGTCCCAAACCGTGTAAAAATGTTCTTCTGCAAAAATTTTACTACAACACGAGCATCATTAGTAGAGGTGGCGATTGCTTCCACCCATTTCGACACATAATCCACTGCTAATAGGATATAAGTGTAGCCAAAAGAAGGGGGAAAAAGACCCATAAAATCAATACCCCACACATCAAATAATTCAACTTCTAAAATGTTTGTGAGGGGTAATTCATGCTTTCGAGAAATATTTTCCGTTCTCTGGCACTTATCACATGATTTCACTAAGGTATAACTATCTTTAAATAACGTAGGCCAATAAAAACCAGATTGTAATACCTTAGCGGCAGTTCGGGTGGCTCCAAAATGTCCTCCATAGGGAGAGGAATGGCATTGTTCCAAAATTTCAGCTGCCTCTTGCCCCGCCACACATCGTCTAATCACTTGATCAGCACAACGTTTGAAAACATAGGGATCATCCCATAAATAGAACTTAACGTCATGAAAAAACTTCTTCTTTTGGTGTCGATTCAACTCTGGAGGCATAACACCACAAGACAAAAAATTCGCTATATCAGCAAACCAAGGGGTATAGGAACTTACCTCAAAGATCTGTTCATCCAAAAACAGTTCCTTTATGCTTTCCTCCTCCTTCACGTTCTCTAACTCCAATCTCGATAAGTGATCTGCAACTTGATTTTCACTTCCCTTCTTATCCTTGATTTCAAAGTCAAACTCTTGTAACAGTAGGATCCACCTTATCAAGCGTGGCTTAGCGTCCTTTTTGGCAAACAAGTAGCGAATCGCTGCATGGTCAGTATAAACAACTACTTTAGTACCAATTAAATATGGACGGAATTTATCAAAAGCAAAAACTACTTCAAGCATCTCTTTTTCTGTAGTAGTGTAGTTTTGCTGGGCGGCATCCATGGTGCGGCTGGCATAATATATGGCTCTGAAAATCTTATCTCTCCTCTGGCCTAATAATGCGCCCACTGCATAGTCACTAGCATCACACATAAGCTCAAAGGGCTCCTTCCAATCCGGTGCAATCATGATGGGTGCTGTGGTTAACGCTGTCTTTATCTTTTCAAAGGCCTGCAAACAATCATCATCAAAAATGAATGTAGAATCTTTTTCAAGTGAATTACACAGGGGTTTTGTGATTTTAAAAAAATCCTTGATGAAACGCCGATAAAACCCTGCATGGCCTAAAAAACTTCTGATGCCTTTTATGTTCTTTGGAGGTGGAAGCTTCTCGATTGCAACCACTTTAGCTCGATCCACCTCTAATCCATTGGATGACACTTTATGTCCAAGGACAATGCCCTCTTGAACCATAAAGTGACATTTTTCCCAATTTAGCACTAAATTCTTTTCCTGACACCTCTGCAAAACAAGAGACAAATTATGCAAGAAATGATCAAAAGAGGTACCAAATACGGAAAAGTCATCCATAAAAACTTCCATCACGTCCTCCACCATATCTGCAAAAATCGCCATCATACACCGCTGAAAAGTTGCAGGTGCATTACACAATCCAAAAGGCATCCTCCTGAAAGCAAACGTGCCATAGGGACACGTAAAAGTGGTCTTCTCCTGATCCTCTGGTGCTATAGCAATTTGATTATAACCTGAATACCCATCTAAGAAGCAGTAATAGCAATAACCAGAAAGTCTATCAAGCATTTGATCAATGAAAGGAAGTGGAAAATGATCCTTACGAGTAGCTTTGTTCAACTTCCTATAGTCTATACAAACTCGCCAGCCAGTTACTGTACGTGTGGAGATTAACTCATTATTTTCGTTTTTAACTACAGTAATCCCACCCTTCTTAGGCACCACTTGGACCGGAGATACCCAACTACTATCAGAAATAGCATAAATCACTCCCGCATTCAGCAACTTTAAAACTTCTTTCTTAACTACCTCTTTCATGGCGGGATTCAACCGCCTCTGATGATCAACATAAGGAGTATAAGACTCTTCCATCAAAATTTTATGCATGCAAATTGTTGGACTAATACCCTTAATGTCAGAAATTGACCACCCTAAAGCAGTTTTAAATTTTCTCAGAACTCGCAACAATTTATCTTTTTCTACATCAGACAAATGAGCAGATATAAAAACAGGACAAGTAGAATTTTCACCAAGGAATTCATAACATAGGTGCGCAGGCAATGCTTTCAGATCATGAGTTTCAGGAGATACCTCAGGTGCACTATTTTCCAATGCTTCAGATTCCTTAGAACTCACCATTTTTTCTTTCGGAGCGCTGTCTAGGAATATTTTTTGTTCATGTAACTCCCAATCTTCTTCCTTATCAACCACCTCGTCCACCACCAAACACCTTTCTAGTGGGTCATTACTTCCTGCACATGAAAAGGAATTATGAGAATTAACAATTTCAATGCTCTTACATGTACTCACCTCGCTTGGCTCCCTTATGGTATGATAAATGTTGAAAATCACAGCTTCACCACCAACACGAAGTGTGAGCTCTCCTTTATGGACATCGATCAGTGCGCGTGCAGTAGCTAGAAAGGGTCGTCCAAAGATCAAAGGAGTTTCTTCATCTTCATCCATGTCTAAAATTACGAAATCTGCGGGAAAGATGAACTTGTCGACCTTCACCAAAACATCCTCCACAATACCTCGAGGATATGTGAGACTCCGATCAGCCAACTGTAAAGTGATGGTGGTTGCCCTGACTTCTCCAAGCTCTAAGGTCCTGTAGACAGAAAAGGGCATCAAATTAATACTTGCTCCTAAATCACATAACGCTCGATTAACTTTAGAACCACCAATAAAACAAGGGATAGTAAAACTCCCTGGATCCTTAAGCTTTTGTGGCAATTTTTTCTGCAGGATTGCACTACATTCTTCTGTCAAATTCACCACTTCATTGTCTTGCAATCTTCTCTTCTTGGACATTACATCTTTGATGAACTTTGCATAGTTAGGCATTTTTTCCAAGGCATCTGCAAATGGAATATTGATGTGTATCTTCTTAAAGATATCTAGAAACTTGGAAAATTGCTCATCAAGTGCCTTCTTCTTAAACCGCTGTGGGTATGGAAGTTGTGGCTTGTACATCGGTTTAGAGTCAGATTCCTTCTTGGGCTCTTCAACCACAATTTCTTCAGCCACTGGTTCTTCTACTTCTTTTTCTCTGCACTTCTCTTCATCTTCTAACTTCTTCCCACTTCTTAACTCAACTGCTTTGCATTGTTCTTTTGGATTCACTTCAGTATTGCTGGGAAACTGCCCTCTGTTTTGATCCTTCAAAGCATATGCAAGCTGTCCAATCTGTGTCTCCATGGATTTCATCATAGCTCCTAAACTTCACATGTGTGTCTCCATGCTGTCCATTCGAGTTTCAGTCCTCGACATTCGCTTGTTAGATTCAGTAACAAATGTAGACACCACATCTTCCAACGACGCTTTACCTTCCCCTTGATTTGTGTTGAATCCCGGGGGGGGGGGGGGGTGGGGGTTCAACACATTCTTGTTGTTGGCATAAGAAAAGTTTTCATGGTTACGTAAACCAGGATGATAAGTATTAGGAGGAGGGTTACCTCGATAATTTCCATAGCCTCTGGGATTGATATATTGAGCTTCCTCAGGTGGATGAGATTCTTCTATGGCAACTGATACACCTGCAGGTTCTGCGATATTCACCTTGTTCAGAGAAGCAACTTGTGTACTCAACGCAGATAACTGTGCAGTAATGGATGTAAGAGGATCCACACTGTACACTCCCTTCTTGACTCCCGTACGTTCAGATGGCCATTGATAACTATTGATAGTCATCTGTTCCAGCATATCATAAGCTTGAACGGGGTCCTTGGCAAATATAGTACCTCCAGCAGCAGAGTCCACCGACATTCTTGTATGCGTATTTAATCCATTGTAGAAAAACTCTATTTCTTCCCAATCTGCAATATTATGATTAGGACAACGCCTTAACAAATCTTTGTACCTTTCCCATGCCTCATATAGCTGTTCAGAATCATGCTGTTGGAAGGTACTGATCTCAATCTTCAACTGGGTTTCTTTGGATGGTGGAAAGAATTTCTCTAAGAATTTCACAGCCATGCCTTCCCAAGTTGTTATGCGTCCTAGCGGCAATGCCTGCAGCCAACTCCGTGCCTTGTCCCTGAGAGAAAAAGGAAACAAACGTAAGCGTATTATATCCTCAGAAACACCATTTATTTTAACAGTATCAGTAATCTCTAGAAAAGTGCGCAAATGTAAATGAGGATCAGCAGTGGCAGTTCCATTGAATTGGTTCTGCTGAACCATGTTAATTAATGCCGGCTTCAACTCAAAGTTGTTGGCATTTATTGTCCCTCGAGCGATTCCAGAATAGTGAGCCTGGATCGTCGGCCTGAAATGATCTCTAATTGGCACCAAGGGCAATTCATTAACATTTTCTTCAGCCATGTTAAGTTGTTCTTCTCTCCTAGCTCTTCTCAAAGCTCGTGCAGTTCGTTCAATCTCTGGATCAAAGAGCAAAGAATTCGCACTTTGAGATCTTCGCATAAACTGAAATTAAGAACAATAACAAATTATTAGTAATTAGATTAAAATAAAGAAAAGCTCTAAATTAAAACTTCGACTAATTGGTAACAAGATTAAAAAATAATCAAAATTATTCCCTGGCAATGGCGCCAAAAACTTGTTGTGAAAAATTACTCGCAAGCGTAAGAGTGTCAAGTTTTAGTAAAGTGAAAAATAGAGTGTCGATCCCACAGGAAATAATTTGAAAATATTCAATATTTGTTACCATGAATTGATTGAGGGAAAATCTAAGTTCCAAGTATATCGATCCATAGTGTTAGATTCCAAAAGGAATCAGGGACCGGAAGTGGTTGGCGTAACTTAACAAATTTATTAAGGTTGAGTACGCGCCGTAGTTAATTGTTATCGGTAGATGATACAGTTGCGTTGAAATGAATTTCAGTTCTATCGTAGTGAGATGTATATATACTAACGATGATTGGCTAGAGTTTTGGGATCCATTGTGCTTTAGGACATGACAAGGGAAGATTACCCTTGGAAGACCGTTAAAGAATATCGTTGGAGTATTTACACACAAGAGGTTTCAGTTGTTTGTACAATTGGAAGAATGTGAATATCCTTGTCACGGATAACAGAAGAGTTGTTTTGATCGTAAAAACATTAGTACGATCATATTAGATACTTAGAGATGCATTCTGTTCGGGGTGAGACTCTATTAATTGCAGTGCTATCAGTTGTTTTGACAGTAATTCAGATCAATACACAACTAAAGGAGTTGAGACCTTTAAAGAATAGCCATGGGAAAATTATTAGTTCATTCGAGAATGAAATTGCTTTGGAATAGAGTAAGTTCTTGCAGTCTATTCGAGGGACTGAAAGCTACGATATGATTAGAACAAGGGTAGCAGGATGACATTAAGTAATCAGACGGGGGAAAATGATAGTAGCTGAGACCTACAATTTTGGGTCTGGCGGGATTATTGTCACTGATTTCCCGAGTGTCTTTTGATGCGCTAGACCATTGATGTGACTGTTTCTACATATTCGAGTTGGGACGTAATTGGATTTCGACAAAGTTTTGGAAATTTTGCAAGTGTTGGATGTCTCAGTTTGCGGGTATCAAGACGAGTATCCCGAATTCGATAAAGACTTACTTCTGCTAGTAAGAGAATTTTTGTATTTTTGCTTTAAATACTGGGACTACTGTCGTAAGTGTGAGACAGGTGTGATTATTCGATTCAGATGCCAAGGAATTGTACTAATCGACATGAGTACCTTAGAGTTCAATAGATTATATTTCAGCGTAGGAAGTTGAATATTTCTGTCTAAAGAAACAAGTGAATTGATGGACAACAACGTCGTCATGATGCGGGTAATTTGACTGAGACTTTGCCATTTTCACAATGATGGTACCTTTTTGGAGATATAATATAATGATCTAACCTACAGAAGTAGGGGTAACTTGGTTTTATTTCTAGGAAATAGTTTGTTTAGAGGTCTTGACTCGGGGATAAAGACTTTTAGGCACAATTAGACTATAGGAAAGATTGCTGACGATTTTCAATCGTAGATTAACACTCGGGATATCAGGCCAAGTTATAGATTCATAAAAATGTGATATATTACATTTGTATTGAGTCCATATATTTGTTATTAATAGATGATAGTTTAGCATAGATTACCTAAAAGATTTTCACAGAAGCCGTGTTTTTCCATGTGTGAACAATGATTTGTTGCAATGGATGATTGCAATTTCACAAGGTGTCTGTGGCTAGCTAAGTTACAGTAACTCATATTTTCATGTCAGTACAGTTCCTTCGGTATGAGACGGTACCAAGGGAGTAGTTAGAAAGACTACTCGTACTATCCGATGACAGTGTTATTTGATAGTGTTGATAGTCATAAGATTGCAAGAAACGATGAGATTATTTTGGTAGAGTCTAATAGGAAACACCACCATTTCTTTACTTGGAGTATAAATTAGATATCAGAGAAATCTCGATATAGTGTGGTATCAGTTATCTTGATCAATTGCCCATGAGTTGGGATCGGCGAGGATGCAACGTATTGCTTGATGGTGTGACGAGATTGTCAGAATCTTTATCAAGATTCATTGGGATTTCAAGATTTTTCTTAGTGTGATTTGATGAATATATCCATGTAAGTTATGATAATTCAAGAATAAAACTAGTCTTGTGCATCTCAGGAATTGGGTGATTAGACTGTTACTTGAATTCTTCCTTCTGACTAGGAAATTTGACGATTGAGTTTTGTTGCCTCGACCAGCGATGATTATAACTCAGACCATGGGAGGCGCTAGAGTTTTAAATCAGTTAGAAGGCATTAGTGTAATGCCAGAGTGATAGTATGCAACTACTCGATAATAGGGTAAGGTATATTTTACGATAGAACAAGGGACTTTGTATCTATTGTCGGACATGAGTTTTTGAGATAATTTTTCCGCTAGTTTGAACTACACATTTTTCAGAGTATCGTGGAATTTCAATTAGTAGATGCTTGACTGGAGAATGATTTCAACACCAGTTTTGATACTATGGAAGAGGTGTGTAGGGATGGAACTAGATTATGAGGGTGTTTGGAAGAGCTTATAAGCTCTTTAAGTTTGTTTGGAAATTGTTTTGGCAAACAACTTAAAAGCTGTCAAAATAAGATGTATGACAGCTTATAAGCTGTTTTTAAAAAAGTAAGGGGGAGGGTACTTTTTTCAAAAAGATCTTATTTTGATATTTTACTTTATCATATTATCCTTATATATTTTATTAAATTCTCACAACGCCCTCTGTCCATTTTTTATAAATAATTTATCAAATTTTTTTCTAAATTAAAATTGAAAATAGTTTTATTTTTTTAATATGTGTTTAATAGGGATCGGACCATCTGAACAGTCCTGGGGAGGGCAAAACCCCACTGCCAGGAGTGGGGAGGTCATGAGTGCGAGGCCCGTCGAACCATGCGCCTTTTATGTAACGACCCACGTCCTTCCACCGCATCCCTCCCCAGCCTATAGCATGGGCTCGGACCGCATGGTTCGACGGGCATCGCACTCGTGACCTCCCCACTCCTGGCAGTGGGTTTTTTCCCTCCCTAGAAATCGAATCTTGTACCTCCAGGTTTAAGTACAAAGTTTTATGATTCCTGGTACCATTGAGCTAGCTAGCTCAATGGTACCAGAAATCATAAAACTTTGTATTTAAGCCTGGGGTACAAGGTTCGATTCTTGGAGAGGGCAAAAACTCCCCACCATGGGGGAGAAGATCATGAGTGCAATGCCCATCAAACCATGCGGTCCGAGCCCATGCTATAGACTGGGGAGGGATGCGGTGGAAGGACGTGGGTCGTTACAAAAATGGTACCAGGAATCATAAAACTTTGTATTTAAGCCTGGGGTACAAGGTTCGATTCCTGAAGAGGGAAAAAACTCCCCACCAGGGGGGAGAAGATCATGAGTGTGATGCTCGTCGAACCATGCGGTCCGAGCCCATGCTATAGGCTGGGGAGGGATGCGGTGGAAGGACGTGGGTCGTTACATAAAAGGGCGCCCTATAAATATTTTTTCAGAAAAAATTCATATCGACTATAAATAATTTATCAAGTCATATTGACTATAAATAAAATATTCATCAAGTCATGATGACTATAAAAATTCATGAAGTCATAGCGACTATAAAAAAAATTTTAGAAGAAGTCGCAGCGACTATAAATTTTTTTTAGAATAAGTCATATCGACTATAAAAAATTTATCAAGTCATAATGACTGTCACAAAATTTATAACGTCATGATAACCATAAAAAATTCGCCAAGTCCTAAAGAGTATACAGAATCATAGCCCCAAGGGATTACATCCAATGCAACAACCTAAGAGGTTATGTGAAATACATTAACTCAAGGGTTTTCATCGAAAATATTACTCCAAAGGATTTCAGAAAACGCATTCCCTCAAGAGATTACTTAGAAGACTAAAATATCTTAGGCGTTCGCAAAACTCTCCGTCAAAAATAATATAAGTGGCGGTCCTAACGCCTCCACCGGAATAGCAGTTGCGGTCCAATGCCCATATGTGAGCAAAAGAAATAACCGCCGTTATACCGCGCGGTTCGATTTTTGAAAATAGTGAAAATTCACTTACTACATTCACTATCATCGTTGGTTCCGCTAGATCAACAAACCAGTTGGTATTTCGGTTCACCCTCAACAAGTACAATACCTTATACCAGAACGGACACCCCACCAAATATATATATTTTTAAAATATATATCTAGTACACTTTTTCCACTACCACTCAATGAAAATAACCAAGTCATAATATTTTTAAAATATTAGACAAAAGTTGTAAAAGTGAGACAATAAAAATTCTCACGATTTTATGGTGAAGTAGACCATGAATTTAAACACAAATAAAATAATTATTATCAACAACAAATAACATGTGTGTATATGCATATGTGTGTATATACATGTATCTATCCATCCCTCTCACGGCCCAAGGAATTCATGCCGCTTCGTCGCCGCGTCATTGTCGTCGCACTATCATCGCTGTCGTATAACGGTCGCCGTCGCGCCGCAACCACCGCGTCCAGATCGAGCCAGGAAATGGAGCATCCACCGGCGGTGGATGTTCCATGCTGGAAGTCGACTCCGAGCACTATTTTTTCTCCATCTTCTCGCGCGGCCATGCTCTTTGCACAGAAACGCCACAAACGATGCCACCTCCGTCGAGCCAGATTAGGAAATCTTGGAAGCTAATCCATGGCTGGAAATCGACATGAGCCGTTGCCAAATCTCCCAGCCGCCGCCGCCGCCGTCGCTGCCTCTTCTTCTCTCCGTCGTGCCACCGCCTCTCAACTCGTCAGCGATGATCCATGGTGATGGTGGAGGATTGCATAGATGGGGATATACACATATTTTCAAGCATAGATACACATATACAAACAATACATATTTTATCTTGGGAGAGGAGAAGAAGAGAGGAGAGAGAAAAATAGATTTGATTTGTACCTATTATAATATTAGTTTGACTCTCTTTGATCTGTTAATTTTCCACCCGCGGCTGCTCCAATAAAAAAAATTCAGAAACAATATTGAGTTAGTAAGTTGTGATGAAAACACTATTGTGTTGAATTTATAATAGTAATTCAGTCAGAGTTCTACTGAGTTTCTGCAATTATTATTCTGGCATGACTTTGATTCATATCCTATTACACCGCAATCCTACTACAATTCTATGTTCATTATTCAGACAGGACTATGAATCCAACAATTTTCAATTTAACTAAGACTTTGTTTCCTACTATCTGCAATTTAATTGCAACACATTTCTACTACAATTACACCATAACGGTATCTCCAAATTTTCTACTTTCGGTCATCTCGCTCACGCGACATTCCCAAGAGTGGGGGGCTTATGATGAGTTATTATCCAATTTGACTTTCTCCCGGGCCCAAGTCCAGTGACTCAATCCATTTGGGTCGCATATTATTTTGTTATTTATTTGGACACTTTATAAAGACCCATAAATTTCTAAAAGCCATAAGAGGCTCAAGCCCATGAAACTCTCCGACTATCTATAAATAGTTCAAGTTCTCTCATTCTTATGGTACGCATTCTATAGTCACATGCTCTAGTTCTCTAGAACTTTTATTGGGCAAATACTGACTTGAGAGTCGGAGTATTTTCGCCAGGAAACCCCCGGCGCCACTCACTTTGCTTTGTGATGCAGGTGACAACCCACAAAGTTCGGTCTTTGGAACAGTTCGAGTATTAATTCGGCTATCTAGATCTCCACTAGTTAACCTAATTTCCTCCAATCGGGTTATATCAATTTTTTGCTACATCACCATACATCGTCCCCCATCTCTCGTAGATATTTAATTGTTCTGGAACTTGTTTTAGTATCCAGAAATATAACTGCGTATAGTTCCAAAACATAAGAAGTCAATGAATGAGGATTTCTCTAGCTAAGAAAGCAGGACGAATCATGCAAATTGAGTACATGACTACTCAAATAATGGAAAATAGGATAATTAATAAAATCAGAAATTGAAATTGAATAACTTAAATAATTGAAGCTGCTTGACTATATTGACTCGAGGAGATATTGAGCAACAGATGATAAATTGATAATCCAGATTTAGCTGATTGATGCAAATTGCAAATGTAAGTAATAGCTAGGGACAAATAAAACATAGTGCGATACAATCATACAAAGAACAAGTTGAAATATTTGACTGCAAATAAATTTTCCTGTTCAGTACTCATGAAAAAATTAATGGTGATTTAAAATGACCATATATACATATTTCAATCACGGACTATCAAATAGCATATCATGAGATCACAGTTATCAGCTAGTTTGATGGGTATAAATACCAAAAACAAAAAAAAACAAAAACAAAAAAAAAAAAACAAAGAAGAAACAACATAACGTGAGGCCATCTTTTTGCACATGCATATGGCAGCTTGCAGCAAATACCTTAAGAAATATTGAAAATATGAACAACTAACTGGAATCATAATTAAAAGAAAACTTATACATTATTGATTTCAAACTATAACTTCATTGAATTATGATCTATTCAAACATTAATTTCAATTTCGTATTCGATCAAATTTCATCAATAACTTAGGGAGTGTTTGCGATCACTAAAAAAAAGTGATTATTAGCTTTTGGCTTAAAAAAATCATTTTTGTGTGTTTTTTAAACTTAGATTATGTGTTAGCTTGTGCTTACTTAATTGAAATCCAAAAGCTAGTCATGTGGTGATTATGATTCTTCAAAAGTGATTCTAATAAGAAGTTCATTGCTAAAATCACTCTAATCACTTATTTATAAAACACTACCCAACTTTGATTTTTAGATTTTCACATTTGTTTTCAAACACTAGCAACTTTTAATTTTTCTTAACTTTTTTATAATCTATAAATTAATCACTTCTACAAAATCACAATCTATTGCAAACACTCTCTTAGTCCAATTAAATAGATCTTGTGATCTTATGACTCACATTAAAATACTACATTTAGAATTGTACGATACAACAAAATCATCACTTAATTTAGTTCCCAAACAAAGCCAGATCAACAACCAGAAATTCAATGCCAACAAAGAAGATTCCAAAAGTTTTGCCAAAATCTGTGGAGTGCACCACATCGTGTCAGGAGCCACACACCGCAGTAGCTGAAATCGAAATATTACCATTATGTCACTAACAATTTATTTACCTGGAATTTAAGAGGAAAATTTAAATATAATTAACAATAAGCATGAAATCAGTCCACCTTTTAGTTCTAAAATAGCACCAGTCTTCATCATGCATATCCAACATCACTAACATATTCTGCTGCTGACCAGGATTATCCTTTTAAATGGGAAAAAAAATCAAAGAATAAAAATAGTTAAAAATATTGGTACATGGTGATGAAATATCAGTGAGAGAGAGAGACCTTTCAAATCTGCGTAAATTTTATGCTTCTCATTTGTGTCAGTCACATAAAGAATTAACTCTCCAAACAGGTTATAGACAGGAGCATATCAATGCCATAAAAATTTTGGAAGAAAATATGGAAACACACTAGGAACTCACATCTACCTTAGGACAAGATCGTAAGCCTGCGAAAGAAATGCTCACATAAGCTAAAAAAATTTAAGTCACTACACTAGCACAAGCAAACTAACATCTTCTTTGATCAGTAAAAGGGAAACAAATAGTAGTGATAAGAGACTTATCTCCACCATAAAGCCAATAAATTAAAACCCATTCCACATGCAGGACGACATGGCAAATAAATAAATAAGAAGCTACGTTGTCATAAGGTTTTTTATGAGCATGCCACCAATGCAAACATCAATTCTTCAAAAAATACGTACTTAATTACATGTAAGAGGTTTAGAACAAATATTAAAATAATGGATCCAAAGAAAAACTAGTCTACTGGTAATCTCAAAATAGAAGTAAGATATACATGATTCAAGAAAATGCCCTAAATAAGAGCTTCCATATCTTAGGCCAGCTCCTATTAAACAAGAAAGCAAATCCAATTCTCCAAAATGCAAATCCAATTATGGGAATATGACTTGAAATTCCTTAAACATGCTCCAAACGCAAGTCATCTACTTCATTGACAAGCAAAACTACCCAATCTAGAAGAAAACATTTACAAGCCCACGTGCACACCAAAAAACTGAAATTGCGAATTAAAAAATAGTATCAAGAAGACCTGATATCTTGAAACCTGAGAATAAGGAAAGGCGAGAATCTTTACCCAACCACGACAGCAGAAGTTTGAAATGCGACACGTATCGTAAATCTTGAACTGGGTAATCGAAAGCCCGTGGGTCCTTTTCTGGTGGAGGACGACTTCCCACAAGTTTGTGGAGCATTTAGCGACTACAACATGTGGGTTACGTCGTATAACAAATCAGATATATGGGTTGGAGCGGTGACGCAGTGGCTGGGTATAGGGGTGGTTTTTCGGTATACCGTACTAAAAATATTGTTATTAAAAAAATTCATACTGATACCGATATCGAAATTTTGAAATTTTGGTATGGAAAAAATTCTTATTGATACCGTATAGATACTGAAAAAAATTCGGTATAGCGAAAAAATGTTAGTATATCGAAAAAATTTCAGTAAGATATGCCGAAAATTCGATATTTTAGTTCGGTATGACAGCCCTAGCTGGGTAAGGAGAGAAAGAAAGGGGTGACGGGTAGGGGTTTTCTTCCGATCTGGAAAGGAGATGCAGCGGGAGAGGAAGAAAGGGGCGAGGGGTTGGGGTTTTGGGTTAATTTAATTGGGCTTCTATATATCTTCTTTATTTTTTTAACGCGAGCAAGTTAAAGTGTATCAACGAAAACTCTTCCTTAAAAGGGTTGTCGTGGTTTTTAAAAAACTGTTCATCCGCAACGCTTTTTAAAAAGCGTTGTTGTAGATAGTAAAAAAGACGTTCACCAGAACGATTTTAAAAAGCGTTGTCTTTAACTAAAAAAAACACTTATAGAAAACGCTTTTTCGTAAAAGCGTTGTTTAAAAAAGACAATGTTTTTTACAAAAAGCGTTGTCTTTTAAGTGTTGTCTATAGTTTTTTTCTTGTAGAGATGTGTCTTGATATACGATTTACATAGGCATAGTCTTGTCAAATGAATTCGTTATCCTCGAGGAGGAAGTTTTTTTTTTTATGACCTACAGATTATACGTTGTGAACCAATATCGAGTAGGCTGACATAATTTATAGAGGGTATTATGCTTGGAATTTGAGACGGGCTGTTCAAGTACTTGGTATGGCTTTCCCTAAGGTACCAGCAGATCATTATATGTAGTAGTTACTAAAAATTATTCACGATAATTAATGAATCTTACATTTTTATGTGTTCCAAAATAATTAAATTAGTTCTTTCTATCTGTAGCAGAGAGCATCAGGTAACTGTTCAAACTTAATAAATATAGTTCGAGCTATGGTAATATCTTTTTGCTTTGACTTGTGTCTAAGAGCTATGGTAATTAAAGTTTGTAGTAATACTTGTGAGTACATTATACAACTTATGTTTTCCCACGATTATTCGTCTAAGAGCTTGAAATTCATTCTTTGGTAGGTCTCCAACTATGCACCTGATGTTACGAAGACAATTAATGTTCTAATATTATCCTCAAATGACTTGATCATCAATATACTAGCTAGTAAAGTTTTAAGCTTACAAAATATTAAAATGAAATCAGATTTTATTTTGGAGTTTTAAAGCTTTTATTGAAAAAATCAACCATATTCTTTTATTATGATTCGTAACAGTATTAAAATTCTAATAAATACATCTCACTTGTAATTCAAAATCCAAATTCATTGATAAAATCCAAAGGCCCAACTAAACTTGAAGGAATTTGCATCTGATAACTCGAGTGTCACTACTGAGTCCTGCGTAAATTTTTACTGAATATCAACCATATTCATTTATTATATGATCTGTCCTGCGTGCACTTTTACTGAAAACAAATGTACTAGATATTTTATAAAACAGAAACCATTTCGTGCTCGATCAAGATCATCGATCAAGGAGTAGCAACGGATTGTTGATGATGGGTGCTCATCTCCGACTCTGTGATCATGTCACTCTTCTTATCCTTGCTCAATTTGACCTTCTCACCAAGAAAGTATGATATAAATCCCCAAAGGGATAGAAAAAGAGAGACGCCCTTTTCGGCTTGGAACTTCTCGTGGTAAAAAATTACAGCTAGTAACTCAGTTACCGGTAGCAACACTGTGATTACTATGCCCGATAAAAGGGATGATGAATAAAATATAATACCAATAGCTCCCAAGAAGAAACACTGCCAAATTATCGCACTCCAAATTACAACCAAGTAGTATTTGGCCTCTCCCAGTTCATATTCTTTTGCTTCTCTTGGTATTGCCTAACAAAAATATAATTTTTATATATAAAAAAGGAATCGAGAATCAATTGTAATAAACCATATCTAACATATAAATTTTATACATGATTTTTATGAATATATAGATAATGTTGACCATTCATGCATCAACCTTACAAAAGTCGAATAACTAGGATTGTAAGGCCTGACAGAATATACTAAAGTTGGTTGATATTATGTGTAGTAACCAGATTCATGTGCAAGTAATTAAACTGTCCAAATATGTTTAAATAGTTAGAGAATGATTATGGAATCCTCAATTGAGAAAAATAATTAGAAAATCGGAATCAACAAGCTTCGAACAAGTTCGAAAGTTTCGAATTGGAGATCTGAAGGTAACAGAAAGAAATATATGGATTTCTGATTGGTGATCCAATCACAGGACACACGCTCAGTGGACAGAGATCGGATGTAGTAGCCCAATTTTTTGATAAAGTTAATCAAATGCCTAAACACGTTTAATTCATAAAAAATGATTAAGGAATCCCCCATTTGGGTTTAATGAGTTAAAAATCAGATTCAGGACGATCGAAAATGGTCAAGAGAGCCTTAAGTGTCTGGGAATTTCGGATGGTACGAAGAGCAAATCGCAAGCTCCAAAAAAGTTTGGAAGGCAATGTTGAAGATCAGATGTAGCTAATAGTTCGGAATTTCCGAACATGAGATCGGAATATCCAATCACCTTTGTATAAGAAAGTATGAGGTTTCTGATTGGTGGCTTGACTCGAGGGATTTCGGAAGCTCCAATTACCCAGTTAGGAAGATCCAAACTCTTCAAGTACAGTAAATTGTCCGATCACATAACATGAGTTCGGTGGATAGAGATCGAAGCTCTGAACTAGTGATCGGAAGTCACGATCGTTGTCTATAAATAGAGAGACGAGGCAGCCATTTCCCTTGCCAAATTCCAAAGTTTCCTCTCCTGTTCCACTCCAATTTGAAGGGTTTCTAGGCATTTTCTTGAGGGTCAGGCAGTAACGAAGTGCTATCGGGATCATAGAGGAGTTGTGCCTAGAGTTTCAGGCTACCGCCATCAAAGGGCTGATGACGAACGCATATATGGTCTAGACTGTAATTAGATTTTAGGATTAGCTATAAGTCTAGTTAAGGTTTTTAGTATGCAATGAGTAATATGATAATATATTGCTTATATGCTTGGACTTGTGAGCCCGAGTTGCTAGGTGGCTTGATTTGAGGTACATATGTACTATCCGAGATATCCTGGTTGAGTATACATGTTTTATGTTTGCATGGTTTATATGGCATGACTTATGTGCATATATTATGTCACGATTATTATGATGCATCCATTATCATGTTGAGCCTGTAACTTGATATTACCAATAGTGGGGTCGCTCAGCCCCGAGTTATTGAGTGAATGGTTGGATCCGTTAGTACAGGATCAAGTAACCTATATCCACATATTTCTTTATGGTGTGTGAGACACCTTTTGATCCCACGGCCCAGAGTGCTACATACAATAATGTCCTTTGACTGAGAAGAATTTTACCGTGATATGTTTCATGTACCCGTACTATAGTAACGCGTCTCCAAATTAAGTTAATCAAGTGCCTAATTACTTTCAATTGGCTAAAACATGATTATGGGATCCTCAATTGAGTCTAAGGAGTTGAAAAATGGATGCAGAACGATCGAGGATGGTCCGGTAAGAGCTTCGAGCTTCGGGGAGAACGGAAGCTCCAAACAAGTTTCGAAAGCTCAGTAGAGATCGAAAGCTCCGAACTCAGATCGGAGGCTCTGATCGTCACCATGGAAAGCTGTCAGAAATAATGTGTAAGCAGTGACGTCAAGAGATCAGAAGCTCCGAACTCAGATCGGAGGCTCCGATCTACTATCGGCAAGCGTCCTCTAGAAGTTAGACACGTGGTTGGTGGAAGGAGCTCGGAAGCAGGGATCGGAAGCTCTGATCGGATTGGAGGCTCTGAACATGAGATCGGAGGCTTCGGTCGCTGTCTATATATAGGGGTGCCGATTTCATTTCCAATTGCACCTTCCAAACTTTCCTCTCTTCTTTCTAGTTAGTCTTTTGGGGCTTTTAAGGGTTTCTAGGTGTCATACTAGAAAGCCGGGAGTGGTGGAGCGCTTCGGGGATAATAGCGGAGTTGTGCCTAAGTTTTGAGGCAGTCGTCATCAGCGGACTGACTACGGATGCAGATATAACTTTGGACCCCTATAGAGATTAGAGAGTACGTAATATCTTAGTTAAGACTTTTAGAACACAATAAGTGATATAGTAATTATTGCTGATAGGCGTGGAATTTGAGTACCTGGACTGCTAGAGTTGCTAGGGTTCTTGGGTTTTCTCAATAGAGGTACGAACGTATTATCCGAGATATCAAGTTGAATATACATGTATTATGTTTGCTTGTTTTGTGTGGCATTATTATGTTCATTGATATTATGCAGCATGCATGTACACGTTGACCTTTATGCCTTGATTTGCGTAGCCTGTAGTAGGGGTCGCTCAGCCCCGTATTTTAGTAGACGGATTTTCATGGATTTGGATCCGATTATATCCACAAGTTTTATGGTATGGGAGTCACCTCCTGATGCGACGGCCCAGCGTGCTACATAACATGGCACCTTGACTGAGAAGTCTTTTGGATAGATTTTCCAATACCCGAATTACGCATGCATGGTATATGTATATTCGTACTTCTGTACTGAGCGTTTTATGCTCACGTCCAAGTGTTTTGTGTTGGACACCTTATTCAATGGGGCAGGACTTAGGTTGGACGGACCTGGTGGCAGCGGTCGTTGAGCTATAGTGGTTGCGTGGTGATCCTATTTCTGTTCAGTTTGTTATATTGGACTTTAGTACTTTCCGTTCGATGGGGTTGTATAATATTTTATTTAGCCCTATTTTTCTGCCGGTGTATGATGTATTTATGGTTTAAGTTTCCGCTGGATTTGTTAATTTTGATTTAAGACTTAATTGCATTCTTAATCTTTGATTAGTTAGTGATTCCGAGTTGGGTCACTATATTTATTGGTATCAGAGCATGCATTAATTTTGAGATCTAATAAAACCGTTTTGGGATAACCGATCGAATTGAGAGAATTAAAAGAACAGCTCGAGGATTTGATTGCCAAGGGATACATCAGACCTAGTGTGTCGCCTTGGGGTGCTCCTGTTCTATTTGTGCGGAAGAAGGATGGATCCATGCGGCTCTGTATTGATTATCGTAAACTGAATCAAGCGATGGTAAAGAATAGGTATCTGTTACCTAGAATAGATGACCTTTTTTTTTTATCAATTGCAGGGTTCTTCTGCCTATTCGAAGATTGATCTGAGGTCGGGATATCACCAGCCGAGAGTGCGAGAGAAAGATATTCCTAAAACCGCATTCAAAACGAGGTATGGTCATTTCGAGTTTATAGACATGCCGTTCGGTTTGACTAACGCTCCAGCAGTTTTTATGGGTTTGATGAACCTTATCTTTCAGTGTTATTTGGATGAGTTTGTGATTATTTTCATTGATGATATTCTTATCTATTCGAAGAATCGTACTGACCATGCAGAGCATTTGAGGATCGTCTTCCAGATTTTGCGGGCTGAACAATTGTTTTCCAAGCTGTCTAAGTGTGAGTTCTGGTTGGATCGAGTTGTATTTCTCGGTCACATTATTTCCGGAGATGGGATTTCTGTCAATCCCAGCAAGATTGAAGCGGTTATGAATTGGCGTAGACCAACATCTGTGCCTAAAATTCGAAGTTTTATGGGTTTAGCGGGTTACTATTGCAGATTTATCGAGTGATTCTCATCTATTGTGAAGCCGATTACTCAACTAACTCAGAAGAATGTGTCTTTTTTCTGGACTGAAGAGTGTGAGGCCAGTTTTATTGATATGAAGAAGAAACTAACCAGTGCTCCGATTCTATCTATTCCATTAGGTGCTGGAGGTTTTACCGTTTATTGTGATGCTTCTCACCGAGGTTTGGGATGTATTCTTATGCAGTTGAAGCACGTGATAGCATATGCATCGAGGCACCTAAAGCTGCATGAGACTTGATATCCAGTTCATGATCTTGAGCTGGCAGCGATTGTGTTTGCCTTGAAGATCTGGCGTCACTATCTCTACAGTGAGTCATTCGAGATCTTCTCCGATCATAAAAGCCTGAAGTATCTATTTTCGCAGTCCGAATTGAATATGAGATAGAGGAGATGGTTATATTTGTTGAAGGATTTCGACTGTGAAATCAAATACTATCCGAAAAAATCGAATGCAGCTGCAGATGCTTTGAGCCGAAATCTTTGTTCTTTATCTCTTTCTACTATCGGGGTTTCTGAGTTGATCGATGATTGTTGCACTTCTGGTTTAGAGTTTGAAACAGATAGGAGGTCTATCAGAGTTTTTGCTATTCAAGCCGAACCAGAGTTCTTTATGAATATTAGAGAGGCACAGAAACCTGATCCCAGTATTCAGATTTTGATAGAGAAAGTAAGAGCAGGACACCAGTCTGAGTTTCAGGTCAGTGATGATACTTTATTTGTGACTAATCGTATTGTTGTGCCCGATTTTGCGGAGTTGAGACAGCGTATCTTGCGAGAGGCACATTTCAGTCGATTCAGTGTTCATCTAGGTGGCCGAAAAATGTATAATGATTTGAAAAATCAGTTCTGGTGGAAGAAGATTAAGAGCGATGTTACGATGTATGTTTCCCGATGTTTGAACTGTCAGCAAGTGAAAGCAAAGAGGAAGAGACCGGGTGGTCTGTTGCACAGTTTATCTGTTCCTGAATAGAAATAGGATCACATTTCAATGGATTTCATCACGAAGCTACCACGATCAGTCCGAGGTTGCGATGCTATCTAGGTAGTGATTGATCGACTGACGAAATCTGCTTTCTTTATTCCGTACAGCATGACGTTCAGTCATGATCAGATGGCCGATATATATGTCAAAGAGGTTGTGAGAATGCATGGCGTTCCTAAGTCTATAGTTTCAGACCGAGACCCTAGATTCACTTCACACTTTTGGCACAGTATTCAAGGGGTACTTGGTACTCGATTGCATCTGAGTACAGCTTATCATCCTCAGACCGACGGACAGTCAGAGCGGATTATCCAGACCTTAGAGGATATGCTACGAGCTGTAGTGCTAGATTTTGGCACTAGTTGGCAAGATTCGTTGCCTCTTGTCGAATTATCTTACAACAACAGTTATCAATCGAGTATCGAAATGTCACCTTTTGAGGCTTTGTACGGTAAGAAGTGCCTATCTCCTCTTTATTGGGATGATGTTTCTGAGTCACCTGAGTTGGGACCGGATATGATTCGTGTTATGGCAGAGCATGTGAAGATCATTCAGACGAGAATGAAGTCAACTTTTTGATAGACAGGCGAAGTATGCGAATATCAGACGTAGACCTCTGTTTTTTGAGCAGGGAAACCGAGTATTTCTGAAGATTTCTCCTTTCAGAGGCACGGTTAGATTTGGGAAGAGAGGGAATTTGTCTCCGATATTCATCGGTCCGTACGAGATTCTGGAGAAGATATGCGATCTTGCCTACAGATTAGCACTTCCTCCCTCTTTATGTAGTATTCACGACGTCTTTCACGTCTCTATGTTGCGGAAATACCATCCAGATCCTTCTCATATTCTTCAGCTGACGAGGCCGAGCTTGACGAAACTCTGAGCTACTTCGAGCGACCTATTCAGATTCTCGACCGAAAGGAGAAGCAGCTCAGAACCAAGTCGATTTAGTTAGTGAAAGTGCACTAGAGCAGACACGGAGTCGAAGAAGCAACCTGGGAGACAAAACATGAGATGAGACAGCGATTTCCAGACTTATTTTTATGAAGTGAGTTCTTATTTCAGTCGGTGGTTCTTTATTTCTATCTTATGTGATTGATTCTTATTCGATTTTGAGGACGAAATTTATTCATAGTGAGGGATAATTGTAACACCCCGAATTTATCTTAATTGAGTTTATTAGAGTTATTCGGAGATTATAGGATTCGAGGACTGATTTAATATTGATCAGGGACGATTTTGAAAATTTTGGAATTTTCAGGGACTAAAGTGAAAAAATGGGATTTTATATATTATCTTAAATCTTATGGCATTGACTAGTCTCCTCTCCTCCTTCCTCACGCCTTCTCCTCCATTGAAGCTCATGAAACGAGATCTTCAAGCTTTTGATGTCCGGGTTTTGCTCGATCCATCTGATAGAATTTTAATCTGAATACATATTCACGATCACGGCTGCGAGAGCTTCGTTCTATCGTAAGTTTTTCTTTGATCAGCTATACTTCAATATTTGGATGTCGATGAAATTCAATTATTCTTGGAGATGTTGTTCTTGAGCTAGCATGTAGCGTTTATTCAAAGTCAGATCAAAAAAAGAGCGACGTTTGGAATTGTTATGATTTTTGGAAGATATTAGATTTTTGTCAAATCTGAGATTTATGTTTTCGAGTTGTTTTTGATGATATTTTTATTGTTTGATGACGTTGGGAGTTGAATTAGATTGTTGTTGTTGTTGTTTGATGAATTTTTGGTTGGCAGTTTTTCGCCGTTATGCCACCGGTTTGAAGCTTTGAGAATTTGAGAGTTTTTTTTGAGTTTTTAGAGTTGATTTGAGTTGTTTGAACGATATTGAGCTCTTATGCATCTCCGTACAGATTGGGTTGAAGATTGTTGAGCTCGGAGTTAGCAGAATTTGTATCGTCGAAGAGTTGGCCGAAGATCGATAAAGAGATTTACTTGATCGTTTGATTTATTGATTGAATAGATTTTGATTTAGTTCTCTTGTTGTTTTCCAGATTTGGAGCATCATTTGATTGAGAAAAGGTATAAGCAGACATCGGTTATAAGGGTTAGAACACTCAAGATAAATTGATTCTTGAATTTTCCTAAATCACATACTTGCATGACTACTTGTTCTAGAGTGGGAACTTGTATTGTGTTTGAATTTATGCTCTTAATTGATTTACGATTTAAGGCTTTGAGATTTTTATATGCATTCATCTTGAGCCTAAATCTTTGATTTCAGCGGGCAGCACGACCTTTTTATTTTAGAAGTTTTGGGGGCTATATTCGAGTGGTCTGGGTTGTAGAAGTTCACCTAGTGTCAGCATACTCCTTATAGTCGCCCCAAAGTCTAGAGGATGGAGATACGTGACACCACCTCGATCGGGAGAGTCGGTGGGTTGTTTACGTGATCTCATCCTCGGGATCCCAAAAGAATAGCAGAAATTCCTTCGTTTATCAGAGTTGATATCCCGGATTTAAAGACATGCACTTACTCGTCTTAACATTTGAATATGTTGATATTGTATCATGTTTATGAGATATTACTTGATATTGCATGTTATGTTGCTTTTACTAGGAATATCATTCTCACCAGATTTATCCGGTTGTTGTCTTGTTTTTGTATATGTACTCGGCAACATGTGGGGCAGGATCGAGTCAGCGAAAGAATGGCTAGATCGGTTGTGATGGATAGAAGTGAGGATCGGTTTAGAAGCGAATAACTTGTGGAACTCATTATTGTATTGAAGCATGTTTAGAGTTTGTTCTTGTTTTGAACTGTATCGTTTTGATTACTCGAGAAATGTTGTTTTATATTGACAGAGCGTGTAATTTTTATACCGGCATGTTGTGGAATGGATTAACTGTTGAAAAATCAGATTTAGAGTTTTCTTTTCTGAAAATGGGTCCGCAGCAGGGGGCGCCTGGGCGGCCAAATTTGGCTGCCCGAGCGCACCCCCATTTGAGAAAAGCAGAAAGTTTGCGGTTTTGGCCGCGCCCGAGCGGTAGTTTTCTACCGCCCGAGCGCTGCACTATTTAAATTTTTTTTTCTTTTCCTTGCTTGATTTATTTTGAGCATTGGTTTATTCGATGTATGATTTTATTACTCGAGTTTAGATGTTTAGAATCGAGACATCACAATGATGATGAAATTTTATGATAATTTTATGAAGATGACGATGAAATATGATGATGATATGTTTATGCATGATAAAATATTTTGACGTGTATGTGTTTTTGTGATAGAAGTACGGGATTGATACTCTAGATTTAGCCTCGGACGGGCCTTTCCAGAAGGATGAATGTTTAATGTGCATATCGACGACTGCCGGTATGGGATGGTAGCATATTGGTTTCGAGCGATATGAGCTGTACCAAATGTTTATATGTTTTTTGTACAACGACTGTGATCACAAGAACCCATTGTATTCATAAATGGTGGCTATGACAATTGCATGTATTTCATCACACAAAATGAAAGATTTTTATGCCATGATTTCTTATACATGATGTTTTGTTCTAGTCACTCTTATTCATTATGTTTTTTTATGAATTAGTTATGTAATGAAGGTTTCTTGCTGAGTGTTTAGACTCACTATACTTGAATGATGCAGGTGATGATGTTTTAAATGGTTACATAGATGGGTACATGGAGGGACATGAAGAGTAGCCGAGAGGGCGCGCGAGAAAGGGACGCACATGTGCTCTGTCTAAAGAAGCCTTTATCCTTTTAAATTGAGCATCATTAAACATTAGTGCTTTAGCAAATTTTTGAGTGATGGTTGTAAGAAGGAACACATTTTTTACTTTTTCGAGTATTTTATAATGTTTCGTTTATTAACTATTTTTTTATGAAAATTTTCTTTATTCCGCAATTTTTAAGAATTTAAATGATTGAATGTTCCCAAGATGCACTCTAAGCATTGTTATCGCTCATGTACTCGGTTTTGCCTCGGACACCCCATTCCACGGGACATGGGTTAGATTGGATGGACCCGGAGGGAGCAGTCGTTGAGGTTGCAGCTATTTTGTGGATCATGATTGTTTCCAGTATCATGTTGAGAGTATTTCAGAATTGTTTTCGATGGGGTTGTAAAAATTATATATTTCACCTTGGGTTTTAGGGCCGGTTGTATTTTGCCAGTTGAATTGTCGTAAGATCTATTTTTTCCGCTGTTTTTAATTTGTATTCATACTTTAAGATTTATTTGCTTGCTACTATTGTTAAGTAGGTGATCCGGGAGCGGGTCACTATATCGGAAGATCCGATTGAACTATCGGAAGCTCCGAATGCCATTCTGAAGGTCCAACTCTATCTATAAATAGGGTTGACGCTGCCATTCTGGAGTGCGAATTCCATAGCTAGCTCCTCTATCTTTTCAGTCCATTCTGTTATGGTTTTAGGCTTCGTCTCGAGGGCCGAGCAATAACGAAGCCCTACTGGAATCGCAGTGAAGTTGTACCTAGAGTTTGGGGCAAACACCATCTGTGGGCTGACGACGGACGCATGCATAAGTCTACACTCTAATTAGATTTTGCGGGTAGCTATTAGTCTATTTAAGGCTTTATTAGACAATGAGTAAGATGGTAATTACTTGCTTATAGGTTTGAACTTGTAAGCCAGAATTGCTATGTTGCTGGTAAGAGTACGGAAGTACTATCCGAGATATCCTAGTTGAGTTATGCATGTTCTATGTTTACATGTTTATCTAGCATGTGTTTTGTGCATATATTATGTCATGATTATTATGCTTCATGCATTATCGTGTTGAGCATATACCTTATTATAGCATGTACTAGGGTCGCTCAGCACCTTATTCTTGAGTGGATGGTTGGGCCCGTTAGTACGGAATTAGGTCACCTATATCCACAGATTCTTTTTGGTATGTGAGCCACCTCTTGATGCGATAGCCCAGAGTTCTCATACTTTCGTATTGAGCATTTTTATCTCTCACGTTCTGATTTTTCGTCTTAGACACCCCATTCCAAGGGACAGGACTTGGGTTGGATGAACCCTATCGGAGTGGTCGCCGAGGCTTGGGTTGCAGCTGTTTTGGAGGATCGTTGATGTTTTTTGTTTCAGTGAGGGTATTTCAATACTATTTCATTTGGGTTTTGATTTCGGTTATATTCTGCCGATATATTTTGTTGTAAGATTTCAAGCTTCCATTGGTTTTAAGTGCTTTCGGACTTAATAAGATAATCACATGCTTTTAGTTGTTAAGCAAGTGATTCGGAATCGAGTGATAAATACATGGTAACACAAATTTTAACACGATCGTTATCATTACCACTCATGATAAATGAGAGTACCCTATAAGCCCTATGAACTTTGATGCAACAATGAATAAAAAGGTAAAAACAATGAATGAGACATAAAGTTGTACAAATTGATTTAAAGTCAAATTTTTTTCTAGAATACGTCCTTATATATCTCACTCGCACGTACAATAGTTAGGCAAAGCGATGTCTATCTAATTTCTTAATCATATTATATTAGCACCTAAGGCCGTCGAGCTGATAATTAATTAATTGGTAACTAAAGGTGTTATCTCATTCATGAACAGCCGGCGATAATCTTTTGTTTGATTGCATTATATGAAAATTAATTGCAATCAAGATTTTAATTATGAAAGTCAGATTTAAGCACGTAATCTTTTCATATATATATATATATATATATGTAACACAAGAGTATTATATATATATATATATATATATATATATATAATTTTAAACGTGCTTAATATATAATTCATCTAACAAAACTAACTACATGATTTTATTATATTATATTATACGGAGCACACACTGTCCATTAAGTCTTGAATAATATCGGGATGCTGAAAAATTTTGAGTGGACACGAAGCTACCAGTACTTAATGGTTCACACTATACCATAAGTTATTAATATAGTGATTGATAAATGAATTGATGTTTAGTTTGTTGATTGATGGTGTACTACGGATTTATTATTACTTTTTATGATACAAAATTAAAAATATTTCTTTTCATATAAATATGAATATAAATATCTCACAACCCATCAAATAAAATTGATATATGCGTGTATGCTGTCATGCATGTATATATAGACACCCCGGAAGGACTATTAGTTAAGTAGATATTGACACATTGAAGTTACATTTTGTTGTTGTGATCTGTTATTTTTTTCACATTTATCAAGTTAATAATGAATTTTCATTTTGTTTCATATTATTGATGAATTTGAATTTTTAATATTGTAATTTCATTTAATTTTTTTGTTCAGTTATATAAAATTTTTATTTTTAGTAATACAACTTGAATTTTTTCACTTGCATGTACTCAATTTTTTTTTTCTTCGAGATATCGTGTTTGTCGTTATAAATATTAAATTTCTACATTTCACAGCTGACTGTTGACTTATAGTAGGGCAGTGCACTGAACGTTATCTATGACCCAGCCTTAGTCCGTTCTCGATCCAATTAAACGAAGACAAAAAAAGATGTTCAAATTTAACTGAAATACAACTAATTTTAAGAATATAAATGATATTTCAGAATCCCCACTACAATTATATATTAATGCATTTCAATAGCCAATAATTTATCAGTTTTAAAAATTTAAATTAATAACAAATTAACAAAATTAGAAAAAGTGAAGATTGTTTTGCATTAATTAATACCTGGAAATCTTTGTTGATGAGCATGCCCACTGTACAAAAGGCAGTGGCGAAAAAACACATCACCATCTGAATCTCCAATACAAGAGTGTATGTTAATGCCTGTCTCGCCTTCAAATACATCAGCTCCACCAGCGGCAGAATCAGGCCGTACAGCGCCGCCGCCCCCAGCGTCATGAAAAACCCTACAAAATACTGCTTATCCGACTCCCCCTGTGGCCGATCACCGCTCGCGTGAAGCCCCAGAACCACCGCCCCCACCGTCAGCAGAACCACGGCGTTTATGGAGTAGGAGGTGAATTTCTGCTTCACGAGGAGGAACGCAAACGCCGCCGTGAAGGCCAGCTGAGTGGCAATCAGTAGGGAGGAAGTGGAGACGGGTAGCTTCGCGACGCCGTATGCATAAAGATAGTCATCGAAGCCAGTCACTGTTCCGATCACCGCTGCTGCCCAGAACACTCGGGGTTTCATAAAGAAGATCTCGGCGCTGGGGTTGCTCCTGCGGCGGAGCACGTAGGATACGAGGAGGGGGATGAGGATTATCGGCCACCCTCCGGTTTCCAGCCAGCTGGAGAACCAGATCCGTTTGCCGCCACGGATGAAGTAGAGGCGCATGATCAGTGGGCCGCCGCAGTTTCCAATGGATAATATTATGCAGTTTATGATTAGGAAGATCCTTTTCATGGTGGCGGTGGTGGCCTCAACTTCCATCTGCAAGTGATGATGAATTTCTATTCTTTGTTTTGTTTTTTTTTTTTTCTTTCTAAACCGCTGATAATTTATGGATCAGACTTTGTTGACCACAAACCAACTTGACTTGCATTTTATTTTTAGTTGTTTGTTGATTGTAAAGGACAATTTAGTGTTCCAAATGTTGGGGAAACATATTTAATATAATAATACAAGTTTGGACTACCTTACCTAATTTAGAAGATTGCGGCATTTGGGTAGTTTTATCAACGTCGGATATGAAATTAAAACATCTACCTATATATACTATATCACATATCAAATTATGACATTTGTAACTCATCCATGTATAAACCAAACCATATTGGACTGTATAGGCGCAAATCAGAATATGTTGCAAATTGAGTTCTGGAACGAAACAAAAAAAAAAGCTGAGTACAGAGGTGTTACTGACACTAGCTAGCTAGCCTAATTGATGCGAGAAATTAAATATTTAAAAAACTAAAATATAATAAAATATTAATTTATAATCAAGAAAAACTTAAACATTTGATGTTAACTACGAAATAGTACATAGCATAAGAAATTATTACGGGTTAACGGGTCGCCCATGAGGACCGATCCGACCCGACCCAAGTGATTTGAATTGGTAATTTGAATTTTTGGAGGGAGTAGTTTCTTAACTATTGACCACCTATTTCGGTATTAAATAAATTACTGGCAAGCGTACCAGGTCAAGTTATAGAAAGTGGACAAAAAGTTCAGATGTCGAACTCACAGACACTGATTTATATGATTACCAAAATATAATTATTTAAACTTAATCTAGACTAAGTAATAAAAGAGTGATTTGATTTATTCAACTAACAATTAAATTCTGACTAAACTGAATTAAAATAAAAACACAGTAAAAACTTTGGAATGAAATTCAATAATTAGAAATTCGCTCAATGACACACGCAGGTACCGAACAAATCATCACTAGTAAAATTTCTGCCTTTTACTTCGCATATTAACTGAAGTCGTAGATATATAAGTACCGAAATAGATGCACGTGAAGTAATAGGTGTTAAAACCTAATGGGGATGAAGCATTTAGGCTATATTGATAACTTTAGCAATTTAAAACAATTATTCAAATACGCAAGTGGAAGATTTAAAGCAATCAAGATAAATGCGGTAAATAAATGTGTAAAGTAAATAAAGCAGTAAAAGAGATAGGATATGTTTATGGAAGTTCGACAATAAATCGTTTACGTCTCCCCCTCTTGGTTAAGGTCGGTTAACCAAGAATCCACTATCACTTCAAACGTCTTGGCCTTAATGGATCCAAGGATAGTCGTACAACAACACGATCACCGCGTCGATAGCTTTACACCTCGATACACTTGGTCTTAAGGGCTCCAAGGATAGACTCACAAATCTAAACAACTCGGGCTTCACACTCGAGTAAACACAACACCAATTTTCAAGGGTTTTATTACAACTCGATACAACAATATATTTTGAGGGACCCGAAATAGGCTTCAAATGCTTGAAATATTGATTGAATACTACTTGAAGAATGAGAGACTCGAAGGTGAGTTGCTTGGTTTCAAATGACCTCAAAATGCCTCTATTTATAGTGTTACAACAGTGAAGATCGTAGCGTCCGTTCGGGATCGGAGTGTCCGTTCCTGTCACAATTCAAATTCAAATTTCTTCGGCGGGAATACTGTTCGGAAGGCCTGGTTACTAATCAAAACGTTCGTTCGGTGCACTGTTGGCCGCAATTCGTCCGACAAATCTTGTCACGCCGCAACAAGATTAGAACGTCCGATCCTGGATCGGACCGTCCGTTCGGGATCGTTTCGAACTCCACGGAAAACTTCAAAAAATCATATCTCACAATCTAACCGTCGGATCGAGCTGAAATTTTGACAGCAACTTTAAAACATCCTAAAATTTATTATGGACGCTGAAGATTGGTTTTGGATGTCTCAAAAATTTCCAGTAATTTTATGAAGTTGCTTCTCCATTACTTTTCCTCATATCCATCGCAAGAATGTTGCGTCTATCTATGAGCAGTACGAGACTTCAGAAATTCATTTACAGCTTCAAAATAGCTTCCAAGAATTTAATTGTAAATAAGGATCTAATCTGCAATGTCTCACTTTAAACGATTAGTAATAATAACCTAGTTTTGTAATTATCAAAACATGATAAGTTATCGCATTAAAAACATTAATCTCACTTAAGATATTTATATGCGTTTAAGGCATAAAAATCTCCCCCTTTTTTAAAATCACATAAATTGGTTAAACAAAAGAAATAATATGCAATAATTTAAACAAATTGAAATGCGCATAAAAAACTCCCCCTAAATTTAACAAGTTAATAAATTGTTTATCACATAATCAATTTTTATTCCCTCTTTAATTTTTATATTTATTAAATATTTTAACCAAATTAATTCTCCCCCTTTTTGTGGTAATCAAAAAGCTAATAAATAAAGAACACAATGTAATAAAAAATTTCATTAATAAAGAAATTTCAAATACAATTTAATTACAACAAAGATACAAAACTAAAAGTCTCTATCCGAATCATTTTAAGATTTTCTTCCAACATAGTGAGTCTATCATTGACACCATCAAAAGAATTTTGCATCTCTGCAGTCAAGTTTGAGATAGATGTCTGAATAGACTGAATGACGGAGAAGTTGAGAACCAAATTGAGTTCTAGCCGTTGAAGATACTAAAAAAGACGATCGGAATATGGAGCTGGCGTAGGTGGAGGCTGAGACATCATAGGTGGAGAAAAAGGTAAATCACCAAAATCACCCAATGGTGAAGAAGATAGAGAAAAGTAGAAGAGGAAGGAATATCCGGTTCAGTATATGTAGCGACCCTACCCGGATCCACTATCTAATCAGAGTTAATTAAGCGCATGCATTAATACTTAAAGCGTAAAGAGCGGAATATTTAAAATAAAATAAATTCAATCGGCAGAATACAACCGACGATAACAAAAGTGTATAAATACTTTTATACAACCAAATCAAAAGTATTTAGAGTCACAAGCCCTACCGCTAAACTCTCATTGCAACAAGAAATGAACTCAACCCTGCTGCGAGTCACCTGGACCGCCAAGCCTCAAACCTGCCCCGCCACAAGGTATCCCAAAAACACCAACACAGGGGCGTGAGTGACAACGCTCAATTGAAAAGCAATGATATATAAACTAATTGTTGGAACACGTTCTCGGATCTGTCAGATCTGATACCCATGACAGCGAAAGTTTTAAAAATTTTATTTTCAGATCTGAAACGATTCCAGATCATTGGGTACCAAATACGTACGATTAAAATAATTGAGTAAAATAAAACAAAGTAGAATTTTACCTCTCAAGCTTTTGCTTGAGGTTATGGACACCAAAAAATAAATTTGCTCTTCTTGTATATCCCAAGAACCGATGTCTCGATCAAATCCCGAATCAAGTCCACGAACAAAAATCTAAACCCTCTGACAGACTGCACTAGAAAGTCTATCAGAAGTTTTTACGAAGAGATTAACAGATTTGATCCGTTAAACCAGACTACAATTTAGAAAATTGAAGCCTGGAATTTTTGAACAGGGGAGAGGGGATTTTCGGCCAACCCTAGAGAGGAGCTCTCTAGGTTTTCAAAAATTATGATGTGTTATGTGTAATTTCTGTACTGGAAGAACTTATTTATAACATGGACTGCTAACAGCTTAGGGCTCGTTAGTCATAAGTTCAAGCCTGACAAACAAAGCCCGTATGTTCAGAAATTAATATAAAATTCATCGTGACTCCAATTGATAAACAAATTTCACCAATGTGTACAGAAACCTTTTCTGCATACATTAAAGTCAAGATAAATTTTTTGAATCCGAATTCAGTGGTTTCCAAAAATAGCATCTTCATGTCATTTTAGTAAACCTCACTCCCTCTATTCAACAATAAGAAGTCCTACTTCTCGTTCGCTAAATTTAACATATTAAATTTAACTATCTCAACGGGGTATAGAAATCCATTACTTGTGTGACCCTCAATGGTTTAGGGATACTACTAGTCGTGGGATCACAATTCCTTGTGACTCGGAATAACAATTTCCAACTTGCCCATCGAATCATGGAAGAGCGCCTAGCAACATCGCCCCATGATTCCCTAGGTATCACTGATAGTGCCTGCAAGAACCAGTGGGTCTCGGTTAGCGTACAGTACGGTCCCTTCATCCATATATCCCGATCGAATCAACAACCATTGGTATATCCAGAGTCGTTCTAGATTCGATAACTATGCAATACATTTTGAAGATCAAATAGTGACATCGCATGTGCAACCAGAAAACCATGTATCCTAAAGCACATTATGTACCCTTGCCAGAGATTTGTCACACTAATATATCCTCAGATCCCATAGGATATCCAAGCTTGCACGCATGAGCTGAATCCTTGAAAACAAAACATTTACTCCTATATGTGTCGTAACTGCACCCAATCTCGACACATGATGATCCTCATGGAGCTGGTAAACGAGTCAAAGTACAGTACTAGCATATAGAGTCTCCATGATGTTTCAAGTAGTAAGGACTAATGGTGTACAACAAAAAACACAGACTCATCCACTCGACAAGTAAGAACCACTTGAAAAGTCCGAATAAGGTAGTTAGATCATCCATCCAATAAATATCCATTTGCATGCTTTTAACATCTCCATGTTCCACACCAATGAAACGTGGTACTCGGCATCGCAAATTCTAGTCTCAATCTCGAGCGATCTTTATCCTCATTACAAACGGCTCAATTTACTAGGAACAGTTTGGAATATACAGTGATAAGATGTGTTTCATGATAGTCATCCATATCCACTATCACATCTTACATGCACTCTAGTATATTCAAGGTCTTTATCTAAACTTCGTATAGTATGTCACATAACATAGCAATATGACAAAAGATAAAAGTAAATGCCAATAAAGAGTGTAAATTACATTAAACAAAGATTTTTTACAATAAGAGTCATCAAAGCCCTCAGCCACAAGTTTGCTTAGCAGGGTACCCACTCTTTCAATCTCCCACTTGCCCTAAAGCCAACTAGTCATACTACGTAGTCCCATTGCTTCGCGATGTTTGTCAAACAAGGGTCCTGGCAAGGGCTTAGTAAGTGGATCAGCGATATTGTCTGCAGAGGCCACTCTCTCGACAGTGATGTCTCCTCTTTCCATGATCTCCCGGATGATGTGGTATTCCCTCAGTATGTGTTTGAATCTTTGATGAGACCTTAGTTCCTTTGCCTGAGCAATGACACCAGTGTTGTCACAGTATACCGGGACTAAACCAATGGCTTCAGGAATGACGCTCAACTCTTGGACGAAATTCCTCATCCAAACGGCCTCTTTAGAAGCAACGGAGGCTGCAATGTATTCTGCTTCAGTGGTGGAATCTGCTGTGGTGTCCTTCTTGGAACTCTTCAAAGAGACAGCACCGCCATTGAGCATGAATACAAATCCAGAGGTTGATTTCGAGTCATCCACATCGTTTTGGAAGCTAGAGTCGGTACAACCTTCCAATTTCAATTCTCCTCCCCCATAAACTATGAATATATTCTTAGTTCTTTTAAAGTACTTAAGAATATCCTTCACAACTTTCCAATGCATTTGTCCGGGTTTGGCCTGATATCTGCTCGTGACACTCAAAGCATAGGCTACATCAAGCCTGGTAGATATCATACCATACATGATACTACCTATAGCTGACGCATATGGTACGTGTGTCATTTTCTCTATCTCTTCGTTAGTCTTGGGAGACATAGACTTGGATAGAGAAACCCCATGCACATAGGTAGATGTTCTATCTTGGACTCATCCATAGAGAATCTCTTCAATATGGTATCGATGTAGGTCGCTTGAGTGAGTCCTATCATTCTCTTAGACCTATCTCTATAGATCTGTATTCCAAGAATATAGGATGCCTCACCCATGTCCTTCATCGAAAATCTACCTGATAACCATATCTTTGTTGACTGCAGCATCCCTACATCATTTTCAATAAGTAGGATGTCGTCAACATAAAGTACTAAGAATGTCACGGCATCCTTAACTACTTTCTTGTACACGCACGGTTCCTCCGGGTTCTTGATAAAACCAAAGTCCTTTATTGTTTCATCGAATTTCCGGTTCCAACTTCTTGACGCCTGTTTGAGACCATAGATCGATCTCTGAAGCTTGCATACCTTATGCTCGCTTCCCATGGATGTGAATCCCTCGGGCTGCATCATATAGATCTCTTCCTTAATGTTTCCATTAAGGAACGCCGTTTTCACATCCATTTGTCATATCTCATAGTCATACCATGCTGCTATGGCAATTAGGATTCTTATATACTTGAACATTGCGTCTGGTGAAAAAGTTTCATCATAGTCAACACCTTGTCTTTGAGTATAACCTTTTGCGACCAATCGTGCCTTGTAGGTTAGTACCTTACCGTCAGACCCAAGTTTTCTCTTGTAGATCCATTTACACCCTATAGAAACAATTTCTTTTGGAGGATCTATCCAAGACCAAACTTGGTTTGCATGCATGGAGTCTATTTCATACTGCATGGCTTCAAGCCATAAATTCGAATTTGCATCAGAAATTGTCTCATTGAAGTTTCTTGGATCACATCCAATGTCAGGCTCATTTTGATCCCCTTCAAGGAGGAGACCATATCGAATAGGAGGTGTAGAAGCCCTTTCGGACTTTCTAGGAATTGGCGTGTATTTTATTGGTTCCTAAGGTGTGGGATTGTCATTTTGTATATCGGGTTCTTCTCAAACTTCTTCGAGTTCCATCATTTTATCTTTTCTATCAAGTAATAACTCATTCTCTAGGAAGGTGGCATTTCTAGAAACAAATAATTTTGTTTCAGTAGGATGATAGAAGTAATATCCGATTGAATTCTTCGAATACCCTACAAAATAACATAAGATGGATCGACTATCCAACTTATCTTCCACTGTCTGCTTTACGTAAGCAGGACATCCCCTGTAGCACCTAAAAATTCAATCTATTAAATCGCATGCATTAATTTAAATAAATATTATGATTATTATTTTTAAGTTAATCGATTTAAAATTCTTTATCTTAATTATTTGTTAATAAAATATTAATTATTTATTCAAATGATTTTTATTGTGCAACTTAATTGTTTTAAATATTTTAAATGTTTAAGCTTGCTTAATTAAATTATTTTAATTATTTAGTTTATTCTTTAAATGATCATAACTATCACGCTTATTCATTTAAAATGACTTGAGTTTATTGGACAATTATTTAAATAATTTTAAATGTTTAGCTTATTTATTTAAATATATATTGTCCAACTTATTTATTTTAAACAACTTAAGTTTAGCGATTAGTTATTTTAAATTATTTTAAATGTCTAGCTTATTTATTAAATACTTTTAAACGTCCAAGTAGTTTTAAAGATTTTTACTCCGCTTGTGTATTTATTTAGGTGACTTTTAAGCAATCGTACAGTTTATTTAAATTGTTTTAATCGCTCTATTTATTATTTAAATATTTTATTTAACATTGTGACATCAAAATAACTAAAGTATTGATTTTAATTTCTAAGTTAGTTTTTAAATTCTTTGAAATGTTTATTTGTTTTTGTGACGCCTAAGTTATATAATTTAAACTCCATGTCCAATTTAGCCTCGATATTTAAATTCCTAAATTCATGATGATTTAAATGCCTTAAAATTTCCTTAGATTTTAATTGCTCAAATATTTAAATTTATTTACTTGAGATATTTGAAATTTGTGTCCTTCGGCTCCGGCACGCGGCAAAGGTGGTCACTGCGGGAAAATCTCTTATTTTAAATTTAGACGGACTAAAATTCTTGAGAGTTGAATAAAATAAAAAGAAAATATTATTTTAAATTTTTTGGGTAAAGAAAATCGCGTAGGTGCATACTTGCGCGTAATTCCCGTTATTTCTTAAAATTAGCCTTTTTGGACCCAAACTAGTGAAATTATATTTTTTGTATTTAAATTAAAGGTTTTAAACTTGGAAATTAAAAATGAGTGCAAAATCCTATAATCTAAATTTGTAATAATAAAAGTAGCACTTTTACTAGTAAAAAAACACTTTTATGCATACCCTACAAACACACACCACCTACCTATACATACACTACACTTAAAATATCACACCACACATTTAACCTAGCATTTTTAAGTCCCATCAGCCCCCCCCCCCCGCCCCCCCACCCCACCCCACCCCCTTCATTTCTCCCCCATTCTCACGCCATCTTCCATCATTGCTCCCCATTTCTCACGGCTTCACCATATTTTCCCTTCTCTTCTCATCGGCCGCCCATCCAGCCACCTAGCCACCGCCGTGCCACCCCGAGGACCACCTTAGGAGGTTGTTCCAGCTGCTGGTCGAGCCCCTTCAGCTCCAGCTGTCCCCCTTTGTTGTTTTTGAGTTGAAAGTTAGGCAAGACTTGCTCTCCCTTTGAAACCCAAGCATGGGATATTATGTTCCTGATTCCATCTTCTTTAATTTTAAAATTTTTGCATATTATCATGTGTTTGGATCGATTTTGTTGGAAAAATTAGTAGGATAGATGTGGATTTCGAAATTATGCATCATATCATTGCTAGAATGTATTGTGGGTTGATTTGGATTGAAATCTTGCATTTAAATGGTACCTTATGATAATTTGTTTGAAATGCAGAATACTCATGGCCTAAATTCATCCTATTGCATGTGTATATGGGTTTCTATGAGTTATATATTTGATATGCTAGTCCTTGAATTTATATGTATTGAAAAGTTGCAAATTCGGCTTGAAATTTGGGCGTTTGAACTTGAATTTTGTTGAAATGGATGAGTAGGTTAAGGGGCTGCCCAAGTTGAGTTATAAGTGTGTAAATGTGATCTTGGGAATGATCTAGATGGATAATAAAGGCTGGACTTGGAGGATTTTAGACGAGGTGTTAGTTTGTAGTGTTTGAGGATGCCGAGTGAACTTGTTGGTTTAAATCTTTGACTTGAGCTAGCGCCGGGCAGGCGGCTAGTTCAAGAACCCTTTCTGGACATTTAGGGACAGTTAAGGATGCTTGGGTGAGATTTTGATGTGTTAAGTCATAAGGAGTGAGTTTGAGAAGCCTTAGCAGTAAGGGTGCCAAAATTGAAATTTTCACCTACGCGTATAGCCTCTAAGATTTCGGCTCTGATGGATTCCTTAGCAAGGCCTGGGTAGGGGATACCTCTGACTTTCTAAATGTGTGTGATGTTAGGATCGTGTTGGTGCGAATTGGGCTTATTTCGGAAAAGAATCGATTAAGTTAGGTGTGTTTTAAGTTAGTGTGACGTGAGCAGATTTTTAATCATTTATTGGCTGTCCGAGAGTCTAAATTGTTTGGGTTGTTTGGGCCATTATAAAAATGTGAATTCTAGTCAAAGGTGGATTTTAAGGTGTGTTAGAGGAGCCTGTTCAAACGGGAAGCCTTTTGAATTAAAATATGATGAGTTATGGATCATACGGGTTAACCGCTCGAGTTGGACCGTTTTGGGCGTAGACTTAAGCGATAAATAGAAAGCCCTTAAGCCTTGGGTGCTCACCTACACTCCAATCATCCATCATTTATTTTATTTTCACACTATCTTTTGAGTTTCATGACATTTAAATTATTCAACGCCCATTTATTCGTGTGCGTGACTTCAAATTTAATTAAAGATCTAGTCCCGAAGTCTTATATTAAAGAATGCTTATGAAGGTAAAAGTTGAAATGAGAAAATGTTAAATGAAAGGAAAGTTAAAGAATGAAGTGAGTTGGTTGTGACTTGGACGTGCAATGATGGGTCGGGGGATACCCTGGTTCACTTGCCAAATGACGTGTAGTACGAGGTCGAGAGACATCTCGATTTTCCTACCAAATAGACGTGTAGTACGAGGTCGGGAGCAATCTCGATTTTCCTACCAAATGAACGTGTAGTACGAGGTCGGGAGCTATCTCGATTTCCCAACCAATTAAAGGGCAATGTGGGGTCCGGAGAAATCTTGGCTTCCTTGCCGGCATTCTATACTATAGCCATTGATCGATCAAAATCATAGTCACAATCGAGGATCTAATTTCAAAAGTAAATGTAAAGGATAAGTGACTCATAAATGTTGTTTTTCATCGCATATTGCTATTGTTCCTACTTCGGGCATGTTATGACACTTCCCCTTCGTGTGAATTTCATTGTATACTTAGTACTACTTTTAGTACGATGCATTATTTTGAACCCTTGCTGTATTATTTAAATCTTGCTGGGCTTTTAGGCTCACTACTTGAAAGAGTGGGTGCCCGGTGAGCCAACTTGTGGCTAAGGGTTTTGATGACTCTTTGTATAAACAATCTTTTGTTTAATATAATTTACACTTTTATTAATGGCAATGACTTTATCTTTCTTCATATTGTTATATTGTGATATACTATTGTTGTTTAGATAAAGACCTTGAATATACTATAGTGTATGTAAGATGTGGTAGCACATGGGGATGGCTATCATGAAACACATCTTATAGTCACTGTATATTCTAAACTTTTCCTAGTCGATTGAGCCATCCGTTAATAAGGATAAGGATCGCTCGAGTTTGAGACTAGCATTTGCGATGCAGAGTACCACGTTTCATTGGTAAGGAACATAGAGATGTTCGAAGCATGCAAATGGATATTCATACGATGAATGATCGAACTACCCTATTCGGACTTTCCAAGTGGTTATCACTTATCGAGTGGATAAAGTCCGCGGTTTTGGTTGTACACCATTAGTCCTTACTACTTGAAACATCATTGAGACTCTATATGCTAGTATTGTGCTTTGACTCGTTTACCGTCTCTATTGGGGTCATCAGGTGTCGGGATTGGGTACAGTTACAACACATATAGGAGTCGATGCTTTGTTGTCAAGGATTCACCACATTCTTGCGAGTGTGGATATCCTATGCGATCTGAGGAGATATTAGTGTGACGAATCTCTGGCCAGAGTACATGATGTGTTTTAAGAAATGGTTTCTTAGTAGCACATGCGATGTCACTATTTGATCTTCAAGATGTATTGCATAGTTATCGAATCTCGAACGACTCTCGATTTACCAATGGTTGTTGATTCGATCGGGATATATGGATGAAGGGACCGTACTGTACGCTAACCAAAATCTATTGGTTCTTGCAGGCACTATCAGTGATACCTAAGGAATCATGGGGCGATGTTGCTAGGCGCTCTTACCATGATTCGATGGGCAAGTCGGAAATTGTTGTTCCGAGTCACAAGGAGTTGTGAGCCCACGGCTAGCTGTATCCCTGAACCATTGAGGGTCACACAGAGTAATGGATTTTTAATCCCCGTTGAGATAGTTAAATTTAAAGAGTTAAATTTAATGAACAAAGAAGTGAGACTTCCTATTTAAGAGTAGAGGAGTAAGATTTCCTAAAATGACATAGGGATGGACATTTTTGGAAATCACTGAATTCGGATTCAGAAAAATTTATCTTGACTTTAAAAGGTGCAGAAATGGTTTCTGTGAACATTGGTAAAATCGGTTTATCAATCAGAGTCACGATGAATTTTATATTAATTTCTGAACATGCGGGCTTTGCTTGTCAGGCTTGAACTTATGACTAATGGGCCCTAAGCTGTTAGCGGCCTACATTATAAATAAGTTATTGCAGTACAGAAATTATGCACAACACAGGTCACAATTTTCGAAAAACCCTAGTTTTCTCTCAAATAGTGGCCGCCCCCCTCCCCTCTGCTCGGGAAAAATCCAGCCTGTGAATTTTGAATTACAGTCTGGTTTAACGGATCAAATTCATTAATTCTCTTCGTAGAAACTTCTGATAGATTTTCTAGTGCAATCTATCAGAGGGATTAAATCTCTGTTTGTGGACCTGATTGAAGAACAGTTCGTCCATCAGTTCCTGGGAGATACAACAAGAGCAGAGCAATCTGTTGGTGTCAATAATCTCGATTCGAGATTGGAGGTAAAAAATTTATAATTGTTATTTAATTTTTACACACACAATTTAATCGTAAAATTTTGATACCCATTATGGAATCGTTCCATATAAAATTTTTAAACTTCCGCTGCACCGGGTATCAATCTTGATTGATCTGATCGCCGTTCTCCAACACTACTATGCTTGGTGCAGGTTGTACTTTGATGAGATCGAGGGGCATGACTCTCGAGTGGACTGCGATGCGGGCACGACACACCCCTCCGACCTATGCTTATCTTCCGCAGAAGTTTATTCAAACTTAAATGTCATGAAATATTTATTTTGTTTATTTGGCAATTGTAAATGAAATGATTTTTAAGATTTGTTTCTTGGTCTGTAAGGATTAAATTGTAATATTTTGATATTTGTGATGTTGAACCTTTTCCCCTAGTTTCTCTTTCATTTATTCTGGTCTAGTTATCTGTATTATCGGTTGCTTTTGTTGTTTGCTGTTTGTGTCAGATGGGTTTTAAAATAAACAGATGGGTCATGCCGAAATTTTTGAAAAATCCGCATTTTTATTTAAGTTCTTTTGTCAAGAAGTTTAGAGTCGTTTCATCCTCCAATCCTCAAGTACGAATACTTAGGAGTTTCACCAGTCCATAGCTCGTATGGACTTTTATTCACTACTTTAGTGTGGACATTATTTAACAACAACACCACCGTTTCAAGGGCATATCCCCAAAACAAAGGCGGGAGCTCAGTGAAGCTCGTCATAGATCGAACCATGTCCAACAGAGTTCGATTATGACGTTATGCTACAACATTAAGTTGAGGTGTGGCAGGAGGAGTCCACTGAGAGAGAATTTCATTTTCTTTCAGATAGTCCAAAAACTCGGCACTCAAGTATTCACCACCTCGATCAGATCGAAGTGCTTTAATATTTTTACCCAGCTGATTTTCTACTTCAGTCTTGAATTCTTTGAACTTTTCAAATGATTCAGACTTATATTTCATTAAATATAAATACCCATACCTAGAATAATCATCAGTAAAGGTAATAAAGTAGGTGTGACCAAATTTTGTACCAATACTAAATGGGCCACAAACATCTGTATGGATCAGATCCAACAGAATTTGACTACGCTCAGGCTTTCCCTTAAAAGGTGTTTTAGTCATTTTTCCTTTCAGGTAGGACTCACAAGTAGGTAGAGAGTTTATATCTGATATATCAAACATGTCCTCTCCTACTAGCTTGTTCATCCTTCGTGAGGAAATATGACCTAGCCTAGCATACCAAAGGTTTGCCGAGTTTTCACTATCGTTTTTCCTTTTTATTGCTGTTACCGGTTTATCAACATAATTAACTGGAACGTCTTTTAATTTTAAGTTATACAGATCATTTTCAAGTTGTCCACATCCAATCAAACATTCATTCTTGTAAATATTGCATATTCAATTCACAAAATTGCAAGAAAAACCATCTCTATCAAGCATAGAAACAGAAATAATGTTTTTAACAAAATCTGACACAAATAACACGTCTCTAAAAAATAACTTAAAATTGTTCTGCAAAATTAAAAAAACATCCCCCACAGATTTTGCTTCAACTCTGGAACCTTTCCCGAGCCTCAACTAGGTCTCACCCATCCTCAGCCTACGACTTCTTGACATCACCTGCAAATCATTGCAAATGTGAGATCCACATCCGGTATCCAATACCCAAAAAGTAGTATTAAGTGAAACATTTATTTCAATATAAAACATACCCTTTGCAGTTCGTAACTGCTCGAGATATTCCTTGCAGTTACGCTTCCAGTGACCGGGTTTCTTGCAGTGATGACAAACATCTTCAGACTTGTCCATGTTTGAAGCTTTGGTCTTGTGCTTCTTTTTGGGCCCAGTTTTCTTGGGTGGGGCAGAACGCTTCTTACCCTTTGTATTTGGCCCCTTCTTAGCAGAAGAAGAGGAGCCCACCAAGAGAACCCGTTTATCCTTCTTAATTGTGGCCTCATAATTGACAAGCATATTGACCATCTCTTCAAGGGTGGCCTCTAGCTTGTTCATATTGATGTTTACCACAAAACCGTCAAACGATGCAGGAAGAGAAAGAAGCAGTAAGTCCACACACAGTTCATGCTCCAACACCAACTCGAGGGTCACCAATTTTTCAACGAGCCAAATCATGTGTACCCCATGCTCACGGACCGAAGTCCCCTCTTGGATGCGACACTTCATCAGCTCTTTGACAATGGAGTACCTCTCAGCTCTCGATTGAGCCCCAAAAAGTTCCTTGAGGTGCATTTGTATGTCAGCAGCATCCACAACATCCTCAAATCGCCTCTGGAGTTCATCAGACATCGAAGCTTGCATGTAGAATTTGGCCTTGATATCATGGTCCCACCATTTATCAAGTTTGGCCAACTCATCTGGACTCACATCAGCCGGTTCTTCCTTCGGAGGAGACTTTTCTAGCACGTAGAAAATCTTCTCCGAGCACAGGACAATCTTCAACTTACGGAACCATTCCATATAGTTTGCGCTAGTCAGTTTGTTTTGTTCGAGAATAGAAAATAGTGGATTACGCGAGCTCATCATAATGATATACTGAAATGATAACAAACAATAATCATTGATTGTTTAATTAATTTACTAAGACATAAAATAAGGCGAGTTTAATTTTATGAATTACACTCCCACTATTTTAACAATTTCACCACCCTCTAGTGAAAACGAGAAAACCATTTTCTTTAGTAGGAACATGGAGCTCAATTTACAAATTATAGTCCCGAATAAAATCAGCCAATTATAATTTTCAAAAGGTAGAGTCCAATTGCTGCTAGAACAACACCATGTTTTTACCTCATATCCAATAAGGGCCCAATAATATGACGCCGATTATTGTGACATGTCAAGTTGACCCATCAATAGTAAGTTGTGATGGGCGGTCGCCATGTAGACCCCCAATAATATGAGTTGATCCCATAGAAGTTTCATCCAACTTACAACAATATTCTACTCAATGCACAGCTTTTCGGCGAACGGGCCCTCCCAATAATATGAGCCGGACCACGCCCGCGGGTAGCATTCATCATGCATTGATAGTTGATGGAAGGTAAGAAAATATAAACTATATTTCATTTTCCTTTTGTTAAACTTGATATAAATTTTAAATCATATTTAAAATGAGGGAATTTAATTTTATTGAAAAATTGTCTCATCATTTAATTAGTTTGTATGCTTGCAGGATTTATGCAATTTATTCTAAACATGCATACAACAATAATATCAAATATTAAATAGAGGATGATCGATGCCTAGATCTAGTCGACCCGTGGTTGCCAATCACGAGTCTAAGTCCAATCCTAGGTTATATGCAAGTATGCAATGCAATCCTATTACATTGAGCTTCCAATTTACATTTATTCGGTCTTTCTGATGGGCCCACCACCATCTTTAAATTTTTATCTCCCACTAAGTCTAATAAATTTACAATAAATTTCGATGACAAGTAGGGGATACATATTTTAAGGGTGGGAACAGACCATAAACCAGACCCACTTTTATTACAAATGACAAATCAAATTTGGGCCATAATACAAGCCCACTAATAAAAACCCAACATCAATAATAAAAACCAAATGTAAACAACCTAGCATACACCTAAAAAATTGGTCAGGGCAATCGATCATCCTTTTATCCAATTATTTAATTCAATTAAATGATTGGATAACATGCAATTCAAAATGGCAATATATGTAAAACAGATAAAATCATATTTTATACATAAAATCTAATTTTATATATAAAATAATATTTTATCATCAATTGTATCAAAATAACTAATTTTTCATAAAATTTAATTTATTGGATTAAATTTATAATTTTTCAAAAAATTCAAATTTATCCAAAAAATTAATTTTCTTAAAAATTCCGGGTTCAAACAATTTTGATCCAGTGCCTCGTGGACCAACCGAAACAATTTTCGATCGAACCAAAAACTGGGCCCAATAACCGTTACAGGGCCGTCCAGCCTGGCTGCTGGGCCACCGTGTGCAGCCCAGCTGCGAGCTGGGCTAGGGCAACGTTTGCCCCAGCCCAGCTGCTGGGCCGGCGTGCTCGGCCCAGCTGCGCACTGGGCTAGGGAAACGTTTGCCCTAGCCCAGCAAGCTGGGCTGCTGCGCGCAGCCCTAGGCAGCAACTGTCTGCTGCCCTTTCGGGCAGCGGGCAGTCCCCAAATTTTTTTTTATTTTGTTTTCTGAAAACCGAGGCTTTGTACAATCGATAAAAATTTTAATCGTAAGATCGGAGAACAACCTGGCTCTGATACCACTGTTAGAACACGTTCTCGGACCTGTCAGATCTGATACCCATGGCAGCGAAAGTTTTAAAAATTTTATTTTCAGATCTGAAATGATTCCAGATCATTGGGTACCAAATCCGTACGATTAAAATAATTGCGTAAAATAAAACAAAGTTAAATTTTACCTCTCAAGCTTTTGCTTGAGGTTATGGACACCAACAGATAAATCTGCTCTTTTTGTATATCCCAGGAACCGATGCCTCGATCAACTCCCGAATCAAGTCCACGAACAGAAATCTAAACCCTCTGACAGACTGCACTAGAAAGTCTATCAGAAGTTTTTACGAAGAGATTAACAGATTTGATCCGTTAAACCAGACTACAATTTCAAAAATTGCAGCCTGGAATTTTCGAATAGGGGAGAGGGGATTTTCGGCCAACCCTAGAGAGGAGCTCTCCAGTTTTTCAAAAATTATGATGTGTTGTGTGTAATTTCTGTACTGGAAGAACTTATTTATAACATGGGCTGCTAACAGCTTAGGGCCCGTTAGTCATAAGTTCAAGCCTGACAAGCGAAGCCCGTATGTTCAGAAATTAATATAAAATCCATCGTGACTCCAATTGATAAACCAATTTCACCAATGTGTGCACAAACCTTTTCTGAATACTTCAAAGTCAAGATAAATTTTCCGAATCCAAATTCAGTGGTTTCCAAAAATAGCATCTCCATGTCATTTTAGTAAACTTCACTCCCTCTATTCAACAATAAGAAGTCCTGCTTCTCGTTCGCTAAATTTAACATATTAAATTTAACTATCTCAACGGGGATTAGAAATCCATTACTTGTGTGACCCTCAATGGTTCAGGGATACTACTAGCCGTGGGCTCACAATTCCTTGTGGCTCGGAATAACAATTTCCGACTTGCCCATCGAATCATGTTAAGAGCGCCTAGAAACATCACCCCATGATTTCCTAGGTATCACTGATAGTTACTGCAAGAACCAGTGGGTTTCGGTTAGCATACAGTACGGTCCCTTCATCCATATATCTCGGTCGAATCAACAACCATTGGTATATGGAGAGTCGTTTGAGATTTGATAACTATGCAATACATCTTGAAGATCAAATAGTGACATCGCATGTGTAACCAGGAAACCATGTATCCTAAAGCACATTATGTACTCTGGCAAGAGATTTGTCACATTAATATCTACTCAGATGGCATAGGATATCCATGCTTGCACGCGTGTGGTGAATCCTTGACAACAAAACATTTACTCCTATATATGTCGTAACTGCACCCAATCTCGACACTTGATGACCCTCATGGAGCCGGTAAACTATTCAAAGTACACTACTAGCATATAGAGTCTCCATGATGTTTCAAGTAGTAAGGACTAATGGTGTACAACCAAAACCACGGACTCATCCACTCGACAAGTGAGAACCACTTGGAAAGTCCGAATAGGGTAGTTCGATCATCCATATAATGAATATCCATTTGCATGCTTTTAAAATCTCTATGTTCCATACCAATGAAACATGGTACTCGGCATCGCAAATGATAGTCTTAATCTTGAGAGATCTTTATCCTCATTACAGACGGCTCAATTGATTAGGAACAGTTTGGAATATAGAGTGATTATAAGATGTATTTCATGATAGTCATCCATATCCACTATCACATCTTACATGCACTCTAGTATATTCAAGGTCTTTATCTAAACTTCGTATAATATGTCACATAACATAGCAATATGACAAAAGATAAAGTAAATGCCATTAAAGAGTGTAAATTACATTAAACAAAGATTGTTTACAATAAAAGTCATCAAAGTCCTCAGCCACAAGTTGGCTTAGCAGGGTACCCATTCTTTCACTAATATGCAGCACGCAAATGACTTTAAAATACTGGGTAAAATAGTCTACTCAGGGCGCCATGAATACACAGTACCGTGCATAGAGAGCGACTCCGCGGGGTACTCGTGTATTTCACTATCCACTATAGCGTCTACAACACCGTCGTGGTCGCTCCTAGTGATAGCAAAACCAGGGGCTGAACCTCCCCAGACACGAAGCCATAAGGAGTAACTCATCACCGATGGAAACTGTCATGACTCGCATCATACCAGATGCAGTCCAGTGTAAAAACTTGCATGTGCTAAATTCGTAAAAACATGGTAAAACACATAGCACATAATCATGCAACATATAAACATATATATCATGCCGGTTATCTCGGTCAGTACTTACATACCTCTAACACTGCAGGCAAATCCTAGCACCTCTGGTCTAGATCCCACACCTACAAGTCTACTCTACTGTGACTACAATGCAAATTCTCATGCATCATTAAATAAGCCCTAAAAGACTTAACTAAGCTATTCCTTACTCCTAAATATTTTTAGGAAGCCAAAGCTATACCTGCGTCCGTCGTCAGCCCGCTGATGACAATTGCCTCAAAACTAGGCCACAGCTTTGCTACGACGCCTGGATCGCTATGCCACATCCGGATTCCCAATAGGACGCCTAGAATCTCCTAGATCTAAGTTAGAAGGCTAAGGAATCGAGAGAAGAGAGGAGTTTGGTGCGCTTGAAAATGAATCTTGGGAATCCGCTCCTGCCGACGGACCGTCCGATCACGTTCGGAGCATCCGATCCTCACTTTGGATCGTCCGAACGTCTTCGGATCCTCCGGTCCCCTTCTCGGGCCTTCCGATCTATCCTGGCTTAATTTGCTTACTTATTATTAATTATTTCTTAATCACTTCATTGGGTTACGAGTTACTACATTCTTCTCTACTTAAAAAATTTCGTCCTTGAAATTTAAGTCTAGAGGATAGCACTACAAGTAAAACAAATGTTCTTTATTACAACTGAACAATACAAAGTACAAATCTTTCATAAAAATAAAAGTACAAAACATCAAAACAACTCTGGATGCTCAGCTCGCATCCGGCTCTCCAACTCCCAAGTTGCTTCTTCAGTTCCCCTACGCTGCCACTGCACCATCACTAGAGGTATGAGCTTGTTGCAAAGCACCTTGTCCTTCCTATCGAGAATTCTGAGGGGTTTCTCCACATAGGACAAATCCTGATCCAATTGCACTTCAGTCGGATGCAAAATGTGCGACTCATCTTCCACGTACTCTCTCAGCAAGGACACGTGAAACACATCATGGATATTGGAAAGATATTATGGTAAAGCTAAACGATAAGCCACGTCTCCAACTTTCTCGAGAATCTCGAAAGGACCAATAAATCTCGGCGATAGCTTGCCATTGAGTCCAAATCTCATCACCTTCCAAAAAGGTGACACTCGCAGGAACACATGTTCTCTTGCCTCAAAATGTAACGGTATGCGGTGCATGTTAGCGTAGCTAGCCTATCGATCATGGGCTACCTTAATCCTCTTACAGATCATCTCCACTGCATCGGTCATCTGCAGAATCATTTATGTACTTTTGACTTGACGCTCGCCAACTTCATCCCAAAATAAAGGCGTACGACAGCGGCGTTCGTATAAGGCCTCGAATGGTGCCATGCCAATGTTGTTGTGGTAACTATTATTATAAGCAAACTCTACCAATGCTAAGTGGTCATGTCATGCTGGTCCAAAATCCATCACTGTAGCTCGAAGCATGTCCTCGAGAGTACGAATAGTCCTCTCACTCTGTCCGTCGGTCTCTGTGTGGTAAGCTGTACTCAAACTCAGAGTAGTGCCAAGAGCTCGTTGGAAGCTACCCCAAAACCTAGAGGTAAACCTCGGAACTCTGTCGCTGACAATACTGAACGGAATCCCATGCAGACGAACAACCTCTTGCACGTATAAACGTGCCATTTGATCGAAAGTAAGGTCCCGATTGTAAGGCATGAAATGCGCGAACTTCGACAATCGATCAACAAAAACCCAGATAGCATCACAATTCCTAGAAGACATCGGCAAGTGGGTGAAAAAATCCTTCGTCACATGTTCCCACTTCCACTCAGAAATCTCTAAACTCTGGAGCAATGCACCGGGTTGTCAAAATTCTGCCTTGACATGCTGAAACACAAGGCATCGTGACACAAATTGATAAACACTGCACTTCATTCCTTTCCACCAGAACCTCGTACGTAGATCTTTGTACATTTTCATGCTGCCTGGATGCACAGAAAATCTACTACAGTGAGCCTGAGACAAAATCTCCTCTCGTAGCGTGGAATAATCAGGAACTACCACATGTCCAGAGAGACACAACATACCATCATTCTGTAAATGAAAACCAGAAGTCTTCCCATCCTGAGCCAATCGGGCTAACTTTTTCGTCTTTGGATCAACAGCCCTTGACTCACGTATAAGAGTATACAACGCTGGCTCGGAAAGTACAGAGGAAGCACGAACTCCTTGTTGTTCCTTCTTGTTTCGAAAAGTAAAACCCAAGGAACAACATTCTTCTACCACTCGCACAATTGAGCTGGTACGAAGCGAACTCGCATAGACTTTGCAGCTAAGAGCATCCGCAATTGGATTAGAAGTTCATGGATGGTACTTGAAACAACCCTAACTCTACTTTAAATTAAACTAAATAAAAATACGGGTTTTCAAAAAAAATCGACATGAACTCTCTATTTATATTCAAACCCGCCTATCACAGACAGCAATTTAAAATGCAAACAACAACACTAAATAACTAGACCGATAAAGAAACGAGAAACGGAGAAAAGATTTGACATTTAGAACATCAAAGATTAAGCAACTACATATTTACATGTCCACAAATAAATCTATAAATCCGTACAATATCATTTATCCAATCAACAGAATGAAAGACTTAAAGTGCTAAAATAATCTCTTGCGGAAGACTGGCATGGTCAGAGGGATGTGCCGTGCCTGCATCGCAGTCCACTCGATAGTCTTTCCCCTTGGTCTCAATGAATTACTTCTCACCTGAAAACAATGAGTGTAGTGAGTCTAAAAGACTCAACAAGAATATGGGGGGGGGGGGGGGGGGATAACGAGTACTACGTAAATATAAGCACACACAGATAAAAATAGCTTGATAATAAAATACTTTGTGCCCTTAATTTGAATAAAATGTATTTCTAAAATGAGAGGACATGAATATAAAATATGCATGGCTAAGTCATTTATAATCAATGAAACTGCATAAACTATATCTGAATCTGTAACTGCGAACTTAGATCCTTGATTGTGACTCTGTGATTTCGATCATGATCATGGCTATAGTGGACAATGCCGCAAGGAGGTCGAGATGAAACCCAACCCGATCTTGCCCTATATTGGTAAGGGAGACCAGAATAGCTCTGGCCCAACGCGAACACATGCTAAGGTAAGGAAACCCATAATGATTTGGTAAGGGAGGCCAAAACGTCTCCCAGCCCCACACATACACATGAATAAATGTAGTCACAATCATCTCACTTCGTTCAAAATATTTTCTTTCATACTTGAACATGGCATGCATATGTAAATATGACGTAAATGTAAATATATATCGATAATCATGCATATGACTCACACACGGATGATCGGGATGGTGATTTAGGAGCCAAACCAAATGATGAAAAATACTAAACCAAAACGTAGCTCTTAAAGACAAAAGAAGCAGTTTGCCCGCAAAATTCTTAACTTACTCAATTCTCACTCGAAAACAGTTCCGCTTGAAACCACCATTTCCTAACACTTAGAATTAACTTAAGAAGTCATCCTCGGATTATATTTCCCAAGCAACCATTTTTTGAAAATCAGATTTCCGGGCAGCAGCCCCTATTCCACAAAATTTTGCACACAGCTATCCATCCAAACATTTAAAACTCAACCAAAACTTAACCGACTTAATTCATGCTTGAACCGACACATTCCCAACATCCTAAACTAATTCCCGACCCGAGCCCTTGGCCAAAACCCAAGTTTAACCCCTGTTTAAAAATCGATTTCCGGACAGCCCACTCACTTTACCAAAAATCTGCTCATGTCTCAAGTTCCAACCCAACCAATCCTAGCTACATTTCTTCCAATCTTCCAAGCCTATAATCCTTGGACCAAGGCCAACATTCAATCTCATTTACAGCTCTTACAACCTACATTGATCCACCTTAAGCCCAGCTCGAATCCAGCCCTCACAAAGTCTATCACTCCCGAGCCCATATCCTCAAAAATTCGAGTGCAACACCACTCCATCCCACAAGCTATCCTCAAGACATCATAGTTGCTACCATGTGAACTACATATCACCCATGATAGTTCCTAACTCACCATCCAAATCAACACAACATACATCAATATTTCGAACCATAGGTAATAGCCACATTTCTGAAATTTCGAAAATCATAAAACACAACAATTCTGAAACTTTTGGATACATGTATAGCATTATTGAAATCACCCTATTTGAATTTGTACACAAATAATCCTCATAAAAAACGTCATAATGCCATAAACCCAAGAATGAAAATAGAAAAAAAAATCTTGGCAAAACAATAGGGCTCGAAACAGGGCACATTTCATACATATATATATATATATTCAAAATCCCTAAAAATGAAACACACATAATGCAATAATCTTCATGGTGAAGAGAAGGAATCACATTCTTGCCTTAGCTAAGAAATCGAAAGAAAGTGAACTCAAATAAGCTGAAACCGAGCTAGTAGATGGGTGCAGCAACTCAAGCACACAGCTGGGGGAAGAAGCTTCGCCAGAAATGGAGACTGCTGGCGGCGAGGTAGGTGATCGGCGTGGAGCTGTTGGAGAAGAAGAGCCGATCGGAACTAGTGAGAAATGAGAGAGTTTGTGAGTGAGGCGTGAGAAATGTGGAGGAGAAGGTAAATGTCGTGAATGTGTGTGTGTGTTTGGGCGTGAGATGAGAGTGTAATTTGGGGCTAGGGTTAAATCTTGAGTTGTGGATAAGGTTTGAGTGTAAATGGGAAAAGTGCTACACACTTTTAAATAGTGCTAATCAAACTTAGCAACTTCGGATCTTAAATTTAATTGGGATTTTAAAATACGCAAGTTCAAAAATCCTAATTTTAAAATATTAAATCGGACTTTACTAGTCCGGGGTTAAATATGCTAATTTTTGCAAAAAAAGTAAAAAAAAATAATAAGCTCTAAAATGCGGAAAAAGTGATTTTAAGGCAACTAATACCGAGAATTAAAATTAGAAATTTTTAAAACGGATTTAGACATGAAACTCAAATTAAGGAATTTTAGGCGCTAACTTAGGAATTAAAAATAAAGACTTTAAATATTCTGATGTCACGACAACGAGTAAAATATTTAAATAACCAGAGTGATTAAAATAATTTAAACAAACTAGACTAACGTTTAAAAGCAATTTAAATAAATACACAAGTGGAAATAAAAACCTTTTAAAATGATTTGGACAATTAAAAAGTATTTAAATAAACAAGATAGACATTTAAAATAACTTAAAATAATTTAAAATAACTAGCCGATAAACTTAGGCTAATTAAAATAAATAAGTTGGACACTCGAAAATATTTAAACAAATAAACTAAACAGTTAAAATCATTTAAAAGAATAAACTAAACAACTAAAATAAAAACTCATTTAAATATGCAAGCTTAAACATTTAAAATATTTAAAAAAATTTAAATTGCACAATAAAAAAAATCATTTTGAATAAATAATAAAATATTTTGATAGCACATAATTCAGATAAAGAATTTGAATCAATTAAACTTAAAAATAGAAATCCTAATATTTATTAAATTAATGCATGCGATTTAGTAGATTGGATTTTAGGCGTCACAATTTCTTCCCCCCTTAAATGAAATTTCGTCCTCAAAATTCAAGACTCACTAACTAGGTTCGAATACCTTAGACCAGATCAACACTAAATTTCCAACTTCGTACCCACATTAGTTGGTCCAGCTCAGCTTTCGCTGCGCACTATGATGCTTACTGATACCTATATCATCAAGGATCTGACTAGATCTTATTGCAACAATAATTTCGTCACTTCTTATTTGTTCCAAATTAATCTTATCCTCAAGGAAATTCTATTACTCCTCAAATTTACTTTTGATCTAAATTTACAAACTTAAAAACATCATCCTACCGCAACTGATATGTTTTACAACCTATAATTTTCTTAAATATTTATGTTATTGCACAACCTACCTCTTACTAACCTTAAACCCCACGTCGGAATTCCGGGTAATAGAGTTCATATAACCCATAAATTATTTATGTCGACCTCGACCATAACTTAAAATCCTTCTAACAACGAAGCTATGCTTAATGTCTATTTACCAGTTAGACTTAACTCACATAATATACAACTCGAGCTCTTAAAAAATTCACAAGTTCACAAAACACTCAGAAATTAAAAATAAACTCTTCTAAATAGGATATCTAAGGGATTATACAATCCTACCTTGTTAGGCCTCAAGATAAGATATGAATCTGACTCATAATTCCACAACAACGACACATGGAACCCATCATGCATCACTAACAACTCTGCGCCAGCTCAAAAGATCAAAGAAATTACCTATCTCCTTAACAACCGCATAAGGAACGACAAAACGAGTTAATTACCTTATATTCCCAAATCGGCAACATTACGAAACAATGATACCTTCTAGAACAACTTAATATCCATTTTGAAATTCTAAAGATCTACGCCACTTCTTAGCAATGCTACACTTAATGGTCCCGGGGCTTATGTTCAATCCCTTATGCAACGACTAAGAAATCCATAATTTACACCTAAAGTAAAATAAAACAATAATAAAAAAAATATATACCACGATCTATTATCCACTTATTGGATTGGACGATTCCTAAGTACCAAATAGTTCTAATATATCGCCTGAAGACACATCTCAAATCCCTAGTTCAACTTGACTGCAAGTCTAAAAATCCCAAAAATTTCCAAATTATTATATGTACAACCTGAATTCATATTTTAGAACTTAATATATAATTAAGCACCTCAAAGATTTTGTACCTGATCGAAAAGGCTTTCTAATTGATCCTCCAGTACTTTAGTATTTTCCCAATAAATAAATCCACAGCTTATCCAGAAAACTACCTGAACATTCTATTCATCATTCTATTCCCACAGTTGGTGCAATAGCCTTACCCGTTGACATTCACAAAATCTGAGAATTCAAATGTAAAGTACCCAAAAGTCTCTAGGGACAACTTTATTTTCTATCTTGCAACTGTTCACCCATTCAGCTTACCAAAATCATCTGCTTACTCTTAACGATTCTATTTAAAATTGAAACAACCTATTCAATTATTTCACTAACTAACTAAATAAAATTAGTAGTCGCCATTCCTCGGAACACAACGATATCTTAGGATTTTATCTTAGTACTAATGCTAAATTTCAACGGTCTAAACACTTACTAAGCGGTTACGAGTCGATTCTCTACACCATAATAGAAATGATAATTTGAAACTATGATCCACCCAAATAATTCAACATGATGGATCAGGAAAGGAAACTAACATACAAGTAATGCTGCTTAATATGAAATGAAATAATGCAAGCATTACAAACAAACGAGCTGAAAATAAAAATCTAGATAAGTGAAAACAACTCACTCATAATTAAATTCTAGAGGTGAGTGAATATTAATGGAGACTCCAAGAACAATGAGTATGAGCCAACAAAATAACAACTCTAGTGATCACTCATCCAAAGGTAATGACATCATGCTCAAACAATCAAGCATAATTAAAACAATCGGTGTGACTTCAGTCGAGAGAAGTCCACACTAGTCAATAATCAGGGAAAATAACTGTCTCAAAGTAAAAATCAGATGTCAGCCACACAACATAAGTAGATTAACTAAAGAAAGACAAAGTGAATCTTACTCACATCAACATGCGGCTCTAGAACCAAAGAAAAATTCCAAGAAGTGCGAAACATGAACAAGAGTTTATTAAGAAGTTCAACTAATGCGAAGCTGGCAGAATTCAACGCTGATTGATGTCATATGAATCCATAAATGCTCAAAGGAAGTGCAAAGAAATTTTTGGATACTCAAAAGTATATGTTGCAATGGATTTGAGCACAAAAGAAATAAAAAAAAATAACGATCGAAATAATAGTTCACAAAATTGAAAGACTCACAGTAACCGACTCACTAATTCGAAGATCATATTTGCCCAAAGAACAAAAGAAGGACTCAAACTGTAACGCCCGAGATTAATTGATTTAATCCGAAAAATATTTAATTTTAATCCGAGTATATTTAATTTGGGAATATTTAGAGTTTTGATTTAAATTTTAATATTCTTAAATTATTTAGGAATGAAATTGAGTTAAAAAGATTTAACGAGGACCGTTTTGCAATTAATGAAGATATGAGGGGCCAAAGTGCAATTTTCAGATTGGGACTTGGACACATGTCGTGCACAGTATTTGAACGTGTATATGCATGGAATTATCATCATCTTCTCAGAAATTCAGCAGCCTCCATCGATTATCACAATTCTCTCTTGCAAAGTGATCTTCTAAATTCAATAACTTTTGATTCGTTTATCCGAATGAAATTCCGAAGATAGTTCTGGAATCCTTGCGAGAAGGGCTATCAATTGATGTAAGTATTGATGAGATTTGTTATGTTTCGAAATTATGTTAGGGGGCAGAAGTCAGAATTGATTATAGTGTTGTGTTCTTAAGCTTCTATTGATTGATATATCGAAATCGGATCGAAATTGGATGCCGTTTGGATTTGCCATGAATTTCCAGCTTATATTTCGAAATTTTCACTTCTGATATGTTGATTTATTGCTGGTTTATGATGGTATATACATACTGATATGTGTAGATTTAAGTGAAGAGGATTGATATATTATGATATCGAAGTTAAATCGAAGAACGAGCGTCGTTTGTATTTGATATGAAATTCCAGCTAATATTTCAAAATCCATGCTTCTGATTTTTCTTGTGTATGATGATATTGAACTGATATGAGAAGGGATTTAAGTTGATTTGAATGATAGAATTGATAGATTTTAGTTTCGGTTACCGAATTTATATCGTTACGCCGCCGATTCAAGATTTTGATAAAGTTTGAATAGATGAGTTGGAGCTGTACTCTATATGATTTCTTGCTGATATAAATGGCTTGTAATTAGTTCATTTCAGATTAATAGTGAAGGCCATTGAGCTCGGAAAGTTCAGCTTCGAATCGATAGAAGTTTGATCAAGGTTTGTGACTTCTTGCCTTGAAGAAAGAATTGAGTCTTGAGCAGATTTTTTTGACAAGAGACTTGTTGTGCTGCTTGACCAGGTTTGAAGAGATTTGAACCAAGATTGAAAGGTATAAGACAACCTTTAAATAAAGGGCTTGCACACTCAATATGATTTTATTGAGTATCCCTTTCTAATACCACATACTTTGTGCTTATATGCTTGATATTTGCATATATGCTTACTTGCTTGATTTAGCTTGTTTGTATAGTTGGTTTTTAGTTATGCTTTTGAATTTTGTGCATACATATTGGGCCAACTTTCTTTCGAGTTTTGATGGCTGAATTGCCAAGACGAGATGATAGGATGTTTGGACGTATATTGAGGAGTTTAGGTGATTGAGTCATCCATAACGTTTGACGGCTAGGTGATTGAGTTATCCCTAACGTTTTACGCTCAATATAGTGGACCAAAGTCCGGTAATAAACACTCAACGTCACCTCGAATGGAGAGTAGGTGGATGGGTTGACGTGTTTCTTTCCCAGGGATCCCAAAAAGAGAACCGATACCGAAATGATAACCGATTTTTAAATCATGCATTGCTTTCGATTGAAATAGATGAGTTTCTACTATTTTGATTAAGTTAAATGCATGATTGTTTGAAGAGTTGATATTGATTTGATATGAGTTTATGATATTTATAGCATGTCTTGCTTGAATACAACGTTTGCAACTTGATTTATAGCATGTTGAGTTAATATGCCTTAAGTTATCTTGAGTTTTATTTGTTGAATGACTGTTAATATGCTTCAAGTTGAATTACTTAAGTTTATGCATGTTTATGTTGTTTTATACTGGGATTAAATTCTCACCGGAGTCTCTTCGGCTACTGTCTTGTTTGTATGTGTGCATGACAATAGGTGGGACTGGAACAAGTCCGGGAAGACCGTGAAGAATCGAGACTTGAGAGATTAGAGTGATGATCTGGTGTAGATGTCTTTATGCTGTCAACTTTTGTTAGTTCAAGAACATTGATCTTGTAGTTGCTAGACTTGAACTTTTGGTCTAGAGATTTTACTACTTTGATATGTATAATACTTGATCTTGTTGTGTTTATTCTATAGCAATGACAATTTAGTTGTTATATTGTAGTTTGGAGGATGTTTCTTGGACTTGGAAAGGTTGTATTTGAATCTATGAGGCAGGGGGACAGCAGCTGAGGTGTTTATATTTTTTTTCTAGACGTCTGGCTTGCGCATGGGCGAGCCCCTGCTCGCACGCGCGCGCAGTTTAGGCCTTGAGGGCTGCTGGTCCTTTTGCCTGCGCACGCGCGAGGGGTGATCCCCGCGCGCGCGCAAGGCACTTCTTAAAAAAAATTTGTGGTTTTTTATGCTTAGCCTTAATTCATGAATCTTGGATTAAATGTTTTTATTTGAGAGATTAGCGCCCGGGTCGTCACAACAGGTGGTATCAGAGCCTAGGTTCTGGACTGATTTAGAATGAGCGGGGTAGATCGAGTCTGCTTGATTTCTTTATTTGCATGTGATTGAATTCTTATGTGATTACATAAAGTACATGCGAATATTGTGTTATAATTCCAGAACTGTGTGATCGCGTGATTTTGTAATTTAAATTATCGAGCATGCTTTACTGTTTTTCAAATTATATGATGCTATAATTATGTGTTCAAATGGTAAGAATAGCATGCCGTACAGATGCAAGAATTACATGCTTTTTTTATTATCTGAGTTGATTGGAAGCGTGTATTATTCGAGAATGAATCAGAATTCGATCTCTTGAGAATGCACGAAAGTGTTGAGAAGAGGAGGATTGAGATAGAATTGGTTTATATGATATTGTATTATTCACTAATCTGTTTGAAATATCAGATATGCCTCCTCGTCGAATGATGAATAGACAGATAGATACAATTCCTCAGCCAGAACAGATGAATGTAGCCCCGACAGTGCCACAAACACCTGAAGCTCCGAGAATAGAGCAAGGCAGTACATTGAGAGATATGGTGGATGTCACAGCGTCACCAATGGAGATACTTCTGAAAATATTTCAATCATTCATGCCGCCTACTTTGAAAGGAACTGAGAACTCAGTTGCATGCGAAGGTTGGTTAGAGGATATTGAGATGATGTTTGATTCCCTTGATTATGCAGATGATAGAAGAATTAGACTGATTGGGTATCAATTGCAAGATGTTGCAAAGACTGGTGGATTACAACCAAGAAAATTCTTGAGAATCAAGGTACGATGATTAATTGAAAAGTGTTTAAAACTGAATTTTATCAACGATTCTTTCCAGTGTCGTACTGAAAAGATAAAAATGCAGAGTTTGCCAATCTGAAACAAGGCAACCTGAATATCGAGGAATATGTTGCTAAGTTCTCTACTTTGCTGAAATTCGCTCCACATATAGCTGCCCGAATCGGTTTACTAATGGAATGCCCTAATGATATGATTTGAGAATACAAATTATTGTTGAATCACAGGTTGTTGTTTGTGATGATACGACATCTTATGAGACTCTGGTTAATCGGTGTCGTCAAGTGGAGAACAACAACAGGCGGGAACTACTGATGATGCCAAGACAGCCGAGTGGATCTCTTGGGCCTAGAGCTCAATCTGTTGTGCAATCTGGCACTACGTCTTCTTCTACTATTATTTCTTCTGGATCTCATGGTTCACGAGGTATGTTTCGGTTTGGAAAGAAGAAGAAGAAAGATGAATTTTGCAGTCACTGTGGTGGGAAGCATTCTGCAGCTTCTTTTCGGAAGGCTTCGGGTGCTTGTTTTATTTGCGATGAGCAGGGACATCTGCGAAGGGTTTGTACTCAGCGTATGAGAGCTACGAGTGGATCGGAATCACAGATGGGATCTTAGGCTTCTACTCATCCACGTCAGTAGCCAGCACCACCTAGTTCTTCTAGTTTCCGTCCACACACACGGGGGCAGGTGTTTCCTCTATCTCAGGAGCAGGCTACTGAAGGAAGCGATCGCATTTTGGCAGGTACCTTTCTGTTATGTGGTATTCCTGCACTTGTTTTAATTGATACTGGAGCATCGCATTCCTTTATTTCTAGTTGTTTTGTTAAGAGACATAGATTACCTTATGTATCATTAGACCTGGATTTAGTTGTATCTACTCCGCTGGAGCAGGAGGTAGTAACTAAGCGTCTAGTGATGGGTTGCCTTCTAGAGTTTGAGGGTCACGTGTTGTTTGCTAATTTGATGATTTCAGCGATGGAAAATTTTGACTGTATTTAGATAATAGATATGTTGACTTTGTACCACGCTACTGTGGATTGTTATCAGCGTCTGGTACAGTTTCATCCGGATGAGGGTGATAGCTGGTACTTCTATGGTGAGGAGTACGACCTCCTATGCCACTTGTATCGGCTTTGAATCCATGTCATGTCTTAGAGTCACGTGGGGAGTGCTAACTCATTTATGCAGTTGATATTTCCACGAGTAGTTCGGGTATTGATCAGTTAACGGTTGTCAGCAAGTTTCCTGATGTATTCCCTGATGAGATTCCAGGTTTTCCTCCGGTTCGAGAGGTTGAATTTTTATTGATCTAGTACCAGGAACAATGCCTATATCCCGAGCACCTTATCATCTGGCACCGCCAGAGATGAGGGAATTGAAACAGTAGTTGCATGATCTGCTAGATAAGGGATATATTCGTTCGAGTTTTTCTCCATGGGGAGCACCTGTTTTGTTCGTCAAGAAGAAGGATGGATCGATGCGATTATGTATTGACTACAGGCAGCTGAATCGTGTCACCATCAAAAATAATTATCCTTTGCCGCGAATTGATGATTTGTTCGATCAATTACATGGTACTTCTGTCTACTCTAAGATATATTTGAGATCTGGATACCACTAGATACGGGTACAAGACTTAGATATTTCTATGATTGATTTCAAGACCAGATACGGGCATTATGAATTTTTGGTGATGCCATTCGGTTTGACGAATGCACTGGCAGTCTTTATGAATCTGATGAATTAGGTATTTTGAGAATATCTGGATAGATTCCTCATCATATTCATTGATGATATTCTTGTCTATTCTCATGAAAAGGATGAGCATGCACAACATCTGAGGATTATTTTGCAGACGTTACGAGAGAAGCAGCTATATGCGAAATTAAGCAAGTGCGAATTTTGGCTTGATCAGGTAGTGTTTCTCGGTCATGTGATTTCTATTGAAGGAATATCTGTTGATCCTAGTAGGATAGAGGAAGTGCTGAACTGGTCTCGTCTGATGACGGTTGCTGAGATTCGAAGTTTCTTGGGTCTAGCGAGTTATTACCATCGATTCATCGAGAATTTTTCATAGTTGGCCAGGTCTTTGACTCAGCTTACATGGAAAGATGTTGCCTTTACATGGTCCTCAGATTGTGAGGAATCATTTCACGAGTTGCATAGACGTCTTAGTACTTCACCTGTGCTAGCTTTACCTTCTGGATCAGGAGGTTATATTGTCTACACTGATGCCTCTGGTCAGGGGTTAGGATGTGTTTTGACACAGCATGGACATTTTATTGCCTAAACTTCTCGACAGTTGAAAACGCATGAGGTGAATTATCCAGTGCATGATCTTGAGTTAGCCGCCATTGTATTTGCGCTCAATATTTGGAGACATTATCTTTATGGCGAGAAATTTGAGATATTTATGGATCACAAGAGTTTGAAGTATTTATTCACTCAGGCGGAGTTGAATATGCGACAGAGACGCTGGATGGATTTACTAAAAGATTATGATTGCGAGATCAAGTATCATCCAGGTTCTGCTAATCTTACTACTGATGCCTTGAGTTGGCAGGTGAGACTTTCTGCACTTCAGACTAGTGAATTATCTCATATAATTCAATAATGTTGTTCATTGAGTTTTAAGTTCAAGCACAAGAAAGTGAGAAATGGAATTCGCTTGTATAATATTTTATGTGAGCCAGCTTTGTATTCTCGGATTAGAGACGCTCAGATATCTGATGTTAAGACTCAGCATTTGGCACGTCTAGCCAATGGAGTTAATACATCTGGATTCCATTTTCAGACAGATGGTTTATTATGCTTATCAAATCGAGTGGTTGTACCTGATATTGCGGAGCTCAGGAATGATATTCTTTCTCAAGCTCACAGGTGTCGATTATCAGTTCATCCTGGAAGTATGAAAATGTATAAGGACTTGTGAACTAGATTTTGGTGGAAGGGAGTGAAGAGGAGTGTATCAGTTTGTTTCTAGATGTCTGGTTTGTCAACAGGTCAAAGCTGAACACTGACGACCAAGTGGATTAATACAGAATCTTGAGATTCCCAAATGGAAGTGGGAGCACGTAACTATGGATTATGTCACCCACTTGCCTATGACTTCACGTAAGTGTGATGCTATGTGGGTTGTTGTTGATCGGTTTACTAAATCAGCACAATTTATTCCTTACAACAGGGAGTATTCTTATGATTGCATGACACGCTTATATGTACAAGAGATAGATTGCATGGGATTCCATTGAGCATAGTCAGTGATAGAGACCCGCGGTTTACCTCATGTTTCTGGGGTATTTTTCAGCAGGCGGTGGGTATCACTCTGAGTTTGAGCACTGCATATCATCCGAAGACTGATGGTCAGTTGGAACGGAGTATTAGTACATTGGAGGATATGCTATGTTCTTTTGTCATGGATTTTGGTTTATCTTGGCAGGATCAGTTACCTTTGATTGAATTTGCCTACAATAACAGTTATCATCATAGTATTGATATTGCACCTTTTGAGGCATTGTATGGTCGACGATGTCGTACTCCTCTATTCTGGGATGAGATAGGAGAATGACAAGTTGAAGATATCGAGTTGGTGCAGCAAATTGTAGACAAGGTAGATTTGATCAAACGGAGGATCAAAACAGCTCAAGATCGGCAAGCCAGTTATGCTAATATTCACCGCAGGCCACTTCAGTTCGATCCTGGTGAATATGTGTTCTTGCGAGTGTCACCTTTCAAAAAGGTGATGAGATTCGGTCTGAAAGGCAAGTTGTCACCCCGTTTCATTGGGCCTTTCCAAATACTCACTACAAGAAAAAAAGGGAAACGACAACGGATATAACCCGTTGTCGTAGGGGTCAAAAAACTGTTGTACTTTTAAGTGTTGTCGAAAATATAGCATACGACAACGGTTTATATCCGTTGTGGATTCCAACATATGACAACGGATATGCAACAGTAAATATCTGTTGTCGTACACACTATTTGACCACGGTTTATAACCGTTGTCTTAAGTTGCCTTTTAGAACAGTTATAAACCGTTGTCTATGTTGGCATATGACAACATATTTGCAACAATTTATATCTGTTGTCGTATGTTGACATTATTCAACCACATTTCAAAACTGATTTCTTATGTAGGTGTACAACAACATTTCTGCAACAGTTTAAATCCGTTGTCTTTTGAGGCTTACGACAACAGTTCTGCAACAGTTTAAATTTGTTATTTCTTAAATAAAAAAAATTAATATACAAATTTTCAAAATTATAAATCAATCAAAATTTAAAATTTTTAAAATAAAATTTAATATAAAATTTTACAGTATTACAAAACATCATATCAAAGCAACAAAATTTACAAGGGAATCCTGAAACTTCGCAGGTCATACTTTGCTATACACAAGACACTTCACCTTAAAAGCATCGAAAAGATTTCTTAGGAATCTGCTTGGTTTCACGGTATGCATGTATTTGCCACCTCCGTTGCCTTGAATATCTTATCTTTACGTGTAGCTTCAACCGTGTCTTTCTTCTGTTTTGCCTGCTTGTGTATTAGTTCCAACAACTGGGGTATGTCTGAGCTCAGGGTTTTCTAACTTGAACATGGAGAGCCTACAATCCCAGGCTTGCCTGCGACAACAATGACGGTGTGACCCATTTTTTGTAGCTATCTTTTTCCAACTTTTTGCCTGTCGCATGCTCTAGATATTTGAGGGATATAACAGAAATGAGAGGAGAAGAAAACATTTCTTGGTTTTATGAATGGTGTGCAGGTATGACTCATTTGCATGAAGTACAAAGAATCACTTGATGTCTCTCAACCCATTTTTCTTCCTAATGATTCCTAATGAAATATTTAAGTACAAATCCGGCGTATAGAAATAGGCGAATGGTCAATAACGAAGTTCCCTAATAAAAAAATATCAGTAAATAGACAAAACACATACAACTATCATACCAAGTGTACAAGCAATTCAACCAATGCATCCATAACATCAGTACCATAATCCCATTGGCTAATTCCAAATATCTGAAGTACCAAAAAATATTGAATAAATAACAAAGTAAGTTACATCGAGAAAAGTAAAAAATAATAATTAATGCAAGTGCATGAACTCACATCACCAAGAAGAGATCAGATGGTCTTGGAATCTTGAACCATTTGCAAAGTATTGAAAGTATCTCTTCATTAAAAATAAAACTAACCGAAGGTTATGCTGCAATAAAAATACGTATGAATTCAGACTTCAGTAACATCATTTTCCTGAAATTCGAAAATTTGTGCAAATCTAATATTATAAAACAGAAGGGATATAAGACCAGAACCATCATTGTTTAAAGCTACTGCCATCACATGCTGAAATCATTAAAATGAATTATATTAATCCATCATTCTCAAGAAAATGTTAGAATTAACATGTACATCAAAATCACCAAATCTTTTTGGAAAGTAAGCATGAGAAACAAGTTGACAAAAACCATTTTTTGACTGAGTACAAAGATATTTAGAGAACAAAGACTAGTACAAGGCCAGCACACTACATCCTAAATAGTGTTCTCTTCCAGAAATTCCCATAAAAAATAATCTCACTAAAAGCATTTTGTGCATTATAACCCGAAGACACAATTAATTCTGGTGTTTAAAAAAAAGAAAGAAACCCAAGTCATAAAAATGACATTTTCAGCTCTCACTCAACTGTTCGCATATTAACTAGAAGGTAAACCGTTGAACTTACTAGGTTTGAGAAATTGATGTCGGGGCTCAATTTAAAAAAAGAAAATAAAAGAACAAAGATATTTCCAAAATTGTTGTGGCTTGCAAATGAAAAGAACAATTTTGAACAAACAAAAAGTTTTCACTCATTTAAAAAAGAAAAAAAAACAGATAATTCGGTCAATTGCATCAACTAAAAATGATAATGGTGCATGCAACAGCAAATAAAAGAGTATAAATCTGAAAAACATTTGTGAGTGTAAAATCAATTTTTTTTATATTTCCATTCATTTGCCCGGTTTGTATCAGAACGTAGGCCATGATCTCATTGGAATCATTATTTGCTTTCCGTAATTAGATACTCACAAGTAATGAACAACGAGAAAGAACTTACTGGAGAACCACAAAGAAGGGAGAGTCTGAAACGAGAAAGTACCCAACACAAGAGCTGTTGAAAGGCCAACGCTGCGAGAGAAAGTACCCAATTTTTAGCTTCACTGTAATACATATTGAAACCTTGAAATCCAATAAACCTACAGGTACCTCCTAATTATAATCCACACATGAACCCATGCCATACCTCACGAAGACATTAAAAAATTCCCCACAAAAAAACAAAACGACATCAAAATTGCGAAGAAACTCAAATAATAACTTTTAAAAGTCTTATTGTATCACAAGGACTAAATCAAAGCATACAATAAAAATATTTTAAAAATTTCTTTAAAAATAAGTTTACATTTCAACTACTAACTCTATAAAAATATTTTTACAGATAAAAAAATAAATATATTACTAAACTTCTGATTCTTATTCCGAGCTTTTAGAGTACTACATGACGTCCCAAAGACATACGTACAACAAAACAAGAATTTTAGAGCGTATGAAGCTCCACTTACCTCAACACATCTCAATCCAAAAGTTAGCCGTGACTCCTCAAGTTAGTCTATGTTTCATCTTTGCAAGCCCAGCAGGAAGCATATTAATGTTCCTGTGATTACACGACGACGATAGAATTTTCTTCCATCATTTGTCGCGAACTTCTCTTTGGGAAGTAAATCCACTCTCCTGAATCTGAAATTAAACCTAGTGTCTGTAATGAAATAAAAACTGGCCAATATCAGGACTGCATGGACTATAAATTTGGCAATTACAAATTTCTGAAGATATAGGAGGGATGATCAGAATGATCATGACGAATTGTGTTTCTTGAAAGAAACTTCAGTATCTCATTGATTATTATCACCTGCAATAGAGAGACGTAGTAGGTGAGACGAGTCAAAAATGTTTCACAGTCAACATTTCAAAAATCAAAACATCCATTACATCCCCCTCTTAAGTCACTTCATCGTTGAAGCAACCCACAAGCTTACAGGAGAATCATTTAACTTCATCGGAACACATTATACTTACGGGAAAAGACAGATACAAAACAACAGTCCACTCTGCCCAATTTAGTGGTGTAACCTATCACAATAATTTAGCAACGTGAAAAATAAAAACGTGGTTCTCTGTTGAACCCAAAAGGGGATAAAACGATAATGATTTGCTAAAAGAAAGAGAATGTTAACTTACAGAGAAAAGGGCAGAAAGTGGTTGCACATAAAGGATGATCACGTAACGAAGCATTGTTAGGACAATTGATCTGAGGAGCCATAAACTAGAAATATTGTTAGGTACTAACAAGAGCGATTGGTTTTCACTAAGGTTGTTCAATGCATTGAACATCTCGACAACCACAAGTACAATCATTGAAACAGTTGACAGATGTCGATCACTATAAACACTAAACACGGTGCAAATTTAATAAGTTTCCCTTGTTGAGAAAGTTTCAAAATTTATCTAGGTAGACACAGAAAAATGTATTAGTCCGGTGTTGCTGAAACATAAGAAACAGAAACACTATATTTTCCACAAACTGTAACAATTATGGGCAGGTCTATCAACATAACACACAAATCAGCTATAAAGTATATAGTTACAACAATAAATCATTTCAATGTAGCTGGTCCATGAACTCTATTGAAGCATAGTAAGTTAGAAAAATCAACTACAATACTCACAGACATCATTTCGCGGCCGTAAAAGCAAAGCTCCCAGCGTTTTTTGCTTTTAAAAATAACACAAAAGCAGAGCCGCCTAGAAAGGAAAGAAAACCGAATCCATCGGCGCTTGCTCATCCATAAACAGATCCTCCGGCAACCAGAAATCTCCCAGCATGAAAACCTTGAAAACCAACACCTCACGACCTTGAAGCCTTAAGATCAACCTGAAATAAGTCATAAGTATAAAGATTTTGTGATTGAAAATTTACCCGGAAATAGGTCGCAGAAAGTGCTCATGTTTGGGCAGAAACGAGACAAAAAACAAGCGATTCATGTTCGGAAAAGGATCCCTCCACCAGCTTCGCCCCTTTTTGCCTGAACTCCAACAACAGATGCAATTTATTGATGTCGAGGCCGATCTTAGAGCTCCAAAGAATGTATGTAGGGTGGCCCTCTGCCAGTCTTTCCTTGAGAAGCATCTTGCCCATGTAACCTGTTCCTCGTACGTTGAACAAGACAAAGTAGGAAAAGAAAAGGGCGTTGAGGCGGCGTAAGGAAAGGAGCGGAGGGGAGAGAGAGGAGGCGGAGGGGAGAGCTAGGGCTTGGGTTTCCATTCTTTTTTTTATTTTGTAGGTATTTGTGTATATGTAATGTTTAATAAAAAAATAATAAAATAAAGCAAAGACAAGGGATCAAGAAAAGTGTTGTCTTAAAATATATAATACAATAAAAAATGACAACGGATAAAGACAACTGTTGTCATAGAGCTCCAAAAACACGCGCATAGACAACGGTTTTAAAAATAGTTGTCGTAGATCCCCAAAAACCCGCTCATAGAAAACGGTTAATTAAAACCGTTGTCGTAGACCATAAAAACCCGCTCATAGACAACGGTTTTAAAAAACCGATGTATTTAACATATATTAGACAACGGTTTTTCAAAAACCGTTGTTGTTTTCCATTAAAATTTGGCTAACGACAACGGTTTTTGTAAAAACCGTTGTTAAAGGCCAAAAGACAATAGTTTGTGTATAAAACCGTTGTCTTTCTAGTGTGGTTAATTAACATATTTGTTGTGGTGACTGGAGAAGATCGGAGATGTTGCATATCGTTTGGCGTTACCGCCATATATTTCCAGTATACATGATGATTTTCATGTGTCGTTACTTTGACAGTACATAGCTGATGAATCTCATGTATCCAACCTACTGATGTTCAGCTAGAGCCAGATCTGTCGTATGTTGAACGACCACTCCGTATCCTAGACAGGAAGGAGGAAGTTCTCCGGAATAAGACTATACCACTTGTGATGGTACAGTGACAGCGCCAAGACGTTGAAGAAGCAACTTGGGAAACAGAGAGTCGTATGCGAGCTGAATATCCTGAGTTGTTTGCTTTGTACTTTTGATTATCATGTAAAGATGTAATTACGGTTGTTTTAATAAAACATGGTTTGATGTTTCATATTTTTATCTTTATTTATCTTTAGATTTTATTTCGCGGAAGAAATATCTAAAGGTGGGGAGAATGTAGTAACCCATATTCCATTTTAAAATAATAATATGTTAAACATGATTAAGGGTTGGTAATTAACCAATTCCGGGGCTTAATCAGACTTCAGAACTAAGAATTGGGCTTCCAATGTTTGATCCAGTTCGGACGGTCCGAAGAGGACTTCGAACGATCCGAACTCATCAAGTCGGGAGTTCCGAAGAAGGGCGTATTGACTTCAGAGTTAAGGCACGTTCGGACGGTCCAAACCAGGATTGGACGACCCTAACTTCCTCATGCCAAGCAGGCAAGATTACTCGGCCATGGGTTTTGACAAGTGTCAGAATTAGGACACTTCGGACGACCCGAAGTGGTGATCGGATGGTCCGAACTTGATGTGTCTCGCATGCAGGAAGTGAGCTGGATCGGATGATCCGAACCCGAGTTCGGGGCTCAAACTTAACCGATTCTGGGGCTATAAATAGGGCTCATTCGAATTCATTTTGAATTATGAATTTTGAGTTTCCTTTTTCAGTTATATAGTGTGAGGTATACACTTGAGGGCTCAATCGGTTATTATAGAAGTTTTAGAATAACCAAGGTATGATTATAGTCATCCGGGACTAGCGTCTTCAAAGGGCTTACTATGGACGAAGGTATGGTCCGGGAATCTATTTAAGTTTTGGGAGTACTTATTAGCTTAGTTAAGGCTTATAGAACTTGTGTAGTGATACAGTGAACTTTTGAATATAGACTTGGAACCTAGGATCCTACTAGACTTGAACTAGCCTAGAGGTACGTACACATTGACTGAGATTGCCAGCGAGTATACATGTTTATGTGTTTCATTTATTTGGCATTATTGTATGGCATGATATATGGTTTACTTTATTCCATATTCATATGTCATGTGCATATACACGTTGAGCCTATACTTTGTTATACCTGGTTATAGAGCCGCTCAGCTCTATACTTGTTAGTCTGTCACTAAGGGTACCGCGATGGCGGGGACATTTATGTCTGACTACTCTAGTGTTATAGACAAGTGTGGTTGTACCCAGAGGTTGATCTGTGAGGTTACAGCACTCATGTGATGTCGGTACTGAGCATGACTTATCAGATGACCCTTTACCAGTCATAACGGTTGCATGCATCAGATACATATGTTTACTCACATTTATGTACTGGGCGTTAGCTAATGTCCTAGTTGTTATCTTGGACACCCTATTCCACGGGACAGGTAGCAGGATGGACGGAGCCGGTAGTTTGAGGCAGGACTAGAGAGCCGGAGCTTTTCATGGGATTTTATACAGCAGGATTTTTTTAGCTGTATAATGTTTTAGACAGTTGTATTTTAAGCTTTTCGATATGGTTGTATCACTACTATAATAAACCTGGATATGTTTTAAGCAGATATGTAAATTATGGGTTATGTTTCCGCACGTTTTACTCTGTTAAGTATTCATGCTTTATTAAGCTTAATGCATGCTATTAGTTTCCAGTTAGTAGGTGATTCAATGCAGGGTCACTACATAGTTCGTGGAAAGTTTGTACCGTTTGACGCTCACACCATCAATACCCTTTATGACCTTCCGCCGGTGCTACATGATGAATATGTGGAGTATCACGATAATGAAGTGGATCATGAGGCGATTCTGAGACGAATTTATGTTGAGGGAGCTGAGTGGAGGTTGGGTCGTGACCACACTCCATCTAAATTGAGAAAGACTGACTTGATTACGGAAGCTAAGCTCTGGTATACTTTTTTCTGTGCTCGACTAAAACAAACAGATCATGAACATGAGGTTACAAGATACCGAGCCATTCTAGTATACTGTATCCTCGAGGGAAAGTCGATTGACTTGGGTTTAGTGTTCCAAGAAACGATTCAAAATGTGGTGGTGGGACGTACTAGTGGCAGTTTTGCACTACCAGCTCTTCTGACTTATTTATGTGAAGAAGCGGAGGTGGAATGGAGCCCGAACGAGGAAGTATAGAAACACACTGCGGCTATTGTCTGCCATGCGCCATTCCGTATGGTACCTACTTCTGAGCAGCGAGAGCGGGAAGAAAGGAGAGAGTTTAATGCAAGATCTGATGAGCAGAGAGGCACATCGCCCTAGCCTCAGTCTCTTACTATTGTGCCTGATCATGTTGCTATTTTGGAGGAGGAGTTGCGGCAACATCAACAGGAGTTTCATGCATTCCAGCAACTGTCAGACGTGTTTATGAATTATGTGATGGATTTCACAGCTGCTCTGCCCCACCATTTTCCTGATGTTGCTAGCTTTGCGCATCCATTCCCTTCGAGACTATAGTGGCCTCCTGTGTCTGGTCCTACTGAGCAGCCCCCTCCTTTTGATGATGAGGATGGTGGCGACCACTGACGGTCGCTACTAGAGGTACATGTCCTTTACTCTTTATTGTCATATCATTGAGGACGATGATTTTACCTAAGTTTTGGGGGAGTTTGGATTTTTTTTCAGAGTTTGATGCAAATGTTTGCTGTTTTTTCTTGGTTTTTTGAGTAGTTGCTTTGTGTTTGAAATGATTATTGTTGTTGAATTGTTGAATTTTTATGTGTTGTGTGCATTTTAGTAATTGTTTCAATAAATCAAGAATGAAGTGAAAAGATGGCCAATGATGGTAAAATTTTTGTTTTGTCATGGAAATCCTTGAATATCTGCCTATCTGACAAAATTTTGACTAATGAACCAATTAGACGAATAAACTCCTACATACTCTGTGATTTATGCTTGAATCTGAATTTTGAAACATACAAATATAGACATGATTGAGGCGTTGTTGGGATATTGTGGGTCTGTTTTTATTGAATGAATTATCCTTAGTTTCCCATTCACAAAATTATATGAGTAATTGAGGTACATGTTGAGAAATTCTGTTGAAAATCATCGTTTAATGTTGGTGATTATTTATTTTGCACTGATTGAAATTCATACAATTTAATTGTGAATTGAGATTTGTCTAGAACTAGTTCGGACAACCCTTGAGGCGAAATACGGGTAATTTGTGACTTAGGAATGATTTAGACAATTTTTCTAAACTCGTTTGTGCCTTTCAAGCTACCCACTGAATTAAATGTCCTTAGTACCTTGTTTGAGCCTAATTGAAAAACGAATAGCATGCGTGAAAACGTGTGATAAATCCTCATTCGAAATCGTTTCAAGGTCCTATATTTACTACCTATAAATAGCCTAAACACTATTTAATTTCCTACCTTTAAGGGAGTAATTTGAATGTTTTAATTTTATATTCTCCTAGATTATATTTGTGAATATCGAATGGTGTGGTGGAAGAATTGAAAAGTAAATGGGTAGTAGTGAAAAAAAAATGTGAATGAAAAATTTTTGAAAACAAAAATGTTGGTGGAAAAGAAACATGATGAAAAATGAAGAAAAGATGAAAAATCAATGGGGTGAAGAAGAGATGTGAAGTTTGAATGAAAAGGAGTGGAAATTAGTGATAGAGCATAATTTACTTCCTCTTTTGAATTCTTATTCCTTCGTTTGTAGCCATGAGTCAGGCCTGACATTATAAGCTGATTAAGTCCTATTGACCGAGTCACAGTCGCTCAATATACTAGTGGAGAGGGGTTTCAAGATTCTAGCCTATAGACTGTCGATTGACATTTTTAATGAGTATGAATTTTTTTTATCAAAACACACACACACTATTTTCCTTTGAATTAAATTGTGAGTGTTTTTGATTTAATATCCTTAACTTTGATCCTATGCTATCTTGAAAAGTCCTCATGATCTGTGAATGTTTGAATTGAATTCGGAGAAGAATATTTTGAAACGTGAGTTGCGGAGTTTATAAGTTTATGAGGTTGAGCTATTTTTCTTGTTAAAATTTTTTTCAAATGTTAGTAGGTTTGGTGTGATTGGATTTGAAAGTTTTTTTTTAAATCAACGATGAGGCCATTGATCTATAGTAGTTCTTGATGGTTCTTGTTGTTTACAGATGTGTTATGAATTTGTTGGATTCTGTGTTTCTTGATTTTGTTTGGGACGAACAAAAGTTCAAGTTTGGGGGAATTTGATAAGTGCATTTTATGCACTTAATTTGTTTATGATTTTACTTGACTTTTGTGATTTATTTGGGAGATATTGCGTGAGTTTGTTGTTGTTTATGTGATTGTAGGAAAGAATGGAGTTTGAGGAGTTTAAGTGGAATTAATCCCAAAATATTGGAGAAAAGAGTGGAAATCAAGAATTGAAAAAGAGAAAAAAAAATGGACAAATTCGAGAACAAGGAGCGCCTGCGTGGTTTAGAAGAGCGCCCGCCGTGTGATGAAGAATTGGTGAGAAAATGCAAGAGCAAAGCGCGCCCGCGTGATCCGTGAAATTTTGAAGAATGAATCAGCGTGAGTAAGGCGCGCTCGAGCAGTGAACAGAGCGCCCGCGCCGTCGCGTGATGCAGAATTTTAGTGTCTGAGTTTTTATGGAAATTTTTGTGATTTTCTTGGGCTTATTGTGGACGATTTTTAGGGCATATAAAAGGACTTTTCTGAGTCAAATGATCATCTATCAGCCGCCACACACATCAAACTTGGGAGAGAACAAATTTGTGAGATTTTTGGTGATTAACTGTGATCGTGAATTGAAGAATTCCTTGGAACGAAGACGAAGGATTTTCAACCGGTCACGGAAGAAAGACTACGGCATTGTTATTCTATCTTTAATTTTCTTTTGATTGTTGAATTATGTTTGGATTATTAAACATGATTTGGTTGTGTTTGAATTTCACTATGCACTAAATTTCTTAGTCTAAAGGTTGATGTAGCCTGATTGAGACAAGTTCATGAATTTTTGATTTTATTGAATTGAATTTCTCTAGATTAATTGTGTTTCTAGTTTTGAAAGTCTTTTCAATTTACTGGCCATAAGTTGATTTGTTAAATTTATTTGGAATCCGGCACTTGGGAGAGGGGATTTTGAGTAGGATCAATAGAATTCAAACTGTTAACTGTTTGTATAACTCGGGAGAGTATATAACTTTAATTGTAGTAGCTCGTATCCAAAACTAACAATTAATGAGTAATTAATTGAAGGATCATGTTCGAATTAAGTAAAACATGATTAAGGAAATTTCAAATTAATTAACGGAGTCCAGAAATGGATCGAGGACACTAAAAAATGGTGGGTATGGTTCGGCAGGTTCGGGCGCTCCGAACTTGAGTTCGGAGGATCCGAACATGGACGGAGCCAGGCTTAGGAGGCTCTGAAGACTTCAGACGGTCCGAAGTGGGTTCGGACGATCCGAACTCATGCGGCCAGCTGTCCCAAAATAATAAGTCATTGGTGACATCATCGGGGAGATGTTCGGACAATCCGAAGAGCCAATTCGGACGGCCCGAATAGTGTATTGGACAGGTGTATGGTTGCATGCGAATGGTTGGACGCGTGGCAGAGATCGGACGATCCGATGAGGCGATCGGACGGCCCAAAACAATTCGGACGATCCAAAGTCAGGATCGGACGATCCGAACGTGCTCTATAAATATGAGGTCCGAGCTCCTCATTTGGTGCAAATTCCGAGTTCCTCTCCTTTGCCCACGTGGCTCTATTTTAGGGCTTTGGGTACTTTTATTTTAGAGTTGGAGTAGGGAAAAATATTATAGTTTAGTCAGACAGTGTCTGACATAGTAGTGCCCCTAGTTGTGGGATAGTCGCCATCAGTGGGCTGACGACGGACGCAGGTATAGCTATAGTATCCTTAAATTATTTAGGAGTATGCAATAGCTTAGTTAAGGCTTTTAGAGCTTAATGAATGATGCATGGGTATTTGCATTGTAGAGTTGATGATAGACTTGGAACCTAGAGTTGGACTGCTAGGACTGCCTATAGAAAGGTACGTAAGTACTGACTGAGATTGCTAGCGTATATGCATGCTTATATGTTGCATTTATGTGTTTTTATGTTATTGTTATCGATATATGGCATGTACATATCATCTTGTGCCTGTACGTCTGTACATCTTTCGAGATGAGCCAGTTAGGGTTACTCAGCCCTGTTTGGACGTTTGATATCGAGTACCCTTAGGTAATGATACCTAGAGGACTCCGTGGTCTGCGTCCAAGATTCGGGAGTGAGTGGTCGCACAAAGTGGTTAGCTACCCCAATGTGACGAGCTCATATTCCAGGCGCCAGTCTGAGTAGTTTGTATACAGTTATCCCAGATATGGATACCCTGTCATTTTCTTGCATCATATTTGTATGTTTATCCGTGCTTTCGTATTGAGCTTAGCGCTCACGTCTAGTCTTTTCCTGTGTATCTGGACACCCCATTTGACGGGGCAGGTGTAGGTGCAGGTTTGAGCACCAGGAGCTTGGAGAAGCCAGTGACCTTGAAGACAACATGATTAGTTATAGGTTTTTATAATTTGATTGGGTTGTATAATCGAGTTTGTTTAGCCGGTTGTATTCTGCCGGTCTTCTTGTATTTAAGTCTTCCGCAACGATTTATTTAATGCATGCTTAATTATGCTCTTATCTCTGATTAGATAGCGGATCCGGTATGGGTCGCTACACTTATGGTATCAGAGTTGCATGCAAGATACTTGGGAAATAGTACTGAGACGTTGGATTATCCTTGTAGGATTGAGGAGACCTAACGAAAGAAGATTTGGTTCTTCATTGCCGAGGTTTGCAGGAGAAGTCTTTACTATAAGGAATGCAACAGTGATGAGAACACCAATAGTAGCATATCGATAGATAGATTGACTGCTGTGTACGGATCATCATTCGATGTATTGGGATGCTGATCGAAGAACATATGGATTCCAGCCGGAAAAGACTGGAAGAGAAAAACGAGTATATCGTGTCAGATACTTTGAGGGCTTTTTGGAACGAATGGTGTGTAATAACCCATGTGGTTTTAGTCCGAAGAGATTCTCCACTCATAGTTGGAGAGACTGTCATATAGACCTTCACCAGGAAATGCCTCGAGTGCTTAAGGCATGACGGGTTTTGAGTGTAAGGTCATTAAACTCATGCGGAACATGGTTTTGCCGGTATGCTTGTATCGATGCTTTCGGTAGGAAAATGGGAAACTTCATGTTCAAAAGCATGATATGGATACAAGAAGAACGCTGATGGTAGATCGTGAGCAGAGGTGGTCGACTGACATGCACTGACGCAGAGCATAGCTGGTTAGCTATCACGTGCCATTTCTCCGGAGTTCTTCGCAGGAGGACATGTAGAGAGACTTGGACGGGAGTATGCTTGTATTGATGCGTGTGTCGATTAGAGGCTTCATGATCAAGAAACGAAGACGAGTACAATGATTTTAAATACTGTATTGTTGTAATTGTAAATAGTATTTCAGTTGTAATAAATCATCAGAATCCGGTTGTATCATTTCAAGTTATTGGTTGTACATTTTGCTGTATTTTGAATACTGTATGTATTACATGGGATTGTAATAAAGAAGTTGTACATAACTTGAAGTAATGATACATGTATTAATTATCCAGGAATTTGTGAATGACTAAGGTGATTCATCTGGAGGTATGTAAATATTGTTCGGATAGGAACTTTGGGCTTTGTTCTAGGTTGTTTGCTTAGAACGGTAGTCTGTTTGACCTTCGTTAGGTTGGGAATTGCGATGATGGGATTTCATCAGGAACCAGGTCGAGTATATGCCGAGTTGTGGACTATGACCATGACTAGATGTGATGGGGCGCGAGCCTATGCCAATGTTACTCTGGGAGTCTTTGTACTTCGGAGATTGTCTGGAAGCCTTTGTGCTTCAATATCGGCGGTGGGAAGGCTTCTCAGTATAGAGTCTTGGTAACAGTCACGACGGGATATGACCTTGGATTAAATGTCTGGTTAGGTATTAGTGATTCAGATATTGTCTGACTGTCGTCGGAGATATTTGTTTGGATTTCTGCCGTAAGGACTAGTCCTGGAGGGATTTCCTTGACGAGCGTGTATTCTGAGCAGATAGTTTTAGTCAATGGGATACTGCGAGACTAGTGGATCTAGTCGATGATTGGATTCTCTTGTGGTAGGAGTTATCCAGGAGATGGTTTTGTAAAATTGTCTGAAACATTGACCCGGGGGAAGTATTTTCCAGCAATGATGGTTTCCTTCAGTAATGAGTTATATCTGATGCTAAGGATTGTACATGACTATTTGAGACGTGAGGGAAGCGTGACTTATGACAGTGTACACTTGGTGGTGATTTCAGGTGGGACATCGTGGCAGGTTACCTCAGTCTTAAATTTTTGCAGCCTTAGCGAGAGATATAATTATCAGGAACATGTTCAGCGTTAGTTGGAATCTTTCAGACTTGTAGTGCGTTTTGGGTCTGGCAGGTCCTAATGATCATCTTGAATGAATATAGACAGTGGATAGTATGTCTAGACTGGTGCAGGCATGACACTAGTGACTACGTGTAGCTGTTGTTTGACTCTGTCAGAGATAGAGGATTGAATCAAGTGTGATTCTTTTGATTTCAAGTATTTAGGATTTGCGGACGTGTGGCAATGAGATCATCGATATTGATCGAGCCCTGAGAGTTTTTTCTTGATAAGTAATTGTCTGATTAGGATTGATATCGTCAGGCAGAACGAGAGCCATAGTAGATCGACTTGATCGATCAGATTATTCCAACCGGTGCTGAATTGGGATATAGGGAGTCAAGAAGTACTAGGGACAATACTAGAAGTATGGTATGCATAGATACAACAATTCAAATGAATTTAGGGAATTCTTCAGTCATTAGGAATCCCCATGAATGCGGGAATCGGGGCTTTTGGATTCTGCAAATCACGAGAGTGGTCTTAGGTTGACTCTTGTGATCATAGTTCGTTCATAGCATTGCTGAGATTACCATGGGCGGATTTTGATCTGAGCATAGCTTGGTGTTAGCAACGATTGATCCAGTTTGCGGAAATATGATTTAGTGATTGTCCCAGGATTGTCAGTGGACAAAATTTTGGGGACTGTTAGTCGGAGTGTTTTGCTTGGGTGCTTCCAGCATAGTTCTCAAGAGTTGTTCTTGAGGGACGATTCGACAAGTGCTTATGGATTTCAACGAGCATTTGTAGGTTAGAATTAGTTGCTTCATGGGATGAGACAACAGCTGAGACTTGTGTTTCTAAGTCTGGAATGAGTATTGTCGCTGATATCCCAGTCCATTCTGTTATGCTGTGTCATTGAGAGGTTGAGATAGCGGGATTTCCGCTAGTATTGATAGATTCTGTGTGGGATCAAGGTGAACCAGTTTGGTTATTTCAGTTAGCGAGTCAAGGGTTTTTCGTTATCTAGGACAAGATAACTGAAATCGTTTCCGTTGATACTATCTCTAGTGAAGAGATGGAGGTAAGCGTTCGATATAGACTACTAATGTTGAGGACAGTGTTAGTCCATCCAAGAGTTTCAACAGGATGGTAGTATATTTCAAGGCGATGACCTTGAAGAGTGCATTAAGACAAGAAATTGTGTACAATGATTTTGTAACAATTGGGGTTAGTAGACAGAGATTTTGTCATCTGTTTACTTAGTTGGTGTTCTTGGAAACATCCGTCAGCATCAGGCAGGGTAAGTACTGAAGATACGTGTTATGATGCCAGAAATTGTCAAGATTTGGTTGTTATCCATGGCAGGATGACTAATGCGATCGAATAGATACTATCTACGATGGCGAGATTCGGATCAAGATCGATCGCAATCAGTCTGAGGATTTCAGATGGTTAGAGTAGGATCTAGATCTATTGTTGAGCGATTTTCAATAACATCGAGGGATGCGATGATATCGTTATATCAGGGAGATACAATGTGTTGTATCTTGTTTCTTTTTTTCGTTGGGCAGCGATGGAATTCGTGCGTGTCTAGAGATAGCTGAGAACTAGTTACGATCTTAGCAGGAGTGTCATCTCTAAGATTTGTAGTCAGTGCAGCTAATACAGTCAGCAATTTGGATCGAAGATGTCGTGTCGTTTGCGGTTAACAAAGGATAACTGACGGTAGTCAGTAGTGTTACTCAATTCTCGCAGGATTGCTGATAAGAAGGCAGTGAATTCCAGAGTGAATCGTTAAAAGCGTGCGAGTTGGGAATCAGTGCGGATTCTAAATCGAGTTTTACGTTCTGATGTGGCTCATTGATTGAACAGACCCTGCAGGTTACCGAGGTTTGGGGTTGTCAAGGTTATTCGACCAGATGTTTCGAACTGGATCTATTAGTGGATTGGGCAAGTGGTCTATGTTACGTTCTCGGGGTTTACCCTAGATTTCGAGGACGAAATCTTTCAAAGGGGGGAGAATGTAGTAGCCCGTATCCAAAACTAACAATTAATGAGTAATTAATTGAAGGATCATGTTCGGATTAAGTAAAACATGATTAAGGAAATTTCAAATGGATTACCGGAGTCCAAAAATGGATCCAGGACACTCAAAAATGGTGGGTATGGTTCGGCAGGTTCGGGCGCTCCGAACTTGAGTTCGGAGGATCCGAACATGGACGGAGCCAGGTTTCGGAGGCTCTGAAGACTTCGGACGGTCCGAAGTGGGTTCGGACGATCCGAACTCATGCGGCTAGCTGTCCCAAAATAATACGTCATTGGTGACGTCATCGGGGAGATGTTCGGACGATCCGAAGAGCCGGTTCGGATGGCCCGAACAGTGTATTGGACAGGTGTATGGTTGCATGCGAATGGTTGGACGCGTGGCAGAGATCGGACGATCCGATGAGGAGATCGGACGATCCGATGAGGCGATCGGACGGCCCGAAGCAGTTTGGACGATCCGAAGTCAAGATCGGACGATCCGAACGTGCTCTATAAATATGAGTCCCGAGCTCCTCATTTGGTGTGAATTCCGAGTTCCTCTCCTTCGCCCACGTGGCTCTATTTTTGGGCTTTGGGTACTCTTATTTTAGAGTTGGAGTAGGGAAAAATATTATAGTATAGTCAGACAGTGTCTGACATAGTAGCGGAGCAGTGCTTGTGTAGCGGAGTAGTGCTCGTGTAGCGGAGCAGTGCTCGAGGCTGTGGAGCTGCAGCAGGGGTGTGCCCCTAGTTGCGGGATAGTCGCCATTAGTGGGCTGACGACGGACGCAGGTATAGCTATAGTCTCCTTAAATTATTTAGGAGTATGCAATAGCTTAGTTAAGGCTTTTAGAGCTTAATGAATGATGCATGGGTATTTGCATTGTAGAGTTGATGATAGACTTGAAACCTAGAGTTGGGCTGCTAGGACTGCCTGTAGAAAGGTACGTAAGTACTGACTGAGATTGCCAGCGGATATGCATGCTTATATGTTGCATTTATGTGTTTGCATGTTATTGTTATTGACATGTGGCATGTACATATCATCTTGTGCTTGTACGTCTGTACATCTTTTGAGATGAGCCAGTTAGGGTTACTCAGCCCTATTTGGACGTTTGATATCGAGTACCCTTAGGTACTGATACCTAGAGGACTCCGTGGTCCGCGTCCGAGATTCGGGAGTGAGTGGTCGCACACAGTGGTTAGCTACCCCGATGTGACGAGCTTATATTCCAGGCGCAAGTCTGAGCAGTTTGTATACAGTTATCCCAGATATGGATACCCTGTCATTTGCATGCATCATATTTGTATGTTTATCCGTGCTTTCGTATTGAGCTTAGAGCTCACGTCCAGTCTTTTCTGTGTATCTGAACACCCCATTTGACGGGGCAGGTGTAGGTGCAGGTTTGAGCACAAGGAGCTTGGAGAAGCTAGTGACCTTGAAGACAACATGATTAGTTATAGGTTTTTATAATTCGATTGGGTTGTATAATCGAGTTTGTGTAGCCGGTTGTATTCTGCCGGTCTTCTTGTATTTAAGTTTTCCGCAGCGATTTATTTAATGCATGCTTAATTATGTTCTTATCTCTGATTAGGTAGCGGATCCGGTATGGGTCGCTACATTAATAGAGCCCTAAAAAACATCGTTTTACACATATCACTACAACTATATTTTTAATAGAGATATTGGAATGGAATTGTAGTTGATAAACTCTATTTGTTGCTCGGGAGAGAAAAATAGAATAATCTAAGTGTTCTTGGTTATTAAATGAAAGAAATTTATGAAAATAGATTAATTATGAATGAATATTGTTGAAACCAAGTTAAATCAAAATCTCCAGACCATTTCTCTCTGATTGATAATCTCTTAAGAATTACGTGTGCGTGTTTGCTAAACTTTACTATTTATTTAATTTTTCTGCAAATATCTAAAACTTGATTTTTCTAAATAAAATTAGGACTATTTTAATTACAAATACTGAATATTTTCGCATTAGTACTCCTCGTAGGATCGACACTTCACTTACTCTTTACTAAAAATTGACAATCGTGCGCTTGCGAGCGTAAATTTCGCAATAATATTATACAGCAGGATTTGATATAGTTGTATAATAATATATTTTAGTTTTTATTGCCTATATTCGATATGGTTGTATCACTATATTTTGGGTTTAGTATCGATTGTGTTTTGTCGGTTTATGTATATTATGGGATATGTTTCCGAAAGTTTTACTTTGTTAGTTAAGTATTTTTAACTAAGCTGATTGCATGCTTAAGACTGCTAGTTTGTAAGCGATTCAAAGCAGGGTCACTACAAGGTTGTAATAAGTCAAAGTTTTCTAGTGAATTTCTTCTTGTGTGAAAGAAGGGAAGACGTAAAAGGATTCAGTTTTTTTTTTTTTTCATATATCTTCTTACTGATTATATTCTCAAAATGATTTAATTCAGCATTTTTCACTGAAGTTTTTTTGGACTCATTCTGCACTTCTAAGTTGTTGAAATATATTCAGAAGTTGAGAAACTTGGTTGAGTGGATTAAAATCTATTCAACACTTTGATTAATTTCAAGAATATTTTTAAACTATGTATTCACACACACACAATCCCCAACAAAAGTGTCCTTAATAATCAAGAATGTTTCAAAAAATATTTTTTTATGTTACCATGATATCATCATTTAAAAAAAATATTAAAAAAAATTTCTTCTTTCCGATTAAAATTTTCAATGTTCAGCGAGTGAACTCGGAGTTAAATTTTCAACAGTTTAGTGTTTGTAAACAACAGTGGCCTCGTTGGTTGGCCCGCGTGCAAGTCTCGAGCCACGTCCATATCAGATTCATTGGATTATTCGATCCAATGATCGGCCCAATTTCAAGGGCACCCCAATTTGCTCGTCACACAACTGCCGTGTGGTAATACTTTCACCGTAGTATCGAAATATCCCCATATTATACCCCACATTCTGTTCTTGGCTCTCAGTACGTACTAGATCTTTCATACCGAAATTGCCTAAATATTTCATGTAATTGGCACATCATTATTTCTTTCAAAAGAGCTCATCATAAAGAGAATAATGCAGAGGCAATATTTGAAAATGAAATGGCTAATACAATTCTCTCTTTGCCTGTGTCTCTGTTTTTGTTGTCATGAAAGTGTGGGAACATTGGCAAACAAACAAATGTATATTTTCATTGATCATTCATGCTAAACAACATGAAAATGTTCTTCGCCCTTCATTCTGCAAATTTATCCCACTTTGTTGCACGGGACTAACTTTTGTCAGCCTATTTGCTGCACATCCATGGGAGTGGGGAGAAAAAGGGAACAAGTTAGAATAATTCAAAGTACTATTAGCCTTATTCAAGTAACTCTACCTGTTTCGAAGAAGAGTTCGTTGATGTTGAAGGCAGTTTTTGCGGATGTCTCCATGAAGAACATCCCATTTTCATCCGAAAATTTCTCCCCGTCCTGCATGAAACTCCGGAACAAAAGTTTGTACCGAATCACAACTTGTTACTTGCTCGTAACGAATGCCAGGATTTTCACATGAAGGGAAAAATTAAGAACTTTCAAGTTCAACAGTTTTAGTGGTTGCCAAATGAGCTTTAGCGAATACATAACATATCAAAAAAATTTACGATTCTGCAGAAAAATTAAAACATTGGTAAAGGAGAGAGACGACCGAAAAAGGTGACAATCATACCTCGTTCTTGACCTCTCTTTTCGATTCCAAGTCACATTTGTTAGCCACCAAAGCCATGACCAGATTTGGAGAAGCTGGAAAATGGGTGACCATGGAACAAGCGCCAATCATTTTGGACTAAATATTACTTGCAAACATACCATAATTTGTACTCATATAAAATCCGACCCATCAGTTTTCGTGTCTAAACATAAAAGAACCAAAGTTTATTACATAAAAAATGTAATCCAATTTTTAAATCAAAATACACACGATATAAAATATTGAAAAATGGTTTGGTGTATGCTACACCGGTAATGTTGTGTGTTAATTACTACTTACTTCCATTGTATTTTACACAAGATGTTATCTGAACGTCTGAATTGAAAACAAAAAAATGCTAATAATGATCTCACGTTGTTTGTTTTTATTTCGACTTAACTTACAATACCGGAAGAAACGAATCACCTTTTCTTTTGAGCTCTTCCACCCATTTCTTGGCTCTTACAAAAGTGTCCTGAAACAGATATACAACATTCATTTTTCAAACCAATACAAACTTATCTAATGGAACTGATAACAGATATCACGAATGCATACCATGTTGGATATGTCGTAAACGACTATCGCTGCCCCTGCACCACGGTAGTACATCGGAGCTAAGCCGTGGTACCTTTCTTGGCCTGCCGTGTCCCATATATCAAATTTGACAGTTGCTTCTGGTAATGACAGTATCTGAGTGAAAAATGCTGCCCCTATTGTTGCTTCCTACGTACACATGTATATATATATATGTATATTTATATATCTTATGTTGGAGATCATAGGTTGCACCGTTGCAAGAAAATGAAAATGAAGTCAATGAAAAAATATAATTAAAATTGTAGTGTTTAAAAGGCATATTACCTGGTGTTCAAAAAATTGTCCTTTCACAAATCTTAGCGCCACACTAGTTTTCCCAGTTCCCATGTCTCCCAAAAGAACCTACAAAATGCAATTACATATAATATGATATCGAGTATTTTAATGCATAGACTGAAATCTCTGCATTTAACTAAAATATCATATAGCATTAATTTATAAAATCGAGCTAATCAAACCTATTTTTCGCCTAAAAATTTAGCTAACTGAATTGAAAAATATAGATAGAATTTTGTCCCAGATATGTGAATACGAAAATTAAAGAAAGTTCGGACATACCCACCAGCTTAGCTTGAATAATTTTGTTCCCACGGCCTGCCATTTTTCAAAGCTGTGTGTGTCTGTTGTACACAAGATAGTGAGCAATTGTATATTTCTCCTCCCCTTCAAAGACGAATGTTAGGTTGGATTTTTCAAAGCTGTGTGTTTTGACCGACTGTTTGATTTTAGTGATATTATTTGATCATGTAATATATAGAATTTCTTCATCATTAAGTGTTGTGGCCTTCTACGTAGCTGACTACTTTCCGTCGGATGTAAAACAAGGACTTAAGAATTGTTGGGTTCGGAGTGTTATGAAAAATGAGACTATTCAGTTTGTGTAGCAACGTATGTTGTTAGAGTAGATGTTCAACAAGCCAATTTATGGATGTGTATTTTATTTATTTTGACATATAAACACTCTTTATTCAATTTAATGATTATTTTATTGATATTCTTTTATATTTATATCCATGTATCAACATTAATATAAAGACATTGAGATTACTATTGTAGGACCTAAAATCCAATTTACTAAATCGCATTCATTAAATTAAATAAATATTATGATTATTATTTTTAAGTTTAATTGATTTAAATTCTTTATTTGAAATTATGTGCTAATAAAATAATTTATTATTTGTTTAAATGATTTTATTTTACTAACTATTTAATTAATCTTTTTAATTGTTTAAGTTTATCTATTTAAATGATTTTATTTTGCAATTTAAATTGTTTTAATATTTTATAGGTTTAGGCTTGTATATTTAAATGCTTTTAATTGAAATTGGTTAGTTTATTCTTTTAAATGATTTTAATTGTTTAGCTTATTTGTTTAAATATTTTCTAGTGTCCAACTTATTTAATATTTTAAATTATGATTTTTAAAATTGTATTTTTATTTAATGCAATTTAATTTATAGTCCTAATTGCTAATATGGTTTAGCACTTTTTTTTAAAAAAGTGTAGCATTTTTTCATGAATTTCATAACACTCACATTTTCTAGGTATTCACTTATATTTACCACACTTGAAAGTGTAAACCCTAGCCTCCAACACATTACACACTCAACTCACGCACACACACACACACACTCACACACACAAACACCCGATTCTTCCCTGTTCTTCCAAGAGAAACCAGCGGCCATCTCCTTTTTAACGCCGCAGTTTCTTTCCCTCCATTCCACTTCGGCAAAGCATCCTCAAGGCTAGCTGAGCGAGCTGTTTCTGTTCCATTTGAGCTCGGATTCCGGCTCGTTACAACAAGCTCTCAATCGACCATAGCTCACTCAAGTTTCTTGTTCTCTTTTGATTTCTAGCTTAGGCAAGAATGTGGTTTTCTTTCTCACCTTGTAGATTATTATGTAGTGCATTTTATTGTGTCTTGCATTTTAAGCATTTTTCGAAGTATGCGTGCCCTGTTTTCTTTGAAATGTCACTGGAAACATCAGCTTGGTCTATGCATGATTTTATTATGCTTAATATTGAGGATTTAAGATGGTTATGCATTTGTATTGGTGTTTGCAATGGTGCCAAGTTTTTGTTTCGAAAGATTTCAGAATTTCTAGCAAGCTATGTGGTTCGAATTCTCCATTCTTCAGTGTTCTTCATGCTATGTTGGTTCGAAATTTTCAGTATTTCCTAAGCATGTTGGATCGAATTTAATGGTTCGAATTTTCCAGTTTTCCCCTTAGCTTGTGATGTTCGAAACTGTCCAGAATTTTATAGCATATGGTTCGAGCATTTTTTTTTTTCAGTTTTTCCTTCATGCCTTGAGCTTGAAACTTTCCAAATTTATGTACATGGCTTTGTTCGAAATTTCAGATTTATTCCCATGTCTTGTTGTTCGAAATTTCTAGTTTATTGCATATCTTGTTGGTCCGAAATTTTCAAATTTACTTCATGCTTGTTGGTTCGAAATGTCCAGAATTTTTCATAGCATGATGTGTTCGAATTTTCAGTTTTTAGTTGGTTTATGGTTCGACTTATTTCCAGATTTTACACATGGTTTGGTTTGAATATTTGGTGTTGTATTGTGTTGATTTGGATGGTGAATTAGGGACTACCATGTGTGAAATGTAGTCACATTGTAGTGTTTAGAATGGCTTGAAGTTAGTTGTGATTTGGAAGTGAAGGAACTTTGATGGTGGGGTTGTTAGGGCTCGGTTTTGAAGGTGTGTAGTGGCTGCCATATTTGAGCTACGACGAGGTGTTTGGGTGAGTTATTTTGGGGCTTGGGATGAGCTTATGGGTTGGAATTGGTCCTAGTCTAGTAGCTTGGAACATGGGAGTTTTATAGCTAAGTTTTTGGTTAAGTACAAGAAGGGGTATTGTGCAGATTTTTCTAAGTGTTGGATTGTCCGGGAATGTATAACTATGGCAGGGTTAAAAGTGGAATTTTGTTATGGGTTCGGGTCTGGAACTTGTCTTAGATGTCGGGATTATGTCGGTTCAAGCGAGAATCAATTCGGTTAAGCTTTGGTTGAGTTCTAGATTTTTGAAGGTAAAGGTGCAGAATTCTAGGCTTTTAAACTTGCTGCCCGGAAATAGAATTTTTATAAATTGATTGCTTAGGAATAAAATTTCGAGGATGATTTTTCTACTTAGTTCTAAGTGTCATGGAGTCGTGGATTTAAGGGAAATATTTTTTGAATAAGAATCAAGCAAGTTACAAATTTTACGAGCGAACCACTCGAATTTGTCTTAAGCGCTAAATTATGGTTTAGTTTCTCATCCTTTGGTTTGTCTCCTAAATCACCATCCCGGTCATCCATGTGTGAGTCATATGCATGATTATTGAGTAAACATTTATATGTACGTCATATCTACATATGCATGCTAAGTCCATGAATCAAGAATGAAAGAAAATATGTTAGGAACGAAGTGAGATGATTGTGACTATAGAAAGTATGAGTTTGGACGAGTTGGGAGACGTTCTGACTTTCCTTACCAAATTTATTGGTTTGGACAGGCCGGGAGAAATCTTGGTTTCCCTTACCAAGTATGGGTTTGGACGGGCTTTGGCTTCCCTTACCAAGTATGGGCAAGACGGGTTGGGAGATATCCTGACTTCCTTGCGGCATAGTGCACTGCAGCCATGATCATGATCGAAATCACAAAGTCACAATCCCAGGATCTAAGTTCAAGTATTTATGACTATATTTCAGTACAGTTTATGCAGATATATGGATTATGTTCGACATAGCCATGCATATGTTACATTCATGTTCACTTCATTCTTTAATAATCATTTGTTTAAGTTAAGGGCACAAAGTATTTTATTACAAGTTATTTTTAATCTGCGTGTGCATGTATTTATGTAGTACTCGTTATTTTCCTCATATTATTGTTGGGCCCCTAGGTTCACTACATTTACTTGGTGCAGGTTGGATTATTTTATGAGTTCGAGGGGCATGACTATCGAGCGGACTGCAATGCGGGTACGGCACATCCCTCCGACCTATTCCAGTCTTCCGCAATAGTTTTTCAAACTTTATTACTTTAAAGTCTATTATTTTATTTATTGGTTTAATGTAGTGTAAGGATTTATTGTAAGTATATGGGTATGTAAATATTAAATTATTCAACCTTTGGTTGTTTGATTATCGAAATTCTTTATTGGGTTCTCGTTCTTTTCTCGATCCAGTTTATTTAGTATTGTCGGTTGTTTTCTTTTCTTTTAAATTTTCTATCTGTGACAGGTAGGTTGTAATTTAAACAGAGAGGTCATGTCGAAATTTTTTAATAAATCTTTTTATTTTTTTTGAAAATCCGTATTTTATTTAATTATTAATTAGTATAGAGGTCATGGTCGTTTCAACTATAGTCCATGAGAAATTCGATTACGCAATTGTTGGTAATCATGACACATTTCTTAGTAAATGTAATCTCTAAATTAGTTCCTGGTCGATGAGCTCTCAAGAAGAAGGATATTGACAAGCTCGATCGAGACCAGTATTCGAGTTATTTTGATTATACGTTTCATTAGCATGGATGTAGAGACATCCGCATACTCGAATAGGTTCTTATTGGATAAGTAAACTGAACAACCCTCGCCTAAATTCTCTAAGTGGTTACCATTGATCGAATATAGAATTTAGAGTTACAGTTGTGCACCATTAATCCTCACGACCCAATACACCAATGTAGTTCTATCTAATGAGCACTACATAGTGACTAGTTTTTCAACTCCTTGAGGGTCATAAGGTGGCAAGTTTGGTGCATTGTAAATTGGATAGGAGCTTGTGCATTGTAGTTGTGAATTCAATTGCTCACTTTTAATAGTGGATTTCCTATGTGTTCTATCAAATAAATATCTCAAGGAATCTTTGGCCAGAATAGAATGTATGTTTTAGAGAAAAGAGTTTCTCTAGTTACATATGAATGAGATATGACATGTTGGAACGTACACATAATTATTGAAATCAATTGAGGCATCGACTGACCAATCCCCCGATTCAATCGGGACATATGAACTGAAAGGATCCTAATGCACGTTAACTGTAACTGAAGTTTAATTCTTGCAGTCACTATCAGTTTGTATCTAGGGGGTCGTGACGCGACGTTGCTAAGCGCTAATCATGATTCAAAGGGTTAAGCCGAAACGAGTTCGGGCATCGATAATTAAAAGAGTTTAAAGAATCAATGAGGACAATTAGTGTATGTCCACAAAAGATTAAATGTGTTTAATCTAAAATCACAAAGAGTTGTGATCGATCTCATGACTAGCATACACATAAACCATTGAGCGTCACACAAATACTAATTGTGATCTACTCGAACAAGATAATTAAATTCAGTGAGTTGAATTTAAGAGTTGTAAATTTAACATGATTAGATTTATAAGCTTGTAATAATGATTATGAGCTAATTTTAAGTTGACACGAAAAATCAAGAAAATTTTATTTTTGAATTTTTTCCAAGAAAAAATCGATATGGATATCTTAGTAACTAGCTCGATATGCTCGTCATGAAAATAAATTTGATTTATTTTTTAGACTACAATATAAGAGTTATGAAATATTTTGTAAGAAATGTTTTAATTAATTTTTTATTGAGATACTATTTAGATAGTATTTAAAATTAATTAAATCATCACAATATATATACATATCATATCAAACAAGATAAAGAAATTATTCGCATGAGCCAATGAGCCTCTGACTCATGTGAAATGGGGTCCCCTTCGGGGTCAACCCTTTTAGTAGATAAAGAAATTAGAATGAAAAAATTTTATTTCTTATCTTGAAGATATACTGTAAGGCCTTGAAATTAATTAATTCGTGATCAGCAAATTTGATTATTATTCATTATGAGATTTAAATTGATGGGAATTGATTGAGCTGGGATTGAATTGTTTGAGTTTGGAGTTTCAGGGACCGAATTGTAATTTGTTGGTTGACTAGTCAATTGGGAGTGTTATATTATTATTATTATCTATCCTATCACCATATCTCTCCCACCTATTCTCTTCCTTTCGCCCCACCCACATGCTAGCCGAGAGAGAGAGAAGCCATGGCTAACTTTTCAAGCTTCTTCTTCCTTTGATTCGCACGATCCAACCGTCAGATTTTCGATTCGAGTTGAGATTCATAATCACCGCAATGAGGGCGTCGTTTTGCAGTAAGTTTTGCTACGATCTCTTGAACTTTATTTTTGATGGGTTGTTGGAATTTGATGATTCTCGAGTATGTTGTTCTTGAGCTAGCATAGACTGTGTATTTGAAGTCGGTTCGGAAAAAAAACGAAGTTTGAATTTTATATGATTTTTAGAGCATAAATTCGAAAATGGGTTTTTAGATTATGGTTGGATTTGATTGTTTTTGTTGGATTGGAAGATGGTTTGAGTTGTGTTGATGATGAGTATTGATTTGAGATTTTTGGTTTGACCGTTTATAGTCGTTATGCCGTCGAAATTGAGTTTTGGATTATCGATTATTTTTTTCGGTTGATTTCCGGGTTTGTTCGAATTGATAATTTGATATCGAATCCGTATTCCTATATTTTCAGAGTTTGGTTGAAAGATTCGGGTTTCGAACAAACTTGGGGGCTTCAAACCGATTCAAGATTTGAAGACGGTATAGTATTGAACTTCTTGAGATGGCTCGACTTGATTTGATTCGATATTGATTGAGTTCATTGTTGTTTTCAGATTTGAATCACCGATGAACTTGAAAAGGTAAAAGACGACAACGAATTGATTGGGGATGAATACTCAAGTCTGATTGATTCTCGAGTCCCCAAAAAATCACATACTGCATGTTAATTTGTTGGTGTGAACTTGATTGATTTACTTTGTTTACACGTGCATTCATATTGAGCCGAATATTTGATTCATTTTGAAATTAGACGATTTAGGGAGCTATATTGAAGTGACCTTGGATTTCGAGTTTTTTTCCAAGTGCTAGAATACTTCTTATAGTTGCTCTGAAGTCTAGGGGTTTGAGTTGTGCGACATCCACCCCGAATGGGAGTGTAGGTGGGTTGTTTGTAATGACTTGACCCCGGGATCCCAACCGAGTACCGATTGATATTTCGATTATCTGACTTGATAATCCCGAGTTTTGAAGTCATGCATACATCCACTCTAATTTTGAATTATTGATGATTGTTAAATTTCAAATGAGATATTTAATTGTTATTGTATGTCTGTCTCTTTTACTTGGAAATTATATTTCTAATTGGGCTATCCGGCTGTTGTCTTGTCTTTGTATGTGTGCTTGACATCAGGTGGGGCAGGACCGAGTCAGAGATCGCATGGCTAGGTGGTTGAGTTGATAGAAGTGAGGACTTGGTATTTTGGATTTTATAACTAAACCGAAGCATGTTCTACTAGATCGATGGAATGTACAACCCTAGAATTTCATGTATTTTGAGGAGATTGTATTTGTAACGCATGATTTATGTTTTGGTTGAGTTTGGGAGTTGTATTGCATGATTTCGGTTCTATTATTGCCTTGATTTTCTGGTTTTGCAGCAGGGCACGGACCCTGGACATGCCCCCGTTCATGGGTTTGGATGTGCTCTGTCTCGCATTCTTGTTTTCTTGCCGATTTGCATAGGCACGGACCTTTGCATGGAGGTACGCACGGGGCCCGTGCGGGGGTCCGTGCAAAGGCCCGTTTAAGGGTCCGTGGGTCTTTTGTTTTATTTTTGAAAGTTGTCGTATGTCCGGACCCTTATCCGGAGGTGGTCCGGGGTCCGTGCATTTTTTTTTTAAAAAAATTGCGTTTAATTCTCTTGGCTTATTCTTTGACTTTTGGTTTATCTATTGATGATTAGATGATTAGAATCAAAGTCCTCACATTAAGTGGTATCAGAGCGATAAGATTCTTGGAATTAAACTAGAATGAGGGGGGTAGATCGTATCCGCATGAATTCAATTCTCGCATGTGATTGATTTATTTAAATGATTATTTTAAATACGTGTGAGCATGCTTTATTGATTCTTGAATTAATTGAATTACATGATTTGTGATTTAATTTATAAAGCATGAATTACGTGATATATAACTGTATTTGTGCTATCATCTGTTTTCGAATATCCTTGAGATTCATGAGTACTCTAAGCAGAGTTTTGGACACCGAAGTTATGAGATTGAGATTGTGATTGAGATATTGTGTCCTAACTCTTTGATACCAGATGGCACCTCGACGATCTGTGCGAAGGAATCAACCCCACTTGGTTCCTCCTTCTAATGAGAATCCGCTGCCAGTAGTAACTCCTCCCAATGATCAGGGTAGTACGGGAGTAGATCAGATGGATGCTACCGTGACCCCTATGGAAACTCTATTGGCGAGATTTCGGTCGTTCCGACTGCCTACCTTGACGGGTACCGAGAACTCCGTCGATTGTGAAAGTTGGCTAGATGACATTTATCAACTCTTTGATTCTCTCGACTATACCGATGACCGCAGAATCAGAATAGTCATTCACCAGCTACAGGGTGTTGCTAAGAATTGGTGGACCACAACCAAAAGAGCAAATGAGAATCGAGGTACCGTTGTCACTTGGAGTTTGTTCAAGACTGAGTTCTATAAGCGATTCTTCCCTGTTTCGTACCGAAAGAAAAAGGTGCCGAATTTGCGAATTTGAAGCAAGGGAACTTGAGTATCGAAGATTATGTGAGCAAGTTTGACAGTCTCTTGAGGTTCGCACCTCACATCGCAGACAACGAAGAAGCCAAGGTCGATCATTTCATCAACGGCTTGTGTAGCACCTAAAATCCAATCTACTAAATTGTGTGCATTAAATTAAATAAATATTATGATTATCATTTTTAAGTTTTATTGATTTAAATTCTTTGTGTGAATTATGTGTTAATAAAATATTAATTATTTATTCAAATGATTATTTTGTACTAACTATTTAATTAATGTTTTAATTGTTTAAGTTTATTTATTTAAATGATTTTATTGTGCAATTTAATCGTTTTAAAGATTTAAGATTTTTTTATTTAAATAATTTTTAAACGTTTAATATGTTTCTATTTAAATGATTTGAATTGTCCAGTTTATTTATTTAAATTAATTAAAGTTTATTGATTAGTTATTTAAATTATTTTAAATGTCTAGCTTATTTATTTAAATACTTTTATCTATCCAAATCATTTTAAAGGTTTCTTATACCGCTTGTGTATTTATTTAAATTATTTTTAAATGTTCGTTTAGTTTGTTTAAATTATTTTCTAATTGTTGTGTCATTATTTAAATATTTCATTAATCGCAGTGACATCAAAATATTTTAAGTGTTGATTTTTAATTCCTAAGATAGTGCCTAAAATTCTTTTTATTAATTATGATTTTAATTGCTTGGAATTAATTGCTTAAGTTTTCTTTAAAATTTAAGTGCTCAAATATTTTAAGTTCTTTATTATTGAAATTTTTGAGACAGTGGCTTCCGGTTCCGGTGTATGGAGATGTTAGATTTTGGCGGTAAATTTTAAGAATTTCTATCTTAAAAGTTTAGTAGGGAGGTAAGAGAAAATTTAGAAGGGGATTCAAAAGTTAGAAATATCCGGGTATCGGAAAATCATTTTTCCTTAGTATTGCAATATTGGGCTTATTCTTTAACTTTTTCGAAAATTAGAATTTTCATAAACCCGGATTAGTAAAACTCAATTTAATATTTTTGATTAGGAGTTTTTAAACTTAGAAATTTTATTAGTGTAATGTTAGTAGGTAAAAGTTGTACTATAAAGTTGTACTTTAAAAGCACACACACACCTATTTTTATTTGCATACACCTATACATACACACACTTATACACATATTAAAGTTACAATTTAAATCACAAATAAAACCCTAGCCCCATTCTATCACCCTTAGAATCGATCCCCTCCATTCTCTCCCTCACTCTTTCTTCTTCTTCATAGGCCGCCCCCTCCTCTCCTCTCCAGCCGCCGCCGCCGTCCACCACCACCACTGCCATCGCCGGAGGAACACCTTGAGGGCTCAAGCTAGCTGTTGGTTCGAGTGTCCAGCCCCTTTCCCCTCTTTTGAATTCAAAATTTGTTGGGTAAAAATCAAGAAAGGCAAGTATATGCATTTTTTGGGCATTATAGCAAGCTATTTACATTCTTGTGCTAAACCTTTATTTAAATTTCAAAAATCCTATGTTTATAAGGTATGCTGGTCACGGTTTAAGCTAAATTTCAGTAGGGTTCTTGGTGATTTTTGAAATTTGATTGAACATGGATGTTTATGTGATGCATGTTGATATGTGATTTGAAGGCATGATAGGTTTTGAATGCATTTTAGCATTTTCGAAAATTTCTGAAGTTACGTGCCTAAAATTAAGAATTTTACACGATGCTAGGGCAGTGTTTGAAGTGTGTTTGAAGCATTATATTGATTGTCTAATGATTTCATCGATTGCTCAAGAGTTGAAGGCATTTCGGTGCTTGATCATGTCATTTTCGAATTTGTGGAGTGGAAGTGGGTTGAGTGCTACCTATGTGTTTGAGAAAAGTCTTAAGACATGTCTTAAGGTGGGTTTGGTTATTTGGTAGGAGTTAGAGGCAAGGGAAAGGGCTTGGGATGTTTTTTTCCAAGTAGATTGGGTGTAAGGTGTTAATCTTCTTGGTCAGGGCAGTCTGATTTTGGGGCAGGGGAGGATCTGGACGAGGGATGGGCATGGTTAGAGCTGGTCCTAGGTCTAGGTTATGATGTTGTGTTTGCGTCGGTATAAAATGGGCTTGTTTCAGCTAAGTATTCAATAAGTTATGGATTTTTGAAGTTGAGTTGTCGGTGTAGAATTTTTGAAGTAAAAGTGGGCTGTCCGGAGTTGAGTTTTGATAGGATTGCTCGGTTGGTCAAATGAGTTTACAAATTGGTCCATTGGTTAGTTGGTAGTGTTTGGAGAGTGTCGGTTCGAGCGGAGTTGAATTTGGTTAAGGGATGATAGAGTTAAGAGATTTTCGGTGCAATTGTTCGGGTTGTTGCCTCGAATGTGAGAATTTGAGTTAAGGTTGGGGTAGCACCTAGGGGCAGCCACTCACCCACCTTGCACCCATGGTTTTGAGTTGAGTTTCATTTCTTAAGTTGCATATTCGTGTGTGTGAGTTTCGTTTTTGAGCCAAACCATATTTTCAAAGGAAGTCGTTACAAGTTCTTGCATGCTAAGTATTTTGGGTCGAGTCATGGAAAGAAAGAAAATATTTTTGAACAAAGTGATTTGGTTGTGACTTGTACGTGCAATGTCGGTCGGGTGATGCCCTGGCTCACTTGCCAAATGAGACATGTAGTAAGCGGCTGGGAGACATCCCTGCTCCCCTACCAAACGAGACGTGTAGTAAGCGGCCGGGATTTATCTCGGCTCCCCTACCAAAAGAATGAAATAGTTGCAATGTGGCGACGAGATTAATCTCGGCATCCTTGTCGGCATAGTATACTGCAGCCATGATCATGATCAAAAATTGAGTAACAATTCGAGGATCTAAGTTCTAAAGCAAAAGCAAAAGTTAAAGTTTTAATTATCAGTTGACTCGTCTCAATTTATTCAGTTTTATATTATGCATGCATTCCAGTTAAGTCAAGAAAATTCATAAGTTTCATGGCATGAGTTGGTGTGAGTTCGTACTTGCATGTGGTCTCATTTACCTTATTTCACTCATGTTTACAGTTTAAGCTTCAAAGTATATCATGTATAATATTTTGAGTAGTAATGCAGTTTTTTTAAAACCCTTGTTATATCACTGTTTATACTTGCTGGGTCATTAGACTCACTATGCTTGTTTATTTGCCAGGTGAGGAGCAGTTTGTTGAGACCGAGAGGCAGAATCCATGAGGTTGAGGTCGCCGGTGGTGCGAGGCCCTAAGACCGTCGCTGCTATGTTTCCGCATTAGTTTATGATTGTAATAAAGAGTTTAAACTTATGTACTTTTGGTAGTAGTCAGTGTAAGAGTGGGTGCCCAGTGAGCCAACTGTATGGCTATGGGCTTTGTTGACTCTTTGTATAAACAATCTTTTGTTTAATATTATTTACACTTTTATGGCAATGACTTTATATTACTTCATATTGTTATATTGTGATATACTATTGTTGTTTTGATAAAGACCTTGAATATACTATAGTGTATGTAAGATGTGGTAGAACATGGAGATGTCTATCATGAAATACATCTTATAGTCACTGTATATTCTAAAACTGTTCCTAGTCGATTGAGCCGTCCGATAATAAGGATAAGGATCGCTCGAGTTTGAGACTAGCATTTGCGATGCGGAGTACCACGTTTCATTGGTAGGGAACATGGAGATGTTCGAAGCATGCAAATGGATATTCATAGGATGAATAGTCGAACTACCCTATCCGGACTTTCCAAGTGGTTATCACTTATCGAGTGGATAAAGTCCGCGGTTTTGGTTGTACACCATTAGTCCTTACGACTTGAAACATCATGGAGACTCTATATGCTAGTACTGTGCTTTGACTCGTTTACCGACTCTGAGGGGGTCATCAGGTGTCGAGATTGGGTACAGTTACGACACATATAGGAGTCAATGCATTGTTGTCAAGGATTCACCACATACTTGCGAGTGTGGATATCCTATGCGATCTGAGGAGATATTAGTGTGACAAATCTCTGGCCAGAGTACTTGATGTGATTTAAGAAATGGTTTCTTAATAGCACATGCGATGTCACTAATTTGATCTTCAAGATGTATTGCATAGTTATCGAATCTTGAGCGACTCTCGATATACCAATGGTTGTTGATTCGATCGGGATATATGGATGAAGGGACCGTACTGTACGTTAACCAAAATCTACTGGTTCTTGTAGGCACTATCAGTGATACCTAGGGAATCATGGGGCGATGTTGCTAGGCGCTTTACCATGATTCGTTGGGCAAGTCGGAAAGTGTTGTTCCGAGTCACAAGGAGTTGTGAGCCCACGGCTAGCTGTATCCCTGAACCATTGAGGGTCACACAGTGTAATGGAGTTTTAATCCCCGTTGAGATAGTTAAATTTAAAGAGTTAAATTTAATGAACTAAGGAGTTGGACTTCTTAAATAAGAGTAAGGGAGTAGGATTTCCTAAAATGACATAGGGATGGACATTTTTGGAAACCACTGAATTCGGATTCAGGAAAATTTATTTTGACTTTAAAACGTGCAGAAATGGTTTCTGTGCACATTGGTGAAATCGTTTCATCAATCGGAGTCACGATGAATTTTATATTAATTTCTGAACGAGCGGGCTTTGCTTGTCGGGCCCCAGCTTATGACTAATGGGCCCTAAGGTATTAGTGGCCTGCATTATAAATAAGTTATTTCAGTACAGAAATTACACACAACAGGTCATAATTTTTGAGAGCAAAAATCGAAAACCCTAGTTCCTCTCAAATAATATTTCGGCCGCCCCCTTGCTCTGTCACAGAGAAATTCCGGTCTGTGATTTTGAATCGCAGTAAGGAATAACGAATCAGATTCGTTTATTCTCTTCGCAGAAAACTTCTGATAGATTTTCTAGTGCAATCTATCAGAGGGATTAAACCTCTGTTCGTGGACCTGATTGAAGGCGTTCATCGGTTCCAGGGAGAGACAACAAGAGCAGAATTGTTCTGTTGGTGTCCATTAATCTCGTTGCGAGATTTGAGGTAAAATTTATTTAATTGTTATTTAAATTTTACACACACACGTAATTCAATTGATGAACGGTTGATACCCATACCATGGAAACGTTCCATGAAAAATTTTTAAACTTCCGCTGCACCGGGTATCAATCGTAATTGGTCTGGGAACTCGCCAGTTTTCCAACAGTGGTATCAAAGCCAGGTTGCTCAGATCAATCGATTGAATTAATCAATTGTACAAAATTTTTGAGTCTCGGTTTTTGAAACAAAATAAATATTTTTAATAAAAAAAAAAAATTTTTTTTTTTCCGGGGGCGAAACCCGGGCAGCGATTGGATCGCTGCCCGGAGGGGGCAGCGATGGTCGCTGCCCCCAGGGGCGGCGCTCGGCGCCGCCCAGCGGCGGCGCCAGGCGCCGCCAGGGCAGCAAGCGTTGCTGCCCTAAGGGGGCAGCCGGGCTGCCCCGGCCCGCGCCCCGGGTGCGGGCCAACCCGGGAGTGTCCCGGGTGGCCCGCGGGAAAAATTAATATTTTATTAAAAATTAATTTTAATATGTTAAAATTTTATTTTTGGTCCGGTCAAAAATTGTTTTTGATTGGTTCACGAGATTTCGGATCGAATTGTTCGAGTCCGTAAATTTTAAAATTGATTTTGGATAAATTTGAATTTTTGGAAAATTTTAATATTTTATCCGTAAATTGAATTTTGAAATCAATTATTTTGGTACAATTGATGATAAGATATGATCTTATGATATATTAAGTAAAATATGATTTTATTTGTAAAATTGGATTTTATAGATAAAATATGATTTTATTTGATATGGAGATAAAATATGATTTTATATGTGAAATGTGATTTTATATATAAAATATGATTTTATCTTGTTTAAATTTGAATTGCCACAGCATGTTATCCAATAAATTAATTTTGAATTAAATGTTATTGGATAAGGATGATCGATTGCCATGACCAATTTTGTAGGTGTATGTTAGGAATTTACATTTTGTCTTTATTGTTGTTGGTTTTATTAATGGGCCTGGTTTATGGCCCGATATGAATGTCATATGTAATAAAAGTGGGCTTGGTTTATAGCCCGTTCCCACCCCCTAAAAATGTATCCCCTACTTGTCATTGTTATTTATTGTAAATACATTAGATTTAGTGGGAGATCAAGATTTGAAGATGGTGGGCCCAGCAGACAATGAAGAACTGAAGAAATGTAAATTGGAAGCATATGTAATAGGATTGCATTTGCATACTGCATATTACCTAGGATTGGACTAAGACCCGTGATTGGCAACCACGGGTCAATTAGAAATGGAATCGATCATCCTATATAATATGTGATATTATGATTGTATGCATGTTTAGACATAAATTGCGTGAATCCGGCAATGCATGCAATAAATTAAATATGATGAGACAAATATTTTTATAAATAAAATTCCTCATTTTAAATATGATTTAAAATTTATATCAAGATAAATAAAGGAAATTTAAATATTGTTTAAATGTTCCTACCTTCCATCAACGGTCAATGTATGTGATGCTACCCGCGGATACGGTCCGGCTCATATTATTGGGGGGGCCCGTCCGTCGGAAAGCTGTACATTGGATCGACAAATGTTGTAAGTTGGGTGGAACTCCCATGGGATCGGCTCATATTATTGGGGGATCCACATGGCGACCGTCCATCACAACTTAATATTGATGGGTCATCTTGACATGTCACTTTAAACGACGTCATATTATTGGGCCCTTATTGGACATGAGGTAAACACATGGGGGTTGCTTTGGAAGCAATTGGGCTCTACCGTTTGAGAATTATGGTTGGCTGATATTATTCGGGACCATAAGTTTGTCAATTGGACTCCATGTTCTCACTAAGGAAAAAGTTTCCCGTTTTCACTAGAGGGTGGTGAAATCGTTAAAATAGTGGGAGTGAGATTCATAAAATTAAATTCGCCTATTTTATGTCTTAGTAAATTGTTAAACAATCATTGATATATGTCTGTTTTCCTTTTCAGTATTTCATACAATGAATTCGCGAAATCCTTTATTCTCGATCCTCGAACAAAACAAGCTGACTGGCGCCAACTATACGGAATGGTTCCGGAAGTTGAAGATTGTCTTAACTTCGGAGAAAATGCTCTACGTGTTAGAGAAAGCACCTCCGAAGGAAGCACCAGCTGATGTTAGTCCGGAGGAATTGGCCAAGCTTGATGCATGGTGGGACCATGACATCAAGACCAAATGCTATATGCAAGCCTCGATGTCTGATGAACTCCAGAGGCGATTTGAGGACACGGTGAATGCTGGTGACATTCACGCGCAACTCAAGGAACTTTTTGGGGCTCAGTCGAGGGCTGAAAGGTTCTCTACTGTTAAGGAGTTGATGACGTGCCGCATGCGTGAAGGGACTTCGGTCCGTGATCATGGGGTACGAGTGATTTGGCTCATACAGAAGTTAGCGACCCTTGATTTGGTGTTGGAGCATGAACTCAATGTGGACTTGTTGCTTCTATCTCTTCCTTCCTCATTTGATGGATTCGTGATAAATTTTAATATGAACAAGATAGAGGCCACCCTTGAAGAGATGGTCAATATGCTCGTTACATATGAATCCACACTTAAGAAGGATAAGCCAGCTTTCTTGGTGGGCTCCTCATCTTCTGCAAAGAAGGGGCCAAGTATGAAGGGCAAGAAACGTTCTGCCCCACCCAAGAAAGTGGAACCCGAGAAGAAGCAAAAGACAAAGGCTTCAAACAATGGAAAATCCAAGGATGTTTGCCATTACTGCAAGAAGCCGGGTCATTGGAAGCGCAACTGCAAGGAGTATCTTGAGCAGTTGGGAACTGCAAAGGGTATGTTCTATATCGAAATAAACATGTCACTTAATACAACTTCTTGGGTATTGGATACCGGATGTGGATCTCACATTTGCAATGATTTGCAGGTGATGACAAGAAGTCGCAGGCTTAGAATGGGTGAGACCCAGCTGAGGCTCGGGAATGGTTCCAGAGTTGAAGCTACGGCCATTGGAGATGTTTGTTTGATTTTGCAGAATGGTTTTAAATTATTGTTGAGAGATGTTTTATTTGTGCCAGATTTAATTAAAAACATTATTTCTATTTCTATGCTTGATAGAGATGGTTATTCTTGTAATTTTGTGAATGGGATTTGCAATATTTACAAGAATGAATGTTTAATTGGAAATGGACAACTTGAAAACGATCTATACAATTTAAAACTAAAAGACGTTCCAGTAAATTGTATTGACAAACCGGCGACAACAAACAAAAGGAAAATCGATAGTCAAAACCCGGCAAACCTTTGGCACGCTAGACTAGGTCATGTTTCCTCAAGGAGGATGAACAAGCTAGTGGGAGAGGGCATGTTTGATATGTCTGATATTAACTCTCTACCTACTTGTGAATCCTGCCTAAAAGGAAAAATGACTAAATCTCCTTTTAAGGGGAAACCTGAGCGTAGTCAGAATCTGTTGGATTTGATCCATACAGATGTTTGTGGTCCATTTAGAGTAGGGACTCAACATGGCCACACCTACTTCATTACCTTTACTGATGATTATTCAAGGTATGGGTATTTATATTTAATGAAATATAAGTCTGAAACATTTGAAAAGTTCAAAGAATTCAAGGCTGAAGTAGAAAACAAGCTAGGTAAAAGTATTAAAGCACTTCGATCGGATCGAGGTGGAGAATACTTGAGTACCGAGTTTTTGGACTATCTAAAAGAGAATGGGATTCTCTCTCAGTGGACTCCTCCTATGACACCACAGCTTAATGGTGTATCGGAGCGTCGTAATCGAACTTTGTTGGACATGGTTCGATCCATGATGAGCTTCACTGAGCTTCCACCTTCGTTTTGGGGCTATGCGCTTGAAACGGCGGTATTGTTGTTGAATAACGTCCACACTAAAGCAGTGGACAAAACACCATACGAGTTATGGAATGGCAAAGCTCCTAAGTATTCTTACTTGAGGATTTGGGGATGTCCTGCTTACGTGAAGCGGACAGTGGGAGATAAGTTGGATAGTCGATCCAGCTTGTGTTATTTTGTGGGGTATCCGAAGAATTCAATCGGATATTATTTCTATTATCCTGCTGAAACAAAGGTGTTTGTTTCACGGAATGCCACCTTCTTGGAGAAGGAGTTCTTATTGGATAAGAAAGGCGAGATGATGGAACTCGAAGAAGTTCGAGAAGAACCCGAAATACAAAATAACGATCCCACACCTCAGGAACCATTGCTGGACACGCCTGCACCTAGAAGATCCGAGAGGACTTCTAGACCTCCAGTTCGATATGGTCTTCTTCTTGAAGAGGGTCAAGATGAACCCGACATTGGATGTGATCCAAGAAGCTTCAAGGAAGCAATTTCTGATGCGGATTCGAATTTATGGCTTGAAGCTATGCAGTCTGAATTGGATTCGATGCATACTAACCAAGTCTGGTCTTTAGTGGATCCTCCCGATGGAATTGTTCCAATAGGGTGTAAATGGATCTACAAAAGAAAGCTTGGGCCTGATGGTAAGATATTGACTTATAAGGCGCGATTGGTGGCGAAAGGTTATACTCAAAGGTAAGGAGTTGACTATGACGAAACCTTTTCACCAGTTGCAATGTTCAAGTCCATAAGAATCCTTATTGCCATAGCTGCATGGTATGACTATGAGATATGGCAAATGGATGTGAAGACTGCTTTTCTTAATGGAGACATTAAGGAAGAAATCTATATGAAGCAGCCTGAGGGGTACACATCCATGGGAAGTGAGCATAAGGTATGCAAGCTTCAGAGATCAATTTATGGTCTAAAACAAGCATCAAGAAGTTGGAACCAGAAATTTGATGAAACAATTAAAGACTTTGGTTTCATAAAGAACCCGGAGGAACCTTGCGTGTACAAGAAAGTAGTTAAGGATGCGGTGACATTCTTAGTACTTTATGTTGATGACATCCTACTCATTGGGAATGATGTAGGGATGTTGCAGTCAACAAAGATATGGTTATCAGGTAGATTTTCGATGAAGGATTTGGGTGAGGCATCCTACATTCTTGGGATACAGATCTATAGGGATAGATCTAAGAGAATGATAGGACTCACTCAATCAACCTACATCGATACCATATTGAAACGGTTTTCAATGGATGGGTCCAAGAGAGGACATCTACCCATGTGTCATGGAGTTTCTCTATCCAAGTCTATGTGTCCCAAGACTGATGCAGAGATAGAGAATATGACACATGTACCATATGCGTCAGCTATAGGTAGTATCATGTATGGGATGATATCTACCAGACCGGATGTAGCATTTGCTCTGAGTGTCACGAGCAGATATCAGTCTAATCCTGGTCAGATGCATTGGAAAGCCGTGAAGGACATTCTTAAGTACTTGCGAAGGACTAAGAATATGTTCATGGTTTATGGAGGACGAGAACTCAAACTGGAAGGCTATACCGACTCTAGCTTCCAAAGTGATGTGGATGACTCGAAGTCAACCTCTGGATTTGTGTTCATGCTCAATGGCGGTGCTGTCTCTTGGAAGAGTTCCAAGCAGGACACCACAGCGGATTCCACCACTGAGGCTGAATACATTGCAGCATCAGCTGCTGCTAAAGAGGCCGTTTGGATGAGGAATTTCGTCCAAGAGTTGGGCGTCATTCCTGAATTTGTTGGTCCAGTCCCGGTGTACTGCGACAACACGGGTGCCGTTGCTCAAGCAAAGGAACCAAGGTCTCATCAAAGATCCAAACACGTACTGAGGAAATACCACATAATCCGGGAGATTGTGGAAAGAGGAGACATCAGTGTCGAACGAGTGGCCTCTGCAGACAATATCGCTGATCCACTTACTAAGCCTTTGCCAGGACCATTGTTTGACAAACATCGCGAAGCAATGGGTCTACGTAGTATGACTAGTTGGCTATAGGGCAAGTGGGAGATTGTAAGAGTGGGTGCCCAGTGAGCCAACTGTATGGCTATGGGCTTTGTTGACTCTTTGTATAAACAATCTTTTGTTTAATATTATTTACACTTTTATGGCAATGACTTTATATTACTTCATATTGTTATATTGTGATATACTATTGTTGTTTTGATAAAGACCTTGAATATACTATAGTGTATGTAAGATGTGGTAGAACATGGAGATGTCTATCATGAAATACATCTTATAGTCACTGTATATTCTAAAACTGTTCCTAGTCGATTGAGCCGTCCGATAATAAGGATAAGGATCGCTCGAGTTTGAGACTAGCATTTGCGATGCGGAGTACCACGTTTCATTGGTAGGGAACATGGAGATGTTCGAAGCATGCAAATGGATATTCATAGGATGAATAGTCGAACTACCCTATCCGGACTTTCCAAGTGGTTATCACTTATCGAGTGGATAAAGTCCGCGGTTTTGGTTGTACACCATTAGTCCTTACGACTTGAAACATCATGGAGACTCTATATGCTAGTACTGTGCTTTGACTCGTTTACCGACTCTGAGGGGGTCATCAGGTGTCGAGATTGGGTACAGTTACGACACATATAGGAGTCAATGCATTGTTGTCAAGGATTCACCACATACTTGCGAGTGTGGATATCCTATGCGATCTGAGGAGATATTAGTGTGACAAATCTCTGGCCAGAGTACTTGATGTGATTTAAGAAATGGTTTCTTAATAGCACATGCGATGTCACTAATTTGATCTTCAAGATGTATTGCATAGTTATCGAATCTTGAGCGACTCTCGATATACCAATGGTTGTTGATTCGATCGGGATATATGGATGAAGGGACCGTACTGTACGTTAACCAAAATCTACTGGTTCTTGTAGGCACTATCAGTGATACCTAGGGAATCATGGGGCGATGTTGCTAGGCGCTTTACCATGATTCGTTGGGCAAGTCGGAAAGTGTTGTTCCGAGTCACAAGGAGTTGTGAGCCCACGGCTAGCTGTATCCCTGAACCATTGAGGGTCACACAGTGTAATGGAGTTTTAATCCCCGTTGAGATAGTTAAATTTAAAGAGTTAAATTTAATGAACTAAGGAGTTGGACTTCTTAAATAAGAGTAAGGGAGTAGGATTTCCTAAAATGACATAGGGATGGACATTTTTGGAAACCACTGAATTCGGATTCAGGAAAATTTATTTTGACTTTAAAACGTGCAGAAATGGTTTCTGTGCACATTGGTGAAATCGTTTCATCAATCGGAGTCACGATGAATTTTATATTAATTTCTGAACGAGCGGGCTTTGCTTGTCGGGCCCCAGCTTATGACTAATGGGCCCTAAGGTGTTAGTGGCCTGCATTATAAATAAGTTATTTCAGTACAGAAATTACACACAACAGGTCATAATTTTTGAGAGCAAAAATCGAAAACCCTAGTTCCTCTCAAATAATATTTCGGCCGCCCCCTTGCTCTGTCACAGAGAAATTCCGGTCTGTGATTTTGAATCGCAGTAAGGAATAACGAATCAGATTCGTTTATTCTCTTCGCAGAAAACTTCTGATAGATTTTCTAGTGCAATCTATCAGAGGGATTAAACCTCTGTTCGTGGACCTGATTGAAGGCGTTCATCGGTTCCAGGGAGAGACAACAAGAGCAGAATTGTTCTGTTGGTGTCCATTAATCTCGTTGCGAGATTTGAGGTAAAATTTATTTAATTGTTATTTAAATTTTACACACACACGTAATTCAATTGATGAACGGTTGATACCCATACCATGGAAACGTTCCATGAAAAATTTTTAAACTTCCGCTGCACCGGGTATCAATCGTAATTGGTCTGGGAACTCGCCAGTTTTCCAACAGTCAGGATGTGTTTTCCCTGTGCTTAAGTTTTATTTGTTAAACTTGTTATTGCTATTTTGGTAACCGGGTGGTAGTTGCCTTTCCTTTTTGTACTTATGATTATCGCAGTAGTTATGATTACCGTATTTATTGCTTTTGGTTAAAATTGTTGTCTGTGACAGGGAGGTTTTACTTACTTACAAACAAGACATGGCGAATTTTTTTAAAATCCGTAATTTCTTTTATTATTTATTTAAGCATAGAGGTTAGAGTCGTTTCAGTTGGTATCAGAGCATGGTCTTGGTTTGGACTGAGCCTACTGCCGGTTGTCGAAACTCAAGGGATCTCGCCTCAAAGTCTGTAAGTTTTAAGTAATTTTATATGTTAGACGCATTTGAATTATTACTTTAAATGTTTTGATGTCATCCTTTTTAAAATATTTTCAAACTAGATGCTTAATTTGTTTGAATGTGTAGCTCAATGTTTTTACTGTTTAAAATTTCTTTTAGTAGTTTTAAGTGTACTATTCAAATGATTATTTTTATAGCATGTGGCTTCAAGTTAAATGTAGTTGGTGTACCAATATTCCTTTCAATTTTGGACAGTACGTGGATGTTGTTTGAGTTAATAGGTAGTGCTAATAAGTTTTAGGAGATACTAATTGTTTTTCCCTTGTAGTAATTTATTCTTTTATGGACGGAATTTTAATAGGGTACAACTAAGTGTAGGAATTTCTAGACGTGTGTTTAGTCAGTTAAGTTTATGAATAGAACACATGTGAAGACTTGGGATACAAACTTGGTTTTATATTATTATGGATAGATTGAGTTTGTTTTTTGTTATTTGGGCAAATATGAATTTTGGATAATATTGAGTCGGTTACTATGAGCCTTTCAATTATGAGAATTATTATTCCGATCATTATTTTCTTGTTCTTCATTTATGTTTGTATCCATTGTAGTAAAATATACTTCCGAGTATCTGAAATTTCTTTACACTTTCTTTGAGCATTTATGGATTCATATGACATTAATCAGCGTTAAATTCTGCCACTTTGGCATTGGTTGAACTTCTTAGCAAAATTTTGTTAATGTTTCATACTTATGGAAATTTTTCCTTCGGTTCTCGAGCCACATGTTGATGTGAGTAAGATTCACTTTTTCTTTTTGGTAATCTACTCATGTTGTCTGGCTGACATCTGATTTTATTTTGAGACCGTTGTTTTTCCCTGATTATTGACTTGTGTGTACTTCTCTCGACTGTAGTCACACTGACTGTCTTAATTGTGCTTTGATTGTTGAACATGATTTCATTACCCATGGATGAATGTTCACGAGATTTGTATCTTGTTGGCTCATATTCAATATTCGTGGAGCCTCCATTATTATTCATTCGTCCCTAGAATTGAATTATAAATGAGTTGTTTTCGCTTACCTAGATTTGTATTTTCAGCTCGTTTGTTTGTAATGCTTGCGTCGTTTCATTTCATATCGAGCAACATTACCTGTATGTTTTTTTTTCTTTAATGATCCATCATGATGAGGGTTTTGGGTGGATCATATTTTCAATTAACAATTAGATTTCTTGTGTAGAAAATTGCTCGTAACCGCTTGGTAAGTATTTAGACCGTTGTGATTTAGCATTAGTACTAGATAAAATCCTAAGATATTGTGTGATCCGAGGAATGTCGACTACTAGTTATAACTAGTCCTAGCGAGAAGATTGCTAGTTAGTGAATTAGTTGAATGTGTTGTTTCATTTTAAATAGGATCGTTAAGAGTAAACAGATGATTTTAGTAAGCTGAATGGCTGGTCAGTCGTGAGATAGGAAAATAGAGTGGTCCCTAGAGACTTTTGAGTACGTTATATTAGCGTTCTAAGATTTTGTGATTGTCGATCGGTAAGAGTAATGCACCAACTACAGGTACAGAAGGATGAATAGAATATTCAGGTAGTTTTCCTAGATAAGCTGTAAATTCATTTATCGGTGAAATACAAAGGTACTGAAGGATCAATTAGAAAGCCTTTACTATCAGGTTACAAACTCTTTGAGGTGTCTAGTTGTATACTAAGTTCTTGAAATATAAATTCTGGTTGTACATATAATAATTTGGGAATCTTTGGATTTTTAGACTTACTTTCTAGTTGAACTAGGGATTTGAGATATGTCTTCAAGAGATATGTAGGAATTGTTTGGTACTTAGAGACCATCTAATCCAATAAGTGGATAATAGCTCGTGGTATATTTTGACTTGAAGGGTAAGTAAGGATTACTTAGTCAATGCGTCTGAGTTAGAGAAAGGTGGTTAAATCCGTTGGGAAATTTTAACTAAGAAATTCAACTTTTAGTAGAATTAAGAATGACCAAGTGGCGAAAGTATAAATTGATGATTGGATAATTGAGATCTGTTTAGTCCCCTATTTGGATTCTATATGTTATCGGTTAATACCTTGGGACTGAAATTTTATGGTTATATTTTCTTATCAAGGGTTAGCTTAGGTTTGTTTATAGAAATTGGTCAATCAATCCTAAGTTTAGACGAATCATTCGTCCAACTTGAAGGTTAGCTGAGCTAGAGTCGTTGTTTAAAAAAATTTTAATCATCCTTAGAAGCTTTGAGAGTTGTAGTAACTAATAAGGGATTGAGCATAGTCCGTGATCATTAAGCGCAGAACTGCTAATAAGTGTCATAGATCTTTAGAATTTCAAATTGGTTAATAAGTTGTTCTTTAAGGTATCGTTGCCCTGTAATACTATCGATTTGGGATGTAGGGAAATTTACTCTGTTTGTCGGTCTTTTTGCAAATGTTGAGGAGCTTAGTAATTTGTTTTATCGTTAGATATGCCGCAGATTTGTTAGTAATACATGATGGGTTTCATGTGCCGATGTCGTGGAAGTAAGGGTCAGATCCATCTTGTATCTTGAGGGCAGTTGAGGTAGAGGTATGTAGTTCCCTTAGCTATTCTATTTAAAAAAGTTTAGTGTTTAGTTGTTAAGTATTTTGAGGACTTGTAAATTTCTTAAGAGCTCGAGTCGTATATTATATGAGATAAGTTTAATCGTTAAATAGAAAATAAGCGTAGTTTCGTTGTTAGAAAGCTTTTAAGTTATGAGTAAGGTCGACATAAATTATTTATTGGGTTCACGGATATTTATTGCTTGAAATTGCGATCCAGGATTTAAGGTTATCAAACTAAGGCAGGTATCTGATATTTTAGGAGTTTAGGAGGTGAATTGAAATTTTTTAAAGTCAACTGTAATTAGAAATTTCTCGTAAATTACTACCATTGGGGATAAATAGGAATTTTCAAATTTATCTTTCAGTGGGAGTTAGTTAGTTCCTTGCTTGGTCGGTGTTGATAAACATCAGAATGCACATCGAAAGCTTATTAACGCCGACTCGTGTACGTACTAGGTAAGAATAGTTAGTACCGATCTGGTCTAATGTATCTGGATCTAGTTAGTAAGTTTAAATTTTGAGTAAGAAATTCCATTTAAGGGGGGAAGGAATTGTAGCACCTAAAATCCAATCTACTAAATTATGTGCATTAAATTAAATAAATATTATGATTATTATTTTTAAGTTTTATTGATTTAAATTTTTTGTGTGAATTATGTGTTAATAAAATATTAATTATTTATTCAAATGATTATTTTGTACTAACTATTTAATTAATGTTTTAATTGTTTAACTTTATTTATTTAAATGATTTTATTGTGCAATTTAACTGTTTTAAAGATTTTAAAGATTTAAGATTTGTTTATTTAAATAATTTTTAAACATTTAATATGTTCCTATTTAAATGATTTGAATTGTACAATTTATTTATTTAAAATAATTAAAGTTTATTGATTAGTTATTTAAATTATTTTAAATGTCTAGCTTATTTATTTAAATGATTTTATCAGTCCAAATCATTTTAAAGGTTTCTTATACTGCTTGTGTATTTATTTAAATTATTTTTAAACGTTCGTTTAGTTTGTTTAAATTATTTTCTAATCGTTGTGTCATTATTTAAATATTTCATTAATCGCAGTGAAATCAAAATATTTTAAGTGTTGATTTTTAATTTCTAAGATAGTGCCTAAAATTCTTTTTAATAATTATGATTTTAATTGCTTGAAATTAATTGCTTAAGTTTTCTTTAAAATTTAAGTGCTCAAATATTTTAAGTTCTTTATTATTGAAATTTTTGAGACAGTGGCTTCCGGTTCTGGTGTATGGCGATGGTGGATTTTGGCGGTAAATTCCAATAATTTATATTTTAAAAGTTTAGTAGGGAGGTAAGAGGAAATTTAGAAGGGGATTCAAAAGTTAGAAATATCCGGGTATCGGAAAATCATTTTTCCTTAGTATTGCAATATTGGGCTTATTCTTTAACTTTTTCAAAAATTAGAATTTTCATAAACCCGGATTAGTAAAACCCAATTTAATATTTTTGATTAGGAGTTTTTAAACTTAGAAATTTTATTAGTGTAATGTTAGTAGGTAAAAGTTGTACTATAAAGTTGTACTTTTTAAAGCACACACTCACACCTACTTTTATTTGCATACACCTATACATACACACACTTATACACATATTAAAGTTATAATTTAAATCACAAATGAAATTGTAGCCCCATTCTATCACCCTTAGAATTGATCCCCTCCATTCTCTCCCTCACTCTTTCTTCTTCTTCATCGGCCGCCCCCTCCTCTCCTCTCCAGCCGCCGCCGCCGCCCACCACCACCGCTGCCATCTCCGGAGGAACACCTTGAGGGCTCAAGCTAGTTGTTGGTTCGAGTGTCCAGCCCCTTTCCCCTATTTTGAATTCGAAATTTGTTGGGTAAAAATCAAGAAAGGCAAGTATATGCATTTTTTGAGCATTCTAGCAAGCTATTTACATTCTTGTGCTAAACCTTTATTTAAATTTCAAAAAGCCTATGTTTATAAGGTATGTTGGTCACGGTTTAAGCTAAATTTCAGTATGGTTCTTGGTGATTTTCAAAATTTGATTGAACATGGATGTTTATGTGATGCATGGTGATATGTGATTTGAAGGCATGATAGGTTTTGAATGCATTTTAGCATTTTCGAAAATTTCTGAAGTTACGTGCCTAAAATTTCGAATTTTACATGATGCTAGGGCAGTGTTTGAAGTGTGTTTGAAGCATTATATTGATTGTCTAATGATTTCATCGATTGCTCAAGAGTTGAAGGCATTTCGGTGCTTGATCATTTCATTTTCGAATTTGTGGAGTGGAAGTGGGTTGAGTTCTGCCTATGTGTTTGAGGAAAGTCTTAAGGCATGTCTTAAGGTGGGTTTGGTGATTTGGTAGGAGTTAGAGGCAAGGTAAAGGGCTTGGGATGGTTTTTTCCAAGTAGATTGGGTGTAAGGTGTTAATCTTCTTGGGCAGGGCAGTCTGATTTCGGGGAAGGGGAGGATCTGGAAGAGGGATGGGCATGGTTAGGGATGGTCATAGGTCTAGTTTATGATTTTGTGGTCGCGTCGGTATAAAATGGGCTTGTTTCGGCTAAGTATTCAATAAGTTACGGATTTTTGAAGTTGAGGTGTCGGTGCAGAATTTTTGAAGTAAAAGTGGGCTGTCCAGAGTTGAGTTTTGATAGGATTGCTGGAGTGGTCAAATGAGTTTACAAATTGGTCCATTGGTTAGTTGGTAGTGTTTGGAGAGTGTCGGTTTGAGCGGATTCGAATTTGGTTAAGGGGTGATAGAGTTAAGAGATTTTCGGTGCAATTGTTCGGGTTGTTGCCTCAAATTTGAGAATTTGAGTTAAGGTTGGGGTAGCACCTAGGGGCAGCCACTCACCCACCTTGCACCCACGATTTTGAGTTGAGTTTCATTTCTTAAGTTGCATATTCGTGTGCGTGAGTTTCGTTTTTGAGCCAAACCATATTTTCAAAGGAAGTCGTTACAAGTTCTTTCATGCTAAGTATTTTGGGTCGAGTCATGGAAGGAAAGAAAATATTTTTGAACAAAGTGATTTGGTTGTGACTTGTACGTACAATGTCGGTCAGGGGATGCCCTGACTCACTTGCCAAATGAGACATATAGTAAGCGGCTGGGAGACATCCCAGCTCCCCTACCAATCGAGACGTGTAGTAAGCGGCCGGGATTTATCTCGGCTCCCCTACCAAAAGAATGAAATAGTTGCAATGTGGCGACGATATTAATCTCGGCGTCCTTGCCGGCATAGTATACTGCAGCCATGATCAAGATCGAAAATTGAGTCACAATTCGAGGATCTAAGTTCTAAAGCAAAAGAAAGTTAAAGTTTCAAGTATCAGTTGACTCGTCTCAATTTATTCAGTTTTATGTTATGCATGCATTCCAGTTAAGTCAAGAAAATTCATAAGTTTCATGGCGTGAGTTGGTGTGAGTTCGTACTTGCATGTGGTCTCATTTCCCTTATGTCACGCATGTTTATAGTTTAAGCTTCAAAGTATATTATGTATAGTATTTTGAGTAGTAATGCAGTTATTTTAAAACCTTGTTATATCACTGTTTATACTTGCTGGGTCATTAGACTCACTATGTTTGTTTGTTTGCCAGGTGAGGAGCCGTTTGTTGAGACCTAAGGGGCAGGCTCCTCGAGGTTGAGGTCGCCGGTGGTGCGAGGCCCTAAGACCATCGCTGCTATGTTTTCGCTTTAGTTTATGATTGTAATAAAGAGTTTAAACTTATGTACTTTTGGTAGTAGCCATGATGTGTTTTCCCTGTGCTTAAGTTTTATTTGTTAAACTTGTTATTGCTATTTTGGTAACCGGGTGGTGGTTGCCTTTCCTTTTCGTACTTATTATTATCGTAGTAGTTATGATTACCGCATTTATTGCTTTTGGTTAAAATTGATGTCTGTGACAGGGAGGTTTTACTTACTAACAAACAAGACATGGTGAATTTTTTTAAAATCCGTAATTTCTTTTATTATTTATTTAAGCATAGAGGTTAGGGCCGTTTCAGCTTGAATCTTGAGATTTTCACTTTGGTCAAAACCGAAAGATCCAATAACTTCGCAGATGCTATGGATCAGGCAAAAGGAGCCGAAGCCGGACTTTTGATGTAGCGAGGAAATCAGTTAGCTACTCAGCAGTAGCAGAGATCTTTTCAGAATCAGCCTGTTCAGTTTTAGACTCAGCAGTCTTAGTATCAGTACCAACCTTCTCAGTAGTCGAATCAGTCTCAGAGGGTTACGGGAGGTAACAGTGGCAGAAACAGACGAGATCAGTATAAACCGAAAGGGAAGAAGTTTAAGAAGTCTGGGAGCAGTTCATCGAGTTCCAGTGGCTCTAGACAGTTCAGTTCTGGGCAGAATTCAGGGTTTTCAGGAGCATCGTGCAGTAAGTGTGGAGGCCATCACCCAAGTGATCAGTGTCGAGGTATGTATGGTAGTTGTAATATCTTCCAGCAGCCGGGTCACTTTGCTAGAGTCTGTCCTAAGCGGGGATCCGATAGAGCTCAGAGCGGCAGTTCTTTTCTACCGCCAGCTCAGCCCAAGAGATCAGCTTCTGCAGTCCATTCTTTTCAGCCCCAGCAGCAGTCTTGTCAGGGAGGAATCAGAATCAGAACGAACCTCCTCGACAGCAGGCGAGGGTGTTTGCTTTGACAGAGGATTAGGCTAATGCAGCTCCGAATGATTTGATAGCAGGTAACTGTTCGATTTTTGGTTATCCTGCGTATGCTTTGATTGATACGGGTGCTTCCTACTATTTTATTTCCTAGAGATTTGTCTTGATGCATGATTTAATTGTTGAGCCTTTATCTGATGTCGTTTCTATTACTTCACCTTTGGGTGGAGAAACTGTTTCGATGAGATTGGTCCAAAATTGTGTGTTAGAATCTGAGGGAAATTCGATTGAGATTAACTGCATTGTACTTGGACTATCTGATTTTGACTGTAATGTCGGTATTGATGCTCTGACCAATTATAGGACGACAGTAGATTGCTTTCAGAAAGTAGTCCGATTCAGACCCGAAATGGCAGGAGAGTGGAAGTTTTTTGGTAAGGGTTCTCGATCCAAAATTCCTCTGATTTCTGTGTTATCCATGACTCGTTTATTACAGAGAAGAGTAGAGGGATTTCTGATTTATGCAGTGGATGTTCAGAGGTCTAGCCCTGAGTTGACTAAGATACCAGTGGTTATAGAGTTTCCTTATGTATTTCCAGATGAGATTCTTGGTTTGCCGCCTATTCAAGAGATCGAATTTAACATTGAACTTGCACTAGGTACTCAGCCTATTTCAAAAGCGCCTTACCGAATGGCTCTGTTAGAATTGAAGGAGTTGAAGGAGCAGTTAGAAGATTTGATTGCCAAGGGATACATCCAACCTAGCGTATTGCCTTGGGGTGCTCCAATGCTTTTCATGAGGAAGAAAGACGGTTCTATGCAACTCTGCATCGACTACCGTGAAAGAGTGGGTGCCCGGTGAGCCAACTTGTGGCTAAGGGCTTTGATGACTCTTTGTATAAACAATCTTTTGTTTAATATAATTTACACTTTTATTAATGGCAATGACTTTATCTTTCTTCATATTGTTATATTGTGATATACTATTGTTGTTTTGATAAAGACCTTGAATATACTATAGTGTATGTAAGATGTGGTAGAACATGGAGATGTCTATCATGAAACACATCTTATAGTCACTGTATATTCTAAACTGTTCCTAGTCGATTGAGCCGTCCGATAATAAGGATAAGGATCGCTCGAGTTTGAGACTAGCATTTGCGATGCAGAGTACCACGTTTCATTGGTAAGGAACATAGAGATGTTCGAAGCATGCAAATGGATATTCATATGATGAATGATCGAACTACCCTATCCGGACTTTCCAAGTGGTTATCACTTATCGAGTGGATAAAGTCCGCGGTTTTGGTTGTACACCATTAGTCCTTACTACTTGAAACATCATTGAGACTCTATATGCTAGTACTGTGCTTTGACTCGTTTACCGAATCTATTGGGGTCATCAGGTGTCGGGATTGGGTACAGTTACAACACATATAGGAATCGATGCTTTGTTGTCAAGGATTCACCACATACTTGCGAGTGTGAATATCCTATGCGATCTGAGGAGATATTAGTGTGACGAATCTCTGGCCAGAGTACATGATGTGATTTAAGAAATGGTTTCTTAGTAGCACATGCGATGTCACTATTTGATCTTGAAGATGTATTGCATAGTTATCGAATCTCGAACGACTCTCGATATACCAATGGTTGTTGATTCGATCGGGATATATGGATAAAGGGACCGTACTGTACGCTAACCAAAATCTATTGGTTCTTGTAGGCACTATCAGTGATACCTAGGGAATCATGGGGCGATGTTGCTAGGCGCTCTTACCATGATTCGATGGGAAAGTCGGAAATTGTTGTTCCGAGTCACAAGGAGTTGTGAGCCCATGACTAGCTGTATCCCTGAACCATTGAGGGTCACACAGAGTAATGGATTTTTAATCCCCGTTGAGATAGTTAAATTTAAAGAGTTAAATTTAATGAACAAAGAAGTTGGACTTCTTAATTATGAGTAGAGGAGTAAGATTTCCTAAAATGACATAGGGATGGAAATTTTTGGAAACCACTGAATTCGGATTCAGAAAAATTTATCTTGACTTTAAAATGTGCAGAAATGGTTTCTGTACACATTGGTGAAATCGGTTTATCAATCGGAGTCATGATGAATTTTATATTAATTTCTGAATATGCGGGCTTTGCTTGTCGGGCTTGAACTTATGACTAATGGGCCCTAAGCTGTTAGCGGCCTACATTATAAATAAGTTATTGCAGTACAGAAATGAGATACAAAAGGTCACAATTTTTGAAAAAACCCTATTTTTCTCTCTGAAGTGGCCGACCCCCTCTCCCCTCTGCTCGGTAAAATCCAGTCTGTGAATTTTGAATTGCAGTCTGGTTTAACGGATCAAATTCGTTAATCTCTTCGTAGAAACTTCTGATAGATTTTCTAGTGCAATCTATCAGAGGGATTAAATATCCGTTCGTGGACCTGATTGAAGAATAGTTCGTCCATCAGTTCCAGGGATATACAACAAGAGCAGAGCAATCTGTTGGTGTCCAAAATCTCGATTCGAGATTGAGGTAAAAATTTATAATCGTTATTTAATTTTTACACACACACAATTTAATCGTAAGATTGATACCTATTATGGAATCGTTCCATAAAAAAATTTTAAACTTCCGCTGCACCGGGTATCAATCCTAATTGATCTGATCGCCGCGTTCACCAACAGTGGTATCAGAGCCAGGTTGCTCAGATCAAGCGATTAAATTAATCGATTGTACAAAAATTTTTAAGCCTCGGTTTTTGAAACAAAATAAATATTTTAAAATAAAATTTTTTTTTTTCGGGCAAAAACCCGGGGGGGCAGCGATTGGATCGCTGCCTGGGGGGGGAGCGATGGTCGCTGCCCGGCCCGACCCCATTAGGGCGCGGGCAGCCCGGGAATGTCCCGGGCGGCCCGCGGGAAAAATTAATTTTTTAATTTTTAAATTAAATTTTAATATGTTAAAATTCTATTTTTGGTCCGATCGAAAATCATTTTTGATTGGTCCACGAGGCGTCGGATCGAATTGTTCGAGTTCGAAAATTTTAAAATTGATTTTTGGATAAATTTGAATTTTTGGAAAATTTAAATATTTTATCTGTTAAATTGAATTTTGAAATTAATTATTTTTGGTACAATTGATGATAAGATATGATCTTATGGATATATTGAGTAAAATATGATTTTATGTATAAAATTGGATTTTATAGTAAAATATGATTTTATTTGATAAAAAGATAAAATATGATTTTGTATGTAAAATAAGATTTTATGTATGAAATATGATTTTATCCTTTTAAATTTAAATTGCCATTGCATGTTATCCAATAAATTAATTTTGAATTAAATGTTATTGGATAAGGATGATCGATTGCCATGACCAATTTTGTAGGTGTATGTTAGGAATTTACATTTGTTTTTATTGTTGTTGGTTTTATTAATGGGCCTGGTTTATGGCCCAATATGAATGTCATATGTAATAAAAGTGGGCTTGGTTTATGGCCCGTTCCCACCCCTTAAAAATGTATCCCCTACTTGTCATTGTTATTTATTGTAAATACATTAGATTTAGTGGGAGATCAAGATTTGAAGATGGAGGTGGGCCCAGCAGACAATAAAGACAGAAGAAATGTAAATTGGAAGTAAATGTAATAGGATTGCATTGCATACTGCATATTACCTAGGATTGGACTAAGACTTGTGATTGGCAACCACGGGTCGATTAGAAATGGAATCGATCATCCTAAATAATATGTGATATTATTGTTGTATGCATGTTTTAGACATAATTGTGTGAATCCGGCAAGCATACAAAATTTTAAAAATGATGAGACAAATTTTTATAATTAAAATCCCTCATTTTAAATATGATTTAAAATTGATATCAAGATAAATAAAGGAAATTTAAATTTGTTTAAATGTTCCTACCTTCCATCAACGATCAATGTATGAGATGCTACCCGCGGATACGGTCCGGCTCATATTATTGGGGGGGCCCGTTCGTCGGAAAGCTGTACATTGGATCGACACATGTTGTAAGTTGGGTGGAACTCCCATGGGATCGGCTCATATTATTGGGGGATCCACATGGCGACCGTCCATCACAACTTAATATTGATGGGTCATCTTGACATGTCACAATAAACGGCGTCATATTATTGGGCCCTTATTGGACATGAGGTAAAAATATGGAGGTTGCTTTGGAAGCAATTGGGCTCTACCTTTTGAAAATTATGGTTGGCTGATATTATTCGGGACCATAGTTTGTCAATTGGACTCCATGTTCTTGTTGTATAACGCGGCGATCAGATCAATTAGGATTGATACCCGGTGCAGCGGAAGTTTAAAATTTTTATATGGAACGATTCCATAATGGGTATCAACCTTACGATTAAATTGTGTGTGTAAAAATTAAATAACGATTATAAAATTTTTACCTTTAATCTCGAATCGAGATTTTTGGACACCAACAGATTTCTCTGCTCTTGTTGTATATCCCTGGAACTGATGGATGAACTGTTCTTCAATCAGGTCCACGAACGGATATTTAATCCCTCTGATAGATTGCACTAGAAAATCTATCAGAAGTTTCTACGAAGAGATTAACGAATTTGATCCGTTAAACCAGACTGTAATTCAAAATCACAGGCTGGATTTTTCTCGAGCAGAGGGAGAGGGGGCGGCCACCTTTTAGAAAATTAACTAGGGTTTTTCGAAAATTTTGTGACCTGTTGTTTTTAATTTCTGTACTGCAATAACTTATTTATAATGTAGGCCACTAACAGCTTAGGGCCCATTAGTCATAAGTTCAAGCCCGACAAGCAAAGCCCGCATGTTCTGAAATTAATATAAAATTCATCGTGACTCCGATTGATAAACCGATTTCACCAATGTGCACAGAAACTATTTCTGCACCTTTTAAAGTCAAGATAAATTTTTCTGAATCCGAATTCAGTGATTTCCAAAAATGCCCATCCCTATGTCATTTTAGGAAATCTTACTCCTCTACTCTTAATTAAGAAGTCCAACTACTTTGTTCATTAAATTTAACTCTTTAAATTTAACTATATCAACGGGGATTAAAAATCCATTACACTGTGTGACCCTCAATGGTTCAGGGATACAGCTAGCCGTGGGCTCACAACTCCTTGTGACTCGGAACAACAATTTCCGACTTGCCCATCGAATCATGGTAAGAGCGCCTAGCAACATCGCCCCATGATTCCCTAGGTATCACTGATAGTGCCTACAAGAACCAATAGATTTTGGTTAGCGTACAGTACGGTCCCTTCATCCATATATCCCGATCGAATCAACAACCATTGGTATATCGAGAGTCGTTCGAGATTCGATAACTATGCAATACATCTTGAAGATCAAATAGTGACATCGCATGTGCTACTAAGAAACCATTTCTTAAACCACATCATGTACTCTGGCCAGAGATTTGTCACACTAATATCTCCTCAGATCGCATAGGATATCCACACTCGCAAGTATGTGGTGAATCCTTGACAACAAAGCATCGACTCCTATATGTGTTGTAACTGTACCCAATCCCGACACCTGATGACCCCAATAGAGTCGGTAAACGAGTCAAAGCACAGTACTAGCATATAGAGTCTCAATGATGTTTCAAGTAGTAAGGACTAATGGTGTACAACCAAAACCGCGGACGATATCCACTCGATAAGTGTTAACCACTTGGAATGTCCGGATAGGGTAGTTCGATCATTCATCATATGAATATCCATTTGCATGCTTCGAAAATCTCTATGTTTCTTACCAATGAAACGTGGTACTCCGCATCGCAAATGCTAGTCTCAAACTCGAGCGATCCATATCCTTATTATCGGACGGCTCAATCGACTAGGAACAGTTTAGAATATACAGTGACTATAAGATGTGTTTCATGATAGACATCTCCATGTTCTACCACATCTTACATACACTATAGTATATTCAAGGTCTTTATCAAAACAACAATAGTATATCACAATATAACAATATGAAGAAAGATAAAGTCATTGCCATTAATAAAAGTGTAAATAATATTAAACAAAAGATTGTTTATACAAAGAGTCATCAAAGCCCTTAGCCACAAGTTGGCTCACCGGGCACCCACTCTTTCAATCTCCCACTTGCCCTAATGCCAACTAGTCATACTACGTAGACCCATTGCTTCGCGATGTTTGTCAAATAATGGTCCTGGCAAGGGCTTAGTAAGTGGATCAGCGATATTGTCTGCAGAGGCCACTCTTTCGACAGTGATGTCTCCTCTTTCCACAATCTCCCGGATGATGTGGTATTTCCTCAGTACGTGTTTGGATCTTTGATGAGACCTTGGTTCCTTTGCCTGAGCAACGGCACCCGTGTTGTCACAGTACACCGGGACTGGACCAACAACTTCAGGAATGACGCCCAACTCTTGGACGAACTTCCTCATCCAAACGGCCTCTTTAGCAGCAGCTGATGTTGCAATATATTCAGCCTCAGTGGTGGAATCCGCTGTGGTGTCCTGCTTGGAACTCTTCCAAGAGACAGCACCGCCATTGAGCATGAACACAAATCCAGAGGTTGACTTCGAGTCATCCACGTCACTTTGGAAGCTAGAGTCGGTATAGCCTTCCAATTTCAGATCTCGTCCTCCATATACCATGAACATATTCTTAGTCCTTCGTAAGTACTTAAGAATGTCCTTCACGGCTTTCCAATGCATTTGACCGGGATTAGCTTGATATCTGCTCGTGACACTCAGAGCAAATGCTACATCCGGTCTGGTAGATATCATCCCATACATGATACTACCTATGGCTGACGCATATGGTACATGTGTCATTTTCTCTATCTCTTCATCCGTCTTGGGACACATAGACTTGGATAGAGAAACTCCATGACACATGGGTAGATGTCCTCTCTTGGACCCATCCATTGAAAACCGTTTCAATATGGTGTCGATGTAGGTTGACTGAGTGAGTCCTATCATTCTCTTAGATCTATCTCTATAGATCTGTATCCCTAGAATATAGGATGCCTCACCCAAATCCTTCATCGAGAATCTACCTGATAACCATATCTTTGTTGACTGCAACATCCCTACATCATTCCCAATGAGTAGGATGTCATCAACATAAAGTACTAAGAATGTCACAACATCCTTAATTACTTTCTTGTACACGCATGGTTCCTCCGGATTCTTGATGAAACCAAAGTCTTTTATTGTTTCATCAAATTTCTGGTTCCAACTTCTTGATGCTTGTTTTAGACCATAAATTGATCTCTGAAGCTTGCATACCTTATGCTCGCTTCCCATGGATGTGTACCCCTCAGGCTGCTTCATATAGATTTCTTCCTTAATGTCTCCATTAAGAAAAGCAGTCTTCACATCCATTTGCCATATCTCATAGTCATACCATGCAGCTATGGCAATAAGGATTCTTATGGACTTGAACATTGCAACTGGTGAAAAGGTTTCATCATAGTCAACTCCTTGTCTTTGAGTATAACCTTTTGCCACCAATTGCGCCTTGTAGGTCAATACCTTACCATCAGGCCCAAGCTTTCTCTTGTAGATCCATTTACACCCTATTGGAACAATTCCATCAGGAGGATCTACTAAAGACCAAACTTGGTTTGTATGCATCGAATCTATTTCCAACTGCATAGCTTCAAGCCATAAATTTGAATCCGCATCAATAATTGCTTCCTTGAAGTTTCTTGGATCACATCCAACATCGGGTTCATCTTGATCCCCTTCAAGAAGAAGACCATATCGAATAGGAGGTCTAGAAGTCCTCTCGGATCTTCTAGGTATAGGCGTGTCCAGTAATGGTTCCTGAGGTGTAGGATTGTTATTTTGTATTTCGGGTTCTTCTCAAATTTCTTCGAGTTCCATCATCTCGCCTTTCTTATCCAATAAGAACTCCTTCTCCAAGAGGGTGGCATTCCTTGAAACAAACACCTTTGTTTCAGCAGGATAATAGAAATAATATCCGATTGAATTCTTCGGATATCCTACAAAATAACATAAGCTGGATCGACTATCCAACTTATCTCCCACTGTCCGCTTCACGTAAGCAGGACATCCCCAAATCCTCAAGTACGAATACTTAGGAGCTTTGCCATTCCATAACTCGTATGGTGTTTTGTCCACTGCTTTAGTGTGGACGTTGTTCAACAACAATACCGCCGTTTCAAGCGCATAGCCCCAAAACGAAGGTGGAAGCTCAGTGAAGCTCATCATGGACCGAACCATGTCCAACAAAGTTCGATTACGACGCTTCGATACACCATTAAGCTGTGGTGTCATAGGAGGAGTCCACTGAGAGAGAATCCCATTCTCTTTTAGATAGTCCAAAAACTCGGTACTTATGTATTCTCCACCTCGATCCGATCGAAGTGCTTTAATACTTTTACCTAGCTTTTTTTCTACTTCAGCCTTGAATTCTTTGAACTTTTCAAATGCTTCAGACTTATATTTCATTAAATATAAATACCCATACCTCGAATAATCATCAGTAAAGGTAATGAAGTAGGTGTGGCCATATTGAGTACCAACTCTAAATGGACCACAAACATCTGTATGGATCAAATCCAACAGATTTTGACTACGCTTAGGTTTCCCCTTAAAAGGAGATTTAGTCATTTTTCCTTTCAGGCAGGATTCACAAGTAGGTAGAGAGTTAATATCAGACATATCAAACATGCCCTCTCCCACTAGCTTGTTCATCCTCCTTGAGGAAATATGACCTAGCCTAGCGTGCCAAAGGTTTGCCGGGTTTTGGCTATCGATTTTCCTTTTGTTTGTTGTTGCCGGTTTATCAACATAATTTATTGGAACGTCTTTTAGCTTTAAGTTGTATAGATCGTTTTCAAGTTGTCCATTTCCAATTAAACATTCATTCTTGTAAATATTGCAAATCCCATTCACAAAATTGCAAGAATAACCATCTCTATCAAGCATAGAAACAGAAATAATGTTTTAATCAAATCCGGAACAAATAAAACATCTCTTAAAAGTAACTTAAAACCATTCTGCAAAATTAAATAAACATCTCCCACGGCTTTTGCTTCAACTCTGGAACCATTTCCGAGCCTCAGCTGGGCCTCACCCATTCTAAGCCTGCGACTTCTTTTCATCACCTGTAAATCATTGCAAATGTGAGATCCACATCCGGTATCCAATACCCAAGAAGTAGTATTAAGTGAAACATTTATTTCAATATAGAACATACCCTTCGCAGTTCGCAACTGCTCTAGATATTCCTTGCAGTTACGCTTCCAATGACCGGGCTTCTTGCAGTAATGGCAAACATCCTTGGATTTTTCCATGTTTGAAGCCTTTGTCTTGTACTTCTTCTCGGGTTCGATTTTCTTGGGTGGGGCAGAACGTTTCTTACCCTTTGTACTTGGCCCCTTCACGCATGCGACACGTCATTAGCTCCTTTATAGTAGCGAACCTTTCAGCCCTCGATTGAGCCCCAAAAAGTTCCTTGAGTTGTACGTGAATGTCAACAGCATTCACGGTGTCCTCAAATCGCCTCTGGAGTTCATCAGACATCGAGGCTTGCATATAGCATTTGGCCTTGATATCATGGTCCCACCATGTATCAAGTTTGGCTAACTCTTCCGGACTTACGTCAGCTGGTGCTTCCTTCGGAGGAGATTTTTCTAACACGTAGAGCATCTTCTCTGAAGTCAAGACAATCTTCAACTTACGGAACCATTCCGTATAGTTTGCGCCAGTCAACTTATTTTGTTCGAGGATCGAGAAAAGTGGATTACGCGAATTCATCTTATGAAATACTGAAAAGAAAAAGACAAATATCAGTGATTGTTTAAGCCATTTACTAAGACATAAAATAGGCAAAATTTATTTTATGAATCTCACTCCCACTATTTTAACGATTTCACTACCCTCTAGTGAAAACGAGAAACTGTTTTCCTTAGTGAGAACACGGAGTCCAATTGACAAACTTATGGTCCCGAATAATATCAGCCAACCATAATTTTCAAAAGGTAGAGCCCAATTGCTTCCAAAGCAACCTCCACGTTTTTACCTCATGTCCAATAAGGGCCCAATAATATGACGCCGATTATTGTGACATGTCAAGATGACCCATCAATATTAAGTTGTGATGGACGGTCGCCATGTGGATCCCCCAATAATATGAGCCGATCCCATGGGAGTTTCACCCAACTTACAACATGTGTCGATCCAATGTACAGCTTTCCGACGAACGGGCCCCCCAATAATATGAGCCGGACCGTATCCGCGGGTAGCATCTCATACATTGATCGTTGATGGAAGGTAGGAACATTTAAACAAATTTAAATTTCCTTTATTTATCTTGATATCAATTTTAAATCATATTTAAAATGAGGGATTTTAATTTTGAAAATTTGTCTCATCATTTTTAAAATTTTGTATGCTTGTCGGATTCACACAATTATGTCTAAAACATGCATACAACTATAATATCACATATTATATAGGATGATCGATTCCATTTCTAATCGACCCGTGGTTGCCAATCACGAGTCTTAGTCCAATCCTAGGTAATATGCAGTATGCAATGCAATCCTATTACATTTGCTTCCAATTTACATTTCTTCTGTCTTTATTGTCTGCTGGGCCCACCTCCATCTTCAAATCTTGATCTCCCACTAAATCTAATGTATTTACAATAAATAACAATGACAAGTAGAGGATACATTTTTAAGGGGTGGGAACGGGCCATAAACCAAGCCCACTTTTATTACATATGACATTCATATTGGGCCATAAACCAGGCCCATTAATAAAACCAACAACAATAAAACAAATGTAAATTCCTAACATACACCTACAAAATTGGTCATGGCAATCGATCATCCTTATCCAATAACATTTAATTCAAAATTAATTTATTGGATAACATGCAATGGCAATTTAAATTTAAAAGGATAAAATCATATTTCATACATAAAATCTTATTTTACATACAAAATCATATTTTATCTTTTTATCAAATAAAATCATATTTTATCTATAAAATCCAATTTTATACATAAAATCATATTTTATCAATATATCCATAAGATCATATCTTATCATCAATTGTACCAAAAATAATTAATTTCAAAATTCAATTTAACGGATAAAATATTTAAATTTTCCAAAAATTCAAATTTATCCAAAAATCAATTTTAAAATTTTCGGACTCGAACAATTCGATCCGACGCCTCGTGGACCAATCAAAAACAATTTTCGATCGGACCAAAAATAGAATTTTAACATATTAAAATTTAATTTAAAAATTAAAAAATAATTTTTCCCGCGGGCCGCCCGGGACATTCCCGGGCTGCCCGCGCCCTAATTGGGTCGGGCCGGGCAGCCCGGCTGCCCCTAGGGTAGCGACGATCGCTGCACTGGGCAGCGCCGTGCGCCGCCCTGTGCAGCGCCTAGCGCTGCGCAGGGCAGCGACCATCGCTGCCCCTTCCGGGCAGCGATCCAATCGCTGCCCGGGTTTTTGCCCGAAATTTTTTTTTTATTTTTAAATATTTATTTTGTTTCAAAAACCGAGGCTCAAAAATTTTTGTACAATCGATTAATTTAATCGCTTGATCTGAGCAACCTGGCTCTGATACCACTGTTGTATAACGCGGCGATCAGATCAATTAGGATTGATACCCGGTGCAGCGGAAGTTTAAAATTTTTATATGGAACGATTCCATAATGGGTATCAACCTTACGATTAAATTGTGTGTGTAAAAATTAAATAACGATTATAAAATTTTTACCTTTAATCTCGAATCGAGATTTTTGGACACCAACAGATTTCTCTGCTCTTGTTGTATATCCCTGGAACTGATGGATGAACTGTTCTTCAATCAGGTCCACGAACGGATATTTAATCCCTCTGATAGATTGCACTAGAAAATCTATCAGAAGTTTCTACGAAGAGATTAACGAATTTGATCCGTTAAACCAGACTGTAATTCAAAATCACAGGCTGGATTTTTCTCGAGCAGAGGGAGAGGGGGCGGCCACCTTTTAGAAAATTAACTAGGGTTTTTCGAAAATTTTGTGACCTGTTGTTTTTAATTTCTGTACTGCAATAACTTATTTATAATGTAGGCCACTAACAGCTTAGGGCCCATTAGTCATAAGTTCAAGCCCGACAAGCAAAGCCCGCATGTTCTGAAATTAATATAAAATTCATCGTGACTCCGATTGATAAACCGATTTCACCAATGTGCACAGAAACCATTTCTGCACCTTTTAAAGTCAAGATAAATTTTTCTGAATCCGAATTCAGTGATTTCCAAAAATTTCCATCCCTATGTCATTTTAGGAAATCTTACTCCTCTACTCTTAATTGAGAAGTCCAACTTCTTTGTTCATTAAATTTAACTCTTTAAATTTAACTATCTCAACGGGGATTAAAAATCCATTACACTGTGTGACCGTCAATGGTTCAGGGATACAGCTAGCCGTGGGCTCACAACTCCTTGTGACTCGGAACAACAATTTCCGACTTGCCCATCGAATCATGGTAAGAGCGCCTAGCAACATCGCCCCATGATTCCCTAGGTATCACTGATAGTGCCTACAAGAACCAATAGATTTTGGTTAGCGTACAGTACGGTCCCTTCATCCATATATCCCGATCGAATCAACAACCATTGGTATATCGAGAGTTGTTCGAGATTCGATAACTATGCAATACATCTTGAAGATCAAATAGTGACATCGCATGTGCTACTAAGAAACCATTTCTTAAACCACATCATGTACTCTGGCCAGAGATTCGTCACACTAATATCTCCTCAGATCGCATAGGATATCCACACTCTCAAGTATGTGGTGAATCCTTGACAACAAAGCATCGAATCCTATATGTGTTGTAACTGTACCCAATCCCGACACCTGATGACCCCAATAGAGTCGGTAAACGAGTCAAAGCACAGTACTAGCATATAGAGTCTCAATGATGTTTCAAGTAGTAAGGACTAATGGTGTACAACCAAAACCGCGGACTATATCCACTCGATAAGTGATAACCACTTGGAAAGTCCGGATAGGGTAGTTCAATCATTCATCACATGAATATCCATTTGCATGCTTCGAACATCTCTATGTTCCTTACCAATGAAACGTGGTACTCCGCATCGCAAATGCTAGTCTCAAACTCGAGCGATCCTTATCCTTATTATCGGACGGCTCAATCGACTAGGTGTTGGAAAACTGGCGTTCAGATCAATCACGATTGATACCCGGTGCAGCGGAAGTTTAAAATTTTTATTATGGAACAATTCCATAGTGTGGGTATCAACCGTTCAACGATTAAATTATAAGTGTGTGTAAAATTTAAATAACAATTATTAAATTTTACCTTCAATCTCGAATCGAGATTATTGGACTCCAACAGATTTCTCTGCTCTTGTTGTCTCTCCCTGGAACCGATGAACTCCTTCAATCAGGTCCACGAATAGAGGTTTAATCCCTCTGATAGATTGCACTAGAAAATCTATCAGAAGTTTTCTACGAAGAGAATAAACGAATTTGATTCGCTATTCCAGACTGCAATTCAAAATCACAGACCGAAATTTCTCACGCAGAGAAGGGAGGGGCGGCCGAATTTGAGAGAGAGGAGGCTAGGGTTTTCGAAATTTTGCTCTCAAAATTATGACCAGTTGTGTCTAATTTCTGTACTGCAATAACTTATTTATAATGCAGGCCACTAACAGCTTAGGGCCCATTAGTCATAAGTTGAGGCCCGACAAGCAAAGCCCGCACGTTCAGAAATTAATATAAAATTCATCGTGACTCCGATTGATGAACCGATTTCACCAATGTGCACAGAAACCATTTCTGCACATTATAAAGTCAAGATAAATTTTCCTGAATTCGAATTCAGTGGTTTCCAAAAATGTCCATCCCTATGTCATTTTAGGAAATCCTACTCCCTTACTCTTATTTAAGAAGTCCAACTTCTTTATTCATTAAATTTAACTCTTTAAATTTAACTATCTCAACGGGGATTAAAACTCCATTACACTGTGTGACCCTCAATGGTTCAGGGATACAGCTAGCCGTGGGCTCACAACTCCTTGTGACTCGGAACAACACTTTCCGACTTGCCCAACGAATCATGGTAAAGCGCCTAGCAACATCGCCCCATGATTCCCTAGGTATCACTGATAGTGCCTACAAGAACCAGTAGATTTTGGTTAGCGTACAGTACGGTCCCTTCATCCATATATCCCGATCGAATCAACAACCATTGGTATATCGAGAGTCGCTCAAGATTCGATAACTATGCAATACATCTTGAAGATCAAATTAGTGACATCGCATGTGCTACTAAGAAACCATTTCTTAAATCACATCAAGTACTCTGGCCAGAGATTCGTCACACTAATATCTCCTCAGATCGCATAGGATATCCACACTCGCAAGTATGTGGTGAATCCTTGACAACAATGCATCGACTCCTATATGTGTTGTAACTGTACCCAATCCCGACACCTGTTGACCCCCATAGAGTCGGTAAACGAGTCAAAGCACAGTACTAGCATATAGAGTCTCCATGATGTTTCAAGTAGTAAGGACTAATGGTGTACAACCAAAACCGCGGACTTTATCCACTCGATAAGTGATAACCACTTGGAAAGTCCGGATAGGGTAGTTCGATTATTCATCCTATGAATATCCATTTGCATGCTTCGAACATCTCCATGGTCCCTACCAATGAAACGTGGTACTCCGCATCGCAAATGCTAGTCTCAAACTCGAGCGATCCTTATCCTTATTCTCGGACGGCTCAATCGACTAGGAACAGTTTAGAATATACAGTGACTATAAGATGTATTTCATGATAGACATCCCCATGTTCTACCACATCTTACATACACTATAGTATATTCAAGGTCTTTATCAAAACAACAATAGTATATCACAATATAACAATATGAAGAAAGATAAGGTCATTGCCATTAATAAAAGTGTAAATTACATTAAACAAAAGATCGTTTGTACAAAGAGTCATCAAAGCCCATAGCCACAAGTTGGCTCACTGGGCACCCACTCTTTCAATCTCCCACTTGCCCTATAGCCAACTAGTCATACTACGTAGACCCATTGCTTCGCGATGTTTGTCAAACAATGGTCCTGGCAAGGGCTTAGTAAGCGGATCAGCGATATTGTCTGCAGAGGCCACTCGTTCGACAGTGATGTCTCCTCTTTCCACAATCTCCCGGATGATGTGGTATTTCCTCAGTACGTGTTTGGATCTTTGATGAGACCTTGGTTCCTTTGCTTGAGCAACGGCACCCGTGTTGTCACAGTACACCGGGACTGGACCAACAAATTCAGGAATGACGCCCAACTCTTGGACGAACTTCATCATCCAAACGGCCTCTTTAGCAGCAGCTGATGTTGCAATGTATTCAGCCTCAGTGGTGGAATCCGCTGTGGTGTCCTGCTTGGAACTCTTCCAAGAGACAGCACCGCCATTGAGCATGAACACAAATCTAGAGGTTGACTTCGAGTCATCCACGTCACTTTGGAAGCTAGAGTCGGTATAGCCTTCCAATTTCAGATCTCGTCCTCCATATACCATGAACATATTCTTAGTCCTTCGTAAGTACTTAAGAATGTCCTTCACGGCTTTCCAATGCATTTGACCAGGATTAGCCTGATATCTGCTCGTGACACTCAGAGCAAATGCTACATCCGGTCTGGTAGATATCATCCCATACATGATACTACCTATAGCTGACGCGTATGGTACATGTGCCATATTCTCTATCTCTGCATCAGTCTTGGGACACATAGACTTGGATAAAGAAACTCCATGACACATGGGTAGATGTCCTCTCTTGGACCCATCCATTGAAAACCGTTTCAATATGGTGTCGATGTAGGTTGATTGAGTGAGTCCTATCATTCTCTTAGATCTATCTCTATAGATCTGTATCCCAAGAATGTAGGATGCCTCACCCAAATCCTTCATCGAGAATCTACCTGATAACCATATCTTTGTTGACTGCAGCATCCCTACATCATTCCCAATGAGTAGGATGTCATCAACATAAAGTACTAAGAATGTCACAGCATCCTTAACTACTTTCTTGTACACGCACGGTTCCTCCGGGTTCTTGATGAAACCAAAATCTTTTATTGTTTCATCAAATTTCTGGTTCCAACTTCTTGATGCTTGTTTTAGACCATAAATTGATCTCTGAAGCTTGCATACCTTATGCTCGCTTCCCATGGATGTGAACCCCTCTGGCTGCTTCATATAGATTTCTTCCTTAATGTCTCCATTAAGAAAGGCAGTCTTCACATCCATTTGCCATATCTCATAGTCATACCATGCAGCTATGGCAATAAGGATTCTTATGGACTTGAACATTGCAACTGGTGAAAAGGTTTCATCATAGTCAACTCCTTGCCTTTGAGTATAACCTTTTGCCACCAATCGTGCCTTGTAGGTCAATACCTTACCATCAGGCCCAAGCTTTCTTTTGTAGATCCATTTACACCCTATTGGAACAATTCCATCAGGAGGATCTACTAAAGACCAAACTTGGTTTGTATGCATCGAATCCAATTCAGACTGCATAGCTTCAAGCCATAAATTTGAATCCGCATCAGAAATTGCTTCCTTGAAGTTTCTTGGATCACATCCAATGTCGGGTTCATCTTGATCCCCTTCAAGAAGAAGACCATATCGAACAGGAGGTCTAGAAGTCCTCTCGGATCTTCTAGGTTCAGGCGTGTCCGGTAATGGTTCCTGAGGCGTAGGATCGTTATTTTGTATTTCGGGTTCTTCTCGAACTTCTTCGAGTTCCATCATCTCGCCTTTCTTATCCAATAAGAACTCCTTCTCCAAGAAGGTGGCATTCCTAGAAACAAACACCTTTGTTTCAGCAGGATAATAGAAATAATATCCGATTGAATTCTTCGGATACCCTACAAAATAACATAAGCTGGATCGACTATCCAACTTATCTCCCACTGTCCGCTTCACGTAAGCAGGACATCCCCAAATCCTCAAGTACGAATACTTAGGAGCTTTGCCATTCCATAACTCGTATGGTGTTTTGTCCACTGCTTTAGTGTGGACGTTGTTAAACAACAATACCGCCGTTTCAAGCGCATAACCCCAAAACGAAGGTGGAAGCTCAGTGAAGCTCATCATGGATCGAACCATGTCCAACAAAGTTCGATTACGACGCTCCGATACACCATTCAGCTGTGGTGTCATAGGAGGAGTCCACTGAGAGAGAATCCCATTATCTTTCAGATAGTCCAAAAACTCGGTACTCAAGTATTCTCCACCTCGATCCGATCGAAGTGCTTTAATACTTTTACCTAGCTTGTTTTCTACTTCAGTCTAGAATTATTTGAACTTTTCAAATGCTTCAGACTTATATTTCATTAAATATAAATACCCATACCTTGAATAATCATCAGTAAAGGTAATGAAGTAGGTGTGGCCATGTTGAGTCCCTACTCTAAATGGACCACAAACATCTGTATGGATCAAATCCAACAGATTCTGACACCGCTCTGGTTTTCCCTTAAAAGGAGTTTTAGTCATTTTTCCTTTTAAGCAGGATTCACAAGTAGGTAGAGAGTTAATATCAGACATATCAAACATGCCCTCTCCCACTAGCTTGTTCATCCTCCTTGAGGAAATATGACCTAGCCTAGCGTGCCAAAGGTTTGCCGGGTTTTTGCTATCGATTTTCCTTTTGTTTGTTGTTGCCGGTTTATCAGCATAATTTATTGGAACGTCTTTTAGTTTTTAAGTTGTATAGATCGTTTTCAAGTTGTCCATTTCCAATCAAACATTCATTCTTGTAAATATTGCAAATCCCATTCACAAAATTGCAAGAATAACTATCTCTATCAAGCATAGAAACAGAAATAATGTTTTTAATCAAATCTGGAACAAATAAAACATCTCTCAAAAAAACTTAAAATTGTTCTGCAAAAATGTCTCCTATAGCTTTGGATTTATCTCTGGAACCATTCCCGAGCCTTGACTGGGTCTCACCCATCCTTAGCCTATTACTTCTTGTCATCATTTGCAACTCATTGCAAATATGAGATCTACATCTGGTATCCAATACCCAAGAAGTAGTATTAAGAACACATTTTAATGTAAAACATACCCTTTGCAGTTCGCAACTGCTTGAGGTATTCCTTGCAGTTACGTTTCTAATGACCGGGTTTCTTGCAGTGATGGCAAACTTGTTTAGACTTGTCCAATTTTGCATGTAACATTTGGCCTTGAGATCATGGTCCAACCATTTCTCTAGTTCGGCCAACCTTTCGGCAGTTACATCAGCCGGGGCTGTTTTCGGAGAAGCCTTTTCTAACACTTTAGAAAATCTTTTCCGAACTTAGGACAATCTTAACTTATGGAATCATTCTGTATTGTTTGCGCCAGTAAGTTTGTTTTGTTGGAGAATAGAAACATGTGGATTACTGAGATGAAACAGACAATTATCGATGATTGTTTAAGCAATTTACTAAGACATAAAATAGGCGAAATTTAATTTTATGAATCTCACTCCCACTATTTTAACGATTTCACTACCCTCTAGTGAAAACGGGAAACTTTTTCCTTAGTGAGAACATGGAGTCCAATTGACAAACTTATGGTCCCGAATAATATCAGCCAACCATAATTCTCAAAAGGTAGAGCCCAATTGCTTCCAAAGCAACCCCCATGTGTTTACCTCATGTCCAATAAGGGCCCAATAATATGACGCCGTTTAAAGTGACATGTCAAGATGACCCATCAATATTAAGTTGTGATGGACGGTCGCCATGTGGATCCCCCAATAATATGAGCCGATCCCATGGGAGTTCCACCCAACTTACAACATGTGTCGATCCAATGTACAGCTTTTCGACGGACGGGCCCCCCAATAATATGAGCCGGACCGTATCCGCGGGTAGCATCACATACATTGACCGTTGATGGAAGGTAGGAACATTTAAACAAATTTAAATTTCCTTTATTTATCTTGATATCAATTTTAAATCATATTTAAAATGAGGGATTTTTAATTATGAAAATTTGTCTCATCATTTTTCAATTTATTGTATGCTTGCCGGATTCATACAATTATGTCTAAAACATGCATACAATCATAATATCATATATTATATATAGGATGATCGATTCCATTTCTAATTGACTCGTGGTTGCCAATCACGAGTCTTAGTCCAATCCTAGGTAATATGCAGTATGCAATGCAATCCTATTACATTAGCTTCCAATTTACATTTCTTCGTCTTTATTGTCTGCTGGGCCCACCATCTTCAAATCTTGATCTCCCACTAAATCTAATGTATTTACAATAAATAACAATGACAAGTAGGGGATACATTTTAGGGGTGGGAACGGGCCATAAACCAAGCCCACTTTTATTACATATGACATTCATATTGGGCCATAAACCAGGCCCATTAATAAAACCAACAACAATAAAACAAATGTAAATTCCTAACATACACCTACAAAATTGGTCATGGCAATCGATCATCCTTATCCAATAACATTTAATTCAAAATTAATTTATTGGATATCATGCATATGGCAAGTTAAATTTAAACAGGATAAAATCATATTTTATATATAAAATCATATTTTACATATAAAATCATATTTTACCTTTTATTAAATAAAATCATATTTTATCTACAGAATCTAATTTTATAGATAAAATCATATTTTACTTAATATATACATAAGATCAAATCTTATCATCAATTGTACCAAAAATAATTGATTTCAAAATTCAATTTAAGGATAAAATATTAAAATTTTCCAAAAATTCAAATTTATCCAAAAATCAATTTTAAAATTTTCGGACTCGAACAATTCGATCCGATGCCTCGTGAACCAATCAAAAACAATTTTTGACCGGACCAAAAATAAAATTTTAACACATTAAAATTAATTTAAATAAAAAAAAATAATTTTTCCCGCGGGCCGCCCGGGACACTCCCGGGCCGCCTCGCACCCGTGGGCGCAGGCCGGGGCAGCCCGGCTGCCCCTTTAGGGCAGCAACAGTTGCTGCCCTGGGCGGCGCCTAGCGCTGCCCTGCGCAGCGCCCAGCGCTGCGCTGGGCAGCGCTGAGCGCCGCCCTTGGGCGACGCCGTGCGCCGCCGTGGGCGGCGCCGTGCGCCGCCCGGGGCAGCAACAATTGCTGCCCCACCGGGCAGCGATTGGGTTTTGCCCCGAAATTTTTTTTTTTTTTATTTAAAAATATTTATTTTGTTTCAAAAACCGAGACTCAAAAATTTTTGTACAATCGATTAATTTAATCATTTGATCTGAGCAACCTGGCTCTGATACCACTGTTGGAAAACTGGCGTTCAGATCAATCACGATTGATACCCGGTGCAGCGGAAGTTTAAAATTTTTATTATGGAACAATTCCATAGTGTGGGTATCAACCGTTCAACGATTAAATTATAAGTGTGTGTAAAATTTAAATAACAATTATTAAATTTTACCTTCAATCTCGAATCGAGATTATTGGACTCCAATAGATTTCTCTGCTCTTGTTGTCTCTCCCTGGAACCGATGAACTCCTTCAATCAGGTCCACGAATAGAGGTTTAATCCCTCTGATAGATTGCACTAGAAAATCTATCAGAAGTTTTCTACGAAGAGAATAAACGAATTTGATTCGCTATTCCAGACTGCAATTCAAAATCACAGACCGGAATTTCTCACGCAGAGAAGGGAGGGGCGGCCGAATTTGAGAGAGAGGAGGCTAGGGTTTTCGAAATTTTGCTCTCAAAATTATGACCAGTTGTGTCTAATTTCTGTACTGCAATAACTTATTTATAATGCAGGCCACTAACAGCTTAGGGCCCATTAGTCATAAGTTGAGGCCCGACAAGCAAAGCCCGCACGTTCAGAAATTAATATAAAATTCATCGTGACTCCGATTGATGAACCGATTTCACCAATGTGCACAGAAACCATTTCTGCACATTATAAAGTCAAGATAAATTTTCCTGAATCCGAATTCAGTGGTTTCCAAAAATGTCCATCCCTATGTCATTTTAGGAAATCCTACTCCCTTACTCTTATTTAAGAAGTCCAACTTCTTTATTCATTAAATTTAACTCTTTAAATTTAACTATCTCAACGGGGATTAAAACTCCATTACACTGTGTGACCCTCAATGGTTCAGGGATACAGCTAGCCATGGGCTCACAACTCCTTGTGACTCGGAACAACACTTTCCGACTTGCCCAACGAATCATGGTAAACCGCCTAGCAACATCGCCCCATGATTCCCTAGGTATCACTGATAGTGCCTACAAGAACCAGTAGATTTTGGTTAGCGTACAGTACGGTCCCTTCATCCATATATCCCGATCGAATCAACAACCATTGGTATATCGAGAGTCGCTCAAGATTCAATAACTATGCAATACATCTTGAAGATCAAATTAGTGACATCGCATGTGCTACTAAGAAACCATTTCTTAAATCACATCAAGTACTCTGGCCAGAGATTCGTCACACTAATATCTGTTGGAAAACCGGCGAGTTCCCAGACCAATTACGATTGATACCCGGTGCAGCGGAAGTTTAAAATTTTTTTCATGGAACGTTTCCATGGTATGGGTATCAACCGTTCATCGATTGAATTACGTGTGTGTGTAAAATTTAAATAACAATTAAATAAATTTTACCTCAAATCTCGCAACGAGATTAATGGACACCAACAGAACAATTCTGCTCTTGTTGTCTCTCCCTGGAACCGATGAACGCCTTCAATCAGGTCCACGAACAGAGGTTTAATCCCTCTGATAGATTGCACTAGAAAATCTATCAGAAGTTTTCTGCGAAGAGAATAAACGAATCTGATTCGCTATTCCTTACTGCGATTCAAAATCACAGACCGGAATTTCTCGGGCAGAGGGGGAGGGTTCGGCCGATTTGTTGAGAGAGAGGCTAGGGTTCGATTTTTGCTCTGTCTCAAAAATTATGACCTATTGTGTGTAATTTCTGTACTGAAATAACTTATTTATAATGCAGGCCACTAACACCTTAGGGCCCATTAGTCATAAGCTGGGGCCCGACAAGCAAAGCCCGCTCGTTCAGAAATTAATATAAAATTCATCGTGACTCCGATTGATGAAACGATTTCACCAATGTGCACAGAAACCATTTCTGCACGTTTTAAAGTCAAAATAAATTTTCCTGAATCCGAATTCAGTGGTTTCCAAAAATGTCCATCCCTATGTCATTTTAGGAAATCCTACTCCCTTACTCTTATTTAAGAAGTCCAACTCCTTAGTTCATTAAATTTAACTCTTTAAATTTAACTATCTCAACGGGGATTAAAACTCCATTACACTGTGTGACCCTCAATGGTTCAGGGATACAGCTAGCCGTGGGCTCACAACTCCTTGTGACTCGGAACAACACTTTCCGACTTGCCCAACGAATCATGGTAAAGCGCCTAGCAACATCGCCCCATGATTCCCTAGGTATCACTGATAGTGCCTACAAGAACCAGTAGATTTTGGTTAACGTACAGTACGGTCCCTTCATCCATATATCCCGATCGAATCAACAACCATTGGTATATCGAGAGTCGCTCAAGATTCGATAACTATGCAATACATCTTGAAGATCAAATTAGTGACATCGCATGTGCTACTAAGAAACCATTTCTTAAATCACATCAAGTACTCTGGCCAGAGATTTGTCACACTAATATCTCCTCAGATCGCATAGGATATCCACACTCGCAAGTATGTGGTGAATCCTTGACAACAATGCATTGACTCCTATATGTGTCATAACTGTACCCAATCTCGACACCTGATGACCCCCTCAGAGTCGGTAAACGAGTCAAAGCACAGTACTAGCATATAGAGTCTCCATGATGTTTCAAGTCGTAAGGACTAATGGTGTACAACCAAAACCGCGGACTTTATCCACTCGATAAGTGATAACCACTTGGAAAGTCCGGATAGGGTAGTTCGACTATTCATCCTATGAATATCCATTTGCATGCTTCGAACATCTCCATGTTCCCTACCAATGAAACGTGGTACTCCGCATCGCAAATGCTAGTCTCAAACTCGAGCGATCCTTATCCTTATTATCGGACGGCTCAATCGACTAGGAACGGTTTTAGAATATACAGTGACTATAAGATGTATTTCATGATAGACATCTCCATGTTCTACCACATCTTACATACACTATAGTATATTCAAGGTCTTTATCAAAACAACAATAGTATATCACAATATAACAATATGAAGTAATATAAAGTCATTGCCATAAAAGTGTAAATAATATTAAACAAAAGATTGTTTATACAAAGAGTCAACAAAGCCCATAGCCACACAGTTGGCTCACTGGGCACCCACTCTTACAATCTCCCACTTGCCCTATAGCCAACTAGTCATATACTACGTAGACCCATTGCTTCGCGATGTTTGTCAAACAATGGTCCTGGCAAAGGCTTAGTAAGTGGATCAGCGATATTGTCTGCAGAGGCCACTCGTTCGACACTGATGTCTCCTCTTTCCACAATCTCCCGGATTATGTGGTATTTCCTCAGTACGTGTTTGGATCTTTGATGAGACCTTGGTTCCTTTGCTTGAGCAACGGCACCCGTGTTGTCGCAGTACACCGGGACTGGACCAACAAATTCAGGAATGACGCCCAACTCTTGGACGAAATTCCTCATCCAAACGGCCTCTTTAGCAGCAGCTGATGCTGCAATGTATTCAGCCTCAGTGGTGGAATCCGCTGTGGTGTCCTGCTTCGAACTCTTCCAAGAGACAGCACCACCATTGAGCATGAACACAAATCCAGAGGTTGACTTCGAGTCATCCACATCACTTTGGAAGCTAGAGTCGGTATAGCCTTCCAGTTTGAGTTCTCGTCCTCCATAAACCATGAACATATTCTTAGTCCTTCGCAAGTACTTAAGAATGTCCTTCACGGCTTTCCAATGCATCTGACCAGGATTAGACTGATATCTGCTCGTGACACTCAGAGCAAATGCTACATCCGGTCTGGTAGATATCATCCCATACATGATACTACCTATAGCTGACGCATATGGTACATGTGTCATATTCTCTATCTCTGCATCAGTCTTGGGACACATAGACTTGGATAGAGAAACTCCATGACACATGGGTAGATGTCCTCTCTTGGACCCATCCATTGAAAACCGTTTCAATATGGTATCGATGTAGGTTGATTGAGTGAGTCCTATCATTCTCTTAGATCTATCCCTATAGATCTGTATCCCAAGAATGTAGGATGCCTCACCCAAATCCTTCATCGAAAATCTACCTGATAACCATATCTTTGTTGACTGCAACATCCCTACATCATTCCCAATGAGTAGGATATCATCAACATAAAGTACTAAGAATGTCACCGCATCCTTAACTACTTTCTTGTACACGCAAGGTTCCTCCGGGTTCTTGATGAAACCAAACAATTTATTTATGGTTCCAACTTCTTGATGCTTGTTTTAGACCATAAATTGATCTCTGAAGCTTGCATACCTTATGCTCGCTTCCCATGGATGTGAACCCCTCAGGCTGCTTCATATAGATTTCTTCCTTAATGTCTCCATTAAGAAAAGCAGTCTTCACATCCATCTGCCATATCTCATAGTCATACCATGCAGCTATGGCAATTAGGATTCTTATGGACTTGAACATTGCGACTGGTGAAAAGGTTTCATCATAGTCAACTCCTTGCCTTTGAGTATAACCTTTCGCCACCAATCGCGCCTTGTAAGTCAATATCTTACCATCAGGCCCAAGCTTTCTTTTGTAGATCCATTTACACCCTATTGGAACAATTCCATCGGGAGGATCCACTAAAGACCAGACTTGGTTAGTATGCATCGAATCCAATTCTGATTGCATAGCTTCAAGCCATAAATTCGAATCCGCATCAGAAATTGCTTCCTTGAAGCTTCTTGGATCACATCCAATGTCGGGTTCATCTTGACCCTCTTCAAGAAGAAGACCATATCGAACTGGAGGTCTAGAAGTCCTCTCGGATCTTCTAGGTGCAGGTGTGTCCAGCAATGGTTCCTGAGGTGTGGGATCGTTATTTTGTATTTCGGGTTCTTCTCGAACTTCTTCGAGTTCCATCATCTCGCCTTTCTTATCCAATAAGAACTCCTTCTCCAAGAAGGTGGCATTCCGTGAAACAAACACCTTTGTTTCAGCAGGATAATAGAAATAATATCCGATTGAATTCTTCGGATACCCACAAAATAACACAAGCTGGATCGACTATCCAACTTATCTCCCACTGTCCGCTTCACGTAAGCAGGACATCCCCAAATCCTCAAGTATGAATACTTAGGAGCTTTGCCATTCCATAACTCGTATGGTGTTTTGTCCACTGCTTTGGTGTGGACGTTATTCAACAACAATACCGCCGTTTCAAGCGCATAGCCCCAAAACGAAGGTGGAAGCTCAGTGAAGCTCATCATGGATCGAACCATGTCTAACAAAGTTCGATTACGACGCTCCGATACACCATTAAGCTGTGGTGTCATAGGAGGAGTCCACTGAGAGAGAATCCCATTCTCTTTTAGATAGTCCAAAAACTCGGTACTTAAGTATTCTCCACCTCGATCCGATCGAAGTGCTTTAATACTTTTACCTAGCTTGTTTTCTACTTCAGCCTTGAATTCTTTGAACTTTTCAAATGCTTCAGACTTATATTTCATTAAATATAAATACCCATACCTTGAATAATCGTCAGTAAAGGTAATGAAGTAGGTGTGGCCATGTTGAGTCCCAACTCTAAATGGACCACAAACATCTGTATGGATCAAATCCAACAGATTTTGACTACGTTCAGGCTTCCCCTTAAAAGGAGATTTAGTCATTTTCCCTTTTAGGCAAGATTCACAAGTAGGTAGAGAGTTAATATCAGACATATCAAACATGCCCTCTCCCACTAGCTTGTTCATCCTCCTTGAGGAAATATGACCTAGTCTAGCGTGCCAAAGGTTTGCCGGGTTTTGACTATCGATTTTCCTTTTGTTTGTTGTCGCCGGTTTGTCAATACAATTTACTGGAACGTCTTTTAGTTTTAAATTGTATAGATCGTTTTCAAGTTGTCCATTTCCAATTAAACATTCATTCTTGTAAATATTGCAAATCCCATTCACAAAATTACAAGAATAACCATCTCTATCAAGCATAGAAATAGAAATAATGTTTTTAATTAAATCTGGCACAAATAAAACATCTCTCAACAATAATTTAAAACCATTCTGCAAAATCAAACAAACATCTCCAATGGCCGTAGCTTCAACTCTGGAACCATTCCCGAGCCTCAGCTGGGTCTCACCCATTCTAAGCCTGCGACTTCTTGTCATCACCTGCAAATCATTGCAAATGTGAGATCCACATCCGGTATCCAATACCCAAGAAGTTGTATTAAGTGACATGTTTATTTCGATATAGAACATACCCTTTGCAGTTCCCAACTGCTCAAGATACTTCTTGCAGTTGCGCTTCCAATGACCCGGCTTCTTGCAGTAATGGCAAACATCCTTGGATTTTCCATTGTTTGAAGCCTTTGTCTTTTGCTTCTTCTCGGGTTCCACTTTCTTGGGTGGGGCAGAACGTTTCTTGCCCTTCATACTTGGCCCCTTCTTAGCAGAAGATGAGGAGCCCACCAAGAAAGCTGGCTTATCCTTCTTAAGTGTGGATTCATATGTAACGAGCATATTGACCATCTCTTCAAGGGTGGCCTCTATCTTGTTCATATTAAAATTTATCACGAATCCATCAAATGAAGAAGGAAGAGATAGAAGCAGCAAGTCCATATTGAGTTCATGCTCCAACACCAAATCAAGGGTCGCTAACTTCTGTATGAGCCAAATCACTCGTACCCCATGATCACGGACCGAAGTCCCTTCACGCATGCGGCACGTCATCAACTCCTTAACAGTAGAGAACCTTTCAGCCCTCGACTGAGCCCCAAAAAGTTCCTTGAGTTGCGCGTGAATGTCAGCAGCATTCACCGTGTCCTCAAATCGCCTCTGGAGTTCATCAGACATCGAGGCTTGCATATAGCATTTGGTCTTGATGTCATGGTCACACCATGCATCAAGTTTGGCCAATTCCTCCGGACTTATGTCAGCTGGTGCTTCCTTCGGAGGTGCTTTCTCTAACACGTAGAGCATTTTCTCCGAAGTTAAGACAATCTTCAACTTCCGGAACCATTCCGTATAGTTGGCGCCAGTCAGCTTGTTTTGTTCGAGGATCGAGAATAAAGGATTTCGCGAATTCATTGTATGAAATACTGAAAAGGAAAAACAGACATATATCAATGATTGTTTAACAATTTACTAAGACATAAAATAGGCGAATTTAATTTTATGAATCTCACTCCCACTATTTTAACGATTTCACCACCCTCTAGTGAAAACGGGAAACTTTTTCCTTAGTGAGAACATGGAGTCCAATTGACAAACTTATGGTCCCGAATAATATCAGCCAACCATAATTCTCAAAAGGTAGAGCCCAATTGCTTCCAAAGCAACCCCCATGTATTTACCTCATGTCCAATAAGGGCCCAATAATATGACGCCGTTTAAAGTGACATGTCAAGATGACCCATCAATATTAAGTTGTGATGGACGGTCGCCATGTGGATCCCCCAATAATATGAGCCGATCCCATGGGAGTTCCACCCAACTTACAACATTTGTCGATCCAATGTACAGCTTTCCGACGGACGGGCCCCCCCAATAATATGAGCCGGACCGTATCCGCGGGTAGCATCACATACATTGACCGTTGATGGAAGGTAGGAACATTTAAACAATATTTAAATTTCCTTTATTTATCTTGATATAAATTTTAAATCATATTTAAAATGAGGGATTTTATTTATAAAAATATTTGTCTCATCATATTTAATTTATTGCATGCATTGCCGGATTCACGCAATTTATGTCTAAACATGCATACAATCATAATATCACATATTATATAGGATGATCGATTCCATTTCTAATTGACCCGTGGTTGCCAATCACGGGTCTTAGTCCAATCCTAGGTAATATGCAGTATGCAAATGCAATCCTATTACATATGCTTCCAATTTACATTTCTTCAGTCTTCATTGTCTGCTGGGCCCACCATCTTCAAATCTTGATCTCCCACTAAATCTAATGTATTTACAATAAATAACAATGACAAGTAGGGGATACATTTTTAGGGGTGGGAACGGGCTATAAACCAAGCCCACTTTTATTACATATGACATTCATATCGGGCCATAAACCAGGCCCATTAATAAAACCAACAACAATAAAGACAAAATGTAAATTCCTAACATACACCTACAAAATTGGTCATGGCAATCGATCATCCTTATCCAATAACATTTAATTCAAAATTAATTTATTGGATAACATGCTGTGGCAATTCAAATTTAAACAAGATAAAATCATATTTTATATATAAAATCACATTTCACATATAAAATCATATTTTATCTCCATATCAAATAAAATCATATTTTATCTATAAAATCCAATTTTACAAATAAAATCATATTTTACTTAATATATCATAAGATCATATCTTATCATCAATTGTACCAAAATAATTGATTTCAAAATTCAATTTACGGATAAAATATTAAAATTTTCCAAAAATTCAAATTTATCCAAAATCAATTTTAAAATTTACGGACTCGAACAATTCGATCCGAAATCTCGTGGCAGCGCTCGGCGCTGCCCTGGGCAGCGCCGTGCGCCGCCCTGGGCGGCGACGGTCGCCGCCCTGGGCGGCGCCGTGCGCCCCCTTTGGGCGGCGCCGTGCGCCGCCCCTGGGGGCAGCGACCATCGCTGCCCCTTCCGGGCAGCGATCCAATCGCTGCCCGGGTTTCGTCCCCGAAAAAAAATTTTTTTATTAAAATTATTTATTTTGTTTCAAAAACCGAGACTCAAAAATTTTGTACAATTGATTAATTCAATCGATTGATCTGAGCAACCTGGCTCTGATACCACTGTTGGAAAACCGGCGAGTTCCCAGACCAATTACGATTGATACCCGGTGCAGCGGAAGTTTAAAATTTTTTTCATGGAACGTTTCCATGGTATGGGTATCAACCGTTCATCGATTGAATTACGTGTGTGTGTAAAATTTAAATAACAATTAAATAAATTTTACCTCAAATCTCGCAACGAGATTAATGGACACCAACAGAACAATTCTGCTCTTGTTGTCTCTCCCTGGAACCGATGAACGCCTTCAATCAGGTCCACGAACAGAGGTTTAATCCCTCTGATAGATTGCACTAGAAAATCTATCAGAAGTTTTCTGCGAAGAGAATAAACGAATCTGATTCGCTATTCCTTACTGCGATTCAAAATCACAGACCGGAATTTCTCGGGCAGAGGGGGAGGGTTCGGCCGATTTGTTGAGAGAGAGGCTAGGGTTCGATTTTTGCTCTGTCTCAAAAATTATGACCTATTGTGTGTAATTTCTGTACTGAAATAACTTATTTATAATGCAGGCCACTAACACCTTAGGGCCCATTAGTCATAAGCTGGGGCCCGACAAGCAAAGCCCGCTCGTTCAGAAATTAATATAAAATTCATCGTGACTCCGATTGATGAAACGATTTCACCAATGTGCACAGAAACCATTTCTGCACGTTTTAAAGTCAAAATAAATTTTCCTGAATCCGAATTCAGTGGTTTCCAAAAATGTCCATCCCTATGTCATTTTAGGAAATCCTACTCCCTTACTCTTATTTAAGAAGTCCAACTCCTTAGTTCATTAAATTTAACTCTTTAAATTTAACTATCTCAACGGGGATTAAAACTCCATTACACTGTGTGACCCTCAATGGTTCAGGGATACAGCTAGCCGTGGGCTCACAACTCCTTGTGACTCGGAACAACACTTTCCGACTTGCCCAACGAATCATGGTAAAGCGCCTAGCAACATCGCCCCATGATTCCCTAGGTATCACTGATAGTGCCTACAAGAACCAGTAGATTTTGGTTAACGTACAGTACGGTCCCTTCATCCATATATCCCGATCGAATCAACAACCATTGGTATATCGAGAGTCGCTCAAGATTCGATAACTATGCAATACATCTTGAAGATCAAATTAGTGACATCGCATGTGCTACTAAGAAACCATTTCTTAAATCACATCAAGTACTCTGGCCAGAGATTTGTCACACTAATATCTCCTCAGATCGCATAGGATATCCACACTCGCAAGTATGTGGTGAATCCTTGACAACAATGCATTGACTCCTATATGTGTCGTAACTGTACCCAATCTCGACACCTGATGACCCCCTCAGAGTCGGTAAACGAGTCAAAGCACAGTACTAGCATATAGAGTCTCCATGATGTTTCAAGTCGTAAGGACTAATGGTGTACAACCAAAACCGCGGACTTTATCCACTCGATAAGTGATAACCACTTGGAAAGTCCGGATAGGGTAGTTCGACTATTCATCCTATGAATATCCATTTGCATGCTTCGAACATCTCCATGTTCCCTACCAATGAAACGTGGTACTCCGCATCGCAAATGCTAGTCTCAAACTCGAGCGATCCTTATCCTTATTATCGGACGGCTCAATCGACTAGGAACGGTTTTAGAATATACAGTGACTATAAGATGTATTTCATGATAGACATCTCCATGTTCTACCACATCTTACATACACTATAGTATATTCAAGGTCTTTATCAAAACAACAATAGTATATCACAATATAACAATATGAAGTAATATAAAGTCATTGCCATAAAAGTGTAAATAATATTAAACAAAAGATTGTTTATACAAAGAGTCAACAAAGCCCATAGCCACACAGTTGGCTCACTGGGCACCCACTCTTACAATATCTCCTCAGATCGCATAGGATATCCACACTCGCAAGTATGTGGTGAATCCTTGACAACAATGCATCGACTCCTATATGTGTTGTAACTGTACCCAATCCCGATACCTGATGACCCCCATAGAGTCGGTAAACGAGTCAAAGCACAGTACTAGCATATAGAGTCTCCATGATGTTTCAAGTAGTAAGGACTAATGGTGTACAACCAAAACCGCGGACTTTATCCACTCGATAAGTGATAACCACTTGGAAAGTCCGGATAGGGTAGTTCGATTATGCATCCTATGAATATCCATTTGCATGCTTCGAACATCTCCATGTTCCCTACCAATGAAACGTGGTACTCCGCATCGCAAATGCTAGTCTCAAACTCGAGCGATCCTTATCCTTATTCTCGGACGGCTCAATCGACTAGGAACAGTTTAGAATATACAGTGACTATAAGATGTATTTCATGATAGACATCCCCATGTTCTACCACATCTTACATACACTATAGTATATTCAAGGTCTTTATCAAAACAACAATAGTATATCACAATATAACAATATGAAGAAAGATAAAGTCATTGCCATTAATAAAAGTGTAAATTACATTAAACAAAAGATCGTTTGTACAAAGAGTCATCAAAGCCCATAGCCACAAGTTGGCTCACTGGGCACCCACTCTTTCACTAGGAACAGTTTAGAATATACAGTGACTATAAGATGTGTTTCATGATAGACATCTCCATGTTCTACCACATCTTACATACACTATAGTATATTCAAGGTCTTTATCAAAACAACAATAGTATATCACAATATAACAATATGAAGAAAGATAAAGTCATTGCCATTAATAAAAGTGTAAATAATATTAAACAAAAGATTGTTTATACAAAGAGTCATCAAAGCCCTTAGCCACAAGTTGGCTCACCGGGCACCCACTCTTTCAGTTCTCACTAAGGAAAACAGTTTCCCGTTTTCACTAGAGGGTAGTGAAATCGTTAAAATAGTGGAAGTGAGATTCATAAAATAAATTTCACCTATTTTATGTCTTAGTAAATTACTTAAACAATCACTGATATTTGTCTGTTTCTTTTCAGTATTTCATAAGATGAATTCGCGTAATCCACTTTTCTCGATCCTCGAACAAAATAAGTTGACTGGCGCAAATTATACGGAATGGTTCCATAGGTTGAAGATTGTCTTGACTTCGGAGAAGATGCTCTACGTGTTAGAAAAATCTCCTCCGAAGGAAGCACTAGCTGACGTAAGTCCGGAAGAGTTAGCCAAACTTGATACGTGGTGGGACCATGATATCAAGGCCAAATGCTATATGCAAGCCTCGATGTCTGATGAACTCCAAAGGCGATTTGAGGACACCGTGAATGCTGCTGACATTCACGTTCAACTCAAGAAACTTTTTGGGGCTCAATCGAGGGCTGAAAGGTTCGCTAATGTAAAGGAGCTAATGACGTGTCGCATGCATGAAGGGACTTTGGTCCGTGATCATGGGATACGAGTGATTTGGCTCATACAGAAGTTGGTAACCCTTGATTTGGTGTTGGAGCATGAACTCAACGTGGACTTACTACTTCTGTCTCTTCCTTCTTCGTTTGACGGATTTGTGGTGAATTTCAATATGAACAAGATAGAGGCCTCCCTTGAAGAGATGGTCAATATGCTTGTGACATATGAATCCACATTAAAGAAGGATAAACCGGCTTTCTTGGTGGGCTCCTCTTCTTATGCTAAGAAGAGGCCAAGTACAAAGGGTAAGAAACGTTCTGCCCCACCCAAGAAAATCGAACCCGAGAAGAATTACAAGACAAAGACTTCAAACATGGAAAAATCCAAGGATGTTTGCCATTACTGCAAGAAGCCCGGTCATTGGAAGCGTAACTGCAAGGAATATCTAGAGCAGTTGCGAACTGCGAAGGGTATGTTCTATATTGAAATAAATGTTTCACTTAATACTACTTCTTGGGTATTGGATACCGGATGTGGATCTCACATTTGCAATGATTTGCAGGTGATGACAAGAAGTCGCAGGCTTAGAATGGGTGAGACCCAGCTGAGGCTCGGAAATGGTTCCAGAGTTGAAGCTAAAGCCGTGGGAGATGTTTATTTAATTTTGCAGAATGGTTTTAAGTTACTTTTAAGAGATGTTTTATTTGTTCCGGATTTGATTAAAAACATTATTTCTGTTTCTATGCTTGATAGAGATGGTTATTCTTGAAATTTTGTGAATGGGATTTGCAATATTTACAAGAATGAATGTTTGATTGGAAATGGACAACTTGAAAACGATCTATACAACTTAAAACTAAAAGACGTTCCAATAAATTATGTTGATAAACCGGCAACAACAAACAAAAGGAAAATCGATAGCCAAAACCCGGCAAACCTTTGGCACGCTAGGCTAGGTCATATTTCCTCAAGGAGGATGAACAAGCTAGTGGGAGAGGGCATGTTTGATATGTCTGATATTAACTCTGTACCTACTTGTGAATCCTGCCTAAAAGGAAAAATGACTAAATCTCCTTTTAAGGGGAAACCTGAGCGTAGTCAAAATCTGTTGGATTTGATCCATACAGATGTTTGTGGTCCATTTAGAGTTGGGACTCAATATGGCCACACCTACTTCATTACCTTTATTGATGATTATTCAAGGTATGGGTATTTATATTTAATGAAATATAAGTCTGAAGCATTTGAAAAGTTCAAAGAATTCAAGGCTGAAGTAGAAAACAAACTAGGTAAAAGTATTAAAGCACTTCGATCGGATCGAGGTGGAGAATACTTGAGTACCGAGTTTTTGGACTATCTAAAAGAGAATGGGATTCTCTCTCAGTGGACTCCTCCTATGACACCACAGCTGAATGGTGTATCGGAGCGTCGTAATCGAACTTTGTTGGACATGGTTCGATCCATGATGAGCTTCACTGAGCTTCCACCTTCGTTTTGGGGCTATGCGCTTGAAACGGCGGTATTGTTGTTGAACAACGTCCACACTAAAGCAGTGGACAAAACACCATACGAGTTATGGAATGGCAAAGCTCCTAAGTATTCGTACTTGAGGATTTGGGGATGTCCTGCTTACGTGAAGCGGACAGTGGGAGATAAGTTGGATAGTCGATCCAGCTTATGTTATTTTGTAGGGTATCCGAAGAATTCAATCGGATATTATTTCTATTATCCTGCTGAAACAAAGGTGTTTGTTTCAAGGAATGCCACCTTCTTGGAGAAGGAGTTCTTATTGGATAAGAAAGGCGAGATGATGGAACTCGAAGAAATTCGAGAAGAACCCGAAATACAAAATAACGATCCTACACCTCAGGAACCATTGATAGACACGCCTGTACCTAGAAGATCCGAGAGGACTTCTAGACCTCCTATTCGATATGGTCTTATTCTTGAAGGGGATCAATATGAACCCGATGTTGGATGTGATCCAAGAAACTTCAAGGAAGCAATTTCTGATGCGGATTCAAATTTATGGCTTGAAGCTATGCAGTCGGAAATAGATTCGATGCATACAAACCAAGTTTGGTCTTTAGTAGATCCTCCCGATGGAATTGTTCCAATAGGGTGTAAATGGATCTACAAGAGAAAGCTTGGGCCTGATGGTAAGGTATTGACCTACAAGGCGCGATTGGTGGCGAAAGGTTATACTCAAAGACAAGGAGTTTACTATGATGAAACCTTTTCACCAGTTGCAATGTTCAAGTCCATAAGAATCCTTATTGCCATAGCTGCATGGTATGACTATGAGATATGGCAAATGGATGTGAAGACTGCTTTTCTTAATGCAGACATTAAGGAAGAAATCTATATGAAGCAGCCTGAGGGGTACACATCCATGGGAAGCGAGCATAAGGTATGCAAGCTTCAGAGATCAATTTATGGTCTAAAACAAGCATCAAGAAGTTGGAACCAGAAATTTGATGAAACAATAAAGGATTTTGGTTTCATCAAGAACCCGGAGGAACCATGCGTGTACAAGAAAGTAGTTAAGGATACTGTGACATTCTTAGCACTTTATGTTGATGACATCCTAATCATTGGGAATGACGTAGGGATGTTGCAGTCAACAAAAATATGGTTATCAGGTAGATTCTCGATGAAGGATTTGGGTGAGGTATCCTATATTCTGGGATACACATCTATAGAGATAGATCTAAGAGAATGATAGGATTCACTCAATCAACCTACATCGACACCATATTGAAACGGTTTTCAATGGATGGGTCCAAGAGAGGACATCTACCCATGTGTCATGGAGTTTCTCTATCCAAGTCTATGTGTCCCAAGAATGATGAAGAGATAGAGAAAATGACACATGTACCATATGCGTCAGCCATAGGTAGTATCATGTATGGGATGATATCTACCAGACCGGATGTAGCATTTGCTCTGAGTGTCACGAGCAGATATCAAGCTAATCCCGGTCAAATGCATTGGAAAGCCGTGAAGGACATTCTTAAGTACTTACGAAGGACTAAGAATATGTTCATGGTATATGGAGGAAGAGAACTAAAATTGGAAGGCTATACCGACTCTAGCTTCCAAAGTGACGTTGATGACTTGAAGTCAACCTCTGGATTTGTGTTCATGCTCAATGGCGGTGCTGTCTCTTGGAAGAGTTCCAAGCAGGACACCACAGCGGATTCCACCACTGAAGCAGAATACATTGCAGCATCAGCTGCTGCTAAAGAGGCCGTTTGGATGAGGAATTTCGTCCAAGAGTTGGGCGTCATTCCTGAAGTTGTTGGTCCAGTCCCGGTGTACTGTGACAACACGGGTGCTGTTGCTCAGGCAAAGGAACCAAGGTCTCATCAAAGATCCAAACACGTACTGAGGAAATACCACATCATCCGGGAGATTGTGGAAAGCAGAGACATCACTGTCGAAAGAGTGGCCTCTGCAGACAATATCGCTGATCCACTTACTAAGCCCTTGCCAGGACCATTATTTGACAAACATCGCGAAGCAATGGGTCTACGTAGTATGACTAGTTGGCTATAGGGCAAGTGGGAGATTGAAAGAGTGGGTGCCCGGTGAGCCAACTTGTGGCTAAGGGCTTTGATGACTCTTTGTATAAACAATCTTTTGTTTAATATAATTTACACTTTTATTAATGGCAATGACTTTATCTTTCTTCATATTGTTATATTGTGATATACTATTGTTGTTTTGATAAAGACCTTGAATATACTATAGTGTATGTAAGATGTGGTAGAACATGGAGATGTCTATCATGAAACACATCTTATAGTCACTGTATATTCTAAACTGTTCCTAGTCGATTGAGCCGTCCGATAATAAGGATAAGGATCGCTCGAGTTTGAGACTAGCATTTGCGATGCAGAGTACCACGTTTCATTGGTAAGGAACATAGAGATGTTCGAAGCATGCAAATGGATATTCATATGATGAATGATCGAACTACCCTATCCGGACTTTCCAAGTGGTTATCACTTATCGAGTGGATAAAGTCCGCGGTTTTGGTTGTACACCATTAGTCCTTACTACTTGAAACATCATTGAGACTCTATATGCTAGTACTGTGCTTTGACTCATTTACCGACTCTATTGGGGTCATCAGGTGTCGGGATTGGGTACAGTTACAACACATATAGGAGTCGATGCTTTGTTGTCAAGGATTCACCACATACTTGCGAGTGTGGATATCCTATGCGATCTGAGGAGATATTAGTGTGACGAATCTCTGGCCAGAGTACATGATGTGATTTAATAAATGGTTTCTTAGTAGCACATGCGATGTCACTATTTGATCTTCAAGATGTATTGCATAGTTATCGAATCTCGAACAACTCTCGATATACCAATGGTTGTTGATTCGATCGGGATATATGGATGAAGGGACCGTACTGTACGCTAACCAAAATCTATTGGTTCTTGTAGGCACTATCAGTGATACCTAGGGAATCATGGGGCGATGTTGCTAGGCGCTCTTACCATGATTCGATGGGCAAGTCGGAAATTGTTGTTCCGAGTCACAAGGAGTTGTGAGCCCACGACTAGCTGTATCCCTGAACCATTGAGGGTCACACAGAGTAATGGATTTTTAATCCCCGTTGAGATAGTTAAATTTAAAGAGTTAAATTTAATGAACAAAGAAGTTGGACTTCTTAATTATGAGTAGAGGAGTAAGATTTCCTAAAATGACATAGGGATGGACATTTTTGGAAACCACTGAATTCGGATTCAGAAAAATTTATCTTGACTTTAAAAGGTGCAGAAATGGTTTCTGTACACATTGGTGAAATCGGTTTATCAATCGGAGTCATGATGAATTTTATATTAATTTCTGAACATGCGGGCTTTGCTTGTCGGGCTTGAACTTATGACTAATGGGCCCTAAGCTGTTAGCGGCCTACATTATAAATAAGTTATTGCAGTACAGAAATGAGATACACAAGGTCACAATTTTCGAAAAAACCCTATTTTTCTCTCTGAAGTGGCCGACCCCCTCTCCCCTCTGCTCGGTAAAATCCAGTCTGTGAATTTTGAATTGCAGTCTGGTTTAACGGATCAAATTCGTTAATCTCTTCGTAGAAACTTCTGATAGATTTTCTAGTGCAATCTATCAGAGGGATTAAATATCCGTTCATGGACCTGATTGAAGAACAGTTCGTCCATCAGTTCCAGGGATATACAACAAGAGCAGAGCAATCTGTTGGTGTCCAAAATCTCGATTCGAGATTGAGGTAAAAATTTATAATCGTTATTTAATTTTTACACACACACAATTTAATCGTAAGGTTGATACCTATTATGGAATCGTTCCATACAAAAATTTTAAACTTCCGCTGCACCGGGTATCAATCCTAATTGATCTGATCGCCGCGTTCACCAACATACCGCCAGTTCAATCAATCGACAGTCAAGAACAAGTATCATCTACCTAGAATTGATGACCTTTTTGATCAACTGCAGGGTTCTTCAATGTATTCGAAGATAGATCTGAGATCAGGGTATCATCAGTTGAGAGTTTGTGACGAGGATGTGCCTAAGACAGCCTTCAGAACCAGATATAGGCATTTTGAGTTTATAGTCATGCCGTTTGGTTTGACCAATGCTCAAGCAGTTTTTATGGATCTGATGAATCGTATCTTTCAGTGGTATTTAGATAATTTTGTCATCATCTTCATTGACGATATTCTAATCTATTCGAAGAACCATTCTGACCATATAGAGCATCTGAGGTTTGTATTGCAGATTTTGCGAGCCGAACAGTTGTTTGCTAAGCTATCAAAGCGAGTTCTGGTTGGACCGAGTTGTTTTTCTAGGCCACATTATATCGGGAGATGGAATTGCTGTGGACCCCAGTAAGATCGAGGCAGTCATGAATTGGCCAAAGACCGACATCTGTGCCAGAATTCCGAAGCTTTATGTGTTTAGCGGGATATTATTGCCGATTTATCGAGGGTTTCTCTTCAATTGCAAAGCCGATTACCCAGTTGACCCAGAAGAATGCACCGTTTGTTTGGTCTGAGGAGTGCGAGGCCAGTTTTATTGAACTAAAGAAGAGGTTGACCAGCGCACCAATCTTATCTATTCCATCAGGTACGGGAGGTTTTTCCGTTTATTGTGATGCTTCTCACAGTGGTCTTGGATGCATTCTTATGCAGAGAAAGCACGTAATAGCTAATGCATTGAGGCAGCTGAAGCCGCACGAGACTCGTTATCCGATCCATGACCTTGAGCTTGCTGCGATCATTTTTGCTTTGAAGATCTGGCGCCATTATCTTTATGGTGAGTCTTTTGAAATATTTTCTGACCATAAGAACCTGAAATACTTGTTTTCCAAGTCCGAACTGAACATGAGACAGAGGAGATGGATGGATTTGCTTAAGGACTTTGACTGTGAGATCAAGTATTACCCTGGAAAGTCGAATGCAGCTGCAGACGCTCTTAGTCGGAAGCTTTGTTCCTTATCTCTCGCTACGATCGGTGTCTCTCAGTTGATTTAAGACTGTTGTATTTCTGGTTTGGAAGTTTGAGACCGATAGAAGATCCATCAGAGTTTTTGCAATTCAAGCCAAGCTAGAGATGTTTCAGTTGATCAGAGAGGCACAAAGATCTGATCCGAGCATTCAGAGTTTGATAGAGAGGGTCAGATCAGGTCACCAGTTAGAGTTTCAGGTCAGGGATGATGTTTTATTAGTGAATAGCCGTATTGTTGTGCCCGATGTTTCTGAGTTGAGACAGCATATTCTTCGAGAGGCGCATTTTAGTCGGTTCAGTGTTCATCCCGGAGGCCGGAAGATGTATAATGACTTGAAGACTCAGTTCTGGTGGAAGCAGTTGAAAGAAGACGTCACGAGGTTTGTGTCCCGTTATCTGAATTGTCAATAGGTGAAAGCCAAGAGGAAGAAACCAGGTGGATTATTGCACAGTTTGCCTGTTCCGAAATGAAAATGGGATCACATCTCTTTGGATTTCGTCACAAAACTACCTCGTTCAGTTAGGGGTTGTGATGTGATTTGGGTAGTGATTGACCGACTGACGAAATCTGCTTGTTGCATTCCGTACAGAATGACATACCGCCACAATCAGATGCCCAAGTTGTATGTCAGAGAGGTTGTGAGATTTCACGGTGTGCCGAAATCGATTGTATCAGACAGAGATCCGAGATTCACTTCTCACTTTTGGCACAGTTTACAGGAGGCATTGGGTACTCGTTTGCACTTGAGCACAATGTATCACCCTCAGACCGACGGTCAGTCCGAGCTCACAATCTAGACTTTGAAAGATATGCTTCGAGCCGTAGTGCTTTATTTTGGCTCAGGTTGGAAAGATTATTTGCCTCTAGTGGAGTTTTCGTACAATAACAGCTTTCAAGTGAGTATTGGAATGGCACCTTTTGAAGCTCTGTATGGGAAGAAGTGCAGATCTCCGTTATTTTGGGATGAGATTTCAGAATCACCTGAGTTGGGTCCAGATATGGTTCGCGATATGGCAGAGTAGGTGAAGTTGATTCGAACCAGAATGAAGACAGCCCAAGACAGACAGATGAAGTATGCAAATATCAGACATAGGCCTTTATCTTTTGATCAGGGAGACCGAGTGTTTTTGAAGATTTCTACGTTCAAAGGCACTGTCAGATTCGGGAAGAGAGGGAAGTTTTCGCCGAGATTCATTGGACCGCATGAGATTCTGGAGAAGAAAGGCAATCTTGCCTATAGGATTGCTCTTCCTCCGTATCTTTCAGGCATCCACGATGTGTTTTACGTTTCGATGTTGCGGAAATATCATCCGGATCCTTCCCATGTTCTTCAACCAGACGAGGCAGAACTCGATGAGACTCTAAGCTATTTTGAGAGGCCGATCTAGATTCTTGATCGCAAGGAAAAATAGCTCAGAAACAAGTCGATTCCATTAGTAAAGATTCAGTGGAGTCGTCACGGAGTTGAGGAAGCAACTTGGGAGACCGAATCGGATATGAGGCAGCGATTTCCAGAGTTATTTGATTGATGTGAGTTCTTTTCAGTTATGATGAGTTCTTTATCTTAGCTTTTGTGATTCGTGATTTCGAGGACGAAATCGATTCTTAGAGGGGGAGAATTGTAAGGCCCTGAAATTAATTAATTTGTGATCAGCAGATTTGATTATTATTCTTTATGAGATTTAAATTGATGGGAATTGATTGAGACGAGATTGAATTGTTTGAGTTTGGAGTTTTAGGGACCGGATTGCAATTTTTTGGTTGACTATTCAATTGGGAGTGTTATATTATTATTATCTATCCTATCACCATATCTCTCCTACCTATTCTCTTCCTTTCGCCCCATCCACACGCTAGCCGAGAGAGAGAGAAGCCATGGCTAACTTTTCAAGATTCTTCTTCCTTTGATTCGTACGATCCGACCGTCAGATTTTCGATTCGAATTGAGATTCACGATCACCGCAACGAGGGAGTCGTTTTGCCGTAAGTTTTTCTATGATCTCTTGAACTTTATTTTTGATGGGTTGTTGGAATTTGATGATTCTCGAGTATGTTGTTCTTGAGCTAGCATAGACTGTGTATTTGAAGTCGGTTCGGAAAAAGAACGAAGTTTGGATTTTATATGATTTTTGGAGCATAAATTTGAAAATGGTTTTTGAGATTATGGTTGGATTTGGTTGTTTTTGTTGGATTGGAAGATGGTTTGAGTTGTGTTGATGATGAGTATTGATTTGAGATTTTTGGTTTGACCGTTTATAGCCGTTATGCCGCCAAAATTGAGTTTTGGATTATCGGTTATTTTGTTTCGGTTGATTTTCAGGTTTGTTCGAATTGATAATTTGATATCGAATCTGTATTCCTATATTTTCAGAGTTTGGTTGAAAGATTCGGGTTTGGAACAAACTTGGGGGCCTTAAACCAATTCAAGAGTTGAAGACGGTATAGTATTGAACTTCTTGAGATGGCTCGACTTGATTTGATTTGATATTGATTGAGTTCATTGTTGTTTTCAGATTTGAATCAACGACGAACTTGGAAAGGTAAAAGACGACAATGAATTGATTGGGGATGAATACTCGAGTCCGATTGATTCTCGAGTTCCAAATGGGAGTGTAGGTGGGTTGTTTGTAATGACTTGACCCCGGGATCCCAACCGAGTACCGATTGATATTTTGATTATCTGATTTGATAATCCCGAGTTTTGTAGTCATGCATACATCCACTCTCATTTTGAATTATTGATGATTGTTGCATTTCAATATGAGATGTTTAATTTTTATTGTCTGCCTGTCTCTTTTATTTGGAAATTATATTTCTAACCGGGCTATTCGGTTGTTGTCTTGTCTTTGTATGTGTGTTTGGCATCAGGTGGGGCAGGACCGAGTCAGAGATCGCATGGCTAGGTGGTTGAGTTGATAGAAGTGAGGAGTTGGTATCTTGGATTTTATAACTAAACCGAAGCATGTTCTACTAGATCGATGGAATGTACAACCCTAGAACTTCATGTATTTGATGATATTGTATTTGTAATGCATGATTTATGTTTTGGTTGAGTTTGGGAGTTGTATTGCATGATTTCGGTTCTATTATTGCCCCCGTTCATGGGTCCGGATGTCCTCTGTCTCGCGTTCTTGTTTTTTTGCCGATTTTCATAGGCACGAACCTTCGCACGGGGGTACGCACGGGGCTCGTGCAGGGGTTTGTGCAAAGGTCCGTGTAAGGATCCGTGGGTCTTCTGTTTTATTTTTGAATGTTGTCGTATGTCCGGACCCTTATCCGGAGGTGGTCCGGGGTCCGTGCATTTTTCAAAAAAAAAAAAATTGCGTTTAATTCACTTGACTTATTCTTTGCCTTTTGGTTTATCTATTGATGATTAGATGATTAGAATCAAGGTCCTCACATTAAGTGGTATTAGAGCAATAAGATTCTTGGAATTGAACTAGAGTGAGCGGGGTAGATCGAGTCCGCATGAATTGAATTCTCGCATGTGATTGATTTATTTAAATGATTATTTTAAATTCGTGCGAGCATGATTTATTGATTCTTGAATTAATTGAATTACATGATTTGTGATTTAATTTATAAAACATGAATTATGTGATATATAACTGTATTTGTGCTATCATCTGTTTTCGAATATTCTCGAGATTCATGAGTACTCAGAGCACAGTTTTGGACACCGAAGTTATGGGATTGAGATTGCGATTGAGATATTGTGTCCTAACCCTTTGATACCAGATGGCACCTCGACGATCTGTGCGAAGGAATCAACCCCACTTGGTTCCTCCCTCTAATGAGAATCCGCCGCCAGTAGTAACTCCTCCGAATGATCAGGGTAGTATGGGAGTAGATCAGATGGATGCTACCGCGACCCCTATGGAAACTCTACTCGAGAGATTTTGGTCGTTCCGACCGCCTACCTTGACGGGTACCGAGAACTCCGTCGATTGTGAAAGTTGGCTAGATGACATTGATCAACTCTTTGATTCTCTCGACTATACCGATGACCGCAGAATCAGGTTAGTCATTCACCAGCTATAGGGTGTTGCTAAGAATTGGTGGACCATAACCAAGAATCAAGGTACCGCTGTCACTCGGAGTTTGTTCAAGAATGAGTTCTATAAGAAATTTTTCCCTGTTTCGTACCGAAAGGAAAAGGGTGCCGAATTTGCAAATTTGAAGCAAGGGAACTTGAGTATCGAAGATTATGTGAGCAAGTTTGATAGTCTCTTGAGGTTCGCACCTCACATCGTAGACAACGAAGAAGCCAAGGCCGATCATTTCATCAACGGCTTGAATCCTGAGATTTTCACTTTGGTCAATACCGGGAGACCCAATAACTTCGCAGATGCTATGGATCAGGCAAAGGGAGCCGAAGCCGGACTTTTGATGCAGCGAGGAAATCAGTTAGCTCCTCAGCAGCAGCGGAGATATTTTCAGAATCAGCCTGTTCAGTTTCAGACTTAGCAGTCTCAGTATCAGTACCAACCTTCTCAGCAGTCGAATCAGTATCAGAGGGTTGAGGGAGGTAACAGTGGCAGAAACAGACGAGATCAATATAAACCGAAAGGGAAGCAGTTTAAGAAGTCTGGGAGCAGTTCATCGAGCTCCAGTGGCTCTAGACAGTTCAGTTCTGGACAGAATTCAGGGTTTTCAGGAGCATCGTGCAGTAAGTGTGGAGGCCGTCACCCAAGTGATCAATTTCGAGGCGTGTCTGGTAGTTGTAATATCTGCCAGCAGCCGGGTCACTTTGCTAGAGTCTGTCCTCAGCGAGGATCCGATAGAGCTCAGAGCGGCAGTTCTTTTCGACCGCCAGCTCAGCCCAAGAGATCAGCTTCTGCAGTCCATTCTTTTCAGCCCCAGCTGCAGTCTCGTCAGGGAGGTAATCAGAATCAGAACCAACCTCCTCGACAGCAGACAAGGGTGTTTGGTTTGACAGAGGATCAGGCCAATGCAGCTTTGAATGATGTGATAGCAGGTAACTGTTCGGTTTTTGGTTATCCTGCGTATGTTTTGATTGATACAGGTGCTTCCCACTGTTTTATTTCTGAGAGATTTGTCTTGATGCAAGATTTAATTGCTGAGCCTTTATCTGATGTCGTTTCTATTACTTCACCTTTGGGTGGAGAAACTGTTTCGGTGAGATTGGTCCGAAATTGTGTGTTAGAATCTGAGGGGAATTCGATTGAGATTAAATGCATTGTACTTGGACTATCTCATTTTGGCTGTATTGTCGTGATTGATGCTCTGACCAAGAATAGGGCGACAGTAGATTGCTTTTAGAAAGTAGTCCGATTCAGACCCAAGATGGCAGGCAAGTGGAAGTTTTTTGGTAAGGGTTCTCGATCCAAAAATACTCTGATTTCTGTGTTATCCATGACTCGTTTATTACAGAGAGGAGCAGAGGGATTTCTGATTTATGCAGTGGATGTTCAGAGGTCTAGCCCTGAGTTGACTGAGATACCAGTGGTTAGAGAGTTTCTTGATGTATTTCCAGACGAGATTCCTGGTTTGCCGCCAATTCGAGAGATCGAATTTAACAATGAACTTGCACCAGGTACTCAGCCTATTTCAAAAGCGCCTTACCGAATGGCTCCGTTAGAATTGAAGGATTTGAAGGAGCAGTTAGAAGATTTGATTGTCAAGGGATACATCCGACCTAGCGTATTGCCTTGGGGTGCTCCAGTGCTTTTCGTGAGGAAGAAAGACGGTTTTATGTGACTCTGCATCGACTACCGCCAGTTGAATCAAGCGACGATCAAGAAAAAGTATCCTCTACCTAGAATTGATGACCTTTTTGAACAACTGTAGGGTTTTTCAGTGTATTCGAAGATAGATCTGAGATTAGGGTATCATCAGTTGAGAGTTTGCGATGAGGATGTGCCTAAGACAGCCTTCAAAACCAGATATGGGTATTTCGAGTTTATAGTCATGCCGTTCGGTTTGACCAATGCTTTAGCAGTTTTTATGGATCTGATGAATCGTATCTTTCAGCGGTATTTAGATGAGTTTTTCATTATCTTCATTGATGATATTCTAATCTATTCGAAGAACCGTTCTGACCATGCAGAGCATCTGAGGATTGTATTGCAGATTTTGCGAGCCGAACAGTTGTATGCTAAGCTATCAAAGTGCGAGTTCTGGTTGGACCGAGTTGTTTTTCTAGGCCACATTATATTGGGAGATGGAATGGCTGTGGACCCCAGTAAGATCGAGGCAGTCATGAATTGGCCAAGACCGACATCTGTGCCAGAAATCCGAAGCTTTATGGGTTTAGCGGGATATTATCGCCGATTTATCGAGTGTTTTTCTTCCATTGCAAAGCCGATTACCCAGTTGACCCAGAAGAATGCACCGTTTGTTTGGTCCGAGGAGTGCGAGGCCAGTTTTATTGAACTGAAGAAGAGGTTGATCAGCGCACTGATCTTATCTATTCCATCAGGTACGGGAGGTTTTTTTGTTTACTGCGATGCTTCTCACCGTGGTCTTGGATGCATTCTTATGCAGAGGAAGCACGTAATAGCTTGTGCATCGAGGCAGCTAAAGCCGCACGAGACTCGTTATCCGATCCATGACCTTGAGCTTGCTGCGATCATTTTTTGCTTTGAAGAACTGGCGCCATTATCTTCATGGTGAGTCTTTTGAAATATTTTCTGACCACAAGAGCCTGAAATACTTGTTTTCCCAGTCCAAACTAAACATGAGACAGATGATATGGATGGATTTGCTTAAAGACTTTGACTGTGAGATCAAGTATTACCCTGGAAAGTCGAATGCAGCTACAGACGCTCTTAGTCGAAAGCTTTGTTCCTTATATCTCGCTATAATCGGTGTCTCTCTGTTGATTGAAGACTGTTGTATTTCTGGTTTGGAGTTTGAGACCGATAGGAGATCCATCAGAGTTTTTGCAATTCAGGCCGAGCCAAAATTGTTTCAGTTGATCAGAGAGACACAAAGATCTGATCCGAGCATTCAGAGTTTGATAGAGAGGGTCAGATCAGGTCACCAGTCAGAGTTTCAGGTCAGGGATGATGTTTTATTCGTGAATAGCCGTATTGTTGTGCCCGATGTTTCTAAGTTGAGACAGCATATTCTTCGAGAGGCGCATTTCAGTCGGTTCAGTGTTCATCCCGGAGGTCGGAAGATGTATAATGAGTTGAAGACTCAGTTCTGGTGGAAGCAGTTGAAAGGAGACGTCACGAGGTTTGTGTCCTGTTGTCTGAATTGTCAACAGGTGAAAGCCGAGAGGAAGAAACCAGGTGGCTTATTGCACAGTTTGCCTGTTCCGAAATGGAAATGGGATCACATCTCTTTGGATTTCGTCACGAAACTACCTCGTTCAGTTTGGGGTTGTGATGCGATTTGGGTAGTGATTGACCGGCTGAAGAAATCTGCTTGTTTCATTCCGTACATAATGACATACCGTCACGATCAGATGGCCGAGTTGTATGTCAGAGAGGTTGTGAGATTGCACGGCGTACCGAAGTCGATAGTATCAGACAGAGATTCGAGATTCACTTCTCACTTTTGGCACAGTTTACAGGAACATTGGGTACTCGTTTGCACTTTAGCACAGCGTATCACCCTTAGACCGATGGTCAGTCCGAGCGTACGATCCAAACTTTGGAAGATATGCTTCGAGCCGTAGTTCTTGATTTTGGCTCAGGTTGGCAAGATTATTCGCCTCTAGTGGAGTTTTTGTACAATAACAGCTTTCAAGCGAGTATTGGAATGAAACCTTTTGAAGCTCTGTACGGGAAGAAGTGCAAATCTCCGTTATTTTGGAATGAGATTTCAGAATCTCCTGAGTTGGGTCCAGATATGATTCGCGATATGGCAGAGCAGGTGAAGTTGATTCGAACCAGAATGAAGACAGCCCAAGACAGACAGGCGAAGTATGCGAATATCAGATGCAGGCTTCTATATTTTGATCAGGGAGACCGAGTGTTTTTGAAGATTTCTCCGTTCAGAGGCAATGTCAGATTCGGGAAGAGAGGAAGTTGTCGCCGAGATTCATTGGACCGTATGAGATTCTGGAGAAGATAGGCGATCTTGCCTATAGGATTGCTCTTCCTCCGTCTCTTTCAGGCATCCACGATGTGTTTCACATTTCGATGTTGCGGAAATATCATCCGGATCCGTCCCATGTTCTTCAACCAGACAAGGCAGAACTTGATGAAACTCTGAGCTATTTTGAGAGACCGATCCAGATTCTTGACAGCAAGGAAAAGCAGCTCAGAAACAAGTCGATTTTGTTAGTGAAGATTCAGTGGAGTCGTCATGGAGTTGAGGAAGCAACTTGGGAGACCGAATCGGATATGAGACAGCGATTTCCAGAGTTATTTGATTGATGTGAGTTCTTTTCAGTTCTGATGAGTTCTTTATCTTATCTTTTGTGTTTTGTGATATCGAGGACGAAATCTATTCTTAGAGGGGGAGAATTGTAAGGCCCTGAAATTAATTAATTCGTGATCAGCAAATTTGATTATTATTCATTATGAGATTTAAATTGATGGGAATTGATTGAGCCGGGATTGAATTGTTTGAGTTTGGAGTTTCAGGGACCGGATTGCAATTTTTTGGTTGACTAGTCAATTGGGAGTGTTATATTATTATTATCATCTATCCTATCACCATATCTCTCCTACCTATTCTCTTCCTTTCCTCCACCCACATGCTAGCCGAGAGAGAGAAGCCCTGGCTAACTTTTCAAGCTTCTTCTTCCTTTGATTCGCATGATCCGACCGTCAGATTTTTGATTTGAGTTGAGATTCACGATCACCGCAACGAGGACGTCATTTTGCCGTAAGTTTTGCTATGATCTCTTGAACTTTATTTTTGATGGGATTTTGGAAATTGATGATTCTCGAGTATGTTGTTCTTGAGCTAGAATAGACTGTGTATTTGAAGTCGGTTCGGAAAAAGAACGAAGTTTGAATTTTATATGATTTTTGGAGCATAAATTCAAAAATGGGTTTTGAGATTATGGTTTGATTTGGTTGTTTTTGTTGGATTGGAAGATGGTTTGAGTTGTGTTGATGATGAGTATTGATTTGAGATTTTTGGTTTGACCGTTTATAGCCGTTATGCCGTCGAAATTGAGTTTTGGATTATCGGTTATTTTGTTTCGGTTGATTTTCGAGTTTGTTAGAATTGATAATTTGATATCGAATCTGTATTCCTATATTTTCAGAGTTTGGTTGAAAGATACTGGTTTGGAACAAACTTGGGGGCTTTAAACCGATTCAAGAGTTGAAGACGGTATAGTATTGAACTTCTTGAGATGGCTCGACTTGATTTGATTCGATATTGATTGAGTTCATTGTTTTTTTCAGATTTGAATCACCGACGAACTTGGAAAGGTAAAAGACGACAACGAATTGATTGGGGATGAATACTCGAGTACGATTGATTCTCGAGTCCCCAAAAATCACATACTGCATGTAATTTGTTGGTGTGAACTTGATTGATTTACTTTGTTTAAACTTGCATTCATATTGAGCCAAATATTTGATTCATTTTGAAATTAGACGATTTAGGGAGCTATATTGAAGTGGCCTTGGATTTCGAGTTGTTTTTCCAAGTGCTAGAATACTTCTTATAGTTGCTCTGAAGTCTAGGGGTTTGAATTGTGCGACATCCACCCCGAATGGGAGTGTAGGTGGGTTGTTTGTAATGACTTGACCCCGGGATCCCAACCGAGTACCGATTGATATTTCGTTTATCTGACTTGATAATCCCGAGTTTTGAAGTCATGCATACATCCACTCTCATTTTGAATTATTGATGATTGTTGCATTTCAATATGAGATGTTTAATTGTTATTGTATGCCTGTCTCTTTTACTTGGAAATTATATTTCTAACCGGGCTATCCGGTTGTTGTCTTGTTTTTGTATGTGTGCTTGGCATCAGGTGGGGCAGGACCGAGTCAGAGATCGCATGGCTAGGTGGTTGAGTTGATTGAAGTGAGGAGTTGGTATTTTGGATTTTATAACTAAACCGAAGCATGTTCTACTAGATCGATGGAATGTACAACCCTAGAACTTCATGTATTTTGATGAGATTGTATTTGTAATGCATGATTTATGTTTTGGTTGAGTTTGGAGTTGTATTGCATGATTTTGGTTCTGTTATTGCCTTTATTTGGGTATGGATGTCCTCTGTCTCGCGTTATTTTTTTTTTGCCGATTTGCATAGTCACAGACCTTCGCACAGAGGTACGCACGGGGCCCATGCAGGGGTCCGTGTAAGGGTCTGTGGGTCTTCTGTTTTATTTTTGAAAGTTCTCGTATGTCCGGACCCTTATCCGGAGGTGGTCTGGGGTCCGTGCATTTTTCAAAAAAAAAAATTGCGTTTAATTCACTTGGCTTATTCTTTGCCTTTTGTTTTATCTATTGATGATTAGATGATTAGAATTAAGGTCCTCACATTAAGTGGTATCAGAGCGACAAGATTCTTGGAATTGAACTAGAGTGAGCGGGGTAGATCGAGTCCGCATGAATTGAATTCTCGAATGTGATTGATTTATTTAAATGATTATTTTAAATACGTGCAAGCATGCTTTATTGATTCTCGAATTAATTGAATTACATGATTTGTGATTTAATTTATAAAGCATGAATTACGTGATATATAACTATATTTGTGTTATCATCTGTTTTCGAATATCCTTGAGTTTCATGAGTACTCAGAGTAGAGTTTTGGACACCGTAGTTATGAGATTGAGATTGTGATTGAGATATTGTATCCTAACCCTTTGATACCAGATGGCACCTCGACGATCTGTGCAAAGGAATCAACCCCACTTGGTTCCTCCTTCTAATGAGAATCCACCGCCAGTAGTAACTCCTCCGAATGATCAGGGTAGTATGGGAGTAGATCAGATGGATGCTACCGCGACCCCTATGGAAACTCTATTGGTGAGATTTCGGTCGTTCCGACCGCCTACCTTGACGGGTACCGAGAACTCCGTCGATTTCGGTCGTTCCGACCGCCTACCTTGAATCCTGAGATTTTCACTTTGGTCAATACCGGGAGACCCAATAACTTGGCAGATGATATGGATCAGGCAAAGGGAGCCAAATCCGGACTTTTGATGCAGCGAGGAATTCAATTAGCTCCTCAGCAGCAGCACAGATCTTTTCAGAATCAGCCTGTTCAGTTTCAGACTCAGCAGTCTCTATATCAGTACCAACCTTCTCAGCAGTCGAATCAGTCTTAGAGGGTTGAGGGAGGTAACAATGGAAGAAACAGACGAGATCAGTATAAACCAAAAGGGAAGTAGTTTAAGAAGTCTGGGAGCAGTTCATCGAGCTCCAGTGGCTCTAGACAGTTCAGTTCTAGGCAGAATTCAGGGTTTTTAGGAGCATCGTGTATTAATTGTGGAGACCATCACCCAAGTGATCAGTGTCGAGGCATCTCTAGTAGTTATAATATCTGCCAGCAGCCGGGTCACTTTGCTAGAGTCTATCCTCAGCGGGGATCCGATAGAGCTCAAAGCGGCAGTTATTTTCAACCGCCAGCTCAGCCCAAGAGATTAGCTTCCGCAGTCTATTATTTTCAGCCGAGCAGCAATCTTGTCAGGGAGGTAATCAGAATTAGAACCAACCTCCTTGACAGCAGGCGAGGGTGTTTGCTTTGACAGAGGATCAGGCCAATGCAGCTCCGAATGATGTGATAGCATGTAACTGTTCAATTTTTGGTTATCCTGCGTATGTTTTGATTGATACGGGTGCTTCCCACTGTTTTATTTCTGAGAGATTTGTCTTGATGCATTATTTAATTGCTGAGCCTTTATCTGATATCATTTCTATTACTTCACCTTTGGATGGAGAAACTGTTTCGGTGAGATTGGTCCGAAATTGTGTGTTAGAATCTGAGGGGAATTCGATTGAGATTAACTGCATTGTACTTGGACTATCTGATTTTGACTGTATTGTCGGGATTGATGCTCTGACCAAGTATAGGGCAACAGTAGATTGCTTTCAGAAAGTAGTCCGATTCAGACTCGAGATGGCAGGCGAGTGGAAGTTTTTGGGTAACGGTTCTCGATCCATAATTCCTCTGATTTCTGTGTTATCCATGACTCGTTTATTATCGAGAGGAGCAGAGGGATTTTTGATTTATGCAGTGGATGTTCAGAGGTCTAGCCCTGAGTTGACTGAGATACCAGTGGTTAGAGAGTTTCCTGATGTATTTCCAGACAAGATTCTTGGTTTGCCGCCTATTAGAGAGATCGAATTTAACATTGAACTTGCACCAGGTACTCAGCCTATTTCGAAAGCGCCTTACCGAATGGCTCTGTTAGAATTGAAGGAGTTGAAGGAGCAGTTAGAATATTTGATTGCCAAGGGATACATCCTACCTAGCGTATCGCCTAGGGGTGCTCCAGTTCTTTTTGTGAGGAAGAAATACGATTCTATGCGACTCTGCATCGACTACCGCCATTTGAATCAAGCGATGGTCAAGAACAAGTATCCTCTACCTAGAATTGATGAGAACTTGCTGTAAGTACAAACATTTTATCTTCTAACCTGGAAAGATAGGCCAGCTTGTTCTTATGTAGAATTTGAGTGTATGAGACGTTGAATCGGTAGTTCATCCATTCATCAAATTCTTGAAGTCTAAACCGCACAGCTCTGAGAATTCCGGAGATGATGAGTAAGACTTTCATTTTTCCAACAGATTGGGATTTTTGAGGTGGTATGTAAATGCCTTTTCCTTTGCCTTGAATTTCTGTCGAGGTTTTGTTGAAGGCTGTGGCTGAGGGCTCAGTGAGAGTGATTCCTTTTAGTGGAGAAACCGGAGTATTGATAATTGGATCTTGAGCTCTGAGGATTTTATTGCTAATGATCGAGACCTCATCGACTGATGAAGAAGAGATTTCCACCGAGATTGGTGCAATAGTGACTGCAATGCTTTTAGCTGGCTCGAAAGTCAGCGGAGGGATAGGAGCTGTCTGAGTGGCAAGATTCACCGATGCGGAGACTGCAATTGTGGCTGCTCTCACAAGAGAAGTTGGAGTGTGAACAGTTGATAGCAACTTTATCCTCTTAGGTTTTGGTTGAGATGACTTGAGAGATTTTTTCTTCTTTGGAGAAGGAGATGAGCCACCGAAGACTTGAACCAAAGGAGCATTATCACTGGCATCATCATATAAATCTAAGTCAACATGTATAGTGCATCTGCTACTTCGAGGATGCTTTTGTTGAATAGCTGCAATTCCTATGGCAACTTGTTGTTGTTCTGCTCCGATTTCCCTTTTGATCGTCCTTAATTGATGAGCAGTTACTTGATTATTTTGCAAGAATAAGGGAATGGTAACCTCATTAAGCCATTTTGAAACGTGTAGGGCTTCAAAAGTAGAGGAGTCCACACCGAAGGCTGCAAGAAGATGGCAAATATGTAGTGCAAAGCCTTCAGATTGTCCTTTGCCTCGAATCATCTCACTGAGAGTAGAGTAGAGAATTGACGACCAGTTGATGTTCAGCTGAGATGCAATATAAGCCGCGGTGTACATGTCACGTTGAAGTTTGAAAAATAATCGATACTTGAGGTGTTGCGAGAACAAAATATATATAAGTTTGTGTTGAGTGTGGGTATCCGCGGTGTACATGTCATGTTGAAGTTTGAATTTTGAATATTAAAATAAATGCGCGGTAAGATAAAGATAAGGAATATATATATATATATATATATATTATATAATATAATAAAGCGGTTGGTTCCAAATTCCAAGGACTGTATGCGACCGATCTTCTGACATCAGTGAGTGGCATTTCGGATACGCCGTCAGGTCCTAAAAGTATGATTTGAAGTTTTAATCATATCAGTGGATAATGAACAGATACAATTGATATCTGCCGACCTTTCACCTTCCTTGGATTCCTATAAATATGAGATTAACAAATCGGTAGGACATCAAAATTTTCACATAAAATAGATAAAAGTAAGATTCCGGGTCCAGAAGGAGATTTGGTTGTGGAGTTCAATGCTGCTTTGACCAGGGTTAGATCTCGCGAATATGAAGATATGGTGTTTGGCCAAGTTGTTGAAAAATGGGAGGTATTTGAAGAGCTGCATCTTTATCTATCTACTGTTCATCCACAGGGTCCGGTGGACTCTGAAAGAGATTATGTTGCCCAGATGCGGCGATATGAATAAAAACTGAGGTCGACTGATCCGGTGAAGATCTTTAGTCTCGAGGTCTTGTACTTAATCTTGCTCTATAAGGAGCTTGAGGGACTGGAGCTTATCCAGTCAGAGGTTATTGTCTACGTTCTCTCTCCTACCAGAGAGCTTAAGTTCTTCATGCTCTCATGGAAGAATGCAGTAGAGAAGGAGATTGCTAAGGCAGTGTCAATGTGAGACCTCGATTCCAAACAACTAATCTCGGGATTAAACAACAATAAGGCATACAATAACCAAAGGTTAAAGGCAATAAGATTTTTTTTTTTTTTTGAAACAGTGCCTTGGTCGATCCGCATGATCTTGCGGATCGAGCGAGCAACTTTGCCAAAGTTACTGCCCGAAAAACTTAGCCCTCGCTCGATCCGCAATATCTTGCAGATCGAGCGAGCCACCAAAAATTTGAAACAGAGGACAGAACAGCTTGCCCTCGCTCGATCCGCAAGATCTTGCGGATCGAGCGGTGACAGAAACAGAGCAAAAACAGCAGAAATCATGCTAGAACTTGAGTCCATGTAGTGACCCTTACCCGGATCACCTACTAAACAGAACTTAGGCATGCAATTAACTTAATAAAACAGATATCAGAATAAAACTGCGGAAACCATAAACATTATACAATCCCAAGTAAAGGAATCTGTAATTTATCCAATAATATACAACCAAATCGAATAGCTGTATAAACCCAAACAACAGTAATAAAACCTAAGCGAAGCTCCAGCTGGCCAACCACTGACTATCCCCTCCTGGATCCACCCTCCTCGTCCAATCGCAAACCTGCCCCATGGAATAGGGTGTCCAGAAAATACAGAGTACGAGACGTGAGCATAAAACGCTCAGTACGAGAGTATGAGTATACATGCATGCAAAGTGAACTCCCTATAGACTCGAGGTCAAGGATCAGATAACAGAGACAGACCGGGCCCTGGTATGTAGCACGCTGTGCCGTCGCTTCAGGAGGTGGCTCCCATACCGAGATAACCGTGGATACGCCGGACCCAAATCGATGGAAGTCCATCCACTAACAGGATAGGGTACAACCCTACTACAGACATCTCGAAGGAGATACAGCAAGATGCAAATGAATGCAGCATAATATCATGGCATATAAATCATGCAGTCATATAATACATGCATACTCAGTCAGGATATCTCGAACAGTACTTTCGTACCTCAAATACCAGGTAGGCACTACCAGCTCTAAGTCCAAGCCTAAAGTCCGCCTACACAGCGAAATGATACTACTATCATTACAGTGCTCTAAAAGCCTTAACTAAGCTATTTCATACTCCTAAATATTTATAGGAAGCAAAAGCTATACCTTCGTCCGTCGTTAGCCCTTTGATGTCGATGCCTCCAGAACTTGGGCACAACTCCGCTACGAGTACTGAACGTCTCTCCGACCTCCGGACCAAGCCTAAGAAGACTAGAACAGCTCCAAAAGGACTAGAAAGGAAAGGAGAACTCGGAATTGGCAAATGAAAGTGAAGTCTCGGCCTTTTATTTATAGACAACGATCGGAGCCTCCGATCCTCGACCGGAATGTCCGAACCTCGATCGGAACGTCCGATCCTGCCATCGGAGCTTCCGAAGATCCTGATCTGCCACGTGTCAAAATATCATTTGTTGACTTCGGATAGGGGTGATCGGAGCCTCCGGTCGTGATCGGAGCTTCCGATCCAGCCACACGTCATGGATGACGTAATATCATCGGTGCCTCCGATCCTCATCGGAGCCTCCGATCCCGATCGGAGCTTCCGATCGTCCCTTCGGAGCTTCCGATCCGTCCAATCCCCAATTTATTTGATTAGCATTAATCCTTAATTACTCAATTAGGGTTTGGGCTACTACATTCTCCCCCACTTAAGATATTTCGTCCTCGAAATCAGATCTTAAGTACCGAATGCAAATACAGAAATCAGAAACATTCTTTATTCAAATCAAACGTTTACAGAGTTTGCAACTGAATACAACTTAAAGAATGAAATCAAAACAACTCAGGATGGTCTTTACGCATCCTGTCCTCAAGCTCCCAAGTAGCTTTCTCAGTGCCTCGGCGCTGCCACTGAACTAAAACCAAAGGAATGACTTTGTTTCGTAAAACCTTATCCTTATAATCCAGGATACGAAGAGGTTTCTCAACATAAGTCAAATCCTTGTCTACCTGAACCTCAGATCGCTGCAGAACATGAGATTCATCCGCCACATACCGTCTCAACAGAGATACGTGGAACACGTCGTGAATACTAGATAGATGCGGTGGCAAAGCTAGTCGATAAGCCAAATCGCCAATGCTCTCCAAGATCTCAAACGGACCGATAAATCTGGGAGACAACTTGCCCTTAAGGCCAAATCTGAGAATCTTGCGGAAAGGTGACACTCTCAGAAACACTTTCTCCCCGACCTCGAACTGCAAAGGCCTACGATTGATATTAGCATAACTGGCCTGACGATCCTGTGCAGTCTTAATCCGTTTCTTGATCTGATCAACAATGTCTATCGCCTGTTGGATAAACTCCGGTCCCTCAGCCTGTCTCTCCCCCACTTCTTCCCAGAAGAGTGGAGTACGGCAACGTCGCCCATACAACGCCTCAAAAGGTGCCATCCCAATACTAGTGTGATAGCTGTTGTTGTAAGCGAACTCGATCAACGGCAAATGATCCTGCCAGGCTGAACCAAAATCCAAGACGCACGCTCTAAGCATATCCTCTAACGTACGGATAGTGCGCTCTGACTGACCATCAGTCTCTGGATGATAGGCTGTACTCAAACTGAGAGTAGTACCCATCGCACGCTGAACACTCCCCCAGAATCTAGAAGTAAACCTGGGGTCCCGATCGCTGACAATGCTCACAGGCACTCCATGAAGTCGAACGATCTCCTGAATGTACAACCGAGCCATGCGATCCACAGAGTACTCTCGGCTATAGGCAATGAAATGCGCTGACTTGGTGAGTCGGTCCACCACCACCCAGATAGCATCACAGTTCCTCGGGGATACCGGCAAATGGGTCACAAAGTCCATAGTGATAAACTCCCATTTCCATTCAGGAATAGGCAGACTGTGAAGAAATCCTCCAGGTCGTCGGTGCTCTGCCTTGACCTGTTGACACACCAGACATCTCGAAACAAACTGATAAACACTGCGTTTCATTCCCTTCCACCAGAAACGAGTACGTAGATCCTTGTACATCTTGTTGCTCCCAGGATGAATACTCAACTTAGTGCAATGTGCCTGAGATAAAATCTCCTCTCGCAACTCTTCATCCTGTGGAATCACAAGCCTACCAGACAAACACAGAAAGCCATCTGACTGATAATGAAATCCAGACGAGCTACCCTCGTTAGCTAGACGAGTTAAACGCTGGGTCTTTGAATCAGACATCTGAGCATCTCGGATCCGCGAATACAAGGCTGGCTCAGATAATATCGCAAACATCCGGATACTCTGCATACCTTTCTTATGCTTGAAGGTATAACCTGAAGTACAACAGTCACTGATCGCACTAGACATCGAACAAGTCTGAAGTGCGGATAGTCGCACCTTGCGACTCAAAGCATCAGCGGTGAGATTAGCAGCTCCCGGATGGTACTTAATCTCGCAATCATAGTCCTTAAGCAAGTCCATCCAACGTCTCTGCCTCATGTTCAACTCCGCCTGAGTGAACAAATATTTGAGACTCTTATGGTCGGTGAAGATCTCAAATTTCTCGCCATACAGATAATGACGCCAGATCTTCAAAGCGAACACAATGGCTGCTAACTCCAAATCATGGACTGGATAGTTGTCCTCATGAAGCTTCAGCTGTTTAGAAGCGTATGCGATCATATGCCCATTCTGAGTCAGGACACAACCTAACCCCTGAAGAGAAGCATCCGTGTAAACTACATACCCTCCAGATCCTGACGGTAATGCTAACACCGGCGCAGAAGTCAACCGCCGTCGAAGCTCACGGAAATTCTCCTCACACTCGGAGGACCACTCAAAATCCACACCCTTGCGGGTAAGCTGCGTCAACGGTCGAGCCAACTGAGAGAAGTTCAGAATGAAGCGACGATAATACCCTGCTAGACCCAGAAAACTATGGATCTCAGCAACTGTCGTCGGACGCGACCAATTAAGTACCGCTTCAATCTTGCTTGGATCAACAGAAATCCCCTCCCTGGATATGATATGGCCAAGAAAAACCACTCTATCCATACAGAACTCACACTTGCTCAGCTTGGCGTACAATTGCTCATCTCGAAGAGTCTGTAGTACCAACCGCAAGTGAGAAACATGCTCTTCCGTATTACGCGAATAAACCAGGATGTCGTCAATGAAGACCACGACAAACTTGTCCAAATACTCCCTGAAGACACGGTTCATCAGATCCATGAATATAGCCGGCGCATTAGTCAAACCAAATGGCATCACTAGGAACTCGTAATGCCCATAGCGAGTACGGAATGCAGTCTTGGCTACGTCCTGATCACGGACTCTCAACTGATGATATCCAGATCTCAAGTCAATCTTGGAGTAAATTGATGTGCCCTGCAGCTGGTCAAACAAGTCATCAACACGAGGCAACGGATACTTGTTCTTCACAGTGACTCGATTCAGCTGCCGATAGTCAATGCACAGCCGCATCGACCCATCCTTCTTCTTTACGAAGAGAACAGGAGCTCCCCAAGGAGATACACTAGGACGAATGTACCCCTTGTCCAAAAGATCCTGTAGCTGATTCTTTAACTCACGCATCTCTGACGGAGCCAGACGATACGGTGCTCTAGAAATAGGCGAAGTACCCGGCATCAACTCTATGCCAAACTCGACTTCCCTAGCAGGAGGAAAACCCGGAATCTCATCAGGAAACACATCTGGAAATTCATCCACAACAGGAATGCTCTCTATCCCAATACTCTCAGCGGACAAATCAACTGCATAGATAAGGTAGCCTTCCCCGCCAGACTCCAGAGCTCGACAGGCTCTCAAAGCTGATACCAAAGGCATCGGGGGTCGCGCTCCCTCACCATAGAAAAACCAACTCTCACTCCCTTCCGGATGAAAGCGTACTAATCTCTGATAGCAGTCCACTGAAGCTCGATAGGTAGTCAGCACATCTATTCCCAGAATGCAATCAAAGTCGTCCATCGCCAGGACCATGAGATTCGCTAACAGAACGTTCCCTTCGAACTCTAAAAGGCAACCCATCACTAGACGCTTAGCCAAAGCAGATTGGCCCGTCGGAGTAGAAACAGACATCACTACGTCAGACATCACTACGTCTAGTGCAATGCATGGTAACTTATGCCTCTTAACAAAACGTGCAGAAATGAAGGAATGAGATGCACCAGTGTCAATAAGTACAAGAGCAGGTATACCATAAAGCATAAATGTACCTGCGATGACTTTCTCATTCTCCTCCACAGCCTGATCATGTCTCAGGGCAAACACTTGGCCAGAAGCTCGTGGCCTCAAATGAGAACTCCCAGCAGACTGTCCCTGCGACCTCTGCTGAACGGTAGCCTGAGAACCCGATCCTGAACCAGAACCAGAACCACCTCCCCCAGACAGTGGACAATCCCTCCGGATATGACCAGTCTCTCCACAACGGAAACAAGCTCCAGAAGCTCTGCGGCATTTGTCGGATGGATGGTTCTTCCCACAGTGATCACACTTGTCCTTCTTACCGAAACGGACAACACCTCCAGAACCAGAGGAAGAAGAAGATCCAGACTTCTTGAAAGTTTGGGCACGGGGACCCAAAGAACTAGCAGGTCTCGACTGAGAGAAAGACCTGTTCCGCCGAATGCTGTCCTCCGCCTGATGACAACGGCTCACCAAACCCTCGTAGGACATGTCGTCACCAACCGCCACACGGTCATGGATCTCAGGGTTAAGGCCCTGAAGAAACAGATTATACTTCATCTCTGAGCTATCAGCAATCTCGGGGCAATAGGATAGCAGATCAAAGAAGCTCTGCTGATACTCATCGATAGACATGGTTCCCTGTCGCAGACTCAGTAGCTCGCCTGCCTTCGACTGTCGGAGTGCAGGAGGAAAATACCGCTTTTGGAAAGCTGTGCGGAACTCGGCCCAGGTGGCCACTCCTCTCGCCGTAACAAAAGGTGCAGAAGTAAACCTCCACCACCTACGCGCACGCCCATCCAGAAGATAGCCAAGGGTCTCCACCTTCTGCTCATCGGTGCATTGGAAAGTCTGAAAAGTTGTTTCCATGCGGTCTAACCAGTTCTCCGCATCCTCTGGAGACTCACCTCCAACTAAGGGCTTAGGACCCATAGCTAAGAATCGACGCACAGTGAAACGCTCGTCGTCATGGTGACGATGACGCCGTTCTCGACGAGGCTCCCGGTCGGCATCACCCCAACGCCCACCAACACTGCCATGAGAACTCTGGTCGTCACGATTTGACATCTACAAAAATACCTCAAGATGAGACTAAATCCCAAGAATTCTTTTGCATGCTCTGATACCATAAATGTAGTGGCCCTTACCCGGATCACCTACTAAACAGAACTTAGGCATGCAATTAACTTAATAAAATAGATATCAGAATAAAACTGCGGAAACCATAAACATTATGCAATCCCAAGTAAAGGAATCTGTAATTTATCCAATAATATACAACCAAATCGAATAGCTGTATAAACCCAAACAACAGTAATAAAACCTAAGCGAAGCTCCAGCTGGCCAACCACTGACTATCCCCTCCTGGATCCACCCTCCTCGTCCAATCGCAAACCTGCCCCATGGAATAGGGTGTCCAGAAAATACAGAGTACGAGACGTGAGCATAAAACGCTCAGTACGAGAGTATGAGTATACATGCATGCAAAGTGAACTCCCTATATACTCGAGGTCAAGGATCAGATAACAGAGACAGACCGGGCCCTGGTATGTAGCACGCTGTGCCGTCGCTTCAGGAGGTGGCTCCCATACCGAGATAACCGTGGATACGCCGGACCCAAATCGATGGAAGTCCATCCACTAACAGGATAGGGTACAACCCTACTACAGACATCTCGAAGGAGATACAACAAGATGCAAATGAATGCAGCATAATATCATGGCATATAAATCATGCAGTCATATAATACATGCATACTCAGTCAGGATATCTCGAACAGTACTTTCGTACCTCAAATACCAGGTAGGCACTACCAGCTCTAAGTCCAAGCCTAAAGTCCGCCTACACAGCGAAATGATACTACTATCATTACAGTGCTCTAAAAGCCTTAACTAAGCTATTGCATACTCCTAAATATTTATAGGAAGCAAAAGCTATACCTTCGTCCGTCGTTAGCCCTTTGATGTCGATGCCTCCAGAACTTGGGCACAACTCCGCTACGACTACTGAACGTCTCTCCGACCTCCGGACCAAGCCTAAGAGACTAGAACAGCTCCAAAAGGACTAGAAAGGAAAGGAGAACTCGGAATTGGCAAATGAAAGTGAAGTCTCGGCCTTCTATTTATAGACAACGATCGGAGCCTCCGATCCTCGATCGGAACGTCCGAACCTCGATCGGAACGTCCGATCCTGCCATCGGAGCTTCCGAAGATCCTGATCTGCCACGTGTCAAAATATCATTTGTTGACTTCGGATAGGGGTGATCGGAGCCTCCGGTCCTGATCGGAGCTTCCGATCCAGCCACACGTCATGGATGACGTAATATCATCGGTGCCTCCGATCCTCATCGGAGCCTCCGATCCCGATCGGAGCTTCCGATCCGTCCAATCCCCAATTTATTTGATTAGCATTAATCCTTAATTACTCAATTAGGGTTCGGGCTACTACATTCCAAAACCAACAACATTTTATCATGCATTACAATCACAAGTTCTCCAACTAATACATGAAATTCTAGGGTTACACAACCGCTCAAAAGTATTGGATTTGTAACGACAAACTTTCAACACAGCTCGCATAAACAATACAATAACATAACGAAGTTCGATATCTAAACATGTTCAAATACAACTAGGTAGACATGCTGACACGACTTCTAAACCGAGCCTCACTACTAGCTCTCCCTCTTGTTGCTAACCAGGCCTTCGCTGGCTTGGTCCTGCCCCACCTGTTGCCAAGTACACATACAAAACAAAGCAACAGCCGGATAAACCGGTGAGAATGACATTCCCAGTAAAAACAACATAACAAGTAATGAATATACAACATGCTATCAAACAACATATTCAAGTCGAAGCTAATGATATGCATGTATTTAAAACCAGGATATCAATTCTGATAAACAAGGGAGTACTGCTCTGCTTTTGGGATCCCGAGGATGAGATCACGTAATGACTCACCGACTCTCCCAATCGAGGTGGTGCCACGTATCCCACTCCTCTAGACTTTGAGCATCCATAATGAGTATGCTAGCACTAGGCAAAATACTACAACCTAGGCCACTTAATCATAGTTCCCAAACGTCAAAACAAAAAAGGCGGTTCTGCCCGCTGAAATCAAAGTAGGCTCAAGATGAATGCATAACAGAAACATAAACATAAGCCACATAACAAAACTCAATCAATCAACCAAATACAAGTTCCACATGCTAGAACAAGTATCGATGCAATATGTGATTTAAAAAGGGAAACTCGAGAACCAACAGTCCCGAGTATGCTATCCCGCTAAGATGACTGCTTTTACCTTTCAATGCAGTAGCTCCAACTCTGGCTAAGCTACAACAAAAGATTGTATCAAAAGCTATACAATCTAAACAACAACAACGGTTCAAGGCGAATCTCTTTACCGTTCTTCGTCCAATCTCTTGACGATCAAAAGGCTGATTAACACTGGCTTCACAAAATCCAAACGAATCTGTACGGAGACAAAAAGTGATCAACAACAACGTTCAACTCAAGAAATAGTCCAACAACCCAAAAATGGTTCAAATCTCTAAAACTCAAACCGGTGGCATAACGGCTATAACTGAACAAACCGAAAACGCAGACAGCAGTTCAATAGCGATAACAACTCATATCAAAGCCAATACACCCATATCAAGGCAATTCCAACAAATCTCAAAACCACATTTTTGAAAATGGCTTCCAAAAATCATAACAAATCCGGACGTCGCTCTAATTCAAAACCGACAGATAATAAACGATCAGAACTCTGAAGAGAACAACATACTCGAATCTAGAATGATTCTAACAACATCCAAAAACTAGAATGTATCTGATCGTAGAAAAACTTACGATAGAACGAAGCTCTCGCAGCAGTGATCGCTAATCTGCCTTCAGAAATAATTTCCAACGGACGGATCGAGCTCGGACTGAAATCCCAAAGCTTGGAATGAGAAGGGGGCGGCTCTAATGGAGGAGGCATGCAATGAGGAAGAAGGAGAAGACTTCCCCAATCAAATCCAAGTGTAGATAATATATAAAAATCAATATTTGCGTTTTAGTCCTTGAAATTTCCAAAATTTTCAAAAAGGACCCTGATCAAAATCAAACCGGCTCGAGAACTTTGTAATCTCTGATTAACTCAAATAAACTCATTTAAGATAAAAACGGGGCGTTACAATTCTCCCCCACTAAGAAAAGATTTTGTCCTCGAAATCAACGAGAACCACAACTCATAATATAGAATAAAGAACTAAAGACAGTAAGAAGAAATCACGTCATCCGAATAACTCTGGAAAACGCTGTCTCATGTCAGACTCTGTCTCCCAAGTCGCTTCCTCGACTCCATGATGGATCCACTGCACTTTCACTAATGGAATCAACTTGGTTCTGAGTTGCTTCTCCTTCCGATCAAGGATCTGAATCGGTCGCTCAAAGTAGCTCAGAGTCTCGTCTAACTCGGCTTCGTCAGGTTGAAGGATATGAGAAGGATCTGGATGATACTTTTGCAGCATAGAGACGTGAAAAACGTCGTGAATACCAGATAAAGACGGAGGAAGTGCAAGTCTGTAGGCAAGATCGCCTATCTTCTCGAGAATCTCGTACGGACCGATGAATCTCGGAGATAACTTCCCTCTCTTACCGAATCTGACAGTGCCTCTGAACGGAGAAATCTTAAGAAGAACACGGTCTCCCTGCTCGTAAATCAGAGGTCTACGTCTGACATTCACATACTTCGCCTGTCTATCTTGAGCTGACTTCATTCTGGTCTGAATGATCTTAACCTGCTCTGCCATATCTCGAAGCATTTCCGGCCCCAAATCTGGTGCTCGGACAAATAATCCCAAAACAGCGGAGATCGGCACTTGTTGCCGTACAAAGCCTCAAAAGGCGCCATACCGATACTCGCTTGGAAGTTGTTGTTGTAAGAAAACTCGAAAAGAGGCAAAGAATCCTGCCAACTAGTGCCAAAGTCTAGCACCACCGCTCGCAGCATATCCTCTAATGTCTGGATAGTCCGCTCTGACTGTCCATCTGTCTGAGGATGATAAGCTGTACTCAGATGCAATCGAGTACCAAGTGCCTCCTGAAGACTATGCCAGAAGTGCGAAGTGAATCTAGGATCTCTGTCTGAAACGATCGACTTCGGCACACCATGCAATCTCACAACATTGCTAACATACAACTCAGCCATCTGATCATGACGATACGTCATCCTGTACGGAATAAAACAATCAGACTTCGTCAATCGGTCGATCACTACCCAAATAGCATCGCATCATCGAACGGATCGTGGTAGCTTCGTGACGAAATCCATAGAAATGTGATCCCATTTCCATTCAGGAACAGATAGGCTGTGCAAAAGACCTCCTGGTCGCTTCCGCTCTGCTTTTACTTGCTGGAAGTTCAAACACCAAGATACAAACTTCGCTACGTCGCTCTTCATTCTCTTTCACCAGAACTGACTCTTCAGATCGTTGTACATCTTACGACCTCCAGGATGAATACTGAACCGACTGCAATGAGCCTCTTGGAGAATACACTCTCTCAACTCCGCAATATCTGGCACAACAAGACGGTTATTCACAAACAAGACGTCATCTCTAACCTGGATTTCAGACTGATGCCCAGATCTGACTTTCTCTACTGAAACCTGAATGCTCGGCTCAGACTTCTGTGCTTCTCTGATTGCAACAAACAACTCCAATTCGGCTTGAATAGCAAACACTCTGATAGTCTCCCTATCTGTTTCAAACTCTAAACCAGAAGTGCAAAAATCATCGATCAACTGAGATACACCAATAGTAGAAAGAGATAAAGAACAAAGCTTTCGGCTCAAGGCATCTGCAACTGCATTCGACTTCCCGGGATAATACTTGATTTCGCAGTCAAAATCTTTCAACTGATCTAACCATTTTCTCTGTCTCATATTCAGCTCTGCCTGCGAAAATAAGTACTTGAGGCTCTTATGGTCAGAAAAGATCTCGAAAGACTCACCATAAAGATAGTGACGCCAGATCTTCAGTGCAAAGACGATCGCAGCTAGTTCAAGATCGTGAACCGGATAACGGGTCTCGTGCGGTTTCAGCTGTCTTGATGCATACGCTATCACATGCTTATGCTGCATAAGAACACAACCCAAGCCTAGGTTAGAAGCATCACAATAGACTTTGAAACCTCCAGTACCCTTTGGAATAGAAAGAATTGGAGCACTGGTCAGTCTCCTCTTCAGATCAACAAAGCTAGCCTCACAATCTAGAGTCCAAACAAAAGACGCATTCTTCTGAGTTAGCTGGGTAATTGGCTTGGCAATAGACGAGAAACCCTCGATGAAACGACGGTAATAACTAGCTAAACCCATGAAGCTTCGGATCTCTGGTACTGATGTAGGTCTAGGCCAATTCATAACCGCTTCATTCTTGCTGGGATCGATAGAAATCCCATCTTCAGAAATAATATGACCGAGAAAGACAACTCGATCTAACCAGAATTCACACTTAGACAGCTTGGCAAACAACTGCTCAACTCGCAAAATCTGCAGTACGGTCCTCTAGTGCTCTGCATGGTCAGTATGGTTCTTTGAATAGATAAGAATATCACCGATGAAGATAATGATGAACTCATCTAGATAGCACTGAAAGATACGGTTCATCAAACCCACAAAAACCGCTGGAGCGTTGGTCAAACCGAACGGCATGACTATAAACTCGAAATGACCATACCTCGTTCTGAATGTGGTCTTAGGCACATCTTCCTCTCGCACTCTCAACTGGTGATAACCTGACCTCAGATCAATCTTAGAGTAGACAGAAGAACCCTGCAGTTGATCAAAAAGGTCATCTATTCGGGGTAAATGTAGCGACCCTACCCGGATCCACTACCTAATCAGAGTGATTAGCGCAATCAACAATAATTAAAGCGTTAAATAGCGGATAATTCCAAAGTACAACAAATCCAATCGACAGAATACAACCGACGATAGAAACAGTGTATAATTCTTTATACAACCAAATCGAAATTAGGGTATCAGAATCCCTAACAAACTACCTCTGCACGGTAGCAACCTCAACCCTGCTGGGAACCACCGGGGCCGTCCAGCCTCAGACCTGACCCGCCACAAGGTGTCCCAAAACACGAAACATAAAGGGCGTGAGCGACTACTCTCAATACGGAAGCAATGATATAAATACAAATATGAGCATGCACATGACTTTAAAAATCAGGGTTAAATCACTTTACTCATGGCGCCTGGAATATACAGTACCGGGCAAGAGAGCGACTCCGCGTGGTACTCGTATATTTCCAAGACACGAATCCTCAGGAAGAATTGCCTCAACTGATGGAAACTGTCATGACTCACATCATGTAGTGACCCTTACCCGGATCACCTACTGAACAGAACTTAGGCATGCAATTAACTTAATTAAACAGATATCAGAATAAAACTGCGGAAGCCATAAATAGTTACAACCCCAAGTAAAGGAATCTGTAATTTATCCAAAAATATACAACCAAATCGAATAGCTGTATAAACCCAAACAACAGTAATAAAACCTAAACGAAGCTCCAGCTGGCCAACCACTGACTAGCCCCTCCTGGATCCACCCTCCTCGTCCAATCGCAAACCTGCCCCATGGAATAGGGTGTCCAGAAAATACAGAGTACGAGACGTGAGCATAAAACGCTAAGTGCGAGAGTATGAGTATACATGCATGCAAAGTGAACTCCCTATAGACTCGAGGTCAAGGATCAGATAACAGAGACAGACCGGGCCCTGGTATGTAGCACGCTGTGCCGTCACTTCAGGAGGTGGCTCCCATATCGAGATAACCGTGGATACGCCGGACCCAAATCGATGAAAGTCCATCCACTAACAGGATAGGGTACAACCCTACTAACAGACATCTCGAAAGAGATACAGCAAGATGCAAATGAATGCAGCATAATATCATGGCATATAAATCATGCAGTCACATAATACATGCATACTCAGTCAGGATATCTCGAACAGTACTTTCTTACCTCAATACAGTGCAAGCTCTACCAACTCTAGGTCCACGCCTATAGTCTGCTGTACACTGCCAAATGATACTACTATCATATAGAGTCTCAATGATGTTTCAAGTAGTAAGGACTAATGGTGTACAACCAAAACCGCGGACTTTATCCAATCGATAAGTGATAACCACTTGGAAAGTCCGGATAGGGTAGTTCGATCATTCATCATATGAATATCCATTTGCATGCTTCGAACATCTCTATGTTCTTACCAATGAAACGTGGTACTCTGCATCGCAAATGCTAGTCTCAAACTCGAGCGATCCTTATCCTTATTCTCGGACGGCTAAATCGACTAGGAACAGTTTAGAATATACAGTGACTATAAGATGTGTTTCATGATAGAAATCTCCATGTTCTACCACATCTTACATACACTATAGTATATTCAAGGTCTTTAACAAAACAACAATAGTATATCACAATATAACAATATGAAGAAAGATAAAGTCATTTCCATTAATAAAAGTGTAAATTATATTAAACAAAAGATTGTTTATACAAAGAGTTATCAAAGCCCTTAGCCACAAGTTGGCTCACCGGGCACCCACTCTTTCAATCTGCCCTGAAAAAAAAAAAATTTATTTTTAAAATATTTATTTTGTTTCAAAAACCGATGCTTAAAAATTTTTGTACAATCGATTAATTTAATCGCTTGATCTGAGCAACCTGGCTCTGATACCACTGTTGGAGAACGCGGCGATCAGATCAATTAGGATTGATACCCGGTGCAGCGGTAGTTTAAAATTTTATATGGAACGATTCCATAATGGGTATCAACCTTACGATTAAATTGTGTGTGTAAAAATTAAATAACGATTATAAAATTTTTACCTTTAATCTCGAATCGAGATTTTTGGACACCAACAGATTTCTCTGCTCTTGTTGTATATCCCTGGAACTGATGGATGAACTGTTCTTCAATAAGGTCCACGAACGGATATTTAATCCCTCTGATAGATTGCACTAGAAAATCTATCAGAAGTTTCTACGAAGAGATTAACGAATTTGATCCGTTAAACCAGACTGCAATTCAAAATTCACAGACTGGATTTTACTGAGCAGAGGGGAGAGGGGGTCGGCCACTTCAGATAGAAAAATAGGGTTTTTTCGAAAATTGTGACCTGTTGTATATTATTTCTGTACTGCAATAACTTATTTATAATGTAGGCCGCTAACAGCTTAGGGCCCATTAGTCATAAGTTCAAGCCCGACAAGCAAAGCCCGCATGTTCAGAAATTAATATAAAATTCATCATGACTCCGATTGATAAACCGATTTCACCAATGTGTACAGAAACCATTTCTGCACCTTTTAAAGTCAAGATAAATTTTTCTGAATCCGAATTCAGTGGTTTCCAAAAATGTCCATCCCTATGTCATTTTAGGAAATCTTACTCCTCTACTCATAAATAAGAAGTTTAACTTTTTTGTTCATTAAATTTAACTCTTTAAATTTAACTATCTCAACGGGGATTAAAAATCCATTACTCTGTGTGACCCTCAATGGTTCAGGGATACAGCTAGCCGTGGGCTCACAACTCCTTGTGACTCGGAACAACAATTTCCGACTTGCCCATCGAATCATGGTAAGAGCGCCTAGCAACATCGCCCCATGATTCCCTAGGTATCACTGATAGTGCCTACAAGAACCAATAGATTTTGGTTAGCGTACAGTACGGTCCCTTCATCCATATATCCCGATCGAATCAACAACCATTGGTATATCGAGAGTCGTTCGAGATTCGATAACTATGCAATACATCTTGAAGATCAAATAGTGACATCGCATGTGCTACTAAGAAACCATTTCTTAAATCACATCATGTACTCTGGCCAGAGATTCGTCACACTAATATCTCCTCAGATCGCATAGGATATCCACACTTGCAAGTATGTGGTGAATCCTTGACAATAAAGCATCGACTCCTATATGTTTTGTAACTGTACCCAATCCCGACACCTGATGACCCCAATAGAGTCGGTAAATGAGTCAAAGCACAGTACTAGCATATAGAGTCTCAATGATGTTTCAAGTAGTAAGGACTAATGGTGTACAACCAAAACCGCGGACTTTATCCACTCGATAAGTGATAACCACTTGGAAAGTCCGGATAGGGTAGTTTGATCATTCATCATATGAATTCCCATTTGCATGCTTCGAACATCTCTATGTTCCTTACCAATGAAACGTGGTACTCTGCATCGCAAATGCTAGTCTCAAACTCGAGCGATCCTTATCCTTATTATCGGACGGCTCAATCGACTAGGAACAGTTTAGAATATACAGTGACTATAAGATGTGTTTCATGATAGACATCTCCATGTTCTACCACATCTTACATACACTATAGTATATTCAAGGTCGAAATCAAAACAACAATAGTATATCACAATATAACAATATGAAGAAAGATAAAGTCATTGCCATTAATAAAAGTGTAAATTATATTAAACAAAAGATTGTTTATACAAAGAGTCATCAAAGCCCTTAGCCACAAGTTGGCTCACCGGGCACCTACTCTTTCAATCTCCCACTTGCCCTATAGCCAACTAGTCATACTACGTAGACCCATTGCTTCGCGATGTTTGTCAAATAATGGTCCTGGCAAGGGCTTAGTAAGTGGATCAGCGATATTGTCTGCAGAGGCCACTCTTTCGACAGTGATGTCTCCTCTTTCCACAATCTCCCGGATGATGTGGTATTTCCTCAGTACGTGTTTGGATCTTTGATGAGACCTTGGTTCCTTTGCCTGAGCAACGGCACCTGTGTTGTCACAGTACACCGGGACTGGACCAACAACTTCAGGAATGACGCCCAACTCTTGGACGAAATTCCTCATCCAAACGGCCTCTTTAGCAGCAGCTGATGCTGCAATGTATTCTTCCTCAGTGGTGGAATCCGCTGTGGTGTCCTGCTTGGAACTCTTCCAAGAGACAGCACCGCCATTGAGCATGAACACAAATCCAGAGGTTGACTTCGAGTCATCCACGTCACTTTGGAAGCTAGAGTCGGTATAGCCTTCCAATTTTAGTTCTCTTCCTCCATATACCATGAACATATTCTTAGTCCTTCGTAAGTACTTAAGAATGTCCTTCACGGCTTTCCAATGCATTTGACCGGGATTAGCTTGATATCTGCTCGTGACACTCAGAGCAAATGCTACATCCGGTCTGGTAGATATCATCCCATACATGATACTACCTATGGCTGACGCATATGGTACATGTGTCATTTTCTCTATCTCTTCATCAGTCTTGGGACACATAGACTTGGATAGAGAAACTCCATGACACATGGGTAGATGTCCTCTCTTGGACCCATCCATTGAAAACCGTTTTAATATGGTGTCGATGTAGGTTGATTGAGTGAATCCTACCATTCTCTTAGATCTATCTCTATAGATCTGTATCCCTAGAATATAGGATGCCTCACCCAAATCCTTCATCGAAAATCTACCTGATAACCATATTTTTGTTGACTGCAACATCCCTACGTCATTCCCAATGAGTAGGATGTCATCAACATAAAGTACTAAGAATGTCACAGCATCCTTAACTACTTTCTTGTACACGCATGGTTTCTCCGGGTTCTTAATGAAACCAAAATCCTTTATTGTTTCATCAAATTTCTGGTTCCAACTTCTTGATGCTTGTTTTAGACCATAAATTGATCTCTGAAGCTTGCATACCTTATGCTCGCTTCCCATGGATGTGTACCCCTCAGGCTGCTTCATATAGATTTCTTCCTTAATGTCTCCATTAAGAAAAGCAGTCTTCACATCCATTTGCCATATCTCATAGTCATACCATGCAGCTATGGCAATAAGGATTCTTATGGACTTGAACATTGCAACTGGTGAAAAGGTTTCATCATAGTCAACTCCTTGCCTTTGAGTATAACCTTTCGCCACCAATCGCGCCTTGTAGGTCAATACCTTACCATCAGGCCCAAGCTTTCTCTTGTAGATCCATTTACACCCTATTGGAACAATTCCATCGGGAGGATCTACTAAAGACCAAACTTGGTTTGTATGCATCGAATCTATTTCCGACTGCATAGCTTCAAGCCATAAATTTGAATCCGCATCAGAAATTGCTTCCTTGAAGTTTCTTGGATCACATCCAACATCGGGTTCATCTTGATCCCCTTCAAGAAGAAGACCATATCGAATAGGAGGTCTAGAAGTCCTCTCGGATCTTCTAGGTACAGGCGTGTCTATCAATGGTTCCTGATGTGTAGGATCGTTATTTTGTATTTTGGGTTCTTCTCGAATTTCTTCGAGTTCCATCATCTCGCCTTTCTTATCCAATAAGAACTCCTTCTCCAAGAAGGTGGCATTCCTTGAAACAAACACCTTTGTTTCAGCAGGATAATAGAAATAATATCCGATTGAATTATTCGGATACCCTACAAAATAACATAAGCTGGATCGACTATCCAACTTATCTCCCACTGTCCGCTTCACGTAAGCAGGACATCCCCAAATCCTCAAGTACGAATACTTAGGAGCTTTGCCATTCCATAACTCATATGGTGTTTTGTCCACTGCTTTAGTGTGGACGTTGTTCAACAACAATACCGCCGTTTCAAGCGCATAGCCCCAAAACGAAGGTGGAAGCTCAGTGAAGCTCATCATGGATCGAACCATGTCCAACAAAGTTCGAGTACGACGCTCCGATACACCATTCAGCTGTGGTGTCATAGGAGGAGTCCACTGAGAGAGAATCCCATTCTCTTTTAGATAGTCCAAAAACTCGGTACTCAAGTATTCTCCACCTCGATCCGATCGAAGTGCTTTAATACTTTTACCTAGCTTATTTTCTACTTCAGCATTGAATTCTTTGAACTTTTCAAATGCTTCAGACTTATATTTCATTAAATATAAATACCCATACCTCGAATAATCATCAGTAAAGGTAATGAAGTAGGTGTGGCCATATTGAGTACCAACTCAGGTTTCCCCTTAAAAGGAGATTTAGTCATTTTTCCTTTTAGGCAGGATTCACAAGTAGGTAGAGAGTTAATATCAGACATATCAAACATGCCCTCTCCCACTAGCTTGTTCATCCTCCTTGAGAAAATATGACCTAGCCTAGCGTGCCAAAGGTTTGCCGGGTTTTGGCTATCGATTTTTCTTTTGTTTGTTGTTGCCGGTTTATCAACATAATTTATTGGAACGTCTTTTAGTTTTAAGTTGTATAGATCGTTTTCAAGTTGTCCATTTCCAATCAAACATTCATTCTTGTAAATATTGCAAATCCCATTCACAAAATTGCAAGAATAACCATCTCTATCAAGCATAGAAACAGAAATAATGTTTTTAATCAAATCCGGAACAAATAAAACATCTCTTAAAAGTAACTTAAAACCGTTCTGCAAAATTAAATAAACATCTCCCACGGCTTTAGCTTCAACTCTGGAATCATTTCCGAGCCTCAGCTGGGTCTCACCCATTCTAAGCCTGCGACTTCTTGTCATCACCTGCAAATCATTGCAAATGTGAGATCCACATCCGGTATCCAATACCCAAGAAGTAGTATTAAGTGAAACATTTATTTCAATATAGAACATACCCTTCGCAGTTCGCAACTGCTCTAGATATTCCTTGCAGTTACGCTTCCAATGACCGGACTTCTTGCAGTAATGGCAAACATCCTTGGATTTTTCCATGTTTGAAGCCTTTGTCTTGTACTTCTTCTCGGGTTCGATTTTCTTGGGTGGGGCAGAACGTTTCTTACCCTTTGTACTTGGCCCCTTCTTAGCAGAAGAAGAGGAGCCCACCAAGAAAGCCGGTTTATCCTTCTTTAATGTGGATTCATATGTCACAAGCATATTGACCATCTCTTCAAGGGAGGCCTCTATCTTGTTCATATTGAAGTTCACCACAAATCCGTCAAACGAAGAAGGAAGAGACAGAAGTAGAAAGTCCACGTTGAGTTCATGCTCCAACACCAAATCAAGGGTTACCAACTTCTGTATGAGCCAAATCACTCGTACCCTATGATCACGAACCGAAGTCCCTTCACGCATGCGACACGTCATTAGCTCCTTTACAGTAGCGAACCTTTCAGCCCTCGATTGAGCCCCAAAAAGTTCCTTGAGTTGAACGTGAATGTCAGCAGCATTCACGGTGTCCTCAAATCACCTCTGGAGTTTATCAGACATCGAGGCTTGCATATAGCATTTGGCCTTGATATCATGGTCCCACCATGTATCAAGTTTGGCTAACTCTTCCGGACTTACGTCAGCTGGTGCTTCCTTCGGAGGAGATTTTTCTAACACGTAGAGCATCTTCTCTGAAGTCAAGACAATCTTCAACTTACGGAACCATTCCGTATAGTTTGCGCTAGTCAACTTATTTTGTTCGAGGATCGAGAAAAGTGGATTACGCGAATTCATCTTATGAAATACTGAAAAGAAACAGACAAATATCAGTGATTGTTTAAGCAATTTACTAAGACATAAAATAGGCGAAATTTATTTTATGAATCTCACTCCCACTATTTTAACGATTTCACTACCCTCTAATGAAAACGGGAAACTGTTTTCCTTAGTGAGAACATGGAGTCCAATTGACAAACTATGGTCCCGAATAATATCAGCCAACCATAATTTTCAAAAGGTAGAGCCCAATTGCTTCCAAAGCAACCTCCATGTTTTTATCTCATGTCCAATAAGGGCCCAATAATATGACGCCGTTTATTGTGACATATCAAGATGACCCATCAATATTAAGTTGTGATGGACGGTCGCCATGTGGATCCCCCAATAATATGAGCCGATCCCATGGGAGTTCCACCCAACTTACAACATGTGTCGATCCAATGTACAGCTTTCCGACGAACGGGCCCCCCCAATAATATGAGCCGGACCGTATCCGCGGGTAGCATCTCATACATTGATCGTTGATGGAAGGTAGGAACATTTAAACAAATTTAAATTTCCTTTATTTATCTTGATATCAATTTTAAATCATATTTAAAATGAGGGATTTTAATTATAAAAATTTGTCTCATCATTTTTAAAATTTTGTATGCTTGCCGGATTCACACAATTATGTCTAAAACATGCATACAACAATAATATCACATATTATATAGGATGATCGATTCCATTTCTAATCCTAGGTAATATGCAGTATGCAATGCAATCCTATTACATTTGCTTCCAATTTACATTTCTTCTGTCTTTATTGTCTGCTGGGCCCACCTCCATCTTCAAATCTTGATCTCCCACTAAATCTAATGTATTTACAATAAATAACAATGACAAGTAGGGGATACATTTTTAAGGGGTGGGAACGGGCCATAAACCAATCCCACTTTTATTACATATGACATTCATATTGGGCCATAAACCAGGCCCATTAATAAAACCAACAACAATAAAAACAAATGTAAATTCCTAACATACACCTACAAAATTGGTCATGGCAATCGATCATCCTTATCCAATAACATTTAATTCAAAATTAATTTATTGGATAACATGCAATGGCAATTTAAATTTAAAAGGATAAAATCATATTTCATACATAAAATCTTATTTTACATACAAAATCATATTTTATCTTTTTATCAAATAAAATCATATTTTATCTATAAAATCCAATTTTATACATAAAATCATATTTTACTCAATATATCCATAAGATCATATCTTATCATCAATTGTACCAAAAATAATTAATTTCAAAATTCAATTTAACGGATAAAATATTTAAATTTTTCAAAAATTCAAATTTATCCAAAAATCAATTTTAAAATTTTCGGACTCGAACAATTCGATCCGACGCCTCGTGGACCAATCAAAAACGATTTTCGATCGGACCAAAAATAGAATTTTAACATATTAAAATTTAATTTAAAAATTAAAAAATTAATTTTTCCCGCGGGCCGCCCGGGACATTCTCGGGCTGCCCGCGCCCTAATGGGGTCGGGCCGGGCAGCCCGGCTGCCCCTAGGGCAGCGACGATCGCTGCCTTGGGCAGCGCCGTGCGCCGCCCTGTGCAGCGCCCAGCGCTGCCCCCCCGGGCAGCGATCCTCCAACGCGGCGATCAGATCAATTAGGATTGATACCCGGTGCAGCGGAAGTTTAAAATTTTATATGGAACGATTCCATAATGGGTATCAACCTTACGATTAAATTGTGTGTGTAAAAATTAAATAACGATTATAAAATTTTTACCTTTAATCTCGAATCGAGATTTTTGGACACCAACACTTTTTTACCTCAATACAGTGCAAGCTCTACCAACTCTAGGTCCACGCCTATAGTCTGCTCTACACTGCCAAATGATACTACTATCATCAAAGTGCTCTAAAAGCCTTAACTAAGCTATTGCATACTCCTAAATATTTATAGGAAGCAAAAGCTATACCTTCGTCCATCGTTAGCCCTTTGATGTCGATGCCTCTAGAACTTGGGCACAACTCCGCTACGACTACCGAATGCCTCGCCGACCTCCGGAGCAAGCCTAAGAAGACTAGAACAGCTCCAAAAAGGACTAGAAGGGAAAGGAGAACTCGGAATTGGCAAATGAAAGTGAAGGCTCAGCCTTCTATTTATAGACAACGATCGAAACTTCCGATCCTTGATCGGAACGTCCGATCCTGCCATCGGAGCTTCCGAAGATCCTGATCTGCCACGTGTCAAAATATCACTTGTTGACTCTGGATAGAAGTGATCGGAGCTTCCGATCCAACCACACGTCATGCCTGACGTAATAACATCGGTGCCTCCGATCGCTCATCGGAGCTTCCGATCCTGTTCGGAGCTTCCGATCGTGCCATCGGAGCTTCCGATCCGTCCGATACCCAATTCAATTAATTAGCATTAATCCTTTAATTACTCAATTAGGGTACGGGCTACTACATTCTCCCCCACTTAAGATATTTCGTCCTCGAAATCAAATCTTAAGTACCGAATGCAAATACAAAAATCAGAAACATTCTTTATTCAAATCAAACGTTTACAGAGTTTGCAACTGAATACAACTTAAAGAATGAAATCAAAACAACTCAGGATGGTCTTTACGCATCCTGTCCTCAAGCTCCCAAGTAGCTTCCTCAGTGCCTCGGCGCTGCCACTGAACTAAAACCAAAGGAATGACTTTGTTCCGTAAAACCTTATCCTTATAATCCAGGATACGAAGAGGTTTCTCAACATAAGTCAGATCCTTGTCTACCTGAACCTCAGACCGCTGCAGAATATGAGATTCATCCGCCACATACCGTCGCAACAGAGATACGTGGAACACGTCGTGAATACTGGACAGATGCGGTGGCAAAGCTAGTCGATAAGCCAAATCGCCAATGTTCTCCAAGATCTCAAACGGACCGATAAATCTGGGAGACAACTTGCCCTTAAGGCCAAATCTGAGAATCTTGCGGAAAGGTGACACTCTCAGAAACACTTTCTCCCCGACCTCGAACTGCAAGGGCCTACGCTTGATATTAGCATAGCTGGCCTGACGATCCTGTGCAGTCTTAATCCGTTTCTTGATTTGATCAACAATGTCTATCGCCTGCTGGATAAACTCCGGTCCCTCAGCCTGTCTCTCCCCTACTTCTTCCCAGAAGAGTGGAGTACGACAACGTCGCCCGTACAACGCCTCAAAAGGTGCCATCCCAATACTAGTGTGATAGTTGTTGTTGTAAGCGAACTCGATCAACGACAAATGATCCTGCCAGGCTGAACCAAAATCCATGACGCACGCTCTAAGCATATCCTCTAGGGTACGGATAGTGCGCTCTGACTGAACATCAGTCTCCGGATGATAGGCTGTACTCAAACTGAGAGTAGTACCCATCGCACGCTGAACACTCCCCCAGAATCTAGAAGTAAACCTGGGGTCCCAATCACTGACAATGCTCACAGGCACTCCATGAAGTCGGACGATCTCCTGAATGTACATCCGTGCCATGCGATCCACAGAGTACTCTCGGCTATAGGCAATGAAATGCGCTGACTTGGTGAGTCGGTCCACCACAGCCCAGATAGCATCACAGTTCTTCGGGGATACCGGCAAATGGGTCACAAAGTCCATAGTGATAAACTCCCATTTCCATTCAAGAATAGGCAGACTGTGAAGCAATCCTCTAGGTCGTCGGTGCTCTGCCTTGACCTGTTGACACACCAAACATCTCGAAACAAACTGATAAACACTGCGTTTCATTCCCTTCCACCAGAAACGAGTATGTAGATCCTTGTACATCTTGTTGCTCCCAGGATGAATACTCAACTTAGTGCGATGTGCCTGAGATAAAATCTCCTCTCGCAACTCTTCATCCTGCGGAATCACAAGTCTACCAGATAAACACAGAAAGTCATCTGACTGATAATGAAATCCAGACGAGCTACCCTCGTTAGCTAGACGAGCTAAATGCTGGGTCTTCGAATCAGACATCTGAGCATCTCGGATCCGCGAATACAAGGCTGGCTCAGATAATATCGCAAATATCTGGATACTCTGCATACCTTTCTTATGCTTGAAGGTATAACCTGAAGTACAACAGTCACTGATCGCACTAGACATAGAACAAGTCTGAAGTGCGGATAGTCGCACCTTGCGACTCAAAGCATCCGCGGTGAGATTAGCAGCTCCCGGATGGTACTTAATCTCGCAATCATAGTCCTTAAGCAAGTCCATCCAACGTCTCTGCCTCATGTTCAACTCCGCCTGAGTGAAAAAATACTTGAGACTTTTATGGTCGGTGAAGATCTCAAATTTCTCTCCATACAGATAATGACGCCAGATCTTCAAAGCGAACACAATGGTTGCCAATTCCAAATCATGGACTGGGTAGTTGTCCTCGTGAAGCTTCAGCTGTTTAGAAGTGTATGCGATCACATGCCCATTCTGATTCAGGACACAACCTAACCCCTGAAGAGAAGCATCCGTGTAAACTACATACCCTCCAGATCCTGTCGGTAAAGCCAACACCGGCGCAGAAGTCAACCGCCGTCGAAGCTCACGGAAATTCTCCTCACACTCGGAGGACCACTCGAAATCCACACCCTTGTGGGTAAGCTGCGTCAACGGTCGAGTTAACTGAGAGAAGTTCAGAATAAAGCGACGATAATACCCTGCTAGACCCAGAAAACTACGGATCTCAACAACTGTCGTCGGACGCGACCAATTAAGTACTGCTTCAATCTTGCTTGGATCAACAGAAATCCCCTCCCTGGATATGATATGGCCAAGAAAGACCACTCTATCCATCCAGAACTCACACTTGCTCAGCTTGGCGCACAACTGTTCATCTCGAAGAGTCTGCAGTACCAACCGCAAGTGAGAAACATGCTCTTACGTATTACGCGAATACACCAAGATGTCGTCAATGAAGACCACGACAAACTTGTCCAAATACTCCCTGAAGACACGGTTCATCAAATCCATGAATATATCCGGCGCATTAGTCAAACCAAATGGCATCACTAGGAACTCGTAATGCCCATAGCGAGTACGGAATGCAGTCTTGGCTACGTCCTGATCACGGACTCTCAACTGATGATACCCAGATCTCAAATCAGTCTTGGAGTAAACTGACGTGCCCTGCAGCTGATCAAACAAATCATCAATACGAGGCAACGGATACTTGTTCTTCACAGTGACTCGATTCAGCTGCCGATAGTCAATGCACAGCCGCATCGACCCATCCTTCTTCTTCACAAAGAGAACAGGAGCTCCCCAAGGAGATACACTAGGACGAATGTACCCCTTGTCCAAAAGATCCTGTAGATGATTCTTCAACTCACGCATCTCTGACGGAGCCAGACGATACGGTGCTCTAGAAATAGGCAAAGTACCCGGCATCAACTCTATGCCAAACTCGACTTCCCTAGCAGGAGGAAAACCCGGAATCTCATCAGGAAACACATCTGGAAATTCATCCACAACAGGAATGCTCTCTATCCCAATACTCTCAGCGGACAAATCAACTGCATAGATAAGGTAGCCTTCCCCGCTAGACTCCAGAGCTCGACAGGCTCTCAAAGCTGATACCAAAGGCATCGGGGGTCGCGCTCCCTCACCATAGAAAAACCAACTCTCACTCCCTTCCGGATGAAAGCGTACTAATCTCTGATAGCAGTCCACTGAAGCTCGATAGGTAGTCAGCACATCTATTCCCAGAATGCAATCAAAGTCGTCCATCGCCAGGACCATGAGATTCGCTAACAGAACGTTCCCTTCGAACTCTAAAGGGCAACCCATCACTAGACGCTTAGCCAAAGCAGATTGGCCCGTCGGAGTAGAAACAGACATCACTACGTCTAGTGCAATGCATGGTAACCTATGCCTCTTAACAAAACGTGCAGAAATGAAGGAATGAGATGCACCAGTGTCAATAAGTACAAGAGCAGGTATACCATAAAGCAGAAATGTACCTGCGATGACTTTCTCATTCTCCTCCACAGCCTGATCATGTCTCAGGGCAAACACCTGGCCAGAAGCTCGTGGCTTCAAATGAGAACTCCCAGCAGACTGTCCCTGCGACCTCTGCTGTACGGTGGCCTGAGAACCCGATCCTGAACCAGAACCAGAACCGCCTCCCCAAGAGAGTGGACAATCCCTCCGGATATGACCAGTCTCTCCACAACGGAAACAAGCTCCAGAAGCTTTGCGGCACTTGTCGGATGGATGGTTCTTCCCACAGTGATCACACTTGTCCTTCTTACCAAAACGGACAACACCTCCAGAACCCGAGGAAGAAGAAGATCCAGACTTCTTGAAAGTTTGGGCACGGGGACCCAAAGAACTAGCAGGCCTCGACTGAGGGAAAGACCTGTTCCGCCGAATGCTGTCCTCCGCCTGGTGACAACGGCTCACCAAACCCTAGTAGGACATGTCGTCGCCAACCGCCACACGGTCATGGATCTCAGGGTTAAGGCCCTGAAGGAACAGATTATACTTCATCTCTGAGCTATCAGCAATCTCGGGGCAATAGGATAGCAGATCAAAGAACCTCTGCTGATACTCATCGATAGACATGGCTCCCTGTCGCAGACTCAGTAGCTCACCTGCCTTTGACTGACGGAGTGCAGGAGGAAAATACCGCTTTTGGAAAGCTGTGCGGAACTCGGCCCAGGTGGCCACTCCTCTCGCCGCAACAAAAGGTGCAGAAGTAAACCTCCACCACCTGCGCACACGCCCATCCAGAAGATAGCCAAGGGTCTCCACCTTCTGCTCATCGGTGCATTGGAAAGTCTGAAAAGTCGTCTCCATGCGGTCTAACCAGTTCTCCGCATCCTCCGGAGACTCACCTCCAACTAAGGGCTTAGGACCCATAGCTAAGAATTGACGCACAGTAAAACGCTCGTCGTCATGATGACGATGACGCCGTTCTCGACGAGGCTCCCGGTCGGCATCACCCCAACGCCCACCAACACTGCCATGAGAACTCTGGTCGTCACGATTTGACATCTACAAAAATACCTCAAGATGAGACTAAATCCCAAGAAATCTTTTGCATGCTCTGATACCATAAATGTAGTGACCCTTACCCGGATCACCTACTAAACAGAACTTAGGCATGCAATTAACTTAATTAAACAGATATCAGAATAAAACTGCGGAAGCCATAAATAGTTACAACCCCAAGTAAAGGAATCTGTAATTTATCCAAAAATATACAACCAAATCGAATAGCTGTATAAACCCAAACAACAGTAATAAAACCTAAACTAAGCTCCAGCGTGCCAACCACTGACTAGCCCCTCCTGGATCCACCCTCCTCGTCCAATCGCAAACCTGCCCCATGGAATAGGGTGTCCAGAAAATACAGAGTACGAGATGTGAGCATAAAACGCTCAGTGCGAGAGTATGAGTATACATGCATGCAAAGTGAACTCCCTATAGACTCGAGGTCAAGGATCAGATAACAGAGACAGACCGGGCCCTGGTATGTAGCACGCTGTGCCGTCGCTTCAGGAGGTGGCTCCCATATCGAGATAACCGTGGATACGTCGGACCCAAATCGATGGAAGTCCATCCACTAACAGGATAGGGTACAACCCTACTAACAGACATCTCGAAAGAGATACAGCAAGATGCAAATGAATGCAGCATAATATCATGGCATATAAATCATGCAGTCACATAATACATGCATACTCAGTCAGGATATCTCGAACAGTACTTTCTTACCTCAATACAGTGCAAGCTCTACCAACTCTAGGTCCACGCCTATAGTCTGCTCTACACTGCCAAATGATACTACTATCATCAAAGTGCTCTAAAAGCCTTAACTAAGCTATTTCATACTCCTAAATATTTATAGGAAGCAAAAGCTATACCTTCGTCCGTCGTTAGCCCTTTGATGTCGATGCCTCCAGAACTTGGGCACAACTCCGCTACGACTACCGAATGCCTCGCCGACCTCCGGACCAAGCCTAAGAAGACTAGAACAGCTCCAAAAAGGACTAGAAGGGAAAGGAGAACTCGGAATTGGCAAATGAAAGTGAAGGCTCGGCCTTCTATTTATAGACAACGATCGGAACTTCCGATCCTTGATCGGAACGTCCGAACCTCGATCGGAACGTCCGATCCTGCCATCGGAGCTTCCGAAGATCCTGATCTGCCACGTGTCAAAATATCACTTGTTGACTCCGGATAGGGGTGATCGGGGCTTCCGGTCCTGATCGGAGCTTCCGATCCAACCACACGTCATGCCTGACGTAATAACATCGGTGCCTCCGATCGCTCATCGGAGCTTCCGATCCTGTTCGGAGATTCCGATCGTGCCTTCGGAGCTTCCGATCCGTCCGATACCCAATTCAATTAATTAGCATTAATCCTTTAATTACTCAATTAGGGTACGGGCTACTACACATCATACCCGATGCAGTATCCGTAAAAACATATGCATGTGCTAAAAACAGTAAAACATAGCCAATACAGCACATACATCATGCATCACACACATATGTATAAATATCATGCCGGCTATCTCGGTCAGTACTTACGTACCTCTAACACTGCAGGTCAACTCCTAGCACACCCGTCTAGGTCCAAAGCCTACAAGTCTGCTCTACTGCGTCTACACATGCAAAAGTCCATGCATCACTATAAACGCTCTAAAAGCCTTAACTAAGCTATTGCATACTCCTAAATATTTTTAGGAAGCCAAATTATACCTTCGTCCGTCGTTAGCCCGCTGGTGTAGAATCACCTCAAAACTTAGGCACACCTCCGCTATGACGCCGGGATTGCTAGGCAACTTCCGGATTCCCAATAGGATGCCTAGAACTCCGTAAATCTACGTAAGAAGGTTCGAAAACCAGAGGAAAGGAGGGGAAATCGGTGCACAGAATGAGGGCTCGGACCCCTTATTTATAGATGGCGATCGGAACGTCCGATCCCTCATCGGAACGTCCGATCGCAAACGGAGCGTTTGATCGTGACATCGGAACGTCCGATGTCACCTCACGTGCGTAAGCAATGACGTCATCTTGCTGACGTCGGTGATGACGCCAGCCCTAGCCAGAACGGAACGTCCGATCCTCCAACGAAACGTCCGATCCCGATCGGAGCTTCCGATCTGTGCTTCGGAGCTTCCGATCCACTTCGGATAATTTTAGGCAAAATTTAGTAATTAATTTCCTTAATTACCTTGATTAATTGCGGGTCACTACATTCTCCCCCACTTAAGAAATTTCATCCTCGAAATTACATTTTAAGGAAAACATAGAACGCAAAATCAATGCTCTTATTACAACTGAACAATATACATTCGATACAACAGAGTACAAAATATTTAAACAACTCGGGGTGTTCGGCTAACATCCGACCCTCCAACTCCCAAGTAGCTTCCTTTGTACCTCTGCGTTGCCACTATACCATCACCAACGGTATGTGCTTGTTACGAAGCACCTTGTCCTTCCTATCGAGAATCCTGAGAGGTTTCTCCACATATGACAAATCGTGGTCTAGTTGCACCTCAGTCGGACGCAAGATGTGGGACTGATCCGCCACGTACTGTCTCAACAAAGACACGTGAAACACATCATGAATCTTCGAAAGATTCGGTGGCAAGGCTAGACGATAAGCCACGTCTCCAACTTTCTCGAGAATCTTGAAAGGACCAATAAATCTTGGTGACAACTTACCCTTGAGACCAAACCTCATCACCTTCTGGAAAGGTGATACACGCAAGAATACATACTCTCCTTCTTCAAAATGAAGTGGCCTGCGGTGATTGTTCGCGTAGCTAGCCTGTCGATCCTGGGATGCCTTAATCCTGCGTCGGAACAATTCTACTGCATCAGTCATCTGCTGAATCATCTGAGGACCCTCCACCTGTCGCTCACCAAACTCGTCCCAAAACAAAGGTGTACGACAACGACGTCCATAAAGAGCCTCAAATGGTGCCATGCCAATGCTGCTATGGTAGCTTTTGTTATAAGAGAACTCCACCAATGGCAAATGATCGTGCCATGCTGGGCCAAAATCCATTACGGTAGCTCGAAGCATGTCCTCGAGAGTACGGATAGTCCTCTCCGATTGTCCATCAGTCTCTGGATGATACGCTGTGCTCAAACTCAAAGTGGTACCAAGAGCACGCTGAAAACTCCCCCAAAATCTTGAGGTGAAACGAGGATCTCTGTCGCTCACAATACTCAGTGGAATACCATGCAAATGGACAATCTCTTGCACATACAGCCGTGCCATCCTGTCGAAGGTGAAATCCCGGTTATATGGTAAGAAATGCGCGGATTTCGACAATCGGTCAACAACAACCCAAATCGCGTCGCAATTCCTGGAAGACATAGGCAAGTGGGTGACAAAGTCCATCGTCACATGCTCCCACTTCCACTCAGGAATATCGAGATTGTGAAGTAGTCCTCCGGGTCAACGATACTCTGCCTTGACCTGCTGACACACAAGGCATCGGGACACGAACTGATAAAAGCTGCGCTTCATTCCTTTCCACCAAAATCGAGTACGTAGATCCTTGTACATCTTCATGCTGCCAGGATGTACTGAGAACCTACTATGATGAGCTTGCGATAAGATCTCGTCTCTAAGTGTGGAATCATCAGGCACAACCACACGGCCAGAAAGACACAACAAACCATCCGCCTGAAAATGGAAACCAGCTGAATTCTCACCCTCAGTGAATCGGGCTAATCTCTGCATCTTGGGATCAACACCCTGTGCCTCACGAATACGTCTATACAAGGCTGGCTCAGCAAGCACAGACGCAACACGAACTCCCTGTTGTTCCTTCTTATGACGGAAAGTGAAACCCAAGGAACAACACTCTTCGACCATTCGTGACACTGCACTGGTACGAAGGGAACTCAAATAAATCTTGCGACTAAGCGCATCAACAACCGGATTAGAAGCTCCTGGATGGTAATTGATTTCGCAATCATAGTCCTTCAGCAAGTCCATCCAACGGCGCTGTCGCATGTTCAACTCTGCCTGAGTGAGCAGGGACTTCAAACTCTTATGATCAGTAAAAATCTGGAATCATTCACCGTACAAATAATGACGCCATATCTTCAGAGAAAAGACAATGGCTGCAAGCTCTAGATCATGTACGGGATAATTCCCCTCGTGAGTCTTTAGTTGCCTGAAGGCATAGGCAATCACATGCCCATTTTGAGTCAACACACACCCCAAACCCTGAAGAGAAGCATCGGTGTGCACTACGAAACCACCAGATCCAGTCGGCAAGGATAGCACTGGAGCAGTCGTCAATCGACGTCTCAACTCACGAAAACTATCTTCGCACACAGAAGACCACTCAAAAGAAACATCATTTCGCGTCAACTGTGTCAAAGGCCTGGCTATCTGAGAGAAATTCTCCACGAATTGACGGTAGTATCCGGCCAAACCCAAGAAAATACGAATCTCAGATGCTGTCATTGGGCGCGACCAATTAAGAATAGCCTCTGTCTTCCTAGGATCCACTGATACTCCATCTCTAGAAATGACATGACCAAGGAACACAACTCGGTCAATCCAAAAGTCACACTTGCTGAGATTAGCATACAACTGATGATCTCGCAAGGTCTGTAAAATAGTACGAAGATGAAAGTCATGCTCATCCATGCTACGAGAATACACAAGGATGTCATCGATGAACACTACAACGAACTTATCCAAGAGCTCTCGGAAAACCCTGTTCATCAAATCCATGAAAATAGCTGGAGCATTCGTCAGACCAAATGGCATCACTAAGAACTCATAGTGCCCATATCGAGTACGAAATGCTATCTTCGAAACATCCTCGTCTCTAACTCGCAACTGATGATACCCAGAATGCAAGTCGATCTTGGAATAGATAGAAGTACCCTGCAATTGATCAAACAGATCGTCAATCCGCGGGAGAGGATACTTGTTCTTTACTGTCACTTTGTTCAACTGACGATAGTCAATGCACAAATGCATCGAACCATCCTTCTTCTTGATGAATAGAACCGGGGCTCCCCAAGGTGAAACACTGGGTCGAATGTAGCCCTTATCAAAAAGATCCTGCAACTGCTGCTACAACTCTCGCATCTCAGATGGAGCTAATCGGTACGGTGCTCGGGAAATCGGCGCTGTCCCTGGCAACAAGTCAATGCCAAACTCGATCTCTCGCACAGGTGGTAACCCTGGAATCTCTTCGGGAAACACATCCGGGAACTCACTGACTACTAGTATCTCCTGCATGTCCGGACCCTCTAAGGATGCATCAATCGCATAGATCAGGTAGCCTTCCCCGCCAGACTCTAAAGCACGTCGAGCTTTCAGAGCAGAAACCACTGGCATCGGGGGTCGCGCTCCCTCACCATAGAAATACCAAGCATCCTCAGCCTCGGGGCGAAAATGGACAAATCTCTGGTAGCAATCCACTACCGCTCGATACGAAGTCAGAAGATCAATCCCGATGATACCATCAAAGTCATCCATCGTTAAAACCATCAGGTTAGCGCTCAACAGATGTCCCTCAAATCCCAAAATACAACCCAAAACAAGACGCTTAGCTAAGACTTCCTGACCTATCAGAGTCGAAACGGCTAACAAGACGTCTAAGGAAACAAAAGGTAATCTATGCCTCTTAACAAACCGAGCTGATATGAATGAATGCGAAGCACCGGTATCGATCAAAAGATAAGCAGAAAAACCGCACAAACTAAAGTACCTGCAATCATGTTCTCACTGTCTGCCTGAGCCTGCTTCTGGTTCAGTGCAAACACCTGCCCCTGAGCACGCGGGCGCGATGACTATCCTCTCGAAGAAGACTGAGAATGATGTCACTGCGATGGCTACGACTGCTGGCGCTGCTGCGGAAAAGGCTGCTGCTGATACTGCGGTGGCTGATAGATAGTGGTCTGAGGACCACCAACACTCCCCGAACCACTCACTGTACCGGCCAAAGTGGGACAATCTCTCTTCATGTGACCCTCCTGGCCGCACTGAAAACAAACACCAGTGATATGAGGACACGGTCCTGGGTGATGATTCCGTTTGCACTGACGACAACGTCGTGAATCACCAAAACGATGAACACCGCCAGATCCGGAAGAAGAAGAAGAAGTACAACCCTGTCTCTTAAAAGACTGGGCCCTTGGACCCAAAGAGCTAGATGGTCTGGATGCAGAAGATCCGAAAGTCCTGTTCCTCAGCAGACTGTCCTCTGTCTGGTGACAATTGTTCACCAAATTCTCGAAGTTCCTCTCTCTGCCCACGGCAACCAACTGATGAATGTCAGGGTTAAGGCCCTGAAGAAATAGATCGTGCATCGTCTCTGAGCTACTCGCAATATGGGGACTGAAAGAAAGAAGCTCAAAGAATTTATGCTGGTACTCATCAATGGTCATAGTACCCTGTCGCAAACTCAGCAACTCGCTCGCCTTCGTCTGACGCAAAGCTGGAGGAAAGTAATGCTTCTCAAAGGAAGACTTAAACTCAGCCCAAGTAGCGGTACCCCTGTCGGCAATAAACGGAGTAGAAGTAGCTCTCCACCACCTCTTCGCATTTCCCTCTAGAACAAAAGCTAAAGTCTCCATCTTCTGGGCTTCAGTACACTGATACTCCCGAAAACAACTCTCCATATGCTCCAACCAGTCCTCAGCAACTTCAGGAGCCTCGCCACCCACCAATGGTTTAGGAGCCATCTGAAGAAAACGGTTCATACTAAAACGCCTATGATCCTCATGATGATGTCTATGTTGATGTCTCCTTGGTGGATCACCCAACGACCACCGCTAGCCCGACTCTCGTAATCATCATCTGCCATCTGTCAATAACAACAGACAAATCTTAAAATCCGTTTTACTAATTCCCAGTTGCAATGCGCTTTGATACCAATGAATGTAGCGACCCTACCCGGATCCACTACCTAATCAGAGTGATTAGCGCAAGCAACAATAATTAAAGCGTTAAATAGCGGATAATTCCAAAGTACAACAAATCCAATCGGCAGAATACAACCGACGATAGAAACAATGTATAATTCTTTATACAACCAAATCGAAATTAGGGTATCAGAATCCCTAACAAACTACCTCTGCACGGTAGAAACCTCAACCCTGCTGGGAACCACCGGGACCGTCCAGCCTCAGACCTGACCCGCCACAAGGTGTCCCAAAACACGAAACATAAAGGGCGTGAGCGACTACGCTCAATATGGAAGCAATGATATAAATACAAATATGAGCATGCACATGACTTTAAAAATCAGGGTTAAATCACTTTACTCATGGCACCTGGAATACACAGTACCGGGCAAGAGAGCGACTCCGCATGGTACTCGTATATTTCCAAGACACAAATCCTCAGGAAGAATCGCCTCGACTGATGGAAATTGTCATGACTCACATCATACCCGATGCAGTCTCCGTAAAAACATATGCATGTGCTAAAAATAGTAAAACATAGCCAATACAGCACATACATCATGCATCACACACATGTATAAATATCATGCCGGCTATCTCGGTCAGTACTTACGTACCTCTAACACTGCAGGTCAACTCCTAGCACACCCGTCTAGGTCCAAAGCCTACAAGTCTGCTCTACTGCGTCTACACATGCAAAAGTCCATGAATCACTATAAACGCTCTAAAAGCCTTAACTAAGCTATTGCATACTCCTAAATATTTTTAGGAAGCCAAATTATACTGTGAGACCTCGATTCTAAACCACTAATCTCGGATTAAACAACAATTAAGCGAACAAGAATCCAAGAGTAAAACAAGTCAAAGTTTTTTTTTTTTTTTTTTTTTTTTTTTTAAAACGCCGCGCGCCCGCGCTAGGGACCAAGCTCGCGCGCGCGCGGGCAAACAAATCCGAGGCCCAACGGAGGCCTCGCGCGCGCGCAGAAGGCCTGGGCAGAAATGCTCAGGCTGCAGAAAAAAAAAGAAAGGATTCCGCGCTTGGTCCGACATGCCTTCAAATACAAATGCAATAACAGGGTGTAGGGAAACATGCCATAACAAGTCATGCTTACAGAAGGCCTAAATCGATACAACAACAACATACTTCGATTTCAGATTACAATCCGAATACAAACTAATTCGAATAACAAAACATATCAAGTTCGAGTTCTAACATGCTTCAATCTTAAACTAGATAAACATGCTAATTCGACTTCTAAACCGAGTCTCACTTCTACTACTTGCCCTCGAAGCTAACCATGCCTCTTCTGACTTGTTCCTGCCCCACCTGTTGCCAAGTACACATACAAAACAAAGCAACAGCCGGATAACCGGTGAGAATGATAATCCCAGTAAAAGCAACATATCAAGTAATGAATATACAACATGCTATCAAACCACATATTCAAGTCGAAGTTAATGATATGCATGACTTTAAAACCAGGATATCGATTCTGATAAACACGGGAGTATTGCTCTGCTTTTGGGATCCCGAGGATGAGATCACGTAACGACTCACCGACTCTCCCAATCGAGGTGGTGCCACGTATCCCACTCCTTTAGACTTTGAGCAACCATAATGAGTATGCTAGCACTAGGCGAAATACTACAACCTAGGCCACTCAATCATAGTTCCCAAACGTCTAACAAAAAGGGCGGTTCTGCCCGCTGAAATCAAAGTAGGCTCAAGATGAATGCATAACAGAAACATAAACATAAGCCACATAACAAAAACTCAATCAATCAACAATTACAAGTTCCACGTGCTAGAACAAGTATCAATGCAATATGTGATTTAAAAAGGGAAACTCGAGAACCAACAGTCCAGAGTATGCTATCCCGCTACGATGACTGCTTTTACCTTTCAATGCAGTAGCTCCAACTCTGGATAAGCTACAAAAGAGATTGTATAAACAACTACACAATCTAACAACAACAAGGCAACGGTTCAAGGAAAACTCTTTATACCGTTCTTCGTCCAACTCTCGACGAACAATGCTGCTAACACAGGGCTCGACAAACTCCAACGAATCTGTAAGAATTCAAGAGTTGATCAACAACCACGATCACTCACACGCCAAGACTCCAATCAATACAAACACGATTCGAAAACCCAAAACTCAAACCGACGGCATAACGGCTATAAACTGAACAAACCGGAAATGCAGACAGCAGTTCAATACCGATATCAACTCATATCAATGCCCAAACAACAACAACAAGACAAACCCAACAAATCTCAAAACCACATTTTCGAAAATGGCTTCCAAAAATCATAATAAATCCAAACGTCGCTCTAATTCAAAACCGACAGATAATAAACGATCAGAACTCTATAGAGAACAACATACTCGAATCTCAAACGATTCTAACAACATCCAAAAACTAGAATGCATCCGATCGAAGAAGAACTTACGATATAACGAAGCTCTCGTTGCTGTGATTGCTAATCTGCCTTCAGAAATAATTTCCAACGGCCGGATCGAGCTCGGACTGAAATCAGAAAGCTTGAAAGCTCAATGAATCGACTTCAATTGAGGGAGGCGATGCAATGGAGGTGATGGAGAAGAGAATGAGCCCAAAAGCCTTATAAATATCTATAAAAACCGATAATTGCGTTTTAGTCCCTGAAAAATCCAATTTTTGCAAAAAGGACCCTGATCAAAATCAAACCGGCTCGAGAACTCTGTAATCTCTGATTAACTCAAATAAATTCAATTAAGATAAAAACGGGGCATTACAATTCTCCCCCACTAAGAAGAGATTTCGTCCTCGAAATCAACGAGAACCACAACTCAAAGATAGAATAAAGAACTAAAGACAGTAAGAAGAACTCACGTCATCCGAATAACTCCGGAAATCGCTGTCTCATGTCAGATTCTGTCTCCCAAGTCGCTTCCTCGACGCCGTGACGGCTCCACTGCACTTTCACCAATGGAATCAACTTGGTTCTGAGTTGCTTTTCTTTCCGATCAAGGATCTGAATCGGTCGCTCAAAATAGCTCAGGGTCTCGTCTAACTCGGCTTCGTCTGGCTGAAGGATATGAGAAGGATCTGGATGATACTTTCGCAGCATAGAGACGTGAAAAACGTCGTGAATACCAGATAAAGACGGAGGAAGTGCAAGTCTGTAGGCAAGATCGCCTATCTTCTCGAGAATCTCGTACGGACCGATGAATCTCGGAGATAACTTTCCTCTCTTACCGAATCTGACGGTGCCTCTGAACGGAGAAATCTTAAGGAATACACGGTCTCCCTGCTCAAAACTCAGAGGTCGACGTCTGACATTCGCATACTTCGCCTGTCTATCTTGAGCTGACTTCATTCTGGTCTGAATGATCTTAACCTGCTCTGCCATATCTCTAAGCATCTCCGGTCCCAAATCTGGTGACTCGGACAATTCATCCCAAAACAACGGAGATCGGCACTTTCTACCATACAAAGCCTCAAAAGGCGCCATACCGATACTCGCTTGGAAGCTGTTGTTGTAAGAAAACTCGACAAGAGGCAAAGAATCCTGCCAACTAGTGCCAAAGTCTAGCACTACTGCTCGCAGCATATCCTCCAACGTCTGGATAGTCCGCTCTGACTGTCCATCTGTCTGAGGATGATAAGCTGTACTCAGATGCAATCGAGTACCAAGTGCCCCCTGAAGACTGTGCCAGAAATGAGAAGTGAATCTAGGATCTCTGTCTGAAACGATCGACTTCGGCACACCATGCAATCTCACAACATTGCTAACATACAACTCAGCCATCTGATCATGACGATACGTCATCCTGTACGGAATAAAACACGCAGACTTCGTCAATCGGTCGATCACTACCCAAATAGCATCGCATCCTCGAACGGATCGTGGTAGCTTCGTGACAAAATCCATAGAAATGTGATCCCATTTCCATTCAGGAACAGATAGGCTGTGCAAAAGACCACCTGGTCGCTTCCGCTCTGCTTTCACTTGCTGACAATTCAAACACCGAGATACAAATCTCGCAACATCGTCCTTCATTATCTTCCACCAGAACTGACTCTTCAGATCGTTGTACATCTTACGACCTCCAGGATGAACGCTAAACCGACTGCAATGAGCCTCTCGGAGAATACGCTGTCTCAACTCCGAAATATCAGGCACAACAATACGGTTATTCACAAACAAAACGTCATCTCTAACCTGGAATTCTGACTGATGCCCAGTTCTGACTTTCTCTACTGAAACCTGAATGCTCGGCTCAGACTTCTGTGCTTCTCTGATTGCAACAAACAACTCCGGCTCGGCTTGAATAGCAAACACTCTGATAGTCTCCCTATCTGTTTCAAACTCTAAACCAGAAGTGCAACAATCATCGACCAACTGAGAAACACCGATAGTTGAAAGAGATAAAGAACAAAGCTTTCGGCTCAAGGCATCTGCAACTGCATTCGACTTCCCTGGATAATACTTGATCTCACAGTCAAAATCCTTCAACAGATCTAACCATCTTCTCTGTCTCATATTCAGCTCTGCCTGTGAAAACAAGTACTTAAGACTCTTATGATCAGAAAAGATCTCGAAAGACTCACCATAAAGATAGTGACGCCAGATCTTCAAAGCAAATACAATCGCTGCAAGTTCAAGATCATGAACAGGATAACGAGTCTCGTGCGGTTTCAGCTGCCTCGATGCATACGCTATCTGTAGTGACCCTTACCCGGATCACCTACTAAACAGAACTTAGGCATGCAATTAACTTAATAAAACAGATATCAGAATAAAACTGCGGAATCCATAAACAATATACAATCCCAAGTAAAGGAATCTGTAATTTATCCAATATTATACAACCAAATTGAATTGCTGTATAAACCCAAACAACAGTAATAAAACCTAAGCGAAGCTCCAGCCGGCCAACCGCTGATTAGCCCCTCCTGGATCCACCCTCCTCGTCCAATCGCAAACCTGCCCCATGGAAATAGGGTGTCCAGAAAATACAGAGTACGAGACGTGAGCATAAAACGCTCAGTGCGAGAGTATGAGTATACATGCATGCAATGTGAACTCCCTACAGACAAGAGGTCAAGGATCAGATAACAGAGACAGACCGGGCCCTGGTATGTAGCACGCTGTGCCGTCGCTTCAGGAGGTGGCTCCCATACCGAGATAACCGTGGATACGCCGGACCCAAATCGATGGAAGTCCAATCCACTAACAGGATAGGGTGCAACCCTACTAACAGACATCTCGAAGGAGATACAGCAAGATGCAAATGAATGCAGCATAATATCATGACATATAAATCATGCAGTCACATAATACATGCATACTCAGTCAGGATATCTCGAACAGTACTTTCGTACCTCAATACAGTGCAAGCTCTACCAACTCTAGGTCCACGCCTATAGTCTGCTCTACACTGCCAAATGATACTATTATCATTAAAGTGCTCTAAAAGCCTTAACTAAGCTATTGCATACTCTTAAATATTTATAGGGAGCAAAAGCTATACCTTCGTCCGTCGTTAGCCCTTTGATTTCGATGCCTCCAGAACTTGGGCACGACTCCGCTATGACTACCGAACGCCTCGCCGACCTCCGGACCAAGCCTAAGAAGACTAGAACAGCTCCAAAAGGACTAGAAAGGAAAGGAGAACTCGGAATTGGCAAATGAAAGTGAAGTCTCGGCCTTCTATTTATAGACAACGATCGGAACTTCCGATCCTTGATCGGAACGTCCGAACCCCGATCGGAACGTCCGATCCTGCCATCGGAGCTTCCGAAGATCCTGATCTGCCACATGTCAACATATCACTTGTTGACTCCGGATAGGGGTGATCGGAGCCTCCGGTCCTGATCGGAGCTTCTGATCCAACCACACGTCATGCCTGACGTAATAACATCGGTGCCTCCGATCGCTCATCGGAGCTTGCGATCCTGTTCGGAGCTTCCGATCGTGCCTTCGGAGCTTCCGATCCGTCCAATACCCAATTGAATTAATTAGCATTAATCCTTTTAATTACTCAATTAGGGTACGGGCTACTACATTCTCCCCCACTTAAGATATTTCGTCCTCGAAATCAGATCTTAAGTACCGAATGCAAAAACAGAAATCAGAAACATTCTTTAATCAAATCAAACGTTTACAGAGTTTGCAACTGAATACAACTTAAAGAATGAAATCAAAACAACTCAGGATGGCCTTTACGCATCCTGTCCTCAAGCTCCCAAGTAGCTTCCTCAGTGCCTCGGCGCTGCCACTGAACTAAAACCAAAGGAATGACTTTGTTCCGTAAAACTTTATCCTTATAATCAAGGATGCGAAGAGGTTTCTCAACATAAGTCAAATCCTTGTCTACCTGAACCTCAGATCGCTGCAGAATATGAGATTCATCCGCCACATACCGTTGCAACAGAGATACGTGAAACACGTCGTGAATGCTAGATAGATGCGGTGGCAATGCTAGTCGATAAGCCAAATCGCCAATAATCTCCAAGATCTCAAACGGACCGATAAATCTGGGAGACAACTTGCCCTTAAGGCCAAATCTGAGAATCTTGCGGAACGGTGACACTCTCAGAAACACTTTCTCCCCGACCTCGAACTGCAAGGGCCTACGCTTGATATTAGCATAGCTGGTCTGACGATCCTGTGCATTCTTAATCCGTTTCTTGATCTGATCAACAATGTCTATCGGCTGCTGGATAAACTCCGGTCCTTCAGCCTGTCTCTCCCCCACTTCTTCCCAGAAGAGTGGAGTACGACAACATCGCCCATACAACGCTTCAAAAGGTGCCATCCCAATACTAGTGTGATAGCTGTTGTTGTAAGCGAACTTGATCATCGGCAAATGATCCTGCCAGGCTGAACCAAAATCCATGACGCACGCTCTAAGCATATCTTCTAACGTACGGATAGTGCGTTCTGACTGACCATCAGTCTCCGGATGATAGGCTGTACTCAAACTGAGAGTAGTTCTCATCGCACGCTGAACACTCCCCCATAATCTAGAAGTAAACCTGGGGTCTCGATCACTGACAGTACTCACAGGCACTCCATGAAGTCGAACGATCTCCTGAATGTACATCCGTGCCATGCGATCCACAGAGTACTCTCGGCTATAGGCAATGAAATGCGCTGACTTGGTGAGTCGGTCCACCACCACCCAGATAGCATCACAGTTCCTCGGGGATACCGGCAAATGTGTCACAAAGTCCATAGTGATAAACTCCCATTTCCATTCAGGAATAGGCAGACTGTGAAGCAATCCTCCAGGTCGTCGGTGCTCTGCCTTGACCTGTTGACACACCAAACATCTCAAAACAAACTGATAAACACTGCGTTTCATTCCCTTCCACCAGAAACGAGTACGTAGATCCTTGTACATCTTGTTGCTCCCAGGATGAATACTCAACTTAGTGCGATGTGCCTGAGATAAAATCTCCTCTCGCAACTCTTCATCCTGTGGAATCACAAGCCTACCAGACAAACACAGAAAGCCATCTGACTGATAATGAAATCCAGACGAGCTACCCTCGTTAGCTAGACGAGCTAAACGCTGGGTCTTTGAATCAGACATCTGAGCATCTCGGATCCGCGAATACAAGGCTGGCTCAGATAATATCGCAAACATCTAGATACTCTGCATACCTTTCTTATGCTTGAAGGTATAACCTGAAGTACAACAGTCACTGATCGCACTAGACATCAAACAAGCCTGAAGTGCGGATAGTCGCACCTTGTGACTCAAAGCATCAGCAGTGAGATTAGCAGCTCCTGGATGGTACTTAATCTCGCAATCATAGTCTTTAAGCAAGTCCATCCAACGTCTCTGTCTCATGTTCAATTCTGCCTGAGTGAACAAATATTTGAGACTCTTATGGTCAGTGAAGATCTCAAATTTCTCGCCATAAAGATAATGACGCCAGATCTTCAAAGCGAACACAATGGCTGCTAACTCCAAATCATGGACTGGGTATTTGTCCTCGTGAAGCTTCAGCTGTCTAGAAGTGCATGCGATCACATGCCCATTCTGAGTCAGGACACAACCTAACCCCTGAAGAGAAGCATCCGTGTAAACTACATACCCTCCAGATCCTGACGGTAATGCCAACACCGGCGCAGAAGTCAACCGCCGTCGAAGCTCACGGAAATTCTCCTCACACTCGGAGGACCACTCAAAATCCACGCCCTTGCGGGTAAGCTGCGTCAACGGTCGAGCTAACTGAGAGAAGTTCAGAATGAAGCGACGATAATACCCTGCTAGACCCAGAAAACTACGGATCTCAGCAATTGTCATCGGACGCGACCAATTAAGTATCGCTTCAATCTTGCTTGGATCAACAGAAATCCCCTCCCTGGATATGATATGGCCAAGAAAAACCACTCTATCCATCCAGAACTCACACTTGCTCAGCTTGGCATACAATTGCTCATCTCGAAGAGTCTGCAGTACCAACCGCAAGTGAGAAACATGCTCTTCCGTATTACGCGAATACACCAAGATGTCGTCAATGAAGACCACGACAAACTTGTCCAAATACTCCCTGAAGACACGGTTCATCAAATCCATGAATATAGCCGGTGCATTAGTCAAACCAAATGGCATCACTAGGAACTCGTAATGCCCATAGCGAGTACGGAATGCAGTCTTGGCTACATCCTGATCACGGACTCTCAACTGATGATACCCAGATCTCAAGTAAATCTTGGAGTAAACTGACGTGCCCTGCAGCTGGTCAAACAAGTCATCAATACGAGGCAACGGATACTTGTTCTTCACAGTGACTCGATTCAGCTGCCGATAGTCAATGCACAGCCGCATCGACCCATCCTTCTTCTTTACGAAGAGAACAGGAGCTCCCCAAGGAGACACACTAGGACGAATGTACCCCTTGTCTAAAAGATCTTGTAGCTGATTCTTCAACTCACGCATCTCTGACGGAGCCAGACGATACGGTGCTCTAGAAATAGGCGAAGTACCCGGCATCAACTCTATGCCAAACTCGACTTCCCTAGCAGGAGGAAAACCCGAAATCTCATCAGGAAACACATCTGGAAATTCATCCACAACAGGAATGCTCTCTATCCCAATACTCTCAGCGGACAAATCAACTGCATAGATAAGGTAGCCTTCCCCGCCAGACTCTAGAGCTCGACAAGCTCTCAAAGCTGATACCAAAGGCATCGGGGGTCGCGCTCCCTCACCATAGAAAAACCAACTCTCACTCCTTTCCGGATGAAAGCGTACTAATCTCTGATAGCAGTCCACTGAAGCTCGATAGGTAGTCAGCACATCTATTCCCAAAATGCAATCAAAGTCGTCCATCGCCAGGACCATGAGATTTGCCAACAGAACGTTCCCTTCGAACTCTAAAGGGCAACCCATCACTAGACGCTTAGCCAAAGCAGATTGGCCCGTCGGAGTAGAAACAGACATCACTACGTCTAGTGCAATGCATGGTAACTTATGCCTCTTAACAAAACGTGCAGAAATGAAGGAATGAGATGCACCAGTGTCAATAAGTACAAGAGCAGGTATACCATAAAGCATAAATGTACCTGCGATGACTTTCTCATTCTCCTCCACAGCCTGATCATGTCTCAGGGCAAACACCTGGCCAGAAGCTCGTGGCCTCAAATGAGAACTCCCAGCAGACTGTCCCTGCGACCTCTGCTGTACGGTAGCCTGAGAACCCGATCCTGAACCAGAACCAGAACCACCTCCCCCAGACATTGGACAATCTCTCCGGATATGACCAGTCTCTCCACAATGGAAACAAGCTCCAGAAGCTCTACGGCACTTGTCGGATGGATGGTTCTTCCCACAGTGATCACACTTGTCCTTCTTACCATAACGGACAATACCTCCAGAACCAGAGGAAGAAGAAGATCCAGACTTCTTGAAAGTTTGGGCACGGGGACCCAAAGAACTAGCAGGCCTCGACTGAGGGAAAGACCTGTTCCGCCGAATGCTGTCCTCTGCCTGATGACAACGGCTCACCAAACCCTCGTAGGACATGTCGTCGCCAACCGCCACACGGTCATGGATCTCAGGGTTAAGGCCCTGAAGAAACAGATTATACTTCATCTCTGAGCTATCAGCAATCTCGGGGCAATAGGATAGCAGATCAAAGAACCTCTGCTGATACTCATCGATAGACATGGTTCCCTGTCGCAGACTCAGTAGCTCGCCTGCCTTCGACTGTCGGAGTGCAGGAGGAAAATACCGCTTTTGGAAAGCTGTGCGGAACTCGGCCCAGGTGGCCACTCCTCTCGCAGCAACAAAAGGTGTAGAAGTAAACCTCCACCACCTGCGCGCACGCCCATCCAGAAGATAGCCAAGGGTTTCCACCTTCTGCTCATCGGTGCATTGGAAAGTCTGAAAAGTCGTCTCCATGCGGTCTAACCAGTTCTCCGCATCCTCCGGAGACTCACCTCCAACTAAGGGCTTGGGACCCATAGCTAAGAATCGACGCACAGTGAAACGCTCGTCGTCATGATGACGATGACGCCGTTCTCGACGAGGCTCCCGGTCGGCATCACCCCAACGCCCACCAACACTGCCATGAGAACTCTGGTCGTCACGATTTGACATCTACAAAAATACCTCAAGATGAGACTAAACTTGCTGGGATCGTATCTCCGGCACTGAAGTAGGTCTAGGCCAATTCATAACCGCTTCGATTTTGCTGGGATCGACAGAAATCCCATCTTCAGAAATAATATGACCGAGAAAGACAACTCGATCTAACCAGAATTCGCATTTCGATAGCTTGGCAAACAACTGCTCAACTCGTAAAATCTGCAAGACGATTCTCAAGTGCTCTGCATGGTCAGTACGGTTCTTCGAGTAGATAAGAATATCATCGATGAAGATAATGACGAACTCATCTAAATAACGCTGAAAGATACGGTTCATCAAACCCATAAAAACAGCTGGAGCGTTAGTCAAACCGAATGGCATGACTATAAACTCAAAGTGACCATACCTCGTTCTGAATGCGGTCTTAGGAACATCTTCCTCTCGCACTCTCAGCTGATGGTAGCCTGACATCAGATCAATCTTAGAGTAGACAGAAGAACCCTGCAGTTGATCGAACAAGTCATCTATTCGGGGTAAAGGATACCTATTCTTAACTGTAGCCAGATTCAATTGACGGTAGTCGATACAGAGCCGCATAGAACCATCCTTCTTCCGAACGAATAGAACAGGAGCACCCCAAGGCGATACACTAGGTCTGATGTATCCCTTGGCAATCAAATCCTCAAGCTGCTCCTTCAACTCTCTCAATTCAACGAGTGCCATACGATAAGGAGCTTTTGAAATAGGTTGAGTACCTGGCACTAAGTCAATGCTGAATTCAACCTCTCGAATGGGTGGCAATCCAGGAACATCTTCCGGAAACACATCAGCAAAATCTCTAACCACTGGTAAGTCAACCAAAGCTGGGCTAGATTTCAGTACATCAACCGCATAAACCAAAAATCCTTCTACACCTCTCTGTAACAAACAAGTCATAGATAACACTGAAATCAAAGGAATTCTAGATCGAGAACCCTTACCAAAGAATTTCCACTCGTCTGCCATTTCAGGTCTGAACCTGACAACCTTCAGAAAACAATCAACTGTCGCCCTGTACTTGGTTAAAGCATCTATCCCGACAATACAATCAAAATCTGACAGCCCAAGTACAATACAGTCGAATTCTAACAAATTCCCCTCAAAACAAAGTTCACAGTTCCTGACTAGTCGGACAGAAACAATTCCTCCACCCAAAGGTGAAGTAACAGCTACTACTGTAGGCAACAATTCAGTTGGCAAAGCATGCAATAACACATATTTCTCAGAGATAAAGGAATGGGAAGCACCTGTATCTATCAAGACATGAGCAGAATGACCGAAAATCGAACAGTTACCTGCTATGACATCGTCAGGTGCTGCCTGAGCCTGATCCTCTGTCAATGCAAAGACTCGTGCTTGCTGTCTCGGAGGCTGATTTGCACTAGAGCTACCTCCCTGTCTGTTCTGCTGTTGCTGGGGTTGGAAGGAGTGCACTGCAGACGACTGCCTCTCCGGCTGAGCTGCAGGTCTAAACGAACTCCCACTCTGAGCTCTATCTCTATTACGTTGAGGGCACACTTTAGAGAAGTGTTCCGGTTGCTGACATGTGTTACAATTGCCTAAGACTCCCACACACTGATCCGGTGAGTGTCTTCCTCCACACTTGCTGCAGTACAAGGATGATGACCCATAACTTGGTCCTGAACCGAATTGCTTCGAACCACTGGAACTGGACGAACTGTTCCCCTGTCTCTTGAACTGTTTACCTCTTGCCTTGTACTGATCCTTTCTGTTTCCCCCACTGTTTCCACCTTCATACCTCTGCTGCTGGTTCTGATGTTGAGGTGGCTGATTCTGGTACTGAGATGGTTGGTTCTGATACTGCCTCTGCTGCTGAGGTGCCCCCTGATTACCTCTTTGCCTCCACAAGCCTGCTTCTGCTCCCTTTGCGTAATTCATGGCATCCGCAAAGTTGCTAGGCCTGTTGGTGTTAACCAACGTGAAGACATCGGGGTTCAACCCGTTGATGAACTGATCTGCCTTAGCTTCTTCATCTCCGGCAATTAGCGGTGCAAAACGCAACAGACTATCGAACTTAGCCACGTACTCTTCAATGTTCAGATTCCCTTGCCTCAGATTTGCAAACTCTGCTCCCTTATCCTTACGATAAGAGATAGGGAAAAACCGCTTATAAAACTCAGATTTAAAAAGAGTCCAAGTAACCTCTGTACCTCTACTCTCAATTGCTTTCTTTGTCATGATCCACCAGCTCTTAGCACCACCACGCAGCTGATGAATTACTAACCTGATTCGGCGGTCATCTGTGTAGTCAATGGAATCAAACAACTAATCCATATCATCCAACCAACTCTCACAGTCAACTGGATTTTCTGAACCCATCAACAATGGCGGATTGAACGACTGAAACCTCTTCAGCAAGGTTTCCATAGGAGTCGCTGAAGCATCCAACTGATCAACCTCAGTGCTAGCTTGCTCAGTCGCAGGGATAACTGGTGGTGTGTTTCTGTTTATCACTCGACGAGGACCCATCTGATAATCAAAGGATAGGAAACGAGATATCTCAATCGCTACAATCAGTGTCCTTACAACCGCTTGGAATACCGGATACCAGTCGATAACAGAAACAGTTATATTTCAAGTAGATCATGCTTTATAAATTAAATCACATAACCATGTAATTCAATAATTCTCAATAATAAAGCATGCTCGCATGGAATTAAGTACACAGTTAAAATAATTCAAACACATGCGAGGAGCCAATACACGCAGACTCGATCTACCCGCTTTCTCTAATTCGACCAAGAATCTTAACTCTCTGATACCACTTAATGTGAGACCTCGATTCTAAACCACTAATCTCGGATTAAACAACAATTAAGCGAACAAGAATCCAAGAGTAAAACAAGTCAAAGTTTTTTTTTTTTTTTTTTTTTTTTAAAACGCCGCGCGCCCACGCGAGGAACCAAGCTCGCGCGCGCGCGGGCAAACAAATCCGAGGCCCAACAGTGGCCTCGCGCGCGCGCGAGGAACGCCTCGCCCGCGCGCGGAAGGCATGGGCAGAAATGCTCAGGCTGCAGAAAAAAAAAGAAAGGATTCCGCGCTTGGTCCGACATGCCTTCAAATACAAATGCAATAACAGGGTGTAGGGAAACATGCCATAACAAGTCATGCTTACAGAAAGCCTAAATCGATACAACAACAACATACTTCGATTTCAGATTACAATCCGAATACAAACTAATTCGAATAACAAAACATATCAAGTTCGAGTTCTAACATGCTTCAATCTTAAACTAGATAAACATGCTAATTCAACTTCTAAACCGAGTCTCACTTTTACTACTTGCCCTCGAAGCTAACCATGCCTCTTCTGACTTGTTCCTGCCCCACCTGTTGCCAAGTACACATACAAAACAAAGCAACAGCCGGATAACCGGTGAGAATGATAATCCCAGTAAAAGCAACATATCAAGTAATGAATATACAACATGCTATCAAACCACATATTCAAGTCGAAGTTAATGATATGCATGACTTTAAAACCAGGATATCGATTCTGATAAACACGGGAGTATTGCTCTGCTTTTGGGATCCCGAGGATGAGATCACGTAACGACTCACCGACTCTCCCAATCGAGGTGGTGCCACGTATCCCACTCCTCTAGACTTTGAGCAACCATAATGAGTATGCTAGCACTAGGCGAAATACTACAACCTAGGCCACTCAATCATAGTTCCCAAACGTCTAACAAAAAGGGCGGTTCTGCCCGCTGAAATCAAAGTAGGCTCAAGATGAATGCATAACAGAAACATAAACATAAGCCACATAACAAAAACTCAATCAATCAACAATTACAAGTTCCACGTGCTAGAACAAGTATCAATGCAATATGTGATTTAAAAAGGGAAACTCGAGAACCAACAGTCCCGAGTATGCTATCCCGCTACGATGACTGCTTTTACCTTTCAATGCAGTAGCTCCAACTCTGGATAAGCTACAAAAGAGATTGTATAAACAACTACACAATCTAACAACAACAAGGCAACGGTTCAAGGAAAACTCTTTATACCGTTCTTCGTCCAACTCTCGACGAACAATGCTGCTAACACAGGGCTCGACAAACTCCAACGAATCTGTAAGAATTCAAGAGTTGATCAACAACCACGATCACTCACACGCCAAGACTCCAATCAATACAAACACGATTCAAAAACCCAAAACTCAAACCGACGGCATAACGGCTATAAACTGAACAAACCGGAAATGCAGACAGCAGTTCAATACCGATATCAACTCATATCAATGCCCAAACAACAACAACAAGACAAACCCAACAAATCTCAAAACCACATTTTCGAAAATGGCTTCCAAAAATCATAATAAATCCGAACGTCGCTCTAATTCAAAACCGACAGATAATAAACGATCAGAACTCTGTAGAGAACAACATACTCGAATCTCAAACGATTCTAACAACATCCAAAAACTAGAATGTATCCGATCGAAGAAGAACTTACGATATAACGAAGCTCTCGTTGCTGTGATTGCTAATCTGCCTTCAGAAATAATTTCCAACGGCCGGATCGAGCTCGGACTGAAATCAGAAAGCTTGAAAGCTCAATGAATCGACTTCAATGGAGGGAGGCGATGCAATGGAGGTGATGGAGAAGAGAATGAGCCCAAAAGCCTTATAAATATCTATAAAAACCGATAATTACGTTTTAGTCCCTGAAAAATCCAAGTTTTGCAAAAAGGACCCTGATCAAAATCAAACCAGCTCGAGAACTCTGTAATCTCTGATTAACTCAAATAAATTCAATTAAGATAAAAACGGGGCGTTACATATACCTTCGTCCGTCGTCAGCCCGCTGGTGTAGAATCGCCTCAAAACTTAGGCACACCTCCGCTACAATGCCAGGATCGCTACGCAACTTCCGGATTCCCTATAGGATGCATAGAACTCCATAGATCTAAGTAAGAAGGTTCGAAAACCAGAGGAAAGGAGGGGAAATCGGTGCACAGAATGAGGGCTCAGACCCCTTATTTATAGACGGCGATAGGAACGTCCGATCCCTCATCGAAATGTCCGATCGCGAACGGAGCGTCCGATCGTGACATCGGAACGTCCGATGTCACCTCACGTGCGTAAGCAGTGACGTCATCTTGCTGACGTCGGTAATGACGCCAGCCCTAGCCAGAACGGAACGTCTGATCCTCCAACGGAACGTCCGATCCCGATCGGAGCTTCCGATCTGTGCTTCGGAGCTTCCGATCCACTTCGGATAATTTTAGGCAAAATTTAGTAATTAATTTCCTTAATTACCTTGATTAATTGCGGGTAACTACAGTAAAGGATACCTGTTCTTAACTGTAGCCTGATTCAATTGGCGGTATTCGATACAGAGCCGCATAGAACCATCCTTCTTCCGAACAAAAAGCACAGGAGCACCCCAAGGCGATACACTAGGTCTGATGTATCCCTTGGCAATCAAATCCTCAAGCTGCTCCTTCAACTCTCTCAATTCAATAAGTGCCATACGATAAGGATCTTTAGAAATAGGTTGAGTACCTGGCACTAAGTCAATGCTGAATTCGATTTCTCGAATAGGTGGCAAACCAGGAACGTCTTCCGGGAATACATCAGCAAATTCTCTAACCATCGGTAAATCTACCAAAGTTGGGCTAGATTTCAGTACATCAACTGCATACACCAAAAATCCTTCTGTACCTTTCTGTAGCAAATGAGTCATTGATAACACTTAAATCAAAGGAATTCTAGATCGATAACCCTTACCAAAGAATTTCCACTCGTCTGCCATTTCAGGTCTGAACCTGACAACCTTCAGAAAACAATCGACTGTTGCCCTGTACTTGGTTAAAGCATCTATACCGACAATACAATCAAAATCTGACAGTTCAAGTACAATATAGTCGAATTCTAACAAATTTCCTTCAAAACACAGTTCACAGTTCCTGACTAATCTGACAGAAACAATTCCTCCACCCAAATGTGAAGTAACAGCTACTACTGTAGGCAACAACTCAGTAGGCAAAGCATGCAATAACACAAATTTCTTAGAGATAAAGGAATGGGAAGTACCTGTATCTATCAAGACATGAGCAAAATAACCGAAAATCAAACAGTTACCTACTATAACATCGTCAGGTGCTGCCTGAGCCTGATCCTCTGTCAATGCAAAGACTCGTGCCTGCTGTCTCGGAGGCTGATTTGCACGAGAGTTACCTCCCTGTCTGTTCTGCTACTGAGGCTGGAAAGAGTGCACTGTAGAAGACTGCCTCTGAGGCTGAGCTGCAGGTCTAGACGAACTCCCACTCTGAGCTCTATCTCTGTTACGCTGTGGGCACACTTTAGAGAAGTGTCCCAGTTGCTGACAGGTGTTACAATTACCAAAGACTCCCACACACTGTTCCGGTGAGTGTCTTCCTCCACACTTGCTGCAGTACAAGGATGATGACCCATAACTTGGTCCTGAACCGAATTGCTTCGAACCACTGGAACTGGACGAACTGTTCCCCTGTCTCTTGAACTGTTTACCTCTTGCCTTGTACTGATCCTTTCTGTTTCCCCCACTGTTTCCACCTTCATACCTCTGCTGCTGGTTCTGATGTTGAGGTGGCTGATTCTGGTACTGAGATGGTTGGTTCTGATACTGCCTCTGCTGCTGAGGTGCCCCCTGATTACCTCTTTGCCTCCACAAGCCTGCTTCTGCTCCCTTTGCGTAATTCATGGCGTCCGCAAAGTTTTCTGGCCTAGCAGTGTTCACCAAAGTGAAGATGTCAGGATTCAAGCCATTTATGAAGTGGTCGGCCTTAGCTTCTTCATCTCCGGAAATTAGTGGTGCAAAACGCAACAAACTATCAAACTTGGCAACGTACTCTTCGATGTTCAGATTCCCTTGTCTCAAATTGGAAAATTCTGCTCCCTTGTCCTTACGGTACGAGATAGGGAAAAACCGCTTATAGAATTCAGATTTAAAAAGAGTCCAAGTAACTTCCGTACCTCTATTCTCTATTGCTTTCTTTGTCATGATCCACCAGCTCTTAGCAACCCCACGTAGCTGATGAATGACTAACCTGATTTTGCGGTCATCTGTGTAATCAATGGAATCAAACAGCTGATCAATATCATCCAACCAACTTTCACAGTCAACTGGATTTTCTGAACCTAACAACAACGGCGGATTGAAAGACTGAAACCTCTTCAGCAAGGTTTCCATAGGCGTTGTTGAAGCATCCAATTGATAAACTTCAGTGCTAGCTTGCTCAGTTGCAGGGATAACTGGCGGTGCATTTCTACTCGACGAGGACCCATCTGATAATCAAAGGTTAGGACACGAGATATCTCAATCGCTAAATCAGTGCCTTTACAACCGCTTGGAATATCGGATACCAGTCGATAACAGAAACAGTTATATCTCAAGTAGATCATGCTTTATAAATTAAATCACATAACCATGTAATTCAATAACTCTCAATAATAAAGCATGCTCACATGGAATTAAGTACACAGTTAAAATAATTCAAACACATGCGAGGAGCCAATACACGCAGACTCGATCTACCCGCTCACTCTAGTTCGACCAAGAATCTTAACTCTCTGATACCACTTAATGTGAGACCTCGATTCCCAACAACTAATCTCGGGATTAAACAACAATAAGACATACAATAACCAAAGGTTAAAAGCAATAAGATTTTTTTTTTTGAAATAGTGCCTCGCTCGATCCGCATGATCTTGCGGATCAAGCGAGCAACTTTTCCAAAGTTACTGCCCGAAAAACTCAGCCCTCGCTCGATCCGCAATATCTTGCAGATCGAGCGAGCCACCAAAAATTTGAAACAGAGGACAAAATAGCTTGCCCTCGCTCGATCCGCAAGATCTTGCGGATCGAGCGGTGACAGAAACAGAGCAAAAACAGCAGAAATCATGCTAGAACTTGAGTCCAAAACCAACAACATTTTATCATGCATTACAATCACAAGTTCTCCAACTAATACATGAAATTCTAGGGTTACACAACCGCTCAAAAGTATTGGATTTGTAACGACAAACTTTCAACATAGCTCGCATAAACAATACAATAACATAACGAAGTTCGATATCTAAACATGTTCAAATACAACTAGGTAGACATGCTGACACGACTTCTAAACCGAGTCTCACTACTAGCTCTCCCTCTTGTTGCTATCCAGGCCTTCGCTGACTTGGTCCTGCCCCACCTGTTGCCAAGTACATATAGAAAACAAAGCAACAACCGGATTAACCGGTGAGAATGACATTCCCAGTAAAAACAACATAACAAGTAATGAATATACAACATGCTATCAAACAACATATTCAAGTCGAAGCTAATGATATGCATGTCTTTAAAACCAGGATATCAATTCTGATAAACAAGGGAGTACTGCTTTGCTTTTGGGATCCCGGGGATGAGATCACGTAACGACTCACCGACTCTCCCAATCGAGGTGGTTCCACGTATCTCACTCCTCTAGACTTTGAGCAACCATAATGAGTATGCTAGCACTAGGCGAAATACTACAACCTAGGCCACTCAATCATAGTTCCCAAACGTCTAAACAAAAAGGGCGGTTCTGCCCTCTGAAATCAAAGTTGGCTCAAGATGAATGCATAACAGAAACATAAACATAAGCCACATAACAAAACTCAATCAATCAACCAAATACAAGTTCCACATGCTAGAACAAGTATCGATGCAATATGTGATTTAAAAAGGGAAACTCGAGAACCAATAGTCCCGAGTATGCTATCCCTCTAAGATGACTGCTTTTACCTTTCAATGCAGTAGCTCCAACTCTGGCTAAGCTACAACAAAAGATTGTATCAAAAGCTATACAATCTAAACAACAACAACGGTTCAAGGCGAATCTCTTTACCGTTCTTCGTCCAATCTCTTGACGATCAAAAGGCTGATTAACACTGGCTTCACAAACTCCAAACGAATCTTTACGGAGAAAAAAAGTGATCAAAAACAACGTTCAACTCAAGCAAAAGTCCAAAAACCCAAAAACGGTTCAAATCTCTAAAACTCAAACCGGCGGCATAACGGCTATAACTGAACAAACCGACAATGCAGACAGCAGTTCAATAGCGATAACAACTCATATCAAAGCCAATACACCCATATCAAGGCAATTCCAACAAATCTCAAAACCACATTTTCGAAAATGGCTTCCAAAAATCATAACAAATCCGGACGTCGCTCTAATTCAAAACCGACAGATAATAAACGATCAGAACTCTGAAGAGAACAACATACTCGAATCTAGAACGATTCTAACAACATTCAAAAACTAGAATGTATCTGATCGTAGAAAAACTTACGATAGAACGAAGCTCTCGCAGTAGTGATCGCTAATCTGCCTTCAGAAATAATTTCCAACGGACGGATCGAGCTCGGACTGAAATCCCAAAGCTTGGAATGAGAAGGGGGCGGCTCTAATGGAGGAGGCGTGCAATGAGGAAGAAGGAGAAGACTTCCCCAATCAAATCCAAGTGTAGATAATATATAAAAATCAATATTTGCGTTTTAGTCCCTGAAATTTCCAAAATTTGCAAAAAGGACCCTGATCAAAATCAAACCGGCTCGAGAACTCTGTAATCTCTGATTAACTCAAATAAACTCATTTAAGATAAAAACGAGGCGTTACAGTCAACCTTTGAAGCTCTTATGTAATCAAATTCTCCTGTAAAACTTGTATTAGTATGAATGAAAAAATATTTTGCATATTTTGTCTGACCTGAAATGATTCTCTGTCGTAAAGATACAAGTAACATATGCACTCATAAATTTAATATATATATCACACCTTTTCACATAGCCGATGTCTGATCATTAGGAGTGATGTGACTAAAAGGCGGATATTCATGAGTATGTATTGCAGGTGAGATAAGCTCAAAATGAAATAAATAATAGAAATGTATGATTCAAAAAGTAACTATTTTAAGCTTTCATTAAATTCCTAGTGCACGTATATCGGTAATGTAAGCTTATCAGAGGTTTGTGCCAATATTTTTTAAAGATATTCTCGACGGTTCAGTGTAGGTGACTATTGACCTACTGCACCTTTGTATTTATGATTTTCTCGCCTATAAATATGGTTCCTCAGCCAGAAGAGAAAAATCATAACTTAATTTAAGCAAATAAAATCACTATGGATGAGTCTGATTTTGAGAGAAGAAAGACTGTGTATAGAGATAGAGTTATAGCAAGAGGCATGCGTATCTGGTTTCTTCTGGAGGAGATACATCACAACCTGCCAACAGGTTTAGCTCTCATGGATCCACGTGTTGCTGAGGGCTTGCTGTGATGCAAACTTACCTTGCAAACTCAGAGCACTCGAGATGTGCTAAGGCCTTTTGCTGTGAGACTCTTGATTCTTTTGGCATAGAGAGATGAAATGCAGAACATCTTCTTTGAGGATGATGTCTGCAGTAGTCAAGGTTCACTCACTCGCTGGATGATTGAGTGGAGTCGAGAGATGAGGACCAGAATCTCTGCAGTCATTACGAGTATAGACGCAGTAGGGGGTTAATGTAAAATTCTATATGCAACGATGTAATGAAATTATTCTGATGAAATGTAGTATTCCCCCTAAACTCATGCTTATCTTAACTCAACTCTATTAAGCCAAGTACATTGCGAAAATAAGAAAACTTGGCGTCCGGTAGTGGCTTGGTGAATATATCTGCTGCCTGCTGATCGGTAGATATATAGATCATCTGAATATCCTTATTTATCACATATTCTCTTATGAAGTGATGTCTACATCAATATGCTTTGTTCTTGGATGCATCACTGGATTATGAGTGATTGCGATTGCACTAGTTTTGTCGCAAAAGATGGGGACTTCAGTAGATTGTATTCCAAAGTCTCGAAGTTGTTGTTGTGCCCATAGTATTTGAGCCCATCAATTGCTAGCTGCTAGATATTCTGCTTTGGCTGTAGAGTTGGCAATTTGATGTTTGTTTCTTACTGAACCATGAAATAAGTTTGTCTCCCAGAAATTGACAAGATCCACTAGTAATTTTTCTATCAATCTTGCACCCTGCATAATCTGCATCTGAATAACCAACAAGATTAAATTCTGAATCTTTGGAGTACCAAAGACCCACGTTTGTAGTACCCTTAAGGTATTTGATAATCCGTTTAGCAGCTATATAATGAGATTGTTTTGGCGCTACTTAAACCTTGCACAAAGGCATACAACGAACATAATATTAGGCCTACTGGCCGTAATGAGCCTATGAAACCTCGATACATTGTTACCTCAACTGGTGCTCCTGCCTCGTCTTTATCAAGATTTATGGATGCACTCATAGGAGTAGATATGGCAGAGCAATTTTCCATGCCAAACTTTTTGATGAGTTCTTTGGTGTACTTAGACTGATTTATGAAGATCCCATTTTCCAGCTGTTTTACTTGCAGTCTGAGAAAGAAATTCAATTTGCCCATCATGCCCATATGAAATTGTTCCTGCATCAACTTAGAGAATTTCTCGCATAAACGAGGATTAGTTGATCCAAATATGATATCATCTACATAGATTTGAACAAGTAAAATACGATATCCTTTAACAAATTTAAAGAGCGTTTTATCGGCTGTTGCTATGACAAAGTTGTGATATAAAAGAAACTGTGATAAAGTTTCATACCAAGCTCTTGGTGCTTGTTTTAGACCATAAAGAGCTTTATCAAGCTTAAAAACATGATTAGGAGTCGAGGCGTTGATAAAACCTGGTGGTTTCTCAACATACACTTCTTCTTGAAGTAGCCCACTGAGAAAATATGACTTAACATCCATTTGATAAACTTTGAAGTTTTTGTAAGAAGCATAGGCAAGAAATATCCTGATGGCTTCAAGTCTTGCTACTGGAGCAAATGATTCGTCAAAGTCAATACCCTACTCTTGTCTAAAGCCTTGAGCAACCAGTCTGGCTTTGTTTCTAATTACTGTTTCATCCTCATTTAATTTGTTACGAAACACCCAACGGGTGCCTATAATATTTTGGTTATCCGGTCGAGGAACTAAATTCCAAACATTGTTTTTAGTGAACTAATTTAGCTCCTCTTATATTGCTTCAATCCAGCTAGCATCTTGCAAGGCTTCATCTATGTGATTAGGCTCTATCTATGAAATGAATGTTGCATGCAATATTTCGTTAATCATTTGATTACGTGTACGAAGAGGGCAATAGGGTTACTGATGACCAGCTCAGGTGGATGATTTTTACTCCAACAAAGGTTTGGTCCAAGCTAATTTGTGTTTTGGTTTGTTGGAGTGTCATCCTCATTCCAGACAATGTTATCTGGTTCGATGATTTCTTCTCCGATTCTCTATTCTCCATGATCTTGATCTATTCTTCCTTCAGTGGGTTGGATGATTACTTCTTCTGGTTCATCCCTTGTGATAGGAAGTTCATCACTATCATTTTCATCATCTAGAACAGTTGATTCTAGCCTATTTGCTAGGTCTTTGATGTTGGTTTGAGACTGATCTGCAGATACAGTAGCTTTATAAAAAATAACATGAATATTTTCCTCTACCGTCAGTGATGTTTTGTTAAACACTCTGTAAGCTCGACTGACTGAGGAATATCCAATGAATATGCCTTCTTCTGCTTTTGCATCAAAGGCCGTTAAGTGGTGTTTTCCGTTATCATGAACGAAGCATGTACATCCAAATACTTTAAGATATGAAACATCATGTTTTGTGTCATTCAATATCTCATATGGTGTTTTTTTGTGCTTCTTGTTAATCATAGATCTGTTTTGAGTATAACATGTTATATTAGTTGCCTCTGCCCAGAGTCTTTGAGATACGTTGGAATCAGCAATCATAGTTCTAGCTGCCTCCTTAAGAGTTCTATTTCTTCTCTCAGCAACACCATTTTTTTGTGGGGTCCGAGCAGTAGACAACTCATGCTTGATTCCCTGGTTATCTAGATAGGATTCAAGGGTTTTATTTAAAAATTCAGTGCCTCTATCACTCCTGATCCGATCTATCCCAGTACGTTTCTCATTTTGCAAACGTTTAAAAAATTTTATCAGGTGAGTAAATATTTGATCTTTGGACGATAAGAAAATTACCCAAGTGAAACGAGAGTAATCATCCACAATAACTAAGGTATATCTTATTCTCCCTAAGCTCCTGACCAATATAGGACCAAATAGATCCATGTGCAACAGGTCTAAGCATTTAGAAGAAGATATACACCCTTTGGTTTTAAAAGTAGCTCTTACTTGTTTGCCCTGCTGACAAGCCGAACAAACTCTATCCTTTTTAAAATCACCTTTGGGCAGACCAAGAACCAAATCATGTTTGCTCAGATGCTTAATGGACTTAAAATTCAAATGATTGAGCCGTTTATGCCATAACCACTGCTTATCATTTTGAGCAACAAAACAGGTAGGAACATATGGTTGTTCACTTTGCCAATTTAGCCTATAAGTGTTTTGTTCTCTTAGTCCGGTTAACATGATTTCACCATTACTAGAGTTGATCATGCATGTGTGCTTGTGAAATTCAACAATGTAACCATTATCACATAATTGACTGATACTGATCAGATTATAGCATAAGTTATCAACAAGTAATACATCATTAATGATAATTTTACCATGAGTAATCTTACCCTTACCCACGGTCTAACCCTTTGAGTTATCACCAAAAATGATTTAAGGCCCTTTGTATTGTATGATTTTGGATAACGGTTCTTTATTTCCAATCATGTTCCTGGAACATCCACTATCAAGATACCACGTTGACTTTTCCATTGGACTATTCTTCTCGACTGATTTTACTGATAGCACCTGCAAGAAGAATATATAACCATGGTACCCTTATCTATTTGGGTCCAAACTGGATTAGTACTTTCGAGACCCACACCTGAATTACTCTAACAATTTTACTCGTATGTGCATCTACATAGTGAGTTGGTCGAGGTGCACAATGTGTGTTGGTGTGTGATCTGGGTCTTACAGTGTGTTGTTTGAACTTTTGATCTTTGTTATCCTGTCTATATCGTTTTTGAACAGGCATACAATTGAAGTACTGGTTTTGTGTTACCCAATGATTCCTGTACTTGGATTGACTTGGTTCAAACCTCGACTGCCTGAACTTAGATTGGTTTCCGTTTCTTTGTTCATTCAATCCAGATTTGTTCCATGTCTCTATTTTCCTTGGATTCAGAGGCTCCACATATCCAAGTCCTTTATGCTTACCTTTGTTCTCATATTGACTTGACTGTCCATCATAGATATTAGGTTCAGCATGTTTATATATAGTACTAGATCGAACAAATCTTATTACATTAGGATTTTTCCCACTAAAATACGATTGAGTATTTTTCTTCGTAAGATTACATTCATTTTAGCCGTATCCAAGACCAGATTTATCACCTGCTTGATTCTGGTTCTCATGTATCTTATCCAACGAGGTAGAAGCCTTATTCCAAGAGTTTATTGTTTTAAGAAACTTTTGATTTTCATATAAAGTGGCTTGGAATACTCGTTTCATATCATCATTCTCAGCTGTCAACAGGTTTAGCTTAGTCCTTAGACTATCAAGTTCTCTTTGCTGTGAACCGCTAGATACCTTGACTTATCAATAAGACATGTCTTTTCTGTTTTTACTTCCTCAAATGATGTAGAAAGTTTCTTATACTCGATGACCATCTCATTAAGTGCTGGAACAAGTTCTTCTTGTGTAAAATCGGACGAGTTAAAGTTAAATACCTCAGTGTCGTCTTCTTCACTCTGAGAGTTGGCCATAAGTCATTGTACATGTTCTTCTTCACTATCTTTGGATGAGATGTCTGTATCGGATGACTCGGATTCTGTTTCTGCCCATTTGCTTTTTCTTTCATCTGCAACTAGCACTTTTTGTTCCTTTTCTTTCGGAATGTTCTTCTTACTTCCTTGCCTTTCTTTTTCTCAACATACTGCTTTCTCTCATAACTCTTAGGCTTAGTACATTCTGCAATGAAGTGGCCTTGCTTGACACAGTTAAAACATGCAATACCATCCTCTGCATGGTCTTTTTTATAATATGATTTGTTAAACTTTGTGTTATTCTTATGCATGAATTTACCAAAACTTTTAATGAATAGATACATCGCTTCTCAACTCATCTGTTCAGCTATCTTCTTTGTTGATGCTTCCTCAGTCCGTTGAGGTGAGATAGTTGATTTCAGTGCTTTGGTGGGGTTCGAGACAGATTTATCTTCCCCAGTTTTGATTCCGAGTTCAAACTCGTATGCCTTGAGATCTTCAAATAAGTCATGAAGCTCCAATTTGTTTAGATCCTTTGATTCTCTCATAGCTATGGTCCTGATATCCTATTCTTTGGGCAATGCTTGCATAACCTTCAAGGCAATTTCATGATTAGTACATATTTTCCAAGAGCAATCAATTCACAAATAATATTGCTAAATATTTCATCAAACTCAGTCATTGTTTCTCTTGGTTTCTTCTTGGCGTTGTCAAACACCTGAATGACTACAGTGAGTTTGTTTTCTTTAGTTTGATCGTTCCCTTCGCATAGTTGAGTGAGTTTCTCCCAAATTTCTTTGGCGATTGAGCACGTCTTGATCATGCTAAACATGTTTTTGTCCAGCGTTTTGTACAGTACATATTTAGCCATGTTATCAAGATTTGCTTTCTTTTTTTCCTCATTACTCCATTCTGCTCTGGGTTTCTCGACCCTATGTGGTTCGCCTCCTGTTATGGCTATAACAGTGTTGGCTTTGAGAATCTTCATGGGTCCATCGGTGATAACGTACCACATATCATCATCTCGTGCAGAAAGATGTGTCTGCATACGAATTTTCCAATCATCATAATCTTCTTTAGAAAACATAGGGATTTTGTTTAGTGAATTCATGATGAGTATCAAAAGTTAAAAGAAAAAGTTTTCTCTGATACCAGAGGTTGGGGATCGTGTTTGTGTGTAGAGGGGGGGGGGGGGTGAATACACACTCGAAAAATATTTGACTTTAAATGCAATATGGTTGAGCAAATGTTAGTCCACTCAACCGATTTTTCTTTAACTTTCTAGAGATATAAGAGCTACTTTAAAATAGTGCGGAAACAGCTCTTGTAAACTAGATGATAATCATGAAATCGTGTAATGCAGTAGTATAAGTAAGCAATGATATGTTTATGGATGTTCGGAGCTCAATCTCCTACTTCATCCCTTCTTCCTCACGGGAAGAATACACTATAAGACTTTGGTTATTACAACAATGTGCAATAAACCCGATCTAGGTTATGAATTATCCAATGCCCAAGATGGAACTCCTAGATTTACTGATAAGATTCTAATTTCTTATCAAACTTTTCTTGAGTTGATGATGATAGCACTCTAAGCTTCTTGAAAGCTTAGAATCTCAAATCCTTGGGGCAGATACTGTTCTTCAAACAACGGCTGGATTTGAGTGACCCTTTGAAAAGATCTCCTTGTAGATCGGATAAGCTTTTTAGCGAAGGGTTGAGTGAGCAGTCGAGTATTCAAGAAGTGGTTTCAAGTGCTCAATTGTGCAAGTCTTTGTAATTTTTTCTCTCTGTCTTCATCTGAGTAAGCTCTGATATTTATAGCAGTTTGTTCAACGTCTTCTTCCTTTTGAAAACGGTAGGAAAACTTCTAGAGTGTCAGATATCAGTCCTTGATTTGTGATATGCGATAATATTTTCTGAATATCTGTACTAGGAGCGCCTTAAATTTTCTATTAAATGTGTCGTTCAAATTAAATGCTATTTATGGTTTTCCTTGCTTTATCAGACGGCTCCTTAAATAATTCGTCATTTGCATCTAAGTTGTGTTGTCAACTTTCCGAGAAACTGGGAATTTGTGACTTCTTCAGTACGATAGACATTATATCAACTTGTAACTTGAGTAGATATCCTTGGTTTGATGATCCAGATCAGTTGAGCATACGTCGGTTGATATTCCTAGCTCGGTTGATAGAGGTCAGTTGACATGCTAAGATCAGTTGATACTGCTGATTCAGTAAATATCTCTTGGTCAGCTGATGTGTTGGAGTCGGTAGACTTCTCTTGAATACCTGTTTTACATGAGAGTGGCGACCGTACTAAAACAATGAAGTATTATTTTGTTATCACCAAAAGTTAGGATTCAATAAAGAGAGGAACGATCCCTTACACTTATGTATCTATGTATATATGTATCTATCTATCTATATATTGTATATCTCATAGACTACGGTACAAAAAACCGTACTCTATTTATTAAACAAAATGTTCATAGACTATGGTACAAAAAATTGTAGTCTATTTATTAAAAAAATGCTCATAGACTACGGAACAAAACAACCGTAGTTTATTTATAAAAAAAATTAGTTCATAAATTACGGTTTATAAAAATCGATGTTGAAGACCACAAACAACGGTTTTTTTAAAAAAAAGTTGAAACCTGCTGGCTGCCCGCGTTGCAGCCTGCAAGTTCTATTTTCAAAGCTGAAGCTAGCGTACAAAATTGGACGCAAGCTTCAGCATTCATTGTTAATTTTAAAAAAAAAATTAAAATATTTGGGCACCCCTTTAATCAGAAACGCATGGGGCATGGGCTCAATGCAATTGATTTTTTTATATATATACAATTTTTTATTAATTAAAATGTTAGGAAAATTTTATTCATATTAAAAATTAATTATATTGGAGTTCGATAAAAAAATAATAAAACATAATTAATCAAATTGCTTTACAATTAGTTTAGTAATCACTCAAATATATTAAAACATAATTTATAAACATTAATTAAGTACATAAAAATTAAAATAAATTAATTAAATTATTTTACTTAGTTAGAATTATTTAACATAAAACTAATTTTATTATATTATAAAATTTATATTAAAATATAGGCAATAAATATTAATTATATAATATGTGTAGAAATTATTAGTGGGACCCGTAAAGAATTTATTTATTGGTTTTAGGATTGTAAAGAAAAGTTATACAAATTTTGTTTTGTGATGAGAATGATGTGTCATGGTAAGTCTCATGACGAAGTTGGGTAGATGGGTTCAGGGATGCGGGCACCCTAAGGTAAGCCAATATTGTTTTTAGATGTAATGATGGGAGAACACAATAGGGACAAGTTCGTTCTTAGGTACAATGTCGGTTAGATAAGAATAATATATATATATATATATATATATATGTACATACCTTGATACATATATATTACATAGCATATTAGATTCTATCAAAAAGAATATTATGTTGGACATCTTTTCTTTGAAATGATACTATTTGTTACTTATGATTATTTTCGGGGCCTTACAATATAAAAACATAGTTTCCAATAGGCCTAAAACACTCAAAAATTGGAAAATATCAGAAAATAAGTAAAAATCCGGAAACACACACTAACACGACGTACTATATGTTTCGCGGGCACGTTAGGGCACATAAACATGCGCTGGAGCGCGCATGTGCTCTGTTCAAAAAGTATGCAATTGCACCAAGCGCGCTGGGATGCAAAATGTTGCGCTTGAGCGCGAGTCAGGCGCACTGGGGTGCAAGACTTGTCCGCTCGAGTGTAGTGTTGTTCTTCCTCGAGTATGCAAAAGATTCCAGACGCGCTGGAGTGCGAGTTCTGACTGCTCGAGTGCGCGAGTATTCTGTCCAAACTTCGAAATCTCGCCTCTCTTGATCTTTTAACACCTCAATGACATTCAAATGTCCTCTAACTCGATCTCCATGCATCGCCAAGCCATCATGACTTAATGCCATATCTTTGAAAAGATTCCGTTGAGCTCTTTCTTTAAATTCATAGTGCGACCCCTCGTTATTGGTCCTTGCGGAAACTCCAACGGATCCCTATTATTCGTAGCAACTTGATCAAAGTGCGAATGCATGTTCGCATCATACTCATTTTCATAAAAGGATTTGTCCTCAAATCAAAATCATCACCTACATCAAATAAAGATAAGTCAGAAATATTAAAAGTCGTACTAAAATTTTACTCACCTGGCAGATCCAACTTGTAGGCGTTGTAATTAATGCTTTCAAGGACTTGAAATGGTCCATCACCCCTAGGAAGAAGCTTTGAATGCCGCTTTTTCGGGAATCTTTCTTTCTTCAAGTGCAACCAAATCCAATCACCGGGTTCAAATACCACAAAATTTTTACCTTTATTTGCTTGTTTTGTGTATTGCTAGTTTTTATTTTCAATATTCGCTCGCAGCTTCTCATGCAAATTCTTCACAAACTCCACCTTCTTCTTACCATCCATATTAACCCTTTCACTCATAGGTAAAGACATCAAATCCAACGGAGTTAATGGATTAAAACCATACACAATTTCAAACGGAAAAAACTTCGTAGTAGAATGAACACTAAGATTATATGCAAACTCAACGAAAGACAAACACTCCCAACTTTTCAAATTATTTTTAATTATAGTATGCAACAAAGTTCCTAACGTCCTATTAACAACTTCAGTTTGACCATCCTTTTGAGGATGACACGTAGTCGAAAAAAGTAGTTTATTATAAAGTTTGCACCATAATGTTTTCCAAAATTAGCTCAAAAAACGAGTATCTCTATCAGAAAAAATACTCCTAGGCATGCTATGCAATCGAACAATCTCATTAAAGAAAAATCAGCAACATGCGAAGCATCATCAGATTTATGACATACAATAAAGTGAGCTGACCGCTTAATTCGGTATTTACTAGAAAGTACACTAGGTCAAGTAATAGTAAAGTGGACAAAGAGTCCAAGTATCGATCCCACATGGACTTTTGTCAATTCTCAAGATTTGATTATTTTACTTAATCTAGGCAAAATAATTAAACGAGTGCTAAGAATTAAATAAAATTTAATTACTAAAATAAAATAAGAATTAAAATAGAAGAAGAATAAATTCAATTAAATAAGACAACCAAGACACGCGCAGGTACCAAAAAAATTATGCAAACACATGTAAAATTAAGGATTCCGATTTATCTTAAATCACGGCTAATTCTCCTAAATTATTTAATAGTTTATTTCTAGAACAATTAAACCTATTCAAATATTGACGGATCAATCTTTCATAATTCAAATCAAATTCGAATGCATTAGGAATTATGAGAATTCAGTTTTCACCTAAAACCGCATACTGTAACCAAATACTATTTCTAGTCGGTTTAACCATATGTTAATTATTGGAGCGATCAAAATCAATTCCTAACCTTTCGACTCAAAATTAATTAACAAGCAAGTAAATAATGTTGGAACACGTTTTCAAATCATAGATCTAATACCCGGTGCAGCGAAAGTTTAATAATTTTATATGGAACGATTCCATATCATGGGTATCCAATTCTAACGATTAAATTATGCAAGTAAAATAATAATAACAATTAATATTTTATCTCTTCAAGCTATGACTTGATTATGGACTCCAACAGATTAAATCTGCTCTTGTTGTAAATCCAAGGAACTGATGACTTGCTAGATCAACTCCTGAATTAGGTCCACGAACAGAAAACTAAAACCCTCTGATTGATTGCACTAGAAATCAATCAGATGTCTATCGAAGAGATTAAACAGATTTGATCTGTCAATTCAGAATGTAATTTTTTATAAAAATCACAGACTGAATTCTCTCAAAAAGAAGTAGAGGAATTCGAAAATTCCCCTTGGAATAATATGTGTGATTTTCGAAAAATCCAAGGTTGGAATCAATTAGTATTTTCAAAAACTACATATATATATATATATATAAATTCTAGACTGGATTAAGTTATATGTCTATTAGGACACTAACTCCTTAGGGCCCATAATCCATAACTTAAGCCCAACAAGCCAAGCCTGTTATTATAGAAATTAATATTAAATTCATCATGACTCTGACTGATAAACTGATTTCACCAATATGCACAGAAACCATTTCTGCACCTTTTAAAGTCAAGATAATTTTTCTGAATCCGAATTCAGTGATTTCCAAAAATGCCCATCCCTATGTCATTTTAGAAAATTCTACTCCCTTTAGTTTAGAAGTCCAACTTCTCTTTCATTAAATTTAACTCTTTTAAATTTAACTATCTCAATGGAGATTAGTAATCCATCACTTGTGTGACCCTAAATGGTTCAGGGATACAGCTAGTCGTGGGATCACAACTTCTTGTGACTCGGAACAACAATTTCTGACTTACCCATCGAATCATGGTAAGAGTGCCTAGAAACATCGCCTCATGATTCCCTAGGTATCAGTGATAGTGCCTGCAAGAACCAGTAGGTTTTGGTTAGCGTACCGTATGGTCCCTTTATCCATATATCCTGATCGAATCAACAACCATTGGTACATCGAGAGTCATTCGAGATTCGATAACTATGCAATGCATCTTGAATATCAAATAGTGACATCGCATGTGCTACTAGGAAACCAAGTAACCAAAATCACATCGAGTACTCTGGCCAGAGATTTGTCACACTAATATCTCCTCAGATCGCATAGGATATCCACACTTGCAAGCGTGTGGTGAATCCTTGACAACAAAGCATCGACTCCTATATGTGTCATAACTGTACCCAATCCCGACACCTGATGACCCTCATAGAGTCGGTAAACGATTCAAAGTATAGAACTAGCATATAGAGTCTCCATGATGTTTCAAGTAATAAGGACTAATGGTGTACAACCAAAACCGCGGACTTATCCACCCAATTAATAATAACCACATGGAAAGTCCGAATAGGGTAGTTTGATCATTCATCATATGAATATCCATTTGCATGCTTTGAACATCTCTATGTTCCATACCAATGAAACGTGGTACTCGACATCGTAAATGCTAGTCTCAATCTCGAGCTATCCTTATCCTTATTTGTGGACAGCTCAATTGACTAGGAACTGTTTAAAATATACAGTGACTATAAGATGTATTTCATGATAGTGATCTCTTTTATTCACTATCTCATCTTACTTACACTATAGTATATTCAAGGTCATTATCAAAACAACAATAGTATATCACAATATAACATTATGAAGAAAGATAAAGAAAATGCCATTAATGAATGTAAATTATATTAAACAAAGATTGTTTACAATAAGAGACTCTCAAAGCCCTTAGCCACAACTTGGATAGCGGGGCATCAACTCTTTCAATCTCCCACTTGTCCTATAGCCAACTAGTCATACTACGTAGTCCCATTGCTTCGCGATGTTTGTAAAACAATGGTCCTAGAAAGGGCTTAGTAAGTGGATCAGCGATATTGTCTGCAGAGTCCACTCTCTCGACAGTGATGTCTTCTCTTTCCACGATCTCTCGGATGATATGGTATTTCCTCAGTATGTGTTTGGATATTTGATGAGACCTTGGTTCCTTTGCCTAAGCAACGGCACCAGTGTTGTCACAGTACACTGGGACTGGACCAACAGCTTCAGGAATTATACCCAACTCTTGGACGAAATTCCTCATCCAAACGGCCTCTTTAGCAGCAGCTGATGCTGCAATGTATTCTACCTCAGTGGTGGAATCCGCTGTGGTGTCCTGCTTGGAACTCTTCCAAGAGACAGCACCGCCATTGAGCATGAATACAAATCCAGAGGTTGATTTCGAGTCATCCACATCACTTTGGAAGCTAGAGTCGGTATAGCCTTCCAATTTCAATTCTCTTCCTCTATAAACCATGAATATATTCTTAGTCCTTCTCAAGTACTTTAGAATATCCTTCACAGCTTTCCAATGAATTTGACCGGGATTTGCCTGATATCTGCTCGTGACACTTAGAGCAAAGGCTACATCCGGTCTTGTAGATATCATCCTATACATGATACTACCTATGGCTGATGCATATGGTATGTGTGTCATTTTCTCTATCTCTTCGCCAGTCTTGGGAGACATAGACTTGGATAGAGAAACTCCATGACACATAGGTAGATGTCCTCTCTTGGACTCATCCATAGAAAACCTTTTCAATATGGTGTTGATGTAGGTTGTTTGAGTGAGTCCTATCATTCTCTTAGATCTATCTCTATAGATCTGTATTCCTAGAATATAGGATGCCTCACCCAAATCCTTCATCGAGAATCTACCTGATAACCATATCTTTGTTGACTGCAACATCCCTACATCATTCCCAATGAGTAGGATGTCATCAACATAAAGTACTAAGAATGTCACAGCATCCTTAACTACTTTCTTGTACATGCATGGTTCCTCCGGGTTCTTGATGAAACCAAAATCCTTTATTGTTTCATCAAATTTCTGGTTCCAACTTCTTGATGCCTGTTTGAGACCATAAATTGATCTCTGAAGCTTGCATACCTTATGCTCGCTTCCCATGGATGTGAATCCCTCGGGCTGCATCATATAGATTTCTTCCTTAATGTTTCCATTAAGAAATGCAATCTTCACATCCATTTGCCATATCTCATAGTCATACCAAGCTGCTATGGCAATAAGAATTCTTATGGACTTGAACATTGCGACTGGTGAAAGGTTTCATCATAGTCAACTCCTTGTCTTTGAGTATAACCTTTTGCGACCAATCGTGCCTTGTAGGTCAGTACCTTACCATCAGGCCCAAGTTTTCTCTTGTAGATCCATTTACACCCTATTGGAACAATTCCATCGGGATGATCTACTAAAGACCAAACTTGGTTTGTATGCATCGAGTCTATTTCCGACTGAATAGCTTCAAGCCATAAATTCGAATCCGCATCAGAAATTGCTTCCTTGAAGTTTCTTGGATCACATCCAATGTCGGGTTCATTTTGATCCCCTTCAAGAAGTAGACCATATCGAATAGGAGGTCTAGAATTCCTCTCGGATCTTCTAGAAAGAGGCGTGTCGTTTAATGGTTCCTGAGGTGTGGGATCGTTATTTTGTATCTCGGGTTCTTCTCGAATTTCATCGAGTTCCATCATCTTGCCTTTCTTATCAAGTAAGAACTCCTTCTCCATGAAGGTGGCATTCCTCGAAACAAACACTTTTGTTTCAGTAAGATGATAGAAATAATATCCGATTGAATTCTTCGGATACCCTGCAAAATAACATAAGGTGGATCGACTATCCAACTTATCTCCCACTGTCCGCTTCACGTAAGCAGGACATCCCCAAATCCTTAATTACGAATACTTAGGAGCTTTGCCATTCCATAACTCGTATGAAGTTTTATCCACTGCTTTAGTGTGGACATTGTTCAACAACAATACCGCCGTTTCAAGCGCATAGCCCCAAAACGAAGGTGGGAGCTCAGTGAAGCTCATCATGGATCGAACCATGTCCAACAAAGTTCGATTGCGATGCTCCGAAACACCATTGAGATGAGGTATCATAGGAGGAGTCCACTGAAATAGAATCACATTCTCTTTTAGATTGTCCAAAAACTCGGTACTTAAATATTCTCCACCTCGATCCGATCGAAGTGCTTTAATACTCTTACCTAGTTTGTTTTCTACTTCAGCCTTCAATTATTTGAACTTTTCAAATGCTTCAGACTTATATTTCATCAAATATAAATACTCATACCTAGAATAATCATCAGTAAAGGTAATGAAGTAGGTGTGACCAAATTTAATACCAATACTAAATGGACCACAAACATCTGTATGGATCATATCCAACAGATTTTGACTACGTTCAGGTTTTCCTTTGAAAGGAGATTTAGTCATTTTTTCTTTTAGGCAGGACTCACAAGTAGGTAGAGAGTTAATATCAGACATATCAAACATGTCCTCTCCCACTAGGTTGTTCATCCTCCTTGAGGAAATATGACCTAGCCTAGCATGCCAAAGGTTTGTCGGGTTTTGACTATCATTTTTCCTTTTATTTGTTGTTACCGGTTTATCAACATAATTAATTGGAACGTCTTTTAATTTTAAGTTATATAGATCGTTTTTAAATTTTCCATTTCAAATCAAACATTCATTCTTGTAAATATTGCAAATCACATTCGCAAAATTGCAAGAAAAATCTTCTCTATCAAGAATAGAAATAGAAATAATGTTTTAATGAAATCTTGGCACAAATAAAAAACATCTCTCTCAAAATATAGCTTAAAATTGTTTTGCAAAATCAAACAAATGTTTCCCATAGCTTTGGATTCAACTCTGGAAACATTCCCGAGCCTTAACTGGGTCTCACCCATCCTTAGCCTATTACTACTTGTCATCATCTGCAACTCATTGCAAATGTGAGATCTACATCTGGTATCCAATACCCAAGAAGTAGTATTAAGTGAAACATTTATTTCATTATGAAATATATCCTTAGCAGTTCGTAACTACTCGATATATATATTCTTTGCAGTTGTGCTTCCAGTAACCGGGTTTCTTGCAGTGATGGCAAACTTATTTAAACTTGTCCATCTTTGCATGTAACATTTGTCCTTGAGATCATGGTCCTACCATTTCTCTAGTTCGGCCAACCTTTCCGAAGTTACATCAGCCGAGGCTGTTTTCGGAGGAGCCTTTTCTAGCATGTAGAAAATCTTCTCCGAACTCAGGACAATCTTTTAACTTACGGAACCATTCCGTATAGTTTGCGCCAGTCAATTTGTTTTGTTCGAGAATTGAGACATGTGGATTACGAAGATTCATCATAATGATATACTGAGATGAAAGCAGATAATTATCGGTGATTGCTTAATTAATTTACTAAGACATAAAATATGGCGAGATTTATTTTATGAATTTCACTCCCACTATTTTAACGATTTCACTACCCTCTAGTGAAAACGAGAAACTATTTTCTTTAGTGGGAACATGGAGTCCAACTGACAAATCATAGTCCCGAATAATATCAGCCAACCATAATTTTCAAAAGGTAGAGCCCAATTGCTTCCAAAGCAACCCCTATGTTTTTACCTCATGTCCAATAAGGGCCCAATAATATGACGCCGTTTATTTTGACATGTCAAGATTACCCATCAATATTAAGTTGTGATGGACGGTCGCCATGTGGATCCCCAATAATATGAGCCAATCCCATGGGAGTTCCACCCAACTTACAACATGTTTCGATCCAATGTACAACTTTTCGACGAATGGGCCCCTCAATAATATGAGCCAGACCGTGCCCGCGGGTAGCATCTCATACATTGATCGTTGATGGAAGGTAGGAATATTTAAATTCCCTTTTGTTTATCTTGATATCAATTTTAAATCATATTTAAAATGAGGGATTTTTAATTTTGAAAAATTGTCTCATAATATTATATTTGTATGCTTGCGGAATTCATGCAATTTAGTCTAAACATGCATACAACAATAATATCATATATTATATTTAGGATGATCGACCCAAAACTAATCGACCCGTAGTTGCCAATCACGAGTCTAAGTCCAATCCTAGGTGATATGCAAGTATGCAATGCAATCCTATTACATTGAGCTTACAATTTACATTTCTTCGGTCTTTATTGTCTGCTGGGCCCACCTTTATCTTCAAATCTTTATCTTTCACTAAGTCTAATAAATTTACAATAAATTTCGATGACAGGTAGGGGATACATATTTAAGGGTGGGAACGGGCCATAAACCAGGCCCACTTTTTATTACAAATGACAAATCAAATTGGGCCATAAACCAAGCCCATTAATAAAACCCAACAACAATAACAAAAACCAAATGTAAATTTCCTAACATACACCTACAAAATTGGTCATGGCAATCGATCATCTTTTATCCAATATTTAATTCAATAATTAAATCATTGGATAACATCCAATGGCAACATAATTAAAAGATAAAATCAAATTTTATCTAATATATACATAAGATCATATCTTATCATCAATTGTACCAAAATAATTAATTTTATAAAATCTAATTTAACGGATAAAATTTATAAATTTTCCAAAAATTCAAATTTATCCAAAAATCAATTTTAAAAATTTCGGACTCAAACAATTTGACCCGATGCCTCGTGGACCAATCAAAAACAATTTTCGATCGGACCAAAAATTAAAATTTCAAAAAGTTAAAATTCTAATAAAAAAATCAAATTTTAATTTTCCAGGTTGCCCGGGACGTTCTCGGGCAGCCCCGCCTCCATGTGGGATAGGGCTACCCACGTGGAGCTGGGTAGCTCGTCGCTGCCCCGGGCAGCGACGATCGCTGCCCGTGTTGCCCTTCAAAAATTTTAATTTAAAATTTTGTTTTGTTTAAAAAATCGAGGCTAAAAATTTTGTACAATCGATTAATTTTAATCGTTTGATCTGAGAGCAACCTGGCTTTGATACAACTGTTGGAACACGTTTTCAGATCATAGATCTGATACGTGGTGCAGCGGAAGTTTAAAAATTTTATATGGAACGATTCCATATCATGGGTATCAAATTCTAACGATTAAATTATGCAAGTAAAATAATAATAACAATTAATATTTTACCTCTTCAAGCTATGGCTTGATTATGGACTACAACAGATTAAATTTGCTCTTATTGTAAATCCCAGGAACTGAAAACTTGCTCGATCAACTCCTGATTTAGGTCCACGAACAGAAAACTAAAACCCTCTGATTGATTGCACTAGAAATTAATCAGATGTTTATCGAAGAGATTAAACAGATTTGATCTGTCAATTTAGAATGTAATTTTTCATAAAAATCACAGACTGAATTCTCTCAAAAAGAAGTAGAGGAATTCGAAAATTCCCCTTGGAATAATATGTGTGATTTTCGAAAAATCCAAGGTTGGAATCAATTAGTATTTTTGAAAACTACACACCTACATATATATAATTTCTAGACTGGATTTAGTTATATGTCCATTAGGACACTAACTCCTTAGGGCCCATAATCCATAACTTAAGCCCAACAAGCCAAACCTGTTATTATAGAAATTAATATTAAATTCATCATGACTCTGATTGATAAACTGATTTCACCAATGTGCACAGAAACCATTTCTGCACCTTTTAAAGTCAAAATAATTTTTCTGAATCCAAATTCAGGGATTTCCAAAAATGTCCATCCCTATGTCATTTTAGAAAATTCTACTCCCTTTTGTTTAGAAGTCCAACTTCTTTTTCATTAAATTTAACTCTTTTAAATTTAACTATCTCAACGGGGATTAGTAATCCATCACTTGTGTGACCTCAATGGTTCAGGGATACCGCTAGCCGTGGGCTCACAACTCCTTGTGACTCGGAACAACAATTTCTGACTTACCCATCGAATCATGGTAAGAGCGCCTAGCAACATCGCCCCATGATTCCCTAGGTATCACTGACAGTGCCTGCAAGAACCAGTAGGTTTTGGTTAGCGTATAGTACGGTCCCTTCATCCATATATCCCGATCGAATCAACAACCATTGGTACATCGAGAGTCGTTCGAGATTCTATAACTATGTAATGCATCATGAAGATCAAATAGTGACGTCGCATGTGCTACTAGGAAACCAAGTAACCTAAATCACATCGAGTACTCTGGCCAGAGAATTGTCACACTAATATCTCCATAGATCGCATAGGATATCCACACTCGCAAGCGTGTGGTAAATCCTTGACAACAAATCATCGACTCCTATATGTGTCGTAACTGTACCCAATCCCGACACCTGATGACTCTCATAGAGTCGGTAAACGAGTCAAACTACAAAACTAGCATATAGAGTCTCCATGATGTTTCAAGTAATAAGGACTAATGGTGTACAACCAAAACCGCGGACTTATCCACTCAATTAATAATAACCACTTGGAAAGTCCGAATAGGGTAGTTCGATCATTCATCATATGAATATCCATTTTCATGCTTTGAACATCTCTATGTTCCATACCAATGAAACGTGGTACTCGAAATCGCAAATGCTAGTCTCAATCTCGAGCGATCCTTATCCTTATTTGCGGACAGCTCAATTGACTAGAAACTGTTTAGAATATACAGTGACTATAAGATGTGTTTCATGATAGTGATCTCTCTTTATTCACTATCTCATCTTACTTACACTATAGTATATTCAAGGTCTTTATCAAAACAACAATAGTATATCACAATATAACATTATGAAGAAAGATAAAGAAAATGCCATTAATGAATGTAAATTATATTAAACAAAGATTGTTTACAATAAGAGACTCTCAAAGCCCTTAGCCACAACTTGGCTAGCAGGGCATCAACTCTTTCAAATAATTGATCAGGTTATTCACAAGAAAAAATTTAAATCCAATAATCAATAATTTGAGGAAGGATCTAAAAATCCCAAATTAAAATCCACATGTTCAAAATAAAATTGTTCGTCCCAATCTCGCCATCTTGGTTGAAGAAAAACTAATCAATAAATGAAAATATAGTTGAAACCAAAGTTTAATAATCAAAAGAAAAAGGGAAGAAAAAATCGAATGGAGCGTTCTTCAATCTCCAAGTCTCCTAGCCGCCGCCTTTCTGATGCGATTCGAACTCCTTAATCATGTTCTGAACTCTCATATTTATATGTCTTTGAAAGCCCATAAAATAAAGCCCGAAAAGTTAAGAATTTTAATTTCCGAAAATTTTATTTTTTTGATTCTGCGACATGCACGGACCCTGGATAAGGGTTCGTGCCCACCTCCGGGTGCCCTCGGCCTCAAATTTTTTTTTCCTCGCGACATGTCCGGACCCCGTGAAACCTTCGTGTATGGGTCCGTACGTACATATGTACCATCGCACATGTTTTTTGAAAAAATCATATCTTGAGTTCTAGCCGTCGGATCGAGCCAAAATTTGGACAGCAACTTCAAAACATCTTGAATTGATTTTGAACGATGGAGATCGGATTTAGAACTCTTTAAAATAAAATATGATTTTTGTATCATGGTTGCTCCGTAATTCATTCTTTAAAAATCAATTTTCCTACAAAATTAACCCGGAGAATGAAATACACACGCATGCACTAAAACTCATAAAAACACATAAAAACAATATGAATGTACACAAAATAGACATAAAAATAGCACGAAATAATTCATACAAAATGCACTTATCATGAGCCAATGTTGAAAATCTATCAACAGAATCTCTCCCCTTCTTAAACCTCAGTATTCCTAGAAACAAAATCCATAGAAATATCTACCCATGGTTCACTAGGATTAGGAAGTGGCGTATACAATCCATGTGGTAGTTTTCTAGACTTAGTTTTCCCACAAGTCACACATCTCTCACATAGCCTCTCAACATCATGCTTCATGTGAGGCCAATAAAAACGTTCATGTAATGTTTGATAAGTTTTAACTACACCGAAGTGCTCCATTAAACCTCTTCCATGTGATTCCTTAACAAGTAATGCACGAATAGAAGATTTAGGAATACACAACTTATCTTCCTTAAACAAATATACATCATGCGAATAAAATTTATCTTTTGGACGACGCATACATGACTCATATATTTCACAAAAATCTCCATCCATAGCATACAATTCCTTAATATGCTCAAACCCTAAAACTTAGAATCTAAGGTAGTTAAAAGTACATACCTTTGTGATAGTGCATCCGCTACCACGTTTTTCTTACCTTTCTTGTACTTGATAATGTAGCGAAAAGTCTCCACAAACTCTACTCACTTGGCATGTCTCTTGTTCAACTTCTCCAGTACCTTAAGGTTCTTCAAAGATTCATGATCCGTGTGAATCACAAACTCTTTAGGCTTTAAGTAGTGTTGTCATGTATCGAGCACTCTCACCAACGCATAGAACTCCATATCATAAGTAGGGTAGTTCAATGCTGATCCACTCAGATTTTCACTAAAATATATAATCGGTCGTCCACCCTGCATCAAAACACATCCAATCCCTACACCTGAGGTATCACATTCAATTTCAAATGTGTTAGTAAAATCAGGTAAAACAAGTAAAGGAGCATTAATTAATTTTTGCTTAATGATATTAAAGGATTTCTCAATGGAATGGAACGTTCTTCTTGATCCACAGTCATAAATGCCGCCAAAGTGCTGAAACTTTCACAAACCATCTATAGAAACTTGCAAGTCCATGAAAGCTTCAAACATGACCAATAGAAGTAGGCGTTGGCCAATCTAGAATAGCACTTACCTTTCCCTCATCAACTTTTACCCCTTGAGCACTCACAAAAAATCCAAGAAACACAAGTTCTTTTGTACAAAAGACACACTTTTTCAAGTTAACATATAAACTTTAATCTTCTAGCGTGATTAGCTCAATTCTCAAGTGTTCCACATGTTCATTCACATTTTTGCTATACACCAAGATATCATCAAATTAAACAACAACAAATTTCCCAATATGTGCACGTAAGACATGATTCATTAATCTCATAAAAGTGATAGGTGCATTAGTTAACCCAAAAGGCATAACCAACCACTCATAAAAACCATATTTAGTTTTAAAAGCAATTTTCCACTCATCTCCCTCTCTCATCCTAATTTGATGGTAACCACTCTTAATATCAAATTTACTAAATATGCTAAAACCATGCAACTCATCCAACATATCATCTAGTCTAGGTATGGGATGTGTAGTAGCCCGTACCCAAAATCAGTGATTAAATATTAATCAATTCATTAATCCTACTAGTTAAGAGTAAACGTATTTAAGGGAACTCTTAATGGGTTAACGGAGTCCGAAATTGGATTCAGAACACTTAAAAATGGTATGAGGGTAATCGAGTTCGGAGGCTCCGAAGTCAAGGTTCGGATGGTCCGAAGTCAGGGTTCGGACGATCCGAAGAGTGGTTCGGACGCTCCGAACGTGCTGCCGACAGTCGTCATGGATGACTTCATCATGCTGACATAATCAATGACGTAATATCGGGTTCGGACGAGCCGAAGCCCAGTTCGGACGACCCGAACGTGTTCGGACGATCCGAACTCCGTCTATAAATAGGAGGGCCGAGATTCAGATTTAGACGCACCAATCACCTCTTCTATCTCAATTCCTTAGCCTTCTAACGCAGATCTAGGGAATTCTAGGCGGCCCATCGGGAATCCGGAAGTGGCATAGCGATCCAGGCGTCATAGCAGAGCTGTGGCCTAGTTTTGAGTCACTCGACAACAAAGGGCTAACGACGAACGAAGGTATAGCTTTTGCTTCTTATAAATATTTAGGAGTATGCAATAGCTTAGTTAATGCTTTTAGAGCGCTTTAATGATAGTAGTATCATTTGGAAGTGTAGAGCAGACTATAGGCGTAGACCTAGAGTTGGTAGAGCTTGCACTGATTTGAGGTACGAATGTACCGTTCGAGATATCCTGGCTGAGTATGCATGTATTTTGTGACTGCATGGTTTATATGATTTATGCTGCATTCATTTGCATACTGAGCTATCTCCTTCGAGATGTCTGTTAGTAGGGTTTTTTTCCTATCCTATTAGTGGTTGGACTTCCATCAATTTGGGTCCGGCATATCCACTGGTATTATGGTATGGGAGCCACCTCCTGAAGCGACGGCACAACGTGCTACATACCAGTGCCCGATCTGTCTCTGTTATCTAATCCTTGACCTCGAGTTTATAGGGAGTTCACTTTGCATGCATGTATACTCATACTCTCATACTGAGCATTTTATGCTTACGTATCGTACTCTGTGTTTCTGGACACCCTATTCCATGGGGCAGGTTTGCAATTGGACGAGGCAGGTGGATCCAAGAAGGGCTAGGTAGTGGTTGGCCAGCTGGAGCTTCGTCTAGGTTTTATTTCTGTTGTTTTGGGTTGATACAGCTATTCGATTTGGTTGTATAATATTTGGATAAATTACATATTTCTTTCTTTGGGATTGTATTTATTTATGGTTTCCGCAAGTTTATTCTGATATCTGTTTTTATTAAGTTAATTGCATGTCTAAGTTCTGTTTAGTAGGTGATCTGGGTAAGGGTCACTACATTTATGGTATCAGAGCATGCAAAAGTATTCTTGGGATTTAGTCTCATCATGAGGTATTTTTGTAGATGGCAAACTACGATGATGAGAGTAGCCATGGTAGTGGAGGCGGTCGTTGGGGCTATGCCAACCGAGAGCGTCGTCAAGAACGGCATCATCGTCATCATGACGACGAGCGTTTCACTGTGCATCGATTCTTAGCTATGGGTCCTAAGCCCTTAGTTGGAGGTGAGTCTCAGGAGGATGCGGAGAACTGGTTAGACCGCATGGAGACGAATTTTCAGACTTTCCAATGCACCGAGGAGCAGAAGGTAGAGACACTAGGTTATCTTCTGGATGGGCGTGCACGCAGATGGTGGAGGTTTACTTCTACACCCTTTATTGCGGCGAGAGGAGTGGCCACCTGGGCCGAGTTCCGCACAGCTTTTCAAAAGCTGTATTTTCCTCCTGCACTCCGTCAGTCGAAGGCAGGCGAGCTTCTGAGTCTACGACAGTGAGCCATGTCTATTGATGAGTATCAGCAGAAGTTCTTTGATCTGCTATCCTATTGCCCCGAGATAGCTGACAGCTCTGGGATGAAGTATAATATGTTCCTTCAGGGCCTTAACCCTGAGATCCATGACCATGTGGTGGTTGGCGGCAACATGTCCTACGAGGGTTTGGTGAGCCGTTGTCACCAGGCGGAGGACAGCATTCGGCGGAACAGGTCTTTCCCTCAGTCGAGGCCTGCTAGTTCTTTGGGTCCCCGTGCCCAATCTTTTAAGAAGTCTGGATCTACTTCTTCCTCTGGTTCTGGAGGTGTTGTCCGTTTCGATAAGAAGGACAAGTGTGATCACTGTGGGAAGAACCATCCATCCGACAAGTGCCGTAGAGCTTCTGGAGCTTGTTTCCGCTATGGAGAGACTGGTCATATCCGGAGGGATTGTCCACTATCTGGGGGAGGAGGTTCTGGTTCTGGTTCAGGATCTGGTTCTCAGACCACCGTTCAGTAGAGGTCGCAGGGACAGCCTGCTAGGAGTTCTCATTTGATGCCACGAGCTTCTGGCCAGGTGTTTGCCCTGAGACATGATCAGGCAGTGGAAGAGAATGAGAAAGTCATCGCAGGTACATTTTTGCTTTATGGTAGACCTGCTCTTGTACTTATTGACACTGGTGCATCTCATTCATTCATTTCTGCACGTTTTGTTAAGAGGCATAAGTTACCATGCATTGCACTAGACGTAGTGATGTCTGTTTCTACTCCGACGGGCCAATCTGCTTTGGCTAAGTGTCTAGTGATGGGTTGCCCTTTAGAGTTAGAAGGAACATTCTGTTAGCGAATCTCATGGTCCTGGCGATGGACGACTTTGATTGAATTCTGGGAATAGATATGTTGACTACCTATCGAGCTTCAGTGGACTGCTATCAGAGATTAGTACTATTTCATCCGGAGGGGAGTGAGAGCTGGTTTTTCTATGGAGAGGGAGCGCGACTGATAGGAGTCGTTTCTGTGCGTTATTTTTGCTTGTTTTGTGTTTGTTTTGCATTAGTTTCATTTTCGTTGTGTCTGTTTTTACCATTCTTGTTTCGTTTATTGTTTTAACGTTTTTTTTTGTAGTCACTCCTCTGGTTTATTTATTTTTATTGCAGGAAATCACCAAGAAATGCTGATACTTGGTGAGAAGGTGATGCACAATTGAGGCGGTGAGGATAGCGCAAGAAGAAAAGCACATTTCTGGAAAAAAAGGGGGTGCGCTCACGCGGAAATTTTATACCGCGCGGGCGCACTCATCAATTGTAAAACAGTAGCTGGCAGAAAGGCATGGCGCCCGCACGGCAATTTTCTACCGCGCGGGCGCAACCACGAACTTGGCAATTTTTTTAGAGAGTTTATTTCGGGAAGGATTCTTGGGGACTTTAAATACAATTATTTCCTTAGTTTTTGAGGGGGGAGACGGACGCACATCAGGAGGCAGACGGCGGCTGAGCAATTCAAGATTTCTCTTCTCCGTTGGGAGTTTTTCTTTTCTTCTCTTCTGAATTTTTTTGTTAAACACTTTTGAGATTGAATTTTTGTAATGAATTCCAGTAGCTAAGTTTTTATTTTGTTTGAATCGAGGGGATCCTAACCCCGAAACACTGTAGTGTGATTGAATCATCGGACGCATTGAGATTTGATTTATGTTTATAATTGATTTTATCATGTTTTTCATTCTATGTTGATGATTAGCTATCCTTAACATAGATTCGTAAATTATGAATTGTTATCGAGAGATAGGTTCCTAATTAGGACGAATGATAGAATCCATGGACTTAAAATATGCATAGAGATATGGTATTTAGTACATGTTGATAGCCATAGACCACCAGGTTGAAAGTTGTAGAATTCATAAAACGCAAAGCAATCAGTCATGATAAATAATTAAAGAGATTTAATTATTTCACTGATTTGATTAGTTTGACATCACCTCGAGAGAGAGTGTCAATGTTACAGGAATTTCTGTCAAATTTATAAGAATAAATTAAATTCCAATCGTCCAGTTCAATTAGGGGAAAGGTGAACCGAAATTCCAACAAAATCATTTTGAATTGATGTTCTTCAGTCTGAGAATTGATTGTTTGGTTGTGAAATCCACTTTTATTTACGTTGAGTTCTTAATTAATTTTAAATGTTAGATAATTCCAAAATCAAATTTGAGATACTTTGTGTAGTTGAAAATCAACGAGACAAATTACTATTGTTAGTCCCTGAGAACGATACTCGTACTCAGTACATTTTATTATAACTTGAATCGTGCACTTGCGATTATTATCGACTGGATTTAAGAGATTTTTTTTTAAAAGAAAATTTAAGTGTTAGTATTCCGTCGATCAAGTTTTTTGTGCCGTTGCCGGGGACTAAATAGATTTTAATTTGTTTTATTTGATTTTTCTCTATTACAATTTTAATCACTCATTTCCATCTGTGGATTGCAGGATTCTATTGCAGTACATGCAACACTCACCTGAGGAACTATAGCCTTTTGATTCAGAAATCGAGAGAACTTTTCATAGGAGAAGAAGGCAACAACAACAACAAGAAATGGAAGAAGAACATGAACAGGAACAACCAGTTTACAGATCCATGATGGATCTTGCCTTGCCAAACATTGAAGGTGCTAGACCAAGCATCATCCGGCCAACTGTAGCAGCTAATCACTTTGAGATAAAGCCGGCCATTCTTCAAATGATTCAGAACACACTTCAATTTGGTGGGAGTGTCATTGATGAACCATATGTACACATCACAAATTTTCTGGAAATTTGTGATACATTCAAGATACAGGGAGTTTCTGATGACGCTATTCGGTTGCGTTTATTCCCTTTTTCACTACGAGACAAGGCGAAAGCATGGCTAACGAATTTACCTGCAGGTTCCATCACAACTTGGGATGATTTGGCGAAGTCTTTACTCACCAAATACTTTCCACCATCTAAGTCAATGAAGCTGAGAGCTGATATCACAAATTTTTCCCAAGGAGAACAGGAAACATTTTACGAAGCATGGGAGCGCTACAAGGATTTACTGCGGAGATGTCCACACCACCAATTACCAGAGGGTCTTGTGGTACAAACTTTTTATTATGGTCTTTCTCACTCAAATCGTACCATTTTAGATGCAGCTGCAGGTGGAAATCTTCTGCAAAAATCGTTAGAGGATTGCTTTGAATTAATCGAGGAAATGGCATCTAGTAGCTATCATCCTCAATCTGAAAGGGGTGCAGCCCGGAAATCTACTGGAATTCATCAAATTGATGCATTCACATCAGTGGCTGCTCAACTTGAAGTCATGAACAAAAGGATTGAGGAACTAAGCGTGGGAAACTCTGTGATGCGAGTACAAGAAGTGTGGTGTGAAAAATGTGGTGCAGAGCATTTCACGAAATACTGTCAAACATTTTCTCAACCGGAGGGAGTTATGGCAAGTCACATGGGAAATCAAAATCGCCCAAGGAATGACCCATTTTCGAATTCATACAATCCAAGGTGGAGACAGCATCCAAATTTCTCGTGGGGTGGACAGAATAATAAAGCATATGGGAATCATAACTACAGCAGGCAGCCTCAACAGGAGAAATCAAGCTTGGAGCAGATGATGCAGAAGTTTATATCATCTACTGAAACCCGCATGCAGAATCAAGATGCATCGATAAAGAATCTGGAGAATCAAATAGGGAAATTGGCCAAATCAATTTCCAGCAGAGATCAGGGTACTTTGCCAAGTGACACTGAGAAGAATCCAAAGGAACAGGTGAAAGCAATTGAATTAAGGAGTGGAAAGACGGTCGAGCCTGAACCAAAAAGCGAGAAAGAGCCAGAAACAGTTACATCAGAAAAAACTTCAGCTCTTAAGAAGGCCAAGCTAGACTCTCAGTTTGGTAAATTCTTAGAAGTGTTTAAGAAATTGAATATCAATATACCCTTTGCTGATGCACTGATGAAAATGCCAAGTTATGCGAAATTCTTGAAGGAGATCCTCTCTAACAAGAGGAAATTGGAGGAGCATGCGATGATAAGTCTGACGAAAAACTGCTCGGCACTGGTGCAGAATAAAATCCCACTAAAGCAAAAGGATCCAGGGAATTTCTCTATACCTTGTGTAATTAATGATGTTCAATTTGATAAGGCTTTGTGTGATTTGGGTGCGAGTATAAATCTAATGCCTTACTCTGTGTTTAGGAAATTGAGCTTGGGAGAACCAAAGTCCACCAGAATGTCGTTACAACTGGCGGACATGTCCATCAAATATCCACGGGGTATAATCGAGGACGTACTTGTAAAAGTGGACAAATTCATCTTCCCCGTGGACTTCGTAGTGCTAGATATGGAAAAGGATTTGGACATGCCACTCATTTTGGGTAGACCTTTCCTGGAAACAGGAAAGGCACTAATAGATGTCCAGAAGGGAGAGTTGCTTTTGAGAGTGGGAGAAGAGAAAATTTCGTTTGATGTTTTTAATGCTTTAAAATTTTCTAAGAATAATGAAGAATGTTTTCAACTAGATGTAGTGGATTCACTGTTATTTGATTATGTGCAGGATACTTTTCAGGAACCATTAGAAATTGCACTTATATCTGAGCATGTGGACGATTTCAGTGATGAAATTGAAGGGATGACTGCATATTTGAATGACAATCAGTCATGAAGAAGAGGTGGAAAGCTTAGACTTGAAGATCTTGGCAACCGGAAGGATTTAGTCCTTCAGAAACCAAGTATTGAGGAACCACCCACTTTGGAATTGAAACCATTGCCTACCCATCTCAAATATGTATTTTTAGGTGAGAATGATAATTTACCTGTCATAATTTCTTCTTCTTTGACAGGTGAGATGGAGGCCAGACTAATGGATGTGCTCAAGAATCACAAGAGTGTATTTACTTGGAAAGTGGCAGATATCAAAGGAATAAATCCGTCCATATGCATGCACAAGATCATAATGGAAGAGAGAATCAACCCATTAGTCCAACCACAGAGGAGACTAAACCCGAAGATGCAGGAAGTTGTAAAAGCTGAGACGATCAAACTGTTGGATGCAGGTATCATTTATCCTATTTCTGATAGTCCATGGGTGAGTCCAGTGCAGTGTGTACCAAAGAAAGGGGGGATAACTGTCATAAAGAATGAAAATAATGAATTAATACCTACTAGGACAGTTATAGGTTGGCGTGTGTGCATAGACTATAGAAAATTAAATGACGCGACCCGTAAGGATCATTTTCCTCTCCCGTTCATTGATCAAATGCTAGAGAGATTGGCTGGGTATGAGATTTACTGTTTTTTAGATGGGTACTCAGGATACAATAAAATAGCGATTGCACCTGAAGACCAGGATAAAACGACTTTCACTTGCCCATATGGTACGTTTGCCTATAGACGTATGCCTTTTGGATTGCGTAACGCTCCTGCTACTTTTCAGAGATGCATGACTGCCATTTTTCATGATATGGTCGAAAATTTTTTAGAAATTTTCATGGATGATTTCTCTATTTTCGGTCAATCTTTTGATGCATGTCTGCATAACTTGAATTCTGTTTTAATGAGATGTGAGGAGACAAATTTGGTGCTGAACTGGGAGAAGTGTCATTTCATGGTGACAGAAGGTATAGTTTTGGGTCACCGAATTTCTGAACAGGGGATTGAGGTGGACAGGGCCAAGGTGCACGTTATTCAAAATTTGTCGCCACCCACGACAGTCAAGAGAGTTAGAAGTTTCTTAGGACATGCTGGTTTTTATCTGCGATTTATTAATGACTTTTCAAAAATTACCAAACCTCTGTCTTCTTTGGTAATGAAAGATGCCCTTTTTGATTTTGATTCAAATTGTTTGCAGGCCTTTGAGGTGTTGAGAGAAAGACTGGTGACTGCGCCAGTACTGACATCGCCAAATTGGGATCTTCCATTTGAGGTAATGTGCGATGCCAGTGACTTTGCTGTTGGTGCGGTACTCGGCCAACGAATAGACAAGGTATTCCGAACTATCTACTATGCTAGTAAGACTCTTAATGAAGCTCAGCTAAATTATGCCACCACTAAAAGGAGTTGTTAGCTGTAGTATTTGCACTGGACAAATTTCATTCATACCTTGTACTTTCAAAAATCACAATTTACACAAATCACTCTGCTATTAAGCACTTGTTGGCAAAGAAAGATGCAAAACCTAGACTGATTAGGTGGATCTTACTTTTGCAAGAATTTGATTTAGAGATCAGAGATAAGAAAGGTGTTGAAAACGTAGTAGCTGATCATCTGTCTAGATTAGAATGCATCCCTGATGATGCACAAAACGAATTAGAGGACATAGATGATTGGTTCCCTGATGAAAAACTTTTCGCCATAGAGAGTTCACCATGGTATGCACATTTTGCTAATTTTCTGGTCACAAGCACACTCCCACATAATCTATCTTTCCATCAAAAGAAAAATTTTTTATCGGATGTCAAGCACTACTTTTGGGAGGAACCATTTTTGTTTAAAATATGTGCTGACTCAATGATTCGGAGATGTGTGGCGGAAGGAGAAATGCAAAGCATCCTCAGTCATTGTCATGATCGTGAGGTAGGTGGCCATGCTGGGCCAATCAAGACTGCATCAAAGGTACTTGAATATGGGTTCTATTGGCCCAACCTTTTTAAGGATGCGCGCTTATTTGTCTTAGCTTGTGATAGATGTCAGCGGACAGGTAATATCTCTAACCGAAATGAAATGCCTTTACATAATATCATTGAGTGTGAGATATTTGATGTTTGGGGAATCGACTTTATGGGAACATTTCCACTTTCTTTGACAAAAAAATACATTTTGGTCGCAGTCGATTATGTTTCAAAATGGGTAGAGGCCGAAGCTTTTGCAACAAATGATGCATAGGTTGTACTGAAATTTTTGAAGAAAAACATTTTTAATCGGTTTGGTACACCCCGTGCAATAATTAGTGATGGTGGCACCCACTTTTGCAATAAACTTTTTGACAAACTCTTAAAGAAATATGGTGTCAAGCATAAAGTCTCTACCCCATATCATCCCCAGACTAGTGGCCAAGTGGAAGTATCAAATCGAGAGATCAAACAAATTTTGGAGAAAAGTGTGAGTACTAATCGGAAGGATTGGGAACTTCGACTTGATGATGCCTTATGGGCCTATAGGACAGCATTTAAAACACCTATAAGCACCTCCCCTTATAGATTGTTGTTTGGAAAGGCATGCCATTTACCTGTTGAATTAGAGCATAGAGCATATTGGGCTATTAAGACTCTAAACTACGAATTTGTTGCTGCAGGTGAAAAAAGATTGCTAGAGCTTAATCAACTGGAGGAATTCCGTGACAGTGCATATGACATGGCGGTTTCGTACAAGGAACGAACCAAGAGAATACATGACAGGTGCATTCGACAGCGGGACTTCAAGGAAGGAGATGATGTGTTGCTGTTTAACTCCCGGTTAAGACTATTTCCCGGGAAACTAAAGTCTAGATGGTCTGGGCCATATAAAATCACAAGGGTGTACCCATCGGGGGCCATAGAGATCAAAGATGCCCGTAACGAGTCGTTCATGGTCAATGCTCAAAGGTTAAAACACTATGTGGGGGGTGATGTGGATTCCATGCCAGTCATCACCACATTGACTGACCAAGACTAGTTTGGGGAGGAAGAAAAGTCAAGCTCTCGACTTTAAATTGAGAACTACATTATACCTTTTTCTTTTATTTATATGCATTTTTGTTCATTTTAGTAAGTGTTAGAACTTTTTAAGTTAATTCCTTTTATTTCTCGAGTTTGAGTACTGTTTCTGAAAAATTTTCATAACGAGGGGGTGAGCTCGCGCGGCAGTTTTTTGCCGCCCGCGCACCCAAAGCCACTGTCCCGCAAAAATTTTTAAAGAGGGGGTGCGCTCGCGCGGCAGATTTCTGCCGCCCGCGCACCCAAACCCACTGTCTCAAAAATTTTTAAAAAAGGGGTGTGCGCCCGCGCGGCACCTTCCTACCGCGCGGGCGCATCGCGCAGACTCAGATTTTAAATGCCCGATCCCCTTCTTTCTTTCTTTAATTTCCCTTCCCTTTTTCCTTCTAACCCTAATCCCTCCCGCCGCCATCTCTCTCTCTCATTCTATTACTTTATTTCTTCTCTCAATTTCATATTTTCAGCACTCAATTTCTCATCTTTATTGACATGGCACCCAAGAAACAGAAGTTTGCTACCTCTAGGGCCAACCCATCCAAAATCATAGAGGAAAAATTTATTTCGAAAGAAGCCAAGGCGAGGTATGAGGAGGCCAAGGTTGCAAGGAATCCAATTGAAGAGTGGGGAATCGATCTCTCTGAAAAACGCACCGCCTCCCTTGGCATCGTGGCTCGAGGATGGGCCGAGTTTTGCCGCCAACCTCTCGCGGCGTTAGTCCCGCTGGTCCGTGAATTTTATGCCAACGCCGCCGAGCGTACCGATAGCACAGCTTTCGTGCGGGGTAACATGGTTTCCTTTAGTCCCTATTAATGAATTATTGAAAACTCCGGATGTAGATGATAGCCAAATTCAGGCATTTAAGGCTAACCCGGATTATAATGAAATCTCGAATGTCCTGTGCTATGATGGCAATGTGTGGAAGGATTCGGTAAAATTTATATCTTTTAAGGAAAAATATTTGCTGCTGGAACCGGCCTTGTGGTATGCTTTTCTGACTTACAGGTTGATGCCGGTGTCCAACACCCATGATGTCACAATGAGCAGGGCGGTGCTGCTGTATGCCCTACACAAGCAATGGCCGCTTAATGTTGGACGAATTATCAACCGATAGTTGTACACGTCCATTCGCACGTCCAACATTTCAATTTTTTTTCCGACCATTGTTTCTTTACTGTGTGTGCAAGCTGGTCTCCCATACAGGGATGACAAATGTAGCGACCCGACCCGGATCCACTACCTAATTAGAGTTAAGAGCATAATTAAGCATGCATTAAATCAAATTGCTGCGGAAGACTAAATACAAGTAGACCGGCAGAATACAACCGGCTAATCAAACTTTATTTATACAACCCAATCGAATTACTTTAAATAAAACCTACAACTAATTCTGCTGTCTTCAAGGTCACTTGCTACTCCAGGCTCCTGGTACTCAATCCTGCACCTATACCTGCCCCATCGAATAGGGTATCCAGATACACAGAAAATACTGGACGTGAGCTCTAAGCTCAATACGAAAGCACGGATAAACATACAAATATGATGCATGCAAATGACCGGGTATCCATATCTGGGATAACTGTATACAACTGCTCAAACTGGCGCCTGGGATACAAGCTCGTCACATCGGGGTAGCTAACCACTGTGTGCGACCACTCATTCCCGAATCCCGGACGTGGATCGTGGAGTCCTCGAGGTATCAGTACCTAAGGGTACTCGATATCAAACGTCCTAATAGGGCTGAGCAACCCTAACTGGCTCATCTCGAAAGATATACAGATGTACAGGCACAAGATGATATACACATGCCGCATAACAATAATAACATGCAAACACATAAATGCAACATATAAGCATGTATATCCGCTGGCAACCTCAGTCAGTACTTACGTACCATTCTAAGGCACTCCTAGTAGTTCCACTCTAGGTTCCAAGCCTATCATCAAGTCTACAATGCAAATACCCATGCATCATTCAATAAGCGCTAAAAGCCTTAACTAAGCTATTGAATACTCCTAAATAATTAAAGGAGACCATAGCTATACCTGCGTCCGTCGTCAGCCCACTGATGGCGACTATCCCGCAACTAGGGCACTCCCCTGCCGCAAATTCACAGCCTCGAACACGGCTCTACAACACGAGCGCTGCTCCGCTACTATGTCAGACACTGTCTGACTATACTAAAATATGTTCCCTACTCCAACTCTAAAATAAGAGTACCCAAAGCCCTAAAATAGAGCCACTAGGGCGAAGGAAAGGAACTCGGAATTGGCAAGAAATGAATGTCTCGGACCTTATATTTATATGCATCGATCGGAACCTCCGATCCTCGATCGGAACTTTCGATCCTTGTTCGGAACGTCCGATCCTGCCATCGGAGCTTCCGAACATCCTTATCTGCCACATGTCAAAATCTCACTGGTTGACTTCGGATAGGGCGATCGGAGCTTCCGATCCCGATCGGAATTTCCGATCCTGCCACACATCATGCATGACGTAATATCGATCGGAGCTTTCGATCCTGCATCGGAGCTTCCGATCCTGATAGGAGCTTCTGATCCTTCAGATACCAAATTGGTTTAATTAACATAATTAATCTCTTAATTACAAATTTCGATTACGGGGTACTACATTCTCCCCCACTTAAGATATTTCGTCCTCGAAAATAGATCTTAAGTACCGAATGCAATACAAGGTACAGAAACATTCCTTATTCAAATCAAACGTTACAACCGAATACAACTCAAAACTGAAATCAAAGCAACTCAGGATGGTCTTCACGCATCCTTTCTTCAAGTTCCCAAGTAGCTTCCTTAGTGCCTCAGCGCTGCCACTGAACTAAAACCAAAGGAATGACTTTGTTCCGTAATAACCTTATCCTTATAATCCATGATACGAATAGGTTTCTTAGCATAGGTCAAATCCTTGCTCACTTGAACCTCAGACCGCTGCAGAATATGAGACTCATCCGCCACATACCGTTGCAACAGTGATACGTGGAACACGTCGTGAATACTGGAAAAATGCGGTGGCAAAGCTAGTCGATAAGCGAAATCGCCAATGTTCTCCGAGATCTCAAACGGACCGATAAACCCGGGAGACAACTTGCCTTTAAGACTAAATCTGAGAATCTTACGAAAAAGTGACATTCTCAGAAATACTGTCTCCCCCACTTCTTTCTAGAAGAATGGAGTACGACAAGTCGCCCGTACAATGCCTCAACAGGTGTCCTCCCAATGCTACGATGGTACCTATTGTTGTATGCAAACTTAATCAATGACAACTGATCTGGCTAAACTTAACCAAAAATCCATAGTACACGCCCAAAACATGTCCTCCAAGGTATGGATAGCGCTCTCCATCTGACCATCTGTCTTTGGATGATATTCAGTATTTAAACTAAAAGCAGTGCTCGTAGCACGCTGGACACTCCCCCAGAATTTGGAAGTAAACCTGGGTCTCGATCGCTGACAATGCCCACCGGCATCCATGAAGTAGAATGATCTTTTGGATGTATAACCGAGCCTTACGATCAATAGAGTGCTCTCGACTGCTCTTCGAATACCCACTGTTTCTATGAACCTTAGCAGTGATAGTTCCTCGTCAAGTATACCACTTGATACCGACTATCCCTCTTGCTAGAATCAGTTCGTACTAACGAGAAGACCAGATACAACCAACCTGTATCTCCACTGGTCTAACACTGACATCAAATCCCAGAGGTAACCGCAAGTGTTAACCAATCGATTCCCACTTGACGTCCTGCCACAGATAACAACCAATCCCGAAAGTTCCTAGCATCGACAGACTTACATTCCGTACTTATTTTCTTTGATGCTGACTAATATTCTCAAAGAATGTCACCGCTATAATGCTGAACACATAGATGGAACCGCAACATCTACAACATTAGTAGTCTAGATTAAAGATCACCACTATCTCGTTACTCGAGATATCAATTGAATTTGCAACACTGGTTATCCAACCATAGATAACAATCCCAAGTCACACTTGACTTCCTACCAAGATGAACAAAACTAGTTCACCTCAACCCTTCGCGCAATCCATGACACATGCGGTAAACCAACGAATTTACCCGATAGATCTCGGTCGATCCCAACACCTCAATGGCATAGCACATCAGAACGTACTGGGAAATCACCGACAACAATCTCACTAGACTCTGAACACAGTCTCAGCTGTCGTATCATCCCACGAACAAACAACTGATATCGGCCTGCTAATGCTCATTGAATTCCGCAACACTCGTCGAATCACAATTTAACGAAAATCCTCCGAGAAAACTGCTGGAAATGCCTAAACAAGTATTCGGCTAACAGTTCCCAAAACTGTAATCCAATAGCATGGAACAATTCTATTTCCAAAACTGGGTCAACCATTGCTAATACCAAGCAATGTTTAGATCAATTACGTCTTCTCTTACCATTGATAACTTTACCCTTGTTATCGAACTAGCCATGACTTACCAAAGTCAAAACATGCAATCACCTCCCGTGATCTATCGAACTTGAAAGTCCAAACGACTGCACTCCGAAAATCTCAACCACCCGAGAATCCTGAATGCAAATAATTTTCTTACTGTTCCGAGACATTTACTTAAAGGATCCAAACTCATAAGCACGACGGCTTATAGTATCGTCCCAAGTATCTCTCGGTTCATGATATCTTAATTACTGATCTTCTCAACCAATCGACCTCGTCGATAAGTTGAGACTATCACACAACTTGTCAGTACCAACCAAATTATGGCAACCATCCACCAGGTCTTGGTCATTTGAAATCTCACATGGCTCGATCAATAATCATGATCTCACGGCCATACGTCCGCATATCCCCAAATACTTGGAATCAAAAGAATCACAGTTGATTCAACTCACCTATCTCTGAAAAAGTCAGACAATAGAAATTAGTAGTCTCCAGTACCAATCTTGCATCGATACTGACTCACTACCAACTGTCGCGAAACTTGTTCCTGATAACTATATCTTTTGCTAAGACTGCAACAAATCGAGACTGAGGTTACTTGTCGCGGTGTCCCACCTGAAATCACCACCAGGTGTACACTGGCATAAATCACGATATCCTCACGCCTCAAATAGTCATGTCAAATCCTTAGCGTCGGATATAATCTATCACTGAAGGAAACCATTAATGCTGAAAACTTACTCATCTCCGAGTCAAATGTTTCAGGAATTTCACAAACCAAAACTCCTGGATAGCCCCTATCACAAGAGCATCCAAACCCCGACTAGATCCACTAGTCTAGCAGTATCCAATAGACTAAAACTATCTGTTCAGAGTACGTACTCGTCAAGAAAAATCCCTCCAAGACTGGTCCTTGTGACAAAACTGCAAACCAATATCTCTGACGACAGTCAGATGATATCTAAACCGCTGACACCTAACCAGGCATCCAATCCAATGTCATACCCCGTCGTGACTGTTACCAAAACTCTAGACTAAGTAGCCTTCCCACTGCCAAATCCTGAAGCACGAAGGCTTCCAGGCGTTCTCCGAAGTACGAAAGACTCCCAGAGTAACACTGGCATAGGGTCGCGCTTCATCTTGTCTAGTCATGGTCCTAGTCCACAACTCTTGGTATATACCCGACTTGGTATCCCGATGAAATTCCATCATCACGAAGTCTCAACCTATGCAGGTCAATCAGAATACTGTCCTAAGAAAACAACTTAGAACAAAAACTCAAAATTTCCAAACAAGATCGATATTTCCATGCTCCCAGATGAATTACCTCATCAATGACACTAACTCAGTCAAACGACTAATTAGGTCAGCCTTAGGAATACACTTAGACTAACCCCATGTCAATCCGTTACCATTGACTTACTCAAAATCCATGAGCTATCCTAGTTGATTAGTCAACTAATTCCAAGCCAAACTTAGTAACATTACTTGTAATCAAACACGAATCTTTGAATAAGTAAAACATGTATCATTACTTCAAGTTATGTACAATTTCCTTTATTACAATCCCATGTAATACATACAGTATTCAAAATACAACAAAATGTACATCCAATAACTTGAATTGATACAACCAATTTCTGATGATTCATTACAACTGAAATATTGTTTACAAATACATCAATACAGTATTTAAAGTCGTCGAACTTGTCTTCACTCCTTGAGCATGAAGCTTCCAATCGACACACGCATTGATACAAGCATACTTCTGTCCAAGTCTCTCTACCTGTTCTCCAGCGAAGAACTCCGGAGAAATGGCACGTGATAGCTAACCAGCTATGCTCTGTGTCAGTGCATGTCAGTCGACTTCTTCTGCTCACGATCTACCATCAGCATTCTTCTTGTATCTAAATCATGCTTTTGAACATGAAGTTTTTCGTATGCCTACCAAAAGCATCGATACAAGCATACCGGCAAAACCATGTTCTGCACGAGGTTAAAGACCTCACTCTCGAAACCTGTGATGTTTTAGGCACTCGAGGCATTCTCTGGTGAAGGTCTATCTGACAATCTCTCCAACTACGAGTGGAGAATCTTCAAGGACTGGAACCAAATGGATTACTAAGCACCATTCGTTCCAAAAATCCCTCAGAGGTATCTGACGCGATATAACCGATCTTCCCTTCCAGTCTTCCCTGGCTGGAATCCATATGTTCTTCGACTACATCCCAATGCATCGAATGATGAACCGTCCACAGTAGTCAGTCTATCTATCGATATGCTACTACTGGTGTTCTCATCACTGTTGCATTCCTTGGCACTGAAGAACCAAATCTTCTTTCGCTAGCCTCAATCAATCCTACAAGGATAATCAAGAGGTCTTATTATCAATTTCCTAAGTCCCTTGCATGAAGTTGCTCTGATACCATAAATGTAGCGACCCGACCCGGATCCACTACCTAATCAGAGTTAAGATCATAATTAAGCATGCATTAAATCAAATTGCTGCGGAAGACTAAATACAAGTAGACCGACAGAATACAACTGGCTAATCAAACTTTATTTATACAACCCAATCGAATTACTTTAAATAAAACCTACAGCTAATTCTGCTGTCTTCAAGGTCACTGGCTACTCCAGGCTCCTGGTGCTCAATCCTGCACCTATACCTGCCCCATCGAAAAGGGTATCTAGATACACAGAAAATACTGGACGTGAGCTCTAAGCTCAATACAAAAGCACGGATAAACATACAAATATGATTCATGCAAATGACCGGGTATCCATATCTGGGATAACTGTATACAACTTCTCAAACTGGCGCCTGGGATATAAGCTCGTCACATCGGGGTAGCTAACCACTGTGTGCGACCACTCATTCCCGAATCCCGGACACGAACTGCGGAGTCCTCGAGGTATCAGTACCTAAGGGTACTCGATATCAAACGTCCTAACAGGGCTGAGCAACCCTAACTGGCTCATCTCGAAAGATATACATATGTACAGGCACAAGATGATATGCACATGCCGCATAACAATAATAAAATGCAAACACATAAATGCAACATATAAGCATGTATATCCGCTGGCAATCTCAGTCAGTACTTACGTACCTTTTTAAGGCAGTCCTAGTAGTTTCACTCTAGGTTCCAAGCCTATCATCAAGTCTACAATGCAAATACCCATGCATCATTCAATAAGCGCTAAAAGCCTTAACTAAGCTATTGAATACTCCTAAATAATTAAAGGAGACCATAGCTATACCTGCGTCCGTCGTCAGTCCACTGATGGCGACTATCCCGCAACTAGGGCACTCCCCTGCCGCGAATTCACAGCCTCTAACACGACTCTACAACACGAGCGCTGCTCCGCTACTATGTCAGACACTGTCTGACTATACTAAAATATGTTCCCTACTCCAACTCTAAAATAAGAGTACCCAAAGCCCTAAAATAGAGCCACTAAGGCGAAGGAAAGGAACTTGGAATTGGCAAGAAATGAATGCCTCGGACCTTATATTTATAGGCATCGATCGGAACGTCCGATCCTGCCATCGGAGCTTCCGAACATCCTTATCTGCCACATGTCAAAATCTCACTGGTTGACTTCGGATAGGGCGATCGAAGCTTCCGATCCCGATCGGATTTTCCGATCCTGCCACACGTCATGCATGATGTAATATCGATCGGAGCTTCCGATCCTGCATCGGAGCTTCCGATCTCACCTTCGGAGCATCCGATCCTTCAGATACCAAATTGGTTTAATTAACATAATTAATCTCTTAATTACCAATTTCGGTTACGGGGTACTACAACGAAGAATGGTTGCACTCAATGCAGGCAGTGGATAACACAATTTTGAAAGCAAAACATTCATTCCGCCTCCGAGAGTTTCAACCTCCTAGCCAGGCCAGCTCTGGACCCGGTCAATCATCAAGGAATGTGCTTAAGCCACCCCCTGCTCGCCGCACCACGAATGACACATTAAGCAAGATTTCGGCTTGGGTGCAACGCATGGAAAAATGCCAAGAGGTGAATGTTGCCCACAATGAATCCACCAACGCCATGATGCGAGGACTGCTCGCAAATGCTGGGATGGACCCTGCCGCTTATCCAGTACCACCGCCATATCCTCCATCGTTCCAATTCCAATATGCTCCACCGGTTCGGGATCTGCCCAAAGATCTTGATGAGGAAGAGTCTGATTAGTACCAGGGGAGTTTTTAGTGCTTTTTGTTTTTACTTTTCTTTTGTTTGTTTTTTAGGTATGGTGGTGTTAAGTAGCATTGGGGACAATGATCGTCTTTAGTTTGGGGAGGTTGTGTTGTCTTTTGTGTTTTCAATTTGTGTTCTTATTTTTGTTCGTTCGAGTCGTTTGTATTGTGGTTGCAAGTGTTGTGAATGAAAATCAAAAAAACCAATGATGAAGAAAAAATTATATTACCGTTTTTGCTTAAGTCCATGACTATCTTCTTTGTTTGACAAATCATCTTGAACTAGTATAACCAAGTCGATGAATAGGTCTCAAAACACTCTGTGAGGTGTACTTCAATCTGAATTCGAAACATACAAACTTGGATATGATTGAGGAAATTTATTTGATCTTTGGGCTTAAATTTTTTTTTTTCGTGAAATACCCTAGATGCCAAGTTGAACCTTCACGTTTACATGAGCACGAAAGGTGCATGATCTTATTTTTGTTTTGGTGTAGTCATCACTTACTAGTGATGATTTTCTGTGCTACACTGATTGAGATCTGTTTGAGTTGACTGTGAATTGAAATGTGTGTAGAACAAGTTCGAACACCCCTCGAGGCGCAATACGGGTATACTGTGACTTAGGAGTGATATAGGCAATTCTTTCTGAATTTCGTTTGTGCCTTTCAAGCCACCCTTGATTTATTACGTCCCTAGTACCTAATTCGAGCTTATAAAAAAAAATGAATGGCATACGTGAAAACGTGTGGTAAACCCCATTCCACATTATTTAATATCCTATAACTACTACCCATAGTTTAAACACTCATTCCTACCTCGCGGGGAGTAAGTTGAATGTAGATTATTTCTAAAAGTGCTCCAATTGCATAATGTGAAAAAGGAAATAGTGTGAATGCTGACTCAAAACAAAAGGGTAGTTGAAAACAAGAAAAAAAGAATTGTGGTGAAAGAGAAAAATTGTTGTTGGTATAAGGCAAGTGAAGAAAATTTCTGGAGATCAATGAAGTGAAAAGAGATGATGAATGTGAATAGAAAGAAGTGGAATTGAGAAAATAGATCATCGATTACTCCCTCTTTGAATTCTTTTCCTTCATTTGGAGCCATTAAACTAGCCTGACATTATAAGCCAGATAAGACCTATTGACCGAGTCACAGTCGCCCAATATACTAGTGGAGAGGGGTTGTAAGAATTTTGCTTATGGACTATTGATAGACACGGTTAATGAATATGGATTCTTGATTAAAACAAACACACACTATTTTTCATTGAGTTATACCAGTCAGTAGAGTGTGTATCATTGAATACTCCCAAATTCTTGATCCTATTATAACTAAAAAAGTCCTTATGATCCTAGAATGTGTGAATTGAATTTGGAGTAGAGTATTCCAAAAACGGACTTGCGAGATTTTGAAGTTTGCAAGGTTTGCGAGTTAAAATTTTTTTTTAGGTCAGCATATGTGTATATGATTGGACTGTTTTTCTTTTGGAAGAAATTCTGAGGCTTGATGAGATTGATTTTACTTACTTGTTTTGTCGTTTTGTTGCGTCTGCTTGTTAGTTGTCACCTATTTTGTTCGAGGGCGAACAAAAGGTTAGTTTGGGGAGGTTGATAGGAGTCGTTTTTGTGCATTATTTTTTCTTTTTTTGTGTTTGTTTTGCATTAGTTTCGTTTTCGTTGTGTCTGTTTTTACCATTCTTGTTTTGTTTATTGTTTTAAAGTTTTTTTTTTTTGTCACTCCTCTGGTTTATTTATTTTTATTGCAGGAAATCACCAAGAAATGCTGATACTTGGTGAGAAGGTGATGGACAATTGAGGCGGTGAGGATAGCGCAAGAAGAAAAGCACATTTCTGGAAAAAGAGGGGGTGCGCTCGCGCGGCAATTTTCTACCGCGCGGGCACACTCATCAATTGTAAAACAGTAGCTGGCAGAAAGGCATGGCGCCCGCGCGGCAATTTTCTACCGCGCGGGCGCAACCACGAACTTGGGAAACAGTAGTAGCCGAATTTTCAAGTGCCCACGCGGTAATTTTCTACCGCTCGGGCGCGATGCGCTGACGTGAAATTTTATTTTTTTTAGAGAGTTTATTTCGGGAAGGATTCTTGGGGACTTTAAATACAATTCTTTCCTTAGTTTTTGAGGGGGGAGACGGACGCACATCAGGAGGCAGATGGCGGCTGAGCAATTCAAGATTTCTCTTCTCCGTTGGGAGTTTTTCTTTTCTTCTCTTCTGAATTTTTATGTTAAACACTTTTGAGATTGAATTTTTGTAATGAATTCCAGTAGCTAAGTTTTTATTTTTTTGGAATCGTGGGGATCCTAACCCCAAAACACTGTAGTGTGATTGAATCACCGGACGTATTGAGATTTGATTTATGTTTATAATTGATTTTATCATGTTTTTCTTTCTATGTTGATTATTAGCTACCCTTAACATAGATTCGTAAATTGTGAATTGTTATCGAGATATAGGTTCCTAATTAGGAAGAATGATACAATCCATGGACTTAAAATATGCATAGAGATATGGTATTTAGTACATGTTGATAGCCATAGACCACTAGGTTGAAAATTGTAGAATTCATAGAACGCAAAGCAATCAGTCATGATAAATAATTAAAGAGATTTAATTATTTCGCTGATTTGATTAGTTTGACATCACCTCGAGAGAGAGAGTGTCAATGTTACAGGAATTTCTGTCAAATTTATAAGAATAAATTAAATTCCAATCGTCCAGTTCAATTAGGGGAAAGGTGAACCGAAATTCCAACAAAATCATTTTGAATTGGTGTTCTTCAGTTTGAGAATTGATTGTTTGGTTGTGAAATCCACTTTTATTTACGTTGAGGTCTTAATTAATTTTAAATGTTAGATAATTTCAAAATCAAATTTGAGATACTTTGTGTAGTTGAAAATCAACGAGACAAATTACTATTGTTAGTCCCTGAGGACGATACTCGTACTCAGTACATTTTATTATAACTTGAATCGTGCACTTGCGATTATTATCGACTGGATTTAAGAGATTTTTTTTTAAAGAAAATTTAAGTGTTAGTATTCCGTCGATCAGCGACCCCCGATGCCTTTGGTATCAGCTTTGAGAGCCTGTCGAGCTCTAAAGTCTGGCGGGGAAGGCTAGCTTATCTATGCGGTTGATTTGTCCGCTAAGAGCATTGAGATAGAGAGTATTCCTGTTTTAGATGAATTCCCAGATGTTTTTCCTGATGAGATTCCGGGTTTTCCTCCTGTTAGGGAAGTCGAGTTTGGCATAGAGTTGATGCCAGGTACTTCGCCTATTTCTTGAGCACCGTATCGTCTGGCTCCATCAGAGATGCGTGAGTTGAAGAATCAGCTACAGGACCTTTTGGACAAGGGGTACATTCGTCCTAGTGTACCTCCTTGGGGAGCTCCTGTTCATTTTGTAAAGAAGAAGGATGGGTCGATGCGGCTGTGCATTGACTATAGTCAGCTGAATCGTGTTACAGTGAAGAAAAAGTATCCATTGCCTCGCATTGATGACTTGTTTGATCAGCTGCAGGGTACTTCTATTTACTCCAAGATTGACTTGAGATCTGGGTATCATCAGTTGAGAGTCCGTGATCAGGACGTAGCCAAGACTGCATTCCGTACTCGCTATGGGCATTATGAGTTCCTAGTGATGCCATTTGGTTTGACTAATGTGCCGGCTATATTCATGGATCTGATGAACCGTGTCTTCAGGGAGTATTTGGACAAGTTTGTCGTGGTATTCATTGACGACATCTTGGTGTATTCGCATAATATGGAAGAGCATGTTTCTCACTTGCGGTTGGTACTGCAGACTCTTCGAGATGAGCAGTTGTACGCCAAGCTGAGCAAGTATGAGTTCTGGATGGATCGAGTGATCTTTCTTGGCCATATAATATCCAGGGAAGGGATTTCTGTTGATCCAAGCAAGATTGAGGCGGTGCTTAATTGGTCGCGTCCGACGACGGTTGCGGAGATCCGTAGTTTTCTGGGTCTAGCAGGTTATTATCGTCGCTTCATTCTGAAATTCTCTCAGTTAGCTCGACCTTTGACGCAGCTTACCCGTCGGGTGTGGATTTCGAGTGGTCATCCGAGTGTGAGGAGAACTTCTGTGAGCTTCAACGGCGGTTGACTTCTGCGCCAGTGTTGGCATTACCGTCAGGATCTGGAGGGTATGTGGTATACATGGATGCTTCTCTTCAGGGGTTAGGTTGTGTCCTGACTCAGAATGGGCATGTGATCGCATACGCTTCTAGACAACTGAAGCTTCATCAGGACAACTATCCAGTCCATGATTTGGAGTTAGCAGCCATTGTGTTCGCTTTGAAGATCTGGCGTCATTATCTGTATGGCGAGAAATTTGAGATCTTCACCGATTATAAGAGTCTCAAGTATTTGTTCACTCAGGCGGAGTTGAACATGAGGCAGAGACGTTGGATGGACTTGCTTAAGGACTATGATTGCAAGATTAAGTACCATTCGGGAGCTGCTAATCTCACCGCTGATGACTTGAGTCGCAAGGTGCGACTATCCGCACTTCAGACTTGTTCGATGTCTAGTGCGATCAGTGACTGTTGTACTTCGGGATATACCTTCAAGCATAAGAAAGGTATGCAGAGTATCTAGATGTTTGCGATACTATCTGAGCCAGCTTTGTATTCGCGGATTCGAGATGCTCAGATTTCTGATTCGAAGACCCAGCGTTTAGCTCGTCTAGCTAACAAGGGTAGCTCGTCTGGATTTCATTATCAGTCAGATGGCTTTATGTGTTTGTCTGGTAGGCTTGTGATTCCGCAGGATGAAGAGTTGCGAGAGGAGATTTTGTCTCAGGCGCATCTCACTAAGTTGAGTATTCATCCTGGGAGCAACAAGATGTACAAGGATCTACGTACTCGTTTCTGGTGGAAGGGTATGAAACGCATTGTTTATCAGTTTGTTTCGAGATGTTTGGTGTGTCAACAGGTCAAAGAAGAGCACCGACGACCTGGAGGATTGCTTCACAGTCTGCCTATTCCTAAATGGAAATGGGAGTTTATCACAATGGACTTTGTGACCCATTTGCCGGTATCGCCGAAGAACTGTGATGCTATCTTGGTTGTGGTGGACCGACTCACCAAGCCAGCGCATTTCATTGCCTATAGCCGGGAGTACAATATGGATCGTATGGCTCGGTTGTACATTCAAGAGATTGTTCGACTTCATGGAGTGCCTGTGAGCATTGTCAGCGATCGGGACCCCAGGTTCACTTTTAAATTATGGGGGAGTGTTCAGCGTGCGATGGGTACTACTCTCAGTTTGAGTACTGCCTATCATCCGGAGACTGATGGTCAGTCAGAGCGCACTATCCGTACTTTGGAGGATATGCTTAGAGCGTGCGTCATGGATTTTGGTTCAGCCTGGCAGGATCATTTGTCGTTGATCGAGTTCGCGTACAACAACAGCTATCATACTAGTATTGGGATGACACCTTTTGAGGCGTTGTATGGGCGACGTTGTCGTACTCCACTCTTCTGGGAAGAAGTGGGAAAGAGACAGGCTGAGAGACCAGAATTTATCCAGCAGGCAATAGACATTGTTGATCAGATCAAGAAACGGATTAAGACTGCACAGGATCGTCAGGCCAGCTATGCTAATACCAAGTGTAGGCCTTTGCAGTTCGATGTCGGGGAGAAAGTGTTTCTGAGAGTGTCACCTTTCCGCAAGATTCTTAGATTTGGCCTTAAGGGCAAGTTGTCTCCCAGGTTTATCGGTCCGTTTGAGATCTTGGAGAGCATTGGCGATTTGGCTTATCGACTAGCTTTGCCACCGCATCTTTCCAGTATTCACGACGTGTTCCACGTATCTCTGTTGCGACGATATGTGGCGGATGAATCTCATATTCTGCAGCGGTCTGAGGTTCAGGTGAGCAAGGATTTGACTTATTTTGAGAAACCTATTCGTATCCTGGATTATAAGGATAAGGTTTTGCGGAACAAAGTCATTCCTCTGGTTTTAGTTCACTGGCAACGCCGAGGTACTGAGGAAGCTACTTGGGAGCTTGAGGACAGGACGCGTGAAGACCATCCTGAGTTGTTTTGATTTCATTTTCGATTTGTATTCAGTTGTAAACTCTGTATGCATTTGACTGGAATAAAGAATGTCTCTGATTTCTTTTTGACATTCAGTACTTAAGATCTGTTTTCGAGGACGAAACATCTTAAGTGGGGGAGAATGTAGTAGCACGTACCCAAAATCAGTGATTAAGTGTTAATCAATTCTTTAATCCTACTAGTTAAGAGTAAACGTAATTAAAGGAACTCTTAATGGGTTAACGAAGTCCGGAATTGGATTCAGAACACTTAAAAATGGTTTGAGGGTAATCGAGTTCGGAGGCTCCGAAGTCAAGGTTCGGACGGTACGAAGTCAGGGTTCGGACGATCCGAAGAGTGGTTCGGACGCTGCGAACGTGTTGCCGACAGTTGTCATGGATGATGTCATCATGCTGACGTAAGCAATGACGTAATATCGGGTTCGGATGACCCGAAGCCCAGTTTGGACGACCCGAACGTGTTCGAACGACCCGAAGTCCAGTTCCGACAATCCGAACCCAGTTTGGACGATCCGAACCCCGTCTATAAATAGGAGGGCCGAGATTCAAATTTAGACGCACCAATCACCTCTTCTCTCTCAATTCTTAGCCTTCTAACGCAGATCTAGGGAATTCTAGGCGTCCCATCGGGAATCCGGAAGTGGCATAGCGATCCAGGCATCGTAGCAGAGCTGTGGCCTAGTTTTGAGTCACTCGACAGCAAAGGGCTAACGACGGACGAAGGTATAGCTTTTGCTTCCTATAAATATTTAGGAGTATGAAATAGCTTAGTTAAGGCTTTTAGAGCGCTTTAATGATAGTAGTATCATTTGGAAGTGTAGAGCAGACTATAGGCGTGGACCTAGAGTTGGTAGAGCTTGCACTGATTTGAGGTACGAAAGTACTGTTCGAGATATTTTGACTGAGTATGCATGTATTTTGTGACTGCATGGTTTATATGATTTATGCTGCATTCATTTGCATACTGAGCTATCTCCTTCGAGATGTCTGTTAGTAGGGTTTTTTCCCTATCCTGTTAGTGGTTGGACTTCCATCGATTTGGGTCCGGCATATCCACTGGTATTATGGTATGGGAGCCACCTCCTGAAGCGACGGCACAGCGTGCTACATACCAGGGCCCGGTCTGTCTCCGTTATCTGATCCTTGACCTCGAGTTTATAGGGAGTTCACTTTGCATGCATGTATACTCATAATCTCGTACTGAGCGTTTTATGCTCACGTCTCGTACTCTGTGTTTTTGGACACCCTATTCCATGGGGCAGGTTTGCGATTGGACGAGGCAGGTGGATCCAAAAGGGGCAAGGCAGTGGTTGGCCAGCTGGAGCTTCGTCTAGGTTTTATTTCTGTTGTTTTGGGTTGATACAGCTATTCGATTTGGTTGTATAATATTTGGATAAATTACAGATTTCTTTCTTTGGGATTGTATTTATTTATGGTTTCCGCAAGTTTATTCTGATATCTGTTTTTATTAAGTTAATTGCATGCCTAAGTTTTGTTTAGTAGGTGATCCGGGTAAGGGTCACTACAACATGCCTATACTTGAAGGTAATGTTATTAATGGCTCTACAATCCACAAACATTCTCCATGGACCGTCTTTCTTATGAAGTAACAAACAGGCATAGCACACGGTGACATCGACTCACACACAAAACCTTTATCTAAAAGCTCATTTACCTACCTTTGTAGCTCTTTAGTCTCCTCCGGGTTGCTTCTATAAGCTGGACGATTTGCCAACGCACTTTCGGGTACAAAATCAATTTGAGGTTTTATCCCCCTCAAAGGTGGTAATCCTTGAGGTAGCTCTTTCGGAAATAAGTCTTCAAATTCTTGCAAGAGAGAGACAACACTACTCGGAATATTTTCGGCTATATCACTTGTGTTTAGGAGAAACTTCTTATAGATAATTAACACAAGTGGAATATGTGTATGCATAAGATCTCTCACTCACTCTTTTGGGCCATACATTTTTTTCTAGCCTCTTTCTCCTTAATTTTTTTATCATATTTTTTCTCTCATTCTTTTTTTCTAAGGTCATCTCACATTTTTGTTCACTCTTTTTTTCAGCCTCTTCTTTCTTTATCTTTTTCATTTGATCCTCCAACACTTGCTTTGGAGTCATAGACAACAATACAACAGGATCTTTCCTCAAAGAAAAAGAATAGCGATTTTTGAACCCACATGTATCATCCTCCTATCAAATTGTCATTGTCTACCTAACAAAATATGACAAGCATATGCATAGGCACCACATCACATAATACCTCATCCACATACTTACCAATGTCAAAAAAAAACCAATTCCTACTTGGTCACTCTCACCTCCGCACAATCATTAAACCACTGTAGACGATATGGTTGAGGATGCTTTAGAGTAGGCAAACTCAACTTCTCCACTAGCTCACAACTTGCTACATTGGTGAAAATCCCACCATCAATGATAAGGATGCAAACCTTTTTAATCACATAAAATAGAGTGTGAATTAGGTTATCCATTTTCTATCTTCCTCTTCCTTATGTTGTGCACTCATGATCCTCCTGGTCACCAACAACTCTTTAGCAACCTCCCCATATCCTTCATCATCAGGATCCTCCAACAAATCCATGTCATCATAATTCTTAACATACTCCTCCACTACAAGAAATTTGGTAATAGACTACACCAGAAGGACTACATTTTTTAATAAAACCGTAGTATTTTTATAATTAACTATGGTTTTTACAGAAATCGTAGTTAATGGGCGTTTTTTTTAAAATATACTACGGTTATTTTGTACCGTAATCTATGAACGTTTTTTTAATAAATAGACTACGGTTTTTTGGTATCATAGTCTATGAGCATTTTTTCAATAAATAGACTATGGTTATTTTGTACCGTAGTCTATGAGTGTGTTTTTTTTTATAAATAGACTACGGTTATTTTGTACCGTAGTCTATTATCATTTTTTTAATAAATAGACTACAATTTTTGGGTACCATAGTCTATGAGCGTTCTTTTTTAAATAAATAGACTACAATTATTTTGTACTGTAGCCTATAAAAGTTTTTTTTATAAATACACTATGTTTTTTCTTTGTAGTTAAATTTTTGCATCTCTCTTCAAAAAAGAAAAAAACCCATCGTACACTATCTTCAGCCCACACCAGTACACTTGTAGTAACCCAGATTCCGTTTTAAGATAATAATATATTAAACATGATCAAGGGTTAGTAATTACCCAATTCAAGGGCTTAAATGGGCCTTAGAATTAAGAATTGGGCTTTCTAAGTTTGGGCCAGATCGGACGGTCCGAAGTGACTTCGGACAATCCGAACTCAGCAATTTGAAAGCTCCGCTTGTGCCTTGTTGACTTCGGAGTTAAGGGGCGATCGGACGGCCCGAACCATAATCGGATTGTCCGAACTCCTTTAGGCCAGCCAGGAAGGATTACTCAGCCATGAATTTTGACAAGTGTCGGACATAGAGAAGTTTGGAACTCGCGATCAGAAGATCCGAACTTGACGTGTCTTGCATGCAAGATAGGAGCAAGATCGAACGATTCGAACCTGAGTTTGGAGGCTCCGAACGTGGCCAAGTTTGGGGTCTATAAATAGGGCTCATTTGAAATCATTTTGAATTACTAATTACTGAGTTTCCTTCTTCTGTTATATATTGTGATATATACACTTGAGGGCCCTATCGGTTTATAGAGAGGTTCTGGAATAACAAAGGTGTTTTTATAGTCATCCAGAACTAGCGACTCCAAAGGGCTTATGACGGACGAAGGTATGGTTTGGAAATATATTTATGTTTTGGGAGTATTTATTATCTTAGTTAATGCTTATAGAACTTGTGTAGTGATACGGTGAACTTTTGAATATAGGCTTGGAACCTAGGTCCTACTAAGACTTGAACTAGCCTAGAGGTACGTACATATTGACTGAGATTGCCAGCGAGTATACATGTTTATATGTTGCATTTATGTTTTATTATTATGTGGCATGATGTATGTTTAACTGCTTTCCATATTCATATGTCATGTGCACATACACTTTGAGCATGTACCTTGTTATACCCTGATTAAAGAGCCGCGCTCAGCTCTATACTAATATATTGTCTGTCACTGGGAGTACCGCGATGGTGGGGACATGTATGTCTGATTACTTCGGTGTACTAGAAGAGTGTGGTTGTACCCAGAGGTTGATCCGTGAGGTTGCAGCACTCATGTGGCGCCTGTACTGAGCATGACTTATCAGATGACCCGTTACCAGTCATCACGATTTCATGCATTATATACATATGTTTACTCATGTTTATGTATTGGGCGTTAGTCGCTCACGTCCTAGTTATTATCTTGGACACCCCATTCCTCGAAGCAGGTCGCAGGATGGACGGAGCTGGGAGTTCGAGGCAGGACTAGGGAGCAGGAGCCATGGGTGGATCTTTTATACAGCAGGACTCGTTATAGCTGTATAAATGTTTTAGACAGCTTACTTTAAAATATTTCGATATGGTTGTATCACTACTTAATTAAGCCTTGAAACTTTTGTAATAAGCTGATATGTAAATTATGGTTTTGTTTCCGTACGTTTTACTTTGTTAAGTGTTTACCTTTTAATTATCATTAATGCATGCTTTAGTTTCCAGTTAGTAGGTGATTCAATGCAGACTCACTATATTTTTGGTATTAGAGCATGCTTAGATGTATAGATTTTGGGATTAGTACTTGGGATTTAGTCTAATTTTAATTGCGCATTTGGGATTTTAAAACGTGCAAATATTTTCAGACATGGCTAATAGAGAAGATGAGAGCCATGGTAGTGTTGGCCAGGGAGGTGGTCAGCATCATCTTCACCATCGCCATCATCAAGATGATCAACATCGTCACCACGGGGGTAGACGTCGCTATTCTATTAATAAATTTATGCAAGTAGGACCAAAACCCTTGATGGGAGGCGAGAATCCCGAGGAGGCAAGAAACTGGATGGCAAGATCGAAAGTGTTTTTCGAGATTTCGAGTGTACTGAGGAGAAGAAGATGGAGGTTCTAGAGTTTGTTCTAGATGGATGTGCACAATTATGGTGGGACGCAAAGGCTACTCAGGCACGTACTGAGAGAGGACGGGTGACTTGGGAGGATTTTCGTCATTAGTTTCAGAAATTATATTTTCCTTCAGCTGTCCGTCAGGCACAATCTATGGAGTTGCTGATGCTGAGGCAGGGATCTATGACTATTGATGAATATCAGCAGCGATTTATTGATCTGCTACCTTACAGTCCCCATATCAATGAGAGTGATGCGTCCAAGTATGATTTTTTTTCTGCCAGGCTTGAATCAGGATATCTATTCACAGGTTGTTGTTTGTGATGATCCGACATCATACAAAACTCGGGTTAATCGGTGCTGGAAAGTGGAGAACATTAATAGGCGGGCACAACTGATGATGTCAGGACAGCCTGATGGATTATTTGGGCCTGGAGCACAATCTGTGGTGCAGTCTGGCACTACGTCTTCTTCTACTACTACTTCTTCTGGATCTCGTGGTTCACGAGGTATGTTCCGATTTGGGAAGAAGAAGAAATATGATCGTTGTACTCACTGTGGTGGGAAGCATCCTACAACATTATGTCGGAGAGCATCTGGTGTTTGTTTTATCTGTGGAGAGCAAGGGCATCTGTGGAGAGATTGTCCTACTCGTATGGGAGATGCTAGTGGTTCGGGATTACTGGATGGATCTCAGGATTTTACTTATCCACGTCAGCAGCCAGCACCACCTAGTTCTTCTAGTCTTTGCCCACGCACACAGGGGGAGGTATTTGCTCTATCTCAGGAGCAGGCTACAGAGGGAAGCAATGGCATGTAGGCAGGTACATTTTTACTATGTGGTATGATAAGTGCATTTTGTGTGCATAATTTCGTGTCATTTTTATTTCTATTTTGTGTGCATTCATATTGTTTTATGTGTGTTTATGTGTTTTAGTGCATGTGTGTGTATTTCACTCTCCCGGTTGATTTTGTAGGAAAATAGATTTTTGAAGAGTTAATTAAGGAGCAGCTTTGGTCGAAAAATCATTTTTAATTTTAGAGAAATCCAAATCCAATCTCTGCCGTTCAGATTATAGATCAAGATTTTTGAAGCTGATGTCCAAATTTCAGCTCGATCCGACGGCTAAAACTTGAGATATGAATTTTTCAAAATCATCGCTCGCAATAGAAATTGTGTGGCGCGCGAGCGAGAATTGAACTCGCGCGCGCGAGTTACAATTCCAGAAACCTGCTTTTCATTGTGCGCGCGAGCGAGAATTCAACTCGCTCGAGCGCGGGTTCCGACGTCAGACTGTTCCAAAAATTAGTTGTGTTGGAATGAAATTAATTGTTATGGGTTTCGGACCATATAAATAGAAGATATTTTATATTTTTGGGGGTTTCGAAGTTCCAGAACGCAGACAACGCAAGGGAGGAAGCTACAAGGCTTGGGAGAGAATATTTTTCTTTTCTTTTCTTCTTCTTTCTTTATTTTATTTTTGAATTCTAGTTTCAATTATTGAGTAGTTTATTTTCAACCAAGACGGCGTGATTAGGACGAACAAATTCACGTAGAAAACTTGGATGTTTGTTTGGGATTTTTTAGAGTTAATTTTATTTTATTGATTGTCAGATTTATATTTGTCTTATGAATAGTCTGATCAACTGTTTGCATGAATGTTAATCAATTCCGAGTCGACAGAGGAGGTATTGATTTCGATCACTTTGATAATCAACATATTTTAAAATCGACTAGAAATAGAATTTGGTTTCAGTGTGCGGTTTGGGTGTAAACTGAATTTTCATCAATATTTAATGCATCCAATTTGATTAAAATTACGAAAGATTAATGTGTCAATATTTGAGTAGGTTTGATTGTTTAGACTTTTGAACAAGATAGGAGAATTTCCGTGATCTAAGATTAAATCTGAGTCCTGATCAACTACATGTTACATGATTTGTTTGATACCTACGTGTGTCTTGGTTGTCTCGTTTTAATTATTTTTTTATCTTCAGTTATTTTAATTCTTATTTCTTCAGAAGTTTTTATTATAAATTCTTATTTTATTTAAATCAAATTACTTTTTATGATTTTGTCAAGATTAAGCTAAATAATTAATTCTTGAGAATTGACTGCAGTCTCTGTGGGATCGATACTTGGACTCTCTGTCCACTTTACTATTACTTGACCTGGTACGCTTGCTAATAGATTTTTATCACACCAATTTAACCGGTCAAGTTTTTGGTGCCGTTGCAGGGGACTGTTTAGTTAATACTAGGATAGATTATTTGCTTGAGACTAGACTTTTTTTTTCTTTCATTTTTTTTATTTTTAATTATTAATTATATTTTTTTCTTACTTGTGAGGTACTTGGAGATGGATCATCGACAGGTGTTCACAAGATTTGGCCAACAATACTCATAGTTATTCTATGCTGCTTGGGGGAGATTCAATGATTTGGCTAACAGGTTTCGATGTCATAATTTTTCGAACTACACTCTAACTCAAATTTTCTATGGTGGTTTAGATGCGCCAACAAGACATTGGGTAGATTATGGAGCTTTGGCCACTGGCATCCACTGGTTTCATAGAGATTACGACAGTGCTATGCACTTGTTAAATGATATCGGATTTCGACTACCATTGGCACTGTGATCCTTCACTGCAGGGTTGGAGTCACCGATATCCTCCAGATATCAACTCTAAAAATTTTGCGAACCAACCACCTGAGCATCAAGAAGAGTGTATAGGGCATTTCGAGGATCATGTGGCTTAGTTGGAGAACATTGTGCGACAACAGACAGAGATAAATTAGTTCTTGGAAAGCCACATCAACTCTTTGAGTTTTATGTATGAACAGATTGCGCTCTTTATAGAACCATCTTCTGAGATTCTCCAAGAGACTGCAGCAATTTATGCTGATCAGTTATCATGGGCATGTGATCCTGCAGCAGTAATTGAGCCAGATCATGAGAACATAATTTTTGAGGAATATTCTTGTGAGGATGAGCCAGAAGTGAAAGTGGAGGAGGAGGAAATATTCAAGGTGAAATATTTGACCTCGTCAATGGACTTTACATGCACACCATTTGAAGATTCATTCTTTCCATTGACGCCAACTCCATAGTATTACATCCTCAATGAGCTTCAGCCTAGATTCGGAGTCTCCTTCCAAAATAATCAGTTCTTAAAGAGTATTGTTGTACCGACGAGCTTACAAAGTCAATATCACGTCAAGCTTGAGGGCGTAGGAAATCAAGACCCATACATAGAGTCGTGTGATTCTTACTATGGGCGACAGTCGCTCTTTGATGGTTTCTTCTGCATATTCGGGCTGTAGACTATAAACTTAGTGCTTACTGGGAGGAAACCCAGTATTCTTTCCCTTGATCTTTTAGTTTAATTTTTGGTTTTTGTTTATTTCTATTTGATTTTTGTTCTTTCCCATGTCAATTTGCCATGAATGCCGCTAAACCCAGTCTGCTACTGTCACCTCAAAAGATATTTGTAGTAGCCCGTACCCTAATTGAGTAATTAAAGGATTAATGCTAATTAATTGAATTGGGTATTGGACGGATCGGAAGCTCCGAATGCACGATCGGAAGCTCCGAACAGGATCGGAAGCTCCGATGAGCGATTGGAGGCACCGATGTTATTACGTCAGGCATGACGTGTGGTTGGATCGGAAGCTCCGATCAGGACCAGAAGCTCCGATCACCCCTATCCGGAGTCATCAAGTGATATTTTGATGCGTGGCAGATCAGGATCTTCGGAAGCTCCGATGGCAGGATCGGACGTTCCGATCGTGGTTCGGACGTTCCGATCAAGGATCGGAAGTTCCGATCGTTGTCTATAAATAGAAGGCCAAGACTTCACTTTCAATTGCCAATTCCGAGTTCTCCTTTCTATTCTAGTCCTTTTGGAGCTGTTCTAGTCTTCTTAGGCTTGGTCCGGAGGTCGGAGAGGCGTTCGGTAGTCGTAGCGGAGTCGTGCCCAAGTTCTGGAGGCATCGACATCAAAGGGCTAATGACGGACGAAGGTATAGCTTTTGCTCCCTATAAATATTTAGGAGTATGCAATAGCTTAGTTAAGGCTTTTAGAGCACTTTAATAATAGTAGTATCATTTGGCAGTGTAGAGCAGACTATAGGCGTGGACCTAGAGTTGGTAGAGCTTTCACTGTATTGAGGTACGAAAGTACTGTTCGAGATATCCTGACTGAGTATGCATGTATTATGTGACTGCATGATTTATATGTCATGATATTATGCTGCATTCATTTGCATCTTGCTGTATCTCCTTCGAGATGTCTATTAGTAGGGTTGTACCCTATCCTGTTAGTGGATTGGACTTCCATCGATTTGGGTCCGGCGTATCCACGGTTATCTCGGTATGGGAGCCACCTCCTGAAGCGACGGCACAGCGTGCTACATACCAGGGCCCGGTCTGTCTCTGTTATCTGATCCTTGACCTCGAGTCTATAGGGAGTTCACTTTGCATGCATGTATACTCATACTCTCGCACTGAGCGTTTTATGCTCACGTCTCGTACTCTGTATTTTCTGGACACCCTATTCCATGGGGCAGGTTTGCGATTGGACGAGGAGGGTGGATCCAGGAGGGGCTAGTCAGTGGTTGGCCAGCTGGAGCTTCGTCTAGGTTTTATTACTGTTGTTTGGGTTTTTACAGCTATTCGATTTGGTTGTATATTATTGGATAATTACAGATTCCTTTACTTGGGATTGTATAATGTTTATGGTTTCTGCAGTTTTATTCTGATATCTGTTTCATTAAGTTAATTGCATGCATAAGTTCTGTTTAGTAGGTGATCCGGGTAAGGGTCACTACATTTATGGTATCAAAGCATGCAAAAGATTTCTTGGGATTTAGTCTCATCTTGAGGTATTTTTGTAGATGTCAAATCGTGACGACCAGAGTTCTCATGGCAGTGTTGGTGGGCGTTGGGGTGATGCCGACCGGGAGCCTCGTCGAGAACGGCGTCATCGTCACCATGACGACGAGCGTTTCACTGTGCGTCGATTCTTAGCTATGGATCCTAAGCCCTTAGTTGGAGGTGAGTCTCCGGAGGATGCGGAGAACTGGTTAGACCGTATGGAGACGACTTTTCAGACTTTCCAATGCACCGATGAGCAGAAGGTGGAGACCCTTGGCTATCTTCTGGATGGGCGTGCGCGCAGGTGGTGGAGGTTTACTTCTACACCTTTTGTTGCGGCGAGAGGAGTGGCCACCTGGGCCGAGTTTCGCACAGCTTTCCAAAAGCGGTATTTTCCTCCTGCACTCCGACAGTCGAAGGCAGGCGAGATACTGAGTCTGCGACAGGGAACCATGTCTATCGACGAGTATCAGCAGAGGTTCTTTGATCTGCTATCCTATTGCCCCGAGATTGCTGATAGCTCAGAGATGAAGTATAATCTGTTTCTTCAGGGCCTTAACCCTGAGATCCATGACCGTGTGGCGGTTGGCGACGACATGTCCTACGAGGGTTTGGTGAGCCGTTGTCATCAGGCAGAGGACAGCATTCGGCGGAACAGGTCTTTCCCTCAGTCGAGGCCTGCTAGTTCTTTGGGTCCCCGTGCCCAAACTTTCAAGAAGTCTGGATCTTCTTCTTCCTCTGGTTCTGGGGGTGTTGTCCGTTTCGGTAAGAAGGACAAGTGTGATCACTGTGGGAAGAACCATCCATCCGACAAGTGCCGCAGGGCTTCTGGAGCTTGTTTCCGTTGTGGAGAGACTGGTCATATCCGAAGGGATTGTCCACAGTCTGGGGGAGGCGGTTCTGGTTCTGGTTCAGGATCGGGTTCTCAGGCTACCGTACAGCAGAGGTCGCAGGGACAGTCTGCTGGGAGTTCTCATTTGAGGCCACGAGCTTCTGGCCAGGTGTTTGCCCTGAGACATGATCAGGCTGTGGAGGAGAATGAGAAAGTCATCGCAGGTACATTTATGCTTTATGGTATACCTGCTCTTGTACTTATTGACACTGGTGCATCTCATTCCTTCATTTCTGCACGTTTTGTTAAGAGGCATAAGTTACCATTCATTGCAATAGACGTAGTGATGTCTGTTTCTACTCCGACGGGCCAATCTGCTTTGGCTAAGCGTCTAGTGATGGGTTGCCCTTTAGAGTTCGAAGGGAACGTTCTGTTGGCGAATCTCATGGTCCTGGCGATGGACGACTTTGATTGCATTCTGGGAATAGATGTGTTGACTACCTATCGAGCTTCAGTGGACTGCTATCAGAAATTAGTACGCTTTCATCCGGAGGGGAGTGAGAGCTGGTTTTTCTATGGTGAGGGAGCGCGACCCCCGATGCCTTTGGTATCAGCTTTGAGAGCCTGTCGAGCTCTGGAGTCTGGCGGGGAAGGCTACCTTATCTATGCAGTTGATTTGTCCGCTAAGAGTATTGGGATAGAGAGAATTCCTGTTGTGGATGAATTTCCAGATGTGTTTCCTGATGAGATTCCGGGTTTTCCTCCTGCTAGGGAAGTCGAGTTTGGCATAGAGTTGATGCCGGGTACTTCGCCTATTTCTAGAGCACCGTATCGTCTGGCTCCGTCAGAGATGCGTGAGTTGAAGAATCAGCTACAGGATCTTTTGGACAAGGGGTACATTCGTCCTAGTGTATCTCCTTGGGGAGCTCCTGTTCTCTTCGTAAAGAAGAAGGATGGGTCGATGCGGCTGTGCATTGACTATCGGCAGCTGAATCGAGTGACTGTGAAGAACAAGTATCCGTTGCCTCGTGTTGATGACTTGTTTGACCAGCTGCAGGGCACA